>NC_133391.1:104217383-105467383 GCF_047511655.1 Castor canadensis
TTGTACCACTATTGAGTGCAGGCACCATTTACAATAGTCACAGTTGCAGAAATTTGAATTGTGGCAGCCTTGGCACTTAGCAGTATAAGATCCACATAATTCAAAAACTTAACCCAGATATTTAAAATTTGACTTGAACCTGAAAGGGGTTTCAGAAGTTTAGTGAGCTTGTACCAGACTCTGGTAGAGTGGTTTGGTGTCTTTTTCTATCCTTGTGCTTATTACATTTGGTGTAACTTGAGGAAATAGTCCCAAACCGTAGTCAATATTTAGTGCTAAGAGAGGACAAAACAGGCCTAATTTACAAAGGACCCTGTTAAATCACATTCTTATATGCAAAATTGACAGGCTAGAAGAGGTGGTTGGATGCTGTTCATCATGCTGGAAAGAATGTTTCAATTAAAGTTGAGCACTTTCTCTTCCAGGTCTTTTTTTCTCCATTTTTTATTTGCTGTGCCAAGGTATCCATGTGCGTTTTCCACTGTCATCTGGCTCATTCCCAGCAGATGCACACAATCTGTTCTGCTGTCACTGACAGGGTTTGGTTTATGAAAAGAATGTGTCAGAACATGCCACTACAGTCACTTACAGGTTTTTTTTAAAGAGTAACTGAGAATATATGCATTGCCCTAGTTCTATTGTACTCAGCCCTTAAGAGATTTCTAAGAAACTTTTACAATAGACCAAAAGCTTTCTTCTAAACATTTAAACCAAATATTTTCTTTCCATTAACAATAAAATCTTAAAAGTCCACACATGTCTTTAATGCTAAAATAGATTGTGGTTAAAAAGTTAAGAGTAGATTTTTATAAAAATGTTTAAAATAAACCAAAGGGTTTTTTTGATAGAATTATTAAATTTCCATTTATGAAATTTACTGCACAATTTAATACATATCTACCCTCATATTAGAATTAAGCCTACTTTCCCACTTAAGGTTGTGTTTAAATTTTTTTCTGATGGAATACTTAGGGTGTGGACATAAAAATCAATGATTTGACCTCATAGATAATGTCATTATCCTCACAAAATCAGTAAGTTAAACCCAAAGTAGTTAAACTATCAAATACATTCCTCTTCTGTATAGAGACACTTGATAAACTATGTTTTTGCAAAACATTGTGGCATTTTCTTTTGTATTTGTTCACATTTTAAAAAGCATCATAGGAGCAGAGCACAGTGGCTCACACCTGTAAACAAAGCCACTTGGGAGGCGAAGATTTGGATGATTGCGGTTCAAGGCCATGAGACCCCCCCCCACACACAACCTCAACAAAAAAAGCTGGGCATGGTGACACACACCTGTCATCCCAACTACATGGGATGCTTAACTAGGAGGACTGAGGTCCAGGCCAGCTGGGGCAAAAGCTGGAGAAACCCTATCTCAAAAATAACAAATGGAAAAGAGCTGGGGTGTGGCTCAAGTGGTAGAGTATCTGCCTAGTAAGCACAAAGCCTGAGCTCAAAACCTCAGTGCTGCCCCCAAAATAAATAAATAAATAAAAGCATCATAGGTAAATGTTCTTGAAGTTAATTCTTATTTATTGTTTCCTCTGTTCCCATCCACTACTGTTAAGAATAAAAATTTCAGGTTTATGTTGTCTTTTTCATTGAAAATAATTTCTCTAGTCTTACATAAATTTGAAAAATTTGAGTAAGGTAAGTTGTGCACATACCTAAAGTATGTAATTTGACGTAATTTTGAAGTTTTGTTATGTATGTAGTGCATACATGTGAACATGCAAATACTCACTGGACACATTCCATTTTGTGTACAGCTCTTCATATTTCTATCCCTCAGAATTGAAGGTTTTATAAAGTACTTAAAATATGAATTTTAGGTTTTGAAATATGTTTTGAGTTAGATAACAACTCAGAATTCAAGGAAATCAAATCCTTAATGGAAGTTAAAATTCACGAGTTTAAAAAATATAGGTTAAAAACTCTGTTTAGGAATAATGACATATACAAGTTAAGCATTAATAAAAGGTTTTTGGGAAAGCTAGTTTTAGATTTCTACACAGCATTTATGAAGTACATTTGCAGCTATTAGGTATCAGGTTTTCTTCTTGTAAAATGGATAGATCACACAGATTAGTCAACAATATAAATTAAGACATTTTCGAAATAATGGCTCACATTAACAAGAAAATAATTTGCAGTTAGAACCAACTCATTGGCATTGATACAGCATATAGATTACTTGCTAAATTATCTTTCTGGAGTTGAATTACTTGATTATTGTAAGTTTTCTTAACTCTTAAAAAAAACAAGGAATCATTATTCATTATATTTCAAATGTTACAATGTATACATGCCTATCATAAGTTGAGTTTGTAACTTTTTGGAAATACATCACATAGATTTAAGACTAATTGTAAAGGACAATTCTGGAGTTCATTTTTTCCTGTCAACATTTTTTTTTTTTTTGGTGGTACAGGGTTTGAACCCAGGACTTCTACCACTTGAGGCATGTATCCACTTTTATTTTAGGTTATTTTTCAGCTAAGGCCTCATACTTTTTGCCTGAAGTCAGCCTCAGATCACGATCTCCCTCTCTGTTCCTTTGTGTAGCTGTAATTACAGTGTATACCATTGTGCCTGGCTTGTTTATTGAGATGGGGCTTTGCTAATTTTTTTTTTTACTGGGCTGGCCTTGAACCGATATTCCAAGTAGCTGGTATTACAGTGTGAGCCACTGCACTCCAACCAGCCTTTTAATTTATGCATGATTTTTTCATGTCACATTGCTTTCTAATTAATTTGTGGGTGCTTGAATTGTGTAGTTTTTGGTGATTCTGAATAGTTGTTCTTGGCATAAAGAGCCCAGCAATCACAAATGAACTAATAAAAGACTGTTTGGGCTGAATCTGAAGGAATGCCGTAGCTGCTTCCTGACCCTCTCTTCCCTTTAAAGCTATCAGCAGTGGGGCTGGAAGAGAGTTGTAGTGTGTTACAAGAGAGCAGGCCAGTATTGAGGAAGGGAACACATGGACAAGGAGAACCTCAAGAATGCTTAATTTGGACACAATGTGAGTATTTGTAAGATCTTTTCAAGACAAAACTTCATGGGCAGACTTAGTTACACCTCTCCTGAACTATTTCTGTTTTTTGCTCACTACGGAAAAACAGTCTAAAGTTTCATTGGGGGGCTAGAAGTTTACTCCTCTTAACAGGATTCGTAGAACTTAATATTTGCAATACACAATCTTCAAAAAGATAGGCTCTTTTATTTAGTAATGCTTCTGACTTTATTTTTAAAAATTAAAGAAAGTATAGTAATTAAACGTAAACTCTTTCTGATTCTCCAGGAGATCAATTTTGGAGCCATTTTATCCCCCAAAAAAATACTTCTTTGGAATTTTGCGAGTTGCCTCAATATCCAGCGTGGGGCCCCACCCTTCTTTGTGGTTAGGAGGTGATTTTTTCTTTGTGTTTGCTTAGTCATGGGTCTTTTTAGAGCAAAGATGGATCATTTTTGTGAAGCTGTTCTCAAAATGTGTATTATTCATAGACTCTGAAACCCATCAAAGTGTTTGACTGCACGCATAATGATAGGCTGGCCTGCAGTGACCAGAAGTCTCTCCACTCAGCTTTCTTTAGAGAATAAAGACAGTTGGATTCTTTTTTCCATCTGCACCGACATATGTTGACCAGTTGGTTTTCAACTCTTGCTGGCTTGGTGGTTGGAAGGAGGACTGATCTTCTATAAATATAATCGATATTTTCAACTATGACTTAGGAATTCCACTTTTGCTTTTCTCCATTGTCACTACTGAAGATATCTCTAAGAACTCTGGCCAGTTTCATGATATAGGTAAATTACTTGCACTGTTAATTTGAAAGTGTCATATATTGTAATTATTTTTTGGTAATGAATATCATAGCTAACATTTTGGGAGCTTAATGTATACTTGGACACTGTTCTAAATGTTAGAAGCTTTATGTGCATTAACTCATTTATTCCTCAAAGTCAAATGAGGCAAATACTGTTACATTTTTCCATTTTACATCTGAAAAAACTGTGGCTAAAAAAATAAACTTACCTCAAGTTACCCACCAGTGACAAGCACTGGAAACTCAGTCCATGGTAGTTTTCAATGTCCACCCTCTTAAGGACTTAGCCAAAATCTCAGATACATTTATCACATCTATGAGATAAGAAAAAAGGAAGGACTCAACTGTGAATCTAAATTTTCCATGGCATTTTGTTGAAAAATGCTCAGTAATTCTAGAGTGGCATACCTATGGTTGTGTAAATATATTTGTACAGTTTTAAAGAGAAGTGAGTTAATACTTGGTCTGTTGTTTAGTTCCATATTGTTAACCTGTACATATAGGGAAAACTATATTTTATCGAGAATTTGATGGATCTTCTTTTTGCAAGCAATGTCTTATTGGTATTTGTGGAAGTATATTTTTCTTAATATTTAGCCCTCATTGAAGTGTGAGCATCGAGTTTTATGTCATCCTTGTCTGGTGCCTCTCCTTTCTTGAGCTGTTTTAATTGTAACCTTCACTTATAAGAATCATAGTAATTTGCAAAGTTTAATTTAAGAATATAAGCTGTTTGATAGTCTATAAATGGCTATAAAATGGATTTCAGAAATTATTCGGTTAATTTAATTAGTGCAAATAGATATTCTGGAAAATCCTATTCAAGAACACCTTTTAACTTTTTCTTTATAGTTTAAAAAGAAGATGAACAACAAAATTTTTAAACCAGAAGTAGTTGTGAAATACTGGGAAGTTAGGACAGGTCATGTTTTATTTGAAAACTAAGAAAGATTAGATCAAGTTTATTGATCTGAATATTTCTCGGTTCAGCAAAGGATCTTTGAAAAAAGAAAAGGGTCCTTTTAGAATTTTTCTGAGACACACTCAAACAAACAGTTTCCTTGTTTTTTCACTAGCGTGTGCCATGCTTCCACTAGAAGTGGGGACAAAGAGGCTGGCAGAAGTCAAATAGCACTTAGATACTTCTGAATTACCAAATGGATAGGCTTAGGACTTCAGGATTAATAGCTACCATATTTTTAATGGCATGGATTCCATGCCAGATTTCCACAGTTCGTATTAGTAACTGCACTTGGTTCTGCTTTGTTTTACTGTTGAAGAGAATATAGTGTTTGTTTGCATTACCCTGCAAACCCAAAATATGTTCTCTCCATTTGAAAATGCGTTCATTAGAAAATGTGACTTGAAGATTTGGGTTTCCAGTGTGTCATTTGGAATTAATTGGCCACGGTTATAAGCAGCCGCCATCTTGCTCTGTGAGGCCTGTTGGCAGAGGATTTGGGTGCGCTGTGTGCTGTGTGAAGTGCTTCTGGTAATGTCAGCATTCACTCTTCCTAACAAAACCACTGAGGTTTTTTGAGGCCAGTTACATCTATTTCCTAAGGTGATTTTAGCTAGAATGGTTTGAATTCCCTATATTTGAAGTTTTTTCAAAACTTCATAAAACATAAAATTTGTATTTACTATCCATTTGAGTTCTAAAAATACAGGAAATAAGTATTCATTATAAAGACCTGAATTACCCAAACCCTAAGGAGGGGGTCATAGCTGTTGTTTAATTCTATAAAAGATAATTACATGAAGTTATTAGTAATATTTCCAAAAGAAGATTGTGATGTGGCTAACATTGCATTTTAAAAGCCTTTTAGAAAAATTTAATCATCCTAGGACTAAAATCAACAATTTTTCACAAACATAAAATCCTTTTTAAAATCTGTGAGCTGTAATTGATCTTTGTTGTATGTTAAGTAACAAGGGCATAGGTATAAAACATTTGATTTTCTTCATATAGTTAGTTTTGATCCTAGGTTCTCAATCCTAGCAGTATGGGAGAGTTTTTTTGTAAATGCAGATATCCAGGTCACACCTCCAGATTCAGATTAAATTGGATGACCATCTGGGCATTGCAAGTTCTAAAGCTGTCTGGGAGCTTTTAATGTAATGCCTGGGTTAAGAACTACCAATTAAAAGATAAATGTGAATTTTGAATTTGGACATGCAACTACATGCATTCTGAAAGTTACAGATGCAAATAAACATGTAACATGAAAAGTTCTGTGGGCTCTGCCCTTAAAGTGTGAAGTGGTGTGCCCCGTATTCTCTTAGACATTGACTATGAACTTACTAATCAGTCTATTCATTTACTAAGTGTTGGGGAGAAAGGAGCTTTCTAGGCATTAGATTTACAAAGGAGAAAGATGGCAACTCTGCCCTGAGGATATTAGTTGGATAAGGTAGGTAGATATGTCAAGGGCAGGTATAAATTTGATATGATAAACACCACGATGATATAGATATATTAAAAGTGTGGTGAGCATTTAAGTGATGGAATTGTCATCTCTTTCTGGAGGTGACTGGTCAGGTTAGTATTCAGTGGAGGAAAGCACACTACAGTGAATATTAAATGGTGAGTCAAGTCCTAGCCATATTCTGGAAAAGGGAGTTTTTCAGACTAGTGCCCCTGCAAAATCATAACAGACTTTTATATGGTTTTTGTATGACCTACCATTTTCCCAGCTGTGCCTTCCCATTTGGCAGAGTTGTGCAGGCCTGGCCTAGGACTCTAGGTTCTGTTGAAATTGCCAGTGGCTAATGGAGCTGGGAAGATGGTATCAGAAGTAGGACAAGCTCAGCTAATCCCCTTTTTGTTCTCTGCTGTGTGGATCTCCAGGTGATTTGGGGAACTTGCTCCTCTTCCACTCCCACTCATGCCCTATTTCCTAGACACAGCTGAAAGGAAGGATGGCCTGAGCCAGGTCCTCCTCTGCAGTCCAGTGTTTGACAAAGGATATAGAACAAGTTATGAATAAGAGAGAGAGCACCAACAGGGGGATGCCCCAAGAATACTTTATATAATGTGGATTCAACTTTTATCTCTTTACAAAAGTAGTTTAAAAAAAAACTTCAACTGGTATTTCTCCTTTTTTTTTTCCTTCTTGTTCTAAAAAGAGCAAAAAGAAATAAATAAAAGTATTTGAGAGATATACTTAGGAAAAAAATACCATGTATTTTAAAGGAACTCTATTAAAGGCGCTCGGGTAGGGGGGGAATAAATCTGTAAGTCAGAGCACACCATGGTCTTATAGGACATGTATTAGCTGAGAAACTGAACTTACTTATTCCATCTTGCCACACAAACGTACAAGTGCACACATATGTACATACTTATATGACAGAAAACCAAAAAGGCAAGATATGCAAGACAATAATTTTTCACAAGTTACAAAGGAAAATGTTTTATTATTTAGTAGGAAGCCTTACCACAAAGCAAATATGTTCACATTTATGTATGGCAGGTTAAATGACAGTAATTATTATATAATAGAACAAAATTCCAAGTCCATGAACAGCCTTTGGCTCTAACTGCCAGACAGTGTTTTCTCCACAAACCAGATATTTTTGAGTTTATGAGTGTGTGTGTGTGTGTGTGTGTGTGTGTGTGTGTGTGTGTGTGTGTGTGGTATTGGGGTTTGAACTTAAGACTCTACACTTGCTATCCAGGCAGTCTTATCAGTTGAGTTTTTAGTTATTTTTTAATGGGGTCTCTTGCTCTTTGTCTAGAGCCTACCTTAAACTGTGATCCTCCTACCTACACCTCCGAAGTAACTGAGATATACATCACTCTGTACATCACAGTGCCTGGCTTATTTGTTAAGATGGGATCTCTCTTTTCCTGGGCTGGCCTCCAACCACAATCTTCCCTATCACTGCTTCCCATGTAACTAGGATTACAGACATGAATCACCACACTTGGCCCACAAACCAGATTCTTTATTAAGCCCAGTTGAATAATGGGGGAGAGTAAGGGAACTGGGTTGCATGACTTGGTAATATCATTTCCCAGAGACTGTGGTAGAAAATTAAATCATTTTTGAAAGACTGAGATCTTTGATCTAATAGACTGACTTTTTTGGAAGTCATAAGATGTAGTGAATTTGATCTCAAATAGATAAACATTAACATCACACATGCAATTAGAAAATTACCACCTTGAGTAAATGAAGTATAGAGCATGGAATTCAATTAGTATACTATTAGAGATTTACAAGACAGTAAATACTATAAGGTGAGATTTATTCTTTGAAATACTAGTGGAAACCCTCCAAAGATTCAGTATCATCCAGGTGAAAATGATTGATTTTTAAGCTCCTGAAATCACCTAAGAGTTGCTCAAAAGAAAAGGGGCATATTTATTAGGACTATCCTTTCTCAAAAGGCAGAGTTCCTATGATTGTATCTTATGAATCTATTGAGAAAACATGAAGTGATCCTGATGAATTTTTTCCCTCATATCATGCAATAGCTGAGAAGCTTGAAAATGAAAATGAGTAATTTCAACAATACGCTACATACAGGTGAGATATTGCAAAAACACACCTGTACTTAGTGTCATTTTTCTGGCTGAATTTAATACAGTAAATTTTGAATCTGACTTCATATTTGGATTTCTTGGAGAGTTTTTAATGAAATAACCAGCTCCAATGGTTCTGATTTCATTGTTCTGGGATGGGTCTATGAATCAGTCTTTTTCTTTTTCTTTTTCTTTATTGTTGTGCTGGGTGGAGGTACATTGTAGCGTTAACAAAGGTTCTTACAATGTATCACATATATCATACTTGAATTCACCCCTCTGCCACTCTCCTTTTATCTCCCTTCCCTGATTCCTGGAACAGTTTCTACAGGTATCACTTTTGCATTTACATACATGTGCATACATTATGTGCACATATTCACCTTCTTGTCCTCTTTCCCTAACACCTCCCCCTTCCCACTGGTACCAACTCCCACTCCCCACAGCACCTGTTCTGCCCTCCTCTTCTCTGATTTTGTAGAAGAAAAAAC
This sequence comes from Castor canadensis, assembly GCF_047511655.1. Taxonomy (NCBI): domain Eukaryota; kingdom Metazoa; phylum Chordata; class Mammalia; order Rodentia; family Castoridae; genus Castor; species Castor canadensis. The sequence continues at coordinate 104,226,243 of NC_133391.1, forward strand.
ATAGAAGATAAACAGAAAAATATAACATTTTTGCTTGTTTGAGATAAAGGTAGCTACACAGGGAGTTTCCTTATGACATTTGCATGTATATATGTATTATAACCCCACATGGTTTATCTTCTCTAATTTTCTTCATTCTGCCTTAGTCCCTTTCTTATGTGGTTTCAATGGGTTTAAGATTTCTATATTCACTCTTATATAGAGAGTATATCAACCATGTTTAAGTTCTTAGTTTCCTTCTTTTATCCTACTCCTCCCGTATGTGACCTCCCCTCGTGTGAACTGTGTTTCATAATATCGCTGCATTTGTATTAGGTCTATTGAATCAGTCTTTAAAAAAAAAGTCCAAAATGATCCAAATGTGTGTCAGGATTATGAATACTGTTAATAGAACATTCATACTGTCTAAAACTTTGAAACATCTTTGAACACTAAGGTGAAGCAAATTTGAAACATTAGCATTACTCACTTTGTAATTATAGAATTTAGAAGAAAATGAAATGACTCCTTAATTTGTAACAGAAAAATTATCTATTCCATAGACTTTTCCCTTCCCCAGTTTGTGAGACCAGCTGCATCATTCCAGTTGCTAAATTATTGACATTTCTAAGAATGAAGTAACAGGGGAAGCGATGAGCTTTGTAAATAGACTGCCTAAAATATTTGGCATGAGAGGTCAAGATGTAGGCGAAGCTGGAAAAAGCCTTTAGTTTGGGGATTAGCTGGAGGCCAACAGTTGTTAAATTCCCCAAATTTTCTTAAGAAAGGAAAGAGTAAGAATTTCTTTAAGAACATAATTTTTTTCTTCTTCAATATGTAGTCAGTAAAACCTAGAAAAGGAAAAAAAATGCACCTTTTGAGCCAAAATGAGGTCATGCCAACCACAGCAGATTGGAAGCTCTACTTACACTGTAGTCTTGCAGGATTGCTGTGGATCATCCTGATGTCACACGTGTGGTGGAGCTGATGATTCCATCATGGCTGCTGATGGAGTCCTGTGGCCCCAGCCAGGCTGCAGTAGGTACACAGACATGGCCAAGCTCTGTCTGAAAGGTATTCTCTGGGACATGGCATTTTTAATACAAAAAATTACAGCTTCTAAAAATAACAAAACACATTTAATTTTGTTTCATGACACTAGAACAGGGAAATGTCAAGGAAAACAGGAATGGGATAACTTAGCATTAGTGACAAGGTTGCCAAAGACCTACCCTATCTCAAAAAGAAAAAAGAAAAGCAACCTACAAGGTAATAGTTATTCATGTGTTCACCTGTCTACATTAGAAGTGGCAAAAATGTTTTTTTTCCAACCATATTATGTGTGGAAGAAAAATAAAAGGTGCTTTATTCATTCCTTTAGCACTCCTCATCATTATTAAAATGGTGAGCCCCTGTAAAACGCAGTTTACTGTCATTATGCAAAAGAAACTTGCCCTTGTTTCCCACCTGCAGAACATAGCCTTTCACTCGTGCTTCTAGTCATTATTAAAATGTAACTTATTTCCATTACATAAAGGAAAATTTATTTTTTTCCTACTTGTATAAAATGTTTAATAAAATGGTAGCACCTATAGGGTTTACACAAGTTTATCATAGAATGAATGCCCTATAGAACCTTACCATGTTATATAAAGAAAATACTAATATTATAGATTCCCATCTGTTTGATTAAAGAAAAACCAAACACCTAAAGTATACTTCTTTTTGTTTCCGTTGAACACTGCTGAATTTGCTTCCATGAAAAACTCAAAAATTTTGAATTTGTTTCTGTTTTCAGTGGAAGGCCTTGTTTGTAGCCATTAATGAGCTTCCAATCTTCAAAGAGAAGTTTTTTTCTCTTTGAGAGCATCTTCTCAATGTGTGTGATTAATTATCAGTATAGTTTCCAAATTATTGGCTTCTCATACAGTGAGGATCAGGGGTTATGTAATATGCTGTCTGCTATTAACTGAACTGAGATATTAAGCAGGAGATTGAAAAAAACATGCTTTCTAATATAGAACACTGTGTTCTTAATTACTTAACACAAGAACATTCACATGTTCACAGCATTCTCCCTCTTTTTCTCTTACGATGGTTCTTTTTTTTTGGCAGTATTATGATTTGAACTGAGGGCCTTGCACTTGCTAGGCACGTGCTCTCTGCCACTTGAACTACACCCCAGCCCTTTTGGTTTTAGTAATTTTTTTGAATAAGATCTTGTGTTTAACCTGGATGGTGATCTTCCTATTTATACTTTCTACATAGCTGGGATGATAGACACATACCACGTGCCCAGCTTTTATTGAGATGGGGTCTCAAAAACTGTTTGCCTGGGGTTTGCCTCAAACCACAATCCTCCCAGTCTCTTCCTCCTAGTAGCTAGGATTATAGGCATGAGCCACTGCACCTGCCTTGGCGCCTTATTCTTGATAACTGAGAAATAAAAAGTCCAATCTGTACTGCATAAGGATTCTGGAAATACTGCACCTAGTGAAAAACACTTGAGCTGGATCAAAGGAAGAGTCTGACTGTGTCTTGTCTTGTCCCCATGTATCTTGCCTTTGGAGTATAGACCCTACTATACCACTCTATGCTCCAAAATATGCCCACAGCACAATTTACAAATGTTTTGTGTCCGAGATGTTTTTAAATTCATTTTAGGAAAACTGGAATTTATTTTTCATGGTGACATTTTTTTTAAATTGTTGTCCTTACATCTTGTAAGCCCACAAAAACTCACTGTACCCCCCAAACAAAAACTTTTAAGTTAGTAAGAAGCCTTACTGGTGTTGTAATACAAAATATTGAATGACATGTTAGCCAGTGTCCTCTACAAGGCAAAATGACTGTGGAAATGAAGCAATCTCTAGCTTTGCAAAAGATAATCCACCATGTACAGACCTCAGAATGGTTTGCACTGCTCTGTCAAAATGCAGATTTATCATTACTGTGTTCCTGGGAGAATATTTTACATGATATTTAGGTGATTTAAATGTGTGCTGGAGCTTGAAAATTACTGCTTAAAGATTCAAGTATTCTTTGTTTATAATTTCTTTTAGAATGTCTTTTTCTGTTCCTTAACGCAGATGTCGAATACAGATCACTCAGTTTATTAGTTAGCTTTAGTTGACATGTGCAGCCTATGAAAAAGACATTTCCCCAAGGCATAACTGAGCAAGAACTGAAGAAGAGGCAAAAGACTGGCAGACTGGCTCAAGTAGTAAAGCACCTGCCTAGCAAGCGTGAGACCCTGAGTTTGAAACCTGAGTACCACTAGGAAGAAAAAAGAAGAGAAGGGATTCATGGAAATGTGTGTGGAGAGAGCGCTTGACATCGAACTAAACTAGTATTTGGTCTCAGACACTTGAACTTCAAACTCCATACCCCATCATCGGCATTCTGCAGATTGTTTAAGAAAATGCACTTGAAGATGGGCTATATTTTACATTTTTCTGAAGTATTCTATGTAGCCTTTACCAAGACTTATTCAAGTCCCACAATTTACTAACAGCAATTGGAATATAAATTACTAGTCAGAGAGTTCCACTGCTGCTTTTCAAGTTTCTTAACAAGGACAGCACTAGAGTCAACATCCTCCCCAAGGTGCCTGTCCACTTGCTCGGCTCCCTTCCTGCACACGGCACCACGCTGGGGAGTGACCCACACATAAGGCTATTCTATAATGGGTCAGTCCATTCACATAAATGCTAAAATTAGAATGAATCTCAGCTCTCTGAAACACAAAAGTAAAACCCTAAGGACTCTACTGAAGACCGTTATGATTCATTGCAACCCTTTTTCACATCACAATAGAAAGAATGTCAACTTTTATACCTTCAGTAACCCTGGTTCTCAAGGATTGAATAAAACTTACAGCTGTGATAGCATGGTAAAGTGGAGATACTATGTACATGTAAATTACTCTTAACCCACATTAGATTACAAACTCCTTGAGCCTAGGGGCCACACCTTATTCATCTATCTTTTCTCTCTGGTCTAAATGGGTCTGTTATGTGTAATAGTTGCTTCATCGTTGCTGAATTGAATAGAAGCAAGTGAAAGAAGGGCAGAAAGAGGCCTGGGAAAAGCAGTGGAAGTACTTCCACCCTGAGGCTGTTCCCAGTGGAGTTAGCTTTCCGCATCTGACTTCCAAAGGACTATCTGTGTATCTGTTTAGTGTTTACTAACTTCTATCTGGAAATAAAATTAACATTTAAAGCATCCAAGTTTGGCAAAATTTAAGCTCTTTGGAGTACAAAGATTAAGAATATTCACTTTTCTATTCAGGAAGTTCTTACGATGAATTTATAATCTCTCAACTAACAAATTACTTTTTGGACAGATCTACTAAACACCTGGCTTACTCGGTATAAACCCATGTTAATAGAATCTTTATTGTATCCTGCTGTACATTTTGAAGCCAGGGAAACTGAGACTTAGCAGTCACATAGACTAAAACTGATCTCTGACTAAAAAACCTGGTTCTTTTATAGCTAAAGAAAAATGCCCTCTACTTCATTTTGTATACAGATAATGGATAAATAATTCTTGTGCATATGTCTTAAATTATAATTTTACATTTGTTTCTTAGGATTTTTCCCCCATATGAAAATTGCGAATTATTGTGGTTCTTGTTTATATCACTAGTGAAAGCCATAAGGTAACCGATACTGTTACCGTTATAAAACCATATTGAAAGATACATGTATGGTTCATTAGAAGACATGGTATATCATATCGGCCACATTTGGAGTTTAAGCTTTATCAATTCTATTCATGTAAAATACTTTTTTTGTTTTTGTGATGATCATCTGACTAAGTTGATCTCTTATTCCTGAAAATATCTGATGAATTCAGGTACATTGGAAAGGGTTATATCCCTGGGAAACCCATTCTTTAGATATCTAAAAAGGTAAAGCATGCCTTTTATGGATTCCACTCCTAGTCAGCATCAGTAGATGGTGAGAATTAGAATACCAGAATTATAGTTAAATAACGAAGTTTTGGTCTTCAATTGCAGTCAAGATACATTTGTTTTAATAGCATTCTCTAAAATCATCATCATTTTTATTTTGTATAGGTTTCATTTATGCAGGCAGTTTCCAATTACCTATATCCATTTAATTACAGTGACATTATTTTCCACTTATTGAATGTCTACACATTATGGAGCTAACATAACAATTCTTAGTAGTCCTATTGGAAGAGAACTTGGCTACTAAGTGGACACAGGTGTTTGATAATTAATTCTGTTCAAGAATAACAACGTCAGCCTAGGAACTTCATTAACCATGAGGTGCCCACCTTAGCTAGAGCTACATTCTAAAGAAGAGCACACACATCATTTGAGGAATGAAATAATTGATAAAAATCTTTGTCAAAGAAAGTTTTCTTGTACACTACACTTATTTCAGATGATGACTAATACATGTAGAATTTAATGTTCAAATAAATCAAACATTGCCTTAAATGGTCTTTACAGAAACTGACTAGAATATGATTCCATCTCTCATCTTATTTCCTGACCTCCACCTCCATCTCTACTGCTAGTACTTTTAGATGTGTGTTTTCCTTATATTTATTAATAGAAATCGCTTTAAAATTACCTTTCTAATTATACAGATGATATTTAAAGTGTAGAGTAAAAGAGTATGAATTTTTAATTACTGTGATTTTTGTCTTCTGTTAATAACCAATGTTGAACATTTAATTCAATATACAGTATTGTTCAATCATGTTATTGTATGTAAGAAAGTACCAGTAAGTTTTTTAAATCTCTGTAGTGCTAAGGAATGTAGAACATTCTGTATTGTGCAAATGCAATTGATTTTGGTCATTTATATTCCCATTTGTCATTATGGAAATGTTGCAACCTAAAATACAAATATATTTTGATAATTTACTGATATTCTAGGTATCCAAAGCACTTATGGATTTAGTCTGATTGTATTGATTGCATATAAAGATTCACATAATTATCATCTTGGTACATTTTTATAAAATTAGAATGCTTTAATCTCTCTGAGATGCTTAAAATAGATTTCATAATTTCAATTATTTATAATAAATGATGTAGCCTATTCACAAAAAAAGAAATACATTAAATTATGTTAATTTAAAATAAGAACTAGAGAAGCATACATTGCTAAATATTGATTTTGTCAGCTTGCCATTCAAAATGTGACAATTTTAATCATAGTGACTTATAGAATGTTAGCATGTAGAATCTATAAGTTAATAGAAAAATTAGCCAGAATCCTAGCAGATAGTGGTTTACACTGAGTTAATTTATAAAAATCTATATTCAGTACTTAATTAGATTGACTGCTAACAAAATGGAAGACAAACCCAAGTCATGGCATTATCCTAACAATGAAACAAAGTTCAGGTTCCTCATTAAAGAATTCATTAATGGAAGTTAATCATTCTATACACAAGTTCTTCATTTTTTAAAGTACAAATTGCTAAAGTCATAGTGTGTACATGAGACCTGGAGGCTTCCCTGCCTGCTCATGTTCAAATGCAGCCCATAATAATGGTCTGAAGAGCAGTGACCAACTCTGAACTCTTCCGTGTTCTCATCAACTTTGGCAGTTACCCCTCTGAGGTGTTCATAAAGCAAACACACTAGCTATCATTTTTCATCAAGATGTTGGATTCTTTTTAGCATGACAGTTAAAGAGGAGTAGACACTAGAGTCAGATTGCTTAGCGTCTAACACTAGATTCACCCTTTACCATGGCAAAGAGAAGTCCTCTTTGCCTCAGTTTCCTCAGCTGTGAAAAGGACAGGATAATATACAAAAAAAGTTGTCTTAAGATTTAATTGTGTTATTATGGATACAGTAAATAGAACAGTGCATGATACAAAATAAGGATTAGTAGTCATCACCCTTTTTAATTTTAACAATTAAGGAACTTTTGCTTCAAAGAATTTTTGGTTTTTGACTTTCATGGGAAGTCTCGGAAACAAGTTTTATAATTACCCAAATAAAGTCATTAAAGGCTACTTTACTTTTTTATTTTATACTTTCAAAGTTTAAAAATATTCTCGTGATGGAATTTTAATGGTTTCGGTTCATATTGTTAAGTTAGAAATGGAACTAGGGAATACTAAATTTTCTGACCTCTGGAAGCTTATGAGTTTCAAAATGTTGACTAACAGTAAACAATTTCTTGAATGAACTTAGAGGTAATCTGTGAAACACCAGTGTAAAGGAAACTTAATAGTGGTCACTCACTAATCTAATTGATATAAAGTTAAACATTTAGACACATATTAAACAGAATGAATGTGTTAAACTGCTGCTGTGGGTTTTTAATTGAGCCTTAGACACCATTTTGCATTAGCTAAATATTGTAGCCATTCTCAGAATGTCCATCATGTGCCTTGTGACCCTGTCAATTATTGCTAACCATCGGGTCTCACAATCCTTGCTGGGTACCCTGAGGTATTTCCCAGAGAATTCAACAGAATAGTCAAAAGTTGCTTATGCTGCCTTTGAATATGTGCATCTTAAGATTCAGATAGTTGGAACATGTGGATTTATGAGCACATTTTATTTTCAAATTAACTGATTTAGAGACAAGAAGATTAAAAAGACTTTAAAGAGCTTGGCACCATCAAATTCTTCTAAAAGTGTTTTCTAGCACTGAAGCATGTTTGTGTCATTCAAGAAAGCATAATACTCCCACATGGTCCACCTAGAACGCTAAATAACCAGTTTATTGATGTAGGGAATCTTTTAATGAAGTCTTTCACAGAGAACAACGGCATTAGTAAGCAGAATTTTTATCCTTAAGAATGCCACTTTTTGATCAAAATCTAAGCTTTTTTCTTTTCATCAGCCTCCCCTCCCCATTCATCAGTGTGTATAAGGATGAATTTTTGACATTTTAAAAATATATTTACCCTAATTTTAAATCAAGGAATAACAGTATGGAGTGAAAACTTGCACTATTTAAGTTTTCAAGATGTGTCTCATACTATTTAACTTATTGTAGCTACAATAATTATAATGAGAATTAGATTACATATGTAAAGTACTTTGCATTCTATGTGGGGAGATGGAAATATATTGAAATATTTCTACCTTAAGGAGAAGGTTTTATTCACATAAGGTTACTCAATATTCTACAAAGTAACAGATACTAGGTAGCTAGGGAATTGTACTCATTCAAGCAAACTTCTGGAACTAGCTTTGTGTTCTATTAAGATACTTTGGGTGCACTCTGGATGCTAAGGCAGGAGGATTGCAAGTTTGAGTCCAGCCTGGACTATATAGTAGGAGCCTTTAAAAAAAAAAAAAAAGTTTTGGTTACCATAGCTTTGAATTTTCTTTCTTTCTTTCTTTTAATTTGCAAACACAGATCATTTTAAAATTTTTAAATCATGCAGATTCTCTCTACCACCTCTTTCTATTAACCTGTCTTTGGAGAATTTTTATTAATGACAGTTTATTCTGCAGTATCATTATAAAAGTTTTCATGATAAAAATGTATAATTATTAGCTAAAATATCTACATTCACCCTGTGCCTGTTACTAGTTATAATTGTAAGTTTGCAAACTCTGTGTATTGCCAATTTTTACTTGTGTACTTTTTTAAATGGAATTTATTTGAATCTAATTTTTGTAATTTAGATAATAGTTGTTTGTATTCAAATTCAAATTTGAGGAACTCTTTTGTAATGCATTTGTGATCCAAGTCATTACCAAAACTTGTGTAAATAAATGAGATAAACAAAATAGAAAGTTATCTTATGTGAAGCTATAGATTCGTGTCTAATCTTGTCTCCTAATTATGAATCTAATCCTTTTAGAGGTCTTGGAATTATTTTTTTAAACATAATTGTTTGAGAGATGAGTTACCAAATGAGAAAAAAGAAAGGCAGTAATAGAGGAAGTTAGCATGGAGAATTGTCGCTGTACTCAGCTCTTTTGATCTTTTTCTAAATATAATTTTAAAATATTGTCCAGGTCAGCTGATGTAAGCAGGAAAGTGCTTCTTCATGTCTTCTTTCTTTCCTAATCATTTCAGTAATGTTTTAATGAATTAAAGTGTATTTGTGAAACAAAGAAATCAGTACTGAGTTCTAAAATCAAATTGAGAATTGTAATTGCTAATTCCCTAGATATTTTTAATATATTGCTAATCTCAAGACCAGGACTAAATTGGTATTCCAGGCTAAAGCAGTAAATTTTTAATAGAGATGTCTCTTATGAGCAAGTCTTATTATAACATACTAGAGTATCATTTATTCTTTGGTGGTGTGATTTATTCTATTCAAATATAAGCCCTATAAAGGAGATGTGTTAATTTATTTTTACTCTAAGTACATAAATATATCTGCTGCACTCTAGTCAGTAGATGTATTCAGAAAACAATATGCCTATACTTTCACATTTCTTCTGTAATGATGAATAATATTGATAAATGAAAATTACAAACCTGCAATAGAGCTTAACTATTGAATACTAAATCATGCAGTTGCTAACTGTGTGTTCCAGTGACATTTTCTTGATTAAAAAAAAAAGTCATACCTACATTTAAAAAGTATTTTGTGCTTTTGCAGCAATGTAAGAAAAAGTGCATTTGAATGAAACTTCACAATACAGCCACAAATAATTATCTTTAAGATGCAAAGTGCCATTTTCAAAAACAGTTCAATTTTCAAAATATAATATTTAAAACCTCTTCCCTGCCAGACTGCAAACATTCCACATGCTTTTTACAATTAAAATAGAAGAGTGATGGAAAAGAATTCTTCCTCTATATTTTAGAAAAACACATTCACTCACCTCAATTTGTTACTGTGCATTAAAAGTCTGGTCATTATGCAGTAGGAAAAGAAGGCGCTCTAACTCATGTGACTGACATATACCCTACACAGCCATTAATACAACTTGGCAGTGACCTTGGAGACATTACAGGTAATCTTGCATGAATAAATTGTATTTGAATGATATTTCTACCATGTTGAACACAAAAAGAGTTCTCCTTGGAGCTTTGCTGCTTAATTTTTCTTTTATTCAGAAAACATATTTTAAAAGTGATTCTTATAATGACTCACTTTTCTCTTTGTCCCTCAGATGATAGTTTACTCTAACGCCTGTTGCTCTCATTTTTTTGTCACTATGGTGAACTACTGTATATTTGGTAGCACTTTCAGAAGTGAAGTCAATTTTATTTTTATTATAGGTATAAATCTGTGGTCAAATTTTATTATGCCAGCTATAACCAAAGTTCTAAAAAGCAAAAATTACATGTAGAGAAGACATAATGTGAAAACCTCACATTGAAGAAAACTCTTCATTAGAATTTTTTGTTATGAAGAATTTTATTTTATGAAAATTCTCAGCACTATAAATTATTACCACTTAGGATTTATTTAGATTATAAAAGGCAAAACATGTTTTTTATCACAACTTTTAAGATGTTTACAATAAAAAATTCAGCTGCAAGGGGCTGGCTGAGTTGTTCAAGTTGTAGTGAACCTGCTTAGCAAGGCCCTGAGTTCAAAACCCAGTACTGCTAAAAAAAAAAAAAATGAAGATTCAAGTTCATTATTGCTTATTTCTGCTTCATATGAGTTTGTCACACAGAAAATTGTAATGCATAGAAGATTCAGGTAGATGAAAATGTTGGGACAAGTAGTACAATTGTAATCTTATTAAAAGCTTCTACTGCTGTTGTGAGCTCAGATTTAGTGGTATGTCTGTACTGAATTGCCTATATTATAGAAGTTTCATGTAATGGAAGTTGGTTCTAGTAAAATGCCTCTAAGCGGTCACAATTTCTTACAGTTGTTTGTATGTCATATTTCAATATAGGAAATGAAAGGTGATTATAAAGGAAAAGTATTTTTTCCCTAGTGAGGATTAATTTAAAAAGCTATTCCTTCCTGAATTGTTTCTGGGATCTTTTGGCAATTTGAATCAGCCATTTACAATAGCATTTACTGGTGCCATTGACATAGTAGAATATGACAATTCCAGATCAGTGGAAATGATTTGTATCATTCATTCTAAACTTTTAGATGCAGTCCAAATTAATTAATTTATGGAATTAAAGTAAATTCATTGGTCACTGATATTTTTAGTATCCCAGGTATTAAAAAGTTGCTTACAATCAATGTGTCATTTCAAGCACACAATGTGAATTATTTTCATACATAGAACCATTCGGAATCATTTGATAAGGACCTACAAATTTATTAGCTAAGACATGTTCAGTAAATTCTAGCATACTGCATTTCTCATCATTTCTTATAAATTTAAACTTTCACAGCACCTGTTTCCAATTCATTGTCAAGTTGATCTGTAGAATCAGTGTTCCTAATTATGTTTACATCACTAAGAGGTACACCAAATGGAAAATTAGAGGTATCTTACACCTGGCTACAAATTTTAAGCAAATGATTGTTGGAAGCCTATAACACTATTTAAAATCTTATCCTCAGGGAAAAGAGTTGTCCTTGAATAGACTGTAAGTATTATAGTAAGGAGTATGATTTGAGTTAGAGAAAAAGTTCAGTTTATTGGGTTTTTGATGTATTGTATTTAAACTGCAAATAGAAGAAAATAGCTTAATTTCAAAGTTTGACAAGGAAAAACCAAATAGAAACAAAACAAAGCACTCTTCTCTAATATACTGAGAATCAAAGTTTAGGGGTTAGTTTTAGATAAAAGATCAAATCATGGATTTATTTGATTTGATATACATCCATTTCGACTGATTTAGGAGTTTGACACATAAAATTTAAGAAAATACTTATATTTTATATTTAATGAAAATATTTCCTTAGAATATTCTAAGTCCTCCCAGTACATGCAGCAGGATAACAGAAAAGAACTGAGAATCTGCAGTCAACACCCTTTATCTCAGAACTGATTTTGCTCTTTACTCGCAGTATAAAGTTAGACAAGTTGTGTATTTTTTTTCTGTGCTTGTGTTTCCTCAACAGAAATCTAATAAGAAGTATTATCATGACAACATAACTTTAACTAGACAGAATATTCAATTGAAATAATAAAAATATCCCTGGTATATGTTCATTCAATGTTACCACTAACAGTAGAATGATTAAAAATTGTTTCACAAGAATAAACTCTCAAACACAAAGTCAGACCTTATCACCAGCTGGATGCCTGTGGCTCACTCCTGTAATCTTAGCTGCTTGGGAAGCTGAGATTGGGAGGATCATTGTTTTAGGCCAGCCTGGGCAAATAGCTTCCAAAACCCCATCTCCAAAATAACCTGAGCAAAATGGACTAGAGGTGTGGCCCAAGTGGTAGACCACCCGCTTTGCAAACACAAAGCCATAAATTCAAACCCGGTCCTATCACCAAAAAAATCAAAGGAATCTTGTCACCAAGTTATCAAATCTTACTTTTCAAACTTTCCCCCATCCAGGTTTCCAGTCTGAAATAGGATCTTCTAACAAATTTATCAGGATTAGAGAAAGTCATAGAAGCTAATTTCTATAGGTCATAAATCATAATATCATCTTTAATTACAAATAGAAGAAATATATATTACCTAGTTAATATCTCTCAACTTGTAGTATAGAAATTGAGTCTTGAAAAGAATGAAAAACAAAAATTAGTTTCAAAATTATAAAAAAAAGTTTAAATGTAATTTTGCAGCATAAAGCATCCATTGTCTGCCTAATAATTGGTCCGTTTCATTTTTTGCACAGTGTGTCAGTAGAATTCTGAGATAGACTTTGATTTTTCTTTTTAGCTCAATTCCAATAATATATTGATTCACCATTGGTGGGTTGTTTTGGTGGTTTTAGCAATAAAATTTAAATAATACACACACACACACACACACACACTCAATATTTTGAGTGATGAAATTTTATGTTTTGGCGTGTGAACATAAAATACAGTTAAAGTTTTAGGGAAAGCCAAAGGGCTAATGAAAAAAAGAGGCCCAAATAGAAATGTTTCTCATTTCATGAGTTTAAACACACACACTAAAAACAAACAAAAAAACTAGAGAGGTTTCACAAAGGCTTCACAAATAAAAGAATGAAATAAGAACTACATTAAGGTAGACAAGGTTTCACCACATCATATATTGGGATCATCTCAAATAACTCAAGGGATTTTATTTTGTCTGTTGAGAAAGTTGCTGCTGTTTTCTCCATCATAGCCTTCTCTAGGGCAACATTGCAGAGTGGTGTTGAGTTTCTGCAGGTGGTGGCTGTGGTGAGCATCATTACCTTCTTCGGTCCAGACATTATACTACCAGGACAATACCATCCATAATTTCAGGACTTCTGGAAAAGAAAGAATTGGTTTACATAAAAAATCCAGGAAATTGTATCACTCAATTGCATACACTTACATTACATTTCATGCTTGTGGTGACAAGCATGAGTTTGTTTCACTGCTTAGTAAAGGTGAAAAATAAAGCACGAAAATATTTCATTTGATTCATTCATTCCACTGAGATCCTAACCTGGCATGTCATCTTTTTTTAAATGATTATTATTATTTAGATCCTCATAAATGCATGAAAAATTTACCAAGGAAGCTGACATACTGGTACACACCTAGCTACATGTGAGGTGTTTTCTGCTTTATCTTGCTCTTTTATCCTCCTGAGAATTTTTTCCACATATTTAATGAAAACTAAAATTATGACAAAGAAATCATCACTGCATTTCCCACTTCTTTATTTACTGTAATTTCAGAGCTTATTCTGTATTCATAAATTCTCAGGAAAGGATTTTCCTCACTGTGTATCTTTTACTTTATTTTTTTCCTGATATGATTGATGTCTGTAATTGAACACCATTTCTAACCCACTGTCTTTTATTATGTGATGGAGAGTCATCTATCACTTGCTCTCATCTTAATATAATAGAAATATCTAAATATTACTGAACATCAGGAAACATGAAAGTGAGTTGGCTTTCTTGATTTATTAGAATTTTTTTTCTCTTTCAATAAAGCCAAGAAAGTACAGGCACAGGTTAAACTTCCAAAGAACTCAACAACAAAAAAAGTAGGTTTTAATGGAGCAGATTTTTAAAGGGACTTGGATTACAAAACAACCTTAGACAATTTACTATGGAAGGCCAGCCATGGTGGCACACATCTGTAATCCTAGTTACTTGCAGAGATCAGGAAGATCAAGGTTCAAGGCCAGCCTGGGCAAAAAAGTTAACAAGACCACATCTCAATAAATAAGCAAGGTATGGTATTGCATGTCTGTTATCCCAGGCACAGCTATATAGAAAGCATAGGTAAGGAGGATCAAGGTCCATTGCAGGCTTGGCCAAAATCATGAGACTCCATCTGGAATTAAAAAAAAAAAAAAAAAAAGCTGCAAGCTGAAAAACACTGGGGCTGTGGTTCAAGTGGTAGAATGCTACCACGAATGAGGAAGAGAAAGAAAAGGGAAATTCAGTATGAATGATAGAGGATAACACAACTTGTCAAAGAACATTTCATAAACATTGAAAAGGAGGAGAGAAAAATCTGAGTGAGGAATGTAAATAAAAAATTATGAGAAAAGGAAAAATTTAAAATAGTATGAAAAATGTCAAGAAATAATGAAGGCTTGAATTTGGATAAGGAGAATGAAACTTGAGATAATCTTTATAAATATACTTAGCTTAACCAAAAATATTAGCAACAAAGGGTAACACATAGCCCTCCCCACCCCTTGTTTAACGTGGAGGGGAAGTTAATATAGGTAACTCCAGAATGTATAAGCTCCAGGAAGCCACAAATATTTGTTCATTCCCTGCCATATAACCTACAGCAGACCCTGGAGCATAATGGTTGCTCAAAATTTTTTTTTCATTGAATTAAAGAATGAATGAAGCATTGCTTTATGCTTCGCCTTTATTAAGCAGGACAATGAATTCATGCTTGTGACCACAAACATGAAGTGTAACAAACAGGTATGCTTGTTCTGTGTAATTTAATGATACTAAGAAACAAAGCCGATTTCATGGAACTCCTGGGCAGGTATGGTTAAAGCCTAAGGTTATTTTAATAGCAGGAACTATGGTAATATGCCATAACCTGTACAAGTTCATATAAGCCACAACTCTTCAGAATTTTTGAGTTAAAACTAGATGGTAACTGTTGTGGTGATAACCTTTTCTAAAGGAAATGAAAGATGATCTGAGAACTACAGTCAATAGCTCGTCTTTACAAATTTAAAAATACATACACAAGATGAAATCTGTGTGTTGCCCATCCTGTGAAGCTCAAAGTGTGAGTATGAGCCAATATTACATAATAATTGATCCTATGGGAGCATGTTCGTCTTTACTAATGAAGTGTACAGGAAGAGAAACAGGTATAATCTTAACTTTCCAAGGTTCTTCGATTGGTTCTGAATGACATTCTCATCCTTAAATTGGGAAAATATCCTCAAAATCACACAGATTCTAATGAGAGCTACAGGAATAGAGAAATAAATAATTTAGTTATTAAATTTAAAATTGCTAATGAGTCCTGTGTAATGAGAATGTTTGAGGTCTGGCCCTTGAAAGACAGGAGCGGAACTCAGCCACGACCTTGGTAAAGTAGAGAAGTGGTCAGAAGTCATAAAGCCAAGGAGAGAAAAAAAATAAATGCTCTAAATTCAAAATGTGTAAGAGTTTGCTAGAAACAAGCCTGGCCAGGCAAAAGATGCAAAATTGAAATAGATGAAAATGTAAATATATGTTTTAACGTTTATGCAGTGTATGAATAATTAAAATTATATGTTTGATTACCATATACAACAGTAGCCTTTTTTTTTTCTTTTTTGGTGATAAGGTCTCATGGTGTTGCCCAGACTGGCCTCAAATTCTTGATCTTCCTGCCTCAGCCTCCTGAGTGCTGGGATTATAAGTGTGCACCATCACACCAGGTTTAGTGTTTTTTTTTTTTTTTTTACAATTATATATTTTTTCAGCTCCAAAGCTAAAGACAGGTACATAATTAGGAATGAAGAGCTGAAAAGATGGGAAGAATAGAAACAAAAGTCAGGAAGATTAAAAGAATAATAGGTATAATTCAGTAGACAGCCTTCAAGTGTATGCATGAAATAAGACCATGTTCACCAAATGTTGCTGTCTGTACAGAGAACAGAACAAGAGGAGTGGACACAAAGTATTCCATGAAGGATTAGCTATAAGTAAGAATTTCCTGAGAGTCAGGGTTGTGAAATATCAGCGTAGGTTACTGAAGAAAGTTATGTTGCTCTTTTTCCGGAAGGCCTTAAAAATAGGAGAGGTGGAATCTTTGTGAAATAATTTGAGTCTGGTATTATCTGAAGGAGGAAAAAGTGGAATGCCCTTGCCATATTAATATCTGGCATTTCTATTCTTACCTTGGCTGATGGAAATATAGATAGATAGATAGATAGATAGATAGATAGATCTCTACCCAAAAGAAAGGATTTTTTTCTCTTTTTTGGCATGGAAAAAGTTATCTTTCTTGTAAAGATCCATTTTAAGACAAGTGAAATGTCCAAGCCTATCCTGAAATTCTCAATTGTAAATTTAGGAAAATATTAAATATTCATATTGACTGACTTTTTCAAAGGAATTTGATAAGAGGTTTTGCTGTATTCTTTGTCTTTTTGGTTCATAATGTATAAAGCACGGTTTATATAATTTTGAATTTTAGAATCTTCAGGATGTGGCCAGAAAGTGGTTTGCTATGTGAACGAGTTACTTGATGGAGATGCCCACTTTTCTAGCACCTAAGAGTAATTAACGAATACCCCCCAGCTTCTCATAACACATTTATTACTGGACCTGCCAAGGGACATGAGTGACACTGATACAAAAATTATTCCACATGTTTCATCACTTTGAAAGGTAGTATTTGCCAACCACTCCTTTGTTACTGGATTAGAAATCTCAGAGATTTCTTATTTACTGAAAGCCCTCTTAGAGTGCAGGAGGTAGAAAGGCAGCCGTTTTGAAATTTCACTTTGCAGTCAACTGCCTTCACCTTACACTGAACTCCGTCTTGGCTATAGTATGCCAGTTGTGTCTATGGAGTTTTTGAATGTCCCTGACCCACTGTTCTGATTAAGTAAGGCAACAGCATATGCAAATACATAAATGAGTATGTATGTGATTATGTATCTACCATGGTAAAATGTTCTACCTATGAAAGTAGGAAAAGCGTCTGATGTATGCTGAAAATCCACAACCTGTTTCTTCCTCGCATTTTGTAGGCGCTGAAAAGCAAAGGTATACTATGTCATGTAAAAAAAAATAGCCATGAACTTGTATAATTCATCAAAGTATGTGATTTTTTTTCTGCAACTTATTTTGCTAATTATGTAACTTTTCAAAGAATTAATTAGCATATTTCATTAGGTATGTGTCTCATACATCTTGATAGCCATAAAATTACTTTTAAAATAATGTATTCTAGAAGGGCTTGAATCGCAGTTCTCCTCAGAGCTCTCAAACACAAAGAATTTTAAAAGGGTAGGTAAATATTTAAAGTTCTGATGCAGAATCTCCCCTGCAAATAAAATAATATTGTAGTAGACAATAACTTGAGATGACAGAGAAGAAAAAGAAAGCACAAAAAGAAAAGGCAGAACAAGAGGAGGAGCCAGGAGAAGAGGAATAGACCAGGGTAGTGGGAGAGTTGATTAGGTCTGGTTTAGAAAGCTGATTCAAGGTACTTCGAAGAAGTACCTGCTTCAAACCTGGAGACATGATGTCTGTCATATTCTGTGGAATTCTCATAATGAAATGGACTCTTCTGTTCCATTAACAAGAATATACCTATTTGGGGGTATATTCCCCCAAAGTGTGTTGAATATATGCTAGTTTATGTACCTTTATTTGGTTGTCCTTGTGAGCAACCCCAGTGATTTGTACAAAGTAGAAACAAAGTTACTGCTGCCCTGTAGGTTTTGATATTTAAAGGTAAAATCTGACTCAAGCTTGCCTCTACTACCCTGCTAGTACAGTAACATAAACTCATTTTTGCCATTAAGAAAAAGAGATTGTTAGAAGAGTTTAAGAACACTGGTTTGATCCCTCTGAACATCACATTTTCTGCACAGATTTACTTTCTAAGCACTCTTGAAGATGGAGAAGTAGTACAGTGTATTCTTTTAAGTACTGAGTCTGAGACTGGATTTGAGGGGTGGGGTGGAAGGAGTTGTGGTTCTTGGTAAAGCTAAATGAAGGGTTTTCCATTGTTTTAACACTTCTTCAACATGATACATACTACTGTGCTTTCCTTGTGCCAGGCTAACCTGAGTGTCAGCTTCAGGCATTCAAGTCAGGTCAGAAGGAAAAAGCTTACTCCTTCTGTAGAGCTGGCATTGACAAAAGGATACTCCAGATAAATCAGGAAATGCTCCTGATTCTGTCATTCTACATAAAAAAGGAAATGACAGGAAAGGTCCTGCAGGAAAGAAACCACTCTTCCCTATTTATTTTATTTCCTGACTTTCTTTTTTTAATCAACAGCTTGTTAGCACCCTTAGGGTCTAGTAATCTTCGGAATCCAGTTTGGGGATTGCTAACTTAAGCACTTTGAGATCTCAAGAGAAAGTCATGAACTTGTCTACATGCATGGGTACTTTCCTTTGAGTTCCAGATTTGATAGACTCAGGCTAAAATATAGCCTAGTTTAGTAATTTCTGATCTGTAGTAGCAGTCTCTTTTTTTTTTTTACAGGGAAGTACTGTAATACTTTCCATTCAGTATTATCTGCCAAGGATGACTGGGGCTATCCTTGAAAACAGCCTAGGGCAGAATGTGTAGACATGCTGAGATAAGGAGCCTCCTGCCAGGCCTTGGGCCTCGAAGCTGTCTCAGTTCAGCTCTGGCCCAGGCGCCATTCCTCTGCAGCACACTTGTTCTTGCCCTGCTGGCTTCATATGGAGGAAACATTTTGCTTGTCTGAGAACACCTCTATTCCTAGCTCTTTGACAGTTTCACTTGCCATATCCCCTCAGTTCTAAACATGTGGAGAGGAGATAAAGAAAGGTGATGAAATGAAAAAATGGAGTGGGGAATGCTACAAGTAGAGAGAAGAAACTCATTTTCCCGTTCCTAATTTGTATGCAGTCACGACAGGGTTTCAGAGGATAAAGTAAATGTATCCCAAGGGTCATTAACCATATAGGGAAGAATACAATGTGAAGTGTTGGTTAGCTATGAGAATAAAATTAAAGTTTATGTACTTTTTAATTATAATAAATACCGTGATTCCTTTAGGAAAGAAAAAGTAAAAGTTTGATTTTAAAATCTTTGCAAATACATGATCTGTTTTCAGGGCATTGGACCACTTATAAATAAAAGTAGATTCGAGTTAATTTAGGCTTCATGCCAACTTATACAGCTTAATTTATTTTAAAACTGATAAAGTTATATTCATGATATAGGAAATAAAGAAAATGGCCTGGAATTAAGGATCAAATTTATACACCTCCCCCACAAAATGACAAAGGTGGGAAAGTTTAATATGCATACCCTATATTCTTTCAGTGTCACTGCAAAGGAAATTTTGACCCCTCCCCCTTAAAATACTGTAGTTCTTTAGTGAACATTGCTTTTTCACAATTTTTAAAATTAAAGTGTGAGCCAATTACCCTTTAACTTCCTACTTATCAAAAGTCATATCCTCAAATATGTATTTTTTCTTCTTAAAAATTCTTTGATTCAAACAATAGTAGGTAATTCAATTTGTCTTTTCATTTCAAGTTGGAAATTAATTTGTTTGGCTTGAGGCTACATAGCTTTCTGTCATTAGGTAGGAATGTCCAAAGATACGTGAATATTTCCGACACAGTGAGACACTGGGATTTTCAAATATTGCTGAGGTCTTAATCAAAACTCTGCTGATTGCTTGGGAGTTGGGTCCTTTGAGACAGAAAATAAATCAACCTACCCAGTGACTAGGTTACATTAGTAATGTTGTAAGATTGTTCATTTCTAAAAGTAAAAAAACAAAAGTGATTTTTATACATGTGCAGAAATCTCACATTGTGTTTGTCAAATTGTTCATGCTACTGCCTGTATTTAGCATTTCAAAAAACAATTTATATTCCCAAGAATGATTTCAGCGAGTTGGTGTGGCTTTCAGGAAATAACCACATTTCAAGGAAAGGACATCTTTGGGTTTAATTGATAAAAATTTAGAAACCTTTGTATTATAATGTATTCTCCCTGTGTCTAAGAATTTTTATGTTTTTTTAAAAAATAATAACAAAGTGAAAATAACAAGTTTACATAATGAATTTATGAAATTGAACTGCCTCCCATTGAATTTTTATAAATGAGTGTGGCTTTTTTATTTGAGCTTCATAATAAAATGCTTATTATTCCCACTCTATAGTGAGGAAACTGAAGCTTACAAAACTATAATTTGACCAAGAGTTCACCACCAGTGACAGGCAGAGTACTGGAGTAGTCATGCTCAGATAGTCTCATTCCGTGGTGATTTAGCTCTTTCCTCAGTTATCATCTTCTCAAATACCTTCCCTGATTGGCTGTCCAATAACTGCCCACCTTGACCCTTTCCTACACACTTACCCAGCCAGCTGTGCTGTGGTATTTTCTCTCTTGTACTTCTCTATCTAAAATAATCATACTGGTGGGCTCATATGTTATCTCTTTGTCCCTTTGGAATATAAGCTTCATGGCGTCTAGAGTCTTTGTCTTGTTCACAGTGTTGTACGTGAAAGTGAGCATCATACTTTATGCCTTTTTAAGTCTCTCTGTGTCTCTTAACAATTGGACATTTTCATTGACATCTGTGAAATTAAGCATCATAATTTTGTCTCATGGTATCCCATGACAGCAGTTAACCCAGGATTTGATTGTCTGTGTAGTCCAAGTTAATGGGCTTTTTTTCTAATGTACAATCAGAATACACCAAATATGTTACAATAATCCACTGCTCCAGCGGGACCTGGGTACATCCTGATAGAGGATCTGTATTGCATGCATGTGCCTTAATCTCATTACTGACACTGACCACCACCCTTCCTCCTGACCACCAACCCTGACAGAAGTTGTGAAGTGTTAAATCCCTGTGTTACATAGCCTAGCATGTGTTACAGTGAGTGGGACAGGCGTGGAGAGTGTGCTTGTCCTGGAGATTTGCACAGATAAAGGAAGGATATAGTTTTGAGAGGAATGCTATAACTACAAAGTGCATCCTGAAGGCCATTTAGCTAACAATGAAGGTCTGTGTTTTAAAATAGCACTATAACAAAGTAACTACAGAGTTTTGGCAAGGGCTTCAACTATTTATAGAACTAAGTAAGGCATAGTGAATAGTGCCACAGTACCCAGTTCCTCCTTGCCATAACCCCAAAGTTATAAGAAGCACTGTAATTATATTTTTCTACTTTAAAAAAAAAATCATAGTAGCCATTATCAGTTTAACCATACGGAAGCTCAGGCTGAGATTTCTTTTTTAAATGCACAGTTTTGATTTTCAGCAGCTGCAGTGGGTCTTTAATCATATATTATCTTTATGAAGCCTTTTTCTAACATATGTTAATTGGCTGTTTTCTGTGACAAATTATGAGCTCTTACTTTGATGAGGTTCAATTGCAATCATGTCGGAGTCGAGTATGTAGAGTTTCCACCCCTGCTGGCTCCTCAAACCACTACAAACATCCGCACGTCAGTGCAGTGCTGAGTAATGGCAGGATTTGGGCTGGCTGATTTTGCTACAGATTTTTTTTTTCCACAGGATATTTTCAGCCTCTTTGTACTAAATCTGTTTCAGGGTTTGCCCTTTTTAGCAGAAGCATGCTCTAAAATTAACATCAAATCTTATTGGAGATTACTATAATACAGTGAGAAATATTTCATAATACAACACCCCAGTGTCTGTTTTGCTTTACTGAAATTTCAGCACACTTATTACACATTTTTGTCAGTTAGTTGTGAGTTTCGTCAGTTCTTTCTACATCATCAGCATTTTGTAACAAACATTTTAATTTTCTTCTTTCGAGGGGAATAAGTTACTTGAGTAGATGATCTGGTATATATTTAACTATCATAAAGAAAATACACAGGACTTTTTTTTTTTTAGGTGTTGTCAAACATATTAGAATGTTCAAAATGCCTTGTATAGTGGTTTCTTTTTTTCTCTGCAGTTAAAGCTATTGGTCAAGTAATAAAAGCAATCACATGTTCCATCAAGGTTAATGTTCTTTGAGATGTGTAACATCTATTCCCATTCTGTATCCTAATGTCAACTTGCAATGTATCATTAGGATGAACAGAAATGTTCTAATCCATCTGCTCTGATAACTGTGACAGATAGCTTGCATCAAACACCAACAGATGATCAGTGATAGCTATAATTAGAATTGATATAAAAATACAGTGCATTTGTTTATAATCATGGGAAAGTAGTCAAAGTAATTGGTTAAGGCCTTCAGAATCTATGTCAAACACCAGTCATATTGCCATTAATTTAATGCTTTTCTGCCTTGACATGTAAGGTCAAGGGCTCTAAGTAAATTGAAGTTCTCCAAAACCCAAACCTGGGAGTCAGATTTCTATGCAGGTAGTTGAGTTTAGAATAAGATGGGCCAGATGTGACTAGGCACTGCTGCTCCTCAGGAGGCTGTTTTTAATCAGCCATTTCCCTGGAGTAGCATATAGTCAATGAGCTCTAAATCCTGAGGCTACCTGTGCTCCTAGGAAGGCCTGGGAATGTCATTACAGAATGTACAATTAAGTGTATGTGGAAAAATTAGAGCAGAAATTAAGGGTGGGAAAGGTTAACTTCAGAATCTTATTTTGTGTTACAGTTTTAAAGGAAGTATAAGATAATTACAAATGTATATAAAGGGAATAGTAAACCCAATTTCTAAATGCAGGTACAAATGGAAAGTTATTATTGACTGATTTTAACCAGAACTGTTTAAATGTACATACCATTTTGAGAATGTACAAGGGTTCAATTTCAGCATGGGTAAATAAACAGAAAACTTCTTTGTTGTTAGTGACATGCAGCTAGAGAGGATAACTTCAGAAGTTCTGTGTGATGCGTGGTGTGACTGCAAAGTCAATTGATGCACTGTGTCTTGAGCTAGTGTACACAAGGAAATTTAGTTCCACTTGATAAGACACATTCTTAATTGGCTTTAAGAAAATAAACCAAGGTAAAGAACGATGTGTAAATGAAACAGAGAACTTGGCATGTGGCTGTATGGAAGCCCCTAAGCCATGTGGCTTAATTGGGGCCAGTTGGGATCATTTAATGATTGCTGTCAGAAGATCAGATTTAATTCTCCTTATAAGAAGACCACAGTGGGATAGAGTTAAACAAATTGTCATCAGAGGTTTCAGATGAACAAAACCTTAATTAGGTTGATTAGGATGCTGTAAAAGAGATGAAGAGAAATAGAAAAATTGATGAATCACTGGCTTTTATGTTGAGCTATATATAATACCAGTATCATCTATGTTTTAAGAGGTTATTATGGCATTTTGAATGTCACATATATTATCATGTAAGGTGTTATGTAAACTATCTAGATGTCTAAAGCTTAGAGATAAAAATAAAAGACATTCAATTTAAATAGCTGATTGAGCATTTGCTCCTTAATATACAATAAAATACTAACAAAAGAAAAATAGTATTCCCTCCCATGTTATGGTCAGCTTTAAATGTTAAATAATTTGAGAAAGTAAATAACAGCAGAAGCAAATTATTTTTCAAGGACATAATTTTCAATCAGTTAGTGCAATACTTGAATATAGGATACAACATAATCTTCCCTTGGAATGCCTTTTTAACAATTCATATTACAATTATTGATCATTTACTTGTGAAAATACTCAGGACTACTCTTATTATTTTATCTACATATTTTAAAAAACTAAAATGTTTTTCCATCCACTGTACCTACACACACACACGTGCGCGTGCACACACACACACATACACACGCAAGCATGCATGCAAGCAAATGTGTCTATAAGGCTAAAAAATGTGTCCAACACATGCAGGCTTCTACGAAGAAAATATTCATACATAGAATGTTTCCATTTTGATCATGAAATATGATATACTAAAGACTGAGAAAATAATGGATGTAATTTTTCCCTTAACAAGATTATAAAATGGCTGGGAATTCACAATTATAAGATGAGAATATATAATAGTACTATGTCCCACGTCAAGCCTAGCCTGCTTCAGAGGTTGACAGTTTTGTGTCACTGCTGGTGGTGCTGTATAGTGCTTAACTTGCTTTGTTCAATAACAGCAACAAAAACTCCAGCTGCGTGTGCTCATGGAGAGGTTACAGCTGGGGAGCAGACACAATCTGCGATGCTAAATAGTAGCTCTTGCCTTGTGCTGAAGACAGTGCGGGCCTTACCTTTGTGGTAAAGCCTTGCCACATCACTAAGTGGCCTCTGAAAAACGTGGTGGCTGCATTATTGTGAAAAATTAGGAAAACAAAGACAGGATAGAACCCTGAATTAGTTACTTAATCCGTTATGGAGATGCTAAAAACTGTAGCATAATCAAAGATCATGAGGTTTTTGACATATTTAGACCATTTGGAGTTTATTTTGGCAGGGAGAATGTAAGCTGCTGTTTTAGCTGGGGGGCTGGGGGGGGGGAATGTCCAAGGCAGAATTTACCATGGATAACTATGACAGCAAAGCAGTTTCCCTCGTGTTTATTAAATTGTTTATAATGCAGTGTAGTTGTCCAAAGGTATGTGTCTCCTAAATTCTGGAACTGTGTAAATAAAATGATTTATGTAAGTGATAATGGCAGGTTAGGCCCACTTATTAAATTAATTGCAGGTGTTTTCAAAACGAGTTCCTTTTTAGCCTTATTATATTTCTGACATACATTTTATCTCCTTTTGTCCTTGGGGAAAGATATTAAAGTAGGACTAGAAGCATTAACTTAGAGTTTCCAGCAGCTATGGTCATTGGGAAAATTGATACATTTCCCTAGTTATTTCTACTTTTGCAGCCTGAAGCTCTTCCATGGCTGATACTTAAAAGAAACTTCTTAATTTTTATAACACTGTAATTTTTTCTATATGTAGTGATTATTGTTACAATATAAATGAAGCATTATTGTTAGAAGGTGTGCATCATTAACTTTGTTTTTTTTAAATCATTATACTGGGGGCATATTGTGACATTTACCAAAATTCTTACAATATATCTCAGTTGCATTCACCTCCTCCCTCATTCTTCTTTATCTTCCCTACCCCCATTCCTGGAATACTTTCAACATGTGTCATTTTTCCATTTTCATACCTTAGTACTTAATAATTCCACCATATTCTCCCTTCTCCACCCTTTCCTTATCTTTATGGTGTATGTAAAGCTACACAATTTACTCCATCTTATAGCTTTCAATTTGTACCTCAAAACTGAAACAATTGCTCAAGTAGTAGACAGTGTTTTCATCACTACCATGTACCTATTTCTTCATGTGCAGTACCACCTCTAACAGTCATAATCATCCTGCAGATGAAAATATATTTTCCCAGTTTGGGGGAGAAAAAGAAACAGTAGTCATCAGGCAGTAGTTATTCAGTGTCTAAGTACCAACCTGAGCTTTCTGGTCCCCACATTCATTCAGCTTCCACTGCTCAATGTAAGTTATTCTTATTACATATTGGAAATATATATAAATATAGTAAAGGATTAAGTGAGGCTATCAACCTGGTTCTGTATAAGCAAGATAAAGGGAAATGTTGGGAAAATATCTCAGGTGAGAGCTATAAACTTTAACAAGTTAATTCAGTTAATCAACTAGTACTTATTAGCTCCTCTATGGCTGGCACTGGGATGGATACTGGAAGTACAAAGGTAAAACAAAACAGAGTTGGCAAGCAAACGTTCTGTTTCACAAAGGAGAGGGATGTGGTATTTTGGGACCTTATTACAGGGGAATTTGGTTTGACCAAGACATGGAGTGCTCCCTTAGGAGATAAAACTGTAGCTAAGACAGAATGAGAAGTTAAGGAAGCACAGAAGGGAAGGAACATTCCAGGCAGAAGGAATTGCATATGCAAATGCCCTATAGCAGGAAGAAGGATGACAGATGTGAGAACTGAAAATAAAAAAAAAGTCAACCTTGTTTGGATTTTTTTTGAGGGGACTAGGGTTTGAACTCTAAGCTTCATGCTTGCAAAGCAGGTGCTCTACTGCTTGAACTACACCTCCAGTCCATTTTTTGTTCTGGTTATTTCGGAGAAGGGGGTCTCACAAACTGTTTCCCAGAGCTGCCCTCAAACCATGATCCTCAGACTCCCAAGTAGCTAGGATTACATGTGGGAGCCACCGGCACCCAGTTTTTATTTTTTATTTTTTTTGAATTTGTAATATTATGTTACTGATACTTGAAGATGACCTAGAATTTATCTCATTGATACTCAATGAAAATAAATTGGGAACCCTTTGTATTTAGCATAAATAATGAAAGACTGTTCTTTTACTATCCTTAGAAGGATGGGTCTTGGCTATGTGACTTAAAAATTAACTGTTCACATTCATCTCTAGGATAATATATAATGTTCTATGAAATATATGCTAAGCTTAAAGAAAAATGGAGTGACTTTCAAATCAGGAAATATCTCTCAACTCATCACAGAGTCAAGCATCAATAAGAATAATAATTGGGTTATTTCATTTGAAGTTCAGAATAGCTCTTAAGGGAAAAAAAAGGAAAACGTTCTGCTTGTTCTTTTTAACCAAAGTGTAATTGCACGCCTCATATGTCTTTCAAATAAACCATAAAGAAGAAAGTTAAATGTATCTAAACGCAACATAACTAGCAAAGTTTTCCACTTAAAATCATCATGAATCATTTAATTGTTTGAATCATTAATACCAAGTTCCCAAAAACTGGGCTTATAATCATTTTTGCCCCAAATGGATTCTCTTGTATTTATTTAACAGTGTAATTTTTTTGTTGTGTGATGCAGTGTGCTAAATTTTCAGCCCGAAGTTTTATAATACATTCTATGAGGATGCTTATGTTACTGGAAGCATAAGTCAGTGACAAAGTTATTTGCCAATATGAATAAAAGAAAACCAGAATTCTTTCTTTGCGAGTTGATATATATTCTAATGCTTTATCTTTGTGCATAGGCTGTGTTTATTTGACTGTGTTGTACTTATCATAGCAAAATATATGCTTCACAAATATAACTGTAGCAGGAGAGAATGAATTTCTTCCCACATCTTTTCACGTGGCATGGCAGTCTCACTGTAAGATCAAAACTTGTAAGTAAAGGTTATGTTTAATTTCTAAATCAAAGTGTTGTGGGAAGATGATTGAGATCTGACGATGACTCAGATCATCTTGATATGTGGCTTTCTTCCTACAGAAACTTTATGGTAGACTGCTGTTTCCATGTCAGAAAGAACGAACTAGTGATGAGATCAAAATAGTTTCACTATAGACTGAGTTTCAGTTAATTACTTTTGCTCCTGGTTTAAATCTTTTAAAAGAACCTTAAGAGCCTCAATAACATAAGAATTGTTTTCTCCCCAGTATATCTTTTTTGTATGTGAGGACAAACAAGTAAATAATGTATTTTATCAACAAACGTTGCTCTTTTGACAGCCTTCAGGATTTGGTTCTTTATCAAAAGTTATAATTCATATATTTTGATTCTTGCTTATATACAATTCTTCACTGTCCTCAAATTCAGAGCCCATAGCTGCATTAATTGTGTAAGATGATTTTTTGTAAGGCATAGTAGATGGTAATTGATATTTATGTGCTGCTTCACCAAAGTCAACTTATGTTTGTTTTATTTTTATTTCTTGAAGTGATCATAACAAAACATTAACCTAGAGCTGAAATGGTCTTCTCTTGGGTGTTTTAAAGATAGAAATATAAAATTGCTTCTCAGATCTGGATTTCCCTCATTGTCCCTTATCTGAACCTCTCCAAGGCCTCCGTGTGTGGGGTGTGCTGCACAGCACACTCAGACGGTTCTGCTCAGAGAAGGAAGTGGAGAGTTTTGGTTCCCATTTTACACTTCTGGAACAGTTTAGGGAAGGAAGCACCTTTACACCTTTTATTGTTCGTGGTTGCTGACATCATATCCTTCCCTGACCAGTCTGTGCGTGTTTCCTGCCATTCTGTCAAGATTCTTCTGTGTTACTGGGAGGGATTTGTCGGAGGGAAGGAGGGAGGGAGGGAGGAAGAGGGCAAGAAAGAGTGAGAGAAGGAAGGGGAAGGGAGGGGGAGGTGTGTGTCAATCAAGGCAATTTGTTTGTGAATGAGGGAGCCTGGTAGGAGAATGATCTTTAGCATCTGTCCAGAAGAAATTCTTCTCTACTCCGGCTCAAACCACTTTGCCTTCATCTGTCTGCTTATGCCAAACTCAAAGTGAACAGAAGTCTGCCATAATGAAGTTCCCGTTTTTAGTAAGCAGCCTGATTTTATTTTTCTTTTATTTAGGTTGGCAAAAAGAAAAAAAAAATCAGAAGACTGTAACTCTATAGAGTGTAACTATAGTAGAACATTTCTTTTTCTTTTTCTTTTTTAATTACTGATTGTTTATATGTAACTCTGTCATTTTCCAAGAATGGTTCTTTCATATGGAAAAAAGTAGCGGCAAGGCTGCAGGAATTATTTTAAGCGTATGGTTGATTGTACATAATGAAAGTTCTCAACATAACTTGAAATTCTACTACATGTAGTTTAGTTATTCTTTTTTTTTCATGTACATACAAAACAGCTTAACTGGTTACTAAGGTTACATAATCTTTTCCTTTGCTTCTCTCAGCCTCTCACAAATTAATTCCTGAAATTGACCTTATAATACAGTTTTTTTACTGACAGTCCTGAAATATGGGGACCATAATCAGATATCCTAAGCCACACGTTTCGTGATATACTTCACAGTTACTCGGTCTCATCATCACCATGTGTACTCTGCATGTGGATTTTAATACCAATTTTTCATTTTATGTATGTTTGGAAAGCATCATTTCAATAAATATTTATACAAAAAACTCTGAAAAAATAGCCAAATACTATTAAAATTTCAACTTGTGTCTCTCTCCATTATCTTACATATTTCAAAAAGGGAAATAACCTTTAAAGGGATTTTCATCAAGCATTTTATGTATGTATACACACATACATACACATATACATACACTCACACGTACGTATATACTTTCTGGCAAAATAGTTCACATCATGTTCTAAGAATTAAAGAAAACAGTCTTTACTCTGTTCTTTCTAAAAAGTGTCTTTTGTTTCAAAGTTGTAAAATACAGGGTACATTGTGGAGGAACTCTTCTGAGTTTGGTTCATCAGGAGCTCACTGTCTTCCTAAGGAGACTTTTCTCCAGGATATCACTCCACTTGTTTGGCTGTTTGTATTTTGAAATCAGGATCTGTAGACATTCTCGTCCTCTCTGCCTTGTCACCACACTCTAATCTGTTCACCCTGACCTTCCACCTTAAAGTGAATAAACGCTTAGGCAGGCAGAGTCTTGTAAGCCGATAGTGCCACCCGCCTCAGCTGAAAGCCAGGAAGGGAGACCTTCCCATGGGCATTTACTGAGGAGTCATGGATTGGCTTCTCTGTTGTAGAGAAAGCCTGTTTGTTTCTTGGGGTCTAGCACATGCGTGGGAAAAACCATTCTAATGCTCTGCTTGCTTCTGAGGTAAGACTATAAGAAATATAGGGATGTCGCCCAGTTGGGTGATATTTAAGACTGTTTCTAAAAATAGATGGACAGTGTTTGTAACATTGAATATACCATATTATTGGCCTAATGGATTTTTCATATTTTATGTGATTTTAATATATCTTATAGCAAGTGTTTTTAGGTATATTTATCAATGGATGTTGTTTATGTAACTTTTTAAAACTTTTGAACTACTTTCAATACTTAAAAATACAGTTGGATAGTATTTTGATAAGCACTGCATAGTCATAATATAACTCAGCGTTATATTCTGATAGGCAGAACTGAGCTACAGTTTAGTAGAAAAGGCACTGAACAAAAGAGAATTGATAGTCTTAGTATTTAAGCAGTGCTTAATCCATCAGAACTAATTATGTCATAATAGCTTCCATGATTAGATAATCACAGAAACTTGTATTTTAAAAAATTTACTCAAGGTGACAAAGAATTTAGAAATTTAAACTTAAAAAATCAAAAGGCAGCTGATGGTCAGACCAAGTATCCAACAACCTTCCTGTTTTAAGCACTTTGAACTGGAGCCAAATAATCTATTAAATAGCCAGGACAGTGGCTTAGCGTTACATAATACATGTGGGAATTTATCAGGGCTGTTGTCAGACACCAACCAAAATAAACAAGGAAATTCTGAGCAGTGTGTAAAGTGGTTGTATCCATTGACATAAGATGAGATAAAATAACTGAAGCTGTTGCTTGAAAATGAAAAAACATTGTGGAATGCTTTCTTGTAAACTTCCACATTTCACAGCAATTCACTTTCATTATGTTCAAATATTTTCAGATTTAATTGAAAGCATAGTAAAATATATGCTTTTGGAACTCTGGGTTCTTTTAGCTTACCGCATGTAATTGATGAGCATTTCTTTAATTTTAATTCATGACCTAGAGCTCTCTAGTACATGATATTAAGCTTCTGTGATTTTGCATTTGACTCACCAAAGAGATGTGATATGTCTTTTTAAAATATTTAAATTTATAGGACTGATGGCTATTAAAAATAGTTACAAATGAAATAATAATCTTGATTTTTTTCACCATTTTCTCTCAATGATCACTTTTTTCATTATTGTTTTTAACATACAACTGTATGTTGTATGTTAGGTCTTTCAAAAGGAAAAACTCACTGATAATAGATGTTGTAACTAAGATGAAATAGCCCATAATATTTTTATTATGTTCTCATAGCAGTGATTTTTTTTTTAAATAAGTTTAGGTCTTAGATTTAAATTAGTTGACATTTACATATATCAAATAACACTTTCATAATCGTCCATCCTATTTGCATAACTAGGGACGGTATCACCTCTGCTGTCAAAACGCGAGATGGTTTTCCTTTCAGAAATGAATTAGCATACACAGGTACATAAACGTTCATTAACTCGCTGATTTAGGTAATTTTTCATAAGGGGGTGAAAACGTCACCTAACTTCATTACAAATGTTAAGAAACTCTTTACAAAAAGTACATTTCATTTCAAGTGTTGGGCTTTACAGCATAGATTTCATTATTTAAATGACTTCTTAAATTACTTCTGAGCTTATTTTAATTATAAAAACAAACCATCCCTACTCAATATGTTTCTGCATATCAAGTACTGTATAAAGGCATATATCATGTACTTTTAATAAGCAATTATTTTCATTCATTTTGTTTTGCTTCCATATAGTTTATTTCCTTGATAATGGTGGGATATGATAGTTTTTATGAAATTGATTTGCTGTTAAAGCATTATTTAATTTTTCTTTTTTATTCAGCAGGAATGAATGCAGGAATTTGGGAACTGAGCTGAGCAAGTGCTAAAGAAGGAGATTTGTTGGAAGGAAACAGGAAAGAGAAAGAAAAGGAAGGAAAAAATACATAATTTCAGGGACGAGAGAGAGAAGAAAAACGGGGACTATGGGGAGAAAAAAGATTCAGATTACGAGGATTATGGATGAACGTAACAGACAGGTGAGTGGAATAAACTTCTTTGTATCATTATTTACACTGAAATTTTATTATATTTTCCCCAGATATATTAAAGGTACTGAAAACATTTTGAACTTGTAAACATCCATTAAGAGAACTTTTGTGAATTAAATGTAGCCAGTTTAAGTGCTGAAAGTCTCTGACACTTTAACTGTTAGAAATACAGTTTAAACATTTATGATTGTTCACTTGTTACTTCACCATGAATTTTAATGGGAGCTGCATTTGTACGACATGAATAGCTCAATAATTAGAACTTAATAAGCATAGCATTGCTACATTGCATGCATCATCAAACAAAGATATTCTAATATTCATGGGAACTAGGGCTTTTGTGGTCATCCATTTCAGGGTTTATAATATAGGCTAAATATCCTGTCTAAAAATGGCTTTCATTCTTTTCACAATAAAGAAGACTTTGAAATATATCCAAAATATTTTAACTTTGTACTGACAATAGCAACAAAGAAATCACCCACACAAGATATTAGTAACAAAACATACAGGCAAGTACTTTTTTTTAACTCATACTATTTTCTTTAAATCCTGAATTTTATGAACATAGAGACAGATGGTGTTATAATTTTTTCTACAACTCCAGCAATAATGTCTGTATGACACAATTAATCAATTCTGAAAACTTTACATATCCAAATGTTCAAATCAGCATTAAAGACTTGTATGTCATGAACGCCTGCAATCTGAATCTTCCTACTTGGGAAGAGGGGATTTAGTTAGGCTATGTAAGGGTAGCTGGGTGGTTTGTACGCATCCTAATGTTAAACATTAAATAGTAGTCCTTGGGGGAAACCACAGTGCTGCTGGATCCCAACTGTTGCATATGGAGAATGCAACAGGCACTCCTTGGCCATGGGAGAGGAGAGTATTTTGCCTATTTACACTGAAAAAAAGCTAAAGACAGCCTTAGGGGTGGTCCACCAGACTATAATTCCCTCGGATAAAGATACTTTTCTCTCCTGTGGTCTCTTTTTATCTTCCTGGACCTATGAGTGAAACCAGGATAAATTCGTTTTTTAAAAGCCAATGTTGATATACTTGTAAATTATAATGAATAGAAATTATCATTTATGCCATCAAAGCCAGTAAAAAACTAAGAAGTTTTTTTAGGTTTTTTAATTTATGCTCCTTTAAATTACATATTTTTAAGGTACATGGGACTTGAATTACTTTTGGTTGAATATTGAGCTAAAACTAAGATTTATGCTGGATTCCACTAGTGTTTTCATACTGATTGTTTACCACAGGTGAAGACAAAAAAGCAGTAACTGTCAATATTAATATTTTTGCTGGTAATGGGAGGTTGAACTCAGGACCTTGCACTTACTAGGCAGGCACTACCACTTGAGCCATTCCACTACCCTTTAAACTATTATTTTTAATAGATTTATATCTTGAAATTGAAATTAAATTTCAAATATTGAAAAAAAAAGATTAAAATAGTGAACATCATTACCATCGACTGTTTAGACCTTATTATTTGGTCTACAGCCTGTTTTTAGTGTAGTTAAAATTTACCATAAGTTAGTGTTTATACTTTATTAATGGTATCAGGTAACTTTTAGGTTCATTGGATTCATTATATCTTTTCACTTACAAAGATAGAAGAAAAATTTTGAGAGTTCAATTCATGTTCTTTCATTATGCATTATAAAGTAACATAAAACTCATAAAGGGGTAAAGAATTTTAACACCATTCCTTTGCGATAACAAGTGAATTTGTTTAATTTTGTAGTTTCATCTACACTTGCTGCTACTCTCATCTATGTTAAAAGTTATCATATTTTCGGGAAAAGAAAAATCATTTAAATTTGGCTTACTTTGACTTTTTTAAAATCCTGAAGATGGATTTCTGGATTTTATTCTGTAGAATTTAGGATCTATTTGTGCTTTTCTCCAATCAGTAGATACAAAACGCCTTTATCAATACTCTTAAATTTAATTAGTATTTATTTCAGTGAATTTTTGATAGTTATTAACAATTTGAACAGCTATCTTAACATATTGATGTTTGCTGTTCTTACCTCTTATGAGAGAGGTCCACAGAAGCATTTGGAAAAGAACCTAAAATATATAGGTCACATCTGATAATCAAAACTAGCAAATTTATGGAGGTACCCCTAACCTGGGCTTCCTTTAAATTGTGTGTTCACATGTTGAACAGAAAAATTCAGCTGCTTTGCCCATTTTGAAGCTTCCCTACAGTAGTCTGTCTAGTAGAACCTCACACATTGGCTCACTGTCATCATTTCTTGCATGTAATAAAGACTGCTCTGCAATTGTGCTTGTTTATGTGGCTATGCACAGAACATGGTGTGTTTTTACCAGACAACGAAATATTGGGCTTAAAGTGTAAATGAAATATTACAGAACTTATGCAACAACTTTCTGTATTTTAAAGCTTTTTTCAGTTTCCAAGTTTATAAAAACTTTCTTTCAATTACAATCTAAGATAGATTTCTTAAACCAATAAAGTCATGGATTGTCAATTTATCTTACAGATATGTTCAGACAGCTTGATAAAAATAGTTACCAATGATGTTCCAACAACTATATATATATATATAGTTCCATTTAGTCCTTAGAAATCCAATTTTATAGCTGAATAATTCATTAATTTAGGAAATCAACAAATATTAGTAGACTGCCTAACACTAAGTATTAAGTGGTGAATAAGAATCCCATCAGATTATTGTCAGCCATAGCATCAACAAAGTTTTCAGTTTAAAAGACCAGGTAGCAGACATTTTCGCCTTGTGAGCCATGACATCTCTGTCTCAACTGCTCAGCTCTTCTCTGGTAGTTTGAATGGAAACATGCACAACATGTAAATGAACGAGTGTGTCTGATTTGAAATAAAGCTTTACTGACAAAAACAAATGTGGGGAGAACCTGTGGTTCATTGTTTGTGGACCCCTGGTGGACTGATACAGACATGAACTAGGGAAAGTGTAAAAAAAAAAAGTTAATTCATGTGTTAAGAATGAAAAATACCAAAGCATTATGAAAGAACAGAAAGGAGGTACTGCGTTTACCATCGAGGGAAGGAGAATGGCTTCTCTAAGGATGCAAAAGATGGGAGCTGCTGTAGTTACACTGGTGATAATATTCTAAAGGAAACAATTTGCAAACTTCTTAGGATACAAAGAGCTTGGCTGAGGACCCAAAAGAAGACCAATAGAACTTGAGACTGGGTATAACTTCAGGGAGATGAGAGGAAAGGCTGGACACTGGGCAGTACAAGATCATGCAAAGCTTTGAAGGTCCTCCTCAATTCTGAAAACTGGCCCAGGATTATATAGTTAATACCAGAATCTCCATATTCCAAATCTCTCATATTCAAAACAAAACAAAGCATGCTTTCTCAGTGATGTTACTGTTGTAGCATGATGGCTAAGTGCAAGGTTTTGTGCCATTGTTTTTTCCCAACTGCATCATATTGCTTCCAGTAGAACATAAAACAGCTAAGAGCATGGCCTTTAGAGATACACAGACCTGGTGCTGGTGCTGGTCCCAGTTCTACTCCTCATCACTTACAAATGTAACTCCCCAGCAAGTTTTTAACCCCTCTGGGCTTCATCAGGTTCCTTATCTGTAGAGTGAAGACTAAAAAATAGTACCTACCTCATTATGTCGGGGAGACAATTTAACAAGGTGATAAATGTAAACTGCCTAGCACAGAAGTGCTGGGTAAATTTACCTATTAGCTATTCCTGTTAAGACTCATGCTCTTTGAACCATTAGTTCTTATAGTTAGTGTGATTCCTATCAAAACCTCCTGTACTGTGTAGTAATACCTAGCAGCTGAACCTTCATTTCAAGAGAGCTTTACCTTAAAATGGTATCAGGAAGATGGAAGGAAAAATGAAACAGAGTAGGAACACAAATGCTCCTACATAAGCTAACAAGAAGCTAGAGAATCATACAAAAGCAAGAGTCGGTTGATGCAGAGAGAATGGTTTGTGGACAGACAGGAAAGATCACACAGGACATGTGTTGCCCAGGATTTATGACAAGGATGGGGAAGGGTAGTTTCCTAAATTATGTGCCTGTGGGACTCATTTTCAAATGTGTGTTAGTGACCAAGATGTTTTTACCTACTTGCCACCATTTTTACTACTTCCAGCTTCTAGCTTATGCTAAGCCCTCAATAAATTCTGCACCTGCTTATTCTTTTTAACTCTTTACCTTCATCAATTAAGAAATCATATAATCTTACCCTTTTGTATATGGTTCCAATTTTTAATTATTGGTGCCTAAAACAGTCATTTTTTGAAATGAGTTTTGTCCTTACACAACTCTTTTACAAACAAAATATATTTAGAAATATTTTATATTAAAAAGAAAGACATATAAAAATTAGGTGTATTTATATTCAGATTTTTCAGCTTCCCTACTTTGAAAAGGACAGGAGAGGTAAATCCAAATTTATTTCTGCAACTTATTATAAAAAAATTTAAATATTTGAGTAATTATAAGAAGGGAATATTTATAGGTAACACAAGGCCTAAAATAGTAAGCTAAGGAAAAATGCCTTAAGTTTTCTTTTCTTCCATCAGGTCTAGCACACTAATTGTTTTTGCCAGCAAACAAAATTTCATGTAATTATCAGTGCAATAACTGGAGCACAAATTAAAGACAATTAGTAACATTCTCCTGTTAATAGAACAGTAGAACTCCCTTATGACTAGGAAGAATTCAGGGTTCATAGCTGTTACAGTTTCTAACACTTCCTCTTCTTATGCTCCTATCTCTTTACGTGACTCATGCATTATACGAAATGAACTAGGGGGAAAAAAGCTGGAAAAATATGTTCAGTATAGATGCAGCCTCTGACAGTTTCCACATACTGACGATTCTTCAGCTAAATATGGTATATTCTGCACTAGTCTGAGAAATAAAAAAAGTTGTTTTGATACCCTCAAATAACTCTTTGAAGAGGAAAAAAATTTTACTCTTCACTTTCTCCTATTTTCCATTGTTTTCAGTTCCTAACAATTTTAGCTGAAATTTCAAAGGGATTTTTAATGTTTCTTCCCTTCAGGGTGATATACAGAATATCGGTAAATAAAAGTGTTAATTATAATTCTCAATTTGGGATTATATCCTAGTAACTTAATATAAATTTGTTGAAATTGAGTCACACTTTAATTACTTTGACAAAATAACTTTGTGGTGACTTCTGTTTGTGATCTGGAGAACAGTG
Organism: Castor canadensis; assembly: GCF_047511655.1. Lineage (NCBI taxonomy): Eukaryota > Metazoa > Chordata > Mammalia > Rodentia > Castoridae > Castor > Castor canadensis. The sequence goes on from NC_133391.1 coordinate 104,263,102, forward strand.
CAAAAGTGTTGATATTTCTTCCTTTTAAGCCAAGTAAGCCTGCATATACCTCATAATGTGACTACTATGCCTTTGTTCTTAATTATCATTTCTTAACAGTTGACTGTCTATCAGTATTAAAAATTATGCTCTACTCATTCTATATAAGTAAAATTGGGGTATATCCTGGCAATATATTAAGAAGTAGTACGTCTCATACTTGAATTATAGAGTACATTGATGCATACTGGGGATGCCTAATTAAAGGTTCCCTCTGCATGTAAGTTGGATCATTCTTTCATTAATCTTAAAGCACTATGGGAAATGTCTTCATTCAGAGTTGGAATTACTAGTTTTTGAAAAGATTGTAAAAGAAAACCCAAAAGAGAAAAAAAATGTACTTTTAAGAGTTTCCAAATCAAAGAAAGTAGTAGCCAGATTGCACATGAGTTTAACAGGACATCAGATCATTGCCTTCTATTTTATTCCTAGCAATTTGAAAACGATTCACAAAGGTCTGCTGAATCATAGAGAGAGTGCACGACACACACATATACCATACGGCGTATGACATTTTATATTTATGTCAGCTAGATCTATTCCTTTACTGCCAGAAAGATTCTGTTCCAATTGCTGTCAAATGCAATCATTAACCTTCCTGTGGTAGGAAATCCAAGAAAGACCAAAATTTTCACAAGGGAAAGGGTGTCTCCTCTAGGATTCTGCCACTTTTGTAAGCAACAAACTCTTCCTTGAAGTATTTAGAGTATTTTATTGTTTCAGTTCTAATTTATGTATCTGGTATAATTTCTGCTCAAAACTACAACTTTAAAAATTGGAATTCTATTATTTACTGTATCTTAAACATTTTGTGTAGAGTTAACACTGAGTGACCTTTCATCTCTGTAATGCACGCACATACCATTCTGTTTGCTACAAGTCACCTTTTGCTTTGCAAATGTACAAACTGTATGTGAAATTGTATTACTGAGAAACCAAGACTAAAAATACTAACATTATAAATAGACCACATAAACCAAGAGGGTTCTTCCAAACTGTAGGTTAAAAGACATGCTGCTAATTGTTTCAAAAGCCAAGTTCTTTGCAGTCAAAACTTCCTTTAACATTATAACTTACCCAATTAAAATGGAGCACCTTCAAAAATTATTGTGGTGAAAGTATTTTTAAACTTTGTATCCCATTGATTGAAGACAATCTGGAAAGTTTTCCTTTTCCTGAGAATAATGGCTTTGGGAGAAAAAAAAGAAAGAAAAGTAACCTAATTAAATTGAAGTAAACGAAAATTCCTTAATTTGCATTGTATATTTGTGTTTCTGTTGAAATATGTTGGACCATTAATAGGAATAAAGGAACCAATTTAAATGTTTGGAAATTTAACTTTTAATTTTAAATTGGAACAGTTTAGCTTAAGAAATCACTAACATTTAAATAACATTTCAACAAATGTAACTGTTTGGAAACTACAAGGGAGACAGCCTCCTGCCTTCTGTCTTACAAGGATTGATTTGGAAGGCCCTAAGGGAGAAAATATTGGAGTTAGGAGGTAAAACCGAAGCCATTGTGGAAAGGAAGAAGTTACACTCTTCCTGTTATGACAGGAAAACATAGACAAATGTGCTTCCTGAGCTTTGCTCAGCAGGGAATGAAGTATTCTTTGACCTTTACCTTAGGTACATTGTGGCTTTGTTGAACTAGTAAACATGTTTTTGCCCCCAAAATATTAATATTATTTGATTCTTGTCCAGTTCAAATTACATATCTTATGTAAATGAGGTATGGAGAAACAGAGATTATTTATTTTATGACAGTTTCTACAGATTGGATTTAGAATGTAAACCAGCCCTTTAACAAACCAAGCAAACCTGAACAGCACATACAGACAACTAGAAACATACTGCATTAAAAGCTAAAACATTACCAGGCTTAAAAATGGACTACCATAAAATCTTTTAAATCCTGACAAATTTAATAATTTTAAACCAACCTTTCCTTTCCTCATGTAGACAAATGTGTCAGAAATCAGCTATGACAAATTTTGAAACCCAGACTCTATTAATGAACACTCAAGTTAGTTCATTAAAACTACTCAATTAGTTGTGATCTAACCCCATAATGGGGTGCAATGCACAAGGTTTAATTTTTTGTTCATGAATTTTGGGGGTAACAAGATAAGAGGTTGATAAAGCTCTAAATTCTGTACTCTGAGTCTCACATTTTACTCTTTTTATCATGGCCAGAATTTTAGGAACTCCTGCTTGAAAATCCTTTGGAAATGCAACTGTATTTCAGCAAAGCATGGCTCGGTTTGCTTGGGGCTAACAAGGACAATGGTCTTCTTTGCAGGAGAACACACTGCTGTCTCATCCTTGCAAGTGATGCTGGAGGGTTACAAGCACATGGCAGCAGTCTGCTTAAAAGAGTCCCTCACTGCTCTTTAAAGAGCCTTTCATTTGCAGTGGCAGGCCCCAGCATTGTATAAAGGAGCGCTTGTCTAGAACACAAGTCTGCAGTGGCATTGCTTCCTCCCACCGCGAGTAATCATCAGGCCTAAAGCTCACAAGCCTTTCTAATGACAGACTGAATTAAACAAAATAAAACTAAAGAGGAGTACTTTAGAACAGTTGTACCATTACTTACTGTCAGGAACAAGAGAGGGGGGAAATGGAGCATTTAGGAGGTCATTTTCCTTTTTTCAATTAAAGATTGTCGTTACAGACTCTTGACTCCATCCCTAACCCTTTAACCACATAGGAAGGCCTAGTGGATTATTACAGAGCACATTGTCTCTCTGAGCTGTCCATCTTGTCACTCATTAGTCATTCAGCTTCCTCAACTGGGAGGAAACAGAGATTATCTAGGTGGTGAGGGAGGGAATGAGGAGGATGAGGTCTAAAATGTTTTCATAGAATGAGGGTTATATTAATCATGACTCCTTTTGGAGAGAAAAAATGGAAAAATATAAAAACATTGAAAGTACAATTGGCTAGGTATAGCAGTCCCAAATGCATTCTAAAACAATGAAATCACTATGGCTTTATGAGTTAATGATACGGGTAGGGGATGGGTATATAGCTTGCTCTAGCACTAGCATGCATGGAACAAGCCCTGGGTTTGATCCCCAGCACTACAGGAAAAAAAAAGGAAAAGAAAGATGGAAAAAAATGGATAAGAAATGCTCCACTCATTGAGTACAACAAAATTTGATTAAGATTAAGCCAAAGTATTGTGATTGGCGGAAAGATGTATTTGAGACACAGATAAAAGCACTGCTGCCTTCCTTAGTTTTGTGTTTGAAGTCCTATAGATTTAGGCACAGCTACTATTTCCTAAGGTCCTTTTTTCATTTGTTCAGAACTTTTTCCTGTAAGGAAGGACTCCTGTTATTAATGTGGAGGACAGTAATTCTGAAGTGACTATAACTGGAACTGAGACTGGGAGAGTAAGCAGATGGAGCAAGTGTGTGGAGTAGAGACGGATCATGAAATGCCCTTCCCATTACACAGCTGTCAGTGCAATTTCTTTTTTTTTTAATTTTTTATTGCGCTGGGTAGGGGTACATTGTGGCATTTACAAAAGTTCTTACAGTATATCAAATATATCATACTTGAATTCACCCCAACCACCATTCTCCTGTATCATCCTTTCTCATCCCCCCACCCCTCCCTGAAAACAATACAATTTCTTTACCTGGTAGGAAATGAAGACTTGTCCTCTGATTTTACAACTTACTATTTATATATTGCTTATGTATAAATCAGAGGCCAGTCTTTTTTGTTCTGTCTGTAAACATACCTATATTTGCTGCCAACCAAAATACTTCTCATTTTGTGAAATTTAAACATCCATAAATATGGAACTAGTGCATGTGTGTGGTTCTCGCCAGCTTTAGCAGGAATGACTTGAGTGTTTTCGGGCAGCCTTGACTGCAGAGCAACACAAAAACAGCTTTGGTTTATTTTCAGAATCCAGAAGCCAACTGGTTCTCAAAATAGTATTATTCTTATCCTTGAATCTAGAAGACTACCCTTACACTAATCAATGTTACTCAGTGCTCTGCTTGAGGAGTTTCTGCTAGTTCTTAATGTAACACCACAGACAACAGTACCTGACTGGGTCCAAAGAGACATGAGACAATGAAGAGTGGAGAAAAGATGAATTTTATTTTAAAATTATTGCATTTCTAGTCCATCCAGGGAGTCACTTTGTGGCCTTGGATACGGGAATTCACATCTCTGTTTACAGTATTCATCTGAGAAATGGGGATGATAAACAAAAAATGTCTTCAATGAGATACAGTCTTTAATGAGATACTGTCAAATATACCTATGTAATTTAATAAACTTTAGAAGGTTTTTAAAAATTACATAAGTCAATCTTCTAACAACCAGAATTTATAAAATATACAGTATGCTCCAATTTTATCAATAATTAACTCCTATGTGAAATTTGATTCAGTTCAGTTTTCCTCCTGCTCAGTTGTTACTGAATGTATATTTTACTACAAGTTAAAATGACAAAAAAAGTAAAACAAGAATGTGAAAATCCCCCTCCCCCCGTTTTTTATGTTTTGGGGGTTTTTGGGGGGGTTTTTTTGGTTTTTTGTTTTTTTTTTTTTTTTTTTGCGGTACTGGGTGAGGCTTGACCTACACCTTGAGCCATTCCACCAGTCCTTTTTTTTTGAAGGGTTTTTTCGAGATAGGGTCTTGCGGCACTCTTTGTCCAGGCTGGCTTTGAACCAAGATCCTCCTGATCTCTGCCTCCTGAGTAGCTGGGATTACAGATATAAGCCACTGGCACCCAACAGAATTCCCCTCCTGATGGTAAACTTCCTATGAACATTGTCTGAGCACACATAGAAATTTATTTTCTACTTTTCATTTAAAACAATGTATAATTCTTCCATTTATTTGTCCATCCATTTATTCAGCAAATATTTAGCCGAGTGTTTTTCTTGTACTTTAAATTATAAGGACAGACAGAAGGTGATCCAGGGTTTTAATGAAAGCCTGCAATGTAGTTGAGACAGGCACTGTAATGTAGACTTAAGTAAATAATGGTAATACAAGTTGACAGGTCCTAGAAGAGCAGTCTTTTGTGGAATGGAACAAGAAGTAACCAAGGCTGGCATAAAGGTACTACCTACTTAATATACAGTGTTTCACAGTCAAAAAGTCACTTGCACTGGTATTACATATCTTAGTTTAACTCTCATAAAAACTTCAGGTTACCTATTCTCCATTTTACAGGTAGAGAAACAGGCTCAGGTAAGTTAAGCAATTTATCCAAGGGCACATGGTTCATAAATGACTGAGCCCAGACATGATCTTTCGTGCACTGTTGCTTCTACACAACAGTGGCAGTAAGGGTGCATATACACCACTTCTTTAAAAATATATTAGGGGATGGGGATATAGCTTAATGGTAGAGCCTAGTATGTACAAGGCTTGGGGTTTTGATCCCCAGCACCACAAAAGGCAGGAGAGGGAGAGGGAGAAAGAGAAGAAGAAGGAAGGAAAGAAAATTTAATAATGTGAATTTCCTCCTTTATCAATATGTACAAATATTTTTCTATGCATTTTCAGCACATTTTGTAATATTGGCCCCTCAAATTCCTAGTCTTTTGTTTCTTCTAACTACAAAAAGAAAGTGACATGACTTCATTTCTTGGAATGTAGAAATTTTAAGTGGTAATTATAATGTATTGATGGGATTGAGTAAACAAAATGAAAGACTGTCTATAGGGTGAAACTATAGCACTGAATACTTGTTCTGAGTCACACTACCAATCACTGCTATCTCCCTCTTTACCCAAAGTCTAAACTCCCTAAGCGTAGAATCAGAACATCTGAAAACTAGGGTAAGTATTATAGTCCATCTTCTTCCTTAATTCAGAAACAACTTCTGCACAAACCTTGCTAGCCCACTGTACTGGAACATGTTCATTCAGGAATGAGGTTGGTAAGATTAGCTCCACTCTTGGGCAGAGATCATCACTAGATTTCCCGCTTTTGAATACCTTATGATTTTCAACACTGCTGTCTAATTTTGCTTTCTAGAGCAAAGCAGAATAACTCATGTACCTCTTCACATTGCCACAATGCTACCAACCTTGGAAAGTAGCATTTGGCTTTAAACATTTCTTTGGAGGAGGCTTGGGGTTAAGTATACCAGTTTTCTTCAGTGACTCCTCATGCAAAATTGTTCTCAGACCCTGAATCAATTTGTTTGCCATCCTGTAGATGCTCTTATATTGTCAGCACCTTCTTAAAATGTAATTCTCAGCACTGAATGTAGTCCCCAAAGATGATTCTTACTAACAGAAAGATCAGTAGGGCAAATAATTCCCACAATGGAACACTATAACTTTCAATCCTTCCCCCAAAATCAACTACCAGGTTAATTTTCCTCCACTCCGAGGTTGCTTTAAAAAAAAAAAAAAGTGAATGCAGACTCCAAAATTACTTGTGCTTGATTTACCTGGATTATAGAAGGAGCTATGGATCTAGACTCTATCAACAATTGTGTCAGCCCTGCCATTCATATTTTAGTATGTGTGCATCTGATAAGAAAGGCTTCTACATCTTCATCTAATCCAATCACAAAAATGTTACCTTGGACAGGAAAGTTACTGAACTCTAATGTTTTACTAGAGACTTCACCTTAAATTTGCCATTGATCAGTTAATTCAGCCCCTTTAAGTTTAATTCTGCAGCCATGTTTAAATCTGCTAAATTACTACCAGCCATCTCAAATACATAATATTATACATGAGAATTTCATCAGAAAATTTACCAAATACATACTCTATAAAAGTCAGAACTCATCAGAAAGTTCAGTGAGTTTTTGTTTGATAGACAAAGTCATCCTGAGTCCTTCATCTTGCTCTTTCTCTCTGTATCCTGAGATTGTAAGGTTAAATTTTTATCTTTAGACATTTCTACTCTTCATGATGAGTCCTTAAGCAAGAAATAAAAAACACTTTTCATTGAACTGTTTGCATATTTTTCTTGAAGTCTAGAGCATCTATACATATGTATTTATCTCTGAATATTCTCTAAGTTTTCTATTAAAAAATTCCAAGATAGCATAATTATTTTCTCTCAAGACTCATGTCACTAACATGTTAAACTTTTTAATAAAATATATACATGTGAGTCCAGATTTTCTCACTTTGGGGAGGTTAAATTGTCAAAAAGCAGGTAAAGAAGGTACGTGCTTTCAACATATAATTATACTGAGGTAGTCAGACTTTAAATTGAGTGTTCTCATTTTATAATCTGCTTGTTCAGCAAAGAGATATTCGGTGTCCACTGGTCGATCTGTGTGAGGCCCGAGCTGGGGTCTTTGGAAACTCCTAAGCCAGCAAGAGAGACAAACTCACAGCAATCAACTCTGTAATATTAGAGTAAGTCTGATAATAAAGGCTTGTAAAAAGTTCTAGAAGAGCCGGTCTTGTGGAGCATGCCTATAATCTCTTCTGTAGCAGGATGATTGCAGATTTGAGGCCAGTCTGTGCTACATGTTGAGACCTTGTCTTAAAAACAACAACAAAAATGTGCTGGAGGGCTACAGTGAAGAACTGCTGAGTTCATCTGAATATTCCAATGAAAGTTTTTTAGAAGTTGCCATGTAATCTAAGCCTTTCAGCATGATGGAAGGCTGCCTGTGTCCACATGGAGACAGAGGAGGCCTCATATCACGATCATCTTTCCCAAGTACAAGATAATAAATAACCAGCAAGGCAGATTTATTTCATATTCGTCTTAGTTGGGCTAATACCCAATCACAAAGGTAGTCTGAGAAAGAGAAAAAGATAATCTGAAAACAAAAACTGAATTCACATAACTCTAGATAGAAATACAGTTTTACATCATTAGACATTACTGAAAATGTAACCCTATTGGCCAAGTAATATATTTTGTTCCTTATAAGCATTAGGAATTAAGTTACTTTCTTTTCCAGTCACAAGGCAGTGACATGAACAAGGGATATATTATTTTATGTAATAGCAGCCACAGCAGGCAGAGCAAATGTCTGACATGTAGAATGCTCAATATATATTGTTCAGCCTTACGTTTGGTTTGGAGAAAGTACCCAATACAAATTGGCTGAATTGTTATGTCCTGTGAGCAGATTTTCCTAATTTCTTTATAATTTCATTCTATGGAGCTGTATTTAATGTGACTTTTCTCAATTTCAAATTCTAATTTCAATTTCTGATTCATACCTACTAGTTCTAGAACCGTTCTCAACTGTAGATGTGTAATGTCTGCACTTGTGCTAGAATCAAAAACTCAGAGTTACTATATAACTTAATCCTGAAACATCTTCATTCAGCATCATCATTGCATTTATGGCTATTTAAAGATTCCACAGGTAAAGAAAACATAAATGGTCAGTGTTTGCAGTGTAATTTTGCTTGCCATACATATATACTTATTAAATCTCTTTAATTCTGAAAACTAGATGTTAAATGACAGTGTCCACTTACCACAATATTGGCTTTATTCTTCTCCTGATGTACCTTGATTGATGTAAACACTGGGAAAGAGCGTCACTTTGCCTAACTACTATAAAAACAGTTTTCTGTATCACCGAAGGTTCAAAAGATGCTATTGAAATAAAAATATGGACTTGTCCCCATTACAAACTATTGTCAAGTTATGAAAAATGTAATCATTACAATACATTATTATATTTAAGTATAAAAGCTCTGAATTGCAATCTTTGTCATTGAGTGGCATATTTTAAACGAAAAGAGTAATAGCCCAGATCTCTTTAGAAAGCTTAATGCTTAAAAACAATTTTATCTAATGATGAACAATGAGAAAAGGCATTATAAAATACATTTTGAGTATGCTATGAGGAATATGAACATAATACAGAATTAAATTTAGAGCAATTAAGAGTAGATTTTGAAGATATTTTCTTAAATGCTTTAATATAGTCATCATTTCAGTTTGCAGTTTTAATGAAAAGAAGCTATATGCACTGACTTTTTTGACAGGTATTATTAAATAAGTATGCATTATCCAGCAGCCCATTTGGTTATGCAAAAGTTGAGGAGCATCTAAGACTAAACACAAATAGTGGTTTTAGTGATATTTCTGTACTGAAATATACTTTGATGGTGAGTGTTGTAACGTGCTAAATTCTGAGGTTTGAGTACAACAGAAACCATACTGTATTGAGACATTCCACCTACAGTTTGTGGTCATGAAGTCTGATTAAAAGTGGTTTCAGATATATAAAAGCTATTTTACACCAGTGCCTTCTGCATTGAACACATTTTGTAGCCTTTTTCACAAAATAAAATACCACTATGCAGGTTTATTTCATATCTAAATTGCATCTCAAACAAATATTCAGATACATTTTGTATAGATCTATGTAATTAATTTTTATACTTTTTTATCCATTCCAAAAAAATAGTTTTTAGGCTATCCTTGGTATCACACTTAACTCATCCAAATAAAACAGATTAAAAATTTTTAAAGTTGTATGATAATCCCATATGAAAATAAAATGCTAGCTGTATTTTATCAGAAACACTTTTGAAAAAACACTAAACATAAAATAGAAGATGAGATATTGGAATTGCTATGGAGAAAATTTGTCAAAGTTGAAATGTAGGTACTGACTAGCTGATGTGGAATGGTTAATGCCCAAGTGCTATATATTCCAAAAGACAGTCAGCAGAAACAGTTCAGTTTTATTTTTCCATTAGGAATAGCAACATCCTCAAATAGCTTTAATCAGTAGACTCTTCAGGTCACCAAGGCATGTATTTTGTTCTTCTTTTCCTGTTAAATCAACAGATACGACCTAAAATTTATGGAGCACTTACTCTAAGGATTATACTTAATTACTGTACGTACATTATTTTATACAGTCCTCAGGGCAAACCTAAGAGTAAGGATTATCTCTATTTTCTAAATGAATTGTGGAAAATTGTCATGGGAAAAGTGATCACGTGATTTTATATAATATACATCACTTTGATATTTCTGAAGACTTGACACACTAGTATCCCCTGTTAAGTATCTTATCCCACATATCTTTATCATGTGCCCAGAAGTGTCTACTGTTCTGGGCATTGGAGACACAGCAATGAACAAAATAGAAATGGCATATGCCCTTGTGAAGCACGCACTGTAGTAGAAGAGACGGACATTCAGCAAATACCATCCCAAAAGAAATATATGAATTTAAAACTGTGATGAGTGCTATTAAGGACAAATAAAGAGTGATAGGTAAAACAATAAGTACTAATGAAAATGTGGGGAAATGAGGGGCCTGGGAGGTCAGGTTACTATCTCCTAATACACAGTTCCTATCACACATTTATTCAGGTGTGGGTTGAAGGTAGAGGAGGACTGAGATCCAGAGCTCATGCCAAAGGTCTTTTTTGGGGGGAGGGGCGTGAAGCAGGGAATCTAAAAGGGAAAGAAGATCTAAGAGTAAAGATGAGGTTAATCTTTAGAGATTTTGATATTCTGAGGACATTTTGAGAGTTGTAGGACTGAGAGTATCCATTGTATGTCTGGAGAGAAAGCAAAAGAAAGAATGGGGGCTGCTAGAGTGGCTCAAGTGGTAGGGCACTTGCTTAGCAAGCGTGAAGCCCTGAGTTCAAAACCCCGTATCGCAAAAAAAAGAAAAAATTGGAATCTAGATTTAGGAATTACACATAGATGGTAAAAAATAGAAAACAAACAAACAAACAAACTAAACTGACCTCTTCAGGGGTTGGATTTTAAGGTGAGAGAAAAAATTAGTTCCTACTGAAAATAACAGCTAAATAAACTTAGTCAGCTTCTCCCAGAGTGTGTGCCTCAAAAATCTAATTCCAAGGAAACATAATAAGTGCTTCTCTAAGTAAATAAATAAGCAAAGAAACAAATGGTCCTGTCAGCAGTAAGATTGGAAAGCAGGTTAAACAAAGTTTAAAAGCTTTCTCAGTCTTTGATATACCAGTGTGCCTGGTTTCCCAAACCTATTGGACCATTGAGGTTTTTTTCTGAAGGAGTTTTTATGGGGATGACATTCTACATAATACCCACTGGGAAATACTGGACCATGTACTGGCTTATAATTAAAAATATTTGTGCCTTTTTGGTGAGCAGGCAGAAATGACAAGATGAAGTTTAAACAAGAGAAGTTTGAAATAGGAAGAGTGAAATATATGTGTTTGCATTTGGAAGGATTGGCAGGTAAGAAACATTCGGTGCTAGGGAATAGGAGCTGTTGCCGACAGCTCTTGAGAAGAAAGACAGTGCAAGAGGGAGGCTTTTCAGATTGAGATGCACTGAGGAAGGATTGATTCCAGGCAGAGAGATCACCCAGGACAGGAAGCTGCTAGGCTGTCCAACAGGGAAGTGATAAGCACATGAAGGATGGAGCCGCCTGGGAAATAGACACATGTGAACTTGGGAAATATTTGGAGGGAAGAAATTAGGGGACTTGGTAATAGATTAGATTAAAAGAAGAAAAAGTCAAAGACAACAGTATTGTTTGTGGCCTGAGAGAGGAAGAAATATACACAGAAGCATGAAGCCAAAATCCTAACGGTATTATGGCTAAAGCACTTCCCAATGCCCTGTTGAATTTCTAGAAAGCAGAATACAACATTGTCTGAGAATACAGCCATAAGCCTTCAAGTGTTTTCAGTTAAGTGGCATGAGACTAAACAATTTTAAGGTGTTTTTTTAAACACAGATCTAAAATGCTCAGTTCATAATGTCATGTCCAGTCTTCAAATGGTCAAAAGACAAGCTGTAAATTTATAATTGGGAAAGATGTTAACCATGCTGAAAATAAGTTTTTTAGAAATCTTAAGCTGTTCATAGAAACATGAGCAGTTCTGCAGTCACCTTCATTAAAATGCCACGTATTAAATCTTGCATTTACATTTTCACATTCTGCAACAAACTAGGAATCACACATTTTCAACTTCTAACCAGAAATTAGTTTTAGATTTATTTGCTTTCTCTCCAAATGCATTAGTGCCCGAGGCTGACAACTGCACACCATTGTTTAACAAAGAGGAAAAGTACTGTAAAGATACCAGCATGTACTCATGCACGCATAAATAAATGTTTTTCTTGAAAAAACAACTCCCCTGCATTCTTTTTTTCCAGGTGACATTTACAAAGAGGAAATTTGGGTTGATGAAGAAGGCCTACGAGCTGAGTGTGCTGTGTGACTGTGAGATTGCTCTGATCATCTTTAACAGCACCAACAAGCTGTTCCAGTATGCCAGCACCGACATGGACAAGGTGCTGCTCAAGTACACCGAGTACAACGAGCCGCACGAGAGCCGGACAAACTCAGACATCGTGGAGGTGAGAGATCAAACCTGGTGAGCCCCAGGCTTCAGCAGAGCCTCGGGATGTATGGACTCCCCCACCACACACACTATACCTTTTTCCTAAAATGTTTATAGTCCCGCAGACATATCCAGGGTTTTCACCCCAACTGTTATTCCATCCTTTCTCCTCATTCCCCTCAAAGTGCTTGTTAAAGTGATAAAATGATAAGGACAATGTAAGATCTAGTGCTTGCTATATATCAAGTTCTGGAGTCAAATTTATTACCTCATCCTTCATCAGTGACCATTGTTCACCAGTCTATATTAGGACACCAGAGTTGGAAAACTGTGACCAGAGAACAGCTCATCTACATTTTAAACTATTATATATTTAAAACTTATTTTAAATGTGTAATAGTTTCCCTAAATAGTCAAAGAAAAAAAACAGTTAAAAATGAACTCACTCTAACCTTACATTTCAAATTTTCACTTTATGTCTCTTCTTTATAACTTATTCTTCCTTTCAAATGCATTCTTGCTGGAAAAGTAAGGACAATTATTCTCCTACAAATGTTCTTCCCCCAAATTATATCATTTTATATAGCATTGAAAACTGTTAATACACACTGAATCAGAAATTGGCAGAAAGTATATTCTTAAATGTTAACTCAGTGTTTTAGCCAAGTCAGATTTAAAACATTGCTTGCAACAAAAATAGATAAGCGTCATGGTAGAAGTCAGAAATGTTTTCATTTGGTTAGCCTGAGTTTTGGTTGCAACTTTTTAAATACTTTCGACGCATATTCGATTTAAATGCTATTGCTTTTTAGTACCCTTCATGAGCAATGCTACTAAACTAAAAAGAAAGAAATATTAAGAATGGTTCCCATCTGCCTATTTTTCTTACCTATTTGTCTACTCTTGGCATCCAAGTTTGTCTCTACTTTTTCAGAATTAAAAGAAAACAAATATTTCAAAAGTATGTTTCAGAGTCAGTTTTCCAGAGTACAAGTCATTCTTGCTGTTGCTTAGACTGGTTCCATATTATGAAAAAAAAAATCTAATACTAATTTTGGTTATATTAATAGGCCTCTTTCATTTTCCTTTTATGCCTACCTGGTATAATTTACAAAGGCTATTTTTTTTTTTTTTTGCAGTACTGGGGCTTGAACGCAGGGCCTTCACCTTGAGCCTTTCAACTAGCCCTGTCTTTTTGAAGGGTTTTTCGAGACAGGGTCTTGCGAACTATTTGCCCAGGCTGACTTTAAATCGTGATCCTTCTGATCTCTACCTCCTGAGTAGCTAGAATTACAGGCATGAGCCACCAGTGCCCAGCTAAGATTAATTCTTATTTCTTTGCTTTTATTTGAAAGTATTGAGCTGATAGACTTTTAAATTTTATTCGTTTGTTTGCCTAACAAGACCAAGAAAATAATTTCCATGAGACAGAAGTACGTGGACCTACTGTGTTATGAGCTTAAGATACTGTATCATTCCCCACATGTCTGGCCTTTCCATATTTTAGAAATGCCAGAAATGATGGAGAGAGTTTTAAGGGAGGGTTTCTAAACTTGATAAAATTTTATATTATCCTCAAGTGAAAGTGCTGATCATTGAAATCAGGATGCTTGAGATACCTGGTGGGGAAAAGGAGATTTGGGTGGAAAGCTGCATTTGTAACGAGTTCAGCCATGTAATTCTTAGCCACACTAAATTTGAAGAACTCTGCAGTAAGTCATAAATTGTGTTGGAGGCTAAGAAACTGATAACATCAGAGACTGGAGGAATCCATTCTTAGAATGAATCTTACATAAAGTTGAAAGTGAAGATAGTTTACTACTCCTGGGTAAAATTTTAAATCCTGTTTGTTTTAATTTAATGGAATACATTTAACTGAAGAAGTTGTAATGAGCAGTGTAATATGTGTCATGAAGGGTCATTAGTTTTATATTTCCTGTTTGGACCATTACCTCTTTCCCTTAACCTTCTAAAATAAGCTTACTCACAAGGAGAAAAGGTTGGGGGTAGGGGAGAAGCAATATGATTTCCAGCATGGAGACTACAAATTTCTGGTCCATACCAGAGTAGTATTACAGGGTCATAGGAAATTGTGCAATGTGTGGGTGTTGAAAAAGATTCCTCCTTTTAGAAAAAAAAAAAAAAAAAAAAAAGCTCTGCGTAATTATCATGTCTTTGCTTGATAATTAGCACTACTGTTACAATGGCACAAAGATGCACAAACACTTAACAGACAGACTGAGATAGGATTTTTTTATTATTGTATTACAGTACAGCTTGAATATCTGTTTAGATACAATATATAAATATGCCAGATTTAGTAAATGTGTTAAGTTTTTAATCCATTGGTTAAAACACAAAAGCAGTTATTGTATTAAAAGCACTTCCTTTGAAGAAAGTCCATTTTATTGAACTCTGTAATTCGTACACTGGGTATTTACCCAAAATGCTAACTTACGAGGCTGTTGAAATTCAGTAAGGATTCTGCTGGTATGACTAATTGCCTCGTCATCACTTCACCTGTCTAGCTCCACTCCTTTTTCTCTGAGCCACCTAAGAGAAGAAAGTCCCGCAGTCTCTGTTGGGCTACAATCCTGAAAGATGGGGCTGTTGAGCACTTCAGTATGAGCTGACGAATGCAGATACTATTTTACTTGCTGACTTCTCGGTGATTAAGCAAAGCCCCAGCTACACTCAGCACTATGCAAGGGGTTCTGGAGCCCAAGGCATTCTTGTTAAGGACGGAAAACATGCAGAAATCAGCTTGGGAACAATTGAAGGGCAAAGGAGCAAGAACCTCATTAATACAACACAAGAGACTGAAATGACAGTGTAAGTTAAACAGCTCAACAAAACTTTCAGAGAGCCAGTGTGTTCTGCCAGAGCATTCTAGGTGATTCTTGCAGTGAGAGAAAACCTAGCTCCCTCTCCAGCTCATTTTCTAAGCATGAAACTCACTTAGCTAAGTGAGTTCTAACCAGCAAGGAACCCCTCACCCCTCAGTGACTCAGTGGAGCTGCTCAGCTAGTCTGGGCCGGGAATCCAGTGGATATGTGGAGCGGATATATGTGGAATGGATTATATGTGCAAACACAGGGCCCTTTGCTGCTCTCTGGAAAATACAAAGATAGTTGTAACAGAGGCAGAAGAAACCTTAGATTCACAACATTCTCAATAGAATGTTACTGGCTCTTATTTTTGGATGCAAGAATGGGCAAGGAATGAGGGGGCAGGGAGGAGAGACAGAGACAGAGACAAGAGAGATGATGTTTACCTGAAATTCTATTTTCTGTCACCTGAGTTCTGTCTGGGTTTAGAGTCCTCTAAAATGGTTGTTGTATAAAGTGCTTCCTTGCACAATAATAATTAAAACCTAAATTGAGACTAAAACTTCTTAAAATAGCTTAATAACTATTGCTTCACAATGCTACTAGAGGTTATCAACAAGCTGACTGTCCCTGCATATAGTCTGGTGAAGATTGCAATTTCTGTTGAAAAGCAAGTGTAGAAAATAAGTGGAAATGAGCTTCTTTACAAATTCAATGTTACAGAAGTTGAGAGTTGATGAACATGCATCTACTTTAATGAAGCTTTCATTATATCTAAACCAATTAAATAGGTTCCAATTTTATAATTCTAAAACTATAGATATATAAAATTATTTTATGTGTGCCATATAGGTGCATAATTTACACCAATCCTTAAGAGAAGATGCACACACGCTTATTTGGTCATTTGTGGATTTGTGGATTTTCATTCTTGTTCATTCACTGGACAGAGATGTGTTGAATTTCTTCTGTGTGCCAGGAGTACAAATACAACAAGGCATGTCAAGGACTCTTACTCCTTTAAGTGGATGACAACACAACACATGATCTGGGCCTTCGCCTTTTGCTATTTCCTCAGCTCAACCTCCCCACCACCACCACTACCATTCTACACTCTAGACACATTCAGTGTATTTGTGTCTCCATCGTCTCCAAGCTCTACATGTCTTGTCCTACATTTTTTTAATAGGTGTTTGCTTGACTTTTACTTATCTTTCTTAGGAAGTCATTCTTGATGCCCCCTCATAACTTGTGTTAAGTTCTTTTCTTCCCTATTTCTGTGTGTTCTATTTTCCCCCATCTGAGCACTATTGAAGTTGTTATCCACTTGCTTGTTCTACACTAGATTTTAAACTTCTGAAGGGCAGGGACTATAAACATTTTGCTCACCATCACATCCCCAGTGCGTAATGTGCTGTCGAGGCTAGAATGAAGGTCCTCAGAATATATTTAGTGGAATAAACAGACATTGAGATAGACACCTAACCAAGCAATTGTCACTTAGCATACATAATGTTACTCGTTTAAAGTAAGAAAAAAAAGTTTTCATAGAGTTAGTGAAACAGTTCATTAAAATTTGATAGTTTATCAAACCACTATCAAAAGAACATACATTCTAGACCTGTGATCTCTGATATTATAGCCACTAGCCACATGTGGCTATTCACATTTAGATGAATTATAATTAAATAAAATGTACAGTTCTGTTCCTCAGTAGCACTAGCCACATTTCAAGTGTTCACAAGCCATATGTGACTAGTGGCTACTGAACTGAACAGGGAAGCTGCAGACCCATTGATCATCACAAAAGGTCTATGATATGGCATTAGTCTATATTAAAAAATGAAGGAGACATTTAAACTAATTGTTTTCTCAAATTAATACGAAGATTAACCCTTCAATTAATCTTAAATGTACTCTTTAGTATAAAACTTTAGGAGTACATTTCAGAAGTAAAGAGCTGTGTAGCCTTGTGATTTTAGAATGCAGAAAACAAATGTACACTTTGAGAAATACCATTTTGGAACGCAACACTAATGGTAAAGCTAAACGCATGTCTTACCCCTAACCCAATAAACCACAGAGTCAATCAGTAAATTCACTGTCTGGTCAGAAAACACTTGCAAGTTGTCTCCATGGACAGGTAGCAGTAACCATGTGAACTGGGTAATGAGTGCTGGTTTTTTGGTTTGGGTTTTTTTTTTTTTTAACTTAAAGCTTGTGAACGGAAAGATGATAGATCTTTCTTATTACTATTTTAAAATATACTTGAAGCAACTTTGGTCCAGAATTTAACTTTATAATTAATAACTTCTCCAGAAAAAAAATCTTCACTTCTTTACCAAATTATTTAGAGAAATAACATTCTTTTACTTTCTTTTGCTATTTAACTTTTATTGGCATATAATGGTTGTACAGGGGGATACATTGTATATATTCATGCTTACAATATATCTTGGTTAGATTTGTTCCCTCCATCATTCTCCCTCTTCCTCACCCCCCTTTCTTAGAACAATTTCAGCAGATTTCAATTATTCTATTTTCACATATGAATACAAAGCACATCCACTATATTCACCCTCATTCACCCTTTCCTTATGCCCTCCTCCCTCTCACTGGTACCCACTCCCAGAAGAGACCTGTTTTACCCTCCTGTCCATCATTTTTCTTTAAAGTTGTATATTAATAGTCCAAAGGGGTTTCTCCTTGGCATTTCAGACCTGTATATATTGTGCTTCAGTCAGGTTAAGCCCACCCTTACTTACTCTTTCCTATCACCATAGATCAATAGGTCATTTCACTATAGAGCAACAATATTCTTGAGGCTCATTACAGATCCTCTTCAGGTGTTATAAAACACAATTGAAATAATTTTTAATGAAACCACTAAACATTGTTTTTTTTTTTTTTTTAAAAAAAGGAGAAGAGGGAAAGGAAGTAAGGGAATATAATAGAGTGATGAACCTGTTCAAAGCACACTGTATTTATCTGTGGAATTATCCCAGTGAAATTCCCTTGTACTATTTATGTACGCTAATAAAAGTTTTAAAAAATAGTTGTCATTCCTGCTGACTCAGTAAGCCTGCCCTGTCCTCTGTTAAACATAAGACACAATTGCTTTTCAATAAATGCTTTGAAAAATGAACAAAGTATTAGTATATTCCATAAACATTTAAAATTTCAATGTTCAGGCTTCTAAGGAAAGGGTGAAAAAGTGATTTTGTTAAAAAAAGAAAAGTTTTTTGCATATTTTCCATTTTTTGTTTGTATATATTTTTAAAACACTCTACTTTCTTCTAATACCTGTAAATCACATTTGTATTTGTTCCCCAAAGTCTAAAACAACAAATAAGACTAAAAGTTTTTTTATATACTCATATTTATCATAACTATACTGCAATGGTTTTTATACATCAAATTTGAAGAGCCATTTATGTTTTTTAAATCTGCTCTTATTTAATTTGCATATGTTTTATAAACTCAGAAAACTGCTTCACATCTCATTTATTAAGAAAACATTCATTGCTGAGAAAATAATAATGTGCATATTAGATTACTTAAGTTGTATGCACAAGGCAGTAAATCCGAATTTCTCTTATCTCTGTTAGTGTTTATTTGTAATGGCTTGTTGGCATTTGTGCTAGCACAGAGTCAACAAAGAATTATTTCAGAAAAGACAATAGGCTTCACAATACAGCTTCGTGTTAGTAATATAACTTCCTTATCAGTATCAGTCATTATCATTTTGTTATCATTATTATTTTACATGAACCCTCATGAACTACAGCAAACCAAAGTCATCATGTCTTTTTCCCCCAATAACTAATAATGTAAAGGACAGGATATTTAGCCTGAGTCAGAATTTTCAATTTTAATGATATTTATAGTTTTCACAAAGTATGGAACTTGCACATTTGAAACAAAGGCTACATTCTAGCCATTGATAGCACCTAAATAAAAATCATGTTGTTTAGCTTTAAAAAAGTATCAAATGAAATATTGGGAGTAAAACATTCTTATTTCCTCAGTACTTATTACTGAATATATAGTGAAATACTCAAAACTGAAGTTTTCAGAAAAATTTTGAGTCCTGCCTAGAGTGTAAATAAAGATGATGGCTGTTCTCATCAAAAGAGTATTTATTACTTCAGCTTCCATTCCAGTGCTAGTGTTTGAGTTTTTGTGTGTTTGTTTTTTAATTACAAATCTCTTTCCCTTCCCTGGAAGAATATGACAATGGCACAATTGTAGACATTATTTGTATATATATATATTATATATAAATGTGTATATATATTCTAATATATAGAAAAAAATACATTAATTGATCATTATAAATAAAATTTTTTAATTTACAGTCTTAAAGTCTAATGTGTTCCAATAATAAAAGTAACAATCTTCGAAGTGAACCAGAGGTGAATAAATGTTTCTGCTGTATCAGAATAATTAAAAGGCACAGGAAACCTTGGAGAAATACTGCTTGTGGTGCAAGTGGAGAGTAAAGAACTTCCAGACTGAAGTACTTTGATTCCTGTGGAAGAATAAGGTAGCCTGATGATAGTTTGGCCAGGGCTTAGAAATAGTAATCAACGGGTCAAGATGCCTCTGGCCCAGTCAGAATTATTGGGAGTGTTTTCCTAAAATGCTAATTCCAATTCAGTAGGTCTGTGGCAGGACCCAGGATTATGTATTTCTGACAAGCTTTCAGGTGATACTGATCTGCAAATCAAACTTCAGATAATGAAGATTAATATTTTCCTTTGTAAACATTTATTTCATCAAGCATGAGGTTTGAAAGTATATCTGTAGATCATTTCTTCCTCATAGTTTTTTTGAGGGCCAGGATACTATCATAAAATAGATTCTTAGAATCTACAAATAACTAGATTCTTAAAAAGTGATATTCAGTGAAACTAGAAGACAAGTGAGTTCGTTTCTTCAAGAAGTGCCATCATTACTCAATGAGTTAGTGACCCTGGCTGTGAACATGGTGTCTCTGAGTAGCCATCTCTTGGTAGTAGCTGCTCAGAGTATGCATTGGGGATGATTCTGAGCCCACACTGAAGCTCAAGGGGTAAGTGTGATATGCTTGGTTAGGGGTGAGTGCTGTGGGTACTGAAGAGTAATGGTAGATCTACCACTGTCACTATCCTCAGGGTCAAAGTAACAAAGGACATCATGGACAAGACTTAGTAAAACTCAAGGACTGTAACTAGGTAAATGGTGCACATGTATACAACAGAGTAGGTGGATAGATTAGATTATTGGAAATACATTCCATTTCACCAGTAGTTACTTGGCATATTATCCAGTTATGGATAATATATAATGGCATTGTATCCTTTTACTCTGAAATCTAGACACCTGATAGAAGTTCTGAATAAGAAAAAGAATTCTCTGTCAATTATTTCTAAAGGTCATAGAGTTAATGACTAGCTGGGAGGTTAATTAAAATCTTGAAAGCCTCTTCATATCAATCAAATCTATGTTTTAGTAAATAAACTCAGTAACTATTTAGAACTACTGTTCTAGGATAAGAAACACTGTCAACAGTAAACTGTACAATGAGTGTTTGGTTTATTCTCACATACCTATTAAAAGTAGGTATGTGTGAATAAATAATAGTAACTCAATTTCTGAGTTAGATACTTTACCTTTCAAGATAGCACACAAATAAAGCAAATGACATCACTATGAAACCATTACATAGAGAAAAAGTGGCCTTACCATTACCCTGATTTAAACTACTCATTTAAAACCAACCCCATTTACTGTTACTTTTTTAATTCTAGAAATCCAGATCCTTTCAAGGTTACTATATACATTGTGTGTGTGTGTGGGTATGGGTGTGGGTGTGGGTGTGGGTGTATTGCTGAGAATCAAACTCAGAGACTTGCTCTTGGCCAGGCAGTGCTGTGCCACTGAACTACACCCCTAGCCTTGATGTAAACATTTGTAAATAAATAATATATTTAGCATTTATAATATGATTATAAACATAATTATTTCTGTCATATGAATTCTCTTTGGATAATAGAACACAATTTCAGATGAAATTAAATAAATCTGTAGTAATTAATAACATAGCCATTAGTCATATATGACTACACCAATTAAAATTAAATAAAACTTAAAAAGTTCTCTAGTTCAGTCTCATGAGTGTTCTTCATTCAATAGCCACATGTAGTTGGTGGCACCAATACAGAACCATGCATCATCAAAGAAACTTTCTGTTGGACAGTAAATGGTGAAACTGGTGAGTCTAACACTGTCATTGAGGTGACTGGCATGACTGTTGAGGATACAGCCTAATAAAGGACACCTAAACTGGAGAGGTCACACTTTGCTATTTCATCTTTCACTTTTGCAGCAGGCATTTATTGCATGCCTATTGTGCGTCCGGATCTGTGCCCAGGCAGAGAGACCCGTTAAGGAAAGCTGAATCCAAAGAACAGAATATTTGTTAAATGTGATTTTTTTGGAGTCAGATGAGAGCATGGAGTAAGCCCAGAATTGCCCCAAGGAAGAAGAGAAAATGGAGAAAGCGTAGGAAAGATGAGTATTAAGATCTACTTAGAACTTTTCCAGCAAGAGGGAAAAAAAAATCAATAAAAGCATGAATGCATAGTTTCCTCTGATGTTTCAGAATTAGGTATGTGTGGAATTTTATCTTTATCCAGCTTTGAGATTGGTTCTCTTTAACTGTGGTTGTTTTGAATTAATTTCATGTGGAGCACCAGAAAGCTGTATAGTAGTGAGTCTACTAAAGAGTATTGTTGAGGCATTATTGTGAGAGTTCATCCTTTTTTGTGTGTGTGTTACTGGAGTTTGAACTCGGGACCTCATGCTTGCTAGGCAAGTGCTCTACCACACTTGCACTCCAACAGCCCAAGAGTTCATCTTTTAAATTTTACTTTTTGGAAATAGAACTTCAAAGGCCTCACAAATTTGGAAGGAAGAAAGATTTGATATTAGGTTCTAGGCTTATTTTATTTCTTGTTTAATCAAATAAACAAGGGCTTTTCCAAACAACATCACACACTCATTCTCAAACCTAGAACAAATTATATAACCTTAATAGGCTTCACAAAGTTAGTACTGTTCACCCTAAATTCCCTTACAGGGCTGTCATGAGGATCACAGGTTATAAAAGATGTCAGAGCCCATTGTAAACTTTCAATGTTTGTTTTCAAATTCAAGGGAGAAGTTCAGAGAGTAAAAAAAATGTTAACAAAAGAGAAAGAAACAGCAAACTCTTAATTTGGGATTATATAACATTTGATAGTAATAATTAGCATAGCATTTTAGATTAAAGTAGTTTTTTACAGAAATTAGGATCTAACAAGTCAATAAATTGATTTTTCTTTCTTTTCCACGTGCATTTATGAGATGTATGTGCAAGACATTGTGCTGAGTGGCCTGAGAATTACAGTGATTATGACATGTTCACTGTCCTTCAGGGCCAGGAGTCCAGAGTGGACAGAACATACATAGCATTTGTTCTTTCAGTCAGCAGATATCGATGAACATGAAGACCACGTGGCATGCATTGTGCTGGTTACTGGCAATACATCTGTTGCTATGATACCCAATGACATGAGCCATAATGAGGCATGGGCACAGTGTTGTGGGCTAACGAATGCCAAAAAAAGTAATTACAACTATGATTACCTGAAAACATACTAGATTTTAGATGAAAGCGTAACCTTGAATGATAAATAGAAAAAGTTGAAGTGCTAAATCCTGCAAACCATTTATTACCATGTAAAATAAAAGTGAGAATAAATATATAAAGCATTAAATACATGTACATTTAAACACTAAATGTGCATATATAAATACGATGATATTTACACATTAAATGAATGTATATACATATATGTGCATATATATATGTAGTATATATTTTGGTTTCCCAATTGGCATTGGACTTTTAAATATATGGTATCTCTTGTAAACAGATGGTTGTAGTTTCTAGAGAAATTACATAGAATTCAGTGTTAGCAAAATGCAGTGAATATAATTGCTTTTAAGTTTGATAAAAAGATTCAACCTTAACAGTTGTATCCTACATTTGTGATTTCACTTTAAGAATGAGATTTTTTTTTCCCCCTCAAAATTTTAAAACATGATACATCTGGCTGAGAGGCTGGAAAATTGTTACATGCCTTTGTAACATTCTTATAACCTAATGGGTCTTCAACTTTTCTCGCAGTTTAATCATTGGAGAATGTTCTTTGTTTTTGTAGTCACTGTTTCACATAGTAACAGCTTGTTGTATTTTGGTCTGTTTGCCAGAGGGTAGGTTTATTTTTAAAACCCTGAACTCTGAATTTTTCTTTATTTTTCCAAGATTGAAAGCAGCTGAAGTGCCTGGAGTTACAGGTTGAAGGCTGCTTTACAATATGTGGAGGGAAGCTTCTTTCCCTCCTCCCTTTGTGTGTGTGTGTGTGTGTGTGTGTGTGTGTGTGTGTGTGTGTGTGTGTGAAAAAAATTTTTCCCTAACAAATGTCTTCTAACTGGCAGTTGTCTAAAAATAGAAAACTGCTTAACTAAAAATAGCCTGGCTCTCAGTCGTGCCAAGGAAAATGGAGAGGAATAGGCGTGGAATAGAAGGCTGAGTAATCCAGTCCTACTCATTCAGAGAAACCTTTGAGAATGCTGGCAATGATAAAGTGCCCTCCAAAACCACAGGCCTCACTCTCTCTTCAGACTTCTAGGTGCCAATAAACATTTTAGCCCCAGGACACTTTTTTTTTTTTCGTAGGTTGTAAACATTTTCTGAAAGACAAGGTTTTGTTTCACAGAACCTGACAAACTGCCATTAATAACGTTTTAAGGTCTTAAAAATTCATAATTGTAAGATGCTTTTTAAAAGACCTTCTTAAATTAAAGTGTAAACTAATGTACATCATGTAATAATTAACAGGAAACTCTGTTATACTAAAAACCCACTTACTGCTTACAGTTAAATTCAAAAAACTTTAAAGACTTTCACAGAAAGAAAATTATTTCTATGACTCATTGTAGCTTAAGAGAGCAGCTGATTCATTTTAGTTAGGTCCTTTAGACATGAAACGTGCTTGCTGAGAATATATCCTCCTGATCCTCCAATATTAATCTCTTTCTTACAATTATAATTTTCATCCAAGCAGATTTTTACTTTTAGTTTTTTAAATGGAATAGAAACTACTTTGAAAAATAACATTTTGAGAATAAGATGGCTTTCAGTTTCAAAAAAGGGAATTCTGAGTAAGCCATTAAAAAAATATATATAGGTTAGTTTTGCAATGGTAATTTTTTTTTCCATTTTGTTTTGCTTAAGTAATCTGAATAACCAGGTCAAACATAGCAACAGGGTGTGGAAATGTCAGCACAGTTCACGGGGTTGTGTGGGTCTGAGAATTGTTACGTTCAGTTCCTGTAATGCTGCTGGTGATAAGAGTCTTGAGACAAAGGAGTATAATTGATGGAAAGAGGCTGAAATCATTGTGAGAAGAATCAAGGTCCTTGTGTATCTGTGTACATTGACTCTTCTGGTCTCCTTCCCTCTTGTAAAGCATTTTGTTGTCTTGCATGTTGGCCCCCTACTGCTCTTTGTAATGGATGCAGACCACAAGTGATTCCTTTATGCAGCATACAGGGTGTAATTGTGTCTGTGTGGTGTATTAGTAATTACCAAGCTGAATTCCCATATTGTATCTTTACTGCAGGCATGGAAAAATAGGACATACAATTCGGCCTAGCCATTTTCAACCTAGATAGTGAGCCACTTAGAGCTATATCCCAGGGACAAAGCTTTTTATATGCACACTTTCTATACAAAATTTTCCTGTTGAGTCATTTGTGCTATGCAGGATAAATTCAGCTTTGGAAATTATTTTCTTTGATGTTATATTATTCATTTTTGACTTCAGCAAAACCTTTGTAATGTGGAAAATATTTGCTTTTTTAATTGCTGAAATAAAAAATGTAATACTGCCAGATATAATAGTGGCACAACCTATAGTATATATGCTAGACTTTCATGTAAAAGAATAGGTGATGAATTACCCATAATAGATTGTGTAGCATTTATAAACATTAAATAATACAATTATTGTAGTAGCATTTTTAGCTTAAACAGTTATTTTCATATATAATTTATCAGTCTTGGCTCAAGCATTGTTAAACTTCAGAAAAAGCTGACAACAAATTTTTGTTACAGTAAACAGATGTAAATTAATTATTAATTTCTTTGCTATAAAATTTGTATCCATCCTTTATGTATTATTTAGCTGATATTGATTTGACTACTTCTTAATCTTTGGGGATTTGAAATGTCTACAATATTATTTATCTATAATAGAAGCCAACATACGGCAAACAGAAATTCTTGTTCTTTGTATCAAATGCTTATAGTGACAGTTAAGAACTATTAAATAAAATAGCAATTAAATTAATTTGATTGATGATAATCAATATGATTAGATTTATTTTGTGAATTATTATATAATACATGGGGATTTTAATTATATCTTACCTTCAAATATAAATGTGGCCTTTCAATATGTGTATTTAAATCTTTACATCTCTTTTCACCTGTAGATGTTTTTATTTGAGCAATATTGATCAGATTCCTAGTATGTACTTAACTTGGTATCAATGTGAGAGAGAGAAGTTTGGAACATATGATCTGTGACCTCACCAAACTCTTTCTATTTAAAGTAGAAACTACACATGGGAATCAACTGGACAAAACAACATAACAAGAGCTATGAAATATTTGGTAGAGGCAGCTTAGCATAGTGTCAGGCATCCTCGGCTTAGGAAATAGGCTGAGTTACTAGCCCATTTCCATTGCTTGACTAGTTGCATGCTCCTAGGCAACACACAGTCTCTGTGTCTTAATGTCTTCATTTGTAAAGGAAGGAATTAAATAAATAAACATTTTTTAAATGCTTGAAACATGGTCTGCACATAGTAAGTTTTTGTGGAGAGCATGACCATTTAGAAGATAATTATACATGTAATCAAGTCATCCTTGAGAGGAAGCAGAATATTAAAAAAAGTCGAGAAAAGTAGTCATTTTGAGACTCAAAAAAACTATAATTCAGAAAGATGGATATGAATTGATGAAGAGGATGTGGAGCAGACCTTTCAGAAGACCAGTT
The DNA here is from genome assembly GCF_047511655.1 of Castor canadensis. Lineage (NCBI taxonomy): Eukaryota > Metazoa > Chordata > Mammalia > Rodentia > Castoridae > Castor > Castor canadensis. The sequence goes on from NC_133391.1 coordinate 104,289,408, forward strand.
ATGCGAAGAGTCACAAGAAGAAAGGCAAAAAAGGCATGAAAAATATTAGCTTGATATGTGTAGGATGTTCCCATACAAGAAAAAGACTGGGAAAAAAGAGACCTATAAATCAAGAGCTCTAAGTGTTTGCAATAGAAATAAATGCAATAGGATGGGTGTGAGAAAGCAGCGCAATAGCATAACGAGGAATAATTCTCGACAAACATTCTACTAGAAAATTTAACTATCTCTAGATAGGAGCAATGCAGTTACAAAGAGTGGAAGTGCTAAAATATTTTAATTTTTAAGTTATATATATATATATATATATATATATATATATATATATATATATATACCTGTGTACTAGAAAACCCAAAACCTTTCACTATGCTAATGTATTTTTAGACTTTTAATCATCCTGTAAACATCTGACTATAATATAAAACATTGTTTTTGAAATAAGCATATGATTTTAGTTTACACTGATAATGTATGCATTGCATTTCTCTTACTGAGGAATATTTATCCTGTATACCATGCTAAAGAACAAAATTATAGAGACCACAGGGAATGTATTTTAAACTACATAAGTTTCTCAGAAAGATTAAATTGAAGACAAAATCAAAGCCAGCAAAAGTAGAAGTTCCTAATACAGTGTGTACAGTTTTAATGACCACATGAATAGGTCAGGATTGTGGGTACCATATATACTATCAACTATAAATGCTCTTAAGTTTTCTATGTGTCATAGAAATCCCAGGTTTATCACCATAAGAGAGTGTGGTGTGAGAGAAAGGGAGGACACAAACTGGGGAGTCAAACAAACCTGGTTTTTACCATTTTCATAAACTGTAATCTTGGGCAAGTTTCTAAACCTGCACTAAAATGCAGCTTTGTAAATAGTTCAATAAGAATAGTAAATCTCATATTTTGTCTTTTTATTAGAATTAACTTATATAATGTACATAAATGGTCATTAGCACATTTGGGGCAAATGATACTCATATACCTGTCATTTCTTTTCCTGTTGCTCCTTCCTGAATATGTAAATTTAAGCAAAAATTTTAACCTTTTGCTGTGATTTACACACACACACACCTTTTGAATGCTAATCTTCTGTATGCTGTGCTTACATTTTTAAAATCACTTTATGGGCATGTAACTCAATGGGAGAACACTTGCCTAACATGCACAGGACCCTGGGTTTAATCGTCATCACTGAGAATAAGTCATTTTGTAAATTATTATACACAGTGCATGGATATTTCTTGTATAATAAAGTTACAAAATTTTTCAGATGTAAGATCTTCACTCTACATAATTTAAGTAAGGGCAAAGGTAGAGAAAGGAAAAAACTAGTCATGACAAAGCAATTCTATTAAGTAATGTCAAAATAAAGTTTTTTTTAAAAAAAAAGTAGAACTCTGTCAAACAGAGAGGCTAACCCAAGCTCTGTTAGTGAACTCTGACAGAGTTAGGCTATAATTTATTCCCTTGTGCCCTCCTTGAACCATTGTGTATCCGAGGAAGAGCACATGTGGACAGTAAGAAAGAGAAAGAAGGAGTGATCAAACGAGAGAGGAAGGTTGGAGAAGAGAGTAGGAGGGAAGCAAAGAGGTTGAGATTTTTAAGACAATGAAAGTAATTAACAAGGCTAAGAAAGAGAGTGTCCCTGTGCTGTATCTCAAAATAATTGACTTCATTAAAATTCTAGCCAGTCAACACTATTTAGAAGGATGATATTGTTAACAATAAAAATATATGCATATCTTATATTGCTTCTAGTGTGAAACTTTAAGTATCTTTGCCCTGGCTCCTTCAGTATTCTTTGATGGCAGTAACGATACACACTCTTGGACATGGGCCAAGCACATGCTAATGTATTACACATTTGGCCCAGTTCCAGATGAACAGGTGTTTTAAATATTCCAGTCACAGCTCCATAATGTATATCGCTACTAGGGAAGAGATATCATTTCTAAACCACTGATGCTTGTTCTGAACAACACCTATTTCACACTGTGAAGACTTAGCAACGATGAGCTGTGATGGTGAAAGAGCTTTAGTGATAGGAGGTGTAATCGACTCGTAGTGCTGATGTCAGGCCACTGAGATCAAGGCACTTGCAATCAGCCTTAGAAAGTACAGGGAAACATTTCAGCACTTTCCACAAGTGAGTTCCTACAAATATGAAAGACTTTTTTTATATTAGAGAAAACTGGACTGTAGTAAATTATGTGATAGCAAATGGTTATATTATGATTACGGGAAGAAATTTGTTTTTCATTAGAAACTACCCTTCAGTTTGCAAACATCCAAACATGAAACAGCCTGACTTTCCTGGGGTCCTAATTACTAAATTGAACTATTTCCTTCTGGAGGAAAAAAAATGGATAATAGCTATGCAGAAATACATCTACACAGAAATAATCCTGAAAATTCTTTCAAAATTATTAGTTTTATTCTGTATTCTCCCTCTCTTTCTCTCTCCTACATTCACAGCTGGGTGCAGGTAATGTGAGACTGGCAGGTTGCAGGCAAATGAACTCAGATATATAACTTCCATTTTGCTAAGCACAGTTCCTATGACGGATCAACAAACTTTAATTGATCTCTATCCATCCTTTGGCTTTAACAATAAAGTAATGCAATAAGTAGGCGGGAGAAGGGTGTCTAACTTCTCCCAGCCACCTGCCTTAACCTCATACTTCACCTTTGTATAGACTGGATTCCTTTGATGATTTGTCAATAGCGGGCATTACCTCATGGAAACAGACTTTGAACTCTATTTTACTTCCTCTTTTAATGGTGCTGTTTCCCCTCATCTTTGAACAGTGATCTTTAAAAAGAAGTAAGATTCTATTCAGAATGATGGTAATGGTGGTTTTGAGGCATTTTGAAACTAGTAGATGGTTAAAATGTGGTTAATATTATTTATTCAACAGAAAATTGACTTTAAGCCCATATAGAACGCCAAGCATCCTCATCATAAACTTCTTTAAACATTACACAACTTTGTTTAATTTCAATTTTCAAAAACTCCAGTTTCTCATCTGAGAGACTCGGGCATCAGCCTAGCTGTGGGAAGCCTCCAGAGAAAACAGGGGCGGAAACAGTCAGTGACTGTGGGTGGCATTTTCTCTGCTGAGTCAGGTCCCGCCAGCCATTCCCCTGGCTTTTACCAACAGTGCAGATTTTCTGACAAAATGCAAAACCCAAGTTTTTGTGGTTCTTGAAGCTTGCCTGTAATTTTCCCCTTTTCCTTGGGACTTTGGGAAATTTTCACTTAAGAAGATCACATCTTGCTGTCTTCCTCATCATTTGAAGAAAAGTGAGACATTCTGCACTCATTTCTTTTATTTTTCCTGTTATCTGGCCTATAAAGTAAAACAGTATTATCTACATCTTTGTGAAAAGAAAGGAAAAAGTAGAGTTTATGTACCTGTAACTTAAAAAAGAATTTTCATAGTTTGTACAATATTTTTTCATAGAGAAATAGCTTTGTCCATGTGTACATTTCTCCCAACCTATCCCCTCAACCTCAGCAAAAATGTAATCTCATAGCTACCAGCTTTGGTATCCCTCATCTGCTCAGGCAAACTGAAGCAAAGAGATGAACAGTTAGCTAATCTGAAAAATATAGGAACCTAAATAAATAAATAAAGTATATTTTTCTTCATAACAGAGACTTACAGTTCCTGCTAGCATTATTTTAACAATTGCAACAAACGTGAACTTTGTTTTACCCAGAAAGATACAGTCTACATGTTACAGAAAGATCTTACTTCCTAGTCTTAGGAATATAGGAACTGAAAAAAAAAAATTCAACAACTTTTCCTTAGGTTTATACTTTATTTTAATGGAGTAGATACTACTAGATATTGTTGAAGGGGCTTTCCCCTCTCTCCAGTGGTTATCATAATAAAACAACAAGAAAAAAATTTTAGTTAAGATTACCCATCAAAAAATAAATTCTATTACAAATATATTCCTTTATTTAAAAAAAAAAGATTTTTAGGCATTCCACTCAAAGGATATGCAAACATAATAGACATAGTTTGGGCAATGTATTTTATTTTATTTTTGAGTGCTAGAGATCTAGCACTCAAACAGCTTTGTGCATGCTAAGTATGCATTCTACCACTGAGCTTCATCCCCAGCCCCTGGTCAGTCTTTATGATTGGACAAGCTTGCAGAAGCAAAACAGTGAGATAAATAACTAGTAAATCCTGAAGAATAAATTCTGGAGCTCACACATGGGTTCATAAAGTTGGTTCTAACCCTGACTCACTCTGTGTGTTTGATCAAGTTCCTGAACCACATTGGGCCTGTTTTCCTTCATCCACAGAATGTCAATCATAGTGTTAACTCTGTCTTTGAGGCTTACAAAAAGATTCATGCAAAGCTGCAGGCTCAGTTCCTGGCACAGATAAATGCTCAGTAAATGGTGGGTGTTATTACTGGGGAATAGATTCAATTAAAATATTAAGAAGATTAATATTTTGATAGTGAAGGGATACTAGTTTAATTTCCTCTTCATACCATTGAGGAGGAAGTTTTGTTTTTATAATTACCCAATAAAAAATACAGAAAAAAATGATTGTGCAAATGAAAACTTTTAGGTTCACCACCGAACCAACAAAATCACTAAGACTTCATAAGTTATGAAAATTGAAATACCAAACTTTAAAATCAGGTTGCAGTACATTTTCAGTAACAGTGCCTGACATTACTGAAGCCATCAAGACTCGAAAGGCAGGCAGTAGAAGTCTGCCACACAAACTGCTCAGAGAAGGCCATGTAGGGCCAGAGGACAGAGTGGTCTGTGGGACTGGCAATCTCGGCTCAGCTTCACTGAGTTAGACAACAGGTGCCCCTTCACTGCCAGGGATGGATATCAGGATGTACAGAATTGCTGATGGCCCGTGATAAAGCTTTATGTTAGAACATAAAGTTCTGAGCTCAGACACGATGAGAAGCTAGCTTATGTACCGAGGGATTGCTTGATGTGCTCACTTAGTTATTTTTTCCCTTCCTGTCTTTCACACCACCTTCAACTTCTCTCTGTGTCATTCATTCTCATCCCTTTTCCCCCACTTCCCAATATCTACCATCTGTTTCTCTGTCTGTGTATCTGTCATCTATTTATCTTCTACCTCCAATCTCTTGTTCTTGTCATTCCTGTTCTTAAACATTTTCTCCATATACCTTTCTACTTTTCATTTCTAAATGGCCTCTCTAGCTTCTGTAACACCATGTGAAGTTGGCAGTAACTAAATGTAAAACCTAAGAATATTACTATCAGTGTAATATTCTCATGAAGTCATGAGAAATGCATATTGGTGAACTATGAGTTGGTCTAAGATTCTGGGACTTCAGATACATGTATGTATAACATTCATAGCATAAGGAAATAATTTGAAATGAATTTGATTTTTTAATTATAAGTTAATTTAATTTGGAAACATAAATTTAGAGAAATTTAAACCTATCCATGAAATAATAAGGTAATTTAGTCTATATAGTCTTAGTGTATTTGGTCTTGAGATCAGAATGTAATAGTAAGCATAGTAGACTTTCCAAAACATTTCATACAAATTATATCCCATTTATAAGTACTTAATCTATAAGAAAAGATCCTAGTTTTCCACAGTGATTGTATTTTTTCAGAATGTTTTGTCCTCTTATTGTGTCCTATTTATTTCTAATTATTACACTCAATTTATAATTGCCTACAATATAAAAAGTTATCCTTCACATTAATACTATAAAATAACAGGAACTACATTATGAGTCTGGGAGACAGCAGCCCCCAGTAACAAATGAGCCAGGAAACCACAGGGCAAGTCCCCATGGAAAATTGAACTGAGGGTCCTAACTCAGAAATGCTACTGGCAGTATTGATTTTAGTCCTAGAAATGCTCTGTTAGTTATATTTCTCATGCCAGATGGAAATAATTATATTGTTAAGAAAGCAAACAGTAGCCCTTTGATTAATAAACTCAAAATCTGTATTAATTTGTCAAATTCTAAAGGTCTAGGTCTATCCCAGATATTAGGAATAGTCAGGTAAAGGCACATACCTGCCCTCAAGAAGCTGGGTCTTGAGTGTAGACTGAGGCAGGAACTTGGTGGCAGCACAGCGTAAAGAACTGTGATAGGACTGCAGTGATAGCATAAAAAAAACAACTGGAATGACATCGATTTTGTAAATACATGTTGTAAAAACATTTTGTAAATACATGACATGTATTTTTTAAATACAGTGAAAGCCTTCAAAAGAGGGTTGAGACTAAGCCACTGCCTGAGGATTTATTTGTTTTTAAGCTCCTTTTATTCACTTGATGCTCCTTGATCATTAAAAAAGTATAAATTGAACATGATATGTTGTAAGAACTTTTCTAAATGTCACAGTGTACCCCAGTACAACAATAATAGAAAGTTTTTTAAAGTACAAATCTTCCACTGGATACCTACACAAGACAATTGAACATAAAGTCCAACACATCGCCAATGCACAGAGTTGGTTTGTGGTGATGAAGCCACAGAAGATAAAAACGGACAAGACTCTAGTCACAATGTGATGGGAGAGATTAGAGCTAGAAACCCATGTGAACTTATTTGCAGAAAAGAAACAAGGGGTATTATTACATGTTCACTGATGTGAAGAGCCAGTCTGTAGGACTTTCCTAATGCCTAATGGGAATGTTAGTAAGATAGAGGATTATTCCCTTACCAAATGACAGCATCCTATAAACTTACCCTCTACCTTCCAGTTAACTTTCTGAACTTATAAAGAGTCTTTTCCCTAGCTCTCTGACTTCCAGTTGGCCTTTCTGTCCTTTTTTTTTACTAGGTACATCCTACTTTCCAGGTCTGATGAAGCCCCATGGTGTTCTATCTACTGGTTTAACTGGATTAGTTCCTAACCAGCTACCAGCCACTCATTATGTCTTGGATGCTCTCTTTTAAAAGTTTGCCAGTCTCTCAGCCAATAAAGTGAAAATATTAAAGCTACATTCACCAAGTCCCAGGAGAGATTTTAACATTAAAAGAAATAAGTAATAAAAGTAAGGTTAGAGACCAAGGCTACTAGCCCTTGACAGACCTAACATTACTTATACTAAAAGGAGAGCGAGTCCAGCATTCAAGAATGGAAAGCTTGCATATCTTAGCCAGTAGCATTTGTGTAGTCTGTCTGAGGCTCCTTGTTAAATGTTGTCAAGCTGTCCTTAGCATCATTCTCCTGTAGAACTCTTGTCCAGAGGCTTAACTGATTTTGTTTCAACACTCTAGTGTCAGATACTGTACTAGCTGCCAAAGATAGAAAGCCCTCAAGAGACTTCCTATCACTAGAATCTTATAATCTATAAAATGAGATAAAGACAATAATATGGATAACAATGATATGAAATAAATTCTAATTACAAAGTTCTAGACAAGCATACTATTCTTTTGTGTGTGTGTGTGTGTGTGTGTGTGTGTGTGTGTGTGTGTGTGTGTGTGTATGGTGCTAGGGATTGAATTCAGGGCTTCACACATGCTAGGAAAGTGCTGTACCACTAAGCTACATCCCCAGCCCTCCACTAAGTCTCTAGCCCACACAGTTCTTTCTTTTAGATTGTATGAGGACAGGGGATGGTAGGATTCTGCAAGGGGCAAAAGCAGCATATACCTTCAGTACAAACCTAGTAATTGCTCTCTACATGTTTCAGATGCTATTATTACACTTTTAAAAAAAACCTCTGTCACTGCCTCCTTAGATTCCATTATTCTATAATTAGCAGAAAAGTTTATTGAGTGTCATGCATGTGCTGGGCACATTCAAGTTGGTGTGGATACAGACATAAGAAAGATAAAAATTCTTCTCTCTTAGGGTTTGTTCTAGCACACTGAGACTTCCCTCCCATGGCAGCCATAGTGGCTTTGTCCTTACATCATCCCATGATGCTCCACACTCTGAAGACCTTGTTTTTCTCTAACATGTCAGAGCAAATGGGTATTGAGCAATCTGTGTTAACAGCTGTCAATACTAGTCTCTGGGATATCATATCACAGACTCAGATAAAGCCCTCAGAATTAGAATCTAGAAGACTCTTCACAGGATAAACTAACTGAAAACATAGTACATAAGAGGCCATTTCTAATCATCCCTGTCAAATCACTAAAGAATAACAAACAAAAACAAAGATTTCAACAGAAAATGGCTTATGGTCATACATTGGGAAGAGCAGTCTGGTTAATTAACTGATTAGAAATTCTAAAAAAGGTTTGAATATGAGGTATTAAGAAAGAAGTTAGAGATGCCATAAATGAAATTTATCTTCATAATCTAGAACTAGCTCTTGAAAATCTCTCTAGCTGCCATTTAAGGAATTAAAGAACAAAAAGAACTCGGTGAACATTTTCAGTGCTGTCCTACTTTGAAATCTGTTATTGGTAAATGTTGGTTCTGTGATGGAAGACATGAAAACTGTAATATCATGAATGAAGGGAATAGAGAGAGTGTCCCCATTATGCCAAAGGCTAGCCCAGGTGAGATGTCACATCAAGCCCATTAGAGGTCTTTAACACTCTTCATCCTTCAGAGGTCTGGAGTAGAAGAACCATGTTAGGCAATTTCTGTCTGCCTCAGAAATTGAAGATTTGTATATCTCCTTCTTGTGTATTATCAAAGTTGCCATACACAAGTTAATCAGTTGCCTGCCTGAAATCTTTATTTTGCATTGCCTTATAGCCTTATAGCAAGCTCTGTTTATACTCTGCTTTTTTGATAAGCTGGTGATATACTAGAGATCCCAACCAGCACATTCTTCAGAGTACATCAAGGTCAATCTTCTTATTTTTGAGAGAAACCTAGAAATAGAGAATGCACTAAGACATTTATTCCAAGACCTTTGGTTCCCAAAATGTTTATGTTCTCCTGGCAGAAACTTGAAGCACGAGAGGTAGAAAGATACAGCCCACCTTGGCCAGGACTTGGAGCAGATTTAACCACATCTGGAGAAATCCAATCACTTCTGCCCCACATATAATAGTCTGTGTTGCCTACACTTTTCCTTAGCTCCCACAGGGTTATCCTGGGTGGCAATAATGAAGTCGTTACAGAGATTGTTTTAACCTATCAGAACTTGTACTCCTAACAAATTAGTAACACTTTTACCTTGGGAACCAACCAACTCATTTTAATTAGTCTGTCATTGTTAGAAGATATGACTTTCAAGTTTGTTTGCTAATTCACTTATCCAATGAACGGTTAACTGAGAACCTATACTGAGCCTGCATATATTAACCAAGCCCTTTATTAGGGACCAGAGGTGCCCTTTCCTCGTCCATGTGGAACTTACTAGCTGGTTCTGAGGCAGATGAGCAAAAAGCTAAATGACAATATAATATACTGCATATTTTAAAAAAACAAAAAAATCAAGGACTGTAAGGGTACACATAATGGAGCCCCTAAGTGCCTATGATAGCTAAGAAAAGCTTCACCAAGAAAGTGATGACATTAGGTAATAGCTGTCCTAGGATGACTGTGTAGCAGAGAGGAGGAGAAAATAAAGATATTCAAAAGAGGCATTTATCAAGAGTGTTTTAAAAGTATATACCTGCTGGGTATGATGATAAATTCCTATAATTCCAGCTACTCAAAAGGCAGAGAGAGGTGGATCACTGTTTGTGGATCAAGTTAAGAAGATCCTAGCTCAATAACAGGCCAAGCATGGCTGCTCATGTCTGTGGTCCTAGTTACTGGGAAGGGAGGAAGAGGTAGGAGGATGACAGTCTTTGGCCACCCAGGACAAAAGCGTAAGATCCTATCTGGAAAACAAACTACAAAGCAAAAGGACAGCACATGGCTAAAGTGGCAGGGCATTTTCTTAGTAAGCACAAGGCCCTGAGTTCAATCCCCACTACTGCCAAATTAATTAATTAATAATAGAACATACCTGACTTGGGAAATGACACAAAGACAAAGATCTCCACTGGTCAAATCACAGTGTGCTAGTGGAGAAAGGAGTAACAAAAGATAGAGAAACAAGTGGAGAACTTGCATAGCATAGCTTTAATTGCTATTGAAAGCCACTGTAGTTTGTAAGGAGAATAGTAATATGATTAGATTTGTATTTTAATTAGGCCCTACCAGAAGTACAAAGGAAGATGGACTAAAAAGTCAGGACATAAAGCAAACAGACCAAGGGTGGGAGTCAGAGTAGCAAGAGTAATGATAGTTGAGTCAAGAGATGATGGAATTGAGGGTGATTTCTGGGCTTCTAAGGACTAAGTTGTAATGTTCACTAAGAAGAGAAAAGTGAGAGGGACATGAAAGCAGGGATAGAATGGAATGGAGAAAATTAATAGAAAAAGAAATAAGTACAAATTGTAGAAAATTCTATAGAAATTAGGATATATGGTAACTGAAAGTCCTGAGCTGACAGATAAAAATAGGGTACTCTCATTTCAAATGATTAATCAATGCATTGACTCAACCTATAAAAAAAAATTTACAACTAGGTAAGAGTCTGTATGGAAGCAAAAATAATGGTTTGACAATCTGATTACCCATAACATACACATCTTTTTTGTTAAAATAAGTTACAAATAATTTATAAAAGATGCTCCAAGGAATTATTTTAAAGCATCAATGCCTCTATATTTGGCCTGTTTTTTCCTCTAACCCATTTGCAAGTAAAATACCGCAGTTTATAAAGTTACACTCACATTTTGTACTTTCACAAAACCTGCTTTCTGATCTTTATTAAGTTCTTCTTCTTTCTCTCTCATTATTTAATTTATCGTTCTGTCTTGTCTTTTTCTCCAACCTTATTTAAGAAATCAACAATATTTATCCATTCTTTAAAAACACCTACTATTTGATCCTTTACATTCCAGTCATTATTTTCTTAACTTACTTAATGAAGATTATTAGAATTAGTAACATATATTATCATGCATTTCAGTTATTATATACTTAGCTGTTTGGTATTTAATATTTGACTTCAGATCTCTCCTGAACTTGGGATGTCAGGGAGTATGTCAAACTTCCCAGCTCAGTCCTGTTCTGAGCAAGCCCCATGACACATACCTTGCCTGGATTCCAGAAGAGGTGTGGGAGAAGGGTCCTTAAAAACTCAAAACCACTGACCTCTCATGAGGAAGCCTGAGTCATCTGATTGGCCCTAAAATCACCCTAGTTTTCCATGAATTCTTCCAAGCCCACAATAAAACCAATGCCAGAACCTAGAATAGTGAAGTAGACTAGCATCCAAATATTTGAAACACAAAAATGGACTTTGTCCAAGCATTTTAAAACATGTTTATTGCAAATTTATAGCATCTAACTCACATTCACAAAACTTTCTTGTGCTCTTTCCTACAAAGTTTTTGTTTTACCTTTCCTAACCTGCCTAAAATACCACTACTTTTTTTTTCTGCTTCCGTGCTGAATTCTGTGCCCTCTTCCCTGCTGCCTTTTTGATCTCAGAGATTATATACTTACAAAGATTTTTCAAAATGCTCATTTTTTCTGAGGTTCCACATTTAAACCAATACTCCATTTTTTTAGCATTCAATGATAATAAGACTCCTGAGTTATAATCAGTTTCAAATTACAAATTATGCCTGTACTGCATTGCTTTCTAACTTAAAAACTGTACATTTCAAAAACTATTGAATTTATGACAATTTCTTAGAAAGAATAAATTATTGAGTTTTAACAAAATATGAAATTGAAATATGAAATGGCAGGAAAAAAGAAATCACACCTACAAAAACACCACACTCAGAAACACTCTTCCACCCTCTTAATGTTTGAACGTTCTTTTTTGTGGTGTTCATCCATCCGTTTCTGTGTGTCATTAATACTTCAAACATGTATTGAGTTCCTGCCACAGGCCAGGCCCTATGTTAACTTGTGGTGATACAAGAAGACTAGTAAGCCATCCCTATGTACTTCAGGAGCTCATGATAGTGGGAAGAAAAACGTAATCTCAATCATCTATGCATTAAGGCATCTTTGCATCTGGAGGGCCACAGACAGTGCCCAACACTGGTTAGCAGTGTATCGGGGGGTCAATATCCCACTGCCATCTCTGTCTCCAACCAGCCAGACTGTCATGGTCAAGAGGGAAACCTGCATAACATTGCAGTGAAAATGTATACTTCATTCATCTAGCTAGCATTTGTTCAACCAAACACCTATGGTTTGTCAGGCTGTCCCATGCTGAAACTCCAAACAAGGTCTTTGTTGTAAGCCTCTCGTGTAGCAGAGGAGACAGACACATAAATGATCAATAAAGTATGATTAAAGCTATAAAAGAAAATGTATGTAATAAAATGAATGCACAAATGAAGAAAATTCAGCCTGGTGATAAGAAAAGTCTATGGAGAAGGGATAACTTGTCAACTCCACTTTGGAGGAATAGACTGGTAGACTCATTCCTGAAGGGGGAGCCCATCGTGAGAAAGGACTCCACTGTTGGCTATACACCATAATTCCTCACCTCCCAGGAGGCATGAGGATGGGTTAGTTGATCCCTGTGTTCTCATCTACACTGGAGTCCTAATAATTCTGTGAACTCTCACTATCTAAATGTTTATATGGAATACCCTGCAGCCATTAGGAAATAAGTTATGATGAATATATCCTGAGGTTTAATACATTTAAAGTCTTTCAGATCCTTAATGTCATTTCTTTAAATGAAAAATAATTTATTGAAAAAACTTTAGTCCAATATTAAGAATATCTTTTGGAGAAAAGTATCTTTAGAAAGAAAAGGTACTAAAAAACAACAAAAATGCAAATCAGTTTTTCCCCCACCCGGTTCCCTTGTAAAGGTAAATATCTGGTTAGAGTGAATATTAATAACCGGAGGAGTACACTATTGTTGAAGTTTTATATTTTCAACTTTTTCTTAAAATTTTCACCACAAATGAATTACTTTTGATACAAATTAAATTTTCATACTCTGTGTGGAATATGGTTTGCTTGTCTAATTAAATTCTACCTGCCAATTGTACTAAATTCACAGTATTTTAATGTGTCATTTTCTATAATAAGAACAAAAAAGAATTATGATACCAACAGATAGAGTACAGACAATGCTTACAAGTTTTGATTATTAAAACCTGTGGAGAAATTTCTTAGCATCTAATCTTACCCCTGCCTAAGTGATCTGTATTAGAAATCACAAAAATTAAAAACAATATATAATATTATAAATTTATTCTAAGATTTTTACTTCGAATTTATTTTGCCTGCTTCCAAATACAAAAAAAAAAAAAGTATCTTTTCTTCTTTCTTTTTTTTCTGGTGTTTGAACTTGGAGCTTCATGATTATGAGACAGACATGCTACCAGTTGAGCCATGCCTCCAGCCCTTTTTTTGGAGATTGGATCTTGCTTTTTACCCATGCCAGCCTGGATCACATTCCTCCTATTTTATGCTTCCCACCATCACTGGGATGACAGGCACATACTACTACCCAGCTTTTTTTCCATTGAGATGGTATCTCACAAGCTTATTTTGTACAGGCTGGTCTGAAACTATGTTCCTCCCCAGTAAGCTAGCATTATAGGCGAAAGCCACCAGGCCTGACTCAAAACAGTATCTTAAGGTAGTCAGTCCCTAGGTGCTAAGGGGTCCTGAGCAGCAGTGCCGTGAGAACCAGCACACCAGTGGGGCCAGTTTCCATTTCAACTGAACTTCCTATTCCTATGAACAGCTACTACTTTCTAAAGACTATTCAGCTTGTTACCTTAGACACTTATCTTCACAAAGCTGTGAAAGATGAGCCAAAGAAAAAAATAATTTAGGATCAGAATAAAGAAAACTATGCTTTCTAAGTTAACATTTTTCCATGGATTTTGTAAATATGGCATTCATGCAGTCAATAGTTAGGATTCCTTCGTGTGTTCTTGACACATCAGCCCTTAAAGCCAGAGTAACACTAGCTATGCAAGAAAAGGAGATTATTTGGATTGTAACCAAGGTTAATGACAGTAATTTGGGGCTTTTCACAAAAGGATTTGAAATTTCAGCTGTACAAAAAAAGACACAGAAAAAGAAAGATGAAAATATTCTTGAGGACCGAAGCTGCAGTCATGGGAAGAAATCGACCAGTTGGAAGTTTTAGTATGTGGTTGTGGTTCTGACAAGCCTAATTTTACTTAAGTAGAATTAATATAAAAATACATAGCTTCATAGAATTGAAAAAGGTCAATAATTTAGTTTTTTGTTTTCAGCAACAAAAAAAGTAAAATTTCAGAATTTTTTAAAAAGTAAAATTGTTTAAAAAGTAACATTTCAGAATTAAAAAAATTAATTAAGAAGGAAAAGCCAGTTTAAATCATGTTGTAAAAAAGGGATTTTCTAGTTGATAACATAATGCCTAAGACAAGAAATGAGAGCTCCATGTGGCATCCGTTTTCATTTATATTCCTTGCAGTAGTGAGGTAGAATCTGTTCCCCTACATCTATTTCATTAGAATTTTTGAAGCACCTGTCACCTATCATCATCAGTTGATACATATTTCAAGTTTTTCTGATAAACAAATGTAATAATGCAGGTCCATATGTTCACATGTCTGGGAGGAGAGATTCTACTTGGTTGTTGGATTACCTGTCTGGACTCCTTCTCCCATTTATTGTTTGGAGTATATCACCTTCTGTCAATCTAATTACTTCTCTAAGAGCGGCTGTTCTCACCTCACTGTATGACAATCACCGTTATGTGAGTCTACCCCAGAAGCTTCTGCAGTCAATTGATCTACTCCAAAAGTGTCATCTTGTGGCAAGCTGGCTTCCATATACTGGCTCAAACAAAATTTACAGAGCTCTCTGAGGGTCGTTACTTTAGATATGTAGCAAGAGAAGCTGGTGGTGGCTTCAGTAGATTTCTTACCTTATTTTGACATACAGAATAAATCTTTTAAAAACATAGTCAGCTGAGGTATATGTCATTTTTTTCTCTCTCTCCCTCTCTCTCTCTCTCCCCCTTTCTCCTTCCCTCTTTCTGTCTCTCATAGACCTTCAGGACTTCTAGCCCCTGTAAAAGAATAACAGTGTACAATCTAAGCACATGTACTACCTGACCAATGACACTTGTAAAAGATCAGAAATGCTTTCAAGGCCAGTGGCCTTGATTTTGCTTGATAAAGACTTAAAGGAATAAAGCTTATTTATCCATTTAGTAAGCCCTTTAGTTAATATCGACTATTCATTACTGTGAATAGACAGACTTGGCTGAATCTAACAGTAATTCCTTTGTCATCATTAAACAGCTGTAGATTTTTAATATAATAAAGATAAAACTGCTCTTCTAGTTCCACATTCACACTATGGTATTCAAGTTTGTGCCATCATTTCCATTTTCAGAGCTTTATAATTCCACCATAATCATTTGTTCTTGGCAGAAATGTGTTATACAAGCACTCAGCTGAGGATAATATTTTTGAACAATTTTTCCAATGTTCTGGTTATGTGATTATGGGAATTTGGAACTCAATATTAATTTGCTCTTGGGTTTTGTGCTTGTATATCTCAAAAAAACCTTTTTTAAATAACAATTTAACTTGAATCATTACTTAAATACTGGTGATATTCATTGCAAAATAATGTAGTCAGATACAAGAAGAATTTATTGGGAGAAAATGAGCTGCTGCTTTATTTCCCTTTCTCATCACTGCCATTTCCTTTGTGGTTCCATGCTTTGTTTGCCTAATGGTTTATATAATCCTTCAGGTACAAAGTGAGTTGTTCATCTAATTGGTTTATTAGTCCATGAACTAGCTGTGTCATTGACCAATAGACAGTCCTTCTCTTGAGTGTAATATGATGGCTAGGAGATATCTATTTCAGCCATATTTTCATACTTAAAATTTTCTCACAGTCTATTTTAAATTTCTACTTCATTTATATCAGTATTCAGTCTACTAGTGTAGTATGATATGAGTGGTAGAGATTTAATCTGCATTCCTCACTTCACAATTGTGGGAAAGCTTGTACAGGGGAAAGGCAGGCCTTACCTTATTCCCAAACAGCAACTAGTGCCTGGCTAACTGATTGAGATCTGATATAAGCCTCCCCTAAACTCTTCATGAAAGACTTTTGAGAATGACTTAACATTTTTAAAGGTATTTTAATAAAGTATAAGTGATTTTGAATTTTTATAAACAAAACACAATATCTCTCCCCAAAAATCTTTGTAAGAATATTTAGCACACATGTATGTGCCAGATGGGTTGTAATGACAGTTGATAGGCCTCTTCTAACCCTTGCGTTCTGTTGTCAGATAAATCTGCATATCAAAACAGCCATGATTTTTACAATAAAAGACTTGGGTACAGACTGAAAAACCTACTCTATTGAGACTATAAATTAGCACTATGTAAGACTTTAAAGGTTTATATATGAATATTTTAACATGTTATAGAAATATAAGTAGATAACTTGAAAAATACTAGGTATTTTCTGTCTTACCAATTGTTATCTACATAAGTAATTTTATGAATATATGTGCAATATGATACAAAACACTCAGAAATTTTTCTTACAAGCTCAATGATCTGTGGAGATCAAAGAAACACATCATAATATAACAAATAGTTATCCCCCTGAAAATGCCCTTCTGTTTGAGATAATGCTAACAAGAGTTTAAAACACAGGAAGTTAGTAAATGGAATTAGTATCTAATGTATTGCTGTAAGAAGCCCTCTAAGAGTACTTTCCTGGGCAAAAAAATGATAGCTGTAGATCCATGAGAGGGGGGGACAGGTGGCCCCACCAATTATACATTTCCCAGGATTATAAACGTATATTTTATCATCTTGTGTCAAAATATTCATTTTAATATTCAAACATTTTACCACATAATAAACTGTAACCATATGTTTATTTGTTATATTATACCACTGTAACATTAATAAATATTTACAGAGCTCTAGTATATCTTAGATGCATAAGAAATGGTAGCTCTTTCAGTTTGATTTGAAGTAAAAAATTTTCAATGCCTCAGAAATTAATTTTAAATAGTATTACATTTGTTACACATTGATAAGAGCCAAGGAGTTTAAAATTTTTAAGACTGACACTCCCTTTTAAACTCATGCTGTTTTATTTATTTTCCTCAATTGCATGAATTAAAGATGGAGTGTTATCTCAGCTTTCAAATCCTTAGCTTGAGTTGCAGCGTTTGCTTTATTTGTATGTGCATTCTGTCTTTAATAAAGATGAGCTGTCTTGAACTTTACATTAATGAGAGACACATAGGTACACATCTTTTTAACTGATCTTGGTAGTTAGTACCAAGAAAATTAAGAAATGTTACTAGTCTATTAATAATTAACAAGGCAAGCTGTGTGATTAATCAGAAGTTCTATGATCTCTAAAAACATAACATTATCTCTGTACATAGGATTGTGTACAATTAAGTTGACAACCATCAGTTTATAAAAAAGAGTAAAATTCAGGCCTCCTGACTCATATTTTTTCAAACTGTTACAATGTTATATTAGTATTTATCCTTCAGTGACAGCTGAAACTAGACCAGACCTATACCCAGGAGACAGAAGGTTCAAGATGAGGCATGGACTTTTCACTTTCATGTGTCAGAAAACAGTGTCAGGGTGATTCCCACTCATCTGGAACCAGGAGGAACTTTTGCTGTCTGGCAGTTACTGAGTTAGTTACCTATCTGCAGTATTCTTTGGCTTCTTCATTAGGCTCAGGATAATGAAGCCCTAAGCTCAGCTATTTTGACTTTTCTTCCAGCTTATGTTTAGGAAGATAACTTCTCAGTACTATAAATGTCAATACAGATTTTCACATATGCAGAACTCTAGCAAAGAAAAGTGTATCTCCAAATGAGCACAGTGTCAGAGCGTGCTTAATCGATGCTTAGTGAGAATGATCAGCTGGTTCTCTTATGCCCTTCTGCTGGTAAGTGTGTGGTAGGAGTGGCAACCATTTTGTTAAATTCAGAAATATGTTTCCAATATTTCTGCTTTTGTCATCATCACAGATTCCATATTGTTGTGTAGCATCTTGACATCTAACTTTTCTGTGGGAAGAAAGAATATTACAATTTTCCACCTTAATTCGATTTTGTGGTAATTGTTTTTCACTAGATATTTCTAGATGAATTCCATATCACAAAAACTTTGGCCTCATACCCTTTTTGTTCATTGACTGAATTTAGATTCAAAGGGTATGTTCCCCTGTTTTTTGTTTTTTTTTTAAAAAAAACTGGTGATGAGCACTCTATTGAAATGACTCACAGTTTCTCCCTGTGGTTTCTTTTCTCTAATGTCAGATAGCATATGTAATAACCTGAAATTCTGGACAGCTTGAATTTCTATAACATCCATGAATGTCTCTTACAGCTTTTGTCTAGGTTTGAACTTTCCAAATTATGTATTTCAGACGTTAAGAAAGAAGGGCCTTAATGGCTGTGACAGCCCAGATCCCGATGCGGACGATTCAGTAGGTCACAGCCCTGAGTCTGAGGACAAGTACAGAAAAATTAACGAAGATATTGATCTAATGATCAGCAGGCAAAGATTGTGTGTAAGTACTCAGAACACCCTTCATTTTTTTTACTCTTGGTATTTCTCTGAACCTGGCAGGCGTTGAACAAGAAAGAAAACAAAGGCTGTGAAAGCCCCGATCCTGACTCCTCTTATGCACTCACCCCACGCACTGAAGAAAAATACAAAAAAATTAATGAAGAATTTGATAATATGATCAAGAGTCATAAAATTCCTGTAAGTACCAAAGGTAGATGGCTGGTCTGCTGATAACCGCTGCAGTAACATACCTTAACCCTGTCAGTGACAGCTTGCTCTAAGAAGCACTGAAAGTCAGACAGATAAAGTAGCCATCTCATCCCACAGTGCATTTAGCGAGCAGACACTGCGGGATGCTGAAATTACATAACCTCAAAGAGTTGCCATCAAGAAGTTCCTTCTGAGATGGAACAATTCACAAGAGGAAGAGAAAGATCTATGCAACCCGCCCTAACTTACGCAATCTTTTAAACACGCAGTTTGCAGAAATCACAATACCCTAGTAAAACACGAGAATCTCTTTCTAGATTTTCTGTAAAATACATAGATATATTGGAGGAGAGATCAGATACACAGGTGGAACTGCAAATCTTTCATGTACACTAGCAATCATCATCTAAATAAAAGCTGAATTCTGGATGAAACTTCAGCCCCTCCCCCCCTAAACATGACCTTCAACCACAGCACTGAAGGGTTAAAACTAATGCCCGCTGCAGGGAACAGACTGCATGAAACCTAGTGGTAAGATTTCAACGTTTGTGTGCTGGGGTGATTTCAAAGCTTTTATCAGAATATTATCTGCTTTGCCTACACCAGTATTTTCCATGCTTTAACATTTGGCTAAATTTTGTCTTAACCAAGTCAGAAAATTTCTAACAATCAATTATATGCCTTGCCAAATATTTAAGAGAAATAACTCTGCATGTATTATTTCGTTTGCCCACATGTATAGGGGAAAAGTACATACCTTGTATTATATTCGTCATCAATCAAACAATATTAATTTCGTGGCAGAAAGGGTTTAAACTCAAGACTCACATGCTTTCTGAATAACTAATGTTAGTGCCTGAACCCTAATTGTGCACAAGCTCCTTAGTAGGTAATTAATTCCTTTTCAAAAAAAGTACCTTTTTTGTAATATAAAACAGCCTAAACCCAAGTATTGAGAGCAATGCTGCAGTGAAAAATAACGCTTATTGGATGACATGTGCAGATATTTGGGGACAAAAGTTTTAGGCCAAATTCACAACTGCACTCACAAGGTAAATTAACGTTTTGCCATAATATGTGCACTCTCAAGCTTTGTTGGATAAAACTGACCCATTTAAAATCTATTTATGAAATGCATATGATGAATATTAAAAGTTCTATCCTCATAAATACATGTCTCTTGTTAAATAAAATGTCAGCAATACAGTTTTGTTGAATCTAAAATTTTAGTATATTGTATTGTGAAGGAAAGCTCTGTGTTTTAAATTCCTAAAGGTTTCATAAAACCAGGCACAATCTGTAGCACATTCACAGTGGATTCTTTATCCAGTGAGATATTCCCTAATTGAATACTGCCATGCATACATGTTAATGGCACTCAAAATTCTAAAATGATGAAATGTCCATTGGGATTTTTTATCTTGCCAGAAAAAAAAGAAAAGAAGTAGCTCCTTTAGGCCAATTTATGGTCTGAATTTTTCTTGTTATATGTATGTAATATGCTAGTTTGGTGTTGCTGTGTACAAAGATTTGAATGCAGGATTTTAAGGTGAAGCACCTCTGATGTCTCAGATAAAAGGAATCCCCCACCCAGTTAGGAAAAAGGCTGATAAGTCTCAGTGCAGGTGATCCACATATGGATGAAGATTTAACCCCCAAAGTTCCAGGCAAATGTGCACTGGATCGTTTCCCCCATATTTTAAGGTGAAAGAGATATGTATACACCTGGATTCCCCCACAGTATTTCGCCCTGTCATGTAAAGAGTTGAAAATCAAGATAAATGATTTCTTAAGAGATACAGTGGTGTGTGGCAGGAGATGAAAAACCACATGAGAGCTTATAGGCAGAGCTGTGAGAAGGAGCCACACAGCTGCTAGCTGGGCCACAGAGTCTTCGTGTCTTTAATAAGTGTTTCAGTCTCCACGATGAAAAATACAGTTTTTGCACATCGCTCTCAGTTGCTGGAAGTCAGTTTTGTTGAAAGTTTCCACAGCTGCTAAAACATTTACAGCAGGGCAAGGACACTCTGCCCTTTGTGTGTAGAAAGGGTCTCCACCTCTTTAAAAACATCATAAGATTGTTTTTCTATTTCAAAGGCCCAGTTTGAAGAGTTTCCTTTTTAAAATAGAAAATTTAATATTGCAGTCACCTGTTGGAATAATATAATTTATGTCCATATTCCTCAATTACATGAAGTAATTCATGGGTGATTTGGAATCTTGTCGACCAGCATTTCCTCATACTGGGTTTGCCATGGTTCATGCTGGGCTTCACAGCAAGCAAAAACAGCTCCATTTAAGGAACCAGGAATTAGGAAATGAGCTGAATGAATGAGAGGCAGATGCAAGACTGGTTGAGAGTAAGCAAGAAGGAAGTGGAAAGAAACAGTATATTTTCTTCAAAATAATGAACTATGAAGAGAAAGAAATAATGTTTTTCCTAGGAGTTAAAATGCAAATCACTTGAAATACACACAGAGGAGGAATGCTTGATGAAAGGGAACATATGGGTCCTAGGGGAATATAGTGACCAAGCTGTTCAAGGAAACAGGAAGACAGGACAGGACGATGAGATCTAAGCAGAATGAAGAACCCAAGTGTCGTTAAGGTTAGAGAGAGGTATGTGAAGTAGGGATGAGGGGAGGAACCACATAATAACATATATTTGACTTTGCAGACATTGAGAGAAGAGAGAGCAAGTACTTGAAAGAGGTCAGAGAGTGGCAAAAAAAGTCTAGACGTGGTGAGGAAAAGGAACGGGTTCATGCTACAGTTGTTGGGAAGCCTTGCTGAGATCTAGATATCAACAATTAGTAGTCACTAGGCATCAGAGTTGTGTGATTTTTTTTTTCTATTCTAGTGGTTCTGCAGCCTGGTCATGGTTGTTCACAATTTAAGGGTGTCATTAGTGGCAAAAAATAAATAAAAAGGGCCCATTAACTAAAAATGCTTTATCAAAAAATACACTATTTGATTTTTATTGTACTTTTCTTTGTCATAGTTTGGGAAAACAGTGGGTTTTGGATTAGAGTTCAAATACCCTTCTGACTGTGATGACTTACTTCGTTAACCATGATCACTTCGTTTAGAGGTAGAAATTAAAGCTTTTTAGTTTTCACTTACTCTGTATCTCTTAAAGCCAGGACAACTTCACGAGCATTGGACTTGGCCCTGCTCTCAGAGGACGTGCTTATTTAAATGTTCTGCTTTTGCGGTCTTGAAATTCTTAATGCTTTTTTAAACTACAGCCCCATCCCATTTCCAGTGTGCTCTAGGCCTGGCATATTATATACTTGGTCCTACCTACAGCATTTTATTTAATCACCCAAAGTTCAATCTTCCTGACTTGCTAAAACTTTGGAGCCTGGCCCTAAGATCTTTGCAAGTCTGGGATTTTCAACTACTTTTTGGCTTTCATTTCCTAGACAATTTTTTAAAATATAGATGCTTTAATTTTGAGAAGTTAAGAAGAAAAAGAATAATACCAATCTCTTGGCAACATTTCTATGTTACTGTAACCTCTGCACCTCCTCAAAAATATTTAAGGCCACTCTCTCTTTACGGATGTAACCATTTCATACTTCAGATAAAGAAATCAAGGTCAAGGAAGATTAAATGACTTGCCTGGTTTAGTGGCAGTTTATCACACAACCTGGACTGCAACTGAGATTTCTGATAGAAAAGCTACATTCTGTCTGACTCTCTAAGATATCTTTTCACTGTGGTCATTTATAAACTTGTAATCTACTTCCAAATTATCATAGCTAGTTCCTTATATGGATAGAAAACAAAGTAAAAGGTAGAGAATGCAAAGGATGTGAGCACATTTTATTAATTCAAAATTTTTGAAGTACATGCTGATATCAGAATTATATGACTGACATTTACTCAGTCACAAATGAGTTTTACAATAGTCATCATCAAATTATTTATGGTCTATAATGCTAAGAAGGTGATGGTAAGAAGAAGGGAGGGATAGAATGTCTTTCACTGAACTAGTTGTTAGGACAGTTCAGAATTCATGGCATAATTATTAATAATCTTATATTTTGAATGTGACTGTAACCACCCACACTGGGGTATGTGAGTGCTGCTCTCTAATAAGAGGCAATCAAGATTCTGTAGAATATTCAGGGCAGATATAGCTTTGTAGTTGATCATTAGGTACCCAGTGACAGTGAAATACTCATAAGTAGTAACAGTGAATACAAATTAGAACATTTATGACCAAAAGATTGCTTTAAAATACGGGCTTTTAGTAAATACGGAAGAACGAAGTTTCTAAGGTTTATTTTTTCCAAAGACCTCAGTTACCTCTATGTAGATTCTCACCCACATTCCATGAGAACCTATTGAGTTTATTATTTATAATAATCCAATTTCTGACTGCAATATTTTATTTCTCCCCAAAAACTTTTACTATATTGCACAGTGATTTTATATCAAAAGCAATAGACTCCGTCAGTTCTTAGATGACCTTGGACCACTTAACAAATCTCACCAATTTGAAGAAAGGAAGAATTATATCTGCAATGAAAGGATGTTGAAGGGATTAAATCACAGCATCCATGTAAATTATACAGCCTAGTGCCTGTTTAATAACTAATATGTAGCACATGATAAGCTTATATTTTTGTACTAGTATAGTATATTCTTTAAAATTCTCCTTTAGAAGAAAATACTTGACTCATATAATAAAATGTAGATCAGGCTACATTTATATCAAGAGAACGTGAGTGCTTTGATGAAAAGGTACATTGTTTGACCAACACCACAATTAATTTTCTAAGAAAGGGGAAAAAAATTGGGAGATGATAAGGGAGCAAGAGCATTAAATAAGAGTAGTCAGGGAGCACTTGCTTGAGAAGGCAAGGTTGGAGCAAAGATTTGGAGGAGCTGATGGAGTTAACCATGGTAATGAGTTAAGAATGAGAAAGGGAGGGACAGGCTGACCAGAGATGAGCTAATAGAGATGGGTAAAAGCTGAAACTTGAGGAGCTCCTAGGCCATTGGAAGAAGTTGGGCTTTTATTCAGAGTAAGACTGAAGTGTTCATAGAGTTCTGAGCAGAGGAGTGCCTCTATCAGACTTGTGCTCTTAAAAAATCAGACTGATTGCTGGGTTGAAAATAAAAAGGAAGGAAGACAAGGATAGAAACAGGTAAATCTGTTAGGACATAACTGCTGAGATGCAGACAGAAGATGATGGTGCTCGACCCAGGGTATCAGCTAGTCATGTGACGCTAAAAGATAGCAAATTTCCAAAATGCTCCCACTCTTGTAGAGTATCACAATTCTAGGTCTTGAGAGTTGATGTTATAACCTAATGTCGCAGTGGGCAATGGGAAGCAAACTCAAAAGGGTAATTGAAAAGCTCACTGAAAGGGCTGGGCACAGATGGTTAAGAGTTAAGGAAGCCTGAGAGTAGTGAAGTACCTTAGGGCTTGCAGTGTGATAGCAACTATCACCTCCAAACCTAAGGAGCCAGGGAAGGGAGACATCACCTGAGTACAGCAAGATCTGTGTCAGTAAAGGACAGCAACCCACAGGCATGGCTTCATGAGAGGAAAGCAGCCTCAGCAACATAGCTGTGACACAGCAAAGATGCTGTTACTGCAGCTCAGGCTCTGACCTCTCTTCTCCACTCTTGGTGCTACTCACGGTGCTTCTTCCCGTGGCGAGTCCGAAGCCTGCAGTCGGGAATCTGGGTGAAGCACCTGGAGGGTCAGATCCTGAGTACAGAGCACAGGGAAGAAGACGGAGAGTGACTTGAGAGGCCAGTGGAGCATGCCTAGCAAAATCACTTTTATTTTTTTTCCTTAGATTAGAGTCATTCTTGCGTGGACTATATTTATATATTTTATGGGTTTTTTTGTTAGTTCTGGGGTTTGAACTTTGCTAGGCAGATGTTCTACCATTTGAGTTATGCCCATAGCCTGTTTTCATTAGTGATTTTTCTTAGAGGGTCTTAATTTTGTGACTGGGGCCAGCCTCAGACCATGATCCTCCAACATAGCTAGGATTACAGACATGTGCCATCATGTCTGGCTAGGGGGCAAGGGGCAGGGGGCAGGAAATCTTGCTAACTTTGCCCATGCTGGCCTCAAATTGTGATCCTCCCAATCTTTACCTCCTGAGAAGCTAGGATTACAGGCATTCACCATTCCCAGTTTCTGTGACCTTTTAATGAAGAGACACAAAATTTTACTCACTCTCTATGCATTTATTTTACAGCATACACTGATATTTATATATTCATGTTTTGATGTCTTATCAAACATTTATATTTCACCAAGTCACAAATTTATCCAAAAATTGTTTCCTGTTACTTTGTTTACAACACATAAATGACCTAAAAAAGAATGTGTATATTAATATATCACTTGAACATCTTTTATTTCTCTTGAAAACATTGAAGAATCAGTCATCTAAGAGAAAAAGTTATGAGACATTTACTCTAATCAATATTGACATTTCCAGAACACGGAAGAGAAGAAAAATAGGAAATGAATAACACGGGAACATAAACATAAACAGAGAACACTATTATAATCATCACAACATAAACACATAGAAGTACTGCAGAGAGTGATGTGTGATGCAGGCCAGCCAATCAGCCTTCCAGATAGTTGGTGTCCACTTTAGAGGAAAAAAATGGTAAAAATAAAGCAAACACAACAAAAAAATCAGCTGAGCCCCAGGTTATGCATGCATTTGAATTTGCACAATGACTTACTGAGAACCCTGAGGGCTTGTACAAATCCTGTGTGTGCGTGTGTGCATATATATATATATGCACACATAAACAATTTTAAATTAAAATGTTATATACTCTGATATCATAGTCCTCTGATGGTATGTTCAAATAGTATTTTCACTTGAAATGCTGAAAAAGAAAAAAATGAAGGAGTGTTTATAACTGTGATTAGTGCAAGCAGAAACATAAACATAGTTTTACTTAAATTGCCAAAATAATACCAAAAAATCAATAATTGGGTCCTGAATTATTCTAATTAGACATCCACACAGCTTCAGTTCACTAAATATTTGCCAACTCTCTCATTTGAGATATAGATATTGCCGTGTGTCAGTGGCAGTGCATATATACCAAAATATGAAGCGTAACAGATTTTCTGAGCTATCATTTTAAAATTGGAGTTGCTGAATGATACACGCTCTGTTGAAACCTGTATCTTAAAATGCCTATTATCTTTAGAGTTATTTTTTAAAAAGACAGACTTTTAAAAATAATAATTGAACTATATGTGCTATTCACATGCCTGGAGATGATTTTATATCATTAAACTTCTGCATAAATATGCTTCAGTAAGCAATTAAATCAAGGCTCTGGTTTGCATTTTAATCCTCCTTTTTCTCTGAGAAGTCATCACAATCTTGTACCTTTGATCTTAGAGTCATTTCTGGCATGAGATTCAGATATCACAAATGAACAATTATTACTTAATAGAATGGAATTCAAAGACAATGGAGTTTAATGAAATGGGGCTTTGTTTTAAATAAATGTGAAACCTTTTCTAACAGTTGCAAAGAAAGAATTCTGTGCACATTAAAGAAATCAATTTATGATTGAACATCTTGAGAGCTCTTCTTACTGGTCTTCTACACACCACACAGTGTGCAATTTGGGACTTTTCTTGGAAAAGTAAATGCTTTTGTACTTGAAACCTCTGTCACTATTCTTTTCTCATCTGTATTTTTTGGGGGGTTACTCTTTTTTTTCTCTTTCTACAGGCTGTTCCTCCTCCCAACTTTGAGATGCCAGTCTCCATCCCAGTGTCTAGCCACAACAGTTTGGTATACAGTAACCCTGTCAGCTCACTGGGAAACCCCAACCTTTTGCCTCTGGCCCACCCTTCTCTGCAGAGGAATAGTATGTCTCCTGGTGTAACACATCGACCTCCAAGTGCAGGTAACACAGGTATGTTCTCAAAAGGATGTAACTGTTAACAAGTCATTAGAAGGGAACCACTTTGGCAAAAACCAAGGCTATTTTATCTACAGGAGATATTTTTGTTTTCCCATTTCCATGCCTTCACTGCTTAACATCCACTTCCTGCTAGGTCTTCTATATCATAAAGCCTAAGTCCTTTAGCATATCTTTCAAAATATTTCATAATCTGCAATTTGTCTTTTCAGGCTGACACTTACTTTCCCCATTGGCTATATTTAAACACACACTTTCTCAAACAAGACATCAAACATCCTGTCGATACACTTCTGTTCCTGATCCCCCCAAGGCCTAAAATGCCATTTCCCCTCTTCCTCCAACCAACATGACACTGATTCATAAAGCCTTCCCCTGTTCTCTCTAACAGCATCTGTTCCATTTAGTTACCTATTATTCTGATTAGTTTTTATTTATTTGTACAATAACTTAACCCAGAAAGGATTTACAGTGGAAAGGAAACATGATAGGATAGCATGATTTCTAAGAAGTGTGGAATAAAAACAAAGCTGAGTCAGAAATGAAGTGAAGATCACACATGAACCCTTATGCACTTGCCACAAACCTGTCTCCACATTTCTAAGAGTTCCTTGCTGTTCTTCAACTTACAATGTCCTAGAAAAATGAAATTACTCAAGAAAAAGTCCAGCCATTCCTATACTCAAATCAAGCTAAGTATATTATGATGTACCTCAATGAATGTGTACCTGTTTCTCCAGATTTAAGGAATTTTGAAGGGATTGTTGATTTGCCAACCTCACAGTGGGAATTCAATCATTATGTACTGAATATAACAAACCATTTCTTCATATTTCCAGAAGCAGCATAAAAAATAATTGTATTTCTAAATCACATGTAGAAACCATCATATATTTACATTGTATTTTTAAGAAAACACTCCAGAGGAAATTTTTAATGTGTCTTAGGTACATTTAACTATACTAAAAGCAGCTTATTCATGGAAGAATTTTCCCTCTACAAGACACTTTATAAATCTTGAGTCTGGGAAATGTGTTAAGGCCTTAATTATGTCATCCTCTGTATCTTTTAATGTTTGAATTTTTTCATATAAATTTATAATAACCATCTATATTCTTCTTAAATCATATTCATATACACTTGAATTTCCCACTTGATAAATTGATGCTCATTTATTTTTTTAAATTTGATACTTTATTTCCAAAATAGTATTTGATGGGAAGTAATAAACATTTTTGTAAAATGAACATTTTCTTCTAATTCCAAAACCTGAACCAAAGAGTAACAACAAAGTATCACTCAGAAGTAATTAGAAAATCTAGACGATATTTTTAGTATTTTTGACTGTCTTGTTCCTTAAAAACTAAAAGTAATTATTGTAGTCAATATCTCATTGAAAGAGCCCCCCACTCATAAGTAAATATCGTCAAATTTTAATGTATTTTCTTAAATTTGACAATGAATAAGTGTATGTTTCTAGATTTGTTGCAGTGAGAACTTATTTATTGTGTCAGTAAGTAAAATTCAAGTACAGAATGCAGGTAGATTTATAAATTCAAAATTCTGGACAATTAGCATTGCACAAAATTAATGCTATAAATGTTTAGAAAGGTCTATACATCAAATATGTGGTTATCTGAGCATATAGTAGACCTAAGGTTGTTTGGGTTTGTTTGTTTGTTTACTTTTTACTTTATTTGAAGCATCTGCCTAGGAAAGACCTGGACTTAGAAGTAATAAAAATGGAGAGACAGTTCAAAGACTGAATTTTTAAAATGTAATCTTTCCTAGGAAAAAAAAAAGACTCTGGAAAATGTCAGTGATTTAATGTATTTTTAACATTTGAGCACAGCATGTCACAGTAAAACAAATGTCAGCCATCTAACTTAGGTTGTACTTTATACGTTTATGACTCTGGGAAGAGGACAAATACTAAGTTGCTTAAAGGTAAAATGTTTTGTTCCGTGGGCCTTTAGCCTTTCTCCTTCTGATCTTACTCTTTAATCCACAGGTGGTCTGATGGGTGGAGACCTCACATCCGGTGCAGGCACCAGTGCAGGTAAGCACAGACCTCTGTACTGCAGCCTTGTCATTGTCCAGAGTTCTAGGAGGTGATTTCCAGAAAGTAAGCCTTTTGAACAAAATAAGTTAAGAGGTCTGTGAGAGGCATGGAAAATGGCCCAAGAATTTCTAAAGCTCTTTTTGAAGCAAGAGTATGTAGTTAAATAGTAACTTAGAAGAAAACTATTAACTGGGGCCTTCCTTAATAAAACTTCAACTGGTCAGCAGAGAATTGAAGGCTCTGATCAAATCAACTCAACCCAGAAACTATTCCTAGACATAAGAGTACCTTTAGCAGCCAAACTTTGTGTGTTCTCTGTTAATCATTTCACATTAAATGTGAATCATTTTCTACCCAAAGAAGTACTGATGTCCTATACATTTCTTTAGGAGAGTACATAAAGAAAAAGAGGGGGTAAAATTATAACCATTCAACTATACTGGTAATAAAACCATATTTGTCATTAAAATGAGTTCTCAGAAAACATCAATATAATATACCTCCCCCTCAAAAAAAAAGATCCTTAAACACATTTCATCTCTGGTGAATGTCTTATACAAGGGCAAAGTGTCTAATAGTTACATTTCTCCAAGTTTCCATATTAATTCTTAATATTGCACTTATTAAGATACTGATGTCATTTCCAATGCAGACAAGATGGCACAATACTTTCAAATGACAACTGCAGTTCAATATTGGCATAACATGTAGCCATGGCAATTTCTGCAGCTGGAACATGATACACATTTAAAATAGTAGGAGGCAGCACGAAAGACACAAGGTCATGTTTGAAATGTCAAAAAAATTCAAGTTGATTGAAATATCCATGGACAGACTAATTAAAATATTTTTCAAGGTCAAATATAATAGCCTGCTATTTACAAGAAAGAAGATAAGGAAAATTTGTATGCAAAAACATTTTTATAAATAAATCTGTTTGGGGGTAATGTTTCTCACTTCTGTATGTTGGTTCTTCATTACTTGAGTGAGTGATGAAGAAAAAGTATCAGAATTACACAGTGAATTAACAAACAGGATAAATAATGCTAGCCTCCTATTTTATATATTTTTTGAAAATTAAGTAGAATCAAATTAGTGAGTAAACTCATTGATATGTTTTGCTAGGTACTAACTGAAGTACTTATTTTTTCCCTCAAAAAATACTTTGTGGTTTGTAGCCTTAAAATCAGAGAACCAGATTAAATCCAGACCAGTATTTCCTAGATTCAAGTCTCTGTGGTTAGAGACGATGGTGAGGACTAATAATTGGGTAATCACAAAGACCAAAACATAATATAAGAAAAATAGCTTAGATGTTACAAGGTTTTAGCTAATATCCCACTGCACCAGTTTGCTTACTATTATAGCAACAGTTAACTGTGGAAATGAAAGTTTTTAAAAGTTGTAAAAAAGCATGTGGAAGGAAACATGGGTTACTCAACTTTGATGAAAGTGCTCTCTTGTAACTGTTTAATAACTAGAATGCTTTAGAATCCTATAGTGAAAATAAAAAGTGTTTGATTATTCAGTTCTGCTAGCATTGTCAGTTCCCTGATAGCCTACTAAGTTTAATGGTCCTCTAGGGATAGACAAGACACTCAGTCCTTTAAGTGTAAAAGTTTGCCACATACAGGCTATAGCATCATTATAGTAACAAAACAAAATGTTGACAAATACATACTCCTACCTCAGATCTCTGCTAGAGGAATAAGACTTCAAATTGATGACAATAACCTGATTGCATCTTATAGCCATGAGTGTATAGTCTTCATAGTTTCTCTACAGTTGAGTAAAATTCACTTACTCACTCTTTAAAAATAGAGAAAGATTCCTTTTCTAACTCTGGTTCCAAGGAACACCTTTACAGATGCCATTTAGTCTTGAACTTAGCTGCATGTCCTGCCCATAAGCTCAGCCATCTTTCCCTTCTTTCTCACGCCAGCCAGTATCATATGTCGAAGCTGAATATATCTGTGCTGATGTCAGAGAATCATATAACACCAGGGAGAAACAAGGCCAGCCAGAATGTCTCTGCATTTCAAAAAAGAAAGCTAAAGCAAAATGATCAAAAAATACCTTCCAAATTCTGAATATTGTCATTTAAATTCAGTTTCCCAAGTAGGGTTAGAAACAGTAAGGCCAAGTGACAAAACTCTGCAATCAAATACTTTTTAACCTTTGTACTTTCTTTTTTCCAAAATCAAGTCATCTCAACTTGTAAAAAGGGGATAGTCTCGTGAAAAAAGGAAGTAAATTTAGTATCTGTTGTGTGCCTAAGAAATACCAAAGACCAAAAAGGTAAACATTCTCTTTGTAGCTTAGCTTGATCATAAAGTATAGCATGCAGTCCCTGAGCAATCCTTCTGCCTCATCCCACTGTCCAGAGAGTCACCTGTCCTACCAACTCTGCCTGTAAGATATTTCCTATGTCTATCCCTCTGTCCATTCCCATCCCAATGCTCTGTTTGAGGTTCATAGCACTGTCCCAGGGCTGCAGTAGCTTCCCAGCTCTTTTGGAATTGACCATGAGCCTTGTGTCTCTGGACCATCCCTAATTCCAGTCTTACATTCTTTTCTGCTGCTGCCATCAAGAGCCCTGCAGTCCTGACCTACTAACAGCTAACATTTAAATTGCTCATAGAATACAGTTTACAAAAAGGAACTTATTCATCCTCATAGCAGTCCTATAAAGTTGATACTCCCAAGTCCATAGATGGATAGATGAACTGAGGTAGGGGAAGGTTAAGTAATTGCCGAACCTGGAACCCATGCAGTCTGGCTCCTCTCTGCTGCTGTTATTCTGTGCTGCTATTTTCTGGTGTCAGTGCCTTTGCCCTTACCTATCCATTCCTAGCACTTCTTTTCCTCTCTTCCTTTGTGCTACTGAGTACTGTTTGTCATTGCTCAGAAATCAGTTAAAAGGATTCAAGAAATCTTCCTTGACTCTTCTGGAGGTTCAGCACCTCTCTGTGCTCCTGACATTGCATATCTTTATCCTAAACACAATGTCTGGGCACATCTCTCCTAGAAAAGTCCGCTCTCTCAGCTCAATTTATAAAAGTTAGCATACAGCAGACACTCAGTAAATGTTTGTTAGCTGATCATCTAAACATAAAGTTTCAATAAGTGGGGAGGATAAAGGAGAATGATGGAGGGGTGAATTCAACTATTATATATTTGATCTACTGTGTTAGAACTTTTATAAATACCACAGTGTATCCCCAGCAAATAAAATTTAAAAAGATTATAAACCACTTCAGGGAAGAGATAACCTTTAAAACAAAAGTTTTTCAATGATTTATATAAAGTAAGGAGAACATTTCGGAGAAATTATGTAATTTTTAATACAAAAAGATGCATCATTGATCTGTAATTTCCAAAATAATGTATTTTTCTGATACTTTGTATAATGACTGTCTCTTAACTATTTGATTAAATGGCCCATTGGCCAATACAACAAGGTATAACTAAATTCACTAACAACAACAACAAAAAACCCTTACATAACAATAAATGAAATGTGGATTGGTATCTCAGACCATCACAAATTATCTCTTAGAACAGTGAACCTCTTCCTTTATTATTACTTAAATTGAAATAATTTCAAAGATGATAGTAAGTGATAATAAAGAAGTAATGAAATGGGGTTGTGCTCTTGGAATAAGGCGTACGTACAGTGAATCATTATAATACATTAGTAACAGTGACATTTCTAGGTTTTGGTTGACAGATACTCATCCACTACTTAATCCTTTCATCTCAACAACCGAAATAAGCCACTGCTTTTAAAATTACATTTTGTCATATCTCTGTATGTTAAAGCTTTTAACATGCTAATCTCAGTGGTTATTGAAGATTGTAAGATTAAGTTCAGTTGAGTTTTTGTGATCATTAGGTTTCTTTTTTTTTTTAATTATTTAAAAAAAATTTTTAAGCCCTCCCTTAGGGAGGATCATTAGGTTTAATGGAAATAACCATTAGCACAGCAATGCCTTGTGTTGGATTTTGCACTATCCTATTAATACCCTCTGATTTCACTTTGGTAATATAGTTACCTTTTTTGAATAGAAAGTACCAGTGTGCACAAGTACTTACCATTCATGATAAAGATTTTTAAACGAGAATAGAGAGAATAAGAAAGAGAGAGAGAGAAGAAAAGCCTTTAGGAATCACTTTGAAAATTTAACAGAATTTTATAATCTACATAGCTATTTGACAATAAGGCAAAGAAGATTTATGTATATTGGTTAATAATTTTAATTGGCATTTATTGTAAATTAGATATAATTTTATATAAAAGGAAACTAACAGCTGTTTCTTCATTTTGATTGTTAATTGTTTACTATTTTATGCATTTGGTTGTCAAGCATTGTCACTTCTGGAATGCTTAATTTATGTTAGCTAAATAAATGGAGACTTGACGGTGGCAGTGCACTCCATGAATAAATACAAAAGGCAAATAAGGAGACCTGGCTTTCAGATTCTGGGAAGACTTTGTCTAGCAAGATCTTCACTCGTGACTTAGTACCTTTGAACTTAGTGCTCACATTGAGGATAAGATACAAATGTCTGTATAATCTGTTTACAAGCAATGTCTTATGATCATATAATCATAAAACTTTACTTACATGATTTTTTATGATCCATCTAGCATTAAAAAGAAACATTTAACATACTACAATGTAGAACTAAATAGGAAGAGGAATGATTACACAATGCTTAATTTTTCTGTACTTGTACCATTGTTTTACAGGTATCCTTATTTTGAGAAATCTCATCAAAAACTTCTGGGTTGACTTTCTTATCAGTCAAAAGTCTTCTCTACATTTCTCACCCAAAGATTTGAAATATTGATGAAATGGCAAAAAAATTCAGTCTAAAAAGACTGACTTTAATAAGTCTGCATTTATTTGCCTAATAAAGCGCAAATTCAGATTGCAACAATTCAGAAAAAGAGAAGAATACCATTCAATTTCTCTCAAATAAAAAACTAAATATTAGTTTAAAGATATAATTTTATATTACTTTTTAAAATATTATTAAGCTGCAACAGAAAAAAAAGCAAGGCTAATAGTTGGGTTCTGTTATGATAGTATTATTCTGTTAGTTTGCTTGTTCTGAAACAAACTCTAAATTCATTCTCAGTTTTACCTTGGGAGTTCTCCTAAACCATGAATAAAGATCCAGCAGCATTGCTGTACTGTTACTATTATCTGTGAAATTAGGTAACAATGACATTTTAACCCAAAGCAAGGTTGTCAAGATTTATTAAAGAAAAAAATACTTAGTTCTCTGACTGGATATCTATAGCATGTGATTACCTAGCCACTGTCAGGAAAATCAGAGTCCACTTCCATCTAAATAAGACCTGCAGATTACAGATAAAGTAATAACTTGACACTTCTCTAGAGAATGGTGCCAATGTGGGAAAGGCAGGTCAAAAAGAAGGCAATGAAAAATGGTACCAGTATATCTCAGGATGCTGTAAAATCTGCATTCAACTCCTTGGGCTTGATTTACTTCTAAATAAGAGGGGAAAAAATTACAAGTTACAATTTCCTGAGAGTTTGTAAACAGATTTTAGAGCCATTTGTTTATCATAATTTCAGGCTTCCCAAGCTATGTATCTTTTATGTGCTTTTTCATTTAAGATGGGGGGTCTCAGTAGAAACTCATGTATCCAGGTGAGCCTCCCACCTCATCCTCCTAAACAGCTGTAACTACAGTGTGTAACATTATGCCCAGCTTCCAAACTATACTTTTTTATCACCTACCCATCAATTATATTCAGTAAAGCAATGTGAAAATTAACCTCTGCATTCATATCCCATGGATTTACTGTAAAAGTGAGACTGCTAATAAAACTGGTCATCTTTAATACTAAATTCAAGCAGTTAATTCCCCCCCCAAAACAATAGTTTTACTCAAAATGTGTGTTTTTTTCTTGTAGCAACCTTTTATTTTCCTGGTACACTACTGAGTTCTCTCTTTCCTATTTTTGGGATCACCATAAGATTTTATTTGGAGATAACACAAAAATATAAGCATTTTTTTGGTATCGTGAAATCATGCAGAAGTAGATGGTAGATGCTGAAGGAGGGATGTGGTTAAAAAGCCCCTCTTCTGGAAATCAATTTTATACCTACAAGGGACTTTCTCACTGGAGGCTTTAAGGCTGTCAGCCAACAGTATAATTTGCTGTTTTTAGGTAAACTTTTACCAATCACTTAAATTTTGCAGTTAGACTTGCCTAGTGTACTTCGGTTAAGTTTCAGTTCAATTAGTATAAAATCATGATACAATCTCCTACTTGAAACATGATTAGCTACTTTAAACTAAAGAAAAATAGCTCCATTACACCAAAACCTGGAGCAATGGTTTAAATTTTTCATCTACAGATGGATCTACAGGTTGCTAAATATTCACGGGGTTTATTTTTGTTGCTCCATTTCAACGGTTTTAACTAAACTCAGTATTTTAACTTGTTTACTAGATACTAGGCCCTTCCTTCACAATTTCTTGACCACTTCCAGTGATGATAAATAACTGATTATGTTCTATTTGAAGTATGAAGAGGAAAATCCCTACTTGTACTAATATAAGTTATTATAGTAGTAAAAATCAAATCTAACTCTATGGCCAATTTACATATTCCAACATGATAATGTTAATTTACATAATAATCATGAAAAAGGAATCTTAGCACTAATATTAAGCAATGTAGTGAAAACTATAAAGTCATGGATCAAAATTATTGCTCAGGCCTTAATTTGGGAAAATATTCAATTGGCAGATATTCAGAATGATAAAATAACCAAAGGCATTGTTGCCCTTACAAAGTCTGTAGAATCTCATTTTGTAGGATTGTTGTAGAATTGCATGAGATATGCTGGTGTGGTGGTGCACACTTAGAATTCCAGCATTTAGAAAGAGGCTAAGGCAGAGGATCGAGAGTTTGAGACCAGCTTATAGTATGTGGCAAGACTGTTTCAGAAAACAACAACAAAAGCAAATTGCATAAGATAATCAATGCAAAAGATCTAACACAGTTTTTGCCCCAGAATAAGTGCTTGTTAATACATATTAGCTAGTGTTAGTATTATAATTACTGGTATTCTTGATTTTCTAACCAAAAGGTGTAACTAATGCAGTTCCAGAAATACTTATTAAATGTACAGTGAACAGACTCCTAGCACAGTAGGTTTCACAAAGATGTGCAGTGTGGTCTCCGTGCTCAATGGTGGGAGGGAAGTGCAAGGATATTAATAAATCTGAGGCAGAATGCCAGAGCAGCACAGTGCAGTGCAACACATTTCACTTTGAACATTATGAACTTCTGATGTGTTTGAAGCAGTTGTGTAAATGTTAAAACCACAAGTAATTATTCTTTCTCTTCTGTCACGTTCTCTCTAATTTATACTGTCTCAATATTTTTGTTTATAAAAATGACTGAAAGAATGAGCGATTGTGTCAATAATGAAGACACCCCCTCATTTTAGCAAAGAGACAGCCCCAAAATCGCAAGAAGTGAACAATTAAATGAGTCATAAATCTATCATTCATTGTTAGGTGGAATTTTTAAGATAGTAAGGTTCAATATCATTTTAAAGTGCAATTAAAAACTATCCTTTTAGTAAATTGGTACCCATAGCAAAAGGGTATTTGGAGACCTCTGTGCACTGGATTCATCAGATTGTCCATTTCTTCCTTATTTACAAATGGAGATTTTTTTTTCAGAGAAGGAGGAATAAACAGAGGCATACTAAGTCTCAGACAGCTAGCTTTGTAATGATGCAGTGGAAGCCTGCGTTTTGGATTCATATCAGAGCTCTCCCACTTGCTGACGGTGATCTTGGTCTTATCACAGAAGCCCCTTAAGCTTCAGTTTCCTCATTTATCAAAAATTGAGGTGATAATTCCTGACTTGAATGACTATAAGGACAAACGAGAAGATAGTTTGCTAACACAAACCTGCATTATGACATGGATTGTCAATCTTTGGAAAACCAACTTAGTATAAATAAAACTTCTTTGCTTCTACCTCCTAATCCAAAGCTTATAGTATGCACTGTACGTTCAAAGTTCAATATGTAGTAGGTAAGTAGACCGTTCATTTCACAAAAGATCACTCACACAACACAGTCTAAGAAACATGAAGGGCAAGTGGGCTGGACATTAAATCCAGGGTGCTGGGGTCCTTCATCAGGTAACATGGTCAGGCAGAAGAAACAAGTCTTTTTTATTTATGTGTCTATTTACTTAATTTCATACTGGGGTTGAACTGAGAGCCTTGCACTTGCTAGGCAGGCACTCTACCACTTGAGCCACGCCTGCAGCCTTCAGTCTCTTTTTAGAATGTCTGCCGTCCCCAAACTGGTATAGCCAAGAATAGCCTTGGCTTTGATGTATCTTGGGGTATTTTTCTAAGAACATGCCACAGAAGGCAACGAGGTTTCACAGGAGTTTCTTCACAGCCTAACATTATGAATTATTATAATTTTCCCTAAGAAACCCCCAGAAATAGTGAAGTTGTGTGCAAGAATCTGTAATCAGGAGTCTTTAGTAGGATAAGAATCAGAGATCTGATTTATCCCCATTCTACACTAGGCATACTGAAATTTTCATCATTACCAGATTTCTGACTCCAAGTGTTTTGTGGTTGCCTTTGCTCTTAGAGCCATCCTATGAAAATGATCTCCTTTTCACACACACACACACACACACACAACTGATTGTGATTCACAACAGCTGAAAAACTCATGGTTTTCAGCACTTTTAACAGGGTTTTAGGCATTCAGGACAGAGTGAATATAAGAATGCAACCTAGAAGGTCATGTTTTCCACTGAAAAAATTGTTCAAGAATGCCAATTTCAATAAGGTAGGGGGATGTATGAGCAAGTTGATTATAGGCAATGTAATTTTCTATATAAAGGTATATGTTTATTTAAGACACAAAATAACATCCTGATATTAGAAATGAGCTTACAATCTTAAAACTTTTTAAAAGCTAAATATAAAATTGATATGTGATAGTGACACTTTTATGTATACATCATCTTTATTTAACAAGACAATTTACTGAAAGTATTTTCAAAATTTTTCTAATGAAAGAAAAAACTAAAGGATTAGGGGTATAGCTCAGTTCTAGACCATGTGCTTAGTGTGTACGAGGTCTTGGTTCAATTACCAGCACCCAAAAAAAAAAAACTAAGTAGGTCAAACATTTCGCTGAAGTAAAAACAATCAGTCATGAAATCAATCATGAAAATCCACCTGTGTGTTCATCTTAATGTTTTCCTGTGGCAGTTTGCTCAAAACTCCCAAAAATCAGATACCATTCATAAATTACTACACAACGCAATTTTATACACCTATACATTAGAAGTTGTTTTCCAGATACTGACTAATACTGAATGCCATAAAGCACTATATGTTTTCTATTGCTGAGTGGTCTCATTCACAGTGGGTAGGTAAGCATCTTTACCCTATGAGTGGATTAGTCATGGGAATATTGTTGACTAAGGTTTTACACAATCTAGGCTGAGCACCAGTGGCTCATGCCTGTAATCATAGCTGCTTAGGAAACAGGGAGGATCAAAGTTCAAATCCAGCCTGAACAAATAGTTTTCAAGACCCCATCTCCAAAATAACCAGAGCAAAATGAATTGGAGGCATGGCTCAAGCAGTAGAGTGCTTTCTTTGGAAGCATGAAGCCTGAAATTCAAACCCTAGTCCCACGGGAAAAAAAAAAATTACAAAATCTCCTTTTAAAAATATATTTAAATGTCCACTCTAAATAGTATTTCAAAATTAAATACTGCTCTGGTATTCAGGGTAGCTAACTCCAACATCTCGTATTTATTGTAAATATTCATTGTAACTATTTATCTAGGAAACCAGAAATAGCACATCACCATTTTCTACCTTTTTGTAAATTCAGTGTCTTATGAACAAATCTCATGGTATTATGTTTTGTTTTGTTTGTGGTGCTCAAGAGTGAGCTCAGGGCCTCACACATGCACACGTCACTATACCACTGAGCTATACCCCATACTCAATCTTTCTACTTTCTGTTGCCAAGTTGACTGTGTAATGTGTCCATCGAACTTCCACATCACCTCTGGCTTAGAAGAACTTTTGTGTCTCCTGTCCCTGGCCTCGGACATCAATAATTTCTTTTCCTCCTTTGTATCCTGTAATCTTAGAAAAGTATAAAATCTCAGAACATTCTTAATGTTATTCTGTTGAATAGTCTGAGAAAGCAAAAGAAAGAAAAACATCTCAGAACACAGTCAGTTTTCAAGGAGCAGTGCAGTGTATGTACTTTAGAGTACGGACACACTGCTTGAGTTCCCAATATGCATCTACCACTTGATGGCTCTTTGTCATTGAGCAAGTTACTGGGCCTCCCGGTTCTTCATTTGTTTCACTAGATAACATAGAAATACTTGGGTACCTCACAGGCCCACCCTCCTGAGGATCTTCATAGTTGGTTGTACCTATGTCTAGTATCAAATAATTACATGGCAGCAGGGCACCTGCGAGGGCAAGCTTGATATTGTGAATAGCATTAGTACACAATGTTGTACAGTGTTTGCTATTGTTGGCGTGATTGCACGGTCTAGTTGGTCTCAGATGAATACCTGAGAGACTCTGATTCAGATTATTTTTAACCTTCTCTCACATAATAAAATAATTATCTCTTTTGAGAAGACAAGTTCAACAGGATTGAAGGAACCTTAATAGAGACATCATGATTAGTACCCAGCTTTTTCTGTTACTGCCTCCTTTGCCCCCAACTCCTGACTGCCATGTAAATCTTTCCATTTCTACTGCCTCATTTAGACCTCATTCCACCTATAGCAGGTATCTCCCAACTAGCTTCCCTAGTAGCAGTCTAACCCCTTTTTAAGCTCTTGTTTCCACTGCCACTACTGTTATTTTCCTAACACATAGAGTTAACAAAGCTAACCACTCAGAAGCTGTCATTGGCTGCTTGTTTGCAATACTATAAAGTGTGGTAAAAGTTTAGTATGAAGTCTACAGTATAAAGTTAACATGATCTGAGAAGTTTGTATGAGCCAAGCCTGCTTTTCCAGCTTCTGAAAACCACATATTCTAAAACAGCCAGTGTTTTATCTTTGTAGTCAAGGCTCTCCTGTCTCTTTGAACCACCTGACTAAATCCTATTCACTCTTAATTCTGCCCTCCCACCATTTTTTTACCCCGGATATCATGCTGGTCATCTTTTGATGGAAAGTTCTATATGAGCAAATTATTGTTAAGAATTATCTTGAGACAACTTGTGATGATAAAACTTGTCATCGTGGAAAATCGGTGTTTTGTGAAAGTTTTTATTTTCATTAGGGAAAATTTCTACTTTATTTGATTATACCATTAGTATGTAGCTAAGTAATGTGTTGTGAAATAATTAATGGGTATCACAGGTAAAAGAAGGTTCAGTTAACTCTCTATAAACAAATTTATAAGGTGGGCTCTTGCATGATTTCCCAACTTTGATATTATATGCTTGATCAGCAGGTTGTCTCAATGGTGCACTTGGCCACCACAGTGCAATCATTAGCATAAAAAATGTTTGAGTTTAACTAATTACTCATTACATTTTCAGTTCTCACTTTGTATTCCCTCAGTCACTTAACTTTCAGTGCCATTCCTAATTTTCTAGGATATTCTGTATGTTTTCAAGCACATGAAACATTTAAAGAACTAGTCGTTGTGCAGTGCCACTGCCTCTAATTGCAGCAGGAGTTTAGAGGAGAGTGAGTTCAATGTGACCTGAAGTTGTCTAAAAGGCATCATGAAAGAGTCGGGACTACAGCTGATCCTTAAAAGACAAATTTGAATTAAACAGGAAAGTGAACATTGCCAGTTATTGAACTGCTAGAGCAAAGACTCGGGTGTATTCAGAGGACCATAGGCCTGGTTCTGGCATTGGAAATTAGGTTAGTTAGACAGAGCAGGTCAACTATAGACAGCCCTGAAAGCCAGACAGGGCACTGACCCAACTGTGTTAAATAGTAAATGACAAAAGGAATATTATAAAGTGGCACTTTAGAAAGATTTCCCTGGGTAGGTTGGTTAATAACACACATATGCACAAACGTTTGCATCCAGATCTAAGGAGCTCACACCCTCATGAAACTCATCGTAGGGCCTGGGGAAGAACCCTTCAGCTAGAGACAAGAAGACCAGGTGGGAGTTGTTAAAAGACATAGTTAAATGGAGACGAAATTCAAAATGGTAGCAATGGAGATTGAGATAGGAACTTTTGAAAAACATTAACAAGATTTGATATCTCATTGATATGGAGATGGAGGAGTGGTAGAAAGTGGTCAAAGTCAGCAGTTTTTGGAGATTGAAGATAGTCTGGATGAAAGAATTAGCCATGATCCCTAAGAACTAGTTTCTGTTCTGGACTTACTAATTTTATATGCTTGTATTGATAATTGAAAGTCTTGGAAAAGAAAAAACAAATAAATGAAAAGACTCCAAATACCTAAACATCCAAATAAAAGAAAGTTTTAGAGCTGTGTGCTCAAAGAGAGTTACATGCTCAGTTGAGCTCTCTGAAAGAAGGAAAAAATGCCTTCCTCATAATAACTTAAGCCAGGAATATGTTCTTCGAATTTACAACGTCTTAAAATAGGAGTCAATAAAAAAGAAAAAAAGCAGCAAATGTTTGCAAGTTAACTGGGGAGAAAAAAGTTTTCTTTTCTTAACACTGTATTTCAAGCCCCAAATATTTACACTAATTTTAATATGAGTGTTTACAAACTCACAACCAGTAGAGGTAGATAGATCCTGTTATTCTTTATATGTTATATCATGAATAGTTAAATTGTTTTATTTTATGTGAAACAATATTTTAATCAAATGAAATTATAAAAGCTTCTTTTGTTGGGTGCCAATAGCTCACTTCTATAAAACTCAAGCTACATGGGAGGCTGAGATCAGGAGGATCAAGGTTCAAGAACAGCCCTAGCAAATAGTTTAAGAGACTCCTATTCTCCAGAATAACCAGAGAAAAATGGACTGGAGGTGTGGTTCAAGCAGTAGAGTGCCTGCTTTGCAAGTGCGAAGCCCTGGGTTCAAACACCAGTCCCACGAAGAAAAAAAACAAAAAAAAGGTTCATTTGACTCTAAAGTTGGTCTGTGCTTCATTTTCTTATAATCTATAATCAGGAAATCCATTCACTCATGCTTTATAATTTTTGTGCTTTTAAGTGGTCAGGAGAATGTGACATCTGCATACAGTCACGTCTAAACTGATAATTGTCCAAACAGAGGATAATTTTAAAACATAACACAAAGAAAGGTCGAATCTGTCAAGTAGAAGGTTGTTGGGAGGTGGTGTTTCCCACCTCCCCGGCCCCTGAATTTAAGTGTGACCATGCTCTCTGTTGAATTTATCTTAAGGTAAGACAGCAGCCTCCACACAGGCCACAGCGTTCTGAGTGAAGAGGAGGCTTGTGGTTCCCCCGCAGGCTTAAATGCAGGCTCTTAGCAGTAAACCACACGCATGTATTCATCATTGATTTCCAAATGATAGGTTTCTATATCACTGGTTTAGGATCCACAGTCTTGCATTCCTGAATCTATATTATGCCAAAAGAATAACAATTTGGTGGCTGGAAACAGAAATGGTTATTATACGGCTCCAAAATGCTAGCTGGCATAATATGCTAAAAACAGCAGAAATTCACCCGTAAAAAGCAGAATTTATTTGTTCTTAGAAATAACTTTATGCTCTAAAAATATGAATTTAAGAAGTGTCATCGTGATTCAAAATATTTTACATAGTGTATAAACACCTTAAAATTTGTGACAAATCTTCTAAAATGGCATAATTTCCAAATAGCAGGAGATTTTTCAAGAGAGAAATAGAATGCTTTTTAAATCAGTTTTCTGGTTTTGAGGTATTTATTGTATGAAAAAACTATGTATGTATGTTTCCTTTTTTCCCCTTCCTTCTGCTGTCCCAAATCATTGTTGTAAATGTAGGCAAAAAGACATAGACTTTATTGGAATTTCTCATAGTGTACCATAGAAAGAAAAAAAATTAAAAGAAACTTTTTTCATAGCCTCTGTGAAGCATTTCCATTTTCACTCACTGACCCAGGGCTTGTCATATCACAGGACAACACATTTCACAAAGTGGTTTTACTTCCTTTTAGCAAAATAACTCCTCCATGCAAACCAGTATCGGCTTCTACCAAGCCGGGGTTTTAGTTTCTTCTGATCTATTTAGGCTTCATTGCACTGCTTAACTGATTTATTTTTTTCTTCTTCTTTTGAAATTACTTAGCTAATTTTCCATTTGATTATTTGTTTAAACCAGATCTCACACAGGCTTAATATGTAAGTGACACATGTATTCCATGTGTCTGTCTGAACTTTAGCTGACAGGAAAGCATACTGCAAATTTTGTCTTAGTTTTCTCATTCTTTTTTTTTATCCAGAAAAACCTATTAATTCAAACTAAGGCCCTAGCATAATCACAATAATGATTCGGTAAGACATGTTAAATATAAAACTCCTCTGAGCATTCTAATTTATCAAGAATATTTCTTGGTGAGCATACTCTTTGTTTATATTTCTCCTAAGTGAGAAAAAATGAATGTATTGTTTCATGTAATAGCTTTTGCCACTATACACTGTTCAGATTAACTCTAACAGATAATTTTGGCTTTTGACAAATTTAGTTGGCTATAATTTAGCTATTTTTCTTGAAGTTTTATTATAGAAGTTACATATTCAAATTCAGTGAGCATTTCTTAAGCAACTATTGTGTACTTGAGCCATGTTTCAGGGTGTTTCATTTTGTTTCTGTTTGTTTCCCAAAACATGGAAAATTTTTTGCATATCTGAATTGTTAATCTTGCATTTATTTGTTGTATACTTAATCTGTTTATTCATTAAAAACATGATGAAGGTAAATAAATTAGATATGAAGAACAAATTTGCTTTAGGTAGTATCCCCAAATATATTTTAATTCAAAAAAAGTTCCCATAAATTTCTCCTGAAATATACCTGTGCATCACCTTCTCTATTTGAAACCATCACAACAGTCTCCAAAATGGTCCATATCACCAGGCCCCTTCCCAATTCCAGGGTATCCTCATGCCAGTAGATTCCTGACCACTTTAAGACTTGTGCTAGACCTCTGATATGAAACCTTGGTAGGTCTGCATTTCCACCATATAAACCCAAGGAGTTTTA
The DNA here is from genome assembly GCF_047511655.1 of Castor canadensis. NCBI lineage: Eukaryota > Metazoa > Chordata > Mammalia > Rodentia > Castoridae > Castor > Castor canadensis. The sequence goes on from NC_133391.1 coordinate 104,333,405, forward strand.
GCCTGGAATTCAAGTTTGGAGAGACCAACTTGAATTCCAGGCTATTGGAATTCAAGTGTCTCCTTTCATAAGTCCTATCCTAAACAGGCTCCTCAAGTGTTCCTGACTGCACCCTATAAATTCCTCCCTCAGCATGTTCCCAGCACCGAGCTACAAGTTTAACATATCTTCTTGTTTCCTCTTTTTTCTTCAATACTCAAATCAATTCCTTATTCTTCCATAAACCTTTATTGGATAATCTCTTCTCTCCTGGGAACTGAATAACACTTAATCTGGATTACTTTGTGGGTACCTCACCCTAGGCTATCTTGTATCCATCTGTACATGTTCCACAAATATGTATTGGATTACCACAAAGGGATTTCAGAGCCTTTCAGGACAGAGGCCCTGTCTTTGCTTCCTCACTGAGTAGCACATAGTATCATTGGTCCAGGGGTAATGGATACTTGTGTTTTTCAGTGATGATGATGATGGCAATAACAATGAGGTTTAACTGTCTCCTTCAAAGAGCCTCAGAAAACAACTGTCTAGTTTTTTAGGAAGCACTGTTGAATCAGGTAGTCGGTTTCTCTTATTCTCCAATCAGAAGCAGTGCAGGAAGCCAGCAGATGGCTTTCTGAGTCAGCTCTCATTCCAGCTCAGGTTGCATTTCCAACCAAACTCTATAGCTCTCCCTGTCAGGGAGTAGTTTATTTTGAAAAATTTTATTTGAAAAATGGAGACCTTCAGATACCTTTTTTTTCTGTTAGGAGGAGGCTAAACATCAGAGCTCTAAGAAAGCCCTCTCCGCCTTCCCATTTGGAGGCTATTCCTGTGCCTTGGTGAATAAGACTTTAGAGAAGGCATCATCACTTCATTTCAGCTCCTGAGAAGGAGTGTTGCTTTTTGAAGATCTGTGTGAGCCAGAAAACCTGCAGGATTTCAGAGCTGAACACTGAACTTGGTCAGAAGGGCAAACCAGATGCAAGAAATACCATAGGGAGAATTCACTCAGAAAGAGGGGACCTGACCAGCAAAATGTATACTCGGCTTCCTGTCCTCCTGCATGTCCTAGAAATTACAGTCTTGACATGGTCTGCCCTTTCTTCATCTAAGGACACACAGGCACACAAAATAAAACCCAAACCAATGAATTGAAAGAGTGAGTCACACCACCCAGGCCTCTGCCAAACTAGTCAATTAAAGTGCAAGACCAATTCTGTGCTTTTCTTAGACCCTGTCTGAATTTCTTCCTGAATTTTTTTTAATAGGAAAAAAGTATATGGTGATTTCTGAGCAAGATGATATATATTAGCTCTCTTCTCACACACAAAAAAAATTAATCTTCTTTAAATAATTAAGCGATTCTTCACATGGAGGTTAAACCAGGCATGCTATAATTTTTCTATGTGTATATATTATATGTCTTCTTGATCAGCTTTTATTTTTATTCTCATGTAGTGTATTTTTTAGAAATATGTCTGAGTCTAGATTTCTCCTTGAGTTCTCTACTGTTTTTCCTTAACAGGGAATGGGTATGGCAATCCCAGAAACTCACCAGGTCTGCTGGTCTCACCTGGTAACTTGAACAAGAATATGCAAGCAAAATCTCCACCCCCTATGAATTTAGGAATGAACAATCGTAAACCAGACCTCCGAGTTCTTATTCCACCGGGCAGCAAGAATACAATGCCATCAGTGGTAATGAAAAACTACATCTTAAATTCATGCCGACAACGTTTTGTATATGTGTTCCTATTTTAGTATTTGTCTAACTTTATGAATTACTTAAGTTCTTCCAGCACATTAACACTGTTAACTAATAGTGTTATTAATGCTATTGATGGAGCCCTGATTATATTTAGCTATTACTTCTGTGACTGGTTTGCATTGCCCTTTTTCTGTATTTAAAAAAAATCCAATTAACTCCTCTATAGAACAGTTGCTCTGGGACAAGGAAAACATTTCCTTCTAATACTCCAAAATTATAGCTAGAAAAACAGTCAAATTCTACTATTAGGCAAATCAGAAGCTCCTTCAGAAGAATAATAAGGAGGCACTTCACCGCATAAGGGTTTTTACAGCATCAAGCTATTTATGTCCTCAACATGCTGACAATGAAAAATGCCTTCCATAATTTCCAAATGAACTTTCTCTTGCTAATTGGCAGTTCCTTTCTTAGATATATCTCTGTTGATATCCAATCCACTGCCTCAATTCATCTTTGCACATATGTACTTCATGAAAATACCTTTCAAAAGCAAATTGTTAAAATCCTAGACATTTTGAGAACAAAGGCTAGATTTTTATGTCAAAAATGTAGCTCAGTGGTAGAGTGCTTGCCTAACATGTGCAAGGCCCTGAGTTCAATCCCCAGCATTGAGAGAGAGAAAGAAAGAGAGACACAGACAGACACACAGACAAAGAGACAGACAGAGAGGCACACATAGAGACAGAGACAGAGTTGTGACACAAGGAAAAATAAATATGAAATGTGAATCTAAATACATGTAATATCCTCAGATCCTATCGTTTTCTTTCTCATGGGTCTACATACCTAAGAAGAGAAGCTTGTTGGGACTAAAGTCAACAACAAATAGACTTTTATCAGTGTTCTTCAAATTAGCTGCTCTTAAAGAATGAAAATGTTTAAAAACAAGATTCAGTAGAAAAATTTAGATCATTCTGCAAACACATTTCTTTTTTTTTTTTTCTTTTTTTTAGATTTCTCTGCTCTGTGGCAAGCTTCAGGGTAAAACAGTCCTGTGAGCTGATTAGTTTATTATGGCACAGTGCAGATTAATTTTGAATATCAACCAAAAAAATCACATAATATGCAACGTTCCCTTTGGAAAAGACTGTGTCTAATAAATAAAACCTCCAACAGGGCTACAGCCAGGCAGTGTGGGCCATGCACGGCAGGCTGTCTCTGTCAGCAGATTTATTCCAGGTCCCTTAAAATTGATGCTTTCTGTGAGTAGTTGGTCACAGGTGTGACTCCCTCTTCCTCCAGCAAGGAGGGTTTCAAAGTACAGTCCTTTCCTTCTTTTTTTTTTTTTTTAAATGTGGTAGTGAAATAATGAACATTGAGACACTGACCTGTGCTGAAAACTGGATAGATTGTCTTCACATCTGAGACAAACACCTCATTAAGAGAAACAAAGAATGCCTTTGTATGGAGTTATCTTTATAGTCTGGGTTTTAAAACTGTTTAAACTGTTGTGTCTATCAGAAGATGCTTTTCCTTTTGTTGAAAAGATTTTGCCCAATTATAAATATTTACAGACACTAATTAATAAAACTCCTTCCTCATGCTCTCAGTCTGAGGATGTCGACCTGCTTTTGGTAAGTGGTGAGAATGCTTTCCTTAAAAGGCATATGCAAGGAAATACCCAAAATTGCTTTTGTAGCTCAGATAAAACTGAAAGATTTTGAATCTTATTAAGTGTGTTCATATTTATTATGTTTAAATACCATTCATTTCTAGTATCACTCACAAGGGACAAGAATGTTTGGTTATTTGGGGGGGGTTGTTGTTGTTGTTTGTTTTTTTCTATCCCAACCTCTGTAAGTAGAAGCCATGTTTTAAATACTTTAAGACTTAAATTTATAGTAAAATTCCAACACACAAAAATATTTCTTTTGTTATTTAAAACTAGAATTCTTTTTCTAAAAAGTAAAGTGCCATGATGTTAAGTTTAAGCGTATCTTCAATCTCTTTGGTACAAGGAGTTAAATACAGGCATTATCTAGTTTGAGAGACGTTTAGAAGAATCTGAAGAAAGTGGTCAGAGCACCACCTGCTGGTCACAGTATAGCATTAAACCCTACCTATCTGCTCTGCTGTGCATAGAACTGAATGTAAAACCCACCATGGTTGATTTTAATTTTTTTTTAATTTGCATTTGAATAAAAACTGAAACAATAGAAGTACAGTATACATATTTCATCAGTTCTCAACATAGTCTCTTTTTACCCATAATAAAGCTATGGTACTTGTTGCTAGTTCAGTTGCCTAGGAGATACTGATGTAATGGGTTACTATGGCAACAGCTGGTCTCTTGAAGGATTGTAAATGATAGGGTTGGCAGAGTTCATAGAGACACATGTTAAATGATTAATTTCATGAGCTTCATACCAAGTTATTTCTTTATGTTCAAAACTAATACTGAAACCTAATATTTTTAACTTTAAAAAAATTTCATCAATAATGTCTTTTTATTTACTTTAAAAGAATCAAAGGATAAATAACTCCCAGTCTGCTCAGTCATTGGCTACCCCAGTGGTTTCTGTGGCAACTCCTACTTTACCAGGACAAGGAATGGGAGGATATCCATCAGCCATTTCGACAACATATGGTACTGGTAAGTAGCTTTGTCATGTGCAAATATTACATTAACTACTTTTTATTAACAAGCAAGATGTAAAAGTTACTATCTTTACCCTACTAGAAAGCTTTATCTAGTACCTGTGGTGTCCCAGAGCACATTGCACCAATGCTTATTCCTTACTAAGACAAAATGAATATCCACATTTTTCTTTCTTGGTGACTATAAGTTTTATTTATCCAGCCTGAATTCAAAATAGAAGAACGATTTCAAGGAAATTGAGCTGTTATTACCTTAATGTAATAGAAAGCTTGCTCTATTGAGATTGTTTAAAAACATTTCTAGACCTTGAGATAAGCATATACTGTGAAACCAGGTTGTGTTACAGTAAACTAGAATTGCAGGCTATGCTATTTCAAAGCTTTCACTGAATACTTATTTTTGATGAACAGTAGAGTTTTAAAATCATAATTATCCCTGATATTTTATCCCCCTCTCCCTCCACATCAAAAAATTCAATCAAAGTCAAGAATATTTTGGAAATTGAAAATGTTTAATTTTATTTTCTATTCGACATTTTTAAATATGTCCCCTTCCTTATTGCTTTTTCTTTAGAGTACTCTCTGAGTAGTGCAGATTTGTCATCTCTGTCTGGATTTAACACCGCCAGCGCTCTTCACCTTGGTTCAGTAACTGGCTGGCAACAGCAACACCTACATAACATGCCACCATCAGCCCTCAGTCAATTGGGGTAAGCAATATTAACTTCTTTTATGGCGTGCTTTTCAAATGTGTTTTTAAATGGCAAATGGCAGTCTTTAAATATGTGTTTTCATGTCCCGTTGGATGATGTAAAATTCTACCTTGCAGAAATATGAAAGTAATTCAGACCAACACCTTAAGTAGCTTAACCCGTGCATCCCTTGTTTTCTAAGAATGAGGAGCTCTGTAAAAATTGGATACATTCTTTTCTTATTGCTTTAACTGTACATTTCCACTTTTGACACTGATAGAAATTTTATTTAGCTAGATTTTCACAGAGCTCACATAGGAACTTTGCAGTTGTAAGTTCTTTAACTTTTTGGATATTTGAGGGTTTTGTTTTTTTTTTTAATCACTTAGCATTAAGTTCACTAATGTGAACTTAATGTTCATAGGATGGACTATTCAATTTCTGTACAGGCTTTATATATTTATAATGATTCATAGTATAATTGTTTATCTATTACATTAATATATAAGCACTAATTAGAACATACAATACTAGTTATTAAATTTGAGCTTAAAAATAATTTTTGTTGTTTTCTGGTCAAAGGATGTTTCTTTCTGCCCCCTTGTGGTAGTTTTGAGATATGTCGTTGTCATAAAAAACATTTCTGTCATTTCTGTGGAAATGTTCAAACCTTAAAGTGCCCCAAATATACAATTAACACTACTTCTTATAAAATTGTTTTTTTAAAACCTAAAACTTAACCAAGGACCTGGGTTTACATTTAATAACTCCAAAACTGCAATTAATCTTTAGAATATAGACATTTAAAGGTTTGTATGTTCATATGTTTATGAACAGCAGACATGACTACACAACTCTTCTACTGAAAGATTTCATTATAGTTAGCAGTTAGTTATATTATTAACTAGTTCCATATCCATATTTCTAAGGAGGTGAGAATAAACCATTGATTAGAATACAAGCTGCTAGTTGAAATCACACCTTCATTTCTCTTCCCCTTCTCCTTCTCCTCTCCCCTCCCCCACTAGCTTTCATATGATCTTGATATAACATAGAGTAGTCCTTTGATTATGGCATCTTTATCTAATCACCATTTGCTTATGGCCATCTTGTGACTAGTCACTGTCACTGAAAATCTAGCCCTTCATGTAAATAATAACAAATTCACGTGACATTGTTTCTCTACATTCTTGAAAGTACATTGAAAGCTGTATTAAGCATTGGCCAACAAAATTTCTCTTTAATGAAAGATTTAAATTATCCCTTCAATGCTAACTGTCCAAGGAGTCATTAATTGTAGTAAGTTTTTCAGGTAATTATCACTAAATACATAATAACAACCTGGCCAATTTAAAGTATGTCCATGTGGCATTATATTGCCATGGCTTAGCAGTGAATTAACTACACATGCTTTTGTCAGTGATAATGTGACTGATTATTTCTCATTTTCATAAAATTCATCTTTTGCAGCTCCAAATTTTCCTAGAAAGTATCCATGTCAAAAGTCATATTATTTCATCTGAATGTGGCATTCTTTTATTTTTCAATAACAGTAATTTCCATTTTTACTTATGAACACACTGATTTACACATTTTAATTACACTACAGTTTAAAACTCTCTTCTATTAAGGGGAGAATATAATTTCCTGCTGTCCCTAATGGTAAATAAGAAAAACTGAGTAAGTCCTGGACTTAAGGGTGAAGCATTTTGTTTAGCTCCCATTTCTTTCAACTCAAATTTTATTGTGCATAAATTGACTCTGAATTTAGTCTATGAATTTTAATTGACTTAATCACTTCCCTTATACCACAAATTTATAAGATGACCCTTTTAGTCTTTCTGATGCCAGCACTCCTCCTCTCTCTCTCTCTCTCTCTGTTTCTCTTTCATGCACACCCACATGGTCATTTTTTGAAAGGAGATTTCTTCAAATGGACTACCCTATGTATACAAATAAACTGTAGTTTATAAAATTCCAAGTTATAGTATTTATATAAAATAATAAAATTACACAAGCTGCCTTATTCTAGTATAAATCAATTAAAGGATCGATACATTTTCCAAGTCAAAGCGTCTCTTAAGCTTGTGTTTAGGACTCATTCTTTTAAGCACATGCAGTTTTCAAAGAAGCCAATGAAATAAATTTTTGCTTCACAAAGTAGATATTCCCAGAAGCCCAAAAAGCTTACTACAGTTCTTTTTCAAAATTGCAAAAGTGTGAAGAGTTCTTCGTATTGTGTCCATGGGAAAGGGTCCATTTATCCTTCAAAGTTTTAAGTCCCCAAAGCCATGCTCTAAAAAATATCCAGCATCTGATTTTATATTAAAAAAATTAGATAAGGACAAATTTTTCTCATGTAGGAACAGACCAGACTGGCAGTGGAGCTTCCCGTATTTGAGCAAATGACCCTCAAGTTTTAGATGTTTTTCTCAACTCTGAACTTACAGAAAGAAAAATAACTGGGCACTGGTGGCCCATGCCTGTAATCCAAACTACTTTGGGAAGCTGAGATTGGGAGGATCATAGTTTGAGGCCAGCTCAGGGAAAATCATAAGACTCCCATCTCCAAAATAACCAGAGCAAAATGAACTATAGGTGTGGCTCAAGTGGTAGAGCACCTGCTTTGCAAGCATAAAGTCCTGAATTCAAATCCTAGTCCACATACTACAGGTAGTAATAATTTTGAGTACAGATGACTTTTTAAAAATTAGGTAAAATATATTTTGATAGTCTAATCTCCAGGGGGAGACTATGAGAAACAAGAATAAAACTATCCAGTCATGTTTGATTTCTGAACAATTTGTGGGAAAGGATGAGTATTTTCCTAATTCAAAGGCATGTGTAGTAGATGAAATCTTCAACAGAAGACCTACCAGGGCAACTTTCATGCCCGACTCCTACTTTCCCACCTGCCTCTTTATTTCCAGCCAACACATATGAAATCTTTGACAATTATCTGTGTCTATATTTTGTTCTCAAGAACAACTAGACTTACATGCTTAGATTTGAATCTAGCATATATGCAGTTAAGTGTTTTCTAATGCTGCTATTTCTTTTCAAAAAAGTATTTGAGACTTGCCATCCTATTTTGTATCCTTAGTATAGTATAAGAAAACTGAGACTAAGACATCACTTATATTCAGTACTGTAGATTTAATCCCCAAAACTACTCTGAATCCTTGTGTATATTTTCAGTGTCAAGTGAAATCCCACCACAAGATTAATTTAGGCTGTTTTATTCAAAGGATAGGATTACCAATAATTGTTTTATCTTTCATGGGGAAGGGATATAGCTAAACCTATACAAGCCTGCTGACATTGGGAGATGAAGCAAATTAATGGATAATGTAGCTTCCAAAAAGCCATTGAAGAATTATCACTTTGATCACTTTATCTTTTCCTTAATTTATCTAGATTAACTGCTTATCTGATCCAGCTCACTCTGTTTTTTTTAAATTTTCTGTGTTACCCTCCCTAAGAAAACACAGTTTAAATGTCAAAAGGCAGACAAAAGTATTTATTGATATGCCATATTATTTTCAGGCTCCTAATTGACATTCATTATTAAACAGTTGTGTGATCCACAGTAGAAGCATTTAATTAAATTTTAGTGAAATAGTGTTTCTTACCCAGAGCAAAGAAGATTCTTGCTTTCCAAAATCAAAAGATGATTTCCCCTAACATCAAAATGAATCATTAAGTAACTCTGAGCTAAGATAAAATAGTCTCCCATTATGGGTCCTTTTGAAATACAGGTGTTTCCCTCTCCCCATCTTAATATCTTCCTGATTTAAAGATTATTTAATTAAAACTCTTAGAAAAATTAGTAAACTAATCCATACTTTAAAATAATAAATTACAAATAAATAGTTCTAGGTATAAACAGAAGATTGAAAATCACATATATGCAATGTGAAATCTTGATATAAGTATGAGGATTGCTTTGATTTTGTAAGATCCTAAAGCTAGAGAAAGAAAGGCTTATTAAAGAAGCAAATAATTCTCCTTTATATCATTCTCTACATTCGTTCATCCATTAATAAGAGAAGGAAAGTAATTCTTTGCCAGTAGGTGGTGCTTTTGTATAAAACATTACTCAAAGATAAACTCATTTCTGACTAATTTTATATCTCTATACATCTTAAGCCTATATTGAATCTCCCAAAAAGCCAACCCCAAGTTACTTTCCTATTTCCTTTGAAATATACACCTATTCTCCACTGCTTATAATTTGATTGTTAATGTTATCCAGTTCTCTCCATTGGAAACAGCATAATTACACACATTAATAGGAGGGCTTGCTTTCTTTTGTTTAAAATTGGAGTGTCACATGGATGATTCTTTACTGTGACTCTTCCTCAATAGAAGAGATTACTGTATTCTCTTGATGGTATGGTCAAGTCATGCTGGTTCTAGCTATGGATGTCAGTACAATCAGAAAGCAAGAACAATAAAAGCATCTTAATATTGATGCTGGCAATGTGACCACAGTTTATCCTGATCAAAATCATTCTGATTGCTAATCTACACTTAAGAGCTTAATATTTTTCTCTCCAGAATTTTAATTATCTAAATTCTCTTACATTCTGGAAGAAGGGCAAATTATGCTCCCTTGGAACATGTGATGATTAAGGATTATAAACATAGTAAAATCATACTACATTCTCCTTTACAAGAACCTTTCCTTAAGCAACACCAGATTCATCCATTAATGACAATTAATGTACTAATAATTATACTAACACTTACTAGTAGTGGTGGTTAGACTAAGTACCCTACCAGAAATATTTCCTAGCCACAGTAAAATTAAGGACATTATGGCAAACAGACAGTATTTTCATCCAATGTATCTGTAAAGGATGAAAAAAGGCCAATTATTTATCAGATTTAGTAGGGTAGAAAGTCTGCTTTTAACTGATATTTAAAATTTCTGCAGATAATTTTCAGTCTCCTTCTTCCTTCCCCTTCTCTTCCCTCTTCCATGCTTTTCACCAGTTCTAGGTATTGTGTAGCATTTAATGGATTCTATTCATTTGAAATTTGAATTCACTTTCTCTGAAGACTGTATAACTCCTTTTCTATGTGTTTATTAATTAGAGGGAAATGTTTATATGGATAATAAACCTTTTAAAATAATTTTCAAACACAGGCATTAGTAAATCAAGAAAGTCTGATTCAAAGCCAAACACTGTATCTCAAGACTTCAGAAAATTAAAAATTGGAAATAGTGTAGAATTTCCATGGACACAGAAAATGCTTTTTGCAGCATGTCTTAAGTCTTTCTGAAACAGCAACCTATAGGTTTAGGGAACCTGTCAGAGACTAGATGATTCATGAGGCCTGGACTAGTTAAATACTGTAATTACTACCAGACAAATCAACAAAGGCATCCTGAATGGCTCTAAGGCAGCGATGCCCTAAGTGCCTCGCAGCACCTCTCCTCACTCTGGGCATGCTCTGGTGGTGTCTATGCAAGTCTTTAAACTGATGTGTTATGTAATTGTGAGTTCCTGGGGCCTCCAGGCCTCCTCCATCTGTAACTGGGTTTCCTTTCCTCCTACAGAGCTTGCACTAGCACTCATTTATCTCAGAGTTCAAATCTCTCCCTGCCTTCTACTCAAAGCCTCAACATCAAGTCAGAACCTGTTTCTCCTCCTAGAGACCGTACCACCACCCCTTCGAGATACCCACAACACACGCGCCACGAGGCGGGGAGATCTCCTGTTGACAGCTTGAGCAGCTGTAGCAGTTCCTATGATGGGAGCGACCGAGAGGATCACCGGAACGAATTCCACTCCCCCATTGGACTCACCAGACCTTCGCCGGACGAAAGGGAAAGTCCCTCAGTCAAGCGCATGCGACTCTCTGAAGGATGGGCAACATGATCACGTTATTACTTAATAGTTTTTTTTTTTCTTGCAGTGTGTGTGTGTGCTATACCTTAATGGGGAAGGGGGGTCGATATGCATTATATGTGCCGTGTGTGGAAAAAAAAAAAAGTCAGGTACTCTGTTTTGTAAAAGTACTTTTAAATTGCCTCAGTGATAAGTATAAAGATAAACAGAAATGCTGAGATAAGCTTAGCACTTGAGTTGTACAACAGAACACTTGTACAAAATAGATTTTAAGGCTAACTTCTTTCACTGTTGTGCTCCTTTGCAAAATGTATGTTACAATAGATAGTGTCATGTTGCAGGTTCAACGTTATTTACATGTAAATAGACAAAAGGAAACATTTGCCAAAAGCGGCAGATCTTTACTGAAAGAGAGAGCAGCTGTTATGCAACATATAGAAAAATGTACAGAGGTTTGAACAGACCCGGCAATGGGTGGCCATTGGTAAATGTTAGGAACATGCCCGGTCACCTAACATCCCGAGCTCGCTCACAAACCTGCAGGCATATCATTGGCGTATGGCACTCATTAAAAAGGATCAAAGACCATTAAAAGAGGACCATACCTATTTCAAATGTGGAGTTTGAGAGCTAACATATTTAATTAAATAAATAAATCTGGGTCTGCATCTCTTATTAAATAAAATATAAAAATATGTACATTACATTTTGCTTATTTTCATATAAAAGGTAAGACAGAGTTTGCAAAGCATTTGTGGCTTTTTGTAGTTTACTTAAGCCAAAATGTGTTTTTTTTCCCCCTTGATAGCTTCGCTAATATTTTAAACAGTCCTGTAAAAAACCAAAAAGGACTTTTTGTATAGAAAGCACTACCCTAAGCCATGAAGAACTCCATGCTTTGCTAACCAAGATAACTGTTTTCTCTTTGTAGAAGTTTTGTTTTTGAAATGTGTATTTCTAATTATATAAAATATTAAGAATCTTTTAAAAAATCTGTGAAATTAACATGCTTGTGTATAGCTTTCTAATATATATAATATTATGGTAATAGCAGAAGTTTTGTTATCTTAATAGCGGGAGGGGGGTATATTTGTGCAGTTGCACATTCGAGTAACTATTTTCTTTCTGATTTCTTTTACTCTGCATACATTTTATAAGTTCAAGGTCAGCTGTCAAAAGGATAACCTGTGGGGTTAAAACATATCACATTGCAACACCCTAAATTGTTTTTAAAACATTAGCAATCTTTTGGGTCAACTGACATCCATTGTATATACTAATTAGTTTCTTTCATACTATTTTTGTTTGTTTTTTGCATTTTTATCAAATGCAGGGCCCCTTTCTGATCTCAGCATTTCACCATGCATCTTGGAATTCAGTAAGTGCATATCCTAATGTGCCCACATCTTAAATTATATGGTTGGTTTTCAGCTTAGGATTTAATATGTTTCTTAGAAATATGCCCAGAGTAAGAAGCTGTTGGGGCCCTAGAAATAAGTGATATGGAGTTTACTGGATGAATAAGTTATAAATTCCCACAGAAGAAAAATGTGAAAGACTGGGTGCTAGAAAAGAAGGAAGCAGGTAAAGGGATAGTTGCTTGTCATCAAATTTTAATTATTTTAACTGACCCTTAACAATCTTGTCAGCAACATAGGACTGTTGAACAATCCCGGTGTGTCAGGACCCCCAAATGTCACTTCTGCCTAAAGCATGTATGTCATCTATTTTTTCTTCAATAAAGAGATTTAATAGCCATTTCAAGAAATCCCATTAAAGAACCTCTCTATGTCCCTTTTTTTAATTTTTCAAGAAAATTTAACTCTTGTCTAATATTCGTCTATAAGGAATTAATGTTCAGACCCTTTAAAAAGTGAGTGCCATAAAAAAGTGAATATATATTGTTTAAAAGATACTTCAGTCTAGGAATGATTTCCTTCTCTTGGAATGTGAAGATCTGTCGATTCATCTCTAATCACGTACAATGACATACACAGCAAAGAAGACAGTAAGATCAACACTGCTATATCGTGTATAGGATACTTCTTATCCAGTTTTTTCCCTTTACTTGCATAGTTGCTATGTGTTTCTCATTGTGAAAGGCTGCCGCTGGGTGGCAGAAGCCAAAAGACCTTATTAATGAGGCTATATTTTCTTAACTTGATCTTCAATCCATAATTAGAGGACAATGCACCTTTGGTTGCATAAAGGATGCGACCTGCCTTGTACTAATGTTTTATATGCTAAAAACAAAAAAATCAACTATTTCATATATATATCCCACTACAAAAGGTATCCATGGAGCATGAAAGAATAGCATTTATGCAGAGGAAAAACAGAAAATCATCCCTAGAAATATGCATACTCAACACACACACACACAAAGAGAAAAGCATAAAATCATTTTTCTCACCAGAGACTTGATCCCATCCTAACAACTCATCCTTATAACTTGATGTGTATTAAATATGCAAACATATCACAAATGTTCTGTGTTATTTCCAAACAATTTTGTGTATCAATTTCAGTAGAATATTACCAGTGGGTGGGAAAGGGTCATTATATAAAAAGATGAAGAAGTAGCCATATTAATTTTTTAACATGCAATTTGCCTCAGAAACAAAGAAAACATGAATTTCTAATGCTGAAGAAAAAGTAAGCTAAAATACCAGCAGAAGCCTTGGATATTTATAGCAGTTCTGACAATAGTTTTATAAGAACATGAAGAGAACAGAATCACTTGAAAATGGATGCCAGTCATCTCTTGCTCCCACTACTGAGTTCATTTAAAGTGGTGGCAAGATAGCGAAGGGATAATCTGAGAATTTTTTTAAAGATGATTTAATGAGAAGAAGCACAATTTTGATTGTGATCAGTCACTTTCTGTAAACAGTTACTGTCTATCTTTACCCTTATGCCTTTTCTGTAATTTACCGTTTATTGTATTTGCAAAGCTAGTATGGTTTTTAATCACAGTAAATTCTTTGTATCCAAAAGTTTAGGGCAGAGCCCTGAGGGATTGTTATTTTACATTACCTGTCCTAGAGTTAACATTTTAGACAACATTCTTCACTGCAAGTAAAAGAACCCTAAGTGGCATTTTACGTAGCTGCAAGTATTGTTATATCTAGTCCTACTTTAAAAGACTTTTGGTGATAATAAGCTCAAATACTGGTAACAGTGTTGCAATATACGCAAGCTGCACAACCTGTATATTGTACGCATTGGCGTGTGGAGGCTGTTCATTTCAATCTTTTTAAAAATTGTTGTTTTTTAGTAAAATGGCTTATTTTTTCCCAAAGGTGGATTTAATGTTTTGTAATGATGAATATGAAAATATCTGTCATCCGTAGATCATTTAAAAGCTAACTAAAGTGTGAATTTTAAAAATCCCAATACACTTTTTAAAAGAATGTCTGCCCTCTCACACTTCTCTATGTACTTGTTTCTCTTGCTTATCCATCCTTTTACTTAGAGATAGCATTTTTGCCCCCCTTTATCCCTGTTGTTTGTTTTTCCAGAGAGTAAATGCTTTGTATTTCTTTCTTTAAAAACAATTTTTTAAAGAAGAAGCCACTTGAACCCTCAATAAAGGCTGTTGCCTAAGCATGGCATACTTCATCTGTTCTCGTTTGTGCCATCTGCTGTGATGTCGTCACTTGTATGGCGTTAATTTCCTGCCACTACAGATCTTTTGAAGATTGCTGGAATACTGGTGTCTGTTCGAATGCTTCAGACTACAGATGTAATTAAAGGCTTTTCTTAATATGTTTTAACCAAAGATGTGGAGCAATCCAAGCCACATATCTTCTACATTAAATTATCCATTTTGGTTATTTTCATAATCGGGTATTGCATTTTTGCCTTCCCTGTTCATACCTCAAATTGATTCATACCTCAGTTTAATTCAGAGAGGTTTAGCTAAGTGATGGATTCTGTTGTGGTTTGAATGCAGCATCAGTGTACTCTTGGAGCAAATAGACCTGGATCACTGCAGGCATAGGACTTGGATTGCTTCAGATGGTTTGCTGTATCATTTTTCTTCCTTTTCTTTTTCTGGGGACTTGTTTCCATTAAATGACAGTAATTAAAATAGCTTGTAAATGAGGGCATACAAGCATTTGCAACAAATACTCAAATAGAGGCTCACAGCGGCATAAGCTGGACTTTGTCGCCACTAGATGACAAGATGTTATAACTAAGTTAAACCACATCTGTGTATCTCAAGGGACTTAATTCAGCTGTCTGTAGTGAATTAAAAGTGGGAAATTTTCAAAGTTTCTCCTGCTGGAAATAAGGTATAATTTGTATTTTGCAGACAATTCAGTAAAGTTACTGGCTTTCTTAGTGATGCAGTGTCTGTGGTGCATTTTTTTAATTAATGTTTTACTGCTAAATTTATTCCACTTTATTGTGTTTTTAAAAAGCAACTTATCCCCCAAGCACAAATGAGCTTTCTCAGTTTTCAACTCAAAATATATGAAAAGATGGATATGTGTGTCTGTGTGGGAGGGGTGTGAATTGGAAAACAGTTCTTAGGGTAATGTAGTAGTCAGCCAACATGGGAGATTTAAGGTGCTCACAGAGTGGTTCAGCTTCTTTTTCAAAGCAGTTACATTAAAGTCTTTGATAACCTGTTTAAATACATAGAATTTTCCTAAGGTTATTCATTATGAAAAGCACTACCATGATACAAGCTAAATTGTTGTTTTAGCTAAAACAGTATTTCCAGAAACACTTCCTTTCTCATCAAAATAGTTTTTTAATTTTAAAAAAGTTGAAAACATAGCGCTCATATCTAAATATTTGAGTAAGTTAGTGGATATATACATTTTTAACTATAAAAATATATAGATGACAAAAATTCAGTTATAATTTCTAAAGGGAACTTCCCTAAAAAGATCAATATAAAGATTAAAGATTAATTTAGAAACTGAAAAGAAAAACAGGAAGGCATTGAAAGCAAACTGGAGAAGTTGGACTTTTGCATTATTTTAAGGGAACAAATGTTGAGGAAAGGGAATGCCTATGACTTCAAAATTTTTGTTCACTTTATTCATTTTCAGTAAACATTTAGTAAGCAATAAATATATGTAGCTCAAGTGGTAGATTCCAGGATGAATGAAGGTGTAGCCCCTACTTTTAGGAAATTTACAAACTAAGAGTAGGTATAAAGTGTTCTCAGAGAAGTCTTCAATGTGCTATGAGAGAACTACTTTCACCATTTTTTGAGTGAGGCAGAAGACAGCCCCAAAGTGTGGACACTCATAATTACCTGAGAGAGACAGCCTTTCATTTGCTTTTGAAGGGTGGGCAGGATTAAGAAAGCTCAGAAGAATGAAAGCAAGGCTGGCTTTGTGGGCACATGACCCCTGCAGTTGCATATGACCCTGCCCTGTGTTGAGTGTAATGTTCTGCTCTCACTACCTTGAAATTCTTAGTAATTTTGTCTGTGAGCTTGTCTTGTAGGTAAAGCCTAATGGTACACCAGACCATGTGCATGATCAGAGGAGATGCACAGGAAAAAGAGAAAAGCTTTATATTTCAGTATCTTTAACCCAAGGTACTCTTTTCCTGCTTTTTTAATAAGGACCACCCCCATTTTCATTTAGCACTGGGTCTTGCAACCATGATTACAGACTAGGAAGAAATAGTAAATACAAAGGCACAGGGATGTGAAAACGAGAGACAAATGTGCAAGAATTGTAGCCCATTCTATTTAGATAAAGGGCAACCATGCATAGGAAAACAGGACTGGAAGAGTTGTTTGGGGGTCTGATTACATAATTGCAAATTAAGACATCTGGAGTTCAGGAAATCAGTTGGAAGATTTAATAGAGATAGAGGATTGCCAGCATTCAGCAAATGTTTAGGATAATGGTAGGACTGATGTAAAAGTTTATAGCTTTAAACTTAAATGATTAGGAAATGACTAGTAATGTCCAAACTACAAAATGTCACTGCTTCTTGAGAAAGGTAAATAATTCAATTTTCAGCATGTTGAGTTTGACTTATTTCTATGAGAATGTTGTAAAAATAGACTCAAACTTGGGGTATCAATTAATCCTAAAGATAAAGATTTAGATATCACTAACAGGGAGGTAACAGTGAAGCCATGCCTGTGAATGAGTTTGTCAGGGGGAAGGGAGAAGAGAGAGGCCTGTAGAGGCAAAAAAAATTTTGAAGTAGTCAAGAACAAAGTCAGACAGAAAGAAAACCAAAGCTGTCAAGACCGGAAGAGATTTCAAGAAATTTTGCAAATAGAAGAATTTGGCAGCATTAAGGCTTTCATTGAGGTCACAGAGGAGGAAATACTGGAAAGGACTTTACCTGCTCTTGAGTGATCACTGAGAGAACCATTTTAATAAACCAGTAGAGGAGGCAGAAGGAACAGGAAGTAGTCTAGCAGGTGTTTTAAAATTTTAGGCCGCAAGTATGGACTAAACTTTCACAAACTTTGGTAATTAAGAGAGCTGGCTTGAGAGGCAAGCAAGATCAAGGATCAAGGGAAGGGTTTTTTAAAAAGGATAGGTGACATACCTGAGTATGTTTATAGGCTGGGGGACAAATAGGGGAACAGAATACAGACATGGACCATCCCAACCAGTGGCTAGAGGTTGTGTCCCAGATGCCCAAACTGGATATGATTCGTCTATTACAATGATGTTTAGGTATTTTAATTAAATAGTTATTGAAATTGACATAGTAAAACTATCCAGAGGAGAGAATCTGAATTTTCATTTTGTAAACTGAGAAGATTTTTTTGTTTTGTTTGCATGTTACTATGGAATCTTTCCTATATGTTACCTTTATAGACTGACTTCTGAGCAAGTACTTCTCCACCATTTAGCTTCCTGGAATTCCAACTCTGCCTACTTCCTAGAGCAAATGAAGCCATTCTTTAATCTCTCCTTCCTGGAGCACTTTTGCCTAAGAGGTAGAATTAAGAAAACATGTGAGAAAATATTCATAGTTTATGGCCCTAAAGGAGTTTCTGGGTCTAGTGGCAACCTTGGCTGTCACGTCATCAGTTCCATCTCATTCCCAGACTGGACTGCCTCAGATTCCAGGGATAACCTCCAGCCCTCATGTAGCCATAACTTCTGCTCTCAGCCAAATGTAAGCCATCCTTACCCTAGGAACCTAGTAACTCAGTGCAAAGCTCAGACTGTAAGGGAAAGAACATTGACTACCAATGGGGCAATTCCATGATGAATAGACAGTGGTTAGGAGAACATTTGCTCAGACACTCCCAACAATTCAGGGTCAGTTCCCTTGACCCGTCCTCCTCTCCACAAAAATAGAACAAGTCCTGGGAGGCTGCTGTGGCCGGAGCTACCTGAAAAAAACAGAAGCTGAAGCTGGTATGTGAGTAAGGGCAAGACACTAACATAAACTGAGTACTTCCCAGTGGAGTTAACCTGCGTTATGTTATTTAACCTGCTTAGTAAGACTGTGGCAAGGGTGCAGTATTTCCAGAGGTCCTGGTTGAGAATCAAACCAACTTTACCCCCTTATAAGTGAAGTGATATTTGGCAAGTTATTTATTCTCATTAAGCATTGATTTTCTGTAACCCGCGAGGTTTATCACTAACTCACAGAGTTACTCCAAAGCTCAATTAAGACCTGTAAAGGTGGTAATCTCTAAAAGATCAGGATCCCCATTCATTACTCAACACTTTGTCCCACAATGGTAAAAGATGTCTGATTTTTCCTCTAACGACTACAATGTGCTTTTTAACACTTCTTTAAGAATATCATATTCTTTCCCAAAAGACAATTTTGGTATGTCCCTGCTTTGTTGATGCTCAAAGCATATTAGTCATGGAGATAGCTGTGCTGTGCAGCTATTCTTCCCAAAGCTTCCCACTGGTGGTGCTAAGTTTATGGCACACAGACTTTTCTAGAAGCAATATTTCTACAAAGAGAACTACTTCCTTCAAGTATTTATTCCATAGGTATTTCATGTGAAATATTTTTTAAAACTCCTTACAAATAAAGAGTCCTGCTTGGAAATGCAAACCTGTTTGTATTCAAGAGTTTACTATTGGGTATTTGTAATAGGGAAGCTGCCCATTCATAAAGGAGTGATTCAGTAAATTGTGGTATAGCCACACAATGGAATACCCCACAATAGTTTTTTCAAAAACCATAAAACAAGTTAAAGCTTCTATGTATTGATATGAAAAAACTCAGTCCTTATTGATAAGGACTCAGAAAAATGATTTATGTCTTCTAAACAGTACATCCTTTACAGAATCTACCTTGAAGGTACTGACAACAATATGGAAACATGTACATCACCTTTCAGATTTCTTCTACATTAATAAAGCCCAATTTTCTTCTTGTCTTTAATAATGCATTTTATAAAATCTGAGACTAGAAGAGGAATTTCCTGTGAAATATAGAATCAGGAAATGGGAGACACATTGTTTTGAACTTCTGTTTTAGAATTTTAGAAAATTAGAAATTTACATATACAGAATAGAATCTAGAGTCAGAAAATTATATCTGAGTAGTTAGATACACCAAAATGTAGCCAATTTTGGTACTAATTGTGATAACAATTATTAAAAGCCATTCACTAAAATTCATATGAGTGAGTGAAACAAAGCAGCAACAGAAGAGAAGGTATGTATAATTAAATTTATATGCAATTCAGGAACACATGAAATTAATCTACATTGATAGACCTCAGAATAGTGGTTGCCTGTGGGGTGGGAATTTGAGTGGAAGGGGCACAAAGAAACTTTCTCATTCACCTAATTGTACATTTGAGATCTGTGCTTACACCCTGTGAAAATTTTACATCAATTAAAAACATATGAAAAAATATTGATAATATTACATAAGAAATAGCAGGGATGACCACTCACAGTGCTTCCTGTTGAAGTATAGTAGGGTCTACTTCAATGTGGAAAATCATCATATTTCCATTGAGTCTAGATTCAAATCAAGAGACGTTGCTAGGACAGTATTGGTTTTCTTAAATACTTTGAACATAATCTCCTGCAGTATTTGTTCTTATTTTACTATCGAAGAAGGTAAACCTTATTCAGTGCAGACCAAGTTATCAGAAATGCTAAGTAGGAAAGGTAAATTAGTGTGATTATGCTGAAACTGATCGTGTAATGTGACACACACATGAAACGAATCGACCACTTCAAGAATGAAAGTATCATTTCCTCCAGGACATTAACTGGCTTGACTATTTTGCTATCAAAGGACTTTTACTATATTCTTAACAACTCTTGTTCAACATAACAGTAAGCTTCAAAAAAAGATAAGAGGGTAGAGCGCTAGAATGCTTATCTTTTGTCTCTATATTATCCAAAAACAGATATCATTTATTTTCCTCCAGGAAATATGTTTGAAACTTCAATATGCATGATACCAAAAGTGATAGTAATTGCAACCAGTAATTTCTTATAAAATTGATCCTCTACCAATTATTTTTAAGGGTTAAAGGATACCACATATGAAAATAAAAGGCGCCTGTGAACTTTGAGTTGTACTTCATGAAATAAAGTGCAAGACCTACCTGCTTATAAGTACTCTGAATTCACCAACAGAATTTCATGAGGATATGAATTTCAGAGAAAAGTACACATGATCAATGGGAAAAAAAATGTTTGAAAAAAATGGGAGTAGGCATTTCAATCTTCTTCTAATTATTACCAAAAAAATCTCAAACATTAAACATAACTTATTTTTCATAAAATACTAAGGTCTATTTTTATGCATTGAGGCAAATACATGTATATAATTCCATCTAACCTTAAGCATTCACATACACACATACAACATACACACATGTAATTTTTATGTAGTTCATGATCATGAATCAAAGTGAGGCCAAAAAAATGGAAAAGAAACCTTGATTTGGTCTACATACCTGTCTGTCTCAGAATATAAAACATGAGCACAAAAGATTTTATACCTTGTGTTTTGCCCTTCTCCTGTGTCTATCACAACCACAAGGCTGTGTACACACCAAACAGATAATCAGTGTATCAGAGACAGTGCAGGCAACCTTAAAGGTAAAGTAATTATCTCCCTCCAAAACAAAAAGTGAACTTGTTTACTGCCTTCTGTAGAAGAGGTGGACTCCCTGAGCTCAGTGTTCCTTAGATACAACACAAACCTGTTGTGTGCATGCCATCCATCTGGGCCACACCACACCACTCACACAGGACTGTGGACAAGGGAAATCAATGCAGAGATACTGAAGATCATGGTGTTTGCTATGCCATAAATCTTTTGTCTCTAACTGAGGGTCTCCTGTTTTCTGCTAGCATCCATGAAACAATAACACACTAATTTATGCTGTAAGTTTGGACAAGGGAGATGGAGTAGTGGCAAAAACATGGCTTTTTAAAAGAGGAGAGACAAGCCGTCCATAATTTGTATTCAGTGATATGAAAAGAGTCACTGGAATCCAATAGCTAATGTACTTGCCCAAATGATAAATGGGGGTTAAGGATTCCCCCAGAGTTATCCAGCAACAAGTATGAGACACTCACGAGTACTGGACGGCTGAGAGATGGCGGGAGAAGATGCAACAGCGTGCACAAGGATAGAAAGAAAAAGGCCCACTGGAGCATGGCACTCTCAGATGCTAAAGGCAGACAAAGAAGGAAGCAGCAATGACACTCTGTCATTCTTGAAGTCAGGAGTTAAGAAAAATAAAAATGCGAACTATTATGTTTCTCCTACCATCCTCACCAGTGCTAGTGGAATGGCCTCCCCTGCACCCTCATCCTGCACTTCCCAAACTCCCAGCTGGGGGACATCATGGGCTCTGATTACTACTGCTGCACTCCCTGGTGTGCATATGTTAGATTCCTTAGTCTGGGTCCTGATAGGGGAGAAATGTACTTGAATTCTATAATACAGCTTAGCTTAGGCAAAGTTTATAGTGAAGATAAACTAAAGTTACCTCATGGGTGAGGCTTTTGGGCTCTTGCTATGAACTGTTGTTGTGACTTCCATACTCTGAATGTATAATGGAATCGCTGTGCTATCTGCCTGCATTTAGCCTGGTGTGGTAGTGCACACTTGTAGTCCCAGCTATTCAGGAGGCTCAGATAGAAGTGTCACTTAAGCTCACTAGTTTAAGATCAGCCTAGAAAGATCAACACAGAAAGATTCCATTTCAAAAAAAAAAAGAAGAAGAAAAGAAGGAAAGCAGAAAGAAAGAAAAAGATTATGTTAGCCAGGCACCAGTGGCTCTTGCCTGTAATCCTAGCTACTTGGGAGGCTGAGATCAGAAGAATGATGGTTTGAGGCCAGCCAGAGCAAAATGGACTGGAGGTGTGGTTCAAGCAGTAGAGTGACTGCTTTCAAGTATGAAGCCCTGAGCTCAAACTCCAGTCCCACCAAAAAACAAAAGAATATATACCTGCACTGTTCTGTCCCATCAATGATAGGATCCATCCAAGGATCACTATATGCAACCTCCCCATAGATTTGTCAAGAACAATAAAATCCTAGGAAAAAAAAGAAATCACAGCTTTAGTTAAAGACTCAGAGGCTACCAGAAACACAGAGGTCATTTTCAGGGGTTGCCAGGACACTATCTCATGCCTAATGCAGGTGGAAAAGGAAACTTTAACCTGATGCTCTTGTTGAAACTGAATATCTGATCCATGTGAGCCTTGTGATTTTCTGTCCTGCCATCCGTATTTTGGTGCAAAAAACACTAACTTGATGACTAACACAATAGGAATGCTCAAAAGCCTTACTAGTCAAATGTAAACGGTATATCAGAAGAATAGGTTGCCCAGCTCTAGCAGCATTTTGGCTTTACACAAAAAGGTTTTACATACCCTTTTGGATACCTCATTATCTTCTAATCTGCCACATGAAGCAAAATTAATCAGAACTTTCCCTAAATGTTTGGGCCTAACTCTTTAATGATTTAGATAACTTAGAAGCTGATGGTACCTGCTGGGAGGCAACTATTGTCCAATCTCAATGACAGACTGGAAGATCTCGGTAAGGACCTGTCACCACAATGAGCTTGCATTGACAGTCATTATCTTTGCCTTAAAAACCAGGCACACTGTATTTTTACTGACTCTTGGCCTACAGTCAATGGCAGAGGCATCTGGTCTGGTTGGGAGATTACAATCTGGTAAACTAAATGTCATCCTGTTTAAGGGGAGCAAACTGAAAAAAAAAGTGTTCCTGGGGATAGGCTAATCCAGTTTACTCAGTTAGACAACTTTGGAAGGATTCATTTTCTAATAAGACTGACTCGAACTAAGTTGCTGCCTACATTCTCCATATATCCAGTACTGCACATGGCAACATATCCACCAGGTTGGACTGAGCACAAGTTAAAGAGCAGTGTGTGTCTAGTGCAAGTGTCATCACTGCATGACAGATTGTGACTGTGGCCAAAAGTTAGCCCATTTGTCTTTCACTGAACACATCACCATGTATCAACAGGCATTGCCCTGCCTATTCCTAGAAAATTGACTATATTGGACTTGTGACCCACTCTTGAGACTACCATTGATGTATTATCAGTCTTGACAATTTTCACATTATGATGTCATTGTTCAGGCTAATCGTCTGACTTTGGTCACACCATTGTGGTTCTTGAAATCAAACTATGTCATGTTTTCAGCTTTCTAAACAATCTACAATTTAAATGTATACATTTTGTCTCAAACACCACCCAATAATGGGCCAAATGTCAAGGTATTTGAGGGCTGTTCCATAATGCCTAACCAATCACAAGCAATGGTATTGTATACCTTGGAATAGCTTTTTCAAAAATCAACACCCAAGATTTCTGGACACTGAGTGAAGCTGTTTACAAAAAGAGTTCCCTCTTTGGCTCACTCCTGAGTAATCATCAGAAAATGGTGTGAAATTATAGATATCTATTTTGAAACTTGGGAATTCCACCCTCACTATTTTTACTGGGTATGATACTTCTTTCTTTCCTTTAACAGCAACTACAGGCTGGACTCACTGGTACATGCTCCAGGGGGCAAACTAGCCAAAATGGAGCTTCATCTATTTTCATTGCAGCATCCTAAGGTGCTAGAATGAAACTTGAAATAGGTCAACTCTTACCACATACTTTTGCAATTAGTCAATGAATGATGCAAGCAAAATAAAGTGTCCTACAACTTTTGAGTTCTTTGCATTGGTTTTTAAAAAGAGTTTATTATGTTGTTACATTTAGATTTATTTTATTCACATTAACTCCTGGTATTATTCATCATAATAGTGAATCACATTTTTCCATTTCCTCTACTGATGAGAAGTTAGTTTGTATTTATCAACATGGAGAAATATTAAAAATATAATTTTATAGAAAAAGCAAGTTTCTGGGTATGTAAATATGTAGCAAAATATTTTCAGAATGCACAGGAGAAATATGCACCAACTTTTGGAGGGTTGTAACTTCTGGGGGGAAGGGAAAGGGAAAGAGAGGAAAAGGGATTAAAAGGTAGAGAGACAGCTATTTTCTGATGTTTCTTTAAAAAAGAGAGAGATTAAGCATTAACAATATCTTTCAAATCAGCATGGTTGTTGTAAGAATTTCTGGTATTCTCTTTGCATTTTCCTCACATGTTTTATACTCAAAAATAAATAAATTTTAAACCATAATCATATTTTCCAGCTTTGAACAAGTTACTTGGCTACTGCTGGAAGGACTTAAATTCAATCTGAGTTTAGTAAACTTACACTCACTTACTTATGCTCAAACTCAATCATTTCTAACACTGTAGTGTTTGGCTTTATATGCATTCAAATAGAATGAAATTAAGTTGCATTTTTAATGGAGAAATACTATTCAAATTTTCCTATTTTATTTATAGTCCTATAAGCATATGGATATACTAGGTCAATATTTCTCACATCCATTCTTTGAGAAGCTAATAATCTCCCATTCCTAGTTAATTTATACAATATTTCCAAGTAAATTTGTACACACATGTATACTTAAAGGTAATATTCTTGAGAGATTCTCTCCACCCACAATAAAAATAGTTCTACAAAAACATGCTTCTGCCCACTAATACTTTACACATAGCTCAAATTATTTAGCTGCTAGGGGTGTATTCTACTTATAAATTCAATTTCCTGTATATTATATCTTATTTTATCTAGTCCCCTCTGGGACTTCTCTGAGAGAATTTCAGCTAATTTAATAATGTGTAAGTCTACTATAGCTGCAAGAATGCAAATCTATAAGCAGAAAGCAACCAGAGTTCTTTAAGTAGCCTTTAAAAAAAATGAGTTAAAATGTTCACGTTAAAGGATCAGGAACAAGCCAGATAACTTGTAATTTTTACGCTGTGACTGACTACACAGAAATGTGAACATTAAAGAAGAATAGGAAGAAGAAGCAAGCACATGTCTTTGTATTATATGTTCAGTTGCATTTTTTCCTACAAATCGATATTCTCAAATGGGGAAATTTCAGAATTTTGAAGTAGGGGACTGATAAATTTCTTATTCTTCCATTACAAAATGCATATATTCAGGAAATAGGCCCAACCTAATAAAAAAGTTTGAAGTAAATTTTACAAAATTCCCTGGTAACTGATTATGTAAATTCCTTTAGACTTTGACTGTGTGTTTTTTCTTCACTGAAGAAAATGGTCTTTTCAATCATTTGTGACCAAAGGGCATGATTCAAGGATAGCTGTGGTGCTGCCTTTGTTTTTTTTGTTTTTTGTTTTTTTTTCTGCACTAATCAAATAGCTTTTAAATCCTGGAAGTGTTTTGGAAAATAATTTTTCTAAAGTACAGCCACTGTTGTCAAGGCATTTTCAAACTAGAATGTCATGAAGAGTTAGAGATACCATCTGCTGTAGCAAAGAGCCAAGTCAACCAGTCCCCACTGGACAGGTCCAACCAAACACCTTGGCTGGCTTACTCCCATCTTCTGCCAGCTAAACCGAGCGCTCAGTATGGTGACAATAGTAGTAACACAGGGGTTATCTTTAATAGTATAATCAAAGTGGAACTCTCTGTACAGATAAAGTATAAACTACAAACTTAAATGAGAAAGGAAACATCATAACTACCAAAAATAGAGGGGTTTTAGTATGTAAATGACTACAGGTTATGTTATTTACTTCTTTTAAAAGAGTAATATATTTCTAAAAACAGGCATCAGGTCATGGAAAACTTACCTACTGTCTATTAATGACTACATTGTTGTCATTTCTTACATTTAGTTTATATATTTAGATACCTCTTCTAACTAGTTCTTTCCATTTTTTTTCCCAATTCAGCATGAAAAGCTGATTTAGATGTGAAATATTCCTAAAATGATTTGTTTTGTGGTTGTGTTTACTTTATCTGGAAAAAGTGAATATACCAATCTAGCTTATAAATCTGAAATCATTTGAGCACATTTCATGTACATTCCTCTCCCTCAGCTCAGGGTGAACAGCAGGGGTTCATTTTCTTCTGCAGAAATGTCAAAAGGAGGAGGGGCAGGTGGGATATTGTGACACCACTCTCCATTGATGTAACAGCGAATCCCTTGGCTTCAGATTTCTGGAAGCTCCGTAAACAATGTGGAAAGTTATCCTGTTTTTGTCTCTGCCTGTGTTTCTGAAGTTTGTAGATGTTCATGCACACATGCATATGTGGTGACACAGATAATTGGATCAGGCTTGAAGTTCAAACCCTCATTTTGCAGTCATGGTAAAGAGTAATCTTGAAGCTGCTTCTCTCTTCCTTGTTTAAGAAAATTGTATTTTATGTAAAGATTCTGTCAGGATCACCACTGCAGTTACACTTTCTGATCACAATACTGGGACTCAACGATGAACCAGAATAGAGGCTTAATGCATTAAAATGCAGCAGGCAGATGCTGATTTAACCAGACTTGAGGTAAAACACAAAACAGAGACACGATTTTTTTTTAAGGTAGGAGGTGGTTCAAACAACTGCAGATGTTTGTGTATAATTTATAACCACAGACTTGGTTCCAAAAGGGGTAATGAAAACCACAGCTCTGTTAAGGACACATCTCTTTAGGTCAAAGTCCCACAACTCCTTCAACCTTCTATCTTGACAGATTTTTTAACAAGCAATAAATGCTTCATGAGGTCTCAACACTGCCCTGAACACCTGCAAAGGGTGAGGCACAAAACATTTGGGAGCCATGATGTCAGAATGTTGAGACCATCCAGTACTTTCTTTTGGAGATTCCTACCTAGGCCTGCTCTCCACAGGAAATACCTGAGCTTCAGGTAATACATATCCAACTTCTGGGGGTACAAACCTATGAGTCTTTGTTCAGTTCACCAAGACTCTATCCTCTAGTATTCTTAAAACAAGTGTGTGCCATCACCATCATCAGCACTGCTGACACTAAGTACGTACTAAATGCCAAGAACTAAGTGCTTTTCAAGTATTATCTCATTGAGTCCCCACAGCCACCTTTTTGAGGTAGGCAACCTTTTTGAGTTAATAACTTGTCACAAGTTCAACCAGCTGGTAAATCAGAAAGACAGAAATCTATAACCCTCAACCTGTAATTGCCAAGAGTTAATGTATTGGCCTTTCAAGGGTACCAGCCTCTCTCCTCACCAGTGTAAACAGTTCATTCTAAAGGTAAGAATTTTAGGTTTTACATTATATCAAGCCAATAGTATAATTCTACTATTTCCAGCCTGTAGTACAATTTGCTTATAATTAGCAAATCTCCAGTGAGGCTGCATCATTCTTTCTTAAGCCAGACAGGGACACACACTGTCATAAACTAGCTGATCTCCAGAACTCTTTCTGAAGTTCATTTAAAAATTGATTTTAAGCGTGAAAAATAAATGTTACTCTTCCAGACCTAAGTCCTAGAACCCATGTAATTGTAATAAAAGATTAGCCAGGAAACATTCAAGGTACTCTAAAAGATTTGAAGAGGAAATCCACATGGCAAATGTACTGATTCATGGCAACTGTTTAGGCAAAGCCTGAATCAGTTTCAGTCTTGTGACAAGACATGGACAATCAGTAAAAGTGGTTAAAGTGTCAAATACAGTGCACAATGAAAATCAAAAAGGGGAAAATGTGAGAGTCAATGTTTGGACAATTGATATAAAAAATATGGATACAATATGGCAGAAGGTAGGAGAAGGTGACCTCCCCTACAAATGCAATATGCTCAATGAAAGAGTGTTTTACATGGGCATGTCAACAGTCAGCCTAATCTGAAAACCCAACCATCAAGTGCCAGATGAGGAGTGCAAAAATGCCAAGAAACATATCAAGAGGTAAAGAGATTCAATTTAAAAAACTTTCATCTTGTGGCAGTTTTATGAAAAGAATTTACATAGAAATCAAGGGCTAATAATGAGAGCATACAAATTACTGTAGAAAATGATGATTAGTGATAATAATTGTTCAAGAAAACATGTGTGTCACCTGCCTCTGAATGGTAATTTAGTTTTGACTAATGAATAATTCAAATATCTTAGCTTAGGGCCAACTTCGTTGTCATTGCTTCCCTATTCAGACTAAAGGAAGAGGCTAACAACTGAATAGATCCCCAGATTCATCTGTCCCTTAAGAGCAATTTCTTCAGTACTACTAACTGCCTGGTCATGCTAAAATCAGAAAATCTCTGTCTCTCCCTTCTCCTTCTTCTCCTCCTCCTCCTCTTCCTCTTCCTGTTCCTCTTCCTCTTCTTCTTCTTCTTCTTTTGTCACATTTTCTCATGTCTTCTGGATTTCCCAGACAGAAGAAGAACAAGAATGAAAGTAAGAGAAGGAGGGGGAGGGCCAGGCCAAGGAGAAAGGGAAGTGAAAAGAAAGAAAGGAGGAAGAGAGGAAAGGAAAGAAAAAGAGAGGTCAATATGTGAAAGTATCTCCTCTCCAAATGTTAATACATTGAAGAAATTTTACTTGGTTTCTATGGTGTCTATAGATTCTCACCAATTAGATCTTACAGAAAATCCCTTTGGTTGTTGAATGTTGAGTTCTCATATATTTACGAATAAGTGAAGTAAACCATTTCCTAGGTGGTGTAATTTCAGGGACATTAACTTTAAAAATAATTCTACCTTCTTTCTGGTGTGGAAGTTCTATAAAGAGACTTTGCTTGCTAATTTGACAAAATGTGAATATTTCTAGAGGCAGAAAATATAAATTGTTTACACTGTTAAACTCTACATACTGAGGATTGAATCCAGGGTTTTCACATGTTAAACATGCACTCTGCTACTGAGCCATACCTTTGTCAGAGAATTTTCTGCAAATGAATGAATCAAGGAAAGTCAGTTACGAGGATGCCTACAAAAAGGGGGGATAAGTTAAAGTAAGTGGTGAAATGACTAGATGAGATGTACTTCATTTAATTTTCCCTGATTTTGTATAAAAGGATGATGACTATCACTGCACTGCTCTAGCCTTGAGGGAAGGAACAGTGTCAATTGTAGTCATTCCGAATGGATTAAGAAAATGTGGTATCTATACACAATGGAATTTTATGCAGCTATGAAGAAGAACGAAATGTTATCATTTGCTGGTAAATGGATGGAATTGGAGAACATCATTCTGAGTGAAGTTAGCCTGGCCCAAAAGACCAAAAATCGCATGTTCTCCCTCATATGTGAACATTAGATCACGGGCAAACACAATAAGGGGATTGGACTTTGGGCACATGATAAAAGCAAGAGCACACAAGGGAGGGGTGAAGATAGGTAAGACACCTAAAAAATTAGCTAGCATTTGTTGCCCTTAATGCAGAGAAACTTAAGCAGATACCTTAAAAGCAACTGAGGCCAATAGGAAAAGGGGACCAGGAACTAGAGAAAAGGTTAGATTAAAAAGAATTAGCCTAGAAGGTAACACACATGCACAGGAAATTAATTTGAGTAACTCCCTGTATAGCTATCCTTATCTCAACCAGCAAAAACCCTTGTTCCTTCCTATTATTGCTTATACTCTCTCTACAACAAAATTAGAAATAAGGGCAAAATAGTTTCTGCTGGGTATTGAGGGGGTTGGGGGGGAGAAGGAGGGGGCAGAATGGGTGGTTAGGGAGGGGGTGGGGGCAGGGGGGAGAAATGACCCAAGCCTTGTATGCACATATGAATAATAAAAAAAAATAGCTTAAAAAAATTGTAGTCATTCTATAGAGTTAACTGAATTAGTAAACAAATGAATGCAAGTAGTCAATGACTAATGTACACTTGATATTTTGTAGAATCTCTATATAACACTATCTCTTCTAGGAAATTGCCTTCTGTGAAGCATGGTAGATGCAGCAAGTATTCTTTCTAACTATCAACTACTCTGTATTAATTTTTAAACTCGATTTTGCCTTCCCCTGCAACATTTTAGTTTCCACTTAAGAAATCTGTTGGGTTATTGGAAAAAGCTCTTTTATGTACATATCATCATTGTAGTGACTCACGACTAGTGATAAAGACATTGAGAGATAATCTATGTTACAGATAAACATATTTAGTGATTCATTCAACATTTACTAAGTACCTGTTGTAAGAGAGGCAAAGTTCCTGACCTTTTATTGTTCATTCTAGTAAAGAGAGATAGACAAAAAAGTGAAAACAAATATAGAAGCAAAACTCTCATAGATTATTATAGATTCTATTTTTGAAATGTAAATGTGACAGATAGTGACTTATGGGATAGTAGGTTATTGAGCCAGTTTAGCTTGGAACTGCTCCCTGACAATACAATGAGAAGGATGTAAACATGTTTGTTTTGGGAAAAGAAATATTTATTTATATGCCTCATATAAAGGGTATGAGACAAGTGCTCTACTGAGTGAGGTTTTCACATAGGAGCAGAGTATTCTTTCTAATATAGGCCCAATAATTCAAGTTATTGAATGGCCTTTTAAAATTAATGTCTGAGAATTAGAAACTGGTCTTCCAAACTGTTTAAAT
Source organism: Castor canadensis (assembly GCF_047511655.1). Taxonomy (NCBI): domain Eukaryota; kingdom Metazoa; phylum Chordata; class Mammalia; order Rodentia; family Castoridae; genus Castor; species Castor canadensis. The sequence goes on from NC_133391.1 coordinate 104,364,197, forward strand.
TCTAGATCTGTCTTTGCTATCTTTTAAAATTCAGCACTCATTCCAGAGATGTTAGATTCCAGTTCTGTCCCCAGTGGACCTTGTCCATATTTGCACTGATGAGTTTTTAAGCATCTAAAGTTGGCAGGCCTTTCAAGAGTGAACTTGTGTGGCATGATTACACAGACATTACTTAAAGTTAGACATCAAAAACAAGTGAATTCTCTCAAGCATGTTCATTACAATTCATGGCTGAACTGAGAAGCTTGGAGGAATTGTAGCCTGAGATTTGGACATTAACACATTTACAACCATTAGTACATTAGTATTAATTCATTTTGTCAAAAAGATCTTTTAGAAAGCAAACAGTAGGGTGCTAAAACACTAGAAGAAAGAGGTAAGTGTATTGATGAAGGAGAAAAGCAAGAAAGGCCTAATATAAAGTAAATGACGAAGATAAAGCTATTTTATGCTCAAGATTCTGATCATCCTAAATAGTGGTTCCAGTGTATTTTTACATGAAAACACAACTATTTCTTGCTACAGTAGAATTTGAGACTACAAGCAAATGAATATTTTCCCCTTATGACTATGATAAATTACATTTTCCTTGCATGTGTGCCATAACTGTGTTTCACTGCTGATTGTGTCTTACCACTTTGTGCTTTCCTTGGTTTTAAAAGTGATTGCAAGTGTATTTACTTTTAAATATATCACAAGGTATCTTTAAAATGTTAATTTTTAATATTATGGTATCATCAATTTTAATTTGATGATAACCTCATAGTAAATCTAATGTGACTGTAAGACAACATCTTAAAAAGCAGTTTTCATAGTAGAAGACTGTCTTTGGTATAGCTCAAATTGTTCTGAATGTCTACCACAGTCCAGGGAAATGATATTCAAATTGGCATATTGTCCTCAATTGAAAATCTTTTACTTCCAAAATACCATTTGGAAAAAAAAGTAGACAAGTGAGGGTCATTTTCTCATGTGTCTCAGAAATAGATTCCAAGAACAAAATGGATGGGAGGAAGAAAAAGGGAAAAACGAGGAGGGGAGAAAAAAGAAGGGTGAAAGAGAAGAAGAAAAAGGAGGAAGACAAGGAGAAAAAGAATCCAAATATATTGCTGGAAGTGACTTTATTCAAATAAGTACATAATCTCCCAGATGAATACTTTGCATATTTTGACACATTTATTTAAAATTTTTAAATTTTACCTTATTATCACATGTCATAATGTATAAATAGAGGATAATCTTTTTCTTTATAATGTTATCTCTTTTGTCTTAAATAGAAAGATTCTCCATATCAGAACTAATCAAATTAAGAGTAATTTTTAAATATAAAATCTGATTAAACTATCACTTTATTTTCTTTGTATATTGGCATGATTGTCTATGCAAACAACTTTTGAGGGAGAAACTTCTTTATAGTCTTTAGTCTTGGTACTTGATTTCTCTCTTTGTATCATTCCATCCTGCTTTCCACAATTGTAACCTCAGATTAAAAAAAAATAACAGACCAGGAGAATGGCAAAACATGTATTTGAATGTCTTGCAGAGATGTGGATATCTCACCAAGAGGCAGAGATTGCTAGAAGTGACTTCACTTGAGATCCACTCTGCCCTGTGAAGTGCTTTAAATCTGTGGGAATGCAAATCTGCTTCAAGCTTTCTGTCTGGTTGTTAGCTCCAACCTAGCTTCTTAACCATCACTTTCTCTTTCAATGGGCAACCCAGAATCATAGGTTAGTCAGAGGGTCACTGGAGGAAAATAGCCTCACATGAAAGAGCTTCCACTTAGGGACTGGGTTCAAACTCTGCCTCTCTCACTTATTAGCTCTGTGCCTGTGTGAAACTCAGTGTCTGTATGCCTCAGTTTTTAAATTGAAAGGAAAGGAGGAGGGAAGGAGGGCAGAAGAAACAGAAGAAAAAAAAAAAAGATTGTCCATGGTTGTCCTGAGACTTAATGAGAAAAAAATAACGCATTTTCTCAATTGCTAATCCTATAAAATTATTAAATGGTCAGCATATTACTTAGTTTAAGAGCCAAATACTTCCTAGATATGCTTTGTTTAAAAATCAACAGAAATAAAAATTAAGTAAAAAAACATTTTTCCCATCAACAGAAATAAATATAGCCGGGAAAATTCTGTGTTATGCAGTGTTGAGATCTACAATGTATGTGAGGGGATGGGTGGGACAAGAAATACATGAGGGAAATCACGATTAAAAAATAATAAAGCTCCTTAAACTTCATCTACAGCAGACGGAAAAACTGAGGCTTAGGAGGACACTACCATGCTCACACAGGGGATGGACCCCAGGTCTCCGGCCTCTGCTGGACACCGCCCCGCCTGCTCTTGACCCAGGTGCCCTTGTCAGAAGCAGAATAGAGTCCAGTGTGCCCCATCCAAGCTCAGAAGGTGGGCTTCTGTTCCCAGAGTCCCAGCCCAAACTTCAGTTCCCAACCCACTCTGGGGCGTCCTAAATGTGTTTTGGATCCTCACTGCGGAGTTCCATTTAATATTTTCCTGCCTGAGCAACTCCAGGGATGAGCTGACAAGCAAACAGAGGAAATGCAACATGGCGAAATCGGAAAGTCAGTGCCGCTGGCAAAGCCAAGTGAGAGGTAATACCTCGCAGGTCATTTCTTAGGCGGGTCACAGGGTTTTGTTTTGTTTTATTTTTTAAGGTTTCATTCCCAAAGTCTATGTGAAGCACTCAGTATAGTCCTTTATCAAAAGTTTCAGAACATGAGTCTAAGTGCCTGCCGTTGGATTTCCAAGACTTAACAAGCCACACTGGGTATCACCAAAATAAACTTCGATTCCGCTCAGAGCATCTTCCTCCTCATCATTTAAGGTGGAATAAGATACAGAGGGTAAAAGAGGCAGTGAAAAATTCCTTTTTCCTCAGTCTGGGGGTTAGTGAGAGGGTCTCCTCCCGGTGGTCCAGCCACGCGCTAAAATTTTGCAATTTGAGAAGAAAAGTAAGAGACAAGAGAAAATAGAGCGCGAGGCTTTTCGGGTTCCTTTAAAAATACAGAATAGCTTAAATCGTCCGAATTTATTTTCTAAATCACTTCGCACATAAAATCTGTAACTCCAGCCAAAAAGGAAGAGAGAAATTCAATAGCTGGGAGCCTGGTAAGAAGCCAGCACCACCTCCTCGTAGAGCCAGGTCGCAGCTACCCGTGCCTGGCCGCGAGGAACCCATACCCTTTCCTGCGCCCCTGGGCTTGGGGGTTTGGGCATCCAGCTACTGCAACGCGGTCTCCAGGGTGGTGCGTCACTTAGTATCCTGGACTTCAGATTTTATTTACTTTTTTATACACATTTCCGAAAGAAATTGTTTGGGAAAAACCGTGGATCCTATTCCCAGCAGGACGGTGCCCTGGTAGTAAGGAGGAGGGAAGCCCAGATTTTACGTCTTTCTGTGTCCCTTTAATAGCAGTGCCCCGCTGCTAAATAATGTAAAATGGGGAATAAACTCTGTCACATCCACCGTGGCAAAGAGATGCCAGGCCCAGGATAGTAGTCCGGGGTCACAGGGCCACTCTGAAAGTTCACAGCTCCCTACTTTGATTCTCTCCGGGATAAGCATGGGCGGTTCTTCATTCGCGCTCACTCAGAAGTTGGCTAAGGACCGCTGCCACCTGCATAATCGGATCTTGAGATAAGGTCCTAGGGGCTTGGTTGGCTCAGGCACGCTCTTGGTAAGTCCCAGTTCCCTGAGAAAAGAGCGCTCACTTTTCTTCTGGTGGTGGTGGCAGCGGTGGGGAGGCGAAAGGGGCAGCGACAAGATCCTACATAGATGAGTCCCCAAGTTCGGAAGGGCCCAAACCAGACTCCATTTTGGAGACTGCTGTATCTTGAGCATAGCTCCTTCTCAATCTTTGGTCCCCTGGTCTCAGGTATGCAGTTGCCTGTCCAACAGGCCGGCTTTGTGCGCCCCAAGAACCTCCAAGAACTATTTGCCCCACTTCCCTTGAGCTCAGAGGTTAAGAAAGGGAGGCCGGAACGCCAATCGATCCTTATTTGGGGTGCTGCGTTTTTTCTGATTTGATTCCGAAGTTGATGGGGTTTTCTGTTCTGGGGGACTAAAGGAAACTTCCGGGGCGCGGTGGAGGGAGGGCAAGGACAACACCTATCCCATTCAACGCACTGTTACTGGGAGCCACGTCTGGGCGTGTTAAAATTGAACAATTTGCTTTCCTGGTTGGTTTAGTGACTTCTCAAACTATAACGATTCAGTTTTGTCACTTGAAATTGTATTTTTAGTGACATATACTTAATTTGGGGGCTTACACGAGCTATTTCGCTTAAGCAGCTCTTACTTCTTTCTCTTTGGTTCCCAGTAAAATACAGCTCTTTGAAATCTTCAGTACCTGTGGGTTCATTTTCATCGAGCATCATTTTCCTCTAATAAGGATACAGTGTTTCCCTCACTGCGATCTGACAGCCCAGTTCCAAATGGGACTCTAGACAGTCTTCTTTACAGGGAACCCTCAACCTTCCTGGCCCAGTAACTCCCTTTCTTGGAGGAGTCGAGCCCTTCCCCCATCGCATTTGTGGAGCCCATTCGCGTCTGCACCACAATCCTGTGAAGCGATGTTTAGCTCCAACCGCAGCTTCCTGGCCTCTGCAACTTATTACTAAGCCATGTCCCAAGTGTCAAAGAGGAGAGGAAAAAGTTTGGAGAATGAATAATGTTCGCCAGCCTCGCCCAGCATCCAGTTCCGCTCTTTCTTCTCCAGAGGCCAAATTGTATACTGTCCACCAGAGACGCCTGTCCCCTGACTCATTCATTAATACCGCAGTCCCTAGTATAGGGTCCTAAACACACTTCTTGCGATGGGTGTGGGTGCCGGACATCAGCTCTCGAGGCGTGGATTCCCAGGCCCAGGGGTGTGAAAGGAACTCCAAGTAGCTTGTGCTCACCGTCTGGGAAAAGGTAATGGTTCTGGTCCCCTATATCCACCACCCCCCACCAGCCTTGAGGATAGATTTAGATACCCATTGAACGGCCCAGTACAGAGGGAACAAGGGCTACAACGCTCAGAATGACTAGTAGTGACCAGTAATTAAGACTTTCGCCCTTGAAGAAAGAGTGCCAAGAAGAAAATAAAGTAAGAAATCCTCAAAAACTCAAGGGGCCAAGTGAGCCAGGCCCTCAGGAGGTCTGTTCAGCTACTGACGAGTGAGCCCTGAGCTCTGGGGCGGTGGGCCTAGGGATTTTATTGGGGTCTGCCAGCTTCTCAGTTCTGCAGCAGTCTGGGGAATGAGGAAAGACAAAATGAAGACTTCATTTATTTTAAAAAAAAAGTGGCGGGGGTGCGCAATTTGGTCTGAATTACTGTGGTTCATGATTTGCTTTTAACTCGTGTAATGCCAGGTGCCAGGACAATCTTCCAAACTAACTTTGGCACTCCTGTACCTAACTCATGAAATAAGGGGAGAGGGAAAAAAATAAGTCATTTAATCCCCCTGGTTTTTTTTTTAAGTGAAGATATTCTTTTGTGTTATAGTTGTTCATATTCTTAGGATGTTTGCCTGGGCGAGGGGAGGAGGAACCTACTAGCAAACACATCATTTCTTCCTCTGCGTTCGTCTTGTTGATCCAATTAAGCTTTTAAAATGTTCCTTAAAAAGCAAGAATAGATTTTAGGATGAACTTTGTTTACAGAATCACATTCTAACCCCTTTCTCTAACTTGCAGGAGCTTTGAAAGCTCTGTTTTCTCTGGGTTCAGAAGCCAAAGTTCTTTACCCTCATGTTTCAAACCCTTTTTCTGCATATGCCACCTCTTTTGACTTAAAGAATAGTAAGCAAAAATGTGTACGCGCGTGCGCGCGCGCGCGCGTATGTGTGTGCGTGTGCGCGAGCTTAAAACGCGTTCAGTTGAGATTTCAGATACTTCGGGAGAGCTAAGGCCCTTGCTCAACATCACTTACTGACATCTCTTTCCTCCTTAAATTGGAAATTTGTGTCCCTCCCTATGCTTGGATTAGGAGGTGTAGCCCTGCAGGCAGTTTTCTCAACTACCCCGGCGCGCGGGCCGACTTACTCGCGCTGCATATCCCCTCATGTCCACTAGAGGTCACTGGCCCCTCGCGGCTCACCGCACGACCTGCCGCCTCCCGCTCCTGGAGCTCAAATTAGCCACGCGTTAATTAACACCCGAGTCCATCAAGACGCATTCCTCAGTACAGTATTCCAGCAGGGCTTATATAGACAACCCAGACCCAGCCAAAGCAAACCTCCCCAAATCCAACACTTCCAGCATGTCCAAAATGGGAGACAGGCACCTGAGTAACCCCGGGCAAGGTATAGTGTCATCACGCTTTAACTTTTGTTCGGTGGGCTTGCTAAGTTGCGGTGGAGATAGCGTTCTCTGCGAGCGCAGGTTCCGCGGGGCTTCGCTCCTCTTTGCAGCTCCCGCGGGCTGGGCAGCGCGCGTTCTGGCCTCTCCAGCGTCTGGGTCCTCCGGGCAAATCTCTCCAATACGGTCGCTCTGGGGAAGGGCACAGGTCTACACCGTCCTAGGCGCACACTATTGTGAAGGGAGGTCATTTATTTAGAATATGAAGCCCGAGGAAATGCTCAGATTTCTTTGAAAGTGAGAGAGGAAAGAAATATAAATGACGACGTTTCTCGTGCCTATTGTTGCGGAATGGGGAACAGGAGGGTGGTGATTGAGATGGAGATCGGGAATCGACCCTCGCAGTTTTAATGTAGAAGTAAGGATGTTTGAGATATTCAGGGGAAGGTCCCTTCTACTTACTGCATGTGTATTTTTTGAGATCCACAAAAAAATTGAAATCTATCTTTAATTTTACATTATTTTCAACCGGAACTCCAAAAGTATGCCCACTTTGGACTGGGGAGACTGAGTCACGTCCCTAGGGCCGTGAAATTCTTAAAAACTGCGTGAAAAGAACCGGGGTTTATTCCAACAGCACCGTCCAAGTTTGTGATATTCGCAAATCGCCATGACTGGCTCCTTTGACATGGTATCGTAGTGGGTGGAAGGGGTCACCTCAAGAGCTCTTAATTCTTTTGGAGAAAATATTGGAAACATTAACTCGGATTCTCGGGATTTACACAGCTAGTCTTTTGCGTTGGTGGGGAGCAGGACTTCTGGGGAGGAGGACTCCACGTGGGTTTCATAGAAGTTTGCGGAATGACCTTTCTTCATGGATTCATTGATGCGGCCCCAAAGATCTGGACATTCAGGCCTTTGGGATAACGGGATTACCCAGCGTGTTCACTGCCGTTCGCCCAAACTGCTCAGCAAAGAGGGTGATGCGCGCTCCTGGCGGGGATAAAGATTCTCTGGGGTAGGTTAATGGTGGGCGATTAGTGAAACCACTGTCCGCAGTCAGGGGAAAAGGGTAACCCAGGCACTTCACTGACTGCATTCGTGTGCTAGGCCAAGCCACCCGCACCTCCGAGGTCCACCACCACAGTACCCATGGGGCGGGTAGGGGCCAGGGTGAGGGCTTCCGGAAGTCCCGCAGCAGGTGCGTAGTCGCTTTTAATGGGATCCGAGAGGGCCCCTCCTGGAGCATCAAGGGGTGTCCTGTGCACCCGGAGTGAGCTCTGAGGCTATGCAACAGCACTTTGTGTTTTTGCGGCCCTAAATTCTTGGGAAGCGGCCCTTGAAGCTTCCGCTCCAGAATGAAGCCCTACCCTAATCCCGAAGGAAGAGCCGCACTCTAGCTCAAACTTCGTTCCCTTTTCCCTTTGCCTTTGCCTTGGGCGCAACCGGGCCAGTGTTCCAGGCCCAGGCAGCCACTGGAACCCTATCCAGCTCCAGGGCGGGCACAGGTGTCAGCTTGAGCTGGCATTAAATAATGGATTTGGCAGACCGAGCTCTTACCAAACCGAATTAAGGAGGGTGGGGTTTTCTCTTTTCTTCTTTTCCTTTTGACTACATTTGGTGTCAGGTGTACTCGATCTATGGCAGCAGGTGTTATTTGGAGGAAAAGAACAAGCGAAATGGCGACGGAGGTAAAGAACTTCCAGAAAGTGGCCAGAGGCAATTGGGAACCCTGGGGAAGAGCCTCCGGCATCTACTCCTCTTTCCGCTCACCTGAGGCTGAGCAGCCCTAGGTACCCTGAATTCCAGACCCTGGGGGCAAAGAGGGAGCTGCCCCAACTCACTCTATTTTATGCACAGAGCCCTCTGATAGAAACTGTGGGGTTCTCTTCTGGTGATTATTTGATTTCCCCCATGAGCGTGGCTGAGTGTGAGTTTGGATGCAAAATCAGGAGATTTTTAGGTAACATATCTTCGTAGTCGACAAGAAGATATGTCAAGAAGATAACACTGGGTAGTGTTATCTTTTCAGGAGCCGGGCAGAGTCGGGTTTCAAAACAAGCTAATGGAGCCAGTTCCGATCATTTCTAAAATGCAAGACCATCGGGCTCTTGCTGAGTTGAATTTTAAAACCATTTACCAATTTTGATAAGCTGTAAAAGGGGATTCCATACCCCGTCAACCTCTATTTTATTAGACAGGAACGAAAGAAAATTCAGGAATGACGACCTGTTCCTCTCCAAGCTCTCAGTTTACTGCTGGACATCAAATTGTTGAGGTCATGAAATTTGACGCTAACGGCTGGTTGAAACCTTAGATAACTAAAGAAGCGGTCTGAGCCTTACAAAATCAAATAGTGAATTAGGGGGAGTGGTCTTAAAAATTTTAATGATAAGAGAATAACTTTTAAGTTACCAGTTTGTAGTCTAAATTTGAATCTCCCCCATTTATTCCTAAAAGGGGCACCCATTAAAGATGAATTTATGTTTTTTAAAAAGTTTAAAAGCAAACAGGAGAGTTATGGCAGTAACTATGAGGACAATAGACAGAGGCTGGGAGTCCATGTTGTTTGTCATTTACAGGAGATATAGGCATGAATCCCCCACTCCTTAATTCGGATTGCTGAATTCAGCCAAAAACTCATACCTATAAAGTCCACACTGCACACATTAAAAAAAAAAAAAGAAAGAAAGAAAAGCCTCTTTGTGGATTAGCTCCCATTTTCGGAGGTGTTGCCAGGAAAACTGGCACATTCTTTATGCTGATAGCTACATGACTCAGAAGTGCCCTGTACCTCTGTGTTAAGTAAAGCATAACCCCACCAATGACTACCTATAAATGAAATTTGAAATTTTTTAAAGAGATAAACAGGAAGAAGACTAAATCTATGGGAGGAAATAAAGTGTAAACTAGCCCCATTAAATATATCACTGACAAAATTGTTTGGTGGTGAATTATTCTTGCTTTCCCTGCTGCCCTCAGTGAAAAGAATCAAGAAACCACACCGCCCGACACACTCCGCCCCATCGTTTTTTTTTTTTTTTTTTTTTTTTTGAGACATACATGAGTTTCCTGGTGAATCCTATTTGCTGGATCTTCTCTGCCAGTTAAAATCCTGTAGTGATCTGGGTGGGGACCAGTCCCGACATGTAGCTGTTCCTGGGCGGAACTTGGAGGTATAACTCCTTTTTTTTTTTTTTTTTTGCCAAGAGTACAAAATTATTTTGCCCAGAATCAGGACGTGTTTTCAAGTTACCTTTTCTGTCTAGTCACATGCTTAAAAGACTGATAACCCGAAAGTGTACTTGACAGTGCCAGCAGCACACAACCAGTTGCAGTGTGGGGGTTTTACTCAGTTCCTCACAGAAGATTCCACACCTTCCAGAGGCGCAGGTTATACATTCTTGTGGCATCAGTGGCTACTGTTGTCTAATTCAAGCCTTAAAGGGCATTTTGCTAGTAAAGAAAAACAAATTTCTGAGTCTGTAGATGGTTAACAGGAGAAAAATCAAACGCTATTTATGAAGTCTGTTTCAAATGTAAAGAAAAGTTTTCCAATTTGCAAAGATCTTCATAAACTTAGCCCCCAAATTATTTTGTCCTCCTCCACCTATCAGGTAATCAATTATTTTCTTTTACATGATTGTTCTATAACTCAAAACTGTTCCTTGTTGATACTCCCTTTCCCCATAGATTTCTGAGCTGAGGCCTCCTTACAATGAAACACCAGCCAATAATTTCAAGCAAAGATAGTCAAATTATCTAAAATTGCATTCAATAAGCTGGGCAATTTAATTATTATGAAATTGTTAAACAATTTTAAAGTAAAGGTTTATCTCTACCATGTCATTGTACTATAGCCTGAACTATAAGATACCCACTTCTAAAGCTGATCCACCGGGGCCAAGACTTTTATTCTCAGAAACCAAGCCCCAAACAAGCGGATGAGTAAGGGTGGGGCATGGTTGTGCGCGCAGCCCAGAGCAGAGCTACCCACACCGGTAAGCTGGGCTGAGATCTTAGTGCTTTCCACTTGCTGTTCTATCTCTGCTCTCCAAAAGAATTTTGAAAACTTCACTCAGGTTGTAAAGCATGGTTCTCACTTAATATATTTCATAACCACCTCTTTCTTCTGAGGAAATATGTTTTTAGCTGCTTTCAATTAACATAATTTTCAAAGAACAACTTCGTTTGCTCCATTTTCCTTCAAAACTATGGTGGGCACAAAATAGCAACATTTTATCTCTGAAATAAGATTTGGCACTACTTAAACGGGTCCTAAAACATGCCAAATGTTAGCAACTTAATGTTCAGAGTTTTTTTTTAATGCCACAGGATAGGTGTATAGCTGCATAGCAATAATAACCCCTTAACTAAGTACACAAATTCATAGTTCACCCAACCATTTTTGTGATCTCACTGGAACGGGAGATGGCAACTCGTGACATCATTGTTATTATTTAAGTTAAACTGCTGTGAGAGAATATAATTGCTAATAAAAGGTCTCTTCTCCACGCTCCTCAAGGTTTCCCTGCCCCCTCTGGCATTTTATGACATGCCACTCCGATGAATGTAAGCAGAATTATAGAGCCCAGAAGCCCACTGTATAACTATGATGTCGCATCTACAGTTCGGCAAAGAAATGCGGAGGAAAAATACTGCATTTAGGAATTTGAGAAAATTTTAGGGTTTGAGAAAATATATATTCACGTGTTTCTATATCAATGCTTAAACTTTTTCTCTTTAACAATGTGTCTGTGTGTACAGTTTTCCGGATGGGTTGTGTGCACCCTCTGTAGTACCCCCCGTATTTGTACATTAAAGGCTGTCATGCATTCATTCCATGGGGCTGGTTTAATGCCTTTAACAGAGAACTAATGGGTCGTCTACATCGAAAAGCATGCTCCTATTTTTAATCCCGTCACGTACTGAAGCGGTTTTGTGTCAGTCTGAGGCTTCCACGTTTATCCATCGTGGATGCTCTTGTTCAAGAAAGCCTTTCCAGCCACGTTTGGTTCCTGACATTACTAAAATGCTTGCTTCATTTTCTACTACTGTTTTATTTTTTAGCCTATTTGGATCATACTTAACAAGCAAAAATGATTCTTGCTATGTAGAAACTCAGTTGAAATACTCCAGTGAGCAACCGCCTTGGTCCTTGCTTTTAAGTTAATCTCAAATACTGGATATGATCGGACTTGGTCGTGGCTCCAAACTGCAGGAGACTGAAGCTACTTTTTCGCACGAGATTTTAACCTTCTTTCTTGCCTGAAGCGTGCACGCTGTGCGCGTATAAACACGAGGGTGCGCGGGCGTGTCGTGTACACACACACATACACACACACACACACACACACACACACACCGTTGCGTAAAAACAAGCTAAGGTGAGGGAGTGCCCTAGTGTGAACACAGGACGCTGTGCGCCAGCTTAACCTGGGCTGGGCAGTGCGAAGCCCGCCGGGTGAGCAGCTCCAGCACCAGGAGCTCTGGCTAAGGTGAGCCGAGGCCAGGGTGAGGACGCGCGGAAGCTGTGCGGGCCTCCCGCGTTTGTCTGAGAAGCAGGAGAGGATGGCCAGGCTTCCGGGAATGAAATTAAAGTTCCGTAAAGCTTGAACCCCCTAGACAGCCACCCTTGTCTTGATCTCCACGGTTTGAGCTCCAGAGTGGAGCGGCCTCCAGCGCTGGGTCTGCCGGGGTAGAAGCCCACGACGGGGGTCCCGCGGTGCTAGCTTTTGTACCGCCCCGCCTTGGCCAGCCGCGAGCTGACGCACCCGCTCCCCTGGGACGCTGGAGCGTCACACTGCAGCTGGGTGGGGAGCAGTTTATTCCTCGCGGTCCGAGCCCAACCCATCTTGGGTTACTCCACCCTACCCCTCCCATCCCTCCTCCTCTTCCTCCTCCTCCTCTTCTATCAACGCCCGCACTACCTTCTGATTCTCCACCTCCTCTTCATTCTCCATTCTCTCCTTCTCTCAATCTCTCTCTCTCTCTCCCTCTCTTCCCCTCTCTCCTTTCCTCCCTCCCTTCCCACCTCCCCTCTCTCCTCTGAATAAGCAAGCTTTTGCCTCTAAAAGTCACAAGTAATCTAGAGAGAGAGAGAGAGAGAGAGAGAGAGAGAGAGAGAGAGAGAGAGAGAAGAGAGAGAGAGCTGCCGAGAGGCCCAGAAGGCAAGAGGGAAATCTGGTACAACGTCTGGGAGAAGAAACTTGATGCTTCCGGGGCACCATTGCCAGGGCCTCGCTCTAGGTAAGTACATTGGGGTCCTGCGGAGTTCCTACCTGGCAGGGTCCAGCTCCCGCCCAAAGCAGAGGAACCCCACACCTTTGCCGGCGGTATTCAGATAATGATGAAAATGGGGATGGGTGCAGGCGGAGAAGAGTGCCAGCTCAAGGGTCCGGAGCCAAGGGTATGCTATACCTTTGGGAGCTCCGAACCTCCAGCTCCTGCCCAGGGCACCTTGTGCGTCCAACCAGCGTTCGGAACAAACGACTGTAGGGGGCTTCCAGCTATCCAATTGTCCCTATGTCGAGCGTTCCACGGCTCCCCTCCTTTACACGCTCGCGTTTAAAGAGTTCCAGCTCTGTCATGAAGTGAGAATGTGCGCCTCTCTCAAACCCTGAAAAGGGAAAGTTTGGCGAGGTGGGGGCTGCGCAGCTCTGTCATTCTGTAGAACCTAAACTGAGAACCCTAGACTTGTGCAGAAAATTGATAGTTTTACCTTTTTCCTGGAAAAAAAAAAAGCAAAAAAGAATTGACTTTAACGAAAAATAGTGTGTGGTCAAAAAGATTATTGGATTACGGTGTCTGATCAGCTGCTGCTGACCTACCAATAAGCATTTTAAACGCACTCAAATTCATGCGCATCTCCAACACCACACACACACACACACTCACACACACACACACACACACACACACACTCACACACACACTGGGGACTATGTGCAATGAGTCACGCCGTCATAAGTTACGAAGAATTCTGAGGTAGTAGCAGGGGGCTTTTAAATGTATAAAGGCTGTGTGCGTGTCCTCCATGTATTCAGAAAGCAGAGGGAGGGGGCAGGCAGAAGGAGCACGCGTTGGCTGGGCGTTTTCTCTGTGCTTGTGTGTTTCGTGTGTTGTCAGCTGGCTCTGGTTTCTAAGCGCTGAGCGTTGCCAAAGGCGGGGGCCGCTATCCACCATCCACCTCGGCACCCTAGTGGCGAAACAGGACTCATTTGTTTGGTGCAGATCGGTGGCGACCTAGAAGAGACTGAAGTGTGGTTAGGTCGGCCCCCTGCCATCCATTACACCTGCGGCAGATGGCTCAAATGGTAGAATGGTTTTGTTTGCTGGGATCAAGAAAGGAGGAGGGAGCTAGAGCCTCACCTCACTCAAAAGACGTACCATAGAGTCAAAGAAATGAAAGAAGCCATATTTACATCATCAAAAGCAATAATGCTGATACTGACCCTGAGTGGACCTGGGCAGTTAGTGACCTTGGTGCCTGATCTCAATTGATGACATGGCAGAATTTTAGGACAAGTGTTATTGAAAGGTATTTTTGATGAAATTGAAATGCCGTCTCCTCTCTACACACACACACACACACACACACACCCCTCCAACCAGACGCACACAGGTGTCCTTGGAGCTCTACTCCCAGAAGCCAAGTGTCAGTGAGCCCCTGAAGATTTCTCTGAAGCTGAAAGGGAGGCCACTCAAAACCAGGCAGCCTCTCTCCTCTTCCCAAGAGCTTCAGTCACTCAGTTTGCACACACTCCCTTTCCAAACAACCACCTAGCTGAGATTCGGCTAGACTTCAAATGTATCCATCTCATTTTCACACACAATGGCATGCCTTTCTGATCAATATTCCCATCCTTGCATTGCTGCCTTCCTTCATGCTGTTCAACGAGGAAAGGAAGTATACACACCCTCCTTGGGAAGCCTAGAGGGAGGGCAGATGTGACAAAGAACACAGACACAGTCTAATAACAGTTTAGCCTATTTTAATTCTATAATTTTCTTTCTAAATATGAGAAATTAAGAGAAATATATGAAAGAAGACCTAAACATGCCAAAAAGCCTTGTCTCCACCCTTCACACACACACACACACACACACACTATCACATATTTATATTTGTACATAGAATATATATTTGTACTTCTTGTAAAGTAAGAAATAATTCTGCTGACCTAATTTTCTGTTCTAAATCAAGAAACGTTCCTTCAACTAGAGTTTCATGTGATTAGTAAGCAGAGAAATTCCACCATTTTTGACCCATAAATTCTATTTTTTCTGTATTTGTTAATGCCAAATGCTAAGTTAGCAATTTTTAGAGTTAAACCAAAGGCGATGAAAGGAGAATCCATTTTAGCTAACATTTTGGAGTCACAAGTAAAGATACATTCTAAAAGCTCCTAAAGAAAGAAAAAAACTCAATGCTTGCATTTCTCAAAGTGCTTTCAATAACCCCCTCCCCCCAAAAAAAACCTTTGAACTGGGTTTGGTTGATTGGGTGCTTGTTGTGCACCCAGTGTAATGTAATTTTTCTGTAATCATTTTCCTTTCCTATGAAGGTTTTCATTTTTCAAGGAGAAAGTTGAGTAGGGTACAGGATTCATTGAGATAAATGCTGTTAGGATATAGTCCTATTTTATTCATTATTAGCAATGTGAGTATATTCATACATCATACAAACTGCTAAGAATCTGTCTGAGATGTGAATGTATGTGTTACGAGAACACATTCAGATTTACTTGCGGGAAAATTGAAGAAAAGAATATACCAAATAGCTAAGGAACAGGATTCCTGAGCATTTTAGAGATATTTTTAATAATAAAAAATAGGAAGAGAACTGATCTAAAACTCCTGGTTTTAGAGGTACTAAGAGCTTCCAATTTTATATAAATAAAACAGAATTAGCAAACATTTGTAATTGTAGAGAATGACAAGTTAGTCCTAATAAGGCCACAAGCCCCTCCCTCAACATCACTCCCCTCCCCACACCTCTTCTGCTCACAATACTTTAGACCATGGTTCCAACCACTATTCTAAAGCTACAGAAAACAGTTTATAAAATGAACTCTTGAACTTTGAATGAGAAGATTGGGTTTTTTTTAGTTCTGAGATTTGTTAATGAGTAATATTTTAAATGGGAATCTCAAGGATGCGAACACATCAGTCTTTTGAGGGGAATGAATATGTTTTGATATTTGAGCAGGTTAATGTGGGAATTACACTCAGTCAGGTTTGAGGCCTAAGTGAACCTCAGAACCTGGCACAAGAAAAAAAGGTATATAGGGGCCACCTACATTACCTCTCCTTTTCATTTGAAATAGCTATTTGCTTTTACAGAACATTCCTATGACAAAATGAGTCTGGAAGGCAAGAACTGGTTTCTTTCCATCCTCATCCTTGCTAGGTTTTGGTCAGGCCTTGACATTCCTTCATACTTTCTCCCTTTCCCAACAGAACACAATAACCTAAGGCATTTAGCAGAATATGTATTGGTGTATTTGTGTGTCTACACACACACTTAAAAAAAAATATATATATATATACTTTATATATATGTCTTAAATATATAAGGCAAGGTTAATATATATAATATATAAAAAGTATTGCCAACACTTTAAATTTGCCTTTACTTCAAGAGTAATTAATAATTCTTAAAAAAAAAAAAAAGTACGAAATCTCAACCCCTGGCTGCCGTGAGGTGCCGCTAAACGTGCCAGAAGCAGGGCAATAGGAGGGCTCCACCGATTCATCTTCCTGCTGAGCCCAGCCTTTGCAAAGATGCCATCTTTACCGAGTGGTGAAAAGGGAGGGGGTGGTGGTGAAGAAGACTGGGTCATGAACCCAAGGAACTCAGGGCTGCAAACTGCCTGGATCTCATAAAATATTGGGACGGGTTCCCTGGAAGAAAGGACCTCGGGTTAGAGGGTGTGTACTTATGTGTATGTTCAGTTTAATTCTACAATTTCCCTGAGGGCTGGCTCTCTAGAAACTGGGCGGGCAACACCTGGAGAGTTCCTGAGAGCTTCGGGTACAGGTTCCCATGTCCTCCCAGGTCCACGGAGCGAGGCATCTGTTAGACCAGGGCCGCCCCGACGGCCCAGGCGTGGTGCTCACGCGGCCAGTAGGTGTCGCTGTTTCCTTGCCGGCGGGAGCCAGGAGCCCAGCGCTGGCCCCTAGCGTCACTCAGCCATCGGCGCGCAGGGGGTTCCATAGACCCACCAAAGCTCGGGTGGTGGGGGGGTAGGACCGCTCCCCACCTCCGTCCCGAATCCATGCCTTCGCTCACCTGGCCACGACCGCAACGACCGCAACGACCTTGGTCGCCCCAGGGAGCGCCTTAGGGAGAGAAAAGCGCTCTAAAAGTCTTGGTTTTAAAGACCGATCTGTAGGGAAAACGCGGGGCCCAGACGGGAGCGTCTCAGAGCCAGCTTCTTCCTGCCGCCACCAACTCTCCCTCCTTTATCTTACCGCGCCAGGGGCGGCGGGGGGCTGGGGTTGAGCGCATCTTGGTAAAATCCCAATGTGGAGAATTCAACCCGGGCTCCACGCTGGCTTTGAAAATAAACAAGAGGTTGAAATCCTACCTTCGCGAGAGCTAGTCACAAAAAGAGTGGATTGGTTTCAATATTCTTGTCTCAAAAAAACAAAAAACAAACAAAAAAAAAAAAGAAAGAAAGAAAAGGGAGAAAAGAAGAAAGAAAAAGGAATCTGGGCCTGGACACACGTATGAGCTACATCCCGTGCATCCCATACATGCATGCAAAAATGTTGGTAACGGTGATTGTCGCCCCCTCTTCGGCCCAGGAAGAAGGCAGTATTTGGTATGTGGTGTCTTCCCCCAAAGCATACCTTGCCAAGAATTAATCCCTTCCAAAATCTACCGGTTAGCTCGTCTTTGGAATATGTATTAAAATTCTAGGTATTGAGAATTCTGCGCTCTTCTCTGGCGTCCTGCGGCTCCCTGCCTTTGGCTCAGTGTGCCATGTAAGAGATTATTAATCAGAGGCGTTCTTTCTCCATGTTTCAAAAAGGGGACGTTTGTCTTATGAATACCGAGAGGGGCATTTACAATGGGAACACCCTATAGGTGACTGGAGACTTTATTATGATGCAGATTGTTTTGTATAGGGAAATCACCACTCTGATTTGAAGGTGGAGAGGGGAAGACCACATTGAATATACTAAATTCAGAACCCCAAGTTATTGAAAGAATTAGTGTGCAAAATAGTACTGGCTGTGTATTTAATATTTGAAATCATATCCTCAGTCAAAAAAATGCAGTAAAATTTTTTTAAAGACTCACACTTTGTATGTATTTTTTTGGTAAAAGTTATAAATTAGTGAAGAGGAAAAATGTAACAAATATAAAGCCATAAGAAAGAAAACTTCTCACTTAAAACCCAAAATATTTTGTTCTGGACTCTGGACTAAGGTCTCACTAGGAAGGTAGGACAAGGTTGTACAGGCACTGAATCTTCAAGACAAGCCTTGATTTTAAACGTGAGGTGGCACACGTTTGAACATCGTCTTGAAATGTCTTGCCTTTTGGTATACTTCATAAAATTGGCTTCTTTCTGTTAAGTCCTACAGCTGCTATACAATTCTAAATAATCATTTCTGATTGAGACAGCAAATTAATCATTGAGTGAAGGGGGGGCGGCGGACACGTGTCTAATTGGAGGTTGTGAAGTTCAGTGAAGTGATATTTTTAGCTTGAGAAATCCAAATTCAGATATTTGGGTATTTCTCCCGGTCTAATCTTTCCCCCACTTCATTCCTATTTTCCTCTCTTTTGCTCAAAGCTCTAGGTTCCCTTTCTTTCCTTTCTCTCTCATTCTTGCCTCTGTCATCCCTCACCTCTCTACAGCGCCTCTCCCCCTTTCCTCTTGCTTCTTCTCCTCCTCTTTCTTTCTCCCTCCCTCTCCCTCTCTCCTATAATTTATTGTCTAGTTCTATCAGTCAAGTTAATATAAAAGTAGCAAGTGGGAGGCCCAACACCTTTATCTGGTCCGCTCCCCTGCACGCGTAGGGGACTTTAGGGAGGTGTCGGTCGCTGCCAGGTTACTGGTCGGAGTGGTGGCCCTTGGTGCAGGGCAAGCTGCTCGCGGAGGAGTTGGGGTCTGCGCGGGGCTTCCGGGCTTATTCAAATACCGCCCGCTGCTGCTGTGATTCGCAGGGACTTGGCCTCCATATGGTAATGCGGGGTAGGGGGGTGGGGTGGAGTGAGGCGCAGAGGGGAGGGGAGGAGAGAATGGGGGTGAGGGCGGGTGGGAGGGGGCTCCGGCACCGCGCGCTCCGCTGCCGGGCTGGGACAGAGCACCCGGACCCACGGCAGCGGCGGCAGCGGCGCTGCCCACCCTCTACCACAGCACCCATCGAGCCAGCGAGCCACCAAGCCACCGGCCCTCAGGGTAAGCCACAGCGTGCAAACGGCAGTAACGGTGACGATTCACACGCTTTTGGTTACTACTATGCGCCAATAAGGGAGATTAGAAACAGAAAAGGAGATTACAGAGAGATCAGAGATAAGAGGTGTACCTCTCTGTGTCCCTTGTCACATAGCGCGCGCGCAGACACGCATCTGTACACACATGCATACTCAGCCGTACATGCACACATTCCTTGCTACTGCCATCTAAATATATGCACCGACACTCTATGCCCTGCAACGTGGCCGGTGTGTTTGTCCTGATTCGGCATAAAAGGAGGCAGGTATGTGCCAGAGGCCAGGCAGGAACAAACAGCCACGCACAATTTAATTGCAGCTAAACTCAGACATTTAGTCTGCCGAATTGTTTTATTCAGCCAGGTGCCCCCCAGGAACCAGCAATTCTGTAACCAATTGTGGAATCCTGCAATTATTCATAACGTGCTGAAAATGTACTTTAGGAAACGTAATCTTGCTATATATGGCAAGGTAAGGGCGAATATGAAGGATGAGTCTGTTTCCATTTTTTAATGTTTTACGTGTAGCCATCTGACCACTTTTTATTGGGTGACATATCATATGAGCACTTTGGTGTAGGCTTGGAAAAACTACAGCGAGAGGTAAGACTAGAAATGCTGTAAGAATTAAGGGTGCTAAAAATGGATGCTGGAGAGTCCAGCATGAAAGATGGCATACAGCTGTAGGTTTGAAATGGGGGAAAATACATGTGAATATTTATACATGAAAGCCATTGGGGAGGGCTGAGTCTTGTCCTGAGTGTCTGTGCAGGTAAGTCATTCATAAGCAAACTAATTACCTGTGCATGCACTGGACCTGTTTAATTGAATAAGCTGCATGTGTGAATTTTTTTTTGTTCTTTGTGGCTATGCAATTATGGATTGAGTTTTAAAATAACAGCTTTTGGAGAATTTGGTGTGGAATATATATACATATATTCAAAAGCCATCATGCTGAATAGCTATATTGCCAGGAAGGAAAAACATATCCTATAAACAAGATTACCACTGCTTGAAATCCAACTCAAGGCCTGTATATTTTAGGGCATGTCGACTGGCTTAATATAGTAACTGTTTTATTTGTTTGTTTTAATTTCAAAGTCTGGAATTAAGGATGGTTTTCAATCAAGATAATGTGTCTCTATCTATATTAAGATAAATGTGAAACTCAGTAAAATTTGAATGCTGCAGACATGATACAACATACAACATGGTTGAAAATGTCTTCCTTGCAGAAGGCTGTCTATTGCTGTCTACACATTTTAAAATAGGGTTTTTTTTTTAACAATAAGAAATGCTAGAAAGCAATAGAGTGCTGAATGCTGCATCTCTCAGCTAATCAGCACAAAAAATTCTTTAGAAATCTGTGGAATCACTTCACTTATACAAACAGTATTTCAAATGCACTAACCCCAAACTGTGTTTCTGCTAATATGAAGTTAATTAGATAATCAAACTTTGAGCCTTGAACGATGGGCATTATAGTCAATGGAGGGAACATAAGAAAATAAGAAAAATGTTTCTTTTCTTTTATGACCAAACGAGGATGTTCTACAGCTGACACTGCATACACGAAAGATATGCATATTTGTAACCTTAAATAAACAGAAGCAGGCAGGCAACAGTGCATGTTATCTAGCAAGAGACAGCAGCAGACACTTGCCAAAAAATAAAGACAGAAAAGGACAACAGAGACAGACATAATTAAAACAACAACAAAAAAGGGGAGGAGGAGAATCAATAAAACGATACAACCTGAAATTTTAACGAATTAAAAATGCAAATATATCTTTACATATGCATCAGTATTAAGAGTAATACAGGCTGGAACCAACAGGACCAGGAGCAGGAGGAGGAGGAGGAGGGAAGGTGGAGGAGGAGAAGAGGAGGAGGAGGAGGAGGACAGGAGGAGAAAGAGGAGGAGGAGGACGAGGAGGAGGAGAAGAGGAGGAGGAGGAGAGGAGGAGGAGGAGGAAAGAATGGAGGCGCCGCGGAGCCCTGATTATGCATGGGCTGGAGCTGCCTCCTCTAACCTGTTCTTCTCCGAGCCCGGCAGCCGGCGGTCCTCAGCCGCCCACAGAACAGGAGCCGAAACAACCGTTCCCGAAGGCTACAGCGTTTATTTTTCTCTTTTGGGGGGTTTGGCGGTTGTTTCAGGGGCTCGCCAACTGGCCCCTTTAATTAAAAGCTTCAATAAAAGGCGATCGCGCCAGGAATGCACTCGCCTCTCTTCGCGTAGGATTTGCATATTTTTTTAATGCCCTAATTTCCTTGATGTATGTAAATGTAGCCGGACGTAGAGGGAGACAGGGAGCTGACGTCAATGGACGTGACCTCGCAGCTAAACCTTGAACGTGAAGCTGGGATGGGGGAAAACACGGAGCGGCAGCCGGCGGAGCCCGCAACTGCAGCGGCGGCCGAACCCAGGCTGGAGGTGCCAAGGGGCCCAGTGCGGCCCCGGGGGAGGACGGGCCACTGCCTTCTTTCTGCACCGCGCTGCTCCAGCCTCGCCAGCCTTCCTACTACCCAAGCGGACTCCTGTCCTGCGCCCCCATCCCCACCAAATACAGGTTCTTTTCTTCCCCTAGAAAAACAACTCATCCCAAAGCAACAAACCGAAAACAACAAATAACAAACCAAACGAACCCCAAGTGTTTTAGCTCAATGGTTGGTTTGCTTATCAGAACGAAGACTCTTGACAATGGAACCTGATTTTTTTTTTTTTTTTTGCTTTTCTCCACAAGAAGAGGAGGGGGAGACCACAGACAACCGCAAATCACACCTAAAACACGATAAGCTACACATGTTCCCAATAGGGAGAGGTAAAATGCCCAGCCAACTGGTGAAGGGTTCTCGTTTTGGTACCTGTTTACCTGATACCTGATTATGTGTGTCGGCTTCATGAGCAGCAGTGCTAGGAGGGCGAGTTTTGTGACGGGGTGGGAGTGCCGTGTGGTGTGTGTGTGGGTGCGTGTGGTGTGTGTATGTGTGTTGGAAGGTGCTTGGCCTGGTGAGGACCGAGGCTGGCGATGTAAGATGAGAGATCAGTCTTGCTATGGTCAGATCTAGGACTTATTTTCGGAGCCGTTATAGGCCAGAACCCCTAGGCTGAGATTCCAGTTCATTTTTTAGAAGGGAGAAGCCCGTAAAGGCTTCCCTGGAACCGTCAGGCCGTTCAGATTACATTGTTTGGGGCCGGGGACTTGAGATGCAGGCATTCGGTGGCTGCTGCCTGGCATGATTTGGCCTGGTGGTTTTCACCAGGAGCTGAACTGCCTCAGCGCGGAGGTAGCGGCTGTGGGAGACGCGGCGGGGCGGCCTTCAGGTTCCCCTCCTTCCGCCCCGCGCGCCAGCGAGTGCGTGCCCGCGCACCGCGCGGGGGCCTCTGGCACCTCCCTGTGCACACTCGCCCCCGCCTGCGCTTGCCAGCCTCTCCCAGGCAGCCAAGCTCTGGTCTTCGGTTTCTTCTGGGCAGTGGGTAAAGCCGCCGCAGGCAAGGAAGGGGCGCCAGAGGCCGCGGTGTCCGCTCCCCAAGACTTGCCCTCGGCCTCCAAGGTCTCCGTTTTCTCGTTCCACCTCGCAGCCCCAGCTTTGTTTTCCTGACGTGCTTGTGGACACTGGGCCCCACGCCTGCGAGGGAAGTGTGCGTGTGCGCGTGCGGGCGCGCGCGGCGGGCGGGGATCCTCCCACCAAGGACACGCATGGCTGTCTGTCCTCAGGCTGCACTTGGCGGGAAAGCTTGGGGCCGCTGGCGGGCCGTGTGCTCAAGGTTCTCATTACTGCCTCCCGCCCCCCCCCCCCCGGCCGCATTTACATACGGGCCACTCGTCAGAATTTTTGCAGTGCTTCCCCCACCCCCTTGTCCCCTGTCGCACGCGCGCAGGCTCGGAGCAACAGCCTACCCGCCGGGACGCGCAGACACCCGCGCCCAGGCTGGCAGGGCGTGCAAACAGCCCCGGGGTGGGGGGGAGGGGTGACAGCCCTCGGCGGGATAAATTCCTGCACCGCCTCCCTGCCCTTCCCCCCCACCACCTCCCCCTCCTCCACTGCGCGCCTACACCCCTGCCAGCCTCCCAGGAGTTGCAGGAAGCTCACCTTCCCTGAAATCCCTTACCTTTCCCTCTGCACACATCCGCCCACATCCTCCCACCTCTCTGTCTCTCCCTGGAAAACGCGCGCGCGCGCGCGCACACACACACGCACGCTTTTTCTTCTTCCTCCAATAGATAACCCCTATGGTGCGTCCCTGGTACCTTTGAATAGCACTGGAGTTTAGAGAATAAAAATCCTAATACTGTGTTGCTTGTCTTTAGCCAAACACATTTAACAACTACTACAAAAAGAGGGGGAGGAGAACGGGAGACTTGAACCAAAGGACCTTTCTTTAAAAAAAAAAAAAAAGTCTGCAAGTCAAAAGGTCATTCTCCAAGTTTGTAAATAAAATTGCAAAGGGAGTCCTTAAAGAAAGGAGAGGAAAGAAGGAAGGAAGGTAGGCCCACAAATTACATAAAATGGTCATTGCAAGAACAAGACAGGGCTATTCTTTTAAAAATGTGTCTTAAAAAACCAAGCGGGGGGAAAAACTGGAGGAAAAAAAGAAAAGGTAGAAAAGGCAAAAGAAGTGTCCAAAGAAATGTGTGCTTCGCATCGTACAATAGGAAAATGTAGCCATTGCTGTCCTTCAGACGAGACATTTCTAATTTGTTCCGTCTGTCAGGAGGGGACTAAGAGAGGTTTGGGTGCAAATTCATTATCTCTGGCAACGCAGAACGTAGTGTGGGGACTGAAAAAGACCGTGGCAATGGATGAACAATAGGGCTTCAGTTCATCAGTAACAAAAGCAGTGGGGAAATTGGTTGAGTTTCAGAGCACGTCCTCCTCGGCAGAGGGGGCTGGACTAGACCTTGGACAGCCCCCCCAAAAACTTACCGAGCCTCGCACACACGACTTCACTCTCCACTCCGAGGCTCAGGGAGCAAGTGCTTGGTGTGGGGGGGAAAGTTGGCTTTTTTTTTTTTAACTCCTCGATCCTTTGCGCCTTTTCCCCTCTTCCCCAGAAGAGAAGACCCGTATAAACTATTTTAGACGCAATCAAGCAAGAATCACCATGTGGAATTGAGCGGCAGTTTTAAATGTACTAAGGAGAGCAATGATCTGATTTTTTTTTTTTCTTGGAGACGCCAAAAGGAACCTGTTTGTGTGCTGTGACCGTGGTGCGGTGTGACTGGATCTTGTCTTCTAACTGGGGCCTCGATTGCTGTCCGGCTGGATTTTGGGGCAACACCGCCTGGCGCTGAGAGATCAAGTGAGTACGTTGGCGGCCCGCAGGCTGCAGCTCGGCCGGCGGCTGTGGGTCAGCAGTGCCCGCTGGGCCCGGCGCCCGCACTCTTCCCCTCGCGCGCTGGCCGGTGTCCGCAGAGCCCGCCGCGGGCCGCTCCGAGGGCCAGTCCGGGGCTTTGCTTCAGCTAATTGATTGTGTGCGGTGGATGCCAAACCTGTTGATCTCGTGAGTTGTCTGAGCCAGGGCTATTAATTATCCATCGGCCTGACCTCAACCGCGGAGAAGTGCCAGGAAAATATTAGGGTTAGCAAAGGGAATTTTGTGTGTAATTTTGTGTTGTTGATGGGACTTTCTTCAATCTAAGCTAAATACAATTGCATTTTGCATTCCCAAATTCTGGATTGTCATTTTGAACAATTCGCCTCCTTTGAACAACCCCCAAAGTTGTAATTACCTGGCAATGAAGTGAAGGTCTGATTAGATCCCGGCGAAAAACTTATGTACAATAGCTAACTACATCCATTTCCTTTTTCTCTTTGCTTTCTGGATATTGGGAGGCGAGAGGCCGCTTTACGGGGTTATCCCAAGTTCTGCTTCGTCAAGTGATTAGTTATTGGAACTTGGAGCTGTTCCCCTTCAGATGCTTCTTGTATCCGAGCAGAGCGTGGTCTTAGCGGGTGCTTACAGCCCAGACCCTACCTGGGAAAGGCAAGTCCTCCTTTCCGTGGCTTGGAATTATCTGCGGAAACCCAGGATGATGGGAACCCAACCAATGTTATTTGCATTAGGGTCTGCGGCATTTTCTCTTGCACCTTCGGTGCTTGAATGGGGGCAGTGTCTGGAGGGGTCTGGGCAGCAGTAGAATTGATCAGAAGTTAGACCGGAGGCCCTGTCAAGTCTTGGCCACGGCTGACTGGGGCCCTTTTGGAGCTGTGGCTGCCTTGGACCCAGAATGGTGGGATCAGATCCAGTTTCCTCCCTCTCCTGGTGCCCACATCTGCCCGCCACCCTCTTTCTCCACCTTTGTACCAGTAATTAGGGTGCTGGCTTGGAATCAAGCCACTGTAGTCAGCATAATTCAACCAGTGCGGTACTTTCATTTTGCAAAACCAATAGCCCCACCCCACCAGTTCAAAAAAAAAAGCATAAAAAAATCATAAAAGAAAAGCAAGCTATTTTCGGAAGTGTAAGATTTCTTGAATATTGGATCGTGGGGGGGATGGGTGAAAGGAATAAAAATCCACCACTTTACAGCAATCAGGTTTTACATTATTCATTGGTTTACTGGAGGAAAGAACCAATCAGGAGCCATAGATATGAATGCACATCTCACCGTGCTGTGGCCTTACAGTAAACTATTTGCATCTTTCTAATGGATTAGACATTTATCCAGGGATTCCCATTGTTTGAAAGGCCTGGAAATTCAGGCCTTTAAACATTTGGAAAATAAGACTTTGTTCCAGACTTAAAATCCTTATGTGGCAGGGCTTTCACTTCTCTTTTGTATGTATGGCAGGTTACAAGGTTCAAATCCCTAATGTTTCATAAGTCTTTTCTTTCCAAGCCAAAAATAAAAGGAGAAAGAAAAAATTAATTTCCCAAACCCCTCTAGATTCTGCATATTTTGCATTCCCATTATCGTGCATGTCTCCATTTAAATGTAAATTAGCATACTTAACTCTGTAGGTGCTGAGGCCCAGGATATACTGTACTGGGGTTTATGGAATTTCTTGTCATTTTAAGAAATCATGGTAATTGCAATTCTTTCTATGAAGCCATATCTAGGTATGATTATATATATAAACTGTGATCATTTGTTTTCTTGACTATTTTTCAGATGTGACTGCAAAGAAGCATAAAACGAGTAGACTATCCAACCAACCAAAGGTAATTTGAAAATTTATGTTTGATAAAATCAAAGTGATGTACAAAATCAAACTAGAATGTTATTTACTGGGTGGGAGGTCTGCAGTATATTACACGTCTCCTGATGCAACAGATAGAATTCTAGAAAAATCTAAGTTTCTGTGTGTTCAGTTTTTTTCCCTTTAGGGAAACTTTGTATATTATATATCAAGCCTAATATAAACATGACCTACAACTGCCTATAAAAAAGAAATTTGGGATGCAGTAGAAATAATAAAATACTTTTATTAGAAAGTAAGCCAGTGAAGTACCTTACCTGTACCATACAAATTGCTGTGAATTAAGTGACTTTTATAAAGAAAATGGTAGTCTTGACTATATTAGTGGACTGGTAGACATGTATGAGAATCATACAAACCAAACATTTAAAAAAAGATTTTGTTGATAGGCAAGCTCTTCATGTACTCTGCAGTAGTAATAACAGGATTCAGAGATGTTCTTAATATAGGTGACAAACCTGGTATACTGGAATTCATAGAACAGCATAATTCTGATCCAAATATGTGGAAAATCGTAACTTTTTACTTATAACTTCAGGAGAGATTGTTTATTTCCAAGTAAGCTAGAATGTTTCAATTCGTATTTCAGCCATCTGGAGACCTATAAAAAGATTAGAAAACAAGCATGACAATCACGTCCTAATCTACTAGCTATTAATGGGAATTTAATAAAGAATGAGCAGGCAACCCATTTGAGTTCAGTATATACTTCAATATGCAGATTTCATATGGGGTATTCTGTAGCTTAGCTAAATACCTTTTTAAAAACAAAACTATCTCCTTTAAAAATATATGTGTTAACATATATTTAATGTTGTTCTTAATGTGTGACAGACATTGCTAGGAATCTTCAGAGCTGCACATTTGTTTAAACTTATCTTGCAGCCCACATAATAAAACAGTCCTAAAACATATATGATAAACCACAATATAAACCTTGAAAATGTTCAAGGTGCTCATTGTTAAGCCTTACTATGTAAGATTTTAAATTTTTTCATACCTGAGAGATGATGGAAAGGCAAAATATTAAATCAGCTATATGACTAATGAACAGACTGCCCATAATCTTCATCTTGGCTCATTTCACTTATTGGAGTTCCCATGATGACTCTGTGTTAGGTGTACCAGGCATAGAGGCACATACTTCCATGAAGTAAGTTGACGTGATTATGTGGTGTTGCCCTAGAAGATGCTATTTTAAGACAGTTGGTGCTCATGGTGGGTACTTTGGTTCTAAAAATGCGTTTAATTATTAAGTACAGAAATGTAGCTGTAATCATTTGCAAATTCACACAAATATGGGAGTAATATAGACACACATGCATTACATCTATCTGCTTTTGCCAACCCCCACCTTTATATAAAAAGATATTCTAAAAATAGCTGGAATATCTTGGGCTTTGACTTAAGGAATTAATACATTGGATCACATGCTTGCTTTATGTAATACATGCCAGACCACTAATGACTCTGTTTCTAGGTTTTGGAAAGCAAGGCTCAATATTCTTCACTCTTCCAAGGCTTCAGCTCATTAGGCTTTTACATCATGTCAAAAGTGGCATGTACCTCAGTGATGTGTTAAATTTTAATTTGGTACTTTATGTTGTGACCAGATAGTTCAAGAATGAACAGCAATTCCATGAGTCTGTTATTCTGAATTAGTTTATAGTTTTCATGTGCACTTCATATATTAATCTAATGCAAACATTGCTGACCTTACCTCTTGCTCCATAATTTGACAAGCTATATAGAGGAGCATTTTCTACAACTTAGTCTCTTCTAAATAGTCAGTATATTAGAATGCTTACCACAAAAGTAGATAAATAAAAAAATCTAAGGCATCTGTGTTGCTAAGTTATATCTTTAATTGGTGTAATATTATTGTTTAAATACTTCAGTGGGTTTTTTTGTGCAATTCTGCTTTTCTTGTCAATCTTCTCTACAGAGCTTACATATGTGTGCTCTGTGTGTGATTGGGTAACTATGTTCACACTGATGTCTTAAATGAATAAATTACTGAATTAATGAGAGGGTATATATTCTGAAAGTGTTTTAGTCATTGGGGAAAATAGACAACCTATACAAATAAGAGTATTGTGATAAAGTAGTGATGTGTGCAATGAATATTAAGATTTATTAATTCTCTTTTAAAGAATAGTAACACCACCAAACATAACTTGTAATTTTGAAAAATAGTTCATAAGGGTCACCCATGGTGAATATGCCTCTTTTTTATGTAGCTACATCAGATGGCTTGCTGAAGTCTACCTGAATATTAGAACTGTACATTTTAGAGATGTGCTAGACATAGATTACCCATTACAAAGGAGAAAAAAGAAAAGGACTCCTTGAAGTAATCACACACTTTGAAAACTTAGAAGAAAATGAAGGAAGCTAATTAATTAACAAAACAACATTTCTTCTAGATAGAAGAAAGATGAGGATGGGAAAAGGGAAGGTGGGGGAGTAACGCTCTTAACATCCAGGTGTTTAATCCATATTTTTCAGGAGGTAGCAACACTTTTTCAGAGTTTTGTAAACAAGACTAGTACATTCTTTTCCTTCTGCATGAAAACTGATGTTCAAAACAATAGAGACTCAGCACTTTTATTGTAGCAGAGTTGTGAATAACATTAGAAACTATTGCTGCAATGTTTACCTGTGCTGCATTGTTAAGTACCCTATAGATACAGTCATTAACACACACACACACACACACACACACACACACACACACACACACACACACACACACACAATGAAGTCCTCCTGCTTAGAGCGTTGAGTTTGAACTCACAGAACAAAATATGCTGCCCTATCGCCATGGTGCATAGATACAAAACATGACTGAGCTGTGAAGCCATTAAAAACACAACACCAGAGCAAATTGTCAATGCAATCACATATCGACTCACTGCGTAATACAGATCTGATTCCCAGCCCCAGAAAGAGAGGCCCTGCTTTAAGCAATAGGAAAGTGCCTTCCATCTGTCTGCCTGTGCAATCTGCCAGAAGAGAAATGCAGGCAAAAGACGTTCCCCAGACCTGAAATGCTTTTATCTGTCCTTAGAGAGAGATTTCTTCCAGTCTTTGGATGTTAGAGCGATCTACACTAGCACCGAGGAGGTAAAAGGCCGCGGGTTGCTTTTCCAGGAGCAGTCGGTAGTGCTAGCGGAAGAAATGTTGATTGAGAAAATAGGGCTTGTTGCAATGCTGCTGCAGCCGCCGCCGCCGCCGCCGCCGCCTCCGCCGCCGCCGCCGCCACCACCGCTCCTCCGGCAGCAGGCGTGGGGGCAGTTGGCTGATCACTGATGCATATCAATAACCATGTACTTGAGATTTCTCATGACATCATCATTACCTTGGTCTCCCGCGGTCTCGAACCTTTGACCTTGCCGGGCTGGTCCACAATTTGGCAGTGAAAGCCCCTCCAATGATGGCCCTTTTCTCCTTCTTTCAGACCGGGGGCAGCAGCACGCCAGCAAGACTGCATCTTCGCCTCCCCAGCCTAGAAGCCCCGTGAAATCGAGGATCTTCCCCCTAAAACACTCACATACAAGATATGTGCAATCAAGCTGCCACCACTTGGTAAAAAGCCCATGATGCCTAACCCAAAAGCATCGGGAGCAGATCCTTGAATCAGCTGTCACTTCTATAGAATGGGATTTTTTTTTCCCCTTCCTCCTTAACCTGCGCTGGAAATTGCTGTTGGCTTTATACATCTCTATAGAGGAAAGCTAAAGCGTCTTGCGTGAGAATGAAGCAATTTACAATGCAAATAGAGGCCTGTGAAGGGATGGATGCTGCTGCTCACTCTAACAGACTGCTGCACCTTAATAGCTGGTTTTATTTTCTAATATTAATAGATGAATTGTTGGCCATCGCTGCCGGAGATTACTTGCTGAAAGGGGAAAAAAAGTTTGGAATAAACTCTGAAGGCAACAGATCTTATTTGGATGTTTTAGCTGCGCACATACACAAACAGAAACCAGGTCATAATTACATAAAAGGAGGAATCTTAAACCCTGCGAGTATCCTGGAGGACTACTCTTCGTACTGCCAGAAGGAACCGGGATTTGGAGCCTGGCAAGAGGAAGACACAGGCATGTGAGGGAAGCGAGTTGTTATCTTTGGTTATCTAGCTGTATGAGTGTATTGGTCTTCATAAAGCTAGATAACCGAAAGTAAAAACTCCTTCAAGATCGACGGGGACCATGTGAGAATGAAAGACTACAACCAAGAGACAGTAAAAACCAGAAAGGTCAGGAATACTTATTGAATCTAACTTTGTTTTTGCTTTTTTTTTTTTTCTTTCCTTATGATTAAAGGTGGGATGAAAGGAAATTAGGTGACACGCATATGCGAAAATATAAAGGTGCTAGGATTTGAGAGGTGTTACAGCTGCAAAGGAGAATTGTATAGTACTAATGAGTAAAGATGCATGTACAATTTGTTCTATTTTTAAGAAAAAAGTTTACATACAAGGATTTTTTTTTTCTTAGAAAGCTGTTGTAGAGATGTCAGATGCCTGGTTTAAGAATGATTCCGTAATTATGTAGATTTGGGCAATTCCCTTCTGTGCCCCTCCCCCCAAATTTGAAGACTGTGCTTGGAACCTACTTTAAATCTATTTGGGCCGAACATCAAATTCTATGAAATTAGACTTTCAGAAAAGTTTATACTGGAATCTTAATAAATTATATCTACTAAGGACTTAGAACTAGCAGGGAAAATGAAAAACAGAAGCAAAGGCTGATTTTTATTCTTCTATTCAGAATACAAGGACAGATGCTTCTCTGTTCCAAGAGGGTTTCCTTGAGGAAGCTACTGAAGCAGAAAGACATGATGGAGACGAGATCGCCTCCCCTCTTGTCAAAGTGTTAAAAAAATGTTCTGTCTTACTCTGCGCCTAGCATTGGAAATGAAAGTGACATTTACGCCACAACCCACGTGTGCGCCTCCTCTCTTTTTGTTTAAGGATGATCAGGTCTATCCAGGAAACAGCTCTGGCATCCCAAACTGAAATAATTAGGACGTATATAGACCTGACAAAAATGGAAAGGGGGTGGGGAATCTGAGGGTCTGTCTTGCCTAATTGATTCCGCTAAACGGAATGCAGGAGATGTGAACGGCAGGACGCTCCGATTCCCACGCTCGGGGGCAAGTGGTAAAGCGGGCGGCAGCCTATGACAGACAGCCCTGTTGGGGGGTAGGGGTATGAAAAAAACATCAAGTGCACACACCATACTCATCTCCATCGCTTAAGAAAGTAAAGGCATTTCCCACCCACAGCCATCTGCAGCCTCCCAAATGGCAACTGCCAACTGGTCTGAAGCTGCTGCATACTGTTTGTTTCTGTTAATTTTTTAGCCATTGTTCAATCTGGCCTTGATTAAGTTTGGTTTTCTTCTTTGTTTAAGATTTTCACCATTTAAGGAAAAGTAGTAGAAATCCATTTCAAGAATGTCCCATTAGCTACCTGCCCTTCACAAGAAATTCTCACTCTGTGCTCAGGGCCTTGTGACCACCTTTTGGCTTTTGTTTTGGCTGGGCTATATTTTAAAGTACATTTGGCTGTTTTGCAATCATTTTTAAGACTTTCGGCTGTTTACCTGTTAATATGACACACCAAGGAACTTGGTTTGCTTATGCTAATTAGATATACACTGGAAATAAAATTATAAAGTCACCAACCTATAGAAAGTTGGTTACAATAAATATGTGATAAAAGGTTGTTTTGGAATAGTCCTAGCTAGATGTGTCTTCAACAGTCATTTTTATTTAACCTAAAAATAACTGCCTCACTTAAACTGGGGTTTTTAGAGGTCCCTATTGTAATCCTTTCCTAAAAGTCACCCTTTTGTCACGTGTCACCAAGCCCACATTTGTATAGGCATTACACATAAATACAACATTGCAATAAGAAAGTGTCCAAAATAGCCTGTTATCTTCCACATGGTCTAGGTTACTGACACTCCCAAATACATAATTTTTCTCCAAAGATAGTCCCTTTTGCTTTGTAGCTACAACTCCTCCTAGGATTGCAGACTCAAAAGCCTGTAAAGTCACTGTTAGTGTCATTTAGAAGCTCTGAGAGACTTTATTAACGTAAATTCTCAACTTGGCTGCTGAGCACGTGCCAAAGTTTTACTACTGTAGTGACCGTTGAGAAGACCCTTGTTTATTTACATTTGAAGCACTGTTTGTGCAAACAACCTTTCATTGTTAAGTGCCTGTGTTCCTTTCATTTACTTCATGTCCAGGGGTGCTATTTACCTAGAACCATTGTCTACTACAATTAACATTTACATTACAAAGTGTGTGGTTTTCTTTCTCAAGGAGGTTCAATTAAGGCAATAAGATGTTTGCTGGGGAAACCTATTGTTTACTGAAAGCACTCAATGGAGTCAAATTACTAAAGCTTTTGCCTACATCTTGGTCTTTTATGTAAATATGTTAAATATAACAGCTAAGGAAAATAAACAATATTAAATTATGTGTTTGCCATTGTCATATCAAACTTGCTTTGTATCATACTAATGTTACATAACTTATCGATCAATAAAAATACATTTCAGTGTTATTTTCATTTTATTTTTTGCTGTTCCACTGCTCTTGCTGCAACATGTCCCAAATTTTCTTTTTTTCCTATTACACATCAAACTTCTGACATTTTGTTTTATTTGTGTGCGTTAAAGGAGGTACTGTATCTGAGTTTGAGTGTGAAGGGTGTTGGAGATAATCTCTACAATGACCTTATAATAAGGTGATATTTCTTTGAAATCTGAAATATTCCAGAGGCATGTACATTTGAGTCAAAAGAAGTGTAAATATCAGTTAAGCAGTTCTTTGAAAGCTAGTTTTAACATTGGCAGAACCGGATCAAGTTTATTTAGCATACCACTGCATTGTAAAACAGTTGGAGTGAAGTTGCAGGTTGCGTGAGTATGCATGTTAACTAGTGGGAACCAAGCACAGTCTTTGTGAAAGGGGAGCAGCAGATTGCTGTGCAAGGCCAATGTTAAAAAGGCAGCTGAATTTAACACCATCTGGAAGAAAAGATCCCTTCACGACTTTCTCACACCGTCAGACAAAACTAGTGTCTCTTGTTCCAAGCCCTTGTCTATGCAACCATACAATACTGAGTCATTATACTTTTGCTGAGAGAAAATTTGAGAACACAATATGGGTAACCAGTGAATGACCAAGTTTCATTGTGCCCGCTTAAGTCGATTGAAATCTACGTCTAGAGCTATGAATGGTAGTATTGTTTTCCTCACCAGGGCTGTACTAAATGTCAGCACAGTGTAAAGAAAAACTTGAAGTCTGCAAATAACTTACCAGATCTCAATTATAATATTTTCCCACACTAGAACTAATATCATTGCGAGGGGCTACATTGCAGAAAATACAATAAGAAATGAAAAAGAAATAAGAGAGTTCATTAAGAAGTTACTTTTTCCAGCCAAACATTTTAATTTTCTGATGGGAACTTCAATTCAGACTGCAGGCTGAGTTGAGGAGTAGAATTCATTACTTGGAAGTTCAAGTTACAAAAATGCTTCTTGTGCAATTAAAATAGAATAAAACAAACACCCAATTCTACCTGAAACCCTCTCTTACTAAATATAAGCCCACTCTTCTCAGGTTTTATTGCTAGAGTTCTGCTTAGAATTGTTAGTGTGAATCTAGCTTAAATTTTATTTTAAATTTTAGCACACTACTCTTTGAAAGTTTGCCACTGTGATTGACATTGTAAAAGAACACCATAGATGTACATTTCCAAAAATATATGAGAACATTCTAGTACCTCCCTTGGTGGATTCTAGTGTCCTCAGAAATAAGCTTTTCCTTTATATCACACCCTTCCCTCCATTTTCTAACTTAAAAAAATAATTTGTGTAAATCAGTTATCCTTCGGCTTAAGTCACACAATCTATTTGACTGTAAACAGTCAGAAAAAGGAAACAAAGCAGTTCAAAAAAAGTAAAAGGAGTTGATTGTGTATGTTTTATTAAGATGTCTGTTTTAAATATAATTGACTTTGCAATTTTGCTATTGTGTCACCAAGTGTCGCATAGTTCTTAACATGTAAGTGCAAAACAATGAGTAATTGCTGTTTTGCTGAATAATACATCTGAGTTGCCAGCATCAAAGGTATTATTTTGTGTATTTCTAAACAGGAACGTTAACTGCAGGTTTTGACATCTAGAATCTTTTCTTGAAGTACTTAGAAATAGGCTGATAAAATGATACCTTTAAAAGTAAATATAAAGATATAACCAACTTATTTTCCTCATCCTACTTTGTGCCACTAGAAAATTAGCAATGAAAAGTCACTAAAAAATCAATTATAAAGGATATAACATAAAGACAGTCGAGCAAAAAATCTAACAGAACCACAAAAATAGAAATTGGATAGAAGTAAAAAAAAAACGATACATAGGAAGAGTTCCGAAATATCTTGGCAGAATATGAATGGGTGTATTTAACAGTATCAGTCCCCTACTGAAGTCACCATTAATATGCATAATAATGAGATAAATGCATTATTTACATTTAAAATGGAATATTTTTCCAAAGAGGATATTCTTTAAGGCTTCTTAAATACTAACTTATCTACTAGTAGTGCTCTTTGTGTTTATTTTTAAAATTAAAGTGATTTTCTTATTTGAAGATACATGAAATTCTAATTTGATTTTGTGCAGTCTGATGAAAATTAAGCAATCATTTAAATAATAAGAGATAGGGATGAGTACATTTCAAGTTTAGAAACATTCTTCCTATTTATATAAACACTTCAGGATATTTTAGCAATTTTTGACTTTTTAAAAATTGAGGTTTTATTTTCCATTGTGTCTTATGAAAATGAATGTGAGGTTGTGCAACCATCCAGGTTTTTTTTTTCTTTTCCCTCAATTGATACCCTTTTCCCACTTTGTGACTTACCTTTCCCTCAGTTTGCTAGGATAAATAAAACACACCATAATATGTTTTGTTGAGATGAATGGATAGTGGTGGTGGTGAACTGGGAGACAAGGGATAAGTGTCTCTTAAGATAAAATCTAACCACAATTAAAGTTATTGAGTAAAAGGTATCTGTAGTAATGGGTCAACTGTTTTAACATTAGTCCTTGGAGACAGTTAAACAGGTCCTACAGCAATGGGGCTTGTAAGGCAGTTCCTCAGTGTCTCAGGATTTTAATGGATGGCTTTGTTAGCCTGTTTTTCTGTTCATCGGTGTCTTAGCACAAGTTAAACAAGCCAGTACAAAAATCAGCAGAAACCTCCATCCCCATTTGCTTAGAGAACCCATTTCATTCCTTCTGGGAACTGTTCGACTTTATTGTGGAATTAATTCTAAGATGATGAATGGAAATGTACAGTACATAGTTGTGATTGCTACTAAGGGATCTCTGGCCGCTCTCCATCAGGGCCCGGGCAGATAGTGCACTTCCTCAGAAAGGTGATGACCATCTTTGAGGCAGAAGCATGTGGCTTTCCGCTTTGCAGCCAACTGCCAGACCACAGGGGGCAGAGCCTTAAAAAAAGTGCAGATAATCGACTTTATTCAGGGAAATACGGAGTTCTGAGCCATGTTTGTTCAAAGAGAAGCACATCGCTGTGCCTGGTGCTTTGACTCGGTTTTAGCTTAGCGCCAGTACCACCCATTCCAGAGATCTAAAAATAGCCAAGCTCAGCAGCCTCCTAGCCAGGTGCTTGGCGAGGGCGGGGTACAGAAGGACAGCCGACTCTGTGACTGACTGCACAAGCGGCGGGGCTAGGCGCGGACGGCCGCGAAGGCTGCCGCTGGGCCACTGGGCAGCACAACGCCTCCAGGCGACCGCCAACAGCCGAGTCCTCCCGCAGCTGCGGCTGCTCGCGGCTCTCGCCCGAAAGCCGGCGTCTGATTGGTGTTTCCCGGGAGACGGGCTGCCCGAGCTGCCGGAGCTGGTGCGCCGGCGCGCGCGCTCCCGGGGCTGGCGCGCGGCGAGGCTGGGCGCGCGCCTCGGCCGGGGAGGCGTGGGGCGGGGAGGCGTCCCGAGTTGGCACAGCTCGGGTAACCGCGCCCTCCTTTCGCAGCCGGGAGGTTGCTGGACCCCCGCGCCGTGGCTGCGGGATGCGACCCCGCAGAGGCAGAAGCTCCGCCTCTCCTTTGCCAGGCACTTTGGGGGTTTGTGCAAGGGCTGCTTTGCGGGTTTTGGTTTGCCTGTGTCTCGGCCCCTCGCTACGACGTGGGCCCTGCCTCTGAGCCGGCTTGGGTCTGTGGTTACTTGGGAGTCCCCAAGTCGCGGTTGTGAATGGGGAGAAGTGGAGGTTTAGTCACGCCTGGGTGTTCGGTACTGCAAGCATATCCAGGTGCCTCTTCCTGGTCACAGGGTCCCTTCCTCGGGCTGGCAGGAAACTTGTGGTTAAGAGGCTTTCTTTTCCTGAGTTTTTCGAGTTCTATCTGGGTTTCTTTCCTGGATATGATCAATATTATTGATAAAGGTGGGGACACCATCTTGCCCCCTCCACACACATTTTTTTTTTTAAACCTAGTGAAATCCTGCTAACAGAAAGGGTTCCTCGAGTGGGAAAGCTTTTGAGGGATGTTGTTGGGGGCTGGGGTTGAGTGCAAGCTGCTCTGGGCCCTTTCCAGGAGCAATGTCCACCTGCGTTCCCATCCCTGACCCTCTCCCCCCATTGCGCATTGAGTGTCAGAGTGTATCTCCCCCCCCATCAGATTTGTTGGAAATAATAATCTCCTTGTTGGGTGGATACAGTAGAACTTGTTCAGAGCTTACTTTAAAAAAAGAGATCTGGGTCTTAAGCACTTACTAAAGCCAGTTAATAACATCATGCATGGACATTTAAACTTGTTGTAAGTTGCAGAGAGGATTAGCGGGGAGTCACGCTGTGCGCAGCTAATGATACCATCTTAGCTCTAACTGGGCTAAATCCACCTCGCCTGGCGCAGGTCCGGGTCTCCGGCCCTCCAGTGAGGCTAGGAAGGAGGAGGAAGGAGGGCAGAAACCGGTCCTTGTTTCAGGTGAAGGTCAATTGTCCTCGGAGGCCACGGGAGGTCTTGTTGCTGGGTGGGCAAGGTTACTGGACAAGGGCCTAGGCATCCCCCGCACCATGATCTGCGGTCTGTACTTTAGTGACATTGAAGGTTCCTGGCCAACACTGCCGAAACAATTTTTGATTTATTAGCCAAAGGGCGAGGAAAGTTCTGTTGGATGCTCCGGTGAGAGTTCAGGGTTAAAAATGGTGGCTTTCTTGCTACCTGGTGTATTTGCATTACAAAGACCGTTTACTTTCAATTCTACTTTAAAAAAGTACTCAAACTGAGTTTTTCACAGGTAAATTTCCTAGCATATTATTAACAACTTCCTGTCATAATCTTACTCAACTAGTTTCAAACTGATTACTGTTTTAAGGCGGTTTGCGACTATTTTATGACAGGGCCAATTAGAAAAAACCCTGGGAAAATGCTGCGTTATTAAAACACTTACCTAACAATATTCATCTGGCTCTGTCACTAAGTAGCAATTTGACTGATTTCTTGTGTTCTGGTTTCTTTAAATAGTCACTTGCCCTGGGAAAACAAGCTATCAGGATAATTTTAACTGTAACGTGGCTCTTGATGTTATTTTTCTTTTCAACTCAAACATGACACAGTTAAAATGTGTATGTCTGCTATCATTAATAGATACTGTTAAATTGGAAATAACTATAAATGCCAGTCACTTGAATAACTGGTGAAACCTGTAAATTGAAGGCTAAAGAAACCACTTGAGATAGAAGTTATGTGTTAAAAATACAAAAGCAAACCAACAATAAGCACTTTCTATTAATTAAGCCACAAAAATGATTTATGGAATATTACCCACAGTGTTTCTTAAATCTTTGTCTTTTAGGGGAAACAAAATCTTTCTACACACACACACACACACACAAGTGAAATTTATTGGAATGGAATGATTAAGAAATATTTTTCACTGAATAAATATGCATAATTAGTATTTTTATCAACCCCGTTCTAATGAAAAAAATTCCTATAATTTATTTGGGGTAGTACCTTCATGAAGATAATAATAGATTTAATATCATTGAAATTCAGAATCCATGGGCTTGCTTCCTGTCAAGGCTAGATCTCTTGAATAGTAATAACAGAAGTGGACTTAGCCCTTATTTTTAATTCAGTGAGTATTATGCAGGTACCTGAAACTGTTGCATGAATGTAACAGTCCTTAGGAGAGACTCACATACTAGAATTTAAGCTTTTTTAAAAAGCACATTATTTTGTATAGAGTAGCTGCTTAATATTTATTATTTTAATGTGTTAAATTATCCTTGAAATATACAATATACATGAAAAGTTAAATTAACATTGGCTAAAATTAGGAACTTGATGGTGAAGATGTTGAGCAGGCTGTGGGATAGCTTGAAAACTGTTTAGAAGCTTTAAATAAGAAGTTATCATCATGACTGATTCATAGCAAGTGGGTTCAAAAAGAATGGAAGATAATTTTAGGTCTTCATCTACAGAGTTTGAAATATACACTACTTGAGTTGTGCCAATAGTGGAAATACCTAGGTAGCAAGAGAATAGGAATTAACAAATTAATTTACATTTGCATTACTTTATAAAGTGATTCATCACATCTAGTAGGTATTTAGATTAATATAAGAAATAAAAAGTTCACCTGTTCCCAAATAAAGTTAGAAATTGCTGAGTAGCTGAAATTTTTCATACTGACAACTCATGCTCAATTATAGCTTGAAATCTCAGTTTGCAGATATGACATGGGATTCCAATGATTCAAACAGCACAGTATAAATACTGCATATATTTCTGCCAAATTTGTCTCAGATGGACTAGCTGCTAAGGAAGAATCCATAGCATGACTGAGCTAACAGGAAGTGTGTTACCTCTCCAGTAGGTAAGCCTCTCTCCATTTGAATGCTGTGCTCACTGATGGGAGAGAAGACTTGAAGTTCTGTCATTTTTCTGGACCTTAGCCTTAAGGTCTGTATTGTCACTTCAAAATATATGAAGTGAGCAATATTTTTGTTAGCCAATAATTATAAAGACAAAATTATTTTCATAGCCTTTGGAAATAGAAATTTGGCTTTATTAAAAGACTTTAGCTCTATTTTATTAGAGATTGTCTAATTCAATTTTGATTTTTCAGATTGCATTTTATACTATAAAGAGCCCTTCTTCATAAAATGCAGCTTGAAAAGAAAAATATTTATGCTTTTATCATTTTAAGTGATCAAATACTGCACTGCTAGATATTATAATATCATGTGCATCACTACATTATTAACTTAATCTAATGCTCAGAGCCATTACCACATTCATGGTGTCTTTCTGATATCTCTCCAGTCCACTGGATTTTGAAGTGTGATTATGTAAATTTTCTTCTGATAAATAAATTACTATAATTGTACTTGAAATACCGCTCAAATTCTTAAGACCATGGCATCTAAATAATATATTATGCATTCCTTAATTATTTATCAAGACTAATTCAAAATAACTGTAGGGCAAAGCATACATTTATTTTTAAATAGTCATCCCCTTCCCCAATTTTTTCAGGTTAAAAAATATTCCAGATGGTGAAAATATGGGGTATGTGAAAAATGTTGATGAGTGGAGTGAGTCAATAGCAAGTTTATCCTTATCTCTGGTTTGCCCAATAACACTATTTCCCTGATGCAGTTTTTATGGCATAGGATCTTAAGGCCAGGCCAAAAAGAGTATTTTGGTTGTGGGATAAGATGTCTGAATGTTCAACATTAGTGCAGAAAATTCCTCATCATTATTTGGCAGGAAAAAAGGAAAAGTTAGGAAATAACACATTTTTAATCCATACTTATTTTTAAAGTCCTTTTAGAATCATAATAAGGAAATTGTAAATGATACTAAATTTCAAGTATGGCTTTCCTTCATTTAATTATAGATATAGAAAATCACAATAATTGAATGGTGCCTTTTCATTGTTCAACATTGCAAAGCTATATCCAGAACTCTTGTTGCACTGTGCCTTTAAAGGAAGCATGTGTGTATTTTACCTAAATAAATTCTAATTGCAGAATCCACTCTAATCACCACAGAGAAATCATCTGAAGCCTCCTAAGTTCATGAGCTACACTTTTCTTTTTTATTCTGCAGACCACACCTTATCTGGTTGCTAATGAAATACAGGAGATTGATTGCAGAAAATCTTCAAGGGAATATTTGCTGTACCATGTATAGTAAGCTCCATTTGATACATTAGCATTTAGCCATTTTATGCAAATTTAGAGAAAATGACTCATGTATATGATTTAATATGCATCAGCGATAACTCATACCACCCTTATAAGAAAAAAGAAATTAAAAATTCATTAGAAAACTAGACTAGTGCCACTACATGGTTAAAACATTATTAAAGCATATTTCAATGTTTTGCTTACACTAGTGTTCTCATCATGGTGCCACCATTTCATGACAAAGGCCGTAGAGGAGAAAACATTCAACTTAAAATGTCTGCTGGCACACATCGCTGGATTTGTGTGTCACTAAACAATGAGCGAGCATAGCCTTGAATACCAACTATTTAATTAGCACTTTTGGAAGCCATGCATAGAAAATAGCTCATTTACATGCATCTGCTTAGCGATTAGTCCCATAAAAAGCTACCATTTTTTTGTTGTTGTTTAATATAGCGAGCATTTTACCATTCGGCCATGAAAGAAATCAAAACATATGTTATTATTTTCAAATCCTGAAATTCAGAGATTTAATTAAAACAGGCAAAAGTCTTCATATTTCTTTTCAAGGTATATTTAAATTATTTAATTTAACCTTAAGTGTACCATAAAAGGCTGGATACAAGTAATAATTAAGAACTTCAAAGGGCAACGGAAACCCTCTAACAGTCCTTGGTTTAATTAAAGGCTATTATTGGAAGGCTCTCAAATATACAGTTACATTTAATGACAAATGATGACTACTAAAAGCAGTATTTGAAAGTTATGAGTATCTTATTTTAAATACTATTGACAGACTCTAGAAAGTATTTCTACCATTCCATTTTGAAAATAAATGACATGCATTTCTTAAAAAATCATATTGATAACATTAAAAGCCTTTAGTTTATGATGCTTTGCTTTTCATTGATTCTCTAGTCTACACATACCTGTCATGATCATGAATTAATTGTATACTTCTTTAAAATCATGTCTGCCAATTTAAATACCTTTAGCAGGGTGTATTTTTCTAATACAGTCGAGTATTTATGAAGGCACATATGCAAATGTGTCAGGATGCATTAACAGTAAAACTGTGCTTTATTCAAGCATTTTGAAATATATTATTTTTTTAATATGAATTGATATTTAATATAACCATAATAAAATTTTCACATGTTTGTGTTGTCAGTCACATTTTGTGAGTAGACAATTGGTCAGAAAAACAGTGATTCTAAATGAATTATAGAAGGTATACATAGCATATATAAACAGACATAGGTCATTTATGTAAAATTTGCTGTTTTATTTTAAGTGTTATACTCATTGAACTATTTTGCCATATGTATATTTATTTGTATGAGAAATTTTGTTGAAATTTGCATAGTTACAATTCAGGGTAGATGAATAATTCTCAAGTGAAACTGATGAGCAAATTCCTTAAAAATTCATTCAGAACATACTACTGATTCTGTTTGTTAATTATTTTTAGTAATTTGCTTATAAACACATGTATAATAAAAATCACCTTACTACACATGTAAATTTTTGCTTTTATTAATTTTGAAAATAACAGTATTTCCCTTGTCTAGCTGTGGGCCTTTGAATGCCATGGGCTGTGTGATCTTGGAAAGATTGCTGTATTAAGTATGTGGACATGAATCATTATCTATCTAGCTTATCCTTTTTGCTAGTTAAATGACGTACCATATGTAAATAGTCCACTGTACGTGCAAGAAAATTGTGCTCTTTATGTGACTTTTATATAGCATGTTATTTAATTTGAATTATTTTACTTAAATTTTTTGTTCCATTCTTCTTGAAACCAGATTTATTTATTTATTTATTTATTTATTTATTTATTTAGACAGGGTTTTTCTATGTAACCCAGGCTGGTCTGAACTTGTGATTCTCCTGCATCAATCTCCTGAGTGCTGGGATTACAGGTGTATACCACTCTGCCCAGCTGAAACCAATATTATTCTTCCTCACCTCCCAAATGCACAGATGCTCATAATACGTAAAAGGTTTATAGAGTAAGGCAATTACCTGTCTTGCTTACTGCTGAATATATTGTACCTAGAACAGTATGGGTCACATAAAAATGCTCAATGAGTGTTTATTGGTGAAAGAATGAACATGTTTAAATAAGAGATTAATGTTTCTCTGATAGTTGTTGTCATACAGATCTAAAGGGATTGATTTAGATAGAATGGTTCCCCCAGGATGGGAGCCCTTTTGAAGCTGCCCAGCTATGTTGAGATTACCTTTTCTAGAGTAAGACCATCATTTCATTTGAGAGTGAGTGATTGGAAGCAACTTCTAAGCTACCTTTTCAGTTTTTTCTTAGGATA
Source organism: Castor canadensis (assembly GCF_047511655.1). Classification (NCBI taxonomy): domain Eukaryota; kingdom Metazoa; phylum Chordata; class Mammalia; order Rodentia; family Castoridae; genus Castor; species Castor canadensis. The sequence continues at coordinate 104,406,742 of NC_133391.1, forward strand.
TACATTGGAGATCCTATGCTCCATATTAGGAATGGTCATGGGCCAACCAAATTAACTGGACATCTGGGAAATGAATCCTAGAACACAGAATTACAAGCACAGTTCAAACAAAAGAATTTTGGAAGTGTGGGGATAGTGGGGATAAGAAAGAGGAATGAGGGGGTGAATAAGATCAAAGTACATTGTATGCATATATTGAAATATCACAATGAAACACCTCTGTACAATTTATATGTACCGATTAAAAAGTATTTTAGAAGTACTTACTATATTTATATCCTTTTGATTAAAATAATTATTTCATAGACATATATTATTTGTAAAATGGCCTGACATGCCTATAATTTTTAACTGATGACAGAAAAAATAAGTGAAGGCAAGAATCATCCTTCTTTGTCTAACCCCTTGATTAAATTAGGAGTTTTTTTTTTTTCTTTTACAGCTGTGGGGACCAAACCCAGGTTCTTGCACATGTGAGACAAGTGCTCTACAACTGAACTATACTTCCAGCCCCTAGGACCATTTTTTGGAAAACTCCACTGGTTTCCTTAGAATACTACAAATTATGAATAAAGTTATATTACTAAATATACTAAATATAAGCTGCAATTGAAAAGCTACATGGAGAATTTACATGCAAAAATTGAAATGTATGATTTGGTATAAACAGTGAAAAGGTGACTTCACATTTTTATGCAACACAAGTTCAAAATAACAAAAGATGGGGAACTCAAAACAATGAAATGCTTATTAGTCTCCTATTGTGTTCCTACCAGAGGTTCTTAGAAAATAACCAAATGGTGGATTGTTAGTAAGCAATAAGCAAATATGCTCTCACAGCTAAGTAGTAGAATGGTGAGTCAAGGGAACGTGCACTGGTGGCTCACACCTGTAATCCTTAGCAACTCAAGAGGCAGAGATCAGGATCATGGTTCAGAGCAGCCTGGGCAGATAGTTCATGAGACCCTATCTTGAAAATACCCAACACAAAACAGATCTAGTGGAGTTGCTCAAGCAGCAATGCACCTGCCTAGGAAGTGTGAGGCCCTGAATTCAAACCCCAGTACTGCCAAGAAAAAGAAAGAAAGAAAAGTGCAGCCCTTTTCTATTTATGTACCATAGAGAAAGGATGTTCTTGATTTGGACGTTGCATTAAATATTTGACTCCATTATCTCTTTCAAGATTATTCACATACTATTTTGGTCTACAGATGCATTTTTTAAAACTATATTTGATTCAGTTTGGGTGTCAAAAGGGATCAAATGATAACTTAAGAGATATAAGGCACTTTGCAAGACATCTGTCTTGAACATCATGATTGACTCTGGACTCTGGCCAAATCTGTATCCAGACTGCTGTTTTCATCAGACTTTATCATAAAGCAAAACAGAAAATTCAGATGAAATATTTTATCTGGCTCACTTTCATGCTTTTGGCTTTTAATTACAAAAGAAATCTCCAGTATATAAGTGGCCATACTGCTTCTTCCTACATCAAAAGTAGAGCTAAATATGTGGAAAGTCATTAAGAATTTCTAGGCCAATAGAAAAATCTATTAACCAGCATGTATTTATGGAGTACTTATACAAAAACGCAGTGCTAGGGGATACTTGTGAATTTGGGAGTGTAGGCTTGGGAGATAGGAATCTTTGAAGAGGGCTAACTGTAAGAAACCTAAGATCTGTTTGGGAAAACTAGATTAATAAATATGAACAATGTAAGGAAATATTAAATTGCTAGACACATCAATATTATAGAAATCCTCAGTAAAGATAAATCAATAAGGAGAATGTAATATTTGCAGCTTTGAACTTAGGTTGTGAACGAGTTACAGAATTAAGACAAATAGAGGAGGGAACAGTATGGGCTTGAAAAAGAAAATGATTGATTATGGCCTGGATGCATGAATGAACAGAGCATGTTTTTGAGAGTGAGAAGGGAGAAGAGCTTTATACTCAGTAATGGTGATTAATATTTGTAGATAGGTGAGATAAGACAAGATTATTTATATTCTTGAAACTTGGCCATTGGAAATAGACATGATGATAGAAATTACAGTTTGTTATTTTGCTTTTCTTCTTCTTTTTTCAGTGCTGGGGATTGAACTCAGCTCTTTGCATGTGCTAAGCAAGCACTTTACCACTGCTCTACACTCCCAGCCCTAGTGTTTCTTCTTTGATGAAGAAACAAATATTTATTGAGGAGCTACCATGTGCAAAGTACTGTGCTACACACTGGAAAGAGAGTTGAAATCAATTCTAGCCTAACATGAAATTTGCATTCTAGCTGGGAAGCTACACTTTAAACAACTAATCACACACTTGACTGACTATGGCTATGATAAGTTCTGCAATGGAGAACTATAGGGACAAGTCTGGGATAATGGGCAGGACTGGAAATGTTCTTTTCAGGAGTAATGCTTGATGAGGTGAACTCAAGGAGGAATAGAAAATGACTGAGTAGATGGGGGCAGGCAGGCAGAAATTTATAAATGAGGAGGTAACACATGGCAAAGTCTCTAGGTAGAAGGAGGCCTGCTTTATTTTAACAACTTCAAAATCAGTGTGACTAGAGAACAGAAATATACAGGAGACAAGGTAGGATGCCGTAAGACGAGGTTAGAGTGCTAGGCAGGCTTTGTAGGGTTTTGGTCTTTGGCCTAAGTGTGGTAGAAAGCCACTGAATGGTTTTAAGCAAGGGACCGGTATGGTTGAATTAAAACAGACCAATCTGTCTGTAGTAGAAGGTAAGAATGGATGAGGGAAAACTGGTTACTAAGCTGTAGTAGTATTTAAGAGAAGATTTGGAGCTTTGGATGAGACTGGTCGTGAAAATGAACAGAGCAGATAGAGTTAAGAGGTATTTATGAAACCAAGTGGCCAGATAAACAAAATGAAAGAAATAGCATTTAAAGAAGGGTTGGCTGTCATTGGTATTAAAATGAGTGAAAATGAGCCTAGTATGGAATTAGGGAGCCAGTTGGAGACTATGACAACACTTTGAGAAGGTGATGTAACCTGAAATTTGGAAGGAAGAAGAGAAGACATGTGCTAAAGTTATTTTGAAAAAAACAAATTACAGATTGGTTTTTTTAACTAAAGGCAGGCAAGTGCTTTATGATGTAAGCCATGCTCCCAGCCCTTTTTTACTTATTTTTCAGATAGGATCTCATGTATTTTACCCAGGCTTGCCTTGGGCAGTGATTCTTCTATGTATGCCTCTGTGTAGCTGGAATTACAATTGTGAACCGCCACATCCAGATTGTTGAGATGGGCTCTCACTTACTTTTTGCCTGGACTGATCTCAAACTGCAGCACTCCTGATCTCCACCACCTGAGTAACTGGGATCATAGACATGACCCACCATGCCTGGCTCTGGATTTTTTGACTCAAAAGCTTTGTCTTAGTAAGTTGTCTTCACATTACTGTAACAAGCTCCTGAGATAAATTTTTTAAAGTAGGAAAGATTTATTTTGGCTTGCAGTTTTGGAGGTTTTGATTCATGATTGGGCAAATCCATTCCTTTTGGGCCTGTGCTGAGGCAGAATATAGGGAGACTGTGCAATAGAGTGAGCTAACCACCTCATGGTGGCCAGGAAGTGAAAGGGTGAGAGCAGATGGGAGCAACACAATCCTCTTTGAGGGCATGACCCCAATTACCCAAGGTCTCTCAATAGGCCCCAACTCCCAAAGGTTTCCATCACCTTCCAGTAGGGCCAAGCTAGGACCTGACCTCCAATGCATGGGCCTTTGGGGGACATTTCAGATCCATACCATAGTATTTAGTTACTTTAATGACTACAAGAAGTAAGTAGGGTAGAGAGAAAACCCACCTGACTCATTTCAGAAGTGTTGAGTTTGCAGTGTTAAGAAAGCTAATTATAAAGTCCAGATATGGAAGTGTGGTTCTATTTTAGTGGACATAAACAGAGATTTGTGACTGGCTTGAAGTAATAAAATATATGGAACTTGCCAGGGAAAAGTGCATGCAGGAGAGCACTGCAAGACAAGGCAGTGCTGAAATCAGTGCAAGGAAAAAGCAGGTTACTCATGGATTAGTTTACATCTGGAGACACAATCACTCTCAGGAATTCCCTCTTGGAGGCAACTTAAACTTTAGCTGCTTTTTTTCAGTTATTGCAATGAGTCCCCCAGCTCCCTCCCCACATCAAATATCTGTAGTTTGCCATGATTAAGAATATGTTATGAGCTGGGCATAATGGTATACACCTTTAATTCTAGCACATGGGAGTCTGAGGCAGGAGGGTCATGAGCTTTAGGCTAGCATGGGCTACATAGCAAGACTGTCCCAGAAAAAGACATATCACATTGACAGAAACGAGAGAGAGAGATTAGGCCTGCATTTATGTAATTCTAGAAATAATTTAATATTTAAGTAATACTTCATACACATTCAATTAAAATGATTATCAAGTTGTCCAATATATGGTCAAGTGCAAGGAAATTTCCCTCAGAAAAATAACATTTTAAATTCAGTAAGTATTCAGTAAGAATTTATTTACTTGAGAGACAGAGATAGAAGGTCGCAGTTCAAGGCTAGCCCTGGCAAAAGTAAGTTAGATCATGTCTTGAAACATAAGGTAGGTGTCCCAGCCATCCAGAAGGTAGAGTCAGACAAAATTGTGAAACTCTCACAATCTGAAAAACAAACTAAAGCAAAAAGGGCTGGGGGAGTATCTCAAGTGGTAGAGAACTTCCCTGTCGAGCACTAGGTCTTAAGTTCAACTCCAGTACTGCCTAAAAAACAGAAAATAATTTATTGAGAATTTATATACATGGCAACTTGGCACCATTTTGGTCCTATCAATTTTATTTCTGATTGTGAAATCTACATTTTAAAAAGGAAATATAGCCAATAAATAAGTAAATAAAATATCAGTTACATTACTTTATGTAAGACATATGAACCTATTTGGGTTTTAGTAGGAATAAAAATCTCAGGTTGGTCACTTTTGATACTCCATTAAGAACCATAAGAAGCAGAATAGGGAGCAAAACATTATGACATGCATGTGACTGTTTAACTGCATGCATTCTTTCCACAATTAGGCATCCAAGTTCAAGGGAAAAGCTATAGGAAGTAATTTCTTGCCTGCATATTTGTGCTATGAGCTTCAACATCCATTTTTAAAAAGATTTTAGAAAACAGCATGATATTTTGTTGAATACTTTTGTACTGTATTGTGATAATATATTTAATAAAACAATGCTACCACCAGTATTAGGTGTATACAGAAATATATATACATTTTCCCTCCTCTCCCCAGTGGTACTGGGGTTTGAACTCAGGGCCTCATGCTTGCTAGGCTGGTGCTCTACCACTTGAGCAACTCTGCCAGCCCTTTTTTGTATTGAGTATGTTCAAGATAGGGTCTCATGAACTATTTCCCCAGGATGCCTTCAAACTGTGATCCTCCTGTTCTCTGCCTCCTGAGTAGCTAGGATTACAGGCATGAGCCACTGGTGCCAGGCTGAGATTTAGGTATATATTCATATACATATATATACGTGTGTGTCTATATCTATATCTGTTTCTTTTTTCTTTTCAGTACTGCGGTTTGAACTTAGGGCCTCACACTTGCTAGGCAGGTGCTCTACCACTTGGGCCACTCTACCAGTCCTGAAATTCATAGTTTTGAAGTGCTATTTCAGGTAATAGGAGATAGAGTTATTCACAAGTAATGATTGACACTGGGAATGAGAATTTTTAAGTTGACCATTAAGAAAGTAATAAACCATAAAGTGAAAGCTTGGGACACCAATTTGTTTTTCTAATTTATTATTAGTGACTATAGTTTATATTTATTTATTGAAATAGCCAAGGATAGTTCTTTTCTACATCTAAAAGAATAGATGATAGATAATGACTATGCTTTTATTTTAATGGATTATGAAAATTTTAATTTATCAAGTACATTTTCTTTTTCAAGACAATTTAAAAATTTTCCTACATTATAATTTTCAGAAATTTTAGTATTTTTCTAATCACATGTCCTTATTGTTTTATGAATTCGCAATCAGACTTGGCTACTGTTTAATAATTTTAATTTGATCTTACTGTTTAATAATTTTATTGATCTTTTTTTTGATGCTACTGGGACTGAACCCAGGTCTGTGCACATGCTATACAAAAATAAGCTTCCTGGTTCCCTGAGTTCCCTCTTCAGTGTTAACTGCAGTTTCCTGAGGTTTGGAAATTTAAAATTGAAATTACTTTGCTTATGTGAAAGTTCCTCAAATTATAACTATATTGGACTTGGGAACATATTTCTACTATTTCACAACTTTATGTAAAATACAATGTCAAGGTGTGCAAAGATTGAATTTAAACATGAATGATGTATTCAGAATTATTGGGGTTATCTTTGGTGAAAACTAGGCAAAAGGAATTAATATTTTTGTGGAATTCATATTTGAGAAACTTAAAGGAAAGTCATGGAAAATTTCTCCAAAAGATATTTATTTTGCTTCATGGAACTTATGAACATTGTTGTGAATGCAGATAATTCACAATTATTGGTTATTTATAAATTAATTTCCCCCCAAATCCTGTCTACCTGACCACCTTTCAAAATGCCAAGATTAATTAATGGTTTTCCACTTACTTCAAATTAGCTGATCTCTGAATTTTAGCTTTAACTATAATCAATAACCTTTTTTTGTCAACTTCCAAACACAAATCAGTTAAAAATATCAGGACAGAGTGGTTCTCATGGAATCAGGATGTGCTGCTCAGCCCCTAACCTCTGACCAGTGGACTCCTGTGCTCTCAACAATAACTAACCCCAGTAGCCTAATAACCAGTCAGCGCTTCTATGTATAAGCAGAAAAATTACTAATTGAGACATCTATTCTGCCTCATCATCCTTAATTCTTACTGTTATCCTCCACCAGTATTTATGTTAAATCAGACATTCTGTGAGGCTGTCAAGCCCTTGTCTTTAGGTTCAAAGCTAACCTTCAGTTTAGATCCTCCATTTTGGAGGAAATTTTGCAGCAGTCCTACCCTGAAGCAGCCCCTGGTAGAATGGAGGTGGAGCATTACACAGTTAGATAAGTGGTTAAATGTCTTGGGTTTTCTCAAAAGTATATTATGAAGAAAATTCTGAATGTCAAATAGATTGTTAATTGAATAAACCTATGATGTGATTGAGCGAACACTGCTTTCTCAGACATTACAGCTACTCTGACTTTTCTAGAACTCAAAGAATAAGAGACGTAAAAAGAAAAAGAGATTAGTTATTGAAAGCATGTGATGCTCCTCTATTAGTGTTTGTAAACACTGTTTTGTTTAATCCTGGTGAAAACTTTGTAGTTTATGTTAGCCTCATTTTCCAGAGACAGAAACTAAGGCTGGGGACAGAAACTTGTTTTTGATGCAAAGATATGACAGAATGAAAGGAGCAATACTTAGAATCAGGGGCCAAATAGGCTTCTATTTAAGCCAACAAACAAAAACTCAATTAGAGAATATTGTGATTTGTCTATCTCAATCATTAAGAAAATCTTGGAGCCAGTAAAATTTCAGCACTTTGAACTGATGAGTTATCAAAATAGCAGATCATGTAAGGGGAAAAAGTAGGAGACCATTGAATGGGAGGGAAAAACTAATGTCTACAAAGTGAGTTAGGCATTTAATTTTGCATTCATATGCCATGGTATATGTAGGTATAATTTATAAACACACACATTTGATGCTTAAAATTTGCATATATAGATATTTGGAAATTAAATCTACATTCATGGTTATTTTAGTATTTGAATTTCTTAACAAGAATAACCATTTTGTATGTGAAATCTTATATTTAACTTCATAGAGAGAAAATATGCATTGAAATATCATTTATTATATGTGATAGTATGGCTAACTAAACACATTAAACCTAATGTTAAATATGTGACAGTTTTCTTTACCTATGTCTAAGTGTATGGGAGAAGTGTCTCCAATGAAGAAAAGAAAGGTTAAATTAGCATAACCCACATTTGATACTCAAACACTACATCAATCAAATTTACATTCACTTTTTTTTGCTTTGAATTTAAGCAAAAAAAAAAAATGAGTTATTAGATCTGCATGTTCTGCAGAAGAATTGATGGGCTTTTCTGCTGCAGTTTGACGCTGCCTAATTGCATAGAAGGCAAGCTGACCCTGGGAGAACTGTGAATGAAGGACATTTTTATCTTGCACTTTGATAACAGGTCCTGTGCCTTCCGAGCTTTTTACCTTCGTAGTTGTTTTCTCTTCCCACACTTCTTCCTGATGTTGATGACACCCAACTTCTTCTTGTCTTCTCCTCTTAGTCCCATTAATCCTTATTTTGGGGACAGGATTGAAAGGAACCTATTCTGGAGGTGAAAGTGACTCTAAGGCTTAGTGTCTACATTAGTGCATTCCAGATGATATAACAAAAGACCTTATATTGAGAAATTCATAAAAAACAGAAATTTGCTAATCTGGAGGCTGAAGTCCAAGATCAAGGTTCTGCCAATCAGAGTCCATGTGTGCTGCGGGTCTCTGCATTGACAGTGTCTTCTCCAATGTCCTCCTGTAGTGGAAATGCAGAAGGACGAAAGGGATGGGAGGCACAGGCAGCTGTCTGAAGACTTTTTTTTTTTTTTAAATAAGGGCATGAATCTAATTCATGAGAGCGGAGTCCTTAAACCTTAATCATTTCTCTAATTTCTCTTCTTTTAACATTATTGCATTGGGGATTAAGTTCCTGCATGAGTTTTGGAGGACTACACACACAAATCATAGCAATACCTTCCTTCCTTCTTTTCTTTTTTGTGGTGCTGTAGTTTTGAACTGAGGGCCTCACACTCACTAGGCCAGGGCACCACATGAGCCATGCTCCCAAGCCTTTTTATTTCAGTTATTTTTAGAATAGGGACTCAGGTTTTTGCTCTTGCAGGTTTGGATGGCAATCCTCCCATTTAAGCCTCCAGCATAGCTGACAGGGCACACTCATACCACCATACCCATCTTTATTGGTTGAGATGGGGATCTCACTAACTTTTGTCCAGTCTGCCCTTGTACCTTGATCTTACTGATCTCTGCCTCCAGAGTAGTTGGGGATTACAGGTGTGAGCCACTATGCCTAGCCGTGCAATGCCTTATTTCTTAAAACAAATATAAGTTAAAGGAATGAAAATAGCTTTATTTAGCAATTTCACTCACTGTAGTATTTTAGATTTTACTTAATCCTCAAAATAACCAATGAGGTAGGTTTTTAATTGTAGAATATCAGGTAACAAATAGGGGAAAACTTGGGAAGCAGTTGACCACTTTACCTTTGAAGTCACATCATGAAACAATTCTATTCCTTTGCCAGCTGTGTTCATTACTCCCATGATAGTAATTGTGAGCCCAGGGCAATGACACACAGAAAATCATGTGGTCAGTTTGATTAGATGTGGGGCAGTGGTGACAGAGTTAGTGGTAAGATTCAGTTGGAACTTCATGATAGGGTTTTTGCTGGTTTATACTCAAGTAAAAATCTTTACATCTAAGTTTGAAATGTTTTATGTAGTTATGTAAAATTTTTGAATTTTTACAATTATCGCTATAGTCGAAATGTAGTTTTTGTTACCAGTAATGTCATATATAGTTTATTTCTAGTATTTTAATATGATGAATTTAATTTTTTTACTTTTGAAATATCACAATGTGATTCCACTTTTTTTTTTTTTGGCTGTACTGAGGTTTGAACTCATGGCTTCACACCTGCTAGGTAGACACTCTACGGCTTGAGCCACTCTGACAGCCTATTTTTGTGTTGAGTATTTTTAAGATAGGGTCTCAGGAACTATTTCCCTGGGCTGGCTTCAAATTGTGATCCTCCTGATATCTGTTCCTATGTAGTTGGGATTGCCACTGGTGCCCAACTGTGATTCCACTTTAAAAACAAGTTATCCATAAACACAAGTTGCTTTTCATTTTCAAAACCCCTTCTTAGAGAAGCCCTTCTTCATAAGAATAAAAACAAATTGCATTCATTTTTTGTAACAGTGCAATATAGCAACATAAATAGGTCTCAAAAATATCATGAATTGTTTTTATTTTAAATTTAACTGCTTATCGTGACAATATTTAAATGTGATATACACTGTCTTTTAAACTATGGAATAATACTCTATCAGGATTTTCTAAAAACTACTTCTAACTGTGTAAAAGAATCAAGGGATTATAATTCACATAGTACCTATTTTAATTAAATTGAATTTTTACCAAACATTTTAGAATAGGTAGAAGAATCACTAAGAAAAAATACATGAGCAGTAAAAGCAACAAAGAGGAAAAAGTGCTAACAGGAGTAGGTTGATTTTAATTAAGAAGTATCATATTTGAATATAAACTGATGTCATCTTTTTAGTTTCTCAACTTAAACTTGACTGATAGGAAATATGTCTACTTTGAAGCTTTTTATTATATGATAATTCCCATCGTTATTTTATTTCTCAACTGTTAATTTCTCAAAGAAGTCTTTGAAGAAATAGTACAACTATGTTACTAAGGTGAATACAGATCGGCCTAAGCCAATAATTCTCAACTTTGGGCTGTGCATTAGAATCAGTTGATAAACTTGCAGAAACAACCAATGTTTGAGCTCACCATCTGAAGTTTCTAATTTCGATGGGGCCTGGGCAATAAAAATCAAATCAAAACAAAAAACCATAAAAAAAACAACTCTATGTGCAATCAGAGTTCAGCCAGCAGCCATGTAACTTAACCACACAACTGTATCATATTCAAAGTTATTTCTTCCACATAATCCTGTTTTCTAAGTGGATACTTTGCCCTTAAATATTGAAAGTTAAAAAACAATCAATAAAGGACTGGAGGTGTGACTCAAGTGGTAGAGCAACTGTTTTGCAAGTACAAAACCTTGAGTTCAAACTCCAGTTCCACTCCCCGAACAAAGAGAAAAAAAATCAGTAGGAAAAAGGGGATATGGGGGGTCTAGGTACAGTGTCTAGCAAACACAAGGTGAAGTTCAAATCCCAGTACTACAAAAAAGAAATCTGTAGAAAGTTTAATGTTTCACAATGTTTTAAGGCTGTAGCTGCAGTCAATCTGGGTTTAATTCAATATCTTTAAATTGAAAATGTTTAATCAAATGTATTGCACTAAACTTGTTACAACATATAATGATATAATAAGGAAAGCCAATTTAGAAATTAGGGATTAGCCATTATTTTGTACGATAGTGATGATTGAAGTAAGTCAGACTAAAAAAGTTTCTGCAACTCAGTTTGTCATTACTCATTTAAATGGTTGAATCATTTTCTATGAAACATTTTGTTTACACTGTGACACTAATGACTGGGAGTGAATTGTACCTGTGCAAGTTCCAAATTCCAGGACAAATTCCACATATGGGTAACAGTTCAGCTTTCCTGAAGAACGTTGTTTAAATTTCAGAGTGATTCATCTGTCTTATTACCTCACTTTGTACTTAAAAGATGTAGCTTCAGAACTAGTTTTTTATTATTATATTAATGCTTGCCAATTTATTATTTAATAAAAGTTGAATTCTAGATGACTATCTCTCTTTTCCTCACCTATCATGAACAGTTAAGGAGAAGGAAAACAAAAATAAAAACGTATTCTGTAATGTAATAACTAGGGAAAAGATTACAGGCCCTCTTATTTCCTCTAAAATAGCTAAAGATATAGGGCATTCAAAAATAATTTATGCAAAATAAAAATTGAAGTGAAGATACTCTCTTTTTCTTGGGGAATTTAGTTTAGTGTCTGTTAGTTACCTTTAATGCATCTAGAATTAGAAATAAGTATGTAACTTCCTTGAGAGACAGAATATAATTGTTGGTTTGAAGTAAGCATTAGATTTATGATATCAATGTGGCATTTCTCAATCACTATGGTAGATTTACATCAATGTAAGGAATATACTTTTCAAGTGATTCACATCACAGTTTATCACATTTCAAAATATTTTTGTAATTTAATATCAGTTTTCCTTTCCTATACAATACAGAGTAGAAAATGATTAGAAATACACTAAATAAAATCCAAATAAAGTAGGATAGTTACTAGGATATTTTACAAAGATGGGACTTGGAGATATGTTTGAGCTTGTCCTGGGACCTCAATGAAATGCTGAACTCTGTATCATAGGATGTGAGATGCTGATGATCCATTGCCTATGGTAGTACAAAAATTAAACAAATTTCATCTGTAACAAATTATTATCAAGTAACTTCTGTAATAAGTACTTTAAGAGCCTATGCTGTTGCTATACTTGACAATTATGGCTGTATTCATGACATATAGGACCTCGATACAGGGCAAATACTTTCCAACAAACGGGAACATTTACAGAAAGCATATGAGAATCACAAGGTTCTAACTTTTCATTTAAAATATGGTCAAAGAACCTGAGAGTTTCTACAGTTTAAAATAATCTCTTATTTCTCATAGCAATGATGTTAGTATTGCCAGAAACTAAATTGTACAGACTGCAAAATTGTAACCTAAGTTGAACCTAAGGCTAGTCAAGTCTGCCCCATGTAAGTTAGGGTGTCACTTGGAAGTTGTGGGACTCTGACACTTGTGTTAGAGTTATTGTTAATGACAGCAGTTTGTTTTTTCATGTCTGAGAAGTCTATCCTCCCACCATTTGAAAACCTTATAATAACCTTACCATGGATAGTTGCCTCGCTAGGGGATGCCCATTCTTCAGACTTCACACAATCAATCTTTGTTGTCACTAGGCCCATCACTAGGGTCATATGTTAGCATGTTTCACAGGTACAAGAATAAGGTCTCACTCTTGGAGGAAATAGTTTGAATGCCAAAAGATGCAAAATTTTGCTAATTTATGTGACAGAAATTTTGGTAATATATGACAGGCAGAATTCTAAGGATATTGGACCAAGGTGAATAGGATATAGCATTGGCTTGGGCCACATTCATTGATACAGGTGCACTTACCAGAGAGTCTGAATTTAGTGCATTAAACTCTGGTTTGGTTGACAGAAAGTTAGGCTCAACTGTAGCTGATATATGATGAGGGAAAGATGCCAGAGCTTCTTTGGAACAATGGAAGACAAAAACTCATGAAGACAGAAATACTGGAGGGTATTTATCGTGCATGCCTTGCATAGCCATTTCCATAGAGCCTTGGAGAGGTGCTTCAATGAGGGAATCACCTGCATTCTTGAGCATCTTTGTCTTGACTGTCCTCTTTAGGCCAAATGGCAGCACTTAATTTCAAAAAATAAGTTGGGCACATTTATTGTCTTATGCAGCAGAGACATAGTGGTAATTATAATGTTTTGACCTGTATTTCAAAAAATATCTTTGTAGGGATATATGATAAAAGACAATCCTTCTGCTAGGCAGAATTTCAAGCTGTATGTTTGACTGCCTAATTTTCCTGATTTGAAAGATAAGTAGAAGTACATTGTATTAGTTGTTTAGGGTTGGCATAAGGCACAAAAAAACTGTACAAACTGGATGGCTGAGAGAATAGAAATTTGTTTCTTCACTGTTCTGGGGACTAGAAGTTCAAAATCAGTGTGGCAGTACTGCTGGCTTCATCTGAGTTCTTTTTGCTTCTTCTGGGGGCAACTTTCTCCCTGTTCCTTCATATGGCCTTTCCTCTGCATGGGTATGTGTCTTAATCTCTTCTTAGAAGGACACCAGTCATAATTATCTTTTTCAAATTCCTGTCTCCAAATACAATTACATTGTGAAGTAATGGGGATTAGGACTTAACCAATATATTTTGAGGAACCACAATTAAGCCCATAACATTAACACTGGTTTATGAGACATTAGTAATGGTTTGATCAGATGGTGAAAGATTAGGAATGAATTAGCACTGGAAGATAAGATAAGGAAATCTGGGGAAGAGATATACGAGGTACCTTTCAGAATAGTCACAGAGTATAAAGATATGTATGTCGCACTTGAATGCTCATGAAAAATCATCCCTTGTGGAGGATGCTCAATAAACTCAATAAACATAAAATAAATTTACAAATTCATTACCTGGATGTCAGACAGCCTCTTTCCCTAGTTACCCTAGTATTTAATCAGTTGCAAGTGGCCAAGGGCTTAACAACACCCTCTTTCTAAAGGTGATCTGGTCACTACTACTATACATTGTTCAATGTGCCAACACCAGAGACAAACTTGCATCCCAGTGGAGACCTGGCCATCCTTATTCTTACTGGTGACTGATTTGACTACTTCTACCTGGATATAAATTTACTTGGCCTGCCAGCACCAGCATTCTTGTCCTAGAGAATTCCCTCATGGTATTCATGGTCATGGTATTCTGTAAAACATTTCTTTGGATCAAGCAACTCATTTTAGAGCAAAAGAATTGCAGGGATGTACTTATGTCCAGGAATCTAATGGTCTTACCATGTATCCCAACATCCAGAAACAACTGGCCTAACAGAGCAGTGGAGTGGCTTCTCAAGGCTCAGCTTAGACCTCAGTTGAGAGATAATACCATGAAATGCTGGTGCTTTCTTGTGGAGGATGCAGTATGTGCTTTACCTCAAAGACCAAAATATTATGCTTTGTCTCTCACAGTAAGATTTATATGGGTCTATGAATTCAGAAGTAGAAGTAGGAATAGCTCTTCTCACTAATTACTATTATTATTATTATTATTTTTGAGACAGGGTCTCACTTTGTAGCCCAGCCTGGTCTCAAACTCACTATGTATGTAGCCCAGGCTGGCCTCAAACTCATTATCATCCTGTCTCTTTCCCCTGAATGCTTAGATTACAATTGTGTGCCACCATACTCTTCTTACTATTACATTAAAAATCAACTCCTGGGATTTTTGCTCCTTGATTCCAAAAGTTTGGGATCTCCTGGTTTGGACTTCTTACGTCCCAAAGGATTGTTTCCCAACTGGATTCCAAAATGGTTCTATTAAATTTGAATATGCCATGTGGCTATTTTGAGCTTCGAATCTACTGAAGCAATGAATGGGTTGAAGTGATAGCTCTCGAATTATCAAAGAATACAATTACTCTTTGGAGGTGTGTGTGTTTGTGTGTGTGTGTGTGTTTGTGACCTGAGCTGATATTGGGAATTATGGAAATTTCCATAATTGGTTATGAAACCATAGTTGATATTTATAACTTCCTTCTTTCACTGCTTATTCCATGTTTCTTTTGCTTTCCCTAAGCTAGGGCCTCAGTGGGTCAAGGTCTTTTTCCTGGCAGAGTGACCCAAACTTTTCTTTATAATAGCTCTGAATCCTGCTCTTTTTTAGTTATAGTTTTTCACTAACTTCTTCTGTTGAACATGGAAGTCCTAAGTGCCCAAAGAATCCTCTAAATTATAGACATGGTCTCCTTGCCCTCTTGAGTAGTGTCAACATAATGACAAGCAAGAAAATGAACAAACGTGTTTATCACTCCCGAAAGTTTCCTCATGCCCTTTTATAATTCTTCCCCATATCCTCCCTGTTTCTCCCCATCCTCACACACCCACATAACTTTTGACCTGCTATTACTATAAATTACTGTGTATTTTCTAGAATTTTATACAAATTTGATCACACATTATTCACTCTTTTTTTTTTTGGACTGCTGGCTTATTTCACACAGCATAATTATCTTGAAATTCACCTATATTGTTGAATGCATTGGAAGGCATTGTTAGTGGAAATGACCCGCCTTTCCCAATTCTCAGTGACTATGACAGATTTACCATTCCTTTTCATTGAGTAGTATTACAGTATAGGTATACCATAATTTGTTTATATTCACGTATTGATGGAATTTTGGATTATTTACAGTTTTTGAAAATTAAGATATAGCCTCCATGAATGTTTGTGTTTAGCTCTTTGTAATGATGTATACTTTAATTATTCCTGACTAATTACCTAGGAGGAGAATTAATAGATTATATGGTAGTTGCGTTTAACTTTTTAAGAAATCACCAAACATTTAAAAAAGTTCTACTATTATTTGTTTCTATCATTGATACTTGAAATTTCTATGTCCACCTCAGCAAAATTTCAGTATGGCCTGTCTTTTTAATTGAATTTAACTTTTTTTGCAGTGCTGGGATTTGTACTTAGGGCCTACATCTTGAACCACTCCACCAGTCCTTTTTTGAGATGGATTTTTTTTTTGAGATAGAGTCTCATGGACTATTTGCCTTGGCCGGTTTAAAACTGCATTCCTCCTGGATGTCTGCCTCCTGAGTAGCTAGGATTATAGGTGTGAGCCATGGTACACAGCTCTTTTTAATTTTAGACATTCTGATAAGTATGTTGCAGTATCGCCATATAGTTTTCACGTGCATTTCCCTCATAATTAACTAAACCCTCATCACAATCAAGATAGTGAATACAATTCCAAGAAAATTTCCTTCTCCTGTGCTTGTTTGCATTCATCTATCTTCTTTGCAAAGCGGTTATTTAAATCTTTTGCTTATTTTTTTTAAAAATTGTATTATTTGTTTTATTATTAAGGAGTTTTAAATTATATATTCTGGATTCAAGACCCTTATCAGAAATATGATTTTCAAATGTTTTCTACTAGCATGTGGCTTTCATTTCATTCTCTCAACCATCTTTAACTTTGATGATGTGAAGATTATCTGTTTGGTTTTTTTTGAGAGGGGTTGGTCCTGGGGATTAAACTCAGGACCTTGTGCTTACTAGGCAGGTGGTGCTCTACCACTTGGGCCACTCTGCCAGCCCTCAGGTTTTTTTTTTGTTTGTTTTCCTTTTTTAATGGGTCACTTTTTTTATCTAAGAAATCTTTGCATAATCCATGTCGCAAATATTTTTCCTAGAATTTTTATGGTTTTAATTTTACATTTAGGTCTATCTATGTTTTGTTTTGTTTTGCAATTTGCATCTGGAATAAGGTATGATATAAATCAAGTTTTTTTTCTTTTGGTATATGTAAATTTAGTCGTTCCATCACCACTTGTTGATAATAAACAGTTCTTCCTATTAAATTTTCTCTTTTTAAATAAATCATGTGGTTGCTATTTACTGAGTGGACTCTGACAGCTACAACCTGCCTGTATCTTGAATTATGATCTAGATTTCTGAAATAACTAATGTTTTTACCCAGTGTTCAAATGGGATCTTTAAGGAAAGTACATTGCTAATAATATTCATTTTGTAGTAAAAAAATTAAAAGTTCTGCCTACCTGATATCTGGTGATAAAATATTTAAGAGAATCACTGTAAAAAAGGGGACTATGGTAAAAAAAAAAGAGAGAATAATAGAGAGAATGAACCAGTTCCCTCTATGAAATGTCACAGTGAAACTCCCTGTATAACCTCACAAACAAACAAAAATCTCTTTTTCTAAAAAAACAAAATGAAGGTAAAACAAATCCTGTCGGGGGTTGGTACCCGTGGGAGTGAGGAGGGCATAAGGAAGGGTAAAGGACCATGAATATGGTGGAAATAGTGTGTACTCATGTATGAAAAGGGAACAATGAAACCTGTTGAAACTGTTCTAAGAAGGGGAGAAGGGAGATAAAAAAGAAAGATGGATGAAGTGAATCAAGATATATTATAAGCACTTTTGTAAATGTCTCAATGTACCTCCAGTACAATGAGGTAGCTACAATATGCTATTAAATAAAATAAAATAAAACTAAAATGAAAGAAATATTTTAGTGGAGAATGACTGTTTTCTTGGTCAGTGCTCCCACATATTAAATATTGGGTTCTAAGAACATCCAAGTGTTTGAAGTGGGATATTACATTAATATATACTATGTAATATAGTAGATATTATGTTACATATTAATATATATACTTAAATATTGGAGATAATGGCTACAGTTTGTTTTTCTCATAAATAGCTCTAGGTATTTGGGCTGAATTGGTAAATAATTTGTATTCAATGGAATTAAGCATCCAACCAACCAATTAACCAACAAATAAAGAAATTGATGCACAAATCCAAAACCAAAACAGTGGAATCAGTGAAATAAAGCCTTTCCAAAATAAAGTAATTTGTACCTTCATGGAGACTTAATCGCTCATTTTATTGTTTTTCTTTTCAATTATTCTTAGGCTATAATATATATAGATTAAATAATAAAAGTGAGAGCATAAAGATTTGGAATTCCTTGGTGATCTACAGTTTCTTGTCATTGGAGTCTTGACTTTTTAACCAGATCTTGTTTTGGTATCTTGGTTAGAGCAGACTATGGCGATCATAAAACATACAGTTTATTTTTCTAAACCAACTATAGTCTATGTAATCTCCTTTTCAATAATCCAATGTTTAGGACATAGGAATTAATAAGTATCTGTTTAGATATGACCAGGGCTATTATTTAATGAGAAAGAATAAGGTAATGGTTTCAAAATACACATACACTAAAAGTGGTTGATAAATTTTGAACATATGTATAATAGTCAGTTGAGCTATTTCTTCTGCAATTCAACTAAGCATGCATTTGCTGTTGTACAATGAGGAAGAAAAAGTTTAGTAATATTGAGAGACTTTCTAATGAAGTCTGAAAGGGCCGGAATACATTTACAACACAGAGTGAATCCCACACCAGTTTTTAGACCAAAGAGTAAAGGAGGAGTTGGTTGATAAACTACTCAGAAATAGAAACCATGTTAAAGGTGATCTTTTGGCTATTAGGCTTTCTCTAGGCCATCATATATAAAACTAACATTTTTGTATTTCTTCTTGTGCCTAAGGAAGGCCTCAAAGACAGAACACTGCCTTTAACCTCATTCTATATTCCACAGAGTATTTTAAAAACTGGAAAAATATTCCTGGGGCAAAAATGATTGGGGCTCTGAAAGATCAGACGAAATCTATCATTATTTTTTTTAAATAAGCATTCACAAAGTCATTCTGAATTCAGTGTTCTAGCCAGGAACTTTTGTAGTAAATAAATAAGACTGACCTGGAGTTCACTGTATTCTTGGATCTGAGTGTTACTTGCTTTTAGATTGTTTCACTTGAAACTTTACCTACTTTTCTATGTTAGTATTACTTAAATCTTAGTTTTAAGTTAAATATTTCATTATGAAGGGTATTTAATTTAGACAACTGAATTGTTAAATATTTTATTTATATATTCTTTCAAAAGTTTGAACATATTATTAAATTCCATGAAATATTTTATAGAAATTATTAAAATCCTTAAATTTTATTATTCTTATCATTGAATCTTATTTATATAATTAAAAATGAGTGAACAGTTTCTGAAAATAAAAATGACAGAAATCAGAGCACTAATTGCCAAAACTACAAACATGTTGGTCTTCATGTCTTTTTTTTTTGTCTAAAGAAAAGACAAGCATGCTTTGAAAAAATGTTTATCTTTGACAGATATTGATGGGTGCACACATAGATTCTGACATTTATTGAGGACTGACGTAAGTTATCTTAAAAACCTAGTAAGCTGCCACAACTACCACATCTACCACCTGTGTCTGCTGATTGTCAATATCTAAGAAGAAGAACAAATACCTATACCAGATAAAGAAAGAGAATTTCAAAAAGGAGGGCATTATAGGTTACTTAAAGTTGACTCTGACACAAGTGTTTTGCACATACTATGCTATTTAATTTTCATCATAACCTTATTAGGATAAAGCAATTAATAAACGATCTTACAGCCAAAAAGTGGTCATATCTAGCACTGATACATTTGCTCTCAGAACCCTTGTTTCCACTACACGGAGCTACCCCTTAAATATATACCAGTTGATATCCATTCATTAATTTGGTGGAAAGCAGCAGCTTTATAGCCAAATTATATTTGATCTAACATCATGAAATGAATTAAGTATTCATGGAACTCTATATAGCTTTAGTATTATATATATATATATTCAATAAAATCATGTAGATTTCACATGTTTCTTGATATGTCAGTATTAGACATTTTAAAACTTCACATTTCTATGTTAAATTTTTTACTTCATTTTTATAATTTGTTGTCTATTTTATAATGTTGATCCTCAATTTATCATATTTTTTTTCTAGATGAAAATGGACTAAGGTGGCCAAATGACTGAACTATCAAAGGAGTTCTTAGCAATAAAGAAATCAGTCAGGGGCTGATGGAGTGGCTCAAATGGTAGAGCACCTGCTTAACTTAGCAAGCATGAGGCCCTGAGTTCAAACCCCAGCACAGCCAAAAAACCCAAAAAATTTATAAGAAGCTGAATGGTCTGTTAAAACTTACATATGTTGATGACAATTATAGGCTCTTGTTAATTTGCTTTTTTATTTTTTTTTAGTATTTAGTGAAGGTCTCTTTAAAATGCCAAAGAAAATGTTTCATTTACTACTAATAATAAATGTACTCAAATTCAAGTCAGATTTTCAAATGGATTGTGATGGATTATTGTGCTATTTTTTAATATTAATTTCTAAAGAGCTAGACAAGTTTGATGAATGAATTTTAACACAATTCTACCAGTAAACAGATGAGGGATACACGACTTAGAAGTTCACTGCTCCTACCAGCTATAGGTGATTCACTAGTTACACCTACCAGAGGATGGCAAATATTTTCCTACTACTTGGGTTTAGAACTCTTGCTGAGATTCACTATTTGAATCTAGCTGTAGGACACTGTTAAAAATTTGTGGTCTATAAAATCAATCTTTGTTATCTCTTTGTGAACATTTGTACAATGGATACCTTGAAGAGCAGATCAATCTACTTTAACTGTGTCTTCATGAAGGGACCAAGGTAGAGAGGCATTTTCATTTTTAGTGAAGTTCTATGAACACATCAGTAGATGTATAGCTGTCCTTTAGTATCCTTGAGGGATTGGTTCCAGGACTGCCTGCCACCCCCATGGATTAAAACCCACAGTTGCTTAAGTCCCGCATATAAAATGGTGTAGTATTTGCATATAATTTAAATACATCCTCCTGTGTAGTTTAAATCATCTCTAGATTACATATGGTAGATAATACAGTGTAAATGTATGTAAGCAGTTGTTATTCTGTATTATTTAGGGACTAATAACAACAAAATGTCTGTATATATTTAGTACAGATACAGTATTTTTCTAAATATTTTCTATCTGCAATTGGTTTGATCCACAGAACAGATGAGGAACCCATGGATACACAGGGCCAGATGTATTTTTAAATCTTTGGGCCCAAGCTAATTGAACAACACAAAGGATTGGGAAATCCTTATGTGTCCTGCGCACTCTAGTTCAGTGGTTGTACTCAACCTCTTTAGGGTTATGACACTCTTTAATCAGTCTATGACTAAATGGATGTATGCTGTTTTTGTTTTTGTAGCATGAAATAAAATTTTGTTTTGGAAGAGTAAGGAATTTTCCTAATACTGAATTATTTCAGGACATTCTGAAGAGTTTAAAACTAAGACAACCAAATAAGTGACTTAGAGCTACACTGACAAAACTGTAATGAATTGTTTTTTGCTGATGAGTTCTGAATATGACCATCCTAATGTTTCTGTTCATGATTCAATAGATCACAAGAATGTAAGTGATTATTAAAAGATGATTATGAAGCTGTATTTATAAACACTTTTGAAATGGTTTTTCTCATGATGAAAGAAGTGCCACAGTATTTTCAGAAGATAAAAATATTTTTTAATGTGCTCAAATAATTGTTTAATTAGAAGAAAAACTAGTTTATTAAATTAGTACTATTTTTAAAACACATTTATACTGAATTTCATGTTGGTTCTATGAAATTAGATTTTTGACAAATGCTTGTCTTCAAGTCTTCAACTGATAGTTTCGTAACTTTTAAGTGTAGCATGTTGTATCATCTAAACTATCTTGTCTAATTTATTTCCAAGATAATTTTTTTTGTCCCTTGGATTTTAGCTCATGGTTTTTTGAACTGATACTGAAGAATCAACTTATAAATACAGACTGCTAGGGTCAAATTGGATTATTTTTTGAATTAATCTCATGATTTAGTCTTAGTTGAGGTGTTAAATTTTCATCCTGTACTTTATGGCTTTTTTTTTCCCTACAAAGACAATTACTTTACATTGCATATTAGCATTTTTGTTGCACTAATTTTTTAAATGGGAGAATGCCTCGTTTTCCTTCATGTCACTAAATAAAGTAAGATTTATAATTCAAATTAAAACCACAGTGGCTTGGCAAGAAATACTTATTTCCCCAAACAAAAACAATCAACAATACTGAGGCACTGACAAATCTGTTCTTTAAGATAGTGTCCTATTTCCTCCAACCCAATCTTCAATGACCCTGCGAACCTGTAGAAGACAAGTAGAAGTGGGACTGAGGATATTTTATTTGAAGAACAAATTAAGAAGGTCTAAACAGTAAAGAAATGCTCTGAGGTATTGGTGAAGTCTTCTGCATGAAGAAGCAGCAAGGAAAAATATGAAATGCATAAAAACTCTGCACAGCAGTTTTAGAGCTTTGATAAAATATAAAATGTCTTTAACCCCTTTGCTGTTCTTGCAAACGCCTGCAATTCAAGAATTTTATTATTCTGGGGCTAACGTATTTTAAACCTCAATAACTGAATGTTTCCTTTGGGAAACCTTCAGGCAAACTATATATTGATTTTCTCAGAATGCACTGTATTTTTCATTAGTACCAAGGTTTGGTGGATATCTAGTCATTTGTTCACCAAATTCCTCTGAAAATTAAAATGGAGTACTCCAGTTTGGCTGTGGAGCCTTCAAATCTGCGCATCACTTTTTTTTTATTCTGTTAGACACTGCCAAGATGTGGTGTTTGGCATTCATCTTGTCCAAGACATGAGGTAACAAATCATCTCTCTAACTTGGTCTGCCATTTTCCTTTGAATACCATTCCTATTTGCCACTTGGGTTTGATGGCACATTTGATAAGGTCAAGATCAGAAAGTTTTCTCTTTTTAAGCTATAAAGTTACAGATTTGCCTACATAATAGAAATAAAATAGGATTCTTCTCTGATCAAAGCTTTATTTGAATTATCAAGAAAATTTTAGATATTTTAAAAAGCAAATCATATTGACTTTGTTAAAAGTTGGCGAATGATGTATATAATATGGCTCCCACAGCTGAAAGTAGAATTACTCAGGTGATTTTGGTGTGCATTCTAGTCTCATCCTTCATGAACCACTTCAGTATCCCTGATTGAGAAGAGTGTCAGCCTTTCTTCACCCCCATCCTGCTCATTAAGTCACCATATATATAACAGGACATGCATGGAGGATGTCTTATAATTCTTGATACCCAAAACAGTTTTGATTCTATCAGTATCAAGAAAGACACTTGGTTTGAAGTAGCAGTTGGTTCCTTTTTGGGGGTACACGTGTGTTCAGTATGTCAGTGAGTGAGCCAACTGAGCCCCCTGCACCACATATCAACATGGATTTGCTGTTCGTATTTTATTCTCATGACAACCTTCTGAAATAGATGCACAGAGTATATCAATTTTATAAGTGAGGAAGCTGCTAAAATTGTATGCTATGGTCTGATTATTAATTTAGTGATTATAGAGGAGTTTGGATATATTCTATGAAATTTGAAGCATCTACTATGATGAGAGAAATAAGGAACCAAGGAAGGGATAAGTGCAGCTTTTTATGAGTCGGGCACTGTTCTAGCCATGGAGGATTCAAAAGCCCCTGCAGTTACAGAATTTACATCTAATCAGAGAGTCAATACAAATGGAACCAAATGAACAAGATGATTTCAGGTAATTGATGAAGGCTTTAAAAGGAGTAATGCAGGGCAATGTTAAAAGAAGGATGAAAGGGCAAAGTTGAGCTGCAAGTGTTGAAAGTTGTTAAATTGGTTGGTAATTTTGCTAAGGAAGTGATAGTTGTGTTCAGGTCTGAATATTATGAAGGTGCTAGCCACATAGAGATCTAGGAGCAAGGGAAAACAAGTGAAATGACCTTATCATAGTAATGAGTTTGGTGTATACAAGGGACAAGAGAAAAACAAGTGTGGCAGAGAACAGAGAAGGCAGTAATAGCATCATTATATGACATAATATCTTTACCCTGGATTGACCAAGTTTGTAATACAAAATGTGGCTTCAAGTTTCAGAATTTAAAACTTTTAGATCAAGGTCAGTGTTGTTATAATGGAATATTATAGGATTTTGGATCAAATATCCTTTAAAAAGAATCCATGTGAGAAGATGTATAATTCAACTCTATGAGAAAAATCAATTTAATGAAGTATTGAACATTTTTATGTATCAGATTCTGAGCTAGGTGGAGGTAAATGTATGAATAAGACATGATCTTACATGATACTGCCATAAAAGAGATTTCTGACAGGTAAAATGCAGGTTAAAAATATTTCCTGTGAGATGAAATGTAAACCAATCTTAAAAGTTATCCTCATGTCTGAAACTGCACTTAAGTATTTTTTCTGTTATAATAGCAATTTCTTGTTTCGTGTCCACTGTGTTTGACTGAAACTAAGTTTATATGTAAGTAAGATAAGTTATTCATATGGGTGCTTATTAATGATTGATTTATTACTTTTATTCACACTTAAAAATTCAATTGAATAATTTATATAAATGACTACATCAATGTTGTGATTATAACAGAACAAGGTGTATATGCAAAATTTTTAATCTACATCTTCAAACTGTTCCCACATGTCCTATAGTTTACAACAGTATACATCTTATTCTCTAAGCCTGACTAAAATTATTTTATTCTAAATTTTCCTCTGAATTTCTAAAACCAATTTGTTTTAGAACAAATGTAGGTTGAAAACTATAAGAACTCCTATTTTCCTTTCTTTTTATTACTCTAAAAGTTATAAACCAAAACTAATACATACTCATATAAGGAAAATGTATAGATGAAAAAGTCAAAATCCTAATAGACTGCTCCCCTATCTTTCAATCCCAAACCCAAGTGGCAGCCACTATGAATAGCTTGGTGTATGTCTTGTAGATATTTTTCTCTACCCACCTCTCTCCTTTCCTACTCACAGGTTTATTTGATTTTCTATATATGTTAATAGATCATAATATTCTGTCATTCACTTAACAACTTGTCATTATTATATTTCAAGTTAAGGCACACAGGTTTATTCATTCTTTTAGGGTGACACGGAATTCTATAGAATTGATATATCACAATTTACTATCCTACTTCTAAAGATTATTTGCATTACAAAATATTTGACATCCAGACAAAAGTAGAGAATAAATTAATGAAAACAATAGACATCTCTATCCATAACATCCAGCTTTATCATATATTTAACAAGTTCTGTATGGGAATGTATATTACTTCTAGTTCTTCAGTGTTAAAAACAATGCTGCAATAAATAACTTCTTTGCATACCTAAAGATTGCATATGTGCAAACTAATTATGAAAGGTCAGTGTCTAGGAGTAGAATTGTGGGAACAAAGAATATGTACATTTGACAAGTTGAGAGGCCCAGTAAAATTGTCCTCCAAAAAGGTTATAGTTACATTCCCATGAATAATAGACGATGTGAATTCTCTTTCTCAAATGTGACACACTTGCATAATAAGGAATGAAAAATAACAGGCTCTTAACACAAAAGCACAATTTTTTAGAAAAATTAAACCTCTAAAAGATTATTAAACTCAGAACTACTAAACTGTTTTACTTTTATTAACTTTATTATTTGTCTTTCCGGACCTCAAATTAGTGTCAGGTTGCCTATATGTTCAGATTGATTTTATAAAGACAAAAGTATTTCTGTATAGTGCAAATAAACTTGATTCCAAAAGTCTGCTACCTATGGTTTGTATTTGCATAGTGTTTGCATCTACCATTGTATTTCAACTGTCTGAAGTATTCTTGCATGGTGCTACCATCCGATACAAGAGGTATCAATCAGGATCCTTTACTAGTTAGAGTTTAATAATTTTTAGTAATTCTAATATTGCCTTTTTGCCTCCAAGAACTAGATGAAAAATCTTTTCCTTGGCCATAATTCTTTTCTTAGAAATTTCAGCTTCTATTTCATTTACCTAAATCACTTAGAAATGTTGGATTTAAACCTGTATTTCAAATACAGCAGATTCAAAGCAAATTTTCGCTAATCTAAAAATAAATTTTTCTTTCTAAGGCACAGTCTAAAAATCAAGCACACATCATTTTTTGTGAGGTTAATTTTATGTGCCAACTTGGCAGGATGTGTCTCTAAGCGTGTTTCTGGAAGACAGCAGCATTTGAATGAGCAGTCTAAGTAAAGATCTGCCCTCACCAATGTGAATGGGCGACATCCTACAAGTTGAGGTTCCATATAGAACCAAAAAAAAAAAAAAAAAAAAGTGGGTGGGGGGGAAGTGTGAATTTGCTCATTCTTCTTGATCTGGGACATCCATTTCCTGCATTCTGACATTGGGGCAGTCAGTTCTTAAGCTTTTAGACTCAGATTGGGACTTACCCACTGGCACTCTTGTTTCTCAGGCCTTTGTGTCTGCTTTCCCACACTTCCAGCTTACAGATGTCAGATTGTGGGACTTCTCAAGTCTCCAATCCCTCATTATAAATCTGTGGTTCTGTTTTCTCTGGAGAACCTGACTATATTCTTCTGTACCATATATATACCATAAGAAAATACCGAAAACGAAAATAGGTCATTATTCCTAAATTTAATTAAGGATCCTAGGAAGCTTTTAAAAGTAAGGGGTCCCTATTGATAAATAAGTTAATTTAAATCTATTGAAAACTTTCAAGGAAATAAGAAAAGGTAAGAATTTATAAGAATAAATATATGATGTCAAGGAAACAAACATTTATTGAGTTCTGCTTCGTACACATTGTGGTTAGGTGGTGTTGAACAACAAAGGGGACAGGTTCCCCACAATTCAAGTAACTTGTACCTCAGCCAAACCTAGACTTTGGCCTGTATTCTGTGTGGATAGTAGTTATACATTCTATACACTTTTCCAAAACAATAAGTTCTAATGTTGATTGAACCAATAGTTAATACTAGATTAAAAAAACCTAATTTTTCTCCTGTCTTACATTTATTTCCATAGGAAACCTTCTGTTGAAATGATAAGAATCAGAAGCTTTGCTTTTAGTGTAGCTGGAGGTTCAGACTAAGATGTTCTGACAAACATCCTTATGTATTTCGGTTCTTCCAAGTATGGATTCAATGCTGAGAAAAACTTATAGTAATAATGATTATTCATATTCTGGTACATTATCAGATGGATGATTGAATGAATGGCTATGATATTTGGGGTATACGATTTCCATCCTCTCATTATTAAGACAGGTGCATTCATTCTGACCTGCTTATAAGTATCATATGAGGATTGATTTAAAAATAAAAGCAAACAAGACTAGAAACCAGGTTCCCAAAACAGCACTATTTAGCTATACTTGAGTCTTTAGATTATACCAGTTGTAGATAGAGTCAGTGATCACAGGTTCTCTGAGAATAAATTTGCATGAATTAAATATGTTTCCATGAGCCCACGTGCCATTTATAATAATATCATTAATTGCTAAATGCTAAAAAGAATAAGGTGAGACTAAGTCCAAGTATAACTCAAAGTTTTTCTGGAAATAGTCTGTCTTCATAAGCATATCCCAAGGGTATTATGCTCAATAAAACATACACATCAACCCAATCACATTTTTTTCTCATTCTGATTCTGTACCTTCAAATTAAACCAGTCAAATTAAACCATTTGAGGCATAGTATTTGTTTAGTCTCAGTGAAAAAATAGGTGAATTCAAGTAGAGCTTGTGGTTTAATTTTCAATGTACTGAAAATAGGACTAAATATTTTAAGGCTTACGTGTTAGATTTTGAAAAAAATTACTTTTTCTTTATTGGGAAATTTAATTCCATTGTGGGCTAGAAATAAAATGTCCTCCTTTATCTTTGTGAGTCTCAATTAACCTCAAATTAACCTTTATTATTTTTTCTATGATCAGCAGGTATTTGGCTATTTATCTCTTCCAGAATACTGATTTACATCCCGATCATCTGAGATAGATGTATGTCTGGTGCGAACAAGGATGTTTTTCCTTCAGAGATTATCACAGCTCTCTATAGCCACAGTTTTCCAGTACAGAGAGTAAGAATCACCCGGGGAGCTTGTTAAGAATTCAAGTTGCTGGGCCTCTTCCCTGTGATTCTGATTCTATAGGTTAGGAATAGAGTTCGGAATCTTTATTTTTCTCTGGTGCAAGAAGGTAGGTCAAGGCTTTCACTTTAAGAACACTGCTACATGCCAAAATCTAAAACAGGTTCAACGAAACATTTGTATTAAAATCAATTTAGCAATATATTTTATGTCTTCCTAATGGTCTATAGTTCTCCCATGAAAACTATTTCATTATTTTTAATGTTCTCCAGTAGAATCTGTGAAGAAACAACTAGTAGTATTTATGAGTATTTGTGGAGCTGGAGCTTTGAAGGTTGCGTTTTTTCTTCCAGTGCTTTCTCTCTTAATTTTTCTACCTTTATAAGCGATAAGGAATTAATAACCCTACTATAACTCATTTGTGAAGACCTGGTTTTCAGAATGATTGTCATTTTTCAGCAGAATAGTATTGTTACTACTGTAAGTATCTCTGTTTTGGTGGATATACCATCCTTGGCTCTTTTCTTCTGGGTGTCTTTGTTTAAAGAGTTGTAATTTTCTATTTTCTCTTTAGTCAGAGTATGATTTTGAAAATTAAACATCCGTTGTTCATTGCAAAAGCAGAATTCAGGATCCATTAAGTGCAAAGCATGTCCTTGGTGCTAGGAACCGGTGTGGGTAAAATGGAACTGCTTACTCCTGGTGCTTATGAAAGTGTCAGTCTAAATTATGGCCTGGTAGTTTTAAGTGACTGGTTGCTACAATGAAGTTGAAAGGAACATTAGTAAAACATGGTTACTGAGAATTTTTAGAACTGGGAATGCCTTTAAAGATTATTTATTTTTTGTTCTTCTTATTTTAAAATGGATAAAACTGAGAACAAAGGGGTCAAAAGACTCTTTAAGAAAAGTAGGTAGACTGTGGTACAGATAGACCCTGAATTCAGCTCTGATAAAAATGCTAGAATTTTAGGGCTAGACCTTATAGATTATTTATTCAACTCCCCCTTGTAAAGTAGAGCACACTGAGCTGGGTCCCACGGCCACATGGCTGCTTTGTGGCATAGTCAGGATCTATAGATCTGTGTTCTTTATGCCAAGTGGAGTTCTTGACAAGGTTTTGATATTGACTGACTTCAATGATTTTCTAACTACACTGTCTTGCCTGTCTCAGGAAAAGAATGTTTGGTTGAAAGTACTAATCTTTCTAAAAAAATAAACTTTAGATTTTTAGGATAGTTATAGAACGATTATAAAGATAGTGTAGAGAGTTCCCCGATACCCCTCAAAATTTCCATATTATTAACATTATGTATTAGTGTGACATATTAGGCAAAATTAATGAAGCAATAATGGGAAATTATTAACTGAGGTCCATACTTTGGTCAAATTTTCTCAGTGCTTACCTGATGTATTTTACATTTCCCAGGATCCCTACAAGGATACTACATTACGTTTAACCATAATGTTCCCTTAGGTTCTCCTTGGCTGTGACAAGTTTTTAGATTTTCCTTGTTTTTTAGGATCTTTACAGTTTTGAAAAGTTCTGAGTGGGTATCTTTTTTGGGGGAGCGGCCCTGGGGTTGAACTCAGGGTCTCATGCTTGCTAGGCAGGCGCTCTTACCTCTTGAGCCACTCTGCCAGCCCCTGAGATTAGGTATTTTGTAGCATGTCCCTCAGCTGGGATTGTTTGATGTTTCTCATGTTGGACTGTGATTATGCGTTTTGAGAAGGAAGACTACCAGGCAAAGCACCATTCTAATCACATCGTATCAAAAATGCATACTATCAACATAACCTACTGCTGTTGACTTTAATTTTGATTACCTGGCTGGAGTAGTGTTTGTCAAGTTTCTGCACTGTGAAATTAAGCTTTTCCCTCTCCTTTCCATATTGTACCATTTTCAAGACAATCACAATGTGCACCTCACAGTTAAGGAGTGCTCTTTGGGGAATTATGCTCTTTTACAGTGGAGTATCTACAGAAATTATTTGGAATTTTTCTCCATGTTTATTCTCTCTTTTATTCAATAATCTATGCATAGTTAAATACTTACATATTTATGATATTGTATATGTCATTGAAAATTACTGAATAAGTAGGGAGAATAATTCAATAGTATTTTATTAAGCGAAGGGTTATAATTCAATAGTACTTTACATTGTTGCTCACATTGTCCCAGCTTTGGCCGTTGGAGTGCTTTCTTTCACTTGGTCTTGTATCATTTTGACATATCTCATCATCATGTGTGTCTGTTTCTTACTTTTCAGCACTGCAAGATGGAATAAGCTCATCTTATTTCCTTCCTGAGTTCTTCTAAGGATTCTGGGTTTCTCTTATTAGAAAATGGTATTAGAAACCAAAATTTGGGCACTAGGTGTGCTCATCAGTCCTGGGATATTATTGCTTCCATATTTGTTCAGCTGAAGAAGCAAGAAAATATATGTGTGCATGTTAATAGCTATAAATATTTCTTATGCTTTCATATATGTCTGTATTAAGCAAAACAGAATTTCATATTAATGTCTTCAATTTTGATCCACTGCCACCTAGATCATTCGAGCCTTTTCCCTTTGCTTATTTGTGATCTCCTAGTCTAGATTGAGAAACCTGCCTTATACTATTTGCCCTTCACTCATTTAATTTATCAATCCAAGTGTAAATGTATAATTTCACAGCTTAATCAAAGAAAGTGCAGTGTTTCTTATGGTTCCTTTTCCCTTTATTGTTATCGACTCCACTCATTTCCCAAGTTACAGCAACTTTTTCTTCCATCCTCTTCAGCCAGGTTGTTTCCAACATTTGTAACAGATTGTTTTGCACAGTCTGTATTCCTTCTAACTGATTTTTAAAAATTTGTATATGTTAAGGTTCACTCTTTGTGTCCTAATATTCTGTGGTTTTGACAAGTGTATTATATCATGTTTTCACTATTACTATATGTAACTGTCTTATAATATCCCCTATTCTTCACCTAATAAACTCTCCCCTCTGTGTTCAAGAACCTGACCATTGATGTTTTTATCACCTCTAAAGTTTTGCCATTTCTACAATGTCATTTAATTCAAATGACGTTCATCCATATCTTTGTATGGTATTAATTATTTGTTAATCAAGTAAGATATAAAAATAGAGCTGGGTATTGGCTCAAGTGATAGTCTGCTTAGCAAGTGTGAGGCAAACACTAGTACCTCCAAAAAAAAGATACAAGAATATATTTATTTCACTGTTTGTGAGTTTAGTTGTGTTGGAATTAGTATAGACTAACTACAATAACAGAAGCAAAGAAGGAACACAGTACTGGTAGATGGAAATGATTTACTTTGTTGAGGTGAAAAACAGATTAGCCTTTTTATTTTTATAGTGTCCACTGTGAAGGCCCTACCAAACTCACACATAGACCTATACTCTCCCCACCTTAAAACAAAAGGTATATTCATTTTAGTGTATAGAGGCATAAATATTTGAAAGTACTGTTAGTAGTATATTTTGACTAATATTTCTTAATCCCATATACTCTTCAAAAATATAATCATGCAAGTGTTTCAGTTCATTTTTATAAAAATTATATATGCCTATTGTAGATAACAAGTTAATATAGAAAAGTATAATAAAAAGAAAAATTATAACCTCATTACTCATCTGCACATAATATTTTATCATATTTCCTACCACACTTTAAATGAATTTTAAAATTTTGTATGTTTTAGTTTTACTTAATATTATAATGATTCACAAGCAAAATTTAATAGCTGTGTGACTATTTGGATATTCTCCTATGTTTGTGTTTCTGTTTCCACTATTGTAAGTAACACGGCAATGCTCCAGTTAACACCTTTGTAAATAAATTTTTCTATATATTTTAATTAATTTTCTTCAGAGAGATTCCTAGGAGGAAAAATAAAGTCCTAGTCATTTATCAGTTGGGGATAATTTCATCTGTGACAATAACTCTCAACTAAAAAAGGTTTAAATAATAAGAAATTCATTATGTCAAATAAAAAGAAGCCCAAAGTTAGAAGTCAGAGCTGCTTCATTCACTGACACAAGGACAATCGAAAGGGCTTTGTGCTGTTCTTTTAGCTTCGTCCCATTAGTGTCTTGGTTTTGGTATCAGGCTTACTTCCTCATCAGTTGCAATGCAGTTGCTATAGCTTCAGGTATCAGGCCATCACCCAATACCATCAGAACCAGAAAAAAGTTCTCCCACCTGTCCGTTTTTAATCACTAAGGAAAATATTCCTCAGAAATCAGTGGATCTTTTGTTTTATATCATTGTCTAGATTTGAGTCTGTGGTATTACCATGGTTGACTGAAACCCATATAAAATATCCCTCATCCCTGTGGAGACTTCAAACTGATCTATATTTGCATTTTTGATGAAGAGGAAGAAGAATGGCAGTTGATTTCATAACCAAAATGTCCCCCATGCTTTATACAGTTCTTGGGAATCTTTGTTTTGATCAGCTAGAGAATGTTTTCAAGTAAATTTTTAGAGATGTACAGGCATTTTCATGTAAGAGTACCTTTATGGTTGACCATGAAAGACATGTAATTTAGTATAAAATCCATGGATCATAGATAGCTGTTTTGCCTCAAAATTATATAGGTATTGCTTTGCTGGCTCCTGGAAATTAATGGAGAAAAGTTCAATCTACAGACAATGAAAATTCTGAGACAAAATTGTTTCTTCTTAAGTAACTTTTTTCCTTTCTGAAGGCTTGTAGAAATTTTTCTTTTGGTCTGTACTTTAAAAAATTTCTGGGCTGGTAGAGTGGTTCAAGTGATAGAGCACCTGCCTAACAAGCATGAGTTGCTAAGTTCAAACTCCAGTGCCTCCAAAAAAATTTTTCTAAGCTCTCTCTAGAGCTTGTATTTTAATTGACTTCTTCTGAATAACATCAATCCATTTTATCTGCATATTCAGACTTTTTTCAATTTAGGAAAAAAATTTCCTACAAAATAACCTTTTGTTCAGGTTATGGTTCTTTTTCGATTTCAAATATTTGTATTTCTCAGAAGCACTTGTTTTTCTTATACTGGGTCTTTATTATCCATTCTCAATTTCTGCCTTTTTATTTTTATATTTATGTGTCTAAATACTTTTTTTCTCTTCACTGAGTCATAACTGACAAAAATTGTTTAGTCAAACTGAATAAGATGATGCATATATATATATGTAACATATCTGTCACGTTACCTAGTTACCTTTTTGTGGTGAGACTACTTAAGATCTACTCTCTCAATAAAATTCAAGTATATAACACATTAATTAATATAAAATAAATTATAGTCACCATGTTTTACAGTAGATTTACAGTCTCATTCATCTTATAACTGAAAGTTTATACCCTTTGACCAACATCTCTCCATTTTAAGCAATCTTAATATTTCTTAGCTTGGATTCTGTTTTCTCTTCCATTTCTATAGTTTTATTTCTCATATTTTTTTCTAAATGTCCTTCCTCCCCTGCAAATAGGGACAGCAGATTTACATTTTGTTTCTTTCTTTAGTAATTTATTCATTGAAAAAACATTGAACACCATGCCATCACTCAATGTCACTGGAAGCAGAGAGAAGTTGTATCAATTTTTATCAATAATGAAGATATTTCTCAGAAGTCCCTATGGTTATGAGATTTGAAACAGTGTCAAACACTGTATCAGATGCTGGAGATATATTGATGAAAAAATAAGAGACAGAATATAAACAGGCACATAATGTCAAGTATAAGTGCTAAAAGGAGAATAAAGGTGCTAGGGGTATAGCTCAGTGGTAGAGTGCTTGCCTAGCATACACAAAGCCTGAGGTTTGATCCCTAACACCAGAGAAAAGAAAAAGACACAAGAAAAATAAAACTGAGTTAGAAAATAGAGAGTAATAAAAAGTGTTATTTTATATGGGACGTTCAGAGCTCAGAGAAGTCCCAGCTAAGGAGGTGAGATCTTTCTTTGGAGAAATGAAATGCAGAAGCCCTAAGAAGGTGCAGTCTGGTGAGGTAGAAGAATGACAGGGAGACTGGCATGTCCAGATGCACTGAGCAAGGTTAGAGTGAGAAAGGTGAAGTGAAGGCACAAGCTACTCTATGGCCTTACTCACCATGACAGGACTTCTGGATTTTTCTCCTGTCATTTCCTTTGTGCTTGAATAACTATCTTTGACCATTCTTTTAGAGCAGGTATGCTAGTGAAAAATTCTTAGTTTTCCTTCTTATGGTAATGCTTTTCTTTCATCTCTCTCTCTCTCTCTTTCTTTTTCCCTCCCTCCCTCATCCCCTCCTCCCTCTCCCTCTTCCCCTCCTCCTTTTTTTTTTTTTTTTTGGTTTTTTTTCTTTTTGGGGCTGGGAATGAAATCCAGGGCCTCCTACTTTCTAGGCAAATGCTCTACCACTGAGATAAATTTCAAAATCCTCATCTTCATTTCTGAAGAAAATTTTGACTTGATATAGAATTCTTTTTGTTTCTCATGTAAAAAAAAGTTGTGCTACTTCCTTCTTACCTTTATAGGTTCAGATGAGAAATTCTTTGCACTTTAATAACTTTTCTACTTTGGGTAATGAATCATTTTTCTCTAACTGGTTTTGTATGTGTGTGTGTGTGTGTGTGTGTATTTTATATATCTTTTATTCATATGTGCATACGATGTTTGGGTCATTCCCCCCTACCCCCCTAGCTTCCAGGCAGAAACTATTTTGCCCTTGTCTCTAATTTTGTAGAAGAGAGAGTATAAACAATAATAAGAAGGACCAAGGGTTTTTGCTAGTTGAGATAAGGATAGCTATACAGGGAGATTCCTCGCATTGCTTTCATGTACATATGTGTTACATTCTAAGTTGATTCTTCTTGAACTGACCTTTTCTCTAGTTCCTGGTCCCCTTCTCATATTGGCCTCTGTTGCTTTAAAGTTTCTGCATTAGTTCCTTTGCATTGAGGACATCAAATGCTATCATGTTTTTTTGGGTTTCTTACCTATCCTCATACTTCCCTTATGTGCTCTCGCCTTAGGATTTCATCTTAGTCTTTAGCTTTCAACAATTTGACTACAATGTATTTGGGCCTGAATTTCCTCGAGGTTTTGTGTATGTGTGTGTGTGTGTGTGTGTGTGTGTGTAGGGTTTTTTTTTTTTTAATCTTCTGATAAATTTTGGGGAATTGTTAGCCCATGTTATATTTTTACTATAGTCCTGTAGGTCTCTGAGTCTCTGTTCTTTTCTTTCCAGTCTATTTGTTCTCTATTGTTCAGATTGGGTAATTTTTATTGAAGCATCTTCAAATACACTGAATTTTAACTCTGTTATCTCCATTCTGCTTTTGACTTCATCAGGTTTTTAATATCATTTATTGCATTTTATATCCTAAAATTTTTATTAGATTCTTCCCAATTCTTCTTTCTTTGCCAAAATTTAGTATTTATTTCTTCAAGAATTTGTAATTTTTATTGAAATATTTTATAATGTCTGCTTCAATGTTCTTGACAGATAATTCCAAAATCTGTTTCTTCTCAGTATAGGTGTATTTTATTGCATTTTCCTCATTCAAGTTAAGATTTTCTTGGTTTTCACCATAATGTGTAATTTTATATTGTATCCTCAACATTATTATGAGATTTTGGTTCCTATTTAAACCTTCTCTCTTAACAAGAATTCTACCTGTTCATATTAAGAATGTGCATCCTAGCATATCTTTATGAACAGTAGTTCAAATGTTAATTTAGGTTTTAAAGCCTTAACAGTGTTATTCTGGTATAGTTCACTTGTGTGCTTCCCAGACACCAACCTACTTCTGGGAAGTATTCCAATTCTGCTAGATTCTCAAGCCTTCCGCTGTGTTGTTTCTGGGGTTATATGCATGGACTGCTTAGAGGTCTTCTGAGGATTTCTCTGTCTCCTTCTGCTGTTTGGAAGGGGAAGAAATGCTGTCTCATTATTTTAGGTCACAGATGGAAGAGAAGGCACCACCAACAGTCTCCAGGCTGCAATATCTGGTGAGCAGGGGAAGACACATGGCTGTGTGGCTTTTCTCATGGTGTTCAACTGGAATATAGTAGTTATGATCAAAATGTATTATGTCCTAATGGACTTCCATTTCCTCTGTCCTTTGACTAGAGATTAGAATCTTTTATGAAAGTGTGTCTATATGTGTGTGTGTGAGTGTGAGTGTGTGTGTGTGTTGGTGTTTTGGATTGTGTTCTTCTTCTGAGCTCAGACTGGGATACATAGGACACAAAATAAAACAAAGACTAAGAGGTTCACGGCTGGGTCATTCTTCAAGCCTTGAAGTCTCTAATCAGTCTGTGTCTTTTTTTCTGAGCTTTCCCTTTTTATTACCTGCTTTATGAGTTTTGTACAGGTTCTTTGTTTGTTTGTTTTGTAATTAGTAAGGGGGATATGGTAGATGGAATATGTTATTCCCACCCAGTTGTTGGAATTGATAACCCTCCCGTGCCAAAAATAGACGCACAAGTGACAGAAAATCTTGACAAGGCAAGTTTCTCTTGATCAAGAGGGTGTAAGCATGTGCTCACTCCTGCTAAGGAAACATGCAAGCACAAAATGGCTGACAGTGGCTCCTCCTTATATCCCTGACACGGCTGTACCTGCCCCTCACCTGGGATTTGTCCAGGTCAAAGGTTCAATCTAAAAGGCTTGGGGGATGGGTTAGGGCATGCAGTTTGGCAGACAATTGAGTTGTACAGGAATCCAGAAGAAGAAGCAAGATCCTTTAAATATGCAAGTCACCTAAGATGGCATCCTGAGAAATTTTTAAGTAATCTAAGAGGGTAACAAATACTTTGATAGAAAAGATCATTTTTCTTCCAGTGTTCAGATTGGGATATAAGATTTGGATTCTATTCTTTGGGAAATGGGACACATTTGGATAGATTTGAGTAAAGGTAGGACGTCACTTAATTTACATGTTAGAAATTTTATGCTGGCTGTTGTGTAGAAAATAGATGGTAGACAGACAATAAAATCAAAGAAACCAGGTAGAAGACTGGTACAATGGTCCATGTGGAGAGGAATGTAGAGTTGACCAGAGAGGAAAAATGGAAGTGGACAAATGTGAGGAGTTGACAGATTTTGACAGAATTTGCTAACAAAGGAAAGAGTAATAATAGTTTTTCAAAGTTTTATTGACTTGAGAAACAGTGACTGATTATAGCACTTACTAAATGGGGAATACAGTATCAGGAAAGAAGAAGGTTTAGGATTAGGCATTGAAGTTGAGTTTCAAGTTTACATGTGTTGAACTCAAGATGCCTGTTAAGGCATCCAAATGGAGCTATTGAACAAGCAGTGGGCCATTGAGTCAAGATTATGGGAGAGTTTAGGGCTGTTATACATAACTCTGTAAGCCAGAAGAAGATATTTAAAACTAACAGAATAATTAGATCACCAAGGAAGTGAGTGGAAACAGAAAGGAGAGCAGATGCAAAATATGGAGTCCTGGTGTTTCCTAATCTCATTGGAATTCAGTATTGCTCACCATTTTCCTTAAAATATGGTCTGTCCTTATTTTGTTGATATTATATGTTCTCTTGGTTTCACATCATTCTGTAAGGATATCCTTTCTCAATGTTGTTGTCAGGTTTCCCCCCTGACCTATCCCTTAGGAATTGCTTTTTCTCCTTTAGACTTTGGCCTTAAAATGCCATTGTCTACCAGACTTAGGAGGAATGGGCTGATTTAAGGTCTGAGAAGGAAATGTATGTGTATATATGTGTATCTCACATATGTGTGTGTGTGTGTGTGTGTGTGTGTGTGTATCATACTAATAAATAGGGAAGCTACTGATGATCACTTTGGTTATGTTAAAAGAACACTGAACTCAATTGGAATGAACTCTCACTGTTCAAATTTGGGAGAAGTTGAACATCAAAATTAATAATAATTACAATAGATATAGAACACAAAAGATAATTAACATGCATGTGATTATGATGGTAGTCCCCATAACTGTCATCTTTCAAGGATGCTAGGGAATCAACTCATTCTGAGAACTGATAGAGAAAAGGGAAAAGTATTTATTCTGTCTTTCAGATAAGAACTGTACCTCAGGGTACTTAAAGAGTTGATGTGATAAAATTCTTCTTTATAAAAAAATTCCAGCTAATAAATATGGAGGGAATAATAGAGTATCACCATTTTGCAATCCATATTGAAACAATGAATTTAGGCAATGATAATAAATGGTTGATGTAAGTGTGAACTGACAACACTTGAATTCACTAATTCATTTAATACCACCAAAAGTAAGACAACCATACATTATTTGCCTCTTGATAACCACTGGCTACAAGTGACTATTTACCATTTGAAATGTCAGACTGGTATGTGCCATAAGTATAAAATAAACCTTGGATTTTTAAGACAATTTTAAAAGAAGAGTAAAATATCAATGTTTTAAAATAATGATTAAGTGTTGAAATGTTAAAATTTGGATGTAGTGAGATAATTATACAACTAAATTTATTTTCCCTTATTTTGTTTTACTTTAAAAAAATGTAGCTCTTAGAAAATTTAAATTATATATGTTGTCTTGTATTATACTTCTAATTTGCTTATGACTGAATCTTCAGTGGCCAGCACAGTACATGAAACATGTTAGGTGCTGAATGAGTCTTCGCTATATAAATGAATGAAATTGCAAATAGTTAAAATTATTTATTTATGTAACTTCATCTACTGAGAAACTCAGATCCAAGTTAGGAGGAGTAGTAGGGAGTGGTTGGTAGTAGTGAAAAGCATATGGGTTTAAAGTAAGATTTTAGAGAAAAGAGTGAGGAATGTGCCTTTTGATGTTGGTAGTGTGTTCATTAAAAGGGCATGAGTGCCTGCAGAAAACCAGGTCTGTTTCCTTTCTCTTTCCCTATCTCTGTGCTCTAGTTTATCCCTCTCTTTCTTACTATCACCACTTTTTCTTTACCTCCTCTAGCTTTTGGGGTTCTCTGTTGTTTGTTTTGTTTTTTTTCTTTTAGTTTAAAAACCTGTTTAGTCATTGACTAAGAATAAAACTATGTAACTTAAAAAAGAAGCTTTAGAACTAAAGGTGTCATAGAATTTTAGGTAATTTTTATTAGCATATATTAATTGTATAAAATAATGGGTTTTACAATGGCATTTTAGGCATGAATATAACATACTTTGATCATATTCACCACCTAATACCCTAACCCCAGGAAGGGTCCAGGTCCCCATCTTTTTCCTAAATACTCTCCCTTCTACTTTTTTTTTTTATTCACTATTTTTTTTATTGTTATGCTGGGTTGGAGGTATATTGTGGAATTTACAAAAGTTCTTACAATACATCATACTTGAATTCATCCCCTCCACAGCTCTCTTTTACTCTCCCCCTATTCCTGGAATAGTTTCAACAGGTATCATTTTCACATCTTCATACATGCGTACACATACTTTGCACTGTATTCACCCTCCTACCCCCTTTTCTCCTCCCATCCCCCCTCCCACTCCCTTCTACATTTATAATCTCTCTCTTTTCCCCCCTAGATTCCACATCTGTGAGAAAACAGGTGATACTTGTTTTTCTGAGTCAGGCTTATTTCATGATGATCTTCAGCATTTCCATTCATTTTACTCAAATGACATGATTTTATTCTTCTCTCTGTATGAATAATACCTCATTTTCTTTACCCATTCATCTTTTAATGGGTACCTATGCTGATTCCACATCTTGGCTATTGTGACTAGTACAGCAATAAATGGATTTACAGGTATCTCTATTGTGTGCTGACTTTGATTCTTTCTGGTATGTACTCAGGAGTGGATCATATGGTAGTTCTATTTTTAGTTAGTTTATTTGCTTTTTAGGAACATCCATATGGATTTCCATAGTGGCTACACTAATTTACATGCCCACAAAGTAATTTTTTCTTAACCCCATCCCAGTCTGTTAGACTGCTATAAGAAACTGCTGTAGACTGAGAGGCTTATAGACAACAGAAATTTACTTCTTACAATTCTGCATTCAGAAAATTCCTAGACTGAAATACTAATAGAGTTAGTGTCTGATGAGTGACAGCTTCCTGGTTTATAGACAATCATCTTCTTGTGCATCCTCACATGGCAGAAGGGGCAAGGGAGCTCTTTGAAGTCTCTTTCATAAGGGCACAAACCCCATTATGAGTTCTACCCTCATGATCTAATCATTTCCTAAAACCTCCTGACAGCATCACATTGGGGGTAAGGACTTATGAATTTGGGAGAGACACAAACATTCATTATATAGCACTCTTCTGCCAGATTAAGAGCTTCGCCATTGTGTTTTCCCTAGTGCTCATTATTTAATAAGCACTAGTATTGACTAGAGCATGTTTTGAAGGCAGTTACTGATACTAATCTTTCTTTCATATTTATTTGTAATTAAAGCATATTAAAATACTTTTGAACCCCAAGTGCCTAAAAAATTCCCTTAGTTTAATAATAATATGAAAAATAAATGGTAACATCATTATAATTCCATTAAACATATTTTAGGTTGACTCAAAAAATAGGTTCAAGCCATACTCTCAGGAGCATGGAGTTGGGAACCAGAAAATGTTTTGAGAAAGAAACCAAGAGGGCAAGAAATGTATATGGATCACCTATTACCTAGCACATCCTCACATTCAGTAAATATTAATTCACTTCTTATGAATCCCTTATATAAGGTGTCACTTTTGATGATTTGAAAAGTTTAGAATCTATAAAATAGGATATAGCCTTTGCAATATAAATGTGAAATTTTATTGCAAAAACATTTTGTGCTATGCATCTTCTTGGGTTTCTGCAGAGCTCAAAACTTTCCCCTTCCTTTCTTACCTGGTAATTCTCAAAAGCTTTGCTAGGAAACTAGCTAGATAATTAATTGGTCTTCAGTATTGATATTTATGTTACATATATGGAAACTAATTTTAATTTTAGTAGCAGTCTTCAAATATACTTTTTCCTGTGAAACAGCACACTGTTAGCAAATTAATATTTACTATCAAATAATAATAATAATAGTAAGAAAGGTAATTCAGAGTATCTTAAATTTCACTCCTGATTTTATAGACATTGATGTTTTGATTGTCCCATGCCAACTGCCCTAGGGCTGGTTTTATCTTCTAACACCATATTCACTTACAAGAAAACAACTATATCTGCATAAAGGAAATGGGGATTTGACTCCAAAGGTTATAATGAGTTCTTTTGTGGTTACTGTGTATATGTTAGTATAGTGTTCTAGTTCTAAGATCTAACTGGATTTGAATCAAGGGCATATCACCTTCTCTCCATGTGGTGATAGACAAATTACTTCACTTTTCTGAGCTTTTTACTCCTTTTGTAAAATTGACAAAATGATAGCATCTATCTCAAAAGATTAATGTTGAGATCCAACAACTTAATTCCTGTTAAATGTTTAGAATAATTCCTGGTTTTTGGTAAGTGTTTAGTAAGTATTAGGTATTATTACATGATAAATACCAATAGGCTATGTCTTGATTTTTTCATGTGAATAGCCTCAGATCTAATTCAACCATTTATTTTTGCCATAGTAAAATCAGTTAAGAAGCAGTTTTAAACTTGACCTAAAGTAGATATTACTCACATTATGAATGTTGGTTTGGCATTTAGTTGTGGTTTTTCACATTATGCAATGAAACAAATATAGAATACAATATCTGGGTTATAATAATATGAAGATATTAAATAACTTGTTTCTATGGATAAATTTTGGCATAAATTTACGCTATGAATTTGAGAACTAAATGTGTGTAATCACGTTATACAAAAGGAAGCTACCCACAATATTTCTAGAATAGCAAAGATTATAAATAAACAATTAAAATTCATCATGTGCAATCATTATTTTTATGAATAAAAATATTTAATGTAGCTCCATCTTCCTAAGTTTCTTCCTCAGAGATTCCTGGGTTACTTAGATCTGAGTTTAAGTATATGAGTCAGAACTTTTTTGATTGCCAGAAACCAAAATAAATTAAGAACAGCTTCACCCAAAAAGAGTTGTTCACTCATCTAACAACTCAGAAATCTAAGGGTCTGGCTTTAAGTATGGCTGTTGCATTCTCTTTCAACTCCTCTTTCCTCTCTCTATATACATTATGCTCCAGTAGATTTTCCTGAAGCTGTGATTAAACACTTTTAGGCTTATAGTCTCACACCTAAAATATCACGGCAAAAAAGTTATAAAAAGCAGTTCACTGAAATGACTCATTTTGAGCCTTCTGACTTACATCACATACCTATACCTGGTAAAATTTGCTATGGACAGTGGATGAATTGGGCTAGTTGTTCAAGCGTGGGATGTGTTTTCATCTTTGGAATGGGAGAGAGGCTATGACCGTAGAGGTAGTCTAGAGCAGGGTTTCCCCAAGATAACAATCAGTGCCTGCTATCAGAAAAGGGAGATGCTAGGCAGTGAAAGCTCACAGATTCTGCTATAACCAGGGGGTAATAGATCCTTGGAATTTATGCTATCATTGCTTCCTTCTTCATTTTTTGAAAGCTATCCTAAATGGGTTATAGAATCCTTTCCAAATGAGTACACTTAGCCTCACAATCCTTCCCAACCAGTGGATTTAAACTGGCATTCTATTTGCCTTACCTGGACTAGAAAAAAAAAAAGGCACACAATTTGTCAGTATTAATATTTGATTTGTTGGGTTTATATTACTTGTTGCCATGGATTTGGTTCTCAAGACAAAGATCCTGAAGTAAAGCTTTTCATGCAGGAAGTTTTTTGGGGGATAGTCTTTTTTGGGGGGAGGAGGGTGCTGGGAATTGAACCCAGTGCTTTGTCCATGCTCGGTGCAGGCTCCACTACTGAACTGTATTCCCAGCTTCTGGCAGTGAAGGATGTGGGATTAGGAGTAAAGAATCCTATTGAAAGCTTCAGAGCTAGAGTTACCTTTCGACGATTTGTCCCAAATTGAGGCAACATCCCTGTTGATTTTGGGATGCTAGTTATCATCTTGGGAGAGGCAGCTCTCTTTGCCCCAGGGTGGTTTTGCACAAAGATGCACAGCTATGTGCCAGCAGCAGTCCATATTCTAGGCAGTTGGATTTCTAAGCACAGTTGATCAGTACAGGTGAGTGGGACTAACAGAACTGTTAGATTAATTACAAATTAAGTACTTCTGTGTTTTCATGTACATATTATTAGTTTCATTAAGCACTGGCATTATATTTTCCTCTAACTTAATTTCTTGGATGTTGTTTGTAAATGGACAATTTCTTTTTTTTTTTTTTTGTTTGTTCAATATGTGCATACGATGTTTGGGCCATTTCTCCCCCCTACCCCTTGCCCTCTCCCTCTCCCCCCCCACTCCCTTACTTCCAGGTAGAATCTGCTCTGCGCTTATCTCTAATTTTGTTGAAGAGAGAGTATAAACAATAATAAGAAAGACAAAGCATTTTTGCTAATTGAGATAAGGATAGCTATACAGAGAGATTCCTAGCATTGCTTCCATGTACAAATGTGTTACATTCTAAGTTGAGTCTTCTTGAACTGACCTTTTCTCTAGTTCCTGATCTCTGATCCCCTCCTCCTATTGACCTCTGTCACTTTAAAGTTTCTGCATTAGTTCCTCTTCACTGAGGACATCAAATACTATCATGTGTTTTGGGTTTCTTACCTATTCCCTTACCTCCTGTGCGTGCTCTCCCCTTATCATGTGACCCAACTCCAATCACATTGCTGTATTTGCCCTAGATCTAAAGTCCACATATGAGGGAGAACATACAATTTTTGGTCTTCTGAGCCTGGATAACCTTGCTCAGGATGATGTTCTCCAGTTCCATCCATTTACTTGCGAATGGTAAGATTTCATTCTTCTTCATGGCTGAGTAGTATTCCATTGTTTATAAATACCACATTTTCTTAATCCATTCGTCAGTAGTGGAGCATCTTGACTGTTTCCATAACTTGGCTATTGTGAATAGTGCTGCAATAAACATGGGTGTGTAAGTGCCTCTGGAGTAACCTGTGTCACATTACTCTGAGTGTATCCCCAGGAGTGGGATTGCTGGATCATATGGTAGATCTATGTTTAGATTTTTAAGAAGCCTCCAAATTTTTT
Organism: Castor canadensis; assembly: GCF_047511655.1. Taxonomy (NCBI): domain Eukaryota; kingdom Metazoa; phylum Chordata; class Mammalia; order Rodentia; family Castoridae; genus Castor; species Castor canadensis. The sequence goes on from NC_133391.1 coordinate 104,450,867, forward strand.
TCCAGAGTGATTGCGCTAGTTTGTATTCCCACCAGTAGTGGGTTAGGATTCCTTTTTCCCCACATCCTCACCATCACCTGTTATTAGTGGTGTTTCTAATGATGGCTATTCTATCAGGGGTGAGGTGAAATCATAGTGTGGTTTTGACTTACATTTCCTTTATTGCTAGAGGTGGTGAGCATTTTTTCATGTGTTTTTTGGCCATTTGAATTGCTTCTTTTGAGAAAGTTCTGTTTAGTTCAGTTGCCCATTTCTTTATTGGTTCATTAATTTTGGGAGAGTTTAGTTTTTTAAGTTCCCTAAATATTCTGTTATCAGTCCTTTGTCTGATGTGTAGCTGGCAAGTATTTTCTCCCACTCTGTGGGAGACCATTTCTTTCGTTGTTCAGAAGATTTTTAGTTTTATGAAGTCCCATTTGTCTATGCTATCTCTTAGTTGCTGAGCTGCTGGGATTCCACTGAGGAAGTCCTTGCCTATACCTATTACTTTCAAAATGTTTCCTACTCTTTCCTGTACCAACTTTAGAGTTTGGGGTCTGATGTTAAGGTCCTTGATCCATTTTGAGTTAATACTGCTATAGGGTGATATACATGGATCTAGTTTCAGTTTTTTGCAGACTGCTAACCAGTTTTCCCAGCAGTTTTTGTTGAAGAGGCTGCTATTTCTCCATTGTATAATTTTTAGCTCCTTTGTCAAAGACAAGTTGGTTGTAGTTGTGTGGCTTCATATCTGGATCCTCTATTCTGTTCCACTGGTCTTCATATCTGTTTTTGTGCCAGTACCATGCTATTTTTATTGTTATTGCTTTGTAATATAGTTTGAAGTCAGGTATCGTGATACCACCAGCATTGTTCTTTTTGCTGAGTTTTGCCTTGGTTAATTGCGGTCTCTTGTGTTTCCAAATGAACTTTAGGGTAGATTTTCAATCTCTGTGATGAATGTCATTGAGATTTTGAGGGAATTGCAATAAACGGGTAGATTGCTTTTGATAGTATAGCCAGTAAATGGACAATTTCAATACAGATGAAGTTGTCAGCAAAACCTCTGAATATCTTCCTACCAATGATAGCATTATATAATCCACAGGCACCTATAGTCCTTTGAGAATTGCAATTTATTGAGCTCTTGGGCTAGGGGGATTAAGGCATACAGTGGCTTGCCTAGCATGTGTGCAGCCCTGAGTTTAATTCCCACATACAAAGAATTACTAAAGACATTTTAAGGAAGACAGCAGTAGAATTTTATGCAAATGATAAGAACAATAAGAAAAGAGGTTAAAAAAAGAAAGAAGGAAATCAAGGGTTAAGTGGAGTTGCCAAAGTCTAACTGTGTACAAAGTTGCAGAATGCATATCCAGGAGTTGCTGTAGATGCAACACAAATTCTTGAGCAACATCAGAAGTATCCATTAATTTTAAATATCTGAAAAGCTGCTGGGGCATGACTGAAGTGGTACAGTGCTTGCATAGACCTGAATTCAAACTCCAGTACTGTCAAAAAAATTTTTTTTGAAAAGCCAATTAGGACATTAGCTGCCAGAGAGTGATGGTTGCAAGACAGATGAAAACAGTTAAAGACTGCTTCCCAAATCATCGCTGATATGTCTCAGAATAAGATTAGGATTTTGTTAGTACACAAACTAGCAAAATTCATCAGCTCATTACTATCAACAAACACCATTTTGTGTCAGCAGTATGGCTAGAAGTAGCATTTATAAATTATAATAAAATAATCTATAACTTTAAAATTAGAAGCATCACACTAAGCAGAGTTTGATAAACTCTTGGAGGGGCAGTGGGGAGGGGCAGGGGAGAAATGGCCCAAACAATGTGTGCACATATGAATAACAACAACAAAAAAACCCAGCACTTCACAGTATCATTTAGACCGATACATATTAGACCCTTGGGGCTGGATGTGGCCTTTGAGGTTAGCCAGTTCAGCCATTGTTTGTGCTTTAATTGAAGAGAGGTAGACAACAGATCCAGAGAGGGTAGATGACGTTTTAAGACCAGCCAACTAGTGGTGAAGCCTAGTTTAGAAAACTAATCAGAATATATTCAGTGTGAGCTTGTGCTTGTCATCATGAGCTATGTTAGCAAAACCACGAGCCATCTTTCTTGTTCTTAAGGGGACTGAAATCAAGCTTCATCCCTGTCAGGACAAACTTACATGTTCATCTCAGTGTGATAATTCATGTCTCAAAAACTGAGGGAAAGGGAACTTTGAGTGTGGAAGTTATGAACTTATTTAGAGCCTCTTAATGTAGCTTAGCTGTTTTTTTTTTTTTAATAAACTTTATTTCCCTCTAAACTGTGTCCAGGAATAGAACTAGATTACCTCAAAAAGAATTGAGAATTGACAGACATTTAGAATTTTGACTGTTTAATTTTTTTCCCCCTATAGACTCTTGGATCTCAGAATTTACCCAAATCTCCTACAGTTGGAGTTTTTAGTTTGGCTCTTACTTGAGAAACATAGTGACTTCAGTTATCGTAATGCAGGTTTACGGTGACTGAATCCTTGAAGTTGGAATATGGGAAGAGGACTCATCTAGGATATACTTGAGGAAAGAAAAGAGGTCGCTGGTGTACAACAGGAAAGGCCAGCAATTTCACAAAATTTTCCACATAAGAATATTTTAAATGCTTTGAAATCTGTTTTCTTTGGAGTCACTTTACTCACTAATCAATTTACAAGTATTTATTAAGGTCAAGAATTTTTCTAGTTGCCCAGAACACACAGTGAACCAAACAGACATGATTATCTTATATTCAATCAGCTTATATTGTAATTGGGGTGAGAGACACAGTAAACAAATGAAGAAATTAAATATCTAACGTGTGGAATGAAAGATGTATTATTGAGCAACGGGGATCAGGGCTTTGAAAGAGGGATTGCTATTTTAAATGACGCATAAGAAGACTCCTTACTGTGACACTGGCATTTAAGGAAAATCAAAAGTGATGAGGGGGCCAGCTGTGTAGCCCTCTGCGGAAGCAGCATGTCTAGAGAAAGGGCTATGGGCTGACATATACATTAAAAAGGCACCATGGCTACTCTGTTAACAATGTCTTGTGGTTGTTTGGGGCATAGGTGGGACATAAGTTAGAAGGACATTAAAACAAAGTAAGAGGTGACAGTGGTTTGAAGCTATCTGGTAGCAATTGAGATTCTGAGAGAGCACCATGTCAGGATATACTATAAGTATAGCCAACCCTTGTTAGTGGATTAGGTAGGAGAAATGAGCAAAAGAGAGGAACTCAGGAAATATTTGCCTTGAGCAATGGTAAAGCTGGAGTTGCCATTTGCTGAGGTGGGGGCATTGGGAGGAGTAATTTGGGGAGGTGGAAGACCAGAAGTATGATTTTTCAGCATAGTTCACTGCTATTTGTTTTTAGTGTGACTTGAGATATGCTGCATGTATGTGTGTATGTGTGTGTGTGTGTTTACGTATTTATGTTAAAAGTTGGCACTCTTATAGGCTTCAAATAAATTAACTTCCTATTAATTTTGTCCAAAACACTCATCAAAAAAGCTTTAATTTTTTGATGTAGAAAATGTAACAAAATATTTGGTAAGCATTTCTTTACAGTACTTAATGTTTACATTCATTTTTTTCACTGTTTAAGGAATTTTTATTAAAGCAAAATTTTATAATCCAAATTACGTTTCCTTGCTTAGTTACTAATTCTGTTTACATTTAAGTTGAAAGGTTTATTTTTAAAAAATTTTTTATTTCTTTCATTCATATGTGCATACAATGTTTGGGTCATTTCTGCCCCCTTTTCCCTGCCCCCCTCCCCCCTCCCCCCTCACTACCAGGCAGAAACTATTTTGCCCTTGTCTCTAATTTTGTTGAAGAGAGAGTATAAGCAATAATAGGAAGGACCAAGGGTTTTTGCTAGTTGAGATAAGGATAGCTATACAGGGAGTTTACTTGCATTGCTTTCCTGTACATATGTGTTACATTCTAAATTAATTTTTCTCAAACTAACCTTTTCTCTAGTTCCTGGTCCCCTTCTGCTATTGGTCTCTGTCACTTTAAAGTTTCTGCATTAGTTCCTTTGTATTGAGGACATCAAATGCTATCTTGTTTTTTTTTTTGGGGGGTGGTTTCTTGCCTATCCTTATACCTCCCTTGTGCGCTCTTTCCTCATCATGTAATCAAAGTCCAATCCCTTTGTTGTGTTTGCCCTTGATCTAAAGTCTGCATATGAGGGAGAACATAGGATTTTTGGTCTTCTGGGCCTGGCTAACTTCGCTCAGGATGATGTTCTCCAGTTCCATCCATTTACCTGCAAATGATAAGATTTCATTCTTCTCCGTGGCTGAATAGTATTCCATTGTGTATAAATACTACAGTTTCTTAATCCATTCATCAATATTGGGGCATCTTGTCTGTTTCCATAACTTGGCTATTGTGAATAGTGCTGCAATAAACATGGGTGTGCAAGTGCCTCTGGAGTAACCTGTGTTGCATTCCTTTGGGTATATCCCCAAGAGTGGCATTGCTGGATCAAATGGCAGATCTATGTTTAGATTTTTAAGAAGCCTCCAAATTTTTTTCCAGAGTTGTTGTACTAGTTTGCATTCCCACCAGCAGTGTATAAAGTTTCCTTTTTTCCCCACATCCTCGCCAACACCTGTTGTTGGTGGTGTTTTTGATGATGGCTATTGTAACAGGGGTGAGGTGGAATCTTAGTGTGGTTTTGATTTGCATTTCCTTCATGGTTAAAGATGGTGAGCATTTTTTCATGTGTTTTTTGGCCATTTGAATTTCTTCTTTTGAGAAAGTTCTATTTAGTTCACTTGCCTATTTCCTTATTGCTTCATTAATTTTAGGTGAATTTAGTTTTTTAAGTTCCCTATATATTCTGGTTATCAGTCCTTTGTCTGATGTGTAGCTGGCAAATATTTTCTCCCACTATGTGGGTGGTCTCTTCAGTTTAAAGACCTTTTCTTTTGTTGAGCAGAAGCTTTTTAGTTTTATGAAGTCCCATTTGTCTATGCTATCTCTTAGTTGCTGAGTTGCTGGGGTTCCATTGAGAAAGTCCTTACCTATACCTATTAGTTCCAAATTATTTCCTACTCTTTTCTGTACCAACTTTAGAATTTGGGGTCTGATATTAAGGTCCTTGATCCATTTTGAGTTAATACTGCTATAGGGTGATATACATGGATCTAGTTTCAATTTTTGGCAGACTGTTAACCAGTTTTCCCAGAAGTTTTTGTTGAAGAGGCTGTCTTTTCTCCATCGTATATTTTTACTGCCTTTGTCAAAGATAAGTTGGTTATAGTTGTGTGGCTTCATATCCAGGTCCTCTATTCTGTTCCACTGGTCTTCATGTCTATTTTTGTGCCAGTGCCATGCTGTTTTTATTGCTATTGCTTTGTAATACAGTTTGAAGTCGGGTATTGTGATACCTCCAGCATTGTTCTTTTTGCTGAGTATTGCCTTGGTTATTCGAGGTCTCTTGTGTTTCCAAATAAATTTAATGGTAGACTTTTCAATCTCTTTGATGAATGTCACTGGGATTTTGATGGGAATTGCATTAAACATGTAGATTACTTTTGGGAGTACAGACATTTTTACTATGCTGATTCTACCAATCCATGAGCATGGGCGATCTCTCCACCTTCTATAGTCTTCCTTATTCTCTTTCTTCAGGAGTTTATAGCTTTCTTTGTAGAAGTCGTTCACATCCTTTGTTAAGTTTACTCCTAGGTAATTGATTTTTTTTGAGGCTATTGTAAATGGAATTGTTTTCATATATTCTTTCTCAGTTTGTTCATTATTAGTGTATAGAAATGCTAATGATTTTTCTATGTTGATTTTATATCCTGCTACCTTGCTATACCTGTTGATGGTGTCTAGAAGCTTTTGAGTAGAATGTTTTGGGTCCTTAAGGTATAGGATCATATCGTCTGCAAATAGGGATATTTTGACAGTTTCTTTACCTATTTGTATTCAAAAGGTGTATTTTTTGTACAAATCAAGGATATCTTTTTACCCAGAATGCGAAGAAAAATTTAAATGTATAATTGCAATGGTAAAATAGGAATAACGGATTGATTCAGTTAAATGTTAATGACAGATTAATTTTATTGTGTGGTTTTAAAGCAAATACCAGATACTATATCTTTTTATCCATAAATGCTTCTTTAAAAATGTTTATGTCAGGGCTGGTGGAGTGGCTCAAGTGGTAGAACACCAGCCTAGCAAGTGTGAAGCCCCAAGTTCAAGCTCCAGTGCTGCAAAACAAAAAAAAAAGTTTATGTCTGAAGAATAGTTTTATCCATTTATTTATCTAGCTATAATTTCCTATCACAACTCACGTACTACCACACAGAGAGCCTTGTCTCTTAGGAGTTGCTCTAAGAAGCAATTAATAAAGTAAAAATTCTTCAGTGAGATTGCACTACACCCATTAAAATAAAGCATTCCCTTTTCCTCATTCAATCTTGTGTGAAGTATTATAGATATATTTGTGTAAATATAAGTTATATACCTTTTGAAGAATGTGTAGTTAATACATGTCTAATTGAAATGCAGCTCAGCCAATGTCTGCAAAAGAACTTAACTGAGAACTTTGCAGGGAGATTAAAATATTTTAATGTTCTGTTTAAGAAAGCAAGAGATTATGAGTGATTTACATAGAAGTTTCTAGATCAGCTGTATTTTGAAATGAATTTTTCCCTATTATACAATGTTGAAACATTAAGAGATTACCTAAGGAATATTTTGTGTGACAGATTAATTGTATATTTGCCTCTCAGCTTCTTCCAAAATTCAACTGTACAGATTACCATTATATTTATAAAGCTTACAATAGAAATTTATTTCAACCAGGAATATTCCAAAAGATACTGAAAGAAGGGCAGACATTTCAGCTGTTCTCAAATACTTCAAACTGATCTTTGTGGTACATCAAGGATTTATTTTGGAAGGGACATCATAGGCTTGCAGGTCTGGAAGTGCCTGCAAGGGTTCATCTAGTTCATCATGTCACCCTAAGGATTATTAAAATTGCCAGATGCAAAACCACTTGTAATAGGCTGGTTTTCCAACCTGTGAACTCTGGAGAACTCTTCTAAAGGCAGAATCTCCTTTTCAAAGATATTAAAAATAGGGTTCTTCCTCATTTCACTTTTGCTGTGTCCCCAACAGTGGTGGTATGTTTTAAATGGTCTTCTCATAATACTTTAAACCCTTAAAAAAGTTTAGAACTTAAACTTCAAATAATCTTCTCTCTGTCATGGTCTTTTAGCATTCTTCAAATAATAGTTCTTTGTTTAAAGAAAATCAGACTTAAACTTGTGTATTAAGTGATTAAAGTAAAAGCTCATTATTATGTTTTCCCTGTTACTTCACCTCTGATCTTTCAACTATGACCTCTGCTTTTGATCCATTTCCAAAGTATTGAAATATAACCTCTATAAAGAACTAGCCTTTATAATGGCACAATCACCAACATGGCCCTTGGCTATTTCCGATTATTCAGGCCTTCTTCTTCAATCTTGAGTCTACCTAATATTTTTTTTTTCTGATTCACATCTTGTCACTGGCTACCCAACTTTCTCTTTCTGCATCTAATTACTTTGGTGAATATTAAAAATCTTTAAAACATTGAAAACATTATTTGGAAAATTATTATTTTCACATCTATGCTTATAAGAAGAACTAAGCAAAAATGGAAAACTGTTAGGATAGAGGATGATAGACAATTATTTTGAAAATATTCTTCAATGTTGTTGACATATGTATGTATAAATATACATACATATATGTCTATACATAGACATAGAAAATGTATTAAAAATCAATAATGTTAAAATCTGAATTAATCATGATATTTTAAAGGTATGCTTCTTTTTTTAATTTTTGGGAACCAAGTCATTATTCTGAAAATTGGTTAATAAAGTTACAGAATTTAAAAAGTTTTATTTTTGAAATCTCAGACATTTAAAAGTACCTTCTATCAGTTTCCACTAACTACTAAAAACCTTCCTTTTCCTTCATCCTTAGCATTCCAGATGGGTTTCATATCTACCATAGTTGTAGTACACTGGGGTTCCAGGAAACATTTAGGGACTTATTAAGTAATATTCTTGTCAATGATGTACTTCAATAAAAAAATTAATGGTGCTGTAAGTGAAATAATGAAATGATTTTTTTCAGAACCCATTAGCGGTATTAGTGAATTAAAAAAATAAGGCTAAGTGAGAGAGAGTCAAAATTTCTCTAGTGCTTTCTGCCAATGTTCACAAAACTCTCTGAAGGCCATCTTCATTCCTAGAAGCCTAGTGCTATCTCAAATATCTCAGGAACTCTCTAGCGTTTCATGGAGGAATGCGTTTTAATTTAAGATTGCAACAAACAGACATTAAATTGGCAGCTGTAAACTTCCATGGTTCCAGGTCATTGCTATGTATTTTTGTTCACATGTAGATGGGTAATGAGGGATGTTGACACTTCCTTCCTCAAAATCAAATCTTCTTTATGATGAATTCTAATCCAGAACATTCTCTACTCTCTACCACTCAACTGCCTGTACTTTCTCTTTATTGTTCTCTTTTCAGGTTTTAGCTCTAAGTGCGGAATTTTATGGTAAACCTCTTCCAGGGCACATTTCTTTTTCTGAAAAGAGAAGACAAGGGTCATAGCCTATCTTTCCCTTGTCTTTGACTGTAAGCACAGTCACTCACATTCTGCATACATAGTCACCTAAAGCATTCACTGCTGCAACATTCAGATGCAGCTAAAATGCTTATCTTCAAGGAGTCTTCCTCCAGGTTCTTAGATGGGGGGAACTGCTCCTTTGTCTGTTAGAGTCATGGAACTCGGGGATTATAACTCCTTTGTAGCATTTGCTGTGTTCCCTTATCTCTTGTTCATGTAATGGTGTAGAGCTCACTGGATGGGAGCTTTTTAGGAGCAGAGGCCATGTCTTATTTACTTTCTCTCTAGCATAGTTCCTGACCCTTTGTGAATATTCAATGAGCATTGCTGAAAGAACTAATGAATGGATTAACAAATGAATGGTTTCTTGTAATTCCATTGTTATTTTGCCAAACAATTTTCTTGCTTATGCTTATGACATTTTTTGCTTGTTTGTTTTCATGGATACCATGCTTTTACATTTATTAAGTGGAAATTTTGTTTTCAATCTAAATATGCTTCTCTAATTCTCAATTTCCCTTTAAATTCAACTTGAATAACTCATGCATTAGTAAAGCAATGTGGAAACTTCATTTTATGTGTGTCTAAATTAGAAAATTCTGACTGAATTGACCTAAAAAAGGCAAAAATAGGATTAGTCAAGGAAAGGACCAAATTGTTTGATTTGTTTTCTTAGAGCTTGCCATCAGCATAATCATTTGATTTCTCATTTACTGGAAGCGTTTTTTCCTCTTTCTTGGTAGACATTTGGTAGTCAGAGGAAACGTAGTAATGCTGTAACAAATTTGGAAATGTTTTCCACCAAATTGATAGTAGGAAAATCTGGTGATATGGGTCCTTTGGCAACTTCCTCTTTACTTCTACCTCCCTACTGCCCTCACCATACTTTAGCTAGCCCATCTTTCCCTTTGTCCCCACTTCAAAGGGTCTTGGTTTGCTTTAAGGGATAGTGTGGTTTAGGTGGACTCTGCAGTTATGTGGGTCATGGTTTCCTCATTTCCGAAGAGGGCTATTTACTTTTTATCCTTATCATTTTGGTTTATGCATTGTAAATGCTCTATGTATAGATCTAAAATGAATGAATGCATGATGTATACTGTGTTAGTTTCTTCCATCTCAATCTGTATGTGTGATTATCATCTCACTTCTGAGTCGTAAAATTAATTTTGTGTTTTCTCCAGGTTGCGCTGATTTGAGATGAGAGTTCTGAATAAAATTAGTTCAAATTAAATCCAGAGTAGGTTGTTGTTTAGTCTCAGAGGAGGTAGACATATCTTCTGGGAGATATGTCTCAGCATCCTTTCCTGTGATTCACCCTCCCACCTGCCCTATGCTATTCCTTCTCTGATCTCACCTCCTACTACTATCCTCTTGATGGCTCCACTCCAGTTATACTGGCCTACTGATTATTTCCAAAACACTTCAGCTATGCTCTGCATTAGGGCTTTCTCATTAGCTATTTCTCTGTCCTAGAGAATATTCTTTCCAGAGATACCTACCTAGCACTTTGGTAGACATTATAACCATTCACCAAAAGTCACTTCTCTACCACCAGGTAGTCACATTTTGTTTTTCCCTTGAAGTTAGACATGACCATGTGACTTGCTCTAGTCAAAGTAATATGAATAGAAGTGACACACATCACTTCCAGGTGGCTGGTTTTAAAAGCCTGGGTGCAGTTTTCTATATATTCTTCCCTATGTCACTGAAAATGGCATCCATATTAGCTTGGGTTTGTTAGTGAGGACGACATGGCCCAACATGTTTCATGAACCAGAAGTTAGCCTTTGTTGTTTTAGAGCAACTGCAAGTTTGGGGGTCATTTGTTACTGCAAAATAACCTAACCAATTGTGAACATTACACTTATCTACCACTATTCAGTACTGGAATCTATCCTCCACTCCCATGCCAGGATACTTTTATCATTTAACCTACTTTACCTTTAATAGCACTTATTATCTTCTAGCCAGATACTACATAATTTGCCAATGTTGTTTATTTTCTGTTTTATTTATCATCCCACCTTCTACCCTCTACAAGATTGTAATACTATGGTCAGGGCTTTTATTTTGTTCAGTTATGTTAATGTAAGGATTTCAATAAATATTTATTGAAAGAATGAGTTAACAAGTGAATATTAAACAGCAAGATGTACTGGGATGTGTGTTGGGGATACAAAGATGAATAAAATACCTGCCTTACCATGCCCAAATCTCATGACTGACACATAATTATTTGAGTAATGCATTGAAAGAGCAGAGGTATAGCCATAGCACCATTGGGAGATCTCTGTAGCCACAGTCCAAAATTAAGAAGGAAAACCAGAGAGAATGGATCTGTGAAAGCCTCAGGAAAAGAGTGTCAAGGGTTCAAAATGTTAAATTCTTCATAGAGGTCAAGAATTGGGAAAGTGACCACTGGATTTCATTTCTTGGACATTGACAACTTCATAGAGAGCAGATTGTGGACTTGATTTTACTTATCCAAGTATAAGGAAATTCTTAATCTTGCCTCATGACCTTGGGGTCTCTGAAGGAGCTGAGGATCCCAGAGTGATTTGCCCAGAAACACATAGATAATTCATGGCAGAGTTGAGCTAAGATTCTTTCTGTGTTTTGTGTTCATACTTTGCCTAAGGTCTAAGTTCTTAGATTCTTGAATGGTTCCAGTAAACCAGGCTTACTAGACTTGAAATAGGACTCATCCTATTTCCTTTCTTTTACTCAATGACTACATGCTCTTATTGACTCTTTCTCAAAACTACATCCTCTGTTTAATTGGTCACCTCTGTCCACTTTCACCACCACCACTCAGCCAGGCCATCTTTTTTTGTCCATGTTGCTGCAGTAGCCTTCCAACTTGCCTCAATGTCTCCACTACACTTGACTATAGATCATCTTCAACAGCACATCTCCAATCTCTTTAAAAAACAGATCATGTCACAATTTTATTTTATTTATTTTTAAAATTTTTTTAAAACTTAGGATATATTCATTGTTCAGGGGGTATTCATAGTGACAATTCCAAATAAGCCTATATCATGTAATGGTTACACCCCCTCCTCCCCTTCCCCTCCCACCCCCCATGCCATCTCTCCTCCCTCAACCCCTCCCCTCCCCACTTAAAGAAGTTATAAGAGGTTTCTTTGTTCTATTTCATGTAAGTATATGAAGTCCATCAATCATATACCCTCATTTTAATCTCCTTCATTCACCCTCCCCTCCCACAAGTAACATTCCCCCACACTGTACCTATTTTACAGGCCTATCTTTCGTTATTAGTATTTAAGTCAATGTTCAAAGGGGTTTCTCAGTGTATCCCTGATGTGAATATACTTTACTTTGGTCCATTCAAACCCTTCCATTATTCTCCCTTACCCCTGTGCCACCCCTCTCCATTTTTCCACAGCTTTCCATACATATCATTATATCCTCTACCCTCACAGATGTTATATTTTACTACACTGTTAATGCTCTGTCATTCCCTGTCCCTCTTTCCCCAAGTCCATAGAATATTTCTTCTATTAAAACATGGTCTACATATGATTTTGTATATGATCGTGTTTATATTTGGGTGCCACGTGAGAAAAAAACATACCTTTGTCTTTCTGAGCCTGGCTTACTTTACTTAACATGATGTCCTCCAATTGCATCCATTTAACTTCAAACCACATGTCATTATTCCTTATGGCTGAGTAAAACTCCATTGTGTATATTTACCACATTTTCTTGATCCATTCATCAGTTGTAGGAAATCTGTGTTGTTTCCATAGCTTGGCTACTGTGAACTGTGCTGAGATGAACATTGGTGTGCAAATGTCTCTATTGTATCCTGACTTACATTCCTTTGGGTAGATGCCCAGGAGCGGTATCACTGAATCATATGGCAGTTCTATCTTTAGTTTTTTGAGGAATGTCATAATTTTAGATTCCAAAAGGTTTCCCATAACACTGAGAATATAATCCAATCTCCTTCAATATCTTTTTTTTTTTTTTTTGTTAGTACTGGGGCTTGCACTTAGGGCCTCACGCTTGCTAGTTAGGCACTCTTCACCACTCTGCCAGCCCTCTTTAAATATCTTACAACATCTCATGTACTAGAACTATTGCTAACATTTTGGGCCAGGCCACCTTCTACTTTCTGCTTAATTGTTGTTTCAGATACTGTTCTTTTCTGTTTCTTAAGCAATGCAACACATTATTACTTCATAGATTTTGTACTCTTGTGACTTCTTGCTGGATACTCTCCCCAGGTTTTCATTTGGCTGGCTCCTCCTCCTCATTCAGATCTCAGCTCAAAGGCCATCTCCTCAGAGAAGTCTTCATTCCCTTTCTAACTAAAGGACCCTAGTCCCTTGTTACCACAGATCTATAACACTGTTTATCACTCTTTGAAATTATATCACTTATTTGTCTAGTCATGTCATGTGGCTTGTCCATGGGAACAAGAACCATATCTTGTTCAATTTGGTATTTCCAAGGCCTAGCATAGTGCTTGGATTATACAGTAATAGCTACCTCATTTGTCACTTGTGCAGTGCTGTGCTCAGTACTTTACACATATTAACTCAATCTTCATATCAACTCTAAGAGATAGACACAATGTAAACTTAGAGGTGAGGAAATTGAGGCACTAATTTAGGTCATTAAGGCCCTTGCTAAGTCAATAAGTGGTAATGTTTTAGAGCAGTACTTCTCAAACTTCATCTCTGAGTCACCTGTGGGACTTATTAATACAGAGGTTGCTGGTCCCTACCTTAGGATTTCTCTTTCAGTAGATCAGGGATGGCTGCCAAGAATTTTTATTTCCAACAAGTTCTCAAAAGAGTCTGATGAGGCTGATCCAATGATCACTTTTTGAGAACCAGGTCAATAGAATTTACAAAGCATTTTCCCATATTTCTCATATTGGTACTCACATTTGCACCATCAGTTACTATGTGTGCTTTGTAGATGAGGAAACTAAGGTTCGGAGAAATAAATTGGCTTTCTCATGATCACAGATGCAGCGAGTAGAAAAATTGCTTGGACCCTAGTCTTCTGGCTCTAAATCAAGATTCATGGTATTTCCCAAAGAGACCTCCATATGGCATTGCATTTTTCATCATGATGTGCCAGAAGATAAATTATAAATTCCTCATAGATTTGGCAAGTAGACAAAGGAACCTCATAGTAACTGAAGGAATTTACATCTTCTACTCTGTTTTGTCTTAACTAATTTGAGTGACCAAGATGGTTTCTAGACAAGCTGACTGGATTGTAATTTATTTTTAGTGTAATTTACACATGCCAAAAATATAAATCAACCACTTTCCCTTTGTGTTTAATATAATCTGAGATGTATAATAGCATTGCAAATGAGGTTTTTCTGTCTCTTACTGTATTAACGAACTTTTCTTGTGAAAAGAAATTTGAGTAGTTATGAAAACATAATATTTTGATATTTATCATTAATTCCTTCTTATAAATAAGACATTTGTTCATAAGGGATTTTTAGAAATCTTATACATGAGATAATTTTTCAATAAAATTTCTGAAGAAGTATGTGAATTTTTTTTTTTTAGTTAGCAACCCTATTACACACCAGAGACTTGAAGCTACAAAACTTTGTTTTCCTTAGGTTCTCTCTGGCATTAACATTCTGTTGTCATATTCTTATGACAAAGACTAATCAGAAGAGAAAATGGCACGCCCTGTATCTATTTTAGTGATAAAGATAGGAGTAGGAAATGGTAAAAACCTACCTTGTTCTCATTACTACAGTGCTAAAACTGTCATCAATTATAATCACTCACCATATCCTTAACATGAGACTTTGTTACTAACTTCTCTTCAACACAAACCCAGTCTCATTTAATCCAGTATGTATGTGAACAATATATGGAAATATATTGATAGTGCTTACATGGATGACATTTTCTCCACTTATAAAAGCATGTGTTGTAAAAGAAGTGATGTCAGCACATAATAGCAAGGTTTCTATAAGACAGTTATTTCTGTTTTATTGCCCATCATCTTATAGGCAAAATAGAAAATGTTCTAAGCATTTACCTTGACCTATATTTCATAGTCAGAGTTATATATGCAGAATGCTTCTTTTGTCTTTGACAGATGTGCAAAAATGCTAGTGCACTTCCAACACCTTTGCCTGTGACCTTTGTTCCCTTTGCAGTTTGACTCAACTCTTTTCTTTCCTTCTTTAGTTTACACCTTTCCCTTTTTTCTCTTTCCTTTCCCTTTCATTTTTCTACAAATAATTACTGGGTCCTAATGTTCTATATTCGAAAACTACAATATGAAAAATACAAAAAAGTCCATGGTTCAAGATGATTCATTAGATGAAGAAGAAGCAAGAAAACAGTTCAGAAGAGGTGACATAATCATTCAGTGGGGATAGAGAACACTGTGAAATTAATATTTTTAGGATGGCTTCATTAAAAAAAAGCTTTACATTATTTTTTGCTGCATAATAACTACCCCAAGCAATTAAAATAATGGCAACCTACTATTTGTCTTCATTTTACCAGCTAGGCTGGGCTTAGCTGTCTTCTGCTTCATCTGTTGTCTGCTCATGTTGAAGTATACAGGATAGCTTCTTTACCCATGTTTCCCCTCTAAATGGCTGGAACTGGCACCTGACTGGACTTCTCTGTCTTTCTCTCACCACAATGTCTCCTGAGTCAAGCAGGTGGACCTCTTTGTATGATGACTCAGGCTCTAAGAGAGAGCATTTCAAGAGCATAAGTACATGTACTTGTCATGACTACTTGTGTTACATTTGCTAGTGGCAAAACAAGTTGGTGTGGGAGGTTTGAACACTAGGAATTATGGTTCCCTGGGCGTCACCAATCCAAACAAAGCCCTTGGAGGACCTGTCAACACAGGGGTGTGGGGAAAGGCGAGAACTCATATATAGAGAATTTGAGCTTGAGTGATTAGAAAAGTCATTACAACAAGAGTTACATGGGGGAGTTAGTTCTAGTTTTGAAACATTGGAGGTGAAGAAAATAGTTACTAGACAGAAAATTTACTGGAAGAAGGACATTCTTCTGGTAAGGTGAGGTCTGAAATACTAAACTCTGGAGTCATGTGCAAAATACAAGCTGTGAATGAAAGCTGTGTGAGTGGGTAAGTTCTGAGAAAGACAATTTCATTAATGAACTTTGAGCTATGTTTCAGTAGAGGTTGGGAGAAAGAGAGCCTGATTTGGAGATGAAGATAGCACCACATATTCTCATATTTTGTGACATGGTTATAATTTCTATATCTCTAATTGAATTTGGCTTTCATTTATACACATTTGTGAATGGGGTTTAATTGGGAAAGGATTCAGTTTTATTTTAACAGTGTTTCTGTGGAGCATCTTTAGTACTTGAAATTATTGACTCTAAAATACATACTTATTAACAGTAGTTTATATTTTTAAGACTTTCTCATGGTTCTCAAGTAGGATGGAATCACCGTAAAGAAAAGTTAATGATGCAGTTTGACAGAATTAAGTTTTACTTTGTTTATTAATCTTTCTACAGGCTGTCCTGTTTTTGGAAACAATAAAATTGTACAAAACCTTGGTTTTGGTGATAATTCAGTTTTATTCTTTTGAACTTGATGTTGGCTGGATTAACTCAAACCCAGGAGATTAATGTTTAGTGCAGAGATATTTTCTTGGAAGCCACTGATACAGTGAAACCAACTTTGAAAGGAAATTAGTAGTTTTTTAAGAACCCATTGCCCACTAAATGAGTACTGCTGATTGAGAAACTACTTTTAGACTTTCCCTGAGGAGGTGTCAGGAAGTTTTCCGTTTATAGGCATGTGTAAACACCTTCTTATGTCTTAGAATTACATGGCTGCCCAATTCAGTGTGACACCATGGAGACTGCACATACATCAGAGGGAAGAACACACAGCCCAGAAACCATGTGGAAAGTATTACCTTTGCTCAGTCCTCTGCTTTTAGAGAGAAATGTAAAAGCTGAAAATTCAGTCAAAATTGAAATCAAGTAATTGTATCTTGAATTATTCTATGGTATCACTCATTTCCCCTTTCTCTTCCACTTTTAAATCATCTTGGGACAATAGCATGGAAGACACTCATATATTTGCTTATCTGCATGGGTAGAATGAGAATGATGTAAATGTGACTGAAAATTTCTATATATTTTCTAATAACTTGTTAAGTATATTACTTGGTTCCCTCCACTCTTTTAATTTTAATGGTAACACAGATATGGATTGTGTAGGCCATGATTTCCTTTATGTACTGCATTTTGATAATAAGATAGGTGACATTTATTGAGCTCCTATTATGCCCTAAGTGTTTTATGTGTATTACTTAATTTGATCCCCATCACAGCCTTATGAGTTAGATACTAATATTATTATTACTTTGAAGATTGGGGAATTGAGAAACAGAGAGGTTATATAATTGTTCAAGGTGACACAGCAGGATTTAAACATGCATTTCTGAATTTACAGTCAGAGATTTTAACACTATTCAGGCACCAGACATTTTATGATCTTTCTCCTACTGTGTTGAAATTCCTTTGTTTTCTACCCTTTAAATTCCTGAGTTATGAAACTTGAGGACAAGTTGGCTGATGGAGAAAAGGAACTCATTATAATATTTTCTTGCTCTTCTCTCATGTCATAAGGGGCCACATTTGTAATCAGGTAGTCATTACTAATAATAATGGATCCCCTATATATCAATACTATTGTTTGAAGTGTATGTCATGTTTTAGCTCATTTAATTGTCATAGAATCCCTGTGAGATAGGCATTTTTATTATCTCCCTTTTGCAGATGAGAAAACATAGAGAGGTTAAGTAATCCAAGGTTAACCAAGGTCACCCAACTGTTGTATTGCATAACCAGGGTTCAGATCCAGGCAGTTGATTCCCAGAATTCATGTGCTTAGCCACTAGCCATTACATACTGCCTCCTGAGTTTTAATTTGGATTTCTTAAAAGCTGCATCTTCATTACATGATAATTTTGATAACAAATTAAAATTATATAAAAATTAAGATGTATTTTATTCCTCTCCCCTGAATTTCTGTTGATAGTGGAATAGTTTAGTCTGTCACAATGAAGTTACTTTTGTATTCAATGATTTTTAGAGTTTCTCTTACTCCTTCTAAAGTCCTTTTGCTTAGATATCTATTTATTTAATGAACTGCACACTTGGAGCAAAGATATGTGAGTCCTTACTATTGGCACAGAAGAATATTTGAACTTACCTTAAATACTGTTTAAATAAAATATACTCCTTGTGCCACTTGAAAACAATACTAAAATTGGAATATCCCACGTGTCATCTTTACAAGTACAGAACTCTGTCCCAAAGAATTGCTGCAAGGACCAAAAGCATCTTTCCTTGTAAAACTGTTCCATGCTCCAAACAAGCCTATTGATGTGCTATTGGAAACTCTTTGTTTTTTTAAACTCCACTTAAAATTATATATTTCAGAGAGAATTTAGCTTATTGACCTTTATTCTAGAAAAAGATAATGATCAAAATGACCAGGAAATCCCCATTCTGTAAAATATAGTGACACGGTTGAAAGAGAAAACTCCCGTGAAATATGTGCAGGTGACTCATGTTGATAGTGTGCATCAAGCAGTAGCTCTAGTGCCTGAAACCCAGAGTCAAAGAATGGAATAATCATCTCTATGGAATAGTGTAAACACCAACCTTTAAAAAGAAACTTTAGTCAGGTGAGCCCAGATTTTGATATCAAGATTTCTGACTTCCTCATGGCCTCCCATGATAAACAGAATTTATTGATGATTGGCTGTGACTGCTATCATATTGCGAGTACTCCTTAAGGTTCAAATACAGAGGAAATAATGTTTTCAAGTGAGTTACTTAAAAAGTAACCTGAAGAAGCAGGATAGCCCAGGTCTCGAAACTTTAATGAGCATGTACTCAGCACCTCCTACCAAGCTTGGCCCTTTTCATCAGAGCAACCCTAGGAGATAAGTGCCCCAGACCACACAGCTGCCAATCGCAGAGCCAGGTGTAAGCACTTCATGGTGCACACAGGTCACCCAGGATCCTGTTAAAATGCAGGTGAAGAGGATGGAGGTATGCTACATATATGCATATGAGGACAGCGTAATGAAATCCATCAAACACTTGGAAAAACAGGAATATAATGGAGGGGGTGAACTCTTTCCAAATACACTGTATGCATGTTTGGAATTATCACAATGAAGTCCCTGGGTATTGCTCACATATGCTAATTCAAAAGTACAAATTTAAAAAATGCAGGTGCTGCACTGGAAGCTCGGGAGTAGGGCCTGCAATGTCATGTTTCTAACAAGCCAGGCTGCTGACTACAGTTGGAGCAGCAAAATATAATTCCGTTTTGCCTTTTTTCTGTATATTTAAAATCTCCCATCTGCCACTACCTCCAACTCATGAGTCAGCTCTTCCATAAAAGTACCCTCATGGTACTTCTGTGTGTCCTCTTTCATGAGTCACACCTGGGCATGGAACAGGGCTCTGGCTCCTCATACTTCCACCTGTGTGTCCACGTCTTGCTCTCCCACCAGTCTGTAAACTCCCTGTGAACATTGTCTTGTTTTTTTCCAAACTCTCTAGCCCACTTTCCAGTGTCTGACATATAGTGTTCACCTAACAAAAGCTTGTTAATGAATAAATTAGTTTCCTGACAAAAGGAAAAAAAAATAACCTGAAGGTCATGCTTATGCTATGCAATTAGATATCTCCTTTCCGTTTCTTATATTACTGAAATTTGTCTTTCAGCTTTCAAAATGAATTCTTATTATTTTGGTGATCAGTAGAATGAAGATCCATGTGTAAAAATTCATCTTAAAATCACTGTAATAGTCTTTAAGTTCATAAGATATGAAGATACGGTGGAAGTTAATAGTGTTATTTAGAGTATTTATGGTTATAAAATTTCTTCCAGTCTAAATAAATTGGAGTGTCAAGTGAACTTCTTGTGGTTGTTTTGTTGTTTGTTTTTTATTAGCATGTAATAATTGTACAAAAGTGTTTCACTGTGATATTTCTATACATATATGGAAATATATATATGTATACGGAAATATATATGATCAATTTACCTTTTATATTTCTCTTTCTTTTTTGGGGTGTGGGAGCAGTACTGAGGTTTGAATCCAGGACCTCATACTTGCTAAGCAGGTGTACTACTACTTGAGCCATGCCAATAGTCCTCTATTTCTGTTTCTTATCCCTCCCAACTCACTTCCCCCTCCACCTTTTTTTTTGCATTTTTAGAGGGCTTCATTATTCTATTTTAATATAGGCATATAAAATACTTCAATCCAATAAACTTTTAACGTGAAAATAATTTTAACTGATTACGTCTTCAATTTTAGTGTTTTAAATAATTTTTTATTTTAAAAATATCCAGAATTAAGTAATGTAGAAGAACTGATAGTATGTACACATGGTGAGTAGACATAACATTCTAATAATTCAGGCTGTAAAAATGATAATAAGGATCATATTAGGAGGTTTTTTCCTCATTGTACAGCTGTGAGAATGTGTATAGCTTTAACATCATAACTTTGAGAATCTTTGGGATTTTGTTAGACATGAACTAATAAGTAACTAAATATCCTTCAGTCATAGTTTTCCATCCAGTGAACATAGAGTTTAGGAAACATTCTATGAAGGAATATGAATCATAAGGCAGAAAGATTTTTAGCCTAGCTACTTGTATCCACATAGTGATAGCAGGTATTAAACTGAAGCTAGTTGGAGATCCCTTGCTTTCACATGGTCTTCAAATAATTTTAAACCAACTAATTTCCTTTCAAGCTTGAATTTCATGTGTTTCAATAACCCTAGGCTCTTTTTTGAATCTTGTTATTACGGAATATATGATTTTAGAAATATTTTTATTTAAGTCATAAAATATAATGTTCCCTTGCTATAGCATAGGTTTTGCCTGACTTTGAGTTTAACATGAGTCAAACTTCTCTCAGCTAACACCAGTGTGAGAATGGTGTTCCTACAAAATCGCAAAAGGTGACATGTATATTTAATATGAAATGCTTCTAGTGTTCTTACAATGGAGAAAAAAGATTGCTATTTCATAGCGAATTTCAAAGGTGTAGGAACCATTACCTGCCGAAAAATCAATTTTGGGAGCTAGTGATAGACTAGAAGATTAATGATAGACTTGAACTTTGGGCTACACCTTCATGGAAAAAGTCAGACGGTTATTTAAAGATTTGATTAATACAAATGTAGTTTTATTCTGAGTTAATGGCTCACCTCTCCACTTAAGTTAGTACTTAAGTTCAGTGTACATATAATCTCATTGTTTGTTTATTAGATTTGTAGCAATATTCCATGGATGATAATTAATCCATTTTATTAGGGTGACATCATATGGTTGAACTAGAGCTGTGTGTAAACTGATTCTTTCACCCACTCATCTGCTCTCTCATTAATTTATTCAACAAACATTTGCTGTGTTTTTATATGTGTTACATCCTGTGTGGTAGTCTTAAATCACATTGATTTATTTTTTAATTTTTTGAGTTACTTATGTATTAGATTACAATCCCCTGTTGAATGAATAGCTGGCAAAGATTTTCTCCTGTTCAGTAGGCTGTCTCTTCACTCTGTCGATTGTTCCTTTTGCTATGCAGAAGCTTTTTAAATTTGAAACAATTTCATTTGTCAATTCTTTCCCTTACTTCCTGAGCTATTAGAATCCTATTCAGTCCTATGTCTATATCTTGAAGAGTTTTCCCCTAGTAGCTTCAAAGTTTTAGGTCTTACATTATGGGATTTGGCCTATTTTCAGTTGATTTTTTTTATGGGATTTGGCCTATTTTCAGTTGATTTTGTTTTGTTGAGAGATAGGGATCTATCAGTCTTTTGCATGTGGTATTCCAGTTTTCTGAGCACCACTTGTTAAAAAGGCTGTCTTTCTCCAAGATACATTTATGGCACCTTTGTCAAGAATCAGGTGGCAATACCTGCTTGGGCTTATGTCTGGATCATATATTCTAATCCATTGGTCGAGGTGTCTGTTTTTATGCCAGTACCATGCTGTTTTTGTTACTATGATTCTGTAGCATCATTTGAAGTTAAGTATTGTGTGATACCTCCAGCATTGCTCTTTTTGCTTAGGATTGCTTTGAAGTCTGATATGTTTCCATGAACATGGAGGAGTCTTTCTATTCTTTCTATCTTTTAGTGTCTTCTGTAATTTCTTTCTACAGTGCTTTATAGTTTTCATTGTAGAGGTTGTTAACATCTTTAGTTCAGCTTGTGACTGGGTATCTTTTTGAAACTATTGTGAAAGGGGTGGTTTTCCTGATTTCTTTCTCATCATTTTTATTATTGACACTTAGAAAAGCTACTGTTTTTTGTTGATTGATTTTTAATCCTACTACTTTGTTAAAAGTGCTTATTAGATCTAAGAGGTTTCTGGTGGATACCTTAGGGTCCTTAAAGTATAGGATCATATGATCTAAGAGCAGGGATAATTTGGCTTCTTCCTTTCCTAGTTGTATTCCTTTTATTTCTTTCTCTTAATCTCTTGCTCTGGCTAAGAATTCAAGCCCTATATTGAGTAAGAGTAGAGAGAGTGGACATCCCTGTCTCATTGTGATTTTAGAGCAAATGTGTTCAGTCAGAGCAAATAATCCAATAATCCAAATAATCAGTAAACGAGTAATGGAACTGAACAGACATTTGAAATGAAGAAGTAGAAATGGCCAATAAATGCACAAAAAAAGTTTGACACCCTTAGTCATTAGGGAAATGAAGATCAAACCTACATTGAGATTCTACCTCACCCCTGTCAAAATCACTGTCATCAAGAACACATAAAACAAATGCTGGCAAGGATGGGGGTATGGGAACCCTTACTCACTGCTATGGGAATATGTTAGTTTAACCACTATGGAAACCAGTATAGATGTTCCTCAAAAAGTTAAAAATAGAACTTCTATGTGATCCAGCCCTACCTCCTCTGGGAATATACTGAAAGACTCAAAGTCAACTTACTATAGAGATAACTGCATAGACATGTTTATCATAGCACTCTCACAATAGCCAAGTTATGGAATCAGCCTAGGTGCCCATCAATGGGTGAATGGATAAAGAAAATGTGGTATATATTATTCAACCATAAAGAAGAATGAAATTATGTCATTTGCTGGAGAATGGATAAAAAGTTATATATGATCTTTAGGAAGAATTAAGTATGATTTAAGGATAAGCAATAGTTTATAAAGAAAGTTTATATTTTCATAGATTGCTCCTAGATCATAATCAAATTTTCCCCCTGCACTACATTATACACCTTACGTACTTTTTATGCTCAAATGTCTATTTTAGCATTTTGAAGAAAGAGCAGTTGTGAACAATGAATTTCAATTTGTGCAGACTCTAAATTTCAGGTATCAACTCCCCTGATATTTTTCTTTAGTCCCATTCCATTAGCCCTCCTCATTGGGTGGTTTCCAGTTAGGGATTTCTAGCTTTAGCCAAAATTTGAAAATGTTTATTTGGCCCCATTCTTCTTTTTTCTTAAAGATGGGCAGGACCTGAGTGCAGACATCACGATGTGATGATTACACTGACACTTTTGAGATTCACTAGGGAGTAGAACTGAGTCCACACATTGGAGGTGATAGCCTTGGGTGTGAATCCTGATCCACCACTCACACACCCTAATTAGATTTCTGTTTAAAAATTTTGTACAATAGCTATTTTGTAAACTCACTTTGAGGACAAGGAAATCTGTTTATAAAACAAGTAACACAGTTCTTAGATTAGTAGTAGGGGCTGAATAAATGGTATCAACTTTGCTTGTTTTTTTTTTTACATTTTTATTAGCATATATTAGTTGTACAGGGGGTTTCAATGTGAGATTCACATATTACAAAGTACCTTGGTTAGGTTCATCCCCACCATTATTCTCCCTCAGTGTGCTGTCTTCATATGCGTATATAAAGTGCATGCACCATATTGACCCTCCTTTACCCTCTCCATTCTCCCACTGCTACCCTCACCTAACAGGACCTGTTTTACATTCCTGTCTTTCATTATTTAACTGTATGTCAAAGGGGTTTCACCATGGTACTTCACCTGTGAATATATTATACTTTAATCAGTCTAACTCCCTCTATTACTCTTCGTTACCTATTCCTCCTATCCTACCCCCTATTATTCCGTAACTTCGGTGCATTTCATTATGCTTTCTTCCTACGCAGATGCAATGTTTTTCAATTTTACTCACTCTATCATTCTCTTTTCTTCTCTCTCCTCCCGCTAGCATCCTCAAACAGTTCTACTATTGGAAACGTGTTAATACATACATACATGTGTATATATATAGGTACATAAAATCATGCTTGTATGTGTGTATATATTTATCTTTAGGATCTATTTTCCACATATGAGAGAAAACGTGATGTTTGTCTTTCTGAACCTGGCTTACTTGCTTAACGTGATGATTTCCAGTTTCATTCACTTACCTGCAAAAGACATAATTTCATTCTTCTTTATGGCTGAATTATATATATATATATATATATATATATATATATATATATATATATATATATATATACATATAACACATTTTCTTAATCCATTCATTAATTGTAGGCCATTTGGCTGTTTCCATAGCTTAGCTATCGTGCAAGTTTCTTTATTATTTCCTGACTTACATTTCTTAGGATATGTGCCCAGGAGTTGTATTGCTTAATCATATGTCAGTTCTGTTTTTAGTTTTTTTGAGGAACTTCCATACCACATTCCATAGTGATTCTACTAATTTACATTCCCAACAGCTGTGTATAGGGTCCCTTTTCCCCCTTGCATCCTCACCAATATTTGTTGTGTTCTTGATGGTAGCCATTCTGACTGGAGTGAGGTGAAATCTTACTGTGGTTTTGAGTTGCATTTCCTCCATTACCAGGGATGTTGAGCATTTCTGCAAGTATTCATTGGCTATTTGGATTTCTTCCTTTGAAAACTTTATTCACCTCATTTTCCATTTCTTCATTGGGTCATTGATTCTTTAGCAGTTTAGTTTTTGAGCTCCCTATAAATTCTGGTTAATCACTTGTCAGATATATAGCTGACAAAGAGTTTTTCCATTCTGTGGGATGCCTCTTTAGTCTGGTGATTATTTTCTTTTCTGTTCAAAGCTTTTTAGTTTAATGTAGTAAGTGGTATAAATTATTATGGTTATTTCAAGAGTGTTAGGAAAAGTGACCTCAGTTCTGTATAAAACAGTCACCATTGTGCAGCCACTTTGATTAACTACTCTGACTGAGGTCTGGGTAGCTTGACTCATTTGAGGACACAGGCTGTAGCTGCTCTGAAGAACCTGAGGAAGAAATCCAAGATAAAGGCAGAAAGGTGAAGATCTTCAGGATTTTCAAATAGCCAAATTCAGCTCTATTTAAATATGTTTAGAGAATAGAAAATTACATTTCACTTAAAATAGCATATTATTAAGATTTCTCTAAGTCATCATACATGTTTGTTAATTTTACCATTGGTTATTTTAAATCTAGTAGTATTACAACTTCATATATAAAAGAAAACATATTCACTCAAGTTACTGATCTCTCAGATATTTCTTGGGTGCTTCTGAAAGCTATAATTTATACTTTCCCTTCATAAAAGTATTCCTTGGTAAAGTATTACTTATTTAGCTAATAAGTAAACACTACCTTCAGGCAACTGAAGAAATACCTTACCAAAGTTCCTCAGAATAACCATGTATAGTTGACTCTCTTTTTCCTGGGGCTCCACATCTGCAGATTCAACCAATTGTTTGTTCAAATATTTGAAAAAAGAGGAAATTCCAGAAAGTTCTAAAAAGCAAAACTCCAGTTTTCTGTGAGTTAAATACCATGCTGAATCCACCTGAATGAGGCCACATGTTGGCATAGCCTCTGTTTCTTTCAGCATCTGAGTGTTGTTTCCCTCGCTGCTGTTTGATGTTCTATTCAGTTAGTTCTGCGATGGTCTATCTGTACATGGACATTTAAAAATCATCATTATTTTCTATACAATACAGAATAACAACTTTTTACATAAAAACACTTGTATTAGCATCAAAAGTAGTCTCAAGTTGGATTTAGAGTATATGAAAGGATATGCATAGGTTACATGTAAACACTACAACATTTTGTAGAAGAAACTTGGGCATCTGTGGGCTTTGGTATCAGTGGGGGGTCCTGGAGCCAATTAGCTGTGGATATGGAGGGACAACTGTATTTCAGTTCATATCCATTTATTTTAAACTATCTTTGAAAGTCACCTAGATGCATATGTCCTCACATTTTATCTGAGAAGTGCACAATGTTTACTTGTAAAATGGAAATGAATTTTAATATTTCACTTCTTACTGCTGTGGGGTGTAGAGTTGACTTCATATCATTAAATGCATGGATGAATTAGTGTATTTATTTGCATGTATGATATATCTGTATTTCAAAGCAAACATTTCAAAGGATCACCAAAATATATATGTAAAGTTTGTATTTGCCTTCTAGTAATGTTCATAGAGAGGATAAGCACTACATAGATCTGCTTTTATAAGAAAAAATTGGGCTGTTTGGAACTCCATTACTCAATTTTCATGGGCACAGATGTAGGCAGATTTATATATGCAAATTTTGCAAGTGTTTATGTCGTAATTTTAAAATCTGACAATAAGTAGGTAAGATCAAATTCTACCCACAGGTGACTTAAAATTGGTCAAAACTATGTGCTTGCTCTTCTGTATTTATAATACAGAGCCAAGATACACAGGGCCAAATGTAGTTTGTGACACAGTTCACTCACACATATTTCATTTTATAATGTGAGTGCTTTCCAGTAAATAACCTGAGACTGAGCACATATTGGAAATAGTGCCAGGGGGTGTATCCACTTTCATTATCCATGAATGTACAGTCCTTTAATTAAGCACAACATGGCCTGATTTTTCATACACCTTCTAGATTTTTAGTTCTTACCTTTTATTTTATCATAAATAGATTTTGATCATGATTTAAATATATGAGGGCTGGTTTCATCTTGATATGTGTATGTCTGATTCCTACAGAAGTTAATGGGGGTTATGAATACATTCAGAAGAGATAATGCACCCACAGTGTCCAAAACAAATTTAGAACAATTTTAAATGCCCTGGAGTAATAAAGAGCTAGTTTAAGGGGTCAAAAAGAGGGTAAATATATGTTTTAAAGATTATTTTTACAAAAACTCTTGTGGGTTTAAGGCCCAAGGGAGGAACAGGTGGGTGTGAACAGAAAAAAAAGGATAAACTAACAATCATGCCTAGGGTGAAAGTGTAAATTATGGTTTACCTTGGCAGAAAGCATGTGCATGGTAACATTTTTTATTAGTGCTATTTACATTTCCAAGAACCATGTAACCATTGTTTATCCCTCAGAATGTCCTTGTGAGGTGTGTATTTCCTACCAATCAGCTCTAGTGACAGTGACATGGAGACACATTTATCATTTGGTTTCCAGGATCTAATACTCTAAGTGATCTACTAAGCTACCCATCTGTATGCCCTTGTGCAAATGAAGAAACAGTGCTAGCAGAGGTTGGGAACTTTCCTCAAATACTTGAGTACAGCATGTGGATTGGATTTCATAAGGAGCCCCTGTGTTGTGCTGTCTAAGTGTGTTCTAAACAAGAACACACTTATTGCCATGTATCACACCTGGCTTCCCATCCTTCCAGCTCACTCTCTTCTTTTCTACAGTCACCATTGTTATTAGTTATCAAGGTGTCAAGAAAATATAAACTTAGATCCTAAGTTTTTAGTGTTGTTTAAGTCTTGGCAATCTTACCTTCTTAAAAACCATTAACATATATGAATTAGACCAGTGAAAGTAAATACAAATGTTCACCCCTACTGCCTCTAAGGCAGCATAACAAATACAAACTAACACCATAGCCATTTGTGTCATATAATGATGTAGACCACCTGTGTGATTGGCATTGTATGATGTAAAAATTATTGAACTAAATTCAGAGCACCTGGCTTCTAACCTATTGCTTACGACACTTACTGCTCACTGCAAAAATCTGGCGAGTTAAAAAAAATACAGATGCTAGGGTCTAATTTAATTGTTTTGGAGTGAGGATCAGGCATCAGTATAATTTTACAAACCTCTCAGGTGAGGTCCCTGTTCTACTTTCTATTTTACAACATCTAATTTTTGTGAATTCCTCAAGAAAACAAACCCTATTAACTTTCCATTTTTTGGATCTCTGTCTTGCACAGTTGTGATCAAATGGAAAATGATTTTAAAACTTGTGAAAATATGACATGTCATGCAAATGTGAGATGTGATCATGATGGTCAGGTTAGGTTTCTTGTAATTGAAAGGAATAAAACTGGAAGGAAACATCTTGGAAAACTTTTTTCTCCCTTTCCAGTTTCCTTGATCTTCCATATTGGTTCCTTGATAAAAATTCAGTTTATTATACTTGTGTATATATTGTGTACTTGTTTATGCATATTTCCTAATTGATTTTTTCCAACTTAATTGTAAGAATAGATGGTGGTGGTTGTGCTATATGTATATATGTGTTTACAAAGATTACTAGGAAAACTCTTGATAGATTTAAAGAATTAATAGTGAGAACGATTATCAAAAGGCAATATGCCAAAGTAAGTAATAATTTATTTTTCCAAAATAGTCTTTAAAATAATTTTATTAGCATATAATAGTCATACAGGGGATACATTGTGATATTTACATATGTGCTTACAGTATTATATTGGTTAGACTGACCCCCTTATTCTCCCTTCTCCCTTTCTTAGAACAATTTCAACAGGTTTCATTCTTCTATTTTCATACATGGATACAAAATATACCCATCATATATACTTTTATTCCCCCCTTTTTTTGTGCCTACCCACCTCTCATTGGTACCCACCCCAGGAAAAATCTACCAAAAATACCAAAAGGCTGCCAAGACATAGAAATAGATAATACTGTTAATGTCCTCCAGGAATTCATAGGAATTGGCAATGATAGACAAATAAACCAGCACTGATACTGCAGGGTTATAAATGATGTACTTTGAAGATGTTTTAGCATTCTAAGGAAGTCTGTAGGACAGAAGTAAGGGTCATGGGAATGTGGTTGGGTCAGGCATATGAGCATATATTAAGTTTGAAAGACAGAACTATTTTTTTTTTATGGCTTTAGTTTACTCTCTACTTTCACTCCTTTCCAAGCTTTTTATTTAGCTCTTTCCCATGCTGGTGCAGCCTTTCCATTGCCGTGAGAGTTTAAGACAGAACTATTGAAAGGAATATAGAAGTGGGGTGGAGGAAGGGGAGGGGTCTTCCAGGTACAGAGAAGCACAGGAAAAGAAGTGAGAGAATGTGGCTCACTCAGGAAAGTATATGAAGTTCCTATCACTGCATGTGAAAGTACATTTTGGGAATTGTCAGCAGATAAAGGAGGGGAGGAATAGCCAGGGGCCAAATACAAGTGGGTTTATAATTTATTATGAAGGCTATAGGGATAAACTTTATTTTATATTTTACAGTAATAGATTGGATTGTGTTTTGGAAAATCCATTCCAGTAACCATAGGGAGGGCGGGAGATAGACTAGAAGGTGTGAGACAAGAATAGTTTACTACTTCTGATATATTCCAGGAAAGAAAATTATGAAAATTTGAACTAAGACTGGGCAGTAAGAATAGGAGTAATTTAGCAAACTGACATTAGTAATAGCCACCTTAATTTTTAAAAATGAAACCAACACATGGAAACAGGTTATTAAAATTGGGCTGTAATAGGTTGAATAATGACCCCCCCCCAAAGATGTACATGTTGCAATTCCTAAAACCTGTGGATATGTTACCTTGTATAATAAGAGGTACTATGAGGTGAGATACATTAATGATTTTGAGACAGGGAGATTATCCTGGTTTATCTGAGTGGATACCAGGTAATCAGAAGGATCTTTATAAGAGAGTAGCAGAAGGATCAGAGTCAGAAATAGGAGATGTGAAAATGCAAGCAAGAAGTTGTAGTGACACGAGGAAAGGATCATGAGTTAAGAAATGTGGATAGCCTGTGGAAGATGAAAAGGTAAAAAGTAAGACAGATTCTCATCTCCAGAAGGAAAGCATCCTTCTGATATTGTGTCATTTTCTTGTGCCTCAGTAATGAGATGCCATCCTCATTCATATTCCTTTTAAACATCTTTGATAAGTTTTAAAGAAATTATCTTAAAATCTTGGTGTTCAGAAATTTCATAAGGTATCTCCAGTTGTAGATCTTTTAAAAATTTATTCTGCTTAGCATATTGTGGTACTTTTGATTTAAAGGCTGTTGTTGTCCACATCTAGATTTTTTATCCTATTTGTTCCTTATTTCTCCTTCAAGTTTTTATAAAAATAATTTTCAAAGTTAGACCTTCCAGAGTAACTAGCTGTATCTCTACAGTGAGTTACTATATTTGTCATCTATTTTTTCCATTTATGTTTTGTGATATAGTTTCAAACTTTTAGTTTTTATTGAATTCTTTATTTCAAATAACATAGTTTAGATTTGTAATAATTATTACCCTTTTCCTTTCCTCATAACAGTATTTTTCCATTTGATTTTTAAATTATGATATATATATATATATAATATATATATATATATATTATATATATTTATATATATATATATAAATATGCACAGGTATATTATATGTGTATTTTTGGTGGTACTAGAGTTTGATCTCAGAGCTTTGCACTTGCGAAGCAGGCATTCTACCACTTGAGCCAGGTTTTCATTATTTTTAGATAGGGTCTTGTGCTTTTTGCCCAGCCTGGTTTCTGCCTATGTAGTTCTCCTACCTCTGCCTCTCACTTAGCTGGGATAACTGGCATGCACCACCATGCCAGCCTTTGGGTATATTAGGTATCAAAAGGGGTATCATTGTGATATTTCCATACATGTATATAATTTACTTTGATCATGTTCATCCTCTCTATTTCTCCTCCTGTCCTCTCCTTTTCCACCTTCACAGTAGTCACCCTTTTACTTTTTACCATTTACCTTGTTTTACTTTTCTCTTTTTTTCTTCCTCACCTCCCCATTTGCCACAAATGAGAGAAAACATGTCAATACTTGGCATTGTGGGACTGGCTTATTTCACTTAAAATGAAGGTTTCCAGTTCCATCTATTTTCTAGCAAATGACATCATTTTATTCTCCTTTATGGCTGAGTAAAATTCCATTATGTATACACACCATAATCTTCTTTACCCATGCATCCATTGATGGATACCTAGGTTGATTTTGTAATTTGGCTATTCTGAATAGTGCTGTGACAAGCATGGATGTGCAGATATCTCTGTATGAAGTTGACTTTGATTTTTTTGGGTATATACCCAGAAATAGTATGGCTGAATCATATGGAAGTTTTATTTTTAACTTTTAAGGAACCTGTGTATTTATTTCCACAGTGGTTGAACTAATTTACATTGTTCCTCCCCATCTTCCTAGCATCCTTTCCAGTATTCATTATTAGTTTTCTTGATAAAGGCCAAGCAGGTACTGCAATTTGATTCTTGACAGAGGCATCAGAAAACATACATGGGAAAAATACATCCCCTTTAATAAGGAGTACTGGGAAAAGTAGATATCCACATATAGAAGACTGAAAGTAGATCCCTCTCACCCTGTACAAAAATCATCTCAAAATGGATCAAAGATCTTAATGTAAAACTGGAAGTTTTGAACTACTGAAGGCAAAAATAGAGGAACCACTTCAAGATAAAGACGTAGATAATGAATTCCTGAATAGAATTGACAAATGGGATTATATCAGATTAAAAATCTACAGTACAACAAAAGGAACAATCAGCAGAGTGAAGAGAAAACTTGAAGAATTTGAGAAAATCTGCCAGATATTCATTTGACAGGGGACTAATACCCAGAATATATAAAGAACTAAAAAAATTAGACACAAACAAAATGAATAACCCAATTAATGTGTGCAAAGGAATTGAACAGACACTTTCAAAGGAAGAAGTACAAACAACCAATGAATACATGGCAAAAAAAAATCTACATATCCTTATTCATCAGGGAAATGCAATTCAAAACTATATTGAGATTCCACCTTACCTCAGCCAGATGGCATGTTTGTTTTATACATGTATTACTATCCCAAATCTTCCTGAGGATACCAATTATGATTTTTTTTTAAATACAACACTTTTCTTCTATTTATTGAATAATCTCTTTCTGCAGATTAGCATTTAGGAGGTTTACTAGGTGTTGTCCTTAGGATCAACCTGAGGAAGGGAAAGACAAAGAACAGGTATAGGACTGGCTAGAGGAGAGGTTGAGCTCCAGTGGAATCTCAATTCCACTGGAATTTTCAGCCAAACTCTGGGGAGTTCAGAAGATGGGACTGTGAAGCAGGCTCACTGAGCACTGGTTATCAATTTACTTGAGTCCAGTGAAACAAAATACACTCATATGCAGCAAGCTGCCTGAAGTAGACTTTTTACTTGCAGTGAGGGACAATATA
This sequence comes from Castor canadensis, assembly GCF_047511655.1. NCBI lineage: Eukaryota > Metazoa > Chordata > Mammalia > Rodentia > Castoridae > Castor > Castor canadensis. The sequence continues at coordinate 104,483,106 of NC_133391.1, forward strand.
AGCCAAAGATTCATTGTGAGCCACAACTCCAAGGCCAAAAATTTGCCTGTGATGAATGGAGTATCAACAGCATATGCCACACTTGCAGCACAGATGAAGGATGCCAGAAGTAGCCTTTCTGTAGCCTTTCTTGGGTTTTTATATCACAGGGTCGCCTGACTCATTGGACTAAACATTGAAGGACAACTTGATCTTTGGGAGACTGGCCAACTTCCCCATCTTCATTTTTTTTTATTCCCACCACTTTCCACAGTTCTTAAGAACTACAAGCAAGAAATGGTAAACTTGGTCAATCCAAGACAGATTCAAGAACTCTCTTATAGAGCCCTTCAGTTTTCCCAAATTGGAATAAAGGAGTCAGTACTTTATATCTCCATGCAAATAAGCCACTGGATGTGGGTCATAGTAGGAAGGGGCCTGACCATGGGTAAAGTGGCTCTCTTCAGTCAATGCAACTTTCTTAGTACTTTCTTGTGACAGCTGTCTCAGCAACTAGAGAATAAATCATTCATTTCTGAGAGGGGAATCTGTGTGGTTCGTCTCAGCATCTACCACATCTCTGTTTTTGTTTAAGGTTTGGTTAGGTTCTACTTGTTCATTTTTTTCTTTTCTCTTTGATACTGCTGTTCTGTCAAATTGTTTGGTGTGTTTAGGTTTTCATTTACATATAGGCATGAAGGTCTAGACAGTTAATGTCTTTAGCTCCCTATTAGAAACAGAATGGGGGGCTAATAGAGAGCTCTGTACACACTACTGCAGCATGTATCATGGCAGAACTCACTTTAAGATGCCCAAGCAAAGAACTGGCATTGCTAAATGTGAGAATGAGGACAGCTTTCTTTGTGGTGCAACAATCTCTGCTAGTTAGATAATTTCAAAATTTCTTTATAAATTGATGATCTGATTTTAAACTGAGGGGTAGCAAGCACTGATGCTGTGTTTTATGTAGATCTTTGTGGGGTAGTTTGACTGAGTTTTTGTACAAAGAGCTTTCCATATTCCAATGCTGCCCAAACTGTTTTCCCATAAAAACCCTTCTTAATAATCTGGATTCCTGGGTTACATTGCCAAACTCACATGAACCAGACTCCTCATGGAGGGCTTCCAAAGTTCTCTATATTTAACAAGTTCAGGTTAATCTTATAATCAGCCAAGGTTGGTAACACTGTCTTCATATCAATCACCTTCCCATCCATTTTCATTCTTTCTGCCCCTGCTTCCTAAGTCTCTCTGTGGCTCTAGAGTCAGGAACAGTATTGAGTTTTGTGCTAACTCTCTCTCCTATTTTTGTTTGAGATTGAGGCTTCCACTTTTGTTTGCCTATTACTGTAATAGCTGCTTCTCAAGTTACAGAAAGTCATCAAATTCTTCGGTCTTCCTGTCTTCAGGAGTGTCATGAATTTTTTCCCTTTTGTATTTTGGTTTTCTTTTTCAGTGGATCTTTAGTAAAGAGGGAAGGTAAATTCATGCACTTAAAATACCCTCTTGAATCAAACTTCAATAATCACAGTTTGGAAAAATCTCAGCTAGGCCATTGTTAATGTGCAGCATGACTGATTGGATATAGGGATGAGGAAGATAGGATAGTCTTGGATAATACTCCAATTGTCTGGCTTTAGAAATTAGGTAAATTTTCATATGTTTGATAGAAGAACAGAAGGGGGAAGAAGTCATTTTGCTGAGGAAAGATAATGGATTTAGTTTTTCACATGTCCAGTTTGATATGAAGACTGAGGGAAGAGGTCTGATCTGGAAGCATCCCTTTGTGAGCCATTCAATCATTGATTTATTCTTCAGTTTGCTTATATTATATGCCAGGACATGGAAGTAGAACTACTTTATAGGGAATAGAAACAAACATCAAAGAATGTGATTAAAGTGTGATAAGTGCAATGATGGGGGATAGTCAGAATGTTATGGAAACTCGTACAAGAGGTACCAAGCCCAGACATGGGTGCTCAAGGGAGGAGCTGACATTTAGGCTATGACTTAAGGATGAATTGGATGAGCCTAGTCAAAGAGCCTAGAGGGAAAGTTATCTTAGAAAGGATGAAGAGTAAGTAGGAAAGCTGAGAGCCCAAAGAAAATGTTGCTGGGAATTTCTGTGTGACTGAATTCCAGTAGGAATAAAGATAAGAGAGGAGGCTAGAAAAGCAAAAAAAGAATATAGGTCTTATACAATGGGAAGCCACCATAAAATTTTAAATAACTATCATAAAAGTGGATTTGAAACTTGTGAGTGGATGATTTTAGCACTGGTCCTTCAGCTTTGGTCTGCATCAAAATCACTCAAGAAACTTGCTAAAATGACCTACGATGTGCAGCATTGTGGTAAGCCTTTTGCATGTATCATCTACCTTATGTAAATTTTCTCTTAAACTTCACAGTCTTGGAAAGTGGGTTTATATTCCCAAGGTGATGTAGCTAGCACTAGGACTTGAACCCAAGCAACCTGGTTGTAAAGTCTTCTTCCATTTTCCTGCTCTGTGCTGCCTCAGATACCAGCATTATATGAAATAGATCTTGACTTTCACAGAGAACATATAATAGGTCTTTGAGAATTCTTAGATTAACAATGCCACCACAAGAAGGAATTTATTCTCCTCCATACCCAGAAATCTTAACTCAGGAGAATAGAAACAGACCTAGGAATCTGAATTTCAGCAAGCATTGAAGATGTTCTAGTCGTTGCAAATGCAAATGGGTCCCTGATCATGCTTAGGGTAACCTGAGAATAAAGAAAAGGTTTATGATGGAAACTTGTGCTAGAAGAATCTATGAAAATGAGGAAAAAGTAGCAAAGAAATAGGAGGTAAACTTCAAAAGAGGATTGCTATAGATAAGGAGAGAATGTAAAGAGATTGATAATATGACATGGCATAAGCAAGACAAGTTAGATAAGGGCTAGAAAATGACCACTGGACAAGGTTACCATTTGATGGGTAAGACTGAGACCTTTCTGTACAAAGCCACGATTCCCACTTAAAAATATCTCCTACTTCTAGTTGTGGGTACTTCATGTAACTAACCTAGAGATATTTCCATTTTCCTCACAGTTTTCCCTTGCTCAAGAAGCAGTTAACAAATAGACTTTGGGAAAGTCACTTCTGTTTATAGGGTTTGAATTTAAATCACATGCTAGCTGTGAATGCTAGACTCACTTAAATATTACAAATTTTCACAAATTCTCAGACATAATCTTGCATTTGGCCATTTATAAAAAAGATTATCTAATTTGTTCCAATACAATGCTCAAATAGTAGTTCCCTTTACAATGAGGATGGTACTACCCATGGTAATTGAATTTGAAGGGAAGAATTCAGCTACGATTTTGTGACTATTTTTAAACATAGGCAAACAAATTTCTGGCAATTGTAGTTTAAGCTGGAGGTGGATAACTCATTGTTTTGGAGTAGTTAATGCTTTCAAAATCAAAATAAACAGACACTGCTATTCAGACTTACCAACTTAAGTGATATTTCTAATTTTCAACATGCTAAAATGTATGAGGCAGATTCTGCTGGTTTTTACTGGGGTTAAGTCTCCCAGCATTAAAACAAAAAAAGTATTAAAATCTTCATATCATTTACTTTCCATTATAGATGTCCATATTCTAATTTCCAACAGCTCCAATTTCTTTCTGTAACTGAAAGCATTTCTTTGGAGTTGAATTTTAAACCTACTTAACTTTTTTCAACAATTATTTTATTTTTGCATTAGCTAATATTTTACCTTAAATTTAAGACCCAAAATTCATAGTCATAGAGATCACATAGAAATTTTATAATAAAAATAAGTAACAATTACTGAGTACCTGTTCTCGGTGGCATTGTGTCAAATTCTTTACACATGTTATTTTTCTTAAGTTTCACAATTTTAAGAAGTAATTGATACTTATATTCCCAAGGCCATATAGCTAGTAAGTGCAAAGACTGAGGCTTGAACTCAGGCAATCCGGCTAGAAAGTCATTGCCCTGACTCCTACCTGGGGTTGTCTCCAGAAAGAATTATTGTATATGAATTTCACCAAAGACATAGAAGACAGCTTTGAGAATTCTGAGTTTCACAGTACCACACAGGAAACCATTTGCTCTCTGATTAGCAAATAGCTTCCTAAACTAATCCAAGATCTTACTGACTCTCCCACAGACTAGACTTGGTAAGTATTAAATTTGAATCTAAGCCTAACAACACTATAGTTTAAACATTATAGACCATTGAGCTCATTGACTGTTTAATTCATCAGCAAATGTTGAGCATCTGAATGATAAGATCCTTGTCTTTGCAGAGTCTATAAAATAGTAGGTTAAGGAACCAAGAAGGATAAATCTACAAATACCAAGAGCAGTAGATTTCTCTTGTTTTCACATACATTTAAATGTGGTTGAGGATGTAGAGGTCACTCAAACAAATAAGGTATAGTTTAAGATGTGAGAAAGAGTTAATATAGGACATTGCTCAAAACTAAGGAATATTCATTGGAAAGACCTGAGAGCAGTCATCCTAAGCTTATGAAAGTATGAAGGAGACATGTTGTTAACTGAAAGAAAAGGAGACATTATGTAATGAATTTTGAGATACAGGTGTTAAGAAAATAACATCTGAACCACCAACTTTCTTTGTTTTGTATATTCTTGTCAGATAAGAATTAAGAGTTTTCTGACAATTATTGGACATTTCTACAGTAACCTGAGGTACTTTTTCAAACTTCTACAGGGCAAGGAGTAGTAACAGCAGTTCATTATGGAATGTTGCTTCTACCTACCCTTCCTATGCTTGTCTTCTGATACCACTTAAGCCTTCACAAATTGCCTCTAACTTTTCTGGAGACTTTGAATAACTGGATATATATTCCTTTTATTAACTGGATTATTTGTTCTTCTACTTTTTAATTTTTTGAGCTCTTTGTATATTCTAGCTATTAATCCTTTATCCAATGAACAGCTAACAAGGATTTTTTTTTCCATTCTGTGGGTTAGCTCTTGATTCTGGTAATTGCTTCTTTTATATGCAGAAACTTTTTAATTTGATGCAATTCCATTCATAAATTCTTGGTCTTATTTCCTATTCAGAAAGCCATTGCTGGTGCCTATGTCTTCAATTATTTTTCCCGTAGTATTTTCAAGGTTTAATTTTTTCTGACAGCACTGGGGTTTGAACTCAGGACTTCATGCTTGTGAGGTAGGCACTCTACTGCTTGAGTCCTTGAATTGAATTGTATAAGGTGAGAGATATGCTGGAACAAATAGGTATAGGCAAAGACTTCCTCAACAGAACCCTAGCAGCCCAGAAACTAAGAGAAAGGATGAATAAATGGGACTTCATAAAATTAAAAAGCTTCTGCACAACAAAGGAAATGGTCTCTAAACTGAAAAGACCACTCACAGAGTTGGAGAAAATATTTGCCAGCTATACATCAGACAAAGGACTGATAACCAGAATATACAGGGAAATTAACAAACTAAACTTTCCTAAAATCAATGAACCAATTAAGAAATGGGCAACTGAACTAAACAGAACTTTTTCAAAAGAAGCAATTCAAATGGCCAAAAAACACATGAAAAAATGCTCACCATCTCTAGCCATAAAAGAAATGTAAATCAAAACCACACTAAGATTCCACCTCACCCCTGTTACAATAGCCATCATCCAAACCATCACCAACAACAAGTGCTGGTGAGGATGTCGGAAAAAAGGAACCCTAATCCACTGCTGTGGGAATGCAAGCTGGTGCAACCACTCTGGAAAAAAAATTGCAGGATTTTTAAAAGTCTAAACATAGACCCTGCCATATGATCCAGCAATCCCACTCCTGGGGATATATCCACAGGAATGCAACACAGGTTACTCCAGAGGCACCTGCACACCCATGTTTATTGCAGCGCTATTCACAATAGCCAAGTTATGGAAACAACCAAGATGCCCCACTACTGACGAATGGATCAAGAAAATGTGGTAGTTGCACACAATGGAATTTTACTCAGCCATGAAGAAAAATGAAATCTTATCATTTGCAGGTAAATGGATGGAACTGGAGAACATCATTCTGAGCGAGGTCAGCCAGGCTCAGAAGACCAAAAATTGTATGTTTTCCCTCATATGCAGACTTTAGATCTAGGGCAGATGCAGCAATGTGGTTGGACTTGGATCACAAGAAAAGGGGAGAGCACATACGGGAGATATAGGAATAGGTAGAAAACCCAAAACATGAAAGCGTTTGATATCCCCACTCCAGAGCAACTAATACAGAAACCTTAAAAAGACAGGTTATCACTAGCAGGGGATCAGGAACCAATGTAAAGATCAGTTAGAGTTTAATCAACATGGGTCATAACACATGGGTACATGAGAGCAATAGTAGGAATCTCTCTGTATAGCTATCCTTAACTCAACTAGCAAAAATGCTTTGTCTTTCTTATTATGCTTATGTCTTTTGTTCAACAAAATCAGTCACAAGGGCAGAACAGGACCTGCCTGAAATTGAGGAGGGGAGGGGGGAAGGGTGGGGGAGAGGGAAGGGTGGGGGAGGGGGAAGGGTGGGGGAGGGGGAAGGGTGGGGGAGAGGGGCAGGGTGGAGAAATGACCCAAACAATGTATGTGCATTAAAAAAAAAAGGTGAGAGATGTGGCTCTTGTTTCAATCTTCTACATGTGGATATCTAGTTTTCTCAAAATAATGTATTAAATAGGCTGACTTTCCTCCAGTGTATGTTTTTGGCAACCTGGTTGAAAAACAGATAGCTGTAGTTTTTAGGTATATTGATGTGTCTTCTGTTCTATTCCATTGGTCTATGTGTCTTTTGTGTGTGTGTGTGTGTGTGCCAGTACCATGTTTTGGTTTTTGGTGCTGGGGTTTGAACTCAGGGCCTTCACCATGAGCCACTCCACCAGTCCTTTTTTTTTTTGTGATGGGTTTTTTTTTGAGACAGGGTCTTGAGGGACTATGTGCTTGGGCTGGCTTCCAACCACAATCCTCTTGATTTCTGCCTCTTGAGTAGCAGGCAGAGCCACTGGGCCTGGCACCACGTTTGTGTTGTTACTATGGCTCTGTAGTATCATTTGAAGTCTTGTATTGTTATTCCTCCAACACTGCCCTTTTTGCTCAGGATTGCTTTGGCTATTTGAGGTCTTTTATGCTTACATATTAATTTTACTATGGATTTTTCTATTTCTGTAAGGAATGACAATGAAATTTTTATGGGAACTGCATTGGATTTGTAAATCGCTTTCAGTAGTACAGTCATTTTCACAATATTAATTCTGCCAATCTATGAACATGGTATCTTCTTCAATTTCTTTCTTCAAGGTTTTATAGTTTTCATTGTCAAGATTGTTCACCTCATTAGTTAAGTTTATTCCTAGGTATTTTTTGAGGCTATTGTGAATGGCAGTTTTCTTGATTCCTTTATTAGCATGTTCATTGTTACTACATAAAAAGCTACTGATTTTATATGTTAATTTTATATCCTGCTACATTTCTGAAAGTGTTTATCAGATCTTTTTGGTGAACTGGTCTTGTAAGTATAGGATTATATCTCTGCAAATAAAAATAATTTGACTTCTCCCTTTCTTATTTGAATGACTTTTATTTCTTTCTCTTGTCATATGGCTCTGGATAGGAATTCCAGTACTATATGAATAAGAGTAGAGGAAGTGGACATCCTTGTCTCATTCCTGACTTTACAGGAAATGATTTCAGTTTTTCCTCATTTAGTATGATGTTTGCTATAAATAGGTTTGTCATATATAGCCTTTATTATGTTGACATATGCTCCTTTTATTCCTAGTTGCTTCAGAGTTTTCATCATGAAAGGATGTTGAAATTTGTCAAGGCCTTTTCTGTATCTATTGAGATGATCATGTGACTTTTGTACTTCATTCTGCGTATGTGCTGTATTACATTTATTGATTTATGTTTGTTGAACTGTCCTTGCATCCTTGGAATAAAACTAACTTGGTCCTAGTATATGATCTTTTTAATGTGTGGTTGAATTTGGTTGCAAATATTTTTTTGACCAGTTTTTGTGTCTATGTTCAATAAAGAGATTGACCTATAACTTTTTTGTTGTTGTTGTTATGCCCTTGTTTGGTTTTAGAATGAATGTAATGGTGGCTTCATTGAATGATTTTGGTAGAGTTCCTTCCCTATTTTGTGGAATAATTTGAGAAGCATTGATGTTAAGGTTCTTTAAAGTTTTTATAAAATTTACCAGTGTGTCTATTCAATCCAAGATCTTTTTTATTGGAAGGCTCTTTATTATTGCTATTTACATTGCCTGTTACAGAACTAATTACGTGATTTACATTCTTTTAGTTCATTTTTTAAAATTTTATTTTATCATTTTTACATTTACTTACATGTGTATACATTGTTTGGGCCACCTACCCCCTCTCCCCCATTGCCTTTGGGCAGAAAAACAGAGTTTTCACCAATTTGAGATGAAGATAGCTATACAGGGAGAGTCCTTGTGTTGTTTCCATGCACATGTACATTACAACCCAAATTGGTTCATCTGTATCAGATCTCTTCACTACTTTCTAGTCCCTTTCCCATAGTGTCCTCTGCCAGGTAAAGATTACTAGGGTCGTTCCTATACAGTGAGCCTATCAACCACATTCAAGTTTTTGGTTTCCTTCCCTTGCCCTATCCGTCCCATGCACAGTCTCCCCTCAGTGTGTGACCTGTATCCAATAACATTACTGCATTTGTTTTAGGTCTATAATCCACATATAAGGGAGAACATGTGATTTTTGGCCTTATGAACCTGACCAACTTCACTTAAGATGATGTTCTCCAATTCCATTCATTTACCTGTGAATGACAAAATTTCATTCTTCTTTGTGGCTGAAAACAATTCTATTGTGTACAAATACCACATTTCCTTTCTTTCTTCTTCTTTTTTTTTGCTGTTTATATTGGCTTAATCCATGTCAAATGTAATTTACAAAGGGAAAGGACAAGTACCTTTGTATAAAATATACAAACACAGCATCACAGCATGGGGCCCACAGGAGGGGCAGAGAGACAACACTTTCCCCTGGGAACAGCAGCTCTACTCCCAGGAGTGGCTCTCAGCAGAAGGCTGGGCAGCCAGGATGCCCTCAGCCAGCCCCAACCTTAGCTTCCTCTTCAGCTTGGGTTTCATTTCCTGCCCCACCCCCAACTCCTCATGAAGAGCTCCATGAGATAAGACTAAGGAGACAATCATGTCTCTCGGGGCTTGTGCCCCATGTCTGGGAGAAGAAATATACACCATTGAACACCAAGTACATGGGGGAGGGAAGGGACACCAAGGGAGAGGCAGAGGCAAGCACGCCAAGACATGGATGGTCCGGAGCCCTGAAGGGGGTCCTGTTTCCAGGGGTTCTTTAAAGAAGAAAAACATGCAACCAAAGGTAGGGAGTGAAGGGCAAAAGAGTTGTTCCATTTACACACAACGTTATAAACACACACAGTCTATATTTTATGTGCTTCAGTCTGGTGTTTGCATGTCTGCCTGTCTTTCTATCAGTATGGGGGCTGGATATCAGGAGCCTTGCCCCACTACTCCCCACTGCTACCTCCCTGCACCACCCTGGAAAGAGATCAGAATGGATACGGTCCCTAAGCTTGGTGGGTTGGTGGGAGCCAGTAGGTAGAGTTGCTCCCCTTTGGCTCCAGAGTCCTCTGTGTGTGTGTGTGTGTGTGTGTGTGTGTGTGTGTGTGTGTGCACATATTACATGGGGAACTTGCTGTGCAAATATGTATAAGAGGAGAGGGTCACTGTCACAGAGGCTGGGGCAAAGCCTGCCTGGGTGGCTAACTCACAAGTAGATCCTCCACAGGTCTACCAGCACTGTGATAGTGTCATACTGAGGACAGAGCTTCTTGGCACCCAGGGTTCTCAGCCAGCACTCCTCTCAGTCCACCTGCCAACAATGGATTGACATTAGGGGCATCCATATGGATGAGGCATTTCTACTGGTCCTTCAGAGATAGCTGCCGTTCAAGCTCCCTGACCCCCGAGCCTTCAGGGCCTCAAATGTAGTTACAGCTGAATCTTCGGTGACTTTCTTGATGTCACTGTTCTTGCATGTCTTCTGCATGGCCTCCTGCTTGCTGTTTTGACCATTGCTGGTGGATGGCATCTCATCACTGGAGCATTTAGAAAACTCAGGTGTAATGCGGATGCTGGGAGGGCCACCATTTAGGACTGCACCCCGGAGAGCCTCTCTCTGGTTGGCTTCACCAGGCAATTTTTGACCTCCTGGGCCTGACTAATTTCGCTTAAGAACAGTTGCATCCATTTACTTGCCAATGACAAAATTCCATTGTGCATAAATACCACATTTTCTTAATCCATTCCTCAATAGTGGGGCATCTTGGCTGCTCCCATAGCTTGCAGATTGTGAATAGTGCTGCAATAAACATGGGTGTGCAGGTGCCTTTGGAATAACCTGAGTCGCATTCCTTCCAGTATATCCCTAGGAGTGGGATTGCTGGATCATATGGCAGATCTAGGTTTAGTTTTTTAAGAAGCCTCCATATTGTTTTCCATAGTAGTTGTACTAGCTTGCATTCTCACCATCAGTGTATGAGGGCTTTTTCCTCCCTACCCCTGAATCCTCACCCAACATTTGTTGTTGTTTGTGTTCTTGATGGTAGCTATTCTAACAGGAGTGAGGTGGAATCTTAGTGTGGTTTTGATTTGCATTTCTTTTATGGCCAGGGATGATTAGCATTTTTTCCATGTGTTTTTTTTTTTTTTTTGGCTATTTGAACTTCTTCCTTTGAAAAAATTCTGTTTAGCTCAGTTGCACACTTCTTCATTGGTTCATTGATTGTTGAGGAGTTTAGTTTTTTGAGCTTTCTGCATATTCTTGTCCTTTGTTTGATGTATACCTGGAAAATATTTTCTCCCACTCTGTGGGTATGCATTTCTTTTGTTGTGCAGAAGCTTTTTAATTTCATGTAGTCCCATTTGTCAATCCTTTCTCTTAGTTGCTGGGATGCTGGAGTTCTACTGAGAAAGTCTTTGCCTGTACCTGTTATTTCCAGGGTATTCCCTGCTCTTTAGTGTACTAACTGAAGGTTTCAGGTCTGATATTAAGGTCTTTAATCCACTTTAAGTTGATGCTAGCACAGAGTGACAAACATGGATCTAGTTTCAGTTTTCTGCAGGCAGATAACCACTTTTCCCAGCAACATTTGTTAAAGAGGCTGTCTTTTCTCCATCTTATGTTTTTGGCACCTTTGTTAAAAATAAGGTGGGCATAGCTATGTGGATTCATATCAGGACCTCTTTTCTGTTCCACTGGTCTTCATGGCTGTTTTTGTGCCAGTACCATGCTGTTTTTATTGCTAGTATAGTTTGAAGTTGGGTATTGTGATACCTCCAGCATTGCTCTTTGTGCTGAGTATTGCCTTGGCTATTCATGGTCTCTTGTGTTTCCAAATGAACTTTAGGGTAGATTTTTCCATCTCCGTGATGAATGTCATTGGGATTTTGATGGGAATTGCTTTGAATATGTAGATTGCTTTTAGTAGTGCAGCCATTTTTACTATGTTGATTCTACCAATCTATGAGCAGGGGAGATCTTTCCACCTTCTGTAGTCTTCTTCGATATCTTTCTTCAATGGTTTATGGTTCTCCTTGTGGAGGTCATTTACATCCTTTGTTAAGTTTATTCCTAGATACTTGATTTTTTTTGAGGCTATTGTAAATGGAATTGTTTTCCTATATTCTCTCTCAATCTGTTTATTGTTGGTATCAAGAAAGACTACTGATTTTTGTAAGTAGATTTTTGTATCCCGTTACTTTGCTGAAGCAGTTTATGGTGTCTAGGAGTTTTTGGATGGAGTTTTTCAGGTCTTTAAGGTATAAGATCATGTCATCTGCAAATAGGGATAATTTGACTACTTCTTTACCTATTTGTATTCCTTTTATTTCTTCTTCTTACCTTATTGCTCTGGGCAGGAATTCCAGGACTATGTTGAATAGAAATGGGGAGAGGGGCACCCTTGTTTCATTCCTGACTTTAGGGGAAATGGCCTCAGTTTTTCCCTATTAAATATGATGCTGGCTATAGGTTTGTCATATATATAGCCTTTATAATGTTGAGGAACATCCCTTCTATTCCTCGTTACCTTAGAGCTTTTGTCATGAAATGGTGATGAATCTTATTGAAGGCTTTTTCTGTCTATTGAGATGATCAAGAGTTTTTTGTCTTTGCTTCTATTGATGTGCTGTATTACATTTAATGGTTTGCATATGTTGAACTATCTCTGCATTCCTGGTATGAAGTCAACTTGGTCATGATGAATGATCTTTCTGATACATTGTAGGATTTGGTTTGCCATTATTTTATTGAGTATTTTTGCATTAATGTTCATTAAGGAGATTGGTCCATAGTTCTTTTTGATGTGTCCTTGTACGGTTTTGGAATGAGTGTAATACTGGCTTCATAGACAGAGTTAGGCAGTGTTCCTTCCCTTTCTATTTCATGGAAAAGTTTAAGGAGTGTTGGTATTCTTCTTTAAAGGACTGGTAGAATTCAGCAGAAGAATCTGTCCTGGACTTTTCTTTTTTGGGAGACTCTTTATTGCTTCTTCAACTTCATTATGTGTTACAGCTCTGTTTAGGTGGTTAATATCCTCTTGGTTCAGTATTGGATCATTGTAAGTATCTAGAAATTTGTCCATTTCCTCAAGATTTTCCAACTTATTTGAACATAGTTTCTCAAAGTAGTTACTGATGATTCCCTGGATTTCCTTGGTGTTTGTTATCTCCCTTTTTCATTTCTGATTTTACATAATTTGGGTCTTTTCCCCCTCATTTTAGTCAAAATTGCCAGGGGCTTGCCAATCTTGTTTATTTTTTTCAAAGAACCAGCTTTTTGTTTCATTGATTGTTTATATGAATTTTTGATCTCTATTTCATTAATTTGGCCCTGATTTTTATTATTTTTGTCCTTCTGCTTGTTTTGGGATTTGCTTGTTCTTGTTTTTCTAGGAGTTTGAGATATAGCATTAGGTCATTTATTTGAGATCTTCTGTCCTTTTAATATATGAACTCATGGCTATAAACTTTCCTCTTAGAACTGCTTTTGCTATGTCCCATAAGTTCAGTTAGATTGTGTTTTCATTTTTATAAAATTCCAAGAATTTTGGATTGCCTTTCTTATTTCTTCTATGACCCACTGATCATTGAGCAATGTGTTGTTCAGCCTCCGATTATTTGTGTATTTTCTGCTGCTACTTTTGTTGTTGAGTTCTAGTTTTATTGAATTGTGATCAGACAGAATGCCGGGGGTTATTTCAATTTTCTTATATTTGCTGAGGCTTGCTTTGTGACCTAAAATATGGTCGGTTTTGGAGAAAGTTCCATGGGCTGTGAGAAGAATATATATTGTGCTATTGTTGGATGAAATATTCTGTAGACATCAGTTAGGTCCATTTGATCTATGGTGTCATTTAGGTCTAGGATTTCTTTTTTGATTTTTTGCCTGGGTGACCTATCTATTGGTGATAGAAGGGTATTAAAATCTCCTACTACCACTGTGTTGGGTCTATATGTGGCTTTTAAGTCCTTTCGTGTAAGTTTGATGAAGTTGGGTGCACTAGCATTGGGTGCATATAGGTTGATAATTGTTATTTCCTTTTGATGTATTGCCCCTTTTATTAGTATGAAGTGACCTTCCTCGTCTCTTTGACCCATATAAGTTTGAAGTTTACTTTGTCTGATGTAAATATGGCTACTCCTGCCTGTTTTGGGAGGCCATTAGCTTGGTAAATCTCCTTCCAGCCTTTCACACTAAGCCAGTGTTTATTTATGTCAATAAGATTTCTTATAAACAAAAGATTGTTAGCTCTTCCTTCTTAATCCAGTTTGGCAACTGATGTCTTTTGATGGGGGAGTTGAGTCCATTGATATTCAGTGCTAATACTGATGGGCATATGATGATTCCTGCCATTTAGTTGTTTTTGTTGTTTAATGATTTGATTGTGTGCAGCTGAATCAATGCTACTCTCTGATTACCTGTCTTTTCTTCTCCTGCAATTTAATACCTCCTGTCTTCTCATGGTTTTATTTGCTTTGACCTTCTGTGTGCTGAATTCTTTGTAGAATCTTCCATAGTGGTGGGATGGTGGTCATATATTGTTTTAGTTTCTGTTTATCGTGGAAGACTTTTATTCTTCTGTCAATTCTGAATGATAGTTTTGCTGGGTAGAGTATCCTATGGCTGAAATTATCCCTATTCAGTGCTTGGAATACCTCACTCCATGCCCTTCTTGCTTTTAAGATTTCTGTTGAGAAGTCTGCTATTACTTTGATGGGTTACCTGTATATGTTATTTGTTTTTTCTCTTATAGCCTTTAATATTCTTTCTCTGTTCTCTGTGCTATTGTTTTAATGATAATATGCCATGGAGAGGTTCTATTTTGTTCAAGGCTGCTTGGTGTCTTGGAGGCTTCCTATATATGACTGGACAAATCTTTCTCAAGGTTTGGGAAAGTTTTGATTATTATGTTATTGAATATATTACATATCCCTTTGGCTTATACCTCTTTTTCTTCAATGGCCATGATTCTCAGGTTTGGTCTTTTGATGAAGTCATTGAGTTCTTGCATATTCCTTTCACAATTCTTGAATAGTTTGACTAAGAGTTCTTCTGTTTTTCTCTTTAATTTCTGTTTTATCTTCCAGCTTTGAGATTTTCTCTTCCACTTGGTCTAGTCTGCTAGTGTGTTCCACTGTGTTTTTTATTTGACTAAAGGGACTTTTTATTTCCAAGATTTCTGTTTTATTCTTTTTCTCTGAGGTTTTCCTATCTTTGTTCAACTTCTCTTTGATATTTTGTGTTGTCTTCTTTATTTTGTGTATCTCTCTTTTTATAGTGTCTTTTGTTTCTCTTTGGTGTTTTTTGAAGTTCTCTCTTAGTTCATTTAGTTGTTTCTGTGTCTTCTCAAGTTCTTTATTTGTGGTATCTTGAAATTTCTTGAATGCATCTTGTACTTTCTGGTTAACTGTGTTTAGTATCTTCTCCAAGAGTTTCTCAATGACCTCTCCCATGATTTCCTCTTTGAAGGATTTTTTTGGTGGTCATCACTGGGCTCATTAGTGACATTTATCATTATTTTGTTGGGGTCAGGAACTGGGTTTCCATTTTCTTCATTTCCTACTAATTCCTCTATTGAGTTATTTATTTTTTTTTTGAGGAGTGTAATTTTCTTCCCTTTTTCTTCTCCCTATTGCTCCAATTGGTGCTGTGCAACAATGTTCTTGATTTGCTAGTTGGTAGTTTTAGTTGCCTGTTTCCTTTCCCTTGATTTAATTTTTGTGTTGTGACTGACTTAGCTTTTAGCTTGGTTGATGTGCTATTTCTGTCCCTGGCCTGGAGATGTAAATTAGCAGTATCAAATTCATAGGTTCAATGCCAGACTAGTTGTTTACTTATTATATAAAACCCCCTTGGTGATAATGTCTGTAAACATTGGGAGTTGGGGGGGGGTAATGGTTATTTGGCTAGAGATGAACTTGAGGAATTGGTAAAGATGGCACTAAAAGAGGAGATGGAAAGTGGGTAGTAGGTAGGAGAAGAGGTTTGGGGGTTGTTGGGTTTTGTGGCCCATGTGTTTGTTTGGGCATATTTCTGCTGTTGTAATGGAGGGTGGTTGTGTCAGGGATTGCAGGGGCTTGGAGGTGTATACGGTTGGTACAGTAGGCTAGTCAGTGGGTAGTGAGTGTGTAGGAGGAAGGAGTTGTGTGGTGACAGGTTGGGGAAGAATAGTAGAGGGAGGTGAAGATGGGGGAGACAGTGGATGAGAAGGGGCAGAAAGAGTAGTTGGGAAGGAGAACAATGAATTGTAGCAGAAGAAAAGGAGGGAAAGTGAAAGGGGTAAGAATAGGGATAAGAAAATAGCGATGATAAAGTTAATAATGCAGGGGGAAAAAACCAGGTACAGCAACAACAAAAAGTTCAGTCTGCTCGGTGAAAGTTCTGGACTTATTCCTCTGGCATCCAATCTTGGTATTTGAGCTTGGTATTCTGGGCTTTGTGGGGAAGGGTTCTGCCCCTCTTGTTGCACAGCTTGGGGTGGAGATGGCTGAAGGGTTTCTTTTTTTTTTTTTTTTTCTGCTTTCCTTGGTCTTATGGGCTGTCTGCTGCAAGTGGGAGCCCTGAAGTGATCTCACCAGGCTTGTGAGCAGTATTTGGTTCCTTCTGTTCACAGGGCAGGTTGCAATTAGGACCTGAGGTAACTCACTGCCAATTCATGCAAGGTGGTCAGATCTGTTCTTGTTTTCACCAGGTGGCAGCTTAGTTGCCCTACAGCTACACCTCTGGTCAGCTCCTCCTCCCCAGCAAGATGGGGCATTCAGTTTTGAGTATAGCCCTCAGTCCCATGAGACTAGCTCAACAATCCACCATGGCCTCTTTGGGAGATTGTTTTGTTGCCTACCCCCACTCTCAGTCTTTGTTACTTTTCCTGCTTTTGTTCACTGGGAGTTCTGCTCCTTGGCCCACCCTCATTCTCCAGAGCAGGTTCAGCATTGCACCCCTCTCCTGCTGTTTGTGTTAGATTACAATTCCCTGTTCATACTTTTCAGTTTTGTGGTGGGGAGGGGAGGAGGGTGTTCAATCTGCCTACAGGCTGCAATGGATTATGTTCCCAGGGGGTGGGTAGGGGAGTCACATGTAATGCATGTTGCTCACTTGTTGGATTTACAGGTTTACACAGGCAGCTTTGAAACCAGCCAGCAGGGAGAAATGGCATGCTGCTTTTCTCCAGGCAAATACTTCCTGGGACTGGGTTCAGCATAGCAGGGTAAGGACCACAGGTTAGGGGTCCAGGATGTCACAGAGTTCAATTCTGGTTGATGCTCTATCTTCTTGTCACTATTTTATCAGCAGACTCTTCTCTTGGTGGACCATGTGTGGCACCCAGAGTCAAGGCGATAGAAGACTGAGAGGGCTGACCTCACCCAAGCTGGGCATGAGGAAAAGGGAAAGACTGCCTGGATCACTAGTATGCAGGTGTGTTCCCTCTTAGTTTAATTTTGATAGGCCAGATGCATCTAGAAACTTATGCATTTCTTTTAGGTTTTCCAGATTATTAGAATTTAAGTTTCAAAGCATTCTGAAATGTTCCTCTGGATTTCATTTGTATTTGCTGTAATATCCCCTTTTTTCATCTCTAATTTTATTACTTTGGGTCTTTTCCCTCCTTCTTTTGGTTAATTTGACTAAGAATTTGCCAATCTTATTTATCTTTTCAAAGACCCAACTTTCTATTTCATCAATTCACTGTATTGTTAGTCTCTATGTAATTAATTTTTTCCCTAATCTTTATTATTTTTTTCTATCTTCTAATTTTGGGTTTGGCTTGTTTTATTCTTCTAGGAGGTATATCATTAGGTTATTTTTGAGGTATCTGCTTTTTTGTTTATTTTTGATGTAGACATTCATAGCTTTAACCTTTCCTCTTATCACTGCCTTTGCTGTATTCCAGAGGTAGCTTGTATTTTCACTTTCATTAAATTCTAGGAACTTTTTTGATTTTCTGCTGTATTTCTTTGATGTCTCATGGGTCATTCACCAATGTGTTGCCCAGTCTTCATGTATCTGAATATTTTCTGTAGCTATTGATTTTTAGTTTTATTCTATTGTGGTTTGATAGAATTTAGGGTTATTTTGATTTTCTTATATTTGTTAAGACTTGCTTTAGGTCATAAATGTGATCTATTTTGGAGAAAGTTCCATGAGCTGCTAAGAAAATGTACATAGTGCATCTGCTGGATGAATATTCTATAGATATCTGTTTGGTTTGTACAGTATTGTTTAATTCTGGAGTTGCTTTGTTAATCTTTTGTCTGGATGAACTATCTATTGGTGATAGTGTGGTGTAAAAGTCTCCTACTATTATTGTGTTGGGGTGTGTTTGTGCTTGTAATTCTAGTAGTGCTGGTTTAATGAAATTGGATGTACCAACATTTGGTACATAAATATTAGCAATTGTTATCTCCTCTTGGTAGATTTTTCCCTTTATTAATATGAAGTGACCCTCTTTGTCTCTTCTGACTAATTTATTTTAAAGTCTGTTTTATTAGATATGAATATTGCTACTGTGAATCCTTTGTAGTTATATTTGTTCAGAAAATCTTTTTCTATCCTTTCACCCTAAGCCAATTTGTCTTTGTCAGTGAGATGCATTTCTTGTAGGCAACAAATGGTCCAGTCTTGCTTTTTAATCCAAACCACCATTCTATGTCTTTGAATAGAAAACTGAGACCATTTATATTCAATCTTAATATGGAAAAACATGTAGTATTTCCTCTCTTTTCATTGTTTTGTGATGTTTGCTTCTTTTCTGATATTTACTTGCTAACCTACTCATCTAGTGAAATTTATTCTCTCCTGGTTAAGCTATCTTGTGCAGTTTTGGTTTAGTGGTTATGGATTCTTATAATTTTCACTTATAGTGGAAGGATTTTACTTCTCCTTCAATTATGAAGGTAACTTTTCTAGATACAATTATTTAGATTGGCAGTTATTTTTCTTTCGGAACTTGAAATGTATCAGTCCATGTCCTCCTTGCTTTTAGAGCTTCTGTTGAAATATCTGCTGTTACTCTCATGGGTTTACCTTTATATGTGATTTGTTGTTTCTCTCTTGCAGCTTTCTATATTCTTTCTTTGTTCCATATATTAAAATTTTCAACTAAAAAATACCTAGGAGTGTTTCTTACCTGTTCAGTATTCTGAAAGCCTTCTGTACCTGGATAACCCTCCTGTCTGAAAACTGGGATGTTTCCTATTATTATTTTACTTATTATATTTTCTATGTCTTTAAGCTTGTATTTCTTCTCCTTATTCTATATCCATGAATCATAAGTTTAGTCTTTTGATGGTGTCCCAGAGTTTTTTCACATTCCATTCATATTTTCATAATGTTTTCTTTGACTTTGTCAAAGTAATCTAATTTCTCTAGTTGATCTTTGATCTCTGATACTCTATTTTCAATAGGTCTATTCTATTAGCAAGGCTTTCAACTGAGTTTTTTATTTGGGTTATTGAGCTTTTCATTTCCAGGGTTTCAATTTTACTTTTTTCAGAATTTCTATATCTTTATTGAAATCTTCTTTCACATCCTACTTTATTTTCCTTATTTCATTCGGCTGTTACTTTGTGTCATCTTTGAATTCATTCAGGTGCTTATACAGGTCCTCTTTAATACCAGCAGTCATTCTTATTGTTGTTCTTTTGAATTCATTGTTTGAAATTTTATCGATGTTCAAGGCCTTTTGTGGAATTGTTGACTTTTGGAGGACTTGTGTTGCCTTGTTTTTTTCATATTACTTATGTTTCTTCATTGTGATTTACACATCTGATGCAAGTTTTAATCACCTGTAGTCTTTCAGTTGAAAAAGTCTCAATACTCATTCAGGACAACATAGTGACTGAGTTGAGGTACTGTGTCTCATTACTAGACTAGGGGTATGACTCAGTAGCCATACATTTGTGCACATGCTCAGGGCACCATGCCTGATACCCAATTCTGCTCAGATCAAGGTAAAATAGCTGGAGTCACTTGTAGGATGGTTAATTGTCTGTTTCTGGGCTGCTTTCACTGTAATTTTCTTTCATTGTGTACTGGAAGCTGCTGCTGGGGAGGTTTACATCCAATGGGTGGAGCAGATTCTCATTCTGTAAGTCCCCCCAGTTTGTGTCCCAAGAAGCATCAAGCATTCAAGCCTTGGGGTGACTCCTGAATATGTCGGAGCTGGGGAGAACAAATGGAGCACTGAGTTCTGCACTATCTGGGGGAGGACTGAGGGATCTAATTGTTCTGACTGTTGGTCTTAAAGCTAACAGACTCCATCCAACAATTTACCTCCCTGTGGGGAAGATGAAGTTGTAGAAGTATTATGATTCAGAGGGTCTGGACTCTATGCCCTTAGTCCTGAGTGTCAACAAATTCATGTTAGAATGCACATTCCTGGGAGTGCTTCTCAGTGGTTGAGGACCGCTTTACAATTCACCTCCCTATGTGTGAGGGGAGGCTGTGGGTATCCCATGAGGATCTGAGTTTAGAGCTTTGATCCACCTAGTAGTCAACACACTCATGTAGGTGCTAGGTCCTGGAGGCTGTATAATAAGCCAGTCAGAGGGTCTAGCTGAGTACTTTGTGTCCACCTGAGCCTCGAGTGATGAACCTTCTTCCTTGCCAGAGAGAGTAGGGCTTGTAACCATCACACTTTTTTGCTGTCATAGCTCCTCACTGCTTGAGCTTCACTTTAGGACCATTTCTGATGTTCTTCCTTTCCCTGACCATCTCTTATGGCCATCTCCCACTCAGAGACTGATCAGGATGCCCTGAGTTATATTTCTTATTTACAGCCCCCAGAGTATCCCTTAAACAATAAGCCCTTTTCAAGATGGTGCTTGCTGTAGTTCTCTGAGATAACAGGAATGGCAGAATATCTTTCTTCATCAAGGCTACCCTTTCACACTGGAGAAGTCACTGTATCACCAAATCCCTGGACTGGGTTTAACGATTGTGGGAGGTATGAGCATTTCTTTCAGTTAGAATTGCCAGTCCATTGCCAGGTCCAACTGACTTACCTTTTGATGGCATCTTCAGCTTCCCATCCTCCTCCTGGGTACTTGGGGATGGGGCTTAGAACTGTTTGCTGCTTTCATCTTTTCCCCTAGTTTCTCTGTGCTTTCCTGCTGTCCTGACCACCACGTGTGTGATTCTGATGTTCTTCCTCTCTTTTTCTCTTCAGAATATAATCTGTCTTGTGTTACCTGACTCTTCTCATTCATGGGGAGTTAAAATGGTAGACACTTCTAATCTGCCATCTTGCTCCAGTCTTCCCTAAATGGAATCAATCATCTTTAAAAGAAGAAAATTCAATTAAGGGACAAAAAAAGAAACAAATAAAAAAACCATTTTGAAGTTCAGAAAATTTTGGTGGTATATATGCAAAATCCCAATCACCTGTATTTGCAACAGAAGTATGCACTTATGTCCTCATTCACTCATGCTATAGAAAAACAATTATTTTGTCTGTATAATACAATTTGAAATCATTTAATGGAAAAATACTGTCTTTATTCATTAGAAGAATGAGAATAAACTTTTTTGTTAGGTTCATATCTTAAAAGTTTAAAAATCTCTGACTCTGGAATTTGATTCTGAGTTTAAACTCACTTTCTATTGCCATTAGATGTATATTCCTGGACAAATTTCTAAGCCTAGCAGAATTTTTGTTTGTTGTATATAAAATGAGAACAAGCATAATAGTTATCTTACCAATTTGTGGTGAAGAAATGTATGCCATACAGATCATGTATATGACCTACAAAATCCTACAAAGCACACATAAAGCTTTGTTTTATATTGTTTAATTGGATTTGTATGGAAAGTCTAATGAGTTGATAATTACATAAGAAATATTTTATGTTTTAAGATAAACTCCTCTAGGAGTTTCTGCAGTTGGATTACATTCCAATATCAGAATGACATTCTGCTATTTTAGAATAGAGATGATAGGCCCAAACACTTTTAATCCAGATTTTTTTCTGCTTGGGGATAGTCTGTTGTTGCCAGGCAGGATGTGTCTGAGTGGTTGTCACAAGTATGATTTGAAACTTTCTCATCCTGCAACTCAAACTCTCTTCTGTTTCCTCTCTTATTACCCTTGCCTTATATATTAGACAAATTGTACTTTTATAGGGTGACTTATGGTTTACCTTATATATTTTCATACTTACTGCAAGAAATTACATTTACTTTTTCTATAGAATAAAGAGAAACATCCACTCTGTCAAATTCTACCAAAGAGATAGTATATTATGTCTAGATTAATTATTATAGTACTTGCATTAGGTAGCAACTGTTCTTTTGTTATACAGCATGAAGTTTTCCATTTGATTCTGTTAAATAATTAAATAACGTGATCAACTGTAATCATACTCTTAATTTCTGGGCTGGTGGAGTAGCTCAAGTGTCAGAGTGCCTGCCTCGCAAGCATGAAGCCCTGTGTTCAAATCCCAGTACCATAAAAAAAAAAGTAAATAAAAATTATAAAAGTTAAAGTTTCTTTCCAGAGAATTCCACAAATGACAGGGCTTAATTAGTTTTAATGAGATCTTCCCGGTGGAAACTACAATATCAGTCAGAATAGGGCAACATTTCTTGAACTTTGGATCTTTGATCTCTTTACTTTAAAAAATAATCCTAAAGAGTTTTTTGATGTGTGTATATTAATTGGTTTTTTATATCAAAAATTAAAATTAAGAACATTTAAAATATTAATTTAAAACTAACAATAATAAATCCATTATGCATTACAACAAAGAAAACATTCTTATAAAATGACTAAGTTCTTCAAAACAAACAAAAATTTAGTGAAATATTGGTTCTATTATGCATTTTGCAAATATCTTTAACCTGCTTATTATTGGATTGCCAATAACTATTGTAGACAGGAGGCTTAAACAACAAACATTTATTTATCATAATTCTGCAGGATGGACGTCTGAGATCAGGGTGCCAGCACAGTTGGGGTCTTGGTAAATTTCTTCTTCCTTCTTCATAGATGACTGATTCTTGCTATTTTTCCACATGTGGGAGAGAGAGTAGACTGTGGTCTCCCTTTCTTGTTATGAAGGCACTAATCCCATCATGAGGGCTCTATATTTACAACCCCCTCTAAGACCAATTGAATTACCTCCCAAAGGGTTAGTTATGCTCAGCTTATATTTTGGAAATTGTATTGAAGTGTGGGATATCTTCTCAATAAACCTAGATAAATACTCAAATGATGTCATTTTATAAATTTATATGTAAGAGATACATATTGCATACCTAAAATTTACTCAAAAGAAAAAATTGAGATATTTTCAAAGTAACTATAGATAAAAAACTTCAAATACTAAAACACTGGGGTGCTAGAATTCAACATATGGATTTGGGGACACAAACATTCAGTCCATACCACTGCTGGATTCTTGTATCTGTGTATTGTCTGTTGCAATCTCACATCCATTTAGCCTTTGAAAAACTCCAAAGGAGTTTTTGTGAGGGAATGAAAGCAAAATGAGAAATAACATATTCATCTTAGGAAAATAATTTTGAGCTCGTGGATTCTTTCACAGGGCTTTAGGAACCCTAGGGTCCCTAAAGCACATTCTGGGAATCACTACACTAAGTTATTCCATGAAAATAAGCAATCCTCAAATTCTAGTGACTTAAACAATAAAGTTTTTCCTTCTCTCTCATTTAATATCCATTGTGAATCAGTTGGGTATTTTGATCCATGTGATTGTAGCTCTCACTCTGGGACCCAGTTTGGTAGGTCAGAAACTATCTACAATACTAATGGTAGCAGCAGCACAGGGAATAGAAAGCATAGCAAAATATGGACTGATTCTTAAGCTGATCTAACTCCTGTTGTGTCAAGTCATTAGATGCCTGTAGACTTTGATCCTGATCAGAGTTTAGTAAAGGTTATCTTTATCTTTGCTTCCAAACCTGCTTTTTTCCCAGGTTTCAAGAATTTAATAAGTGACTGAAATGTCTACAGTATTTAACACATATTCGGCATGAATGGACAAAGTTAGAACACTTGATAAAACATCATTTAGATCTTGGCATGATACTGATGTGCTTCACATTCTAAGAATACTATGTCAAATACTGTCCAGGCTAAATTTTGATGTGGGAAGAGACTTACTGATAATCTAGCTCAACCTTGTTACTTAATGGATTATTCAATTAAGTATGAAGAACTTAAATAACACCATTCTAGTCCTAAAATTGGAAACAGAGTTGGTAGTATCCAGCTTATATTTTTGGCAATGGTATTGATTTTGGAACATCTTCTACATTAGTCTAAGTAAATACTTGAGTGATGTCATTTTATAAATTTCTACATTGGAGATACATATCTAAAATTTCTAAGGCTCAAAAAAATCTACAGAGTTTCAAATAACTATATACATAAAACTTTTATTTACTATGTCCCTTCAGATTCCACTGGGGTTAAGTGTTTTTGTTGAAGTTCTGATCTTCCTGTACATTTTCACCATTTTAAATGCTACTGCATCTACTACTTTTACAGCAAAAGCTATTTTTAAAGCCAACTATGCTCATACAATATTTTGCAGATGATAACAAGATTATACAATGTAAATTTCCAACCAGTGGGTGCTTACTCCCACCTCCAAGAAATCTAACTAAGCATTTATATTTTACTTTCATTAATTCTAAAATCAAAAGTCCCAAACTTAAGAAAAAGAAATTGGCTGCATATAGAGAAATATGCAACATTGCATTTCTCACAATACAATAAAAGTTAATCAATGAAAAGAATGAAAGCTGGCATTAGTAAGATACTCCCTTCCGTGGAGCAATATTTTATCCTAATTAAACTTTGCAATAACTCAGTAGGAGTAGGTAATGGACAAACATTCCCTTTTCATAGATGAAAAAAATCAAGGCACAAACAGGTTAAGGGAGAAGCCAGAGGTCACACAATGAGTCATTAACAGAGCTAAGAAGACATAATGATGTTCTTTTCTTCCAAGATGGTGCCTCAGAAATGTAGCCATTGTCACCATGATTATATATTCTTATACAAAACAAAAATTAGAAAAGCGTCTTGGCCAAAATGTATGGAATGAAACACAATTTTGCATATGGTAATTATCTTAGTAGGAAACAACAAATTGCTTCTTTTTTAAAAGCATGGCCCCCAATATTTAATTTTTCTCATTTTCTTTGTATTCAAAAATATCTTTTGTCCAACTACAAATAAATGCAAATATAACTGTGATACAAAGTAGCATTCATGCCACTAGTACCATTAAAAACCCTCATGTGTGAATGGGTGTTTAATTAGGCTGTATTAGATTAATCCCATGTCTCTATTGGTTGTAACAAATGAAAAGATAGTGTATACTGTCATGGGGATAGACATTTAAAGCTCAATGTAACTTTCATATTTTTCTGTGTGATCGGTCAGCTAGGACTTCCCTTTAGTTTAATGAAAATTTGGTTTGTAAATCAGAAAGCCTTTTTAATTACAAGAAATGCAAAGCAGGAAAATTTTTTTTAAAGGACTGACGATACTTTTATTGTTTGATACATTGAAATAAGGCTTTGTAAGGAGCAGGTCTAAACAATGAACTTCATATAAAATAGATGAAAGCTTGCTTCTTGGGCCTACAGAGCAACCCAGACAGAGGCTTGGAAAGAACAACCTAATACTTCTAATATGATAATATTGCCTAGGTAGCAGTAGAATATTTGTTATAAAAGGTCTTAAATGTCATTTCTTAATGACATTTTGAGGTAATTTTAACCACTTTTAAAATAATTGCATCTAGATTATAGTTATTGTATAAGAAGAGTTGCCTCCAATTTAAACAATGTTGGGAAGTTAAATGTAAATTTAAGTAGTGAAACCTAATTTTTAAATCAGAAAAATATTCCAGCCGACATTTAAGTTTTGCTTTGTCACTGTACTGTATTCCGTTCAGTAGAACAAAGACCGAATGCATAATGAGCCAATGTAAATGAAGTCAAATCAGCAAAAGCACAGTGGGGGAGGGGAAGGTGTAAAATATGACAGTCAGTATAATGACCAGGGAGTAGAGAATTTAAATGTTTAATGCCTGCACATTCAGATTCATTTTTCTGTCGTGTTTCGAATGGGTAGACTGAGGTGTTTGAAAGTCCAGAATGAAAACACCATCTTCTGGACCAAAAAAATTATGAATATTGTTTAATAACATGGATATGATCTGTACTTATAATCACTTTTTCCTACTATTTCCCATACCACTCTCCCCACTGTGGTGGGGGTGAGGTAAGAAAGGTGGTGGCAATTAGAGGTAATTAGTTAGGAAAGATACTGTAAGTACTTATTTTGGGCTTTTTGTCTTACCCTCCTGCACTGCATTCCAGTTTCCCATCTCTCAGCCATGATGGAAGCTCAGAACACAATAGAAACAGTGCAACAATATGAATTGCAAATGCATGTATATCTTTCCGCACAACCTATCTTATTGACTCTTAATAAAATGAATACCTTCTAAAAAATATCTTGAGCTGTAAATTGCTTTACTATTGATGACGAGCTTTGGAAAAATACTACAAATGCCTTACAATCAACTAGACAGAGTTGTGTTAAACAGAATTGCTTAGCTCTTGTCTGTAAATTACTCCCCTCCCTCTCTAATAAAGGAATGAATCTTGTTAATAATCTTGCTGCTTAGCATGTGTTATCACTATACATGTGAAATCTGAGTATTTTATATACCCCACAATTTAGGACTGTAACAAGGCTTTATCATAAGGTTCTCCTATTTAACACTTCTCTACACAGTTTGAATTTTCAAAAGTACTGACATGAAGACTATTTAATGCAGTGTCTCCCACCACCCCTTTTGCTCCCATATTCTGTTCCAAAATATTGCTCTATAGAAACATTCATAAACTCGTTTCACTACCTAGGCAGTTTAACACATAACAATTAAAATGGAACTATTAACAATACAGTGTATACATGGACTTTCCTGATTTCAATGTTATGTTAAACTAGTGAATATTAATCCCTAAAAATAAGTGTGCTGATACTTTGTAGGTGGAATTGTTTTTGGGGAAATGAGAGCATAGGTGACAAACACACTAAAAATATTGTAAGCTAAATTTCTAGTTTGAGTATTAATTAAATTATTCAGAAGAATTTGTGTTTAATATCTGGAAAAAGAGAAGAAAGATTATCTTGGCATTGGTAATGTGCACTAGAGGACTTCTGTTAGCCTAGCTCTAAGCATGAGGGTGTGTGTGTGTGTTGAGGGCTGGAGGAACATAGGAGCTTCAGTACTTGCTTTGTAAATATTTAAGCTTTTTTGAAGGCCAGCATCTAAAGAAGAAATAAAATGCTAACCTTTTACCTCTGAACCCTTTTGTGAAATACCTTAATGTTGCCAAATGTGAATATACGGAACAATCAGTACATTTGACTGAGATTTATGAACTTTTTCATTCTAAATGCATTTACATATACACAAGCACATATATGTACATAAATTTATTTTATTACATCCATTTTACACAAACTGAACCTTAAGCAGTTGAAGTACTAAAAAAAGCCAATCAAAATACTCTTCATATATCCTTAAGTCCATAAACCGCTTGAAATTGTCTCTTTTAAAAAACAGCTAAATTATGGAAATGCAGACTGCATTACAGAATATTTGCCAGTTATATCTTGATTCTTATTTGAAATTCCCACAAGAATATAGGCATGACAGTAATATAAGCCATAGAAACAGGCAAAAAAAGTAGAACACAGGGACTTGTAAATAAATCCATGAATATCAAGAAGCACAGATGCTAAGATTATGCATTTTTACCAGTGTAGTTCTGTGCTTGTAAACTATAAGGCCAGACATTTGTAAGATGCAATGTAGCAGGCCCTGCTGAGGGAGGGAGAGGAAAGGGAGACTCTGAGAAAGCTGGGGAGGAGGGAAAGGAGGGAAAAGAGGAGAGAGAGAGAGAGAGAGAGAGAGAGAGAGAGAGAGAGAGAGAGAGAGAGAGAGATCGGGAAGAAGGGGGTGGGGACACATAGCCAGACACAATAACGCATAATAATGTTAACATTCCTGCATGTCTAATGGCTTAAATATGCTGCCTGCCTCACTCCAGCCCCACATTGCAGCTGATGTCAAAGAACCACTTAATATTTTATCAACAGTCCTTCTTTGAATCAAAAAAAAAAAATTTTTTTTTTCCTATAGAAAGGATTCAGAGGTTTCCAAGCATGAAAAAATAGAAATCCTTTGAATGGCAAAATTTTAAGACACAACAATATTGTGAATACTTCATGTTCAGCAAGATTCATACCATTCTTCAGCACATCTTATATTATTTACATCTTAGCAATGTTAGCATGTCTTATTTGCCAAAGAAACATAGTTACATTTTTACCTTCCTTTTTAACATTAGGACTATAGCTTTATTTTTGGGTGTAAAAGAAATTCGTTGATCGAATAGTGATTACAATATTAGTTGAACTTCTGGAGGGTTTTTTTTTTTTTGGTGGAATATGTTGTTTTCTTGTTTGATGGATACTGTGCCTGTAACAAAGAATGACCGAATTGTCTTAACAAAGAAGATGAAGGCTGTATGTTGGTTACAATAGAATAACCACCTTCCAGATCTCTTAAATCCACAATATATGTAGTGTGGGTCCTGAGTGGCTTTTGTTTTCAATGTCTTTTGTAAGCTTTTAGGGTTTTTTCTGCATCAAATGTCAAGTTAATTTACAGGGCGCTATTACTGATATGTTTCCTTGGTTTGTGGTTTTCTGTGAAAGGCAGGCAGCTGAGACCAAGTCTTAGGCTAGGGGGAGGGGCAGCCTGAGCCCATAACACATACACTGTGCCAGGGTCTGTAAATTGGCTGCTTGTATGACAGCAGGCCCAGGGAAACCTCTAGTCTTCATTTGCATGCTGAAGAATATCCAGGATTAAACCGGACTGATTTTCATACAGGATTTAGACCTGACATTTATTATTCGGTTCACAGACCTCTTGAAGGAAAGTTTGTTTTCCACTCATAGATGAAAAACCTTCTAAGATAAATAAAGACTGGCTTAGTGGTAACAGTAAATAAATATCTTTCCTGTATTTGTTATGAATTTATCACATATGATTAACAGACAGCTGTTTGCCACAAAATTATTATATTTTGCCTTTCAGCAATTCTAAAAGAAAATATCTATCAAGGCCCCACTCAGTATTTATAAAATGTATTAATTTAATTCTGTAAGGTGATTTTCACAAGTAAAATTTAGAGACGTTCTTGATTTTTACAAATTAAAGCAATATTGGAGCAGTAAAATGCCCTGAAATGCTTAATTTTGCATCTGCTCCATGTGCTTTTATGAGGACAGAGAAAATTTTGGTTATACTGTAAGGATCAGTTACATACTTTTATATATCACATGAAAATTCTAAATGAATGCTACACATGAGCCCTGTCTGCCAAATTAATAGCACAGATAGTTCATTTTCCTTGCCAAATAGATCCATAAAATGTTCTGGTGTCTTTTAACATTTGGGTATTAATCATTTGTCCAAATGTTTAGAATGTAGCACTTTGGTGAGATTTTAACTAAACCAAGATTTAATTTCTAATATTTGAACAAAACATATTTTGACACAGTACCAGCATGAAGAAACATGATAGAGCTGCTTTATATTTTCCAGAATGAAGACTGCAGATAGTGATTAAGTAGGCCCAGAAGAAATTTAGGATTCCTCATGTATTAATAAACAGAACAGAATTTTCAAATGGTTTGAAAATACACTTTATACATTTAATAAACATAAGGTAAAATAATACAAATATAGGCAATTAAATATATTATTATGTCTGCCAGTGCATGTGGAGAATCTGTAAAATCTGTAAAATCTGTTATGTATTTGAATTTTTAATGTGTCAATGGAACTTTTGAAAATGTGTTCTGGTACTTGATTTCTTTATGAATATTAACTTACTCATAACAAATCTTAAACAGGTACAACATAGGACATATTATTTGGAAAAGTTTCTTTGTTTTAATGTTGTCTTTTATTATAAATGTATAAATGAGTCATATTTACTTCAAATCGATTTAGGGTTAAACTCAGAAATATAAATTATTAAAGTTTTAGGCACACTGTGTCAATAAACTTTTTGTGCACTATTGGTATCATATACACAAATCTGCTTATTAATCAGGCATTTAACAAGTGAATATAATGAGTCTGCCTAGTTTTGCTTTGACTCAATTATCATACATAACAGGCACACAAATGATCTGACTCTACTAAAAATTTGGTAAAACCAGAGTAGAAATTATTGCTGCAAGGTTTTGGTCATCTTGCTTCATAGGTGCGTAAATTACACATGTTAACATAAATATTATTGTGAAATATGCCTATGCATGCAAAATGAAGAGACAAGGCAATTATTTGAAGAATTCAAGTTAAATCCTTCACTTTTTCTTGCAAGAGATAAATGTAGCAAAAATGTCTTTCTGTTGAGTTATCTGAATGATTGCATCAACTCTTCACTTTGCTGTCTACATGTATGTAGATATAGAAATTGTATGTCTTCAGAAAGTGCCACTTTAAAAAAGATGCAAATACAGAATATACTCATTTATGACACTGCTACCTATAGACGTAATACAACACTGAACTTGTTTGCTAATCAAATTGGAATCTTAAAAAGGGGGAAAGGTTAAATATATTTTCTCAAGAAATTATTTCTAAAGCATCATGCAGTGATATTTAGATGTAACATGCAATTATATATGCTCATACCGGGTTCCTCCAACTTATTCTGGCATACTAATGCCCCAGTATCCTTCATTATTATTTCTATTAGCAGTATACTTCGACACTAGCCCTGCTAATTGAATGGAGAGTATTCATGACGGTATGTTACAATATAGTATTGAGGAATATTTAATTGTGAAGGTCTGACCCTCAATCTGAAACTGTGAAAGTATATGCTTGAGAAAAAGGAATTCTGAATTCAGTTGGTTGGAATGGGGAAAGGGGTCATTTTCAATGAAGCCAATTTTTAGTGACTTTATTGTTAATACACTTAAAAATATGACTGATATAATGACTTGAGTGAACATAGTTACTTCATCTTTTTCAGTGACTGCATGAGGAATAGGTATTAATTGCCCCACTATTTAAAATTCTTGATACAATTCACATTTACTCATTTTAAACTCAAGATGTCTCTCAATCAAATTGTGGGACTCTTTATATCTTCAATGTAATTAGTATTGTACAGTATTCATGACAAACATACCAAACAAGGGAAAGGATTTCTACTTGATAATCATTGTAAATATGAAATTGTCAAGCTAGTCCTAATTAGTCACTGAGATAAAGATAATATGCAAGTATCTAGGAGGTGCAACAGACTTAGAACAAAATTCACATATGCCACAATTAGATTATTGTTTCAAATGCCTGTGCTTAATAAAGTTGGTGGACCATGTTTGCCAAATAATTCTGTCAGGCAAGCAGTCATAGTTAAAAAGTAATTAAGCAATTTATCCTCATCTTAAAATGGCACATGCAAATGTCCATGCTTTTGTTGCTTTGGAAATGTGTAAGATGCTTGATAAAAGTATCACCTAAGAAGAAATTCAGCGTATTATACTTTTTAAACTTCAACAGGTAGAGAATAATTTTTAAACTTTCCTTTAAAAGACATTCTAGTAAAGCATTTGATTGTTTAACATTTTTATTATTCAAGTTCTTACCACTTCACACTACTCCCTGGAGAGGGGCCAAGGAAATATTAAAAATACTATAGAAATATAAAGGATAAGATATTTGTCAGTCTCATTTAAATTGATGTATGCTGCTGTCCTATAAACGTCACATCGGATAACCCTGAAAAATTACCATGAATCTCCATAATTACGCATATTCATGATGGTGTTTTGCATACTGCTAACAGCAGACTGCATGTGGGGTAGGACATGCAGGGGGGTAGGAGTGATGTGACAGATTAAAATTATTACCAGTATCATGGAAATAGACATAGCAACAGTTCCGTTTTGTTAGGGCTTACAAAACAAAAGCACATCATAAAATTGCATAGTAATTAAATAACTAAAAATTTTTCTCCTACATATTTCACCATAAGAAGTTAACAGTGATAAACTGACTAGAAATATCATTGTTATTTGAAATGTGCTTGTATTTATCATAGGCTCCTAGGTATAGTTCTGTATCAATTGAAAGGAGAGGGTGCTTTTTTAACTTTTCTGAGGGGGGGAAGGGAGAAGATGGGGTGATGGTGAATTTTCAAGCTTGTGGAGATGCATGGATTTCTTATCATTGGTGAGCTCTTGATCTGAGTGCAGATCATCTAGGTACATTTCTTCTGACAAATATGAGTCATCTTTGGTAAACTGTTAAAAGGCTCTAAGACATAGAAAAGTTGTGTGGTGTCTATCTCAATAGCTTTTTTGTGCTGAGGCAGAGAGCAGAGTTAATCAGGGACTCTAGAAGTAATTATCGACAGAGTTTGGGTAATACAAATGCTTGGGTAAACAGCGATTGTTCTTTCCACAAGATTGCCAGTAGAAACAACAATACTGGTTTTGTCCTCCACTTCTCATTAGGGGGACTTGGGGAGGGACTGCTGCACTGCAAGACGGATGGGAACCTGACAGGCAAACGGTGCTGGGAACGACTCTCTCCTGATCCCACTACCACAAGCTCTGGCTTTTGGCATCAGGAGTGCCAGCTGCATCGGGAGAAGCCAAGCCTGTCATACCATCTTCCCATCAAACCTTCAGGGTACAAGAGCTAGAGCAAAGTTAGAGCTTAATGAAGAAACAAATACAAAAGGGAAGATTAGGCCTTGTTAACACTTGCATTCACTTGTTCTTATAGAAACTGCACTGGAAGGGTAGATTTATAGAACTCAATCTTTTTTTCTCTTAAGTAGAAAATTTACATTGAGGATGTTATTTTTATATTATAAATACACAGGGAAAAAAAATCTTTCAGTTCTTCTGTAACTATCAGCCAGCAAATTGTGCTGTCAAAAATGCCACTTGAAACAGTGATGTCCATGACAACTGTCAAAATTGGTAAATAAATACTTTTCATTTTTTATATTACTGATACTGTACTGTTGCCACATAAAACATTTTCTTGCATACTTAAGAGGTACCATTGGATTCTTTGGAAAAATTGGGATGTGAAACTTTGTCTATTGTTAACGGATAACAAACAACCTCTTCTTTGGGGTGAAACATTTTTGTTTTATGGAACCACATTACTTTTATCTTTAAACTAATTGAATTTGAGAAAAAGGAACTGTATTTTTGAAGTTCAGTATAAACTATCCAGAAAGTTTGACAGCCAAATACTACAATTATTTTTTATTGTTGTAAGCAATCAGTCAACTGTACAAAGGTGTATTGTGTACAGTTGCAATATAAAGCCTATTTTTGTTTATACTATCTGTCAAGCAGTTAATATGCTAAGGTGGATTTTAAATGGTATTATTTCAAAGGGAACAAGAACACTTTCATGGAATAATATACTTTTTATTCTACACATTGTGTGTAGGACCTGTTCTAGAAGGGTGCATAATATATCTGTGGCTCTTAAACTTCTTTCAACAAAGAAGACATACTACCTGTTAAAGACTCTGAGAGAGGAATGTGTAATTCCTGTATTAGGACTAAAATATTTGATTTTTACATGTTCTCACACATTTTTGATGTGTGTTCATTGAGGAGACCCTTCATTGCTTTGCCTTACTTACGATGGAAACACAGAAATATAGACAGATAGATATTATTTCAGAAAATAACTTTTTAGAAGTTACTTTCTGTACATGTATGAAAAAAGGCATATACCCAAATTCAATGCAGACTAATTACTAAATAAAATTATTTTATGAGAAAGGCATTTAAAATAAAGTATGCTAGAGAAAAAGCTGAAAGGCCAAGTCCTTGTATGTAAGTTGAGTTAACTCAAGGTAAATTTATACTTACATTTACATAATAACAGAGAAAAACATTATAAATTAGGTTTTATGCTATTTAAGCAAGCAAAGCTTAATAGTTTTAGATAAAGCAAGACTCTACATTTCAGATATTAATGTCAAATTATCTCTTAATTTTTGAGGGATATTACTTGAGTTTACATTGGTTTCATATGAATGAGCTCTTTTTTCCCTTTATACTACCTGAAGAAAACCAGCAGTTTCAGTATTATTGGAGTGAATCCCCTTTATTCTGTCATGTCTCATATTACCTAGTCCACATGCTTCTCAACACCCCGAAATCATGGATGTCACCATTCCAAAACAAGTGCATCTCAAAGTGGGGGGTCATGTTGCAGGGAGCTGACTTCATCACAAACACATCTCAGAGAATTTGTTACCATGAATTCATTGGTTAATTCTTTAAACAGCACTTGGTATGTCTAAGTAGTGATTCTCCTATGCTGTCAGAGCAACAGCAGTCAAATAGTGAATATTACTATTTTTATTTGTTAATTTTATTAGCAATCTGCTCGGTACGTTACAATTAAACATGACAGGTAGATTTGCATGGTGTCTCCAATTGCTCTTAGCTGTGGAAAAGTATTGCTATAACTTTGTGGTAACAAGTAAAATGAGACTACATTTTTCTTTCTGTACAGTAAAACTCTGTTTTAAGATTTTGTTAATAATTACTTCAGCATTCATATAACTACACTATAACATTCATTTTGTAAAACTGCTCAACCAATTTTAAGCAATATAGTCAATTATGCACAAGCAGGACAAAACATGCAGCTAGAGTATTTACAAGAGAATCTTTACCTTTGCAATTCACTGTATCTTAAATAGGATAGTATAAAATATATGTGTTTGTATTATTTTAAAGCAACAAAGTGATAGGATATAGTAAAATGAATTCACATTGAGATGAAAAATCCTATAGGAATCACATGTACGTATTATATTGTATTTAAATATTTTGCTGAGAAAATGAATAAAAGGAAATGTTATGTTTGAAAATGTATTGCTGGATCAAAATTATAGAGCTTAAGTGAGAGTAGGTAGTGCCATGAGTATTCACACTGTGCATTTAATTAGCAGCGATAAGACCCCACTTTGGATTATAAAACATTATGTGAAAAAGAATGCATTTTGTAAAGTTTAATGTTAATTTGCCTGAATTCATAACTTAGGTGAATAAAAATAAAAGGATAAAATGTACTTTTATTTAGACCAGGAAGTATCCACCACGAATTTAATTAAATTTTCCATTGAAATCAGTTGATTTGATGTGAAGCATTTAACTATCATATGAAAACTCAAGTTTTCTTTTTAAAGTGTTAAATTTTTTTTTTTTTTGCTTAGTAAGAACAGGATATTTCAAATGTTACTAAAACTAAATGTGTAGTAATATTGCCATTTGGGCAGTGGATAAATTTCTTTCAAGTTGTTCTTTTTTTTTTTTTTCAGTTTTAGGGATGACATCCTTGATCAGAGCTCTCGTGGGAATGAACTTGCTGCATTGCTCTTGCCTCGTACCCCTTGGCCTCCAGCAGTGGGGGACTAGTATTGAGTGGGAGAGGGAACATGTGGAGGAATGGAATCATGAGTGGACCTACTAGCAGTAGTTTCTGTTGTAGCTGCTTCAAGCTCTACTCAAATTAGGGGCAGAAGACCACCTAGTATCTCTTCGGGTCTCTACTTTCAGTAGAGTGAAGTAACGGTTTTTCTTTGAGGTACAATTGAAGGAAGGTAGAGATGTCAGGGTTCTTTTAACCTCAGCCCAGGCTTGCATTATTTGGATATGTTTATCTTTGCTCACTCTCTTTTCCAAAGGCTTCTTTATCTGGAGTTTTAAAAATATATTCAGTCAAATTCTAGTTTGATTAATATTTTCACTCAACATTAAGACTGTTTGGCTTCTGTGAATCTGCTGGTTATTTTTGGCATAGTGAATCCCTAAGGGGGCTGACTTAAGAGAGAAGAGATCTGGATCAGAATTACAGCTTCTCTTCACATGGAACCAATTGCATCATCTTACTGAGCTTCAGGAATTTCTTCCTTCTACAGTGGCCCAAAGGATTACAAAAAATATCATATTACAAAATAACTAGTATTGGGTCTGAATCTACATTCGAATGTGTTGATGGAGTCCAGACAAATTCAGAGTGAGTGAGTCCTTAAGAATAGTTGTTTTATCCTAAGAGGTGTATGTGGGGGTGGGGCACACAGAGCCCCTCATCACCTGTAAACAGCAATAAGGGGCCATGTGGGACCACTGCTTGACTCACAAATCAGGTTTCCATATTTTATCAAACCAAGTGGAACTTTGCTACAATGAAGGCAAGACTTGAAAAACTGGGTACTTAAAAACAAACAGAAAGAATGAAAGTTGACAAAAAAATCCAGTGTTATTTTTTCCTTTTCTTTTTATTGTGGAAACTTGTATATAATAGGCTAAATAACCATTTGTTGAATAATTGAAAGTAAAATTTAAATATACAAACCACTGAAATTTGAAAATAATTCTAAGTTTAATCCCACCCTTTCTTTTCTTTTGAAAATAAGAAGTTAGACACTTTTAAGACAGTGAAGGACAGTCTTTATGCTCATGTGTGTTGAAGAACTACTTAGCATTCATCTTAATGAAATGTATCTTACAGTACAAAAATTAAGCCCATATCAACAGATGCTTCTTACACAACTTTTTTTAAAGCTACAAATTCTATCAAAGTCACATATGTATTTACAGAATGGTCTATCATTTCTTCAAACTATAAGGATTTATTCAGAATGTTTCTTAAGTAACATAGTTGGGGTTTATTAAATAATACCCTTTAATATTTTATGAAGAAGGATATATTTTCAGATGTCACTACCTACATTTGGGTTTAATCAAGATTGCTGACGTATGTAGGCCAACAAGATGAGTGGCTCAGCTGTAGGCATCGTGTTGACCTGTTAACCTGAATTTCATTTCTGATTACTTTTGTACTTAAACTTAAATTTCATAACCTGCATATGCATGGGGGAGTAGTTTTCATCTGAGAATTATCATTCTACTTTAAAATAACTGTAACAGCAAAAGCAGGTGTTCGTTTTTAAAGATTTTGGAGTTTGTCTCCTTGAAAGTTCTTCCACACAGCAGACTTAAGGGTGATGCCAACAGGACTACACAGAGATTCTGCTCTATTAATGAATGGTGGCATCGGTGGAGGTCTTTTATTCCCTGGCATTCACAAAAATCATAGCACATCTATATACACTATAAGTGCCAATATAAATATAAAAACTTTCTAAATGACATTTTCCTAACGAATGCAATTCACATAAATCTCAATCATTCAAAACAAAATTGGTGATGCTGATATTTTCTTCCTGGCATAAAACTTGTATATTAGAAAAAATTTAAAAATACAGACTCATCTTAAGCTAAAAATAAACAGATAACACATAACTTTTTACAGCTACCGATTTATGGTATCTGCTCACTTATAAGTTGTAGTACTAATGTGAAATGTGTTCATGAATGTTCAACTTTGCAAATACATCTGTAAGGACTGGAAAATTTTTCTATGAATCTATTAATCAAAGGACTCTGTTTCTAAGTAATAGTTATATGAAAGTTGATGCAAGAAAATGTTTCTATTTTACCATTTGCTTTTCTCATTGTTCACAGATTTTAAGTCCCCCATGAACATCTCTACATAGTATGCTAAATTTAATTTTGTCCATTTTTTTGTCCTAGAGAAATTGATGATTTTAGGTCATTATTTGAACATCTGTTTTACTGCTCAGTTGGTTATTTTTTTGAGAGTCTAATGATCTTTTTAATATGATTTTCACATAATGAATATATTAACTGAAATATGAAAGCAAGATGATATATTTACCTTTGTTTCTGTGGTGGGTGCTGGATGACATGATAAAATACACTTACAATAGCTATTTCACTAAATAAATAAGCAATTGGTGAATTTTATGTTCTGTGTTTTTTGGACAATAAACATTTCTCAGAGTACAGGTTTATTTTTATGATACTTTCTTGTTGTATTGTAAAACCTGTGACCTTATCTTTTAGAACCTTAAAGAAAAATGTTGGCCAAAATACAGAGTTTTTGTCAAGTAAAATGCACAGTTATTTCCTTCAAGCACTTTCTCCCTCTATATGTTTTAAAGAACTCATGAGGACCTATATAAGAACTTGAGGTAGCCATAGATAAATAAGAGGATAGTGGTGCCCAACATTTTATTTACTTTGAAAAGTACTACTTCATGACACAGATTTTACTGGTAATTAGGACTGGAAGATGTGCTAGTTAAATGAAGTGTGTATATCATACCTCCTATCAATGTACGATGACATCCTAATAGCAAATTTGCATTTATAAATCTTGATAATTAGAACGTTTATTTTTCTTTATGTTGTTTGGTTTAAACAAATGCTACATTTTCCTTAGAAGGGGCCGTAATAAGTTTATAGTACTCCCATATTAACAATGTATTTTAATACCAAAAATATAGTAGTCATCCCTCCTATAATACATGCATGCCTAGTTTTAGTATTTCTGCTCTTTGCTGCAGAAATACTAATATGTTATATATTAGTATTTTGATAATATATTTCTCACCAATCAGATTCCTTTCTCTTTTTTTCTATATCTCCCTCTCTGCCCTTCTCTGTTTCCTTTTCTTCTCAATTTTCTCCATTCTTTCCTTCCTTCCACCAGTTCCCTTCCTTCCCTACCCTCAGTTCTTCAATGCAGAGCACAGTCAATGTATTAAGAACACTCAGTTGTGGTTGAGCTTCTAACCTTACTCAACTCCAGCAATTGCAAAGGGATTCCGCTTCTTGAATTCATTAATAGTGTTTTGCCACAAAAGGCTTTGTACTTCTCTCCTGAATATTGAGCCTAGCTTAATAACATTCCATTTTTGTTAAAGACACATTTAATCTGTAAATGTGACCTTTAGAAGAATTCTCTTGTTTTTCATTAAAGAAACATTGCATTACAAATATTAATTATTCCTTGATGCCGGATTTTAATTAACTAATCATGTGCTATTTGCAGCAATAAAGAGTGTAGTAATGTATGTGCAGTAATATGTAGTGCAAGATCAATATCAAAGAATCCATTGCTGCAAGAAAAGGCATATTTTGGGCATCTTCTCTGGATGAATTTGCTTATCTGAAACATTTAGTCTAGAATGATGTTTTGTTTTGCTTTGTGTTTTGTATTTTTAAAATGCAAGTCTGATTAAAATGCTGAACATATCGTTAGCCCCATCACTAATAAGTGAACGTTCACTGATGCATATTAGCAGGGTCTAGCAATGTGGTGAAATTGTCACTTAAGTGTTTGGAATCTGAACATAGAAAATGACAGGCAATGCCGAAGGTCCGGCTCCAGTGCATGTCTTCACTGTAGCTGGAGTCACTGGAATGGTGAAACCAGTTTAGGTTCAAGGTCGCTGCTGACATTCAGCTGTCATGGCTTCATTGTCTGCAGGCCTTCTCTCCATTGACACATTCAAGAGTACTTTATAGCAACCACAAAGAGCCAGTCAATTGATACCATTACACTTCATGCACACACAAACCACAAGCCTGTTCAGGACTGTTGATACAGTCTAACATTTATTCATTAAGGGATCTATTGAAAATGCAACTTGCCCAGCCCCACTCTTAACAACATAGACTTACTTGTTTAGTCCAAACATTTAGCTACGTCTTTTTCAAGTTTTGCACAGCATTCTCTAATTGAGGTAACATTATCTGCATTTTAATGCTATGCCATTTATGTCCAATGAAAGATTACCTGAAGAACCCTGCCATTACCACACTAGTTTAAATACAAGCAGTTGTATAGAAAAAATATACACAAAAGATGTAAGCAGGGGGAAAGGGAGATATTTATTTGTTCTGGGAGTGCCACAGAAATCCAATTGCTCAGAAATGAAATAAGAGTCTGGAGTGAAAGGAGGGAAAACCTAAGCTTGGGTCAGGGAAGAGGCAGTGATTAGCTCCATTGTTAGGAGCTCTTTGAGCTTCGTTGGTTGTAAAGAAAAACCCACTAATGAATCTATTGAAGCTTGCCAGAACTTTGTGAGGAAGACAACTTAAGTTATGGTACTTATCTTAAAAATGATAGTAAAGCAAGTGGATATGTAAAACAGCACATATGTTCTTTATTAACAGCTTGCTCATAAAAACAGAAAAGTTGTTTAAAGACTGTATGTTGCACAAATGATGTATTTTAACATGTATGTGTTTGATTCAATATTCACAGGTCTTGAAAAAAATCACCTATGTGATGATGAAATGTAAGAAAGTACATGCTATTTAACAGTTAAAAGACTGGGAAATAGAAACACAATGTAGCTAATGTCCTTTTGGTTTTCTACCAACAGTTGTAAAGAAAGACAGGTTTAAAATCTAAGTTGGCCTATCTTATATGCAAAACATTTCATTAAGGAGTATAATCAACTGACATTAAAAGTAATAGACTTTGGATAAAAAGGGACAGTATGCTCATGTACTGTGCATAGGAAAAAATGGTTGCCATTTTTCCATCATGTGGTATTTCTAACAGAATTAAGTCCAATTTTGTAGTTTGATATAATATTTAATTGCATTAGACTATTTAATGCTACAAAGTATATTACACTAAATAAGCAGTCTAAAATAAGACTATCGTTAATGTAAGAATTCAATTAGGCAATAGTGTGCTAGAAAAATAATTTCAGCCAATCACTTGGTCAAGATTATCACTAGTAGCTAGAAAATGTATATTACATAATAAGCGGAGGGTAGAACACATTCTTCTGAAACTGTTGTCCTGTGTTAAGTTTTACCAAATACTATTAAATGTTATATTAGTGGAGCAAAGAGACAATATCCTCATATCCCCAGTTCTCTACCGTCAAACATATGCATGGTTCTATGACTTTTGCACAAGAGTGAAGTTCGTTACCTGGAAAGAATAATTATCTACCTCTGAGAACTTGTTTTATAAACAAATGAGTGTTATGTTAATGGATTTCTTCATTTTTTTTTCAGGAGCACATAAGCATTATTCTTTCAAAGCATACTATTTCAGGCCAACTGGACAAACTGCTAAGCAGAATTCTTTCTTAGAATGTCAAGGGTCTCTTTACTTTGACATCTCAGATTTCTAACTAAGACTGTAGGAGACTTTTGTCAAGATTATCTTGTAGTTATCATGAAATTGTCCTTTAAATCCATGTTCATGTAAGAGAAGATGCATTGCCACAGAAGACATGAGCAACCTTTGATCAGGTATTTATTAATTTGCTTCAGTGATGAAATTAGCACGAGCAAAGACTAAACATGACCAAAGAAAAACCAGTCACTTGGGTCTAGCTTTTTTCAGGTCCAAACCATTATGTCAAGATGTGTTGCTAGCAATTTCTTTTTTCTAT
Source organism: Castor canadensis (assembly GCF_047511655.1). NCBI lineage: Eukaryota > Metazoa > Chordata > Mammalia > Rodentia > Castoridae > Castor > Castor canadensis. Next base: position 104,524,130 of record NC_133391.1, read on the forward strand.
AAGATTTTAGGTTGGGAAATTTTACTGACAGAGAAATATCAGGACCAGAATTGCAAGACCTGTATCAAAATACTGGAGAGGTAAAAGTAATTAATATCCAGTGGGTTCCTATTACATTCTAGATAATGTACTGGACACTTCATCTATGTTGTTCAATTTCTATAACAATTCTTATATCCTGGAATGAAGATGATGATTTCCTTTTATGGATAAGGAGACAGAAGATTTTGGATCTTTGAAAACATATTCGAAGCTGCAAAGGAAGAAAGTGGGAAAGCTGCAATTTAAATCAGAGATCGTATTCTTCTGAAGATTATGCAGTCTTGAAAACCTGTTTCAGCCAAAGGACCTAAAAGCCCTTGGTAAAATTTGCTGATGCTGTTTATGGTCAACACTACCTTCTCTCTTTTTCTCCTTCATGTTGCCTCACTTCTTTTCAAACTATTTTCCAAAATGAGATTTCCCATTTTGCCTTTTTTTCTCTTCTTTCCTTTGCTTCTACAGAACATCGGAGATTGATCATCTTCTGTATAGGACTTCTTCCATTTCGATCATATTCCAGATCAGCTTAATTGAAGTAACTAAACTAATAACCGAAGATTATGTACAATTCACAATGGTTTATCCTGAACTTTTTTTTCTCAAGGAAAGAGTATGAGTATAAATCTTTCAACCCAAAATTTGGGGTCTCTATAAATATCATGTAAAATTATTATGCTGTATTATAGCTCTTAAAGTTTCCTTTCAAAATTTTGCTTCTTTATTAATTTAGCATTTTTCTAGCAAATTTCTTTTGGGTCAAGGAAGTGAGCTTTTATGGTAGGTTACTCTGTTTCCACTGGAGATTCTAGATGAAGCCATGAGTGCTGTGTTTTATAGCTTAACTGTGCCATACTGGCTTTCTGTAGATGTGCTGTGTGTTTCTGTGAGTGTAAAAACTTCCAGGTGTACACTTTCTGACTAACATCTAATTATTCTCTGTTCATACTACTGTTATCTGGAGAATTTTTATATGCTTCTGACATATTTCTTCAAGAAAAATAAAAGACTGTTAAAGTGCATATTATCAGTTAAATAGCTTGGTCAATTTTTGGAGTATTCACTCATTTGAATGGCAAAGAAATTATCCCATTTGAAAATTAGAAAGGGTATAGTGCTTTTATCACAGACACATTTATTGTCTCTCATAATGCAATTTTTCTTTGTCTGTCCAGCTGTATTTCTAAAACCTATTTAAAATAGGGACTTGAAAAAATGCCTTACCAAAAATATTCAAGTAATATAAGAAGGAGAGCCATGACCAGGGCAAACAATTGACTTACTTGCTGAAACTTTGCTGAAACTAGATTTAAATTTCTATTTTTCATGATGTAAATTGATCAAAAAGATTTTTGAATTACATTAAATTTTATATTAGAAAATAAAATCATTTTAAGGAAATTGTCTCTGTGGTATAATTTTTTAACTGTTCTTTGCTAAAACACATTTAAAGCAAGTATATAGCATGATTACTTAGTATTTCACCCTTTTGGTATAAAGACATTGTAAGTGTTATAAATAACTTACAAAAAATAATAAACTCAGGAAAGTGGAATATGCTCTTAAAATAAGCCTTAGTGAATTTCTAATCTAGAAAGAGGATTACTTGACGTTTGTATCCTATAATTAGTGAGATCAGTAATCAAGACAACTGTGATTTATTTTACTAGAAGAGTTGAGAGCCTGAAGACATCTGGCTTAGATGACTGTGATGGCAAAGTACACCTAAATTTGCTTTGTTATATGGTTGTCTTCAGAGAGAAGATGTTATATTCTCTGTATAAGGATAATTTTGCATTGTCCAAATCTAATAATATTGGCTTTGTGGCGTGGAATTTTATTTCATATTTCTTTTGTTTTTGGTAGGACTGGGGCTTGAATATCATACTTTTAAAGACAGTAAGTACTTGGGTGGATATCAATACTAACACTAATTGGTGTGATATATTCATATGTGCACACAGGTACACATGGTGGCTTGTAATGGTTGAAAACTTATGTTTTAGTTCTATGAAAAGATCTGTCACTTTCAGGTCAGAAAAGGGATTTTAGAGGGATAGTCTCTGACAACAGAAAACTAACTTGACAATGGCAGTGGTTTAGGGTTGTTTGTTGTTTGGTTTGTTGATGATGCTTAGCCAAGGAGACACTTCTTTTCAGATTCTGTCTTCCAAACCCCAGGGCTCTGTTCTGGGCAGTTCAGCCTAATGGAATTAAGCCTGACATGTTTCAACTCTATTTCTTTATAAAATAAACATAAAACAATGGTTTAGATTTCTAATAAAACTCTTGAAGCACGGAGGACTCCAACTTTCCCTGTTCTTTACACATCTGTAAATAAAGCACATAAAAGAGGAACACAACATAAATCTGAAATCCACCGCAGCCTGTTAAACGGCGCAGTCTCAGTCAAAGAGAGGCTGACCCCGAGGCTTCGTGCACTTTGAAGCTAATTGTTTTCGTCAGGATGGGAACGTCTGGAAGTCCATGGCTGTGTCCCACCAGTAAGGCTCCAGTAACTGAGCTGGCCTACAGAGAATGGACCCACTTTGTAGCGACACAGCGGGCTCAGACACCACCTATTCTGCTCTCCAAACTGTCATGCATAACAACTTTATTGTGCTAAATTGAACTTGAAAGCAACCAAAGGCTATGAGAAGGAGAGGCTATGAGAAAAGCGTGCTGTCAGCGCTGGCAAAAGCTGACCTGGAAAGTAGACTCAGAGACAGGGGAATAAAAGACCAGGCCCCATGAACACAGCATATTGTTTCATTTTAAAGTATGATTCCCATACCAGAGAAAGTAGCAAATGTGATGTAAATTTATTTAAATAGATGCGACCGCTTAAAAGTTTGCCAGCCGCTCTTATCCAACTTTCCCAGCTCTCTGATTCGTTACTTACAGTGGAACTATAATGACATAGAGTCATCATTGTAACAGCTTCTTTGCGGGGCACAATGATGATTAATAGCCAGCAGCAAATTTTCACATGGGTTCTGAAGCACTATGGCATTAAGCAGCCAAACAGTCCCAAATCCCCCTTTTCTGTTCTTCTGAAAAGTCCCCTCCTTGTACCTTGCAGATAGGAACAAAGCCTATCTTAATTCCAGTCAGCTTTTCCTCATTCAAAGGGACCTTCTCTTTTTCATTATTGATTCATGTGCATTTTTTAGTTTTCTACTGAGCTGAAGCTACTTTTCTCCTTTTCTCTCTTCTATCCCCATACCCGCACCCCTCTTTTTTTTGAGGAAGTGAGGAGCAGGGAAACATTTCAACAACAACAATAAAAATCCGTGTGTTTTTTTTCTTCCCCAAATATTTACTAAATAGATTTCTCCATTAGTATTAGCTTGTGCATTGCATTTGAAGGGTTTATGATGGAGGGGGAGTGAATTCAAGTATGATATATTTGATACATTGTAAGAACTTTTGTAAATGCCACAATGCACCCCATCCAGCACAACAATAAAAAATATTAAAAAGCCAATAAAAAAAAGTAAAAATCAATTCCTGGATTTCTCCATCACTGGAAATGGTTTTAGTAATAAAAAGTAAGAACTTAGTGAAATGATGCTCAGGATCCCTGTTTGGATGCCCTGTACCAGTGGGAGAGACAGGGCTTTTCATCCCTGCCAGAGACTCACAGCTGGAGCAAGGAGAGAGTCTCTAGCTCCAGACTGTCTTTTTTCTCCTCGGTACTGGTAGCCAACAACAACAACAAAAGAACAAGTGACCAAAATGGAAGGCAGCAAATTGAAACCTCCTAACCCATTCTTCTTAAGTATCATTTCACCCCATAGTAATATTACATCATAATTACTCGAAGAAGTTCCTGTGCTATTTGTAAAAGTGCTCTCTTGTCTACACTTTCCACCTCCTGTGATAAGGACACAAATGGCATCAACCAGTGCTGTCTTGGAAGAGATTTCCACAGGCAAACTCATTCATGTTTCTAAGACAATATAATGGCCACAAAGAGCACAGTTTTAGTTGATCTACTTTGAATATTTGTTTACATTTCGTACAATGTATTCTATGAGTAGAGGGAACTGATACCCTGTTTGCTCAGGACAAATCTCGTGTATGCCTATTGTTCTTACAGAATTATCAATAGTGATCTCTTTCACTGTCAGAAATATGCTGATTTGAACAACTTTGAAAAAAGCTCATACATTTTTGCTTTTGCTATGATCCCAAATGAATTATATAACCTAAAAGATGGGCTGTCTTATACCTTAGTGACTGTGGATTGTTTTTCATTAACCCAGATTAGGGGAAAGAACCAAACTTGGACCTCCTGCTGCCAATGTGGTGGCACTAACTTTTGTCTCTGATTGAACCTGTACAGCTTCTTTAATATGTGGCAGAAAGGAAGAGGTCATTCGCTAAAATGAAGGACACATTGCAAACCAGATTTTAAGTTTGACACCTTCCCTTGGCTAGGTCACAAATCTCACTGTAAGCATACTTAGCAGTCAGAAAAAAAAACTCTGTCATATTTCATTTATTTATTTTACTTTTTTGGTAGCACTGGGGTTTTGAACTAAGAGCCTTATGCTTGCTGAGTAAGCATGTTTACCCTTTTAGCTATATTTGTTTTAGTCATTTTTTCAGACAGGGTCTGATGCTTTTTTGCCCAGGCCAGCCTCAGGCTGCAGTCCTCCTATATCCATCTCTCATGTAGCTGGGTTACAAAAGTACACCACCATGCTGGCTTGGTCTTTGGGATAGTCTTGCTAACTAACTTTTTTTTAACCCTGATCTGGCTCCCAACCTCTGCCTTCCAACTGCCTGGGATGACATCGTTTTCAGGTATATTTTAGAATAGTGGCTTTTCTCATGTTTTGTTGTCTCCAAATGGCTAAAGGAAGAAAATGTCTAAATAATAGGAGAAATTCTTTTCATTTTCACTTTAGTGCTTACATCTTTTCATTAAAAAGCAACATGTGAGGGCTGGCAGAATGGCTCAAGTGGTAGAGCACCTGCCTAGCAAGCATGAGGCCCTGAGTTCAAACTTCACAACTGTAGGGAGAAAAAAAAAGTAAAAAACAGTATGTGAGATACAGTCATATATTGTGTCTTGTATTCTTCATTCCAAAATCTCTCACAAAAAGTGTAATCCAATCTTTGGGTTATAGAACAAAGCCTTTCAACAAGTGTTAGGAATCCGGATGACAACGTTCCTGAGGATTGGGTTTTAGAAGAGAATTGCAGAATTAACTGAGAGATGTGTAGTACTGTCTGTAGTCAGAGAACTCCCTGCTGATGGGACTGCTGAGGAAGTCCATATATGTTGTCTATTCCTGAAAGTATATGGGATAAATGGATTCCTGACATGCTCATTTTAGAATAACTCCAGCAAACCCCTAAAATTTCCTATCTCCTGTCAACCATAGCCCATATTCACATACTGCAAGGTAGGCATGTGAGAATTATGACTGCCTGAATAGTTCTTGTAGAGGAGCATGGTTCTCTGTAGAAGCCATTATCCTAAACTAAATCTGGACTTACCCAATATTCATTAGAACATTTTACCTCTTTTTAAAAATAATTCTTTCAGAAATGAATGGAATGCATGAAAGAAGGTATATAAAATAATCTTTAAGAAATTATTTTTTTGGGTATGAGTTTTTGTGGAGTGCTTGGATAACCTTAAAACACCTCTACCATTCTGCTCTTCTTTGGTGATGCAAGCCTTTCTCTCAACAGGATGCTGAATGGATTGACTCATCACTGAAGTCCAACTTTCGGAAATTACTGGATATTTTTAAGCCTCAAATGCTCGTAAGTCTCTGGGAATCTAACTAAAGAATTGGTTCCTCTAACAATTCTTTCTATTGTCTTGCATATGACTGTATCTGTTCTCAAAACTTTTTGCTGATTCTGTTAGGTCTTTAGAAAAGATAAAGATTGTTTTGAAATGAAAGATCAAAGACATTTTTTATGCCTGATGTGCTAGATGAATTCTGAGTTCTAGTAAATCTTATTTGAGTATACTAAATAAAACTTTTTTCTGATGTTTTTATTTTCCTTCCTTCCCTTCCTTTCCCTTCCCTTTCCTTTCTTCCTTCCCTCCCTCCCTTCCTTCCAGAGTCTCACTATGTAGTCCAGGCTGTCTTCAAGCTCTCCATCCTCCTGCATCAGTTTCCTGAATGCTGGGATATGACATGCACCACAATGCTTAACTCTGGTGTATTCTTATGTTACTCTTATGAGAAGTAATTAAGACTTTGATCTGAACCAACACAGTCTAAAGAGTACTTTGGTCACATCAGTTTGTGATGGGAATAGCTATGAACATCCTACATTCACAAAAGACTGCGCTTTTCACTGACCAAAAGCAGAATTTTTAAATGCAATGAGCTTTGGGATTCTCAGATAAGTTGCCTCTTCAAGTCTGAGGTTCTTCACTGAATTGCTGGGAAACACAGAAAGAAGGATTCATGAATAATATGCTCGCCTTGTCTATTGGCACCATTAGAGGAACTGATCATCAGTATGCCTCTTTAGACTTTGGTTTGAGATTCCAATATTACCTCTTGTTTCACTCTAGTCTATCCCCCTTATCCGCTCCATAATTCCTTGTCATCTTTCAAATTCATAAAGCACTTGCAGCGCTTTTACTTCTCAGTAGAAAAATCCCTTTTGGGCACCCTCACTTGGGATTCCTCCCAGCTCTGGGTGCTGTACTTTTGGCTACTTTTCTATAGCAATAAACTCTCCCACTTTACTCACAAAAAAATAAATAAATAGAGGGAGGAAAAAAAGAAAAATCTCTTTATACAAACCATGTAAACTGAGGCCCACTATATTTAATAGAGACAGGGACAACACATTTCCTACCTGGGCCTAGTTCTGCCTAGATGCCCAAAATATTTACTTTTGTAAATTCACTGTTTTTGCTGTAATCCCAAATTACTTAAATAAATATGTCATGCCTAAGGTGATCTTTTATTATAGGATGCTTACATTTAGAAGCAGAGGTAGAGCTGGATAGGATAAGTTCTTTTATATTTTATTTATTTTAAAATTACCATCCATTAATAGTACAAGGGGGTTTCATTGTGATAATTCCATAGATGAATATAGTGTGCTTTAAGTTCACTCCCTCCATTATATTCCTTTAACCCACTTTCTCCTCCCCCCTTTTTAAACAGTGTTTAGTGAGTTTCTTTATACTATCTTCATACATGTGTAACATGCTTTGACCTTCTTCTCCCCATGTTATCCACTCCTTTTCCCTCTCCTCCTGCTGATCCCTGATCCTCTCCAGGCAGTCCTCCTTTTATATTCATGTCCTATTATTGTTATTATCATTTTTAGATCTTGATTCCATATGAGTGAAAACATGTGATATTTAACTTTTTTGAGCTTGGCTTATCTTATTCTACATAATGATCTCCAGTTCTATCTATTTTTCTGCAAATGACATATTTCCATTATTCCTTAAGGCAGAATAGTATTTCATGATGTATGTGTGTGTGCATGTGTGTGTGTGTGTGTGTATGTGTGTAAATCACATTTTCTTTATTCATCCGTTTTTGGGCACGTAGGCTGATTTCACAGCTTGCCTATATGAACAGAGCTATAACAAACATAGGTATACAGTTATCACTTTTTGGGTTTTTTAGTGGAATTGGGTTTGAACTCAGGGCTTCATGCTTACAAAGTAGGCACTTACAAAGTAGGTACTCTACTACTTGAGTCACACCTCCTGTCCATTTTGATGTGATTATTTTGGAGATGGGGGTCTTATGACCTATTTGTCCAAGCTGGCCTCCAACCATGATCCTATTGTTCTTAACCTTCCAAGTAGTTAGGATTATAGGCATCAGCTCCAGTTATCATTATTATAAGTTGATTTATACTCCTTTGGATATATGCCCAAGAATGATATGACAGGGTCATAAGGTAGGCCTAGTTTTTGTTTTTTGAGGAACCTGTATACTGATTTCCATAGTGGCTGCACTAATGTATATTCCCACCAACAGTGTGTGAGGGTACCTTTCTCTCCACCATCTCCTGCCCCAAATCCTGACCAATATTCGTTGTTTGTTTCCTTAATGAAAACAGCCATTCTGACTAAGGTGAGATGGAATCTCAGTGTAGTTTGATTTCCATTTCCTTTATGGCTAAAGATATTAAACAGTTATTCATGTATTTATTAGCTGTTTGTGGTTCTGAGAACTATCTTTTCATTTCATTTGCCCATTTATTAATTGCTCTTATTGTTCTTTTGCTACTTAATTTTTTTAGCTCCTTGTATATTCTGGATATTAATGAATAGGATAAATTCTAATGCTCTGGCACAGTAGGATAACTGTGGTTGACAACAATTGATTGAATATTTCAAAGTAACTAGGATGATCCCAACATTCTCAAAAATTGATGTATGTCTGAGGTGTTAGATGCCAATTACTCTGATCTGATCATTACATATATACATAGATTGAAATGCCACATTGTACCTATTCATATGTACACTTATTAGGAGTCAATTAAAATGCAAATATATAGAAAAAAATAAAGTTTTTAAAAAATCTCATAATTGGTTCCTGTCTAGCTCCTTAATTTTAAGCTTTTCATATTTTTGCTCTGCTTTGCCAGTTTTCTTTCCAACAAAACTATGGGTTCCATCATCTTAAGTGAAGTTAGCCAGGTTCAAAAGGCCAAAACCTGCATGTTTTCTCTTATATATGGGATATAGACCTAACACAAATACAGCAATATTACGAAAAACAGGTCATGTTAATGAGAGGTCACATATGAGAGAGAGAGAGGGTAAAAGAAGGCTGTTAAGAAGGTAAATATGGCCGATGTACTCTTTGTACAAGGATGAGTATAGAATTTTAAAACTAGTTGAAACAACCATAAGAAAGGGACTAAGGTAGAAAGAAGAAAAATAGAAGAGATGAATCAAATCGAGTTATAATACATATATACATAGAAGTGCCACAAGGAAACTCTCAGGGTAGCTATCTTAAACAAGCAAAAATGTCATTTTTTTCTTTCTTTTTCAAAATTGGAGAACAGGAGGGTGGAAAAGGTACTGCCTGGAAGAGTTGATACCAGTGGGAGGGGAGAAGAGGTGGGGAAAGGGTGTAAGAAGGTGAATATGGTGCAAATACTGTATACACATGTATGTAAACAGAAAAATGGTACCTGCTGAAATTATTCCAGGAATGGGGGGGTGGGAGGGGGTATTAAGAAGAATGGTGGAGGAGTGTTAAGTATAATATATTTGATATATTGTGAAAACCTTTGTAAATGCCACAATGTACCCCTACCCAACACAACAATAAAAAAATTTTAAATAAACCCCAAGACTATGGGTTCTTTTCCAGGTGTCATGTAGGAATAAGCTCTGAGAAGATAAGCATATCCCCATGAGATGAGCCTCAATAGGCCAACCTTTCATCATAACGCTATTTCCTGTGCTGGGAATGGCATTTGGGCGGGCGTATCACTTACTCACCAACGGAACATAAGGCGAAACCTATTGGGAGAATCAAGAGACAGATTCATGAGGAGAATTCCATGCTTCTGCCAGAATTCCATGCTTCTGCCATGTTTTATGAGGACATGGACTTGGAATTGCAGCAACAATGACAGAAAAACTCAAACAATCCTAACAAAACTGAGCCATAACTGTGACATTAGTGAGAGGTTCATTAGCCAACTGGAAACCGCCACATCTGTATTTCTTGTATTAAATAATAAGCCCCCATTATTCAAGCTGCTACTGGTTGCTAATTCAGTTACTTGCAGCCCAAAGAACATTAACTGAATATCTCCTCTTCTTTTTTTCCAGTTTTTTCTTTCTTGGTACACACATCTTTCTAGCTTCTCCCAGTCAACCTATTAGGATAAAAAATGCAGAACATTGCAGCTGGAAGTACAATAGAGGTTACCTCACTTATCTCACTTAATTAATTTACTGTAGAGAGAATTGAGGCTCAGAAAGCAAAAATAATGTAAGGTTGCATAGTCTAGTCTTAACTGAAGTAGACTAGAATTCTGGTTTTCCTGAATTCTAGTTAAATGTTCTCTCTACAACAATTATGTCCAAATTTCTCCTTTTCTCTGTACTCACTCAACTGTAGACCATTAAAAATTAACACATTGCATATCATATATATAAAGTACATAAGATAAATCTTATCTAAAACAATGGCAAAACTGACATTCCCAACTTGTCAAGGAAATTTAGCTATCATTGGACATTTTCATGGACTGCTAGGAAGACCACTATGCCCTTCTTTTCCCAGAACTAAGATGTCTTTGTTTAAGTATTGTTTAGTAATCTCTACATCAGTTTGTATATTGAAATTATAAGGAGCTAATTTCAGACTTATAAAGTACATATAATACACTGGGATTATGTTCAAACTTAATACCCAGGAAAGATGTACATGGCACGAGTTGTTCAAATCCATTTACATCATCCATTCTAAAAATATGGAGACAAAACACTGACTCAGAGAGGAAGAAGTATGGTAGACAAGAGCTAGAGATGGGCATCTGTTGGCCTTTACTTTTTGATACCAAACAGGTTCTGCATCATTTTTTTATTGTACTTTGTTCTCAGTCCCAACATAGCACTGATTTTTTTAATGTGATATAGATTATAAAATGATTTCTCTTGACACCTTTTGTGGTAATTCTTCTAGAGGCCAAAATAATCAACATGGTGAGGTTTATTAATTAACTTAAATATGGTTTAAGATACACAAGTTTATTTAAAAATTATTTTTAAAAGTTGGGGTACAATATGCATAACATAAAATTTACCACTTTATTTTTAAGTGTACAGCTCAGTGGAATTAAGTCATTTTGATTATGTAACCATCACCACCATCTTTCAAAACTGAAACTGTGAACATTAAACTACAGATTCTCTCTTCCAGCCCTGAGAAACCACCATTTTACTTTCTGTTTCTATAAACTTGACTATTCTAAGTACCTCCAAAAAATCAAAATCAAATATTAATGGAAAAATACAATATTTATACTTTTGTGATTGGCTTAGAATAAAGACTTTAACTATGTGTCAGAATTTCCTTTCTTTTTAAGGCTCAGTAATATTCCATTGTATGTATATATCACATTTTGTTTTGCCATTCATCCATCAATGGACACTTGAGTTGCTTGCCCTTTTTAGCTATTTTTGAATAATGCTGTTATGAACATGGGCATATGAATACCTCTTTATGTCTCTGCTTTCAGTTATTTTGGCTACATATTCAGGAATGCAATTTCTGGGTCACTTGATAATTATATTTCTGATTTTAGGGGGCACACTATATCTTGTAGCAGCTGTATCATTTTACATTTCCATCAAAACCACAAAAGAGTTTCAATTTCTCTATACCCTTGTCTATTTGTTATTTTTTGTCATTTATCTGTTTAACAATAGGAATCCTCATGGATGTGACATGATACCCCACTGTGGTTTTAATTTTCATTTCCCTAAAAAATTAAAGTTACAAATGTTTATTTATTTATTTATTTATTTTCATACTGAGGATTGAACATAGATCCCTATTTAGGCTAACCAGGCACTCTGTTACTGATTTTCACCCCCAGCTCCTGAAAAATCTTTTCATGCCCTTATTGGGCACTTGTATTTTTTGGGGGGGTAGGGAATATCTATTTAAAGGCTTTGCCCACTTTTATAGTTTTGTGCTGTTGTTGATGATGATAGGACTTAGGACTTTTCTATTCTAAATTCTAGACACTAACCCCTTATCAGATTTGTGGTTTGCAAATATTTTCTCCCATTATATAGATTTCTTTTTCCTCTCTTGATAGTGACCTTTGGTGTATAAAAGTTTTTCATCTTGAAGAAGTACAATTTGATGTGCTTTCTTGTAATTCCCAAGAAAATCGTTGCCAAATCCAATACAATGCTTTTCTTCTACATTTTCCTCTAAGAGTTCCATTGTTTAGGTCTTACATTTAAGTTTTCTATAAATTTGAAGCTATTTTGTATATGGAGTTAAAATGCATTATTTTTGTAGAAAGTGTTGTATATAACATTCTTTTGCAAGTGGATATACAGTTTCCCCAGCACTATTTGTTGAAAAGATAAGATAGCTTATTTTTGTTTTCATGTGCTTAGTAATTTTCATAAGTACAGAGCAAACTAGGGACAACAGAATAGGACTACAGTTAGCAACCTGTCTTTGAATCCCAAATATGCCTCCTGTTAGCAGTGGTGCTGAGTAATTCACTTAACTGCCTGAAATATAATTTTCTCATCTATTGATCCACAGATTCTGATACTTTTCCCATTGAGGTAGAATTGTTCTATCTCAACCAAGGTCTAGTAATGAGGACTAAATTTTCTGTTCCATCTGATGCAACAAAAAGAAAACAAAAATTTTTAATATTTAAGACACTGAACACCGGGTAATGAAAGACAAAACTTCTTGAGAGATGGGGAAAAATGTGTTGAGTAATTGTTCCTGCTTAATGTTTTGAAAGAGTTTTCCAAATCTTGTCATAGAGGAGACCTAGCCTGAGCCCACCAGATTCCCTGGATTGAGTGGATGTGGTTGAGATGCCTGGGAAAACAAGGCAACAGGTAACACAGGACAGAGTACTAAAAGGCATGATGCACATAGAGGAAGAAATCCAGAGGTCTGCAGAGGGTGCCCTTCTAGCATTTACCAGAGCAATGACTAGCAAGTCCATGTGAGGAAACTATTGGAGACAGGAGGAAAAACATCTAAGAAGATTAGAGGATGGAGTACCTTCCACTCTTACAGGGTTGGAATAGTGCCTATTCCAACCAAACTGACTGGAATACCTCATGATTCAAAAGGCATAGGGTAGAATATTAAGAAAGGTGCTATATCAGGGATGCAGAGTAGTTGGCCCTAGACTAGGTGTCGCTTTGGTCCCATGTATCAAATTCCCAAAGTAAGACTCAAAAGAATCAAACTATTTGTAATGAATTTAACTGCACCCCAGAGCAAAGCTCAAGAATATTAATAGCAAAGCCAGGTGTGGTGCATGGTTGTAATCGCAGTATTTGGGAGGCAGAGGCAGAAGGATCACAACTTCAGCCTAACCTGGGACTACAAAGAGTTCAAAGCCAGGCTGAGGCACATAGTAAGACCCTGTCCCACCCCTCCCAAAGTTAATAGCAACAAAAGTATATCTAGGACCCCAAAAAGGAAAATTTACAATGTCTAGTACTCAATCTACAGTGCGTGAGAAATACAATCCATAATAAACAGAAAAAACATTCAATTAAAATTCACAGAGATATTAGAATTAGTACACAAGGACATTAAAACTGTTATTATAACTGCATTTTGGGTGTTCAAAAGTTAGAGATAAGATAGATTAAAAAAACCAAATTTCTAGAAATAAAAATTTATAATGTCTAGGATACAACATACACTGATGGGACTGATGATAGACCAGACATTGCAAAAGACAATATCGATAAACTTAAAGACACACAATAGAAACTATTAGATGAGACACATCAAAGGAGTAATTTTAAAAATGAAAAGAGCCTCAGTAATGTGATAACTTCAGGAGTCTTAATATGCATGTAATTTTGAATCCCTCATGGAGGGGAAGAATTAAAAATATTTGAAAAAGTAATAGTGGGGTATTTTCCAAATTTGTTGAAAACTATCCAAGAATCTCAATGAACTCTAAGTGCAAGAAGTCTAAAGGAAGCCATAGTAATACATGTCGTAATCAAACTGCTCAAAACCAGTGATAAAGAAAAATGTTCTTTAAAACAACCAAGGAGGGCTGGCGGTGGTGTGGCTCAAGTGGTAGAGCATGTGCCTGGCCAGCAGAAGGCTCTGAGTTCAAACTCCAGTACCACAAAAAAACAAAAAAGAAAAAGAAAGAAAGAAATAATCAAAGAAAGAAGGTTTATTTCACAGTAGAGAAAAGATAAGAATAACAGTAGATTCCTCTTTGGAAACAATGCAAGTGAGTAAGCAGTGGAGCTTCATTTCTACAGTATTAAAAGGACAAAAATAAACTTAGATTTGTATATACTACAAAAGTGCCATTCTTTGTGGTACTGGGCTTGAACTCAGGCCCTTGTGTTTGTTAGGCAAGAGCTCTGTCACTTGAGCCATGCACCCAGACCTTTTTGCTTTATGTATTTTTCAAACAGGGTCTTACATTTATGTCCAGGGTTGGCCTAGACTGTGGTTCTCTTAGTTATGCTTCTCATGTAACTGTAATGACAGGTGTATGTACCATGGTTGAGATAGGATCTTGAGAACTTTTTGCCTAGGCTGTCCTCAAACTGTGATACTCTCAGTCTCTCCCCTGAGTAGCAAGGATAACAGGCGTGAGGCATCTATAATGTGGCTACTACATCTGGCGAAAAATAACTTAAAGATAGAGATATTTCAGATATACAAAAATGGAGGGTTTATCACCTACAGACCTGTGCATCAATAAAGTTAAAGAAGCCATACACAGTAGCACAGACTGAGGCGTGGGGAGGCTCATGAGTTGGAGGCTTTCCTGGGCTATACAGTGAGTTCAAGGCTAGTCTGGAGTACTAGCAAGACTATGTCTCAAAAAAGAAAGTTAAATACAGCCCCTAAGGAAGAAAGAAAGTGAGGCCACTTAGAAAGGAACAGTACTGGAAATGGCTATTTCATGAATAAGTTTTTTTGTACTATTTTAATTTTTTTTAAAGATAATTGATCTGACAGATGACTCATATACACTATTAGAGTTCTCAAAACTCAACAGTGTGACTACAAAGAGTATGAAATTCCCAACATATAAAAATGACTAATGACTGGGGAGATGGAAATGCTTATTATCCTGATTTGATTAGTACATATTTTATGGAATATCATAAGGTAACCCCACAAAGATGTAAATATTAGGTCTCAATAAAAATTATTTTAAAAACTCAGCAGTAAAAAAATCCAATAAAATGTGCAAGAGACATTAGCCATTAAAGAAAGACAAATTAAAACCACAATAAGCACATTACAATGGTAGAAAAAAATCATAGCACCAAATACTGGCAAGAATACAGAGAAATTATATATTATATATAATAGTTTATAAATATATAACTATTTCAAAGTTATAATTAAAAAATGTTACTAAGAGAACAAATGTGACAGATGGAAATCCTTGCAAAGTATTTGATGAAAAATTATATATAAAACAAGTAAAGATTTCTCAAAGCTCAACAATAAGAAAAAAAGGAACTTTTTTGGTATGCATTCTGCTTTTTTATTGTTGTACAGGGTGAGGGTACACTGGAGTATTTGCAAAAAGTTCTTACAATGTAACAAATATATCATAATTGAATTCACCCCTTCCACACTCTCTTTCTTCCTTCTCCTCCCCATTCCTGGAACAGTTTCAACAAGTATTGTTTTTGCATTTACTTACATGTGTATACATTATTTGCACCACCTCCCTTTTCCACCCCCCTCCCCAGCCTCCAGGCAGAACCTGTTCTGCCCTCCTGTTCTCCAATTTTGTAGAAGAAAACACAAAAGATAATAAGAAAAACATGGTGTTTTTGCTAGTTTGAGATAAAGATAGCTATATAAGGAGATTCCTTGTATTGTTTCCATGCATATGTATATTACAACACAAATTGGTTCATCTCTATCAGACCTCTTCACTACTCCCTAGTCCCCTTCCCAAATTGGCCTCTGTCAATTTAAGATTACAGTGAGCACATCAACTACATTTAAGTTTTAGGTTTCCTTCCCTTCTCTATTCCTCCCGTGAATCTTCTCCCCTTAGTGTGTGACCATGTCCAATAATATTACTGCATTTGTTTTAAGTCTAGAATCCACAGATGAAGGAGAACAAGAGATTTTTGGCCTTCAGAGCCTAACTTCACTTAAGATGATGTTCTCCAGTTTCATACATTTACCTGCGATGACAAAATTTCAGTCTTCTTTGTGGTTTAGTAAAATTTCATTGTGTATAAATACCACATATTCTTAATCCATTCATTGGTAGTGGGGCATCTTGGCTATTTCCATAGCTTGGCTAATGTGAATAATGGTGCAGTAAATATGGGTGCCTTAGTAAAGGAAATTTGCATTTCCAGGGATGGTGAGCATTTTTTCATGTGTATTTTGGCCATTTTGACTTCTTCCTTTGAAAAAGTTCTGTTCAGTTCAGTTGCCCATTTCTATATTGGGTCATTGATTTGGGGGCAGTTTAGTTTTTTGAGCTCCCTATATATTCTGGTTATCAGTCCCTTGTCTGATGTATAGGTAGCAAAGATTTTCTCCCACTCTGTGGGTGGCCTCTTCAATTTACAGACCATTTCTTTTGTTGTGCAGAAGCTTTTTAATTTCACATAGTCCATTTGTCAATCCTTTCTCTCAGTTACTGAACTGCTTGAGTTTTACTGAGGAAGTCCTTGCTTAGGACTATTGCTTCCAGCATTCTTCTGGAAATTAATTTTTTTGTTAAATATGTTTAAAATCTTGTTACTGGTAAGCTTTGGTTTAAGTACCCTTTTAAAAGATGCTTTGGCTCAACAGAAGGTGAACTGCTGTAACTACCATTAACTGCCACTTCCATCAAGGCCAGAGAGGGAGGAGCCACTTCATCCCCACATAAAACCTGTGATTGGGTCAAAGACAATCTTTCATTTGCGTAATAGACCGTACCATGACTGGTGCAAATGAGGGGACTGTTGTGATTGGTGCAGACACTCTTGTCCCTTTCCCCCTTTTTGCTATATAAGCAGGCTTATCAATTCATTTTGTGAGCAACTAGGAGACAGTATTCATGCTGTAATTCCCTGGTATTACAACAAAAGGGCCCAATGAAATCTATCTCTTCAGTGGCCTTGCCCAGCTTTGTTAGGCTGGTAACTCCAAAAGAAGAGTTACTGGCAACAGCACAGCAGTAAGTCTAGGAAGCTGGGGTGAGGGGCAAAACTGCCAGGGGTAGTGGGGGCAAGCAGTGGCTGGCTTCAGAGAATATGGGCAGACAGCAGACAGCTGTACTACTTAGGACCTCAGGTGACTTAGGGCAGGAAGAACTGTAACACTTAAGACCTCTGGTCACCTGAGGTACAGAATTGGTTGTTGGAGAAACACTTCCCACTGCAGGGGCCCAGAGCCCTAGCTGTCAGGGGTCTAAAGCGTCAAAGAGATTTCAAAGAAAATATTGACAGCACTGAAACCCATGAAAAGATGCCCAACATTATTAACCACAAGGGAAAGGCAAATTAAAACTACAATGAAATACCACTACTCACCTATTAAAACTGCAATGAAATACCACTACTCACCTATTAAAACTCTGGCCATAGCAAGCATTGTGAAGGATGTGGAGAAACTGGGACTCTAACATATTGGTGGGAATATAAAATGGTGTTGTCACCCTGGAAAACTTGGACAGTATCTCAAAAAGTTAAGCTCACCCTTAACACATGATTCAGTAAATTAGCACAGATAAAATGAAAGCCCAAAGAAACGAAAGTATACAGCCATTCAAAAGTCTGTTTATGAATGCTTGTAGCAGTTTTGTAACAGCCCCAAACTGGAAACAACCCAAATATCCATATATTTGAATGAATAAACAAATTATGGAATATCTATACAAAGGAATCCTACTCTATAATAATGTAGAATGAATGAAAGAACTATTGATATGCACGATATGGATGAATTGAAAAACAATTTTGCTAAAAGAGGTCAGATAAAGAATATATCTTGTAGGATTCAATTTACCTAAAATCTTGGAAAGGCAAAACAATACTGACAGAGCAGATCAGTAGTTGTCTAGAATTAGAGGGGAAGACAAAGTTGGAAGTTTACAAAGGACTATAAGAAAAATTTTGCAGTGATTTAGTAAATTCATTATTTTGATTGTGGTGAGTTTCAAGGATTTATAAATTTCTCAATACAAATAGTTCTCTTCAGTTTATTATCTGACAGTTATTTTTTAAACTAAAAAAATGTGAAAAATTGATGTGGAGTCTCCATTTCAGAATGGCTGCAGCAAAAAGAATATAGTAGACTTGGAGTTACCTCATCTCTGAGGTTAGGTATGGAAAATTCACTGAGCATCTCCTGTTTTGCTTTAGGATACACCTTTTTGAGGTTTGAACTACCATGTAAGAAGTATGACTATTCTGAATCCATCATGATGGAAAGACCTAGTGGCAAGATCACATTGAGAGACCCTGAGACTTTGTATAGATACAGAGATGCCCAGATGGTCCCCACTGAGTCCAGCTGTCATCTGACTGTAACCTCATGAGTGATTCCACACCAGCACCATCTAGCTGAACCCAAAGATCTAATTAAAAGATTATTGTTTTACACCATGAAGTTTTTGGATGATTTGTTACTAACTAACGGATGACCAGAATGCCACCTGTTCTGTTCTATGTTAGTAGTGTAACTTATGTTCTTTTAAGAAAATAGAAGGTATTAATAAATGGCCACATGTCATTTTTTATGCATTGTTACAGCATTCATATACATAAACCTGTACATCAAAAAATCATTTGCTAAACCTACAGCCAACATCATACTTAATGGAAAAAACAGAAACCATTTTCCCTAAAGTCAGGAATGAGACAAGGGTGCCCACTCTCTCTACTCCTATTCAACATAGTCCTAGAATCCTAGCCAGAGCAATAAGGCAAGAAGAAGAAATAAAAGGAATAGAAGTAGGTAAAGAAGTAGTCAAACTATCCCTATTCATAGATGACATAATCTTATAACTTAAAGACCCAAAAGTGAGGGGGTGTGGGAGAGAAAGAAGGGGTGGGGGGCAGAAGGGAGAAATGGCCCAAACAATGTATGCACATATGCATAAATGAATAAAAATAAATAATTTTTACATTTCTGTAAAAAAAAAAAAAACACCTGAAAAACTCCGCCCCAAAACTCCTAGACATCATAAACAGCTTCAGCACAGTAGCAGGATACAGAATCAACTTACAAAAACCAGTAGCCTTTCTATATAACAACAATGAAAAGATTGAGAAAGAATATAGGAAAACAATTCCATTTACAATAGCCTCAAAAAAAAATCAAATACTTAGGAATAAACTTAACAAAGGATGTTAATGACCTCTATAAGGAGAGCTATAAACCATTGAAGAAAGATGTTGAAGACGATTAAAGAACTTGAAAGATCGCCCATGCTCATGGAGTAGCAGAATCGACATGGTAAAAATGGCTACACCACCAAAAGCAATCTATATGTTCAACACAATTCCCATCAAAATCCCAATGAATTCATCACAGAGATTGAAAAATCTACCCTAAAGTGCATTTGGAAACAGAAAAAAAACTACAAATAGCCAAGGCAATACTGAGCAAAAATTGCTGGAGATATCACACTACTGACTTCAAACTATACTACAGAGCAATAAAAGCAACACGGTGCTGGCACAAAAACAGACACAAAGACGAGTGGAACAGAATAGAGGACCCAGATGTGAATCCACTCAGCTATGCTCACCTAATCTATTAGCCTGCAGAAAACTGAAACTAGATCCATGTTTGTCATCCTGTACTACTATTAACTCAAAGTAGACTAAGCACCTTAGTATCAGACCTGAAACCTTGAAGTTAGTAAGGAAAGAGCAGGCATACACTAGAAGCAATAGGTATAGTTAAGAACTTCCTCAGTAGAATTCAAGTAACTCAGCAACTAAGAGAAAGGACTGACAAATGGGACTAGGTGAAATTAAAAAGCTTCTGCACAACAAAAGAAATGGTCTCTAAATTGAAGAAGCCACCCACAGAATGGGAGAAAATCTTTGCTAGCTACATATCAGAAAAGGGACTGATAACCAAAATATACAGGGAGCTCAAAAAAACTAAACTCCCCCAAAATCAATGACGCAATAAAGAAATGGGCAACTGAACTACATAGAACTTTTTCAAAGGAAGACATCCAAAAGACTAAAAAACACATGAAAAATGTTCACCCTCCCTGGCATAAAGGAAATGCAAATCAAAACCACACTAAGATTCCACCTCACTCCTGTTAGAATAGCTATCATCAAGAACACCACCAACAACAAATGTTGGCAAGGATGTAGGGGGATGTGGGGGCAGAAAAAACCCTTATACACTATTGGTGGGAATATAAACTAGTACAACCACTATGGAAATCAGTATGGCAGCTCCTTAAAAAACTGAAAGTAGATCTTCCATACAATCTAGCAATACCACTCCTAGGGATATATCCAAAGGAATGTGAATCAGTTTACTACAAAGTCACCTGCACAGCCATGTTTATTGCAGCACTACTCATAACAGCCAAGCTATGGAAACAGCCAAGATGCTCCACTATTGACGAATGTATTAAGAAAATGTGGTATTTATACACAATGGAATTTTATTCAGCCATAAAGAAGGATGAAATTTTGTCATGTGCAAGTAAACAGATGGAACTGGAGAACATCATCTTAGGTGAAGTTAGCCAGGCTCAGAAGGCCAAAAATCCCATTCTCCCTTATATGCGGATTATACACCTAAAATGAACACAGCACTACATTGGACATGGGTCATACTCTAAGGGGAGACCGTGCATGGGAGGGATTGGTAAAGGAAAGGAAACCAAAAACTTGAATGTGGTTGATGTGCTCACTGTATAGGAACAAATATAGTAATCTTAAAATGGCAGGGACCACTACAGGAAGGGGACTAGGAAGTACTGAAAAGGTCTTGTAGAAATGAACCAATTTGTGTTGTAATACACATATGCATGGAAACAACACAAGGAGTCTTCCTGTGTAGCTATCTTTATCTCACACTAGCTAAAATGCCATGTTTTTCTTATTTTATATTTTTTTCTTCTACAAAATTGGAGAACAAGAGGGTGGAATAGGTTCTGCCCAGAGATGGGGAGGAGGAGGAGAGGTAGCTCAAATAATGTATACACATGTAAGTAAATGCAAAAATAATAAAATAAAATGAAATAATAAAATGAAAAAAATCATTTGCTATGGCTTATGTTCAAGATTTAAGTTTAGAAAAATAAAGTAACAATCTGTGAATGGATTCAGTGTAAAACTTTCAAATTCAGTTAATCAAGGAATTATGATAAAAAAGATATCTGGCCTGCCATGTTCCCAAGGTTTATGACCTGGATGGTGAAGCAGTATGCTGTGTAATGTCTTCATGGGAGAGAGAGAATTTAGGCTGTTAATGATAAGTTATGCATATTTTTGAATTATTTTGAATTACTTCATTTTGTGTCAAAGGTGCACAGTTATCCTGTTAATGTTGAAACTCGAGATATACAAACTAAGAACTCTTATTTGCTAATCAGGCATTTTTTTCTCCCATAATTTCTCCATTTCCTTCAATTAACAGTTATTGCTGAAAGTATACTTTTTAAACTCTTTATCAACTTTAATTTGAAATAATCTTACCAATGGAACCATTGCAATCCAGCTAATGTGTGGATGAACAGGGGTACTGCTTAATTCAATCATTTTTGGAAGGTTATGGATTTGATTAAAATAGTAGCTAATAGCCTTAACCTGTATTGGGTCTTCAAAATGATATTCAATGTTTCACATTTAACAGGTATGAAGGGGCAATTTGACTTTGTACTCAAGAAGTCCATAGCCAAGATCTGAAACGGAGCCCTGAAACTTATGGGTGGTCAACATGAAGTAATTTTTCTTTTTTTTTTTTTATTGTTTTATTATTCATATGTGCATACAATACTTGAGTCATTTCTCCCCCCTGCCCCCACTCCCTTCCTTACCACCCACTCTGCCCCCTCCCTCTCACCCCCACCCCCTCAATACATAGCAGAAACTATTTTGCCCTTATCTCTAATATTGTAGAAGAGAGAGTATAAACAATAATAGGAAGGAACAAGGGTTTTTGCTAGTTGAGATAAGGATAGCTATACAGGGAGTTGACTCACATTAATTTCCTGTGTGTGTGTGTTACCTTCTAGGTTAATTCTTTTTGATCTAACCTTTTCTCTAGTTCCTAATCCTCTTCTCCCATTGGCCTCAGTTGCTTTTAAGGTATCTGCTTTAGTTTCTCTGCGTTAAGGGCAACAAATAATAGCTAATTTTTTAGGTGTCTTACCTATCCTCACCCCTACCTTGTGTGCTCTCACTTTTATCATGTGCTCAAAGTCCAATCCCATTGTTGTGTTTGCCCTTGATCTAATCTTCACATATGAGAGAGAACACACGATTTTTGGTCTTTTGGGCCAGGCTAACCTCACTCAGAATGATGTTCTCCAATTCCATCCATTTACCAGTGAATGATAACATTTCGTTCTTCTTCATGGCTGCATAAAATTCCATTGTGTATAGATACCACATTTTCTTAATCCATTCATCAGTGGTGGGGCATCTTGGCTGTTTCCATAACTTGGCTATTGTGAATAGTGCCACAATAAACATGAGTGTGCAGGTGCCTCTGGAGTAACCTGTGTCACAGTCTTTTGGGTACATCCCCAAGAGTGGTATTGCTGGATCAAATGGTAGATCAATGTTTAGTTTTGTAAGTAGTCTCCAAATTTTTTTCCAGAGTGGTTGTACTAGTTTACATTCCCACCAACAGTGTAAGAGGGTTCCTTTTTCCCCACATCCTTGCCAACACCTGTTGTTGGTAGTGTTGCTAACACCACCTATGCTATTCTAACAGGGGTGAGGTGGAATCTTAGTGTGGTTTTAATTTGCATTTCCTTTATTGCTAGAGATGGTGAGCATTTTTTCATGTGTTTTTTGGCCATTTGAATTTCTTCTTTTGAGAAAATTCTGTTTAGTCACTTGCCCATCTCTTTATTGGTTCATTAGCTTTGGGAGAATTTAGTTTTTTAAGTTCCCTGTATATTCTGGTTATCAGTCCTTTGTCTGATGTGTAGCTGGCAAATATTTTCTCCCACTCTGTGGGTGTTCTATTCAGTTTAGAGACCATTTCTTTTGATGAACAGAAGCTTTTTAGTTTTATGAGGTTCCATTTATCTATGCTATCTCTTAGTTGCTGTGCTGCTGGGGTTTCGTTGAGAAAGTTCTTACCTATACTTACTAACTCCAGAGTATTTCCTACTCTTTCCTGTATCAACTTTAGAGTTTGTGGTCTGATATTAAGATCCTTGATCCATTTTGAGTTAATATTGGTATAGGGTGATATACATGGATGTAGTTTCAGTTTTTTGCAGACTGCTAACCAGTTTTCCCAGCAGTTTTTGTTGAAGAGGCTGCTATTTCTCCATCGTATATTTTTAGCTCCTTTGTCAAAGACAAGTTGGTTATAGTTGTATGGCTTCATATCTGGGTCCTCTATTCTGTTCCACTGGTCTTCATGTTTGTTTTTGTGCCAGTACCATGCTGTTTTTATCATTATTGCTTTGTAATATAGTTTGAAGTCAGGTATCGTGATACCTCCAGCATTGTTCTTTTGACTGAGTATTGCCTTGGCTATTCGTGGCCTCTTGTGTTTCCATATAAATTTAATAATAGATTTTTCAATCTCTTTAATGAATGTCATTGGAATTTTTATGGGAATTGCATTAAACATGTAGATTACTTTGGGGAGTATCGACATTTTTACTATGTTGATTCTACCAATCCATGAGCATGGGAGATCTCTCCACTTTCTATAGTCTTCCTCATTCTCTTTCTTCGGAAGCTTGTAGTTTTCCTTGTAGAGGTCATTCACATCTTTTGTCGGGTTTACACCTAGGTATTTGATTTTTTTTGAGGCTATTGTAAATGGGATTGTTTTCATACATTCTTTTTCAGTTTGCTCATTGTTAGTGTATAGAAATGCTAATGATTTTTCTATGTTGATTTTATATCCTGCTACCTTGCTGTAGCTATTGATGATGTCTAGAAGCTTCTGAGTAGAGTTTTTTGGGTCTTTAAGGTATAGGATCATGTCGTCTGCAAATAGGGATATTTTGACAGTTTCTTTACCTATTTGTATTCCTTTTATTCCTTCTTCTTGCCTAATTGCTCTGGCTAGGTTCCAATACTATGTTGAATAGGAGTGGAGATAGTGGGCATCCTTGTCTGGTTCCTGATTTTAGAGGGAATGGTTTCAGTTTTTCTCCATTAAGTTTAATGCTGGCTGTAGGTTTGTCATATATAGCTTTTATAATATTGAGGTACTTTCCTTCTATTCCTAGTTTTCTTAGAGCTTTTATCATGAAATGGTGTTGGATCTTATCAAAGGCTTTTTCTGCAACTATTGAGATGATCAAGTGGTTTTTGTCTTTGCTTCTGTTAATGTGGTTTATTACATTTATTGATTTTCGTATGTTGAACCACTCCTGCATTCCTGGGATGAAGCCTACTTGGTCATGGTAAATAATCTTTTTGATGTGTTGTTGAATTCAGTTTGCCATTATTTTGTTGAGGATTTTTGCATCAATGTTCATGAAGGGGATTGGCCTATAGTTCTCCTTTTTGGAGGTGTCTTTGCCTGGTTTTGGGATAAGTGTAATACTGGCTTCATAAAATGTGTTTGGCAGTTTTCCTTCCCTTTCTATTTCGTGGAACAGTTTAAGGAGGGTTGGTGTCAGTTCTTCTTTAAAGGTCTGATAGAATTCAGCAGAGAATCCAACAGGTCCTGGACTTTTCTTTTTGGGGAGACTCTTGATTGCTGCTTCAATTTCATTTTGTGTTATAGATCTTTTCAGGTGATTAATATCCTCCTGGTTCAGTTTTGGATGATCATATATATCTAGAAATCTGTCCATTTCTTTAAGATTTTTAAATTTATTTGAATATAGGTTCTTGAAGTAGTCTTTGATGATTTCCTGGACTTCCATGGTGTTTGTCGTTATCTCCCCTTTTGCATTCCTGATTCTACTAACTTGGGTTTTTTCTCTCCTCATTCTAGTCAGGTTGCCAGGGGTTTGTCAATCTTGTTTATTTTTTCAAAGAACCAACTTTTTGTTTCATTAATTCTTTGTATGTTTTTTTTGGTTTCTATTTCATTGATTTCAGCTCTTATTTTTATTATTTCTCTCCTTCTATTTGTTTTGGGATTTGCTTGTTCTTGTTTTTCTAGGAGTTTGAGATGTATCATTACATCACTGATTTGGCATCTTTCAGTCTTTTTAGTATATGCACTCATGGCTATAAACTTTCCTCTCAGGACTGCTTTTGCTGTCCATAGGTCCATAGGTTCTGGTAGGTTGTGTTTTCATTTTCATTGACTTCCAGGAACTTTTTATTTTCCTCTTTTATTTCATCAATGATCCATTGTTCATTAAGTAATGAGTTATTTAGTTTCCAGCTGTTTGCATGTTTTTTGTCTTTACTTTTGTTGTTGAGTTCTACTTTTACTGCATTGTGATCAGATAGTATGCACAGTATAATTTCTATTTTCTTATATTTGCTGAGGCTTGCTTTGTGCCCTAGGATACGATCTATTTTGGAGAAGGTTCCATGGGCTGCTGAGAAGAATGTATATTGTGTAGAAGTTGGATGAAATGTTCTGTAGACATCAAGTAAGTCCATTTGATCTATTGCATATTTTAGATCTTGGATTTCTTTATTGATTTTTTGTTTGGATGACCTATCTATTGATGATAATGGGGTGTTAAAGTCTCCCACAACCACTGTGTTGGCATTAATATATGCTTTTAGGTCTTTCAGGGTATGTTTGATGAAATTGGGTGCGTTGACATTGGGTGCATACAGGTTGATGATTATTATTTCCTTTTGGTCTATTTCCCCTTTTATTAGTATGGAATATCCTTCTTTATCTGGTTTGATCAATGTAGGTTTGAAGTCTACTTTGTCAGAGATAAGTATTGCTACTCCTGTTTTCAGGGGCCATTGGCTTGGTAAATCTTCTTCCAGCCTTTCATCCTAAGCCTATGCTTATTTCTGTCAGTAAGATGGGTCTCCTGTAAGCAACAAATTGTTGGATCTTCTTTTTAATCCATTTCATCAAGCAATGCCTTTTGATGGGTGAATTAAGTCCTTTAACATTAAGTGTTAGTACTGATAGGTATGTGGTGATTCCTGTCATTTAGTTGTCTTAGTTGTTTGAAGGTTTGATTGTGTGTGCCTAAGTGGAGGTTACTCTCTACTTTCTTGCTTTTTCTTTTCCTGTGGTTTGGTGCTGCCTGTCTTTTCATGGTTAAGTTGGGTTTCACTTTCTGTGTGCAGAATCCCTTGAAGAATCTTTTGTAGTGGTGGCTTTGTGGTCACATATTGTTTTAGTTTCTGCTTATCATGGAAGACTTTTATTGCTCCATCTATTTTGAATGATAGTTTTGCTGGGTAGGGTATCCTGGGGTTGAAGTTATTTTCATTCAGTGTCTGGAAGATCTTACCCCATTCTCTTCTTGCTTTTTTGTTTCTGTTGAGAAGTCTGCTGTGATTTTGATGGGTTTACCTTTGTATATTACTTGTTTTTTCTCTCTTACAGCCTTCAATATTCTTTCCTTAGTTTCTGAACTTGTTGTTTTAATGATGATATGTCGTGGGGTAGTTCTATTTTGATCTGGTCTATTTGGTGTCCTGGAAGCCTCTTGCATCTGTATGGTAATATCTTTCTCTAGATTTGGGAAATTTTCCATTATTGTTTTGTTGAATATATTATGCATTCCCTTTGCTTGCACCTCTTCTCCTTCTTTGATGCCCATGATTCTCAAGTTTGTTCTTTTGATAGAGTCGGTGAGTTCTTGCATTTTCTTTTCACAGGTCTTGAGTTGTTTAATTAATAATTCTTTGGTTTTTACTTTAATTACCATTTCATCTTCGAGTTCTGAGATTCTGTCTTCTGTTTTTTCTATTCTGCTGGATTGGCCTTCCGTTTTGTTTTGCAGTTCTGTTTCGTTCTTTTTTCTGAGGTTTTCCATATCCTGGGTGTTTTCCTCTTTAATGTTGTCTATTTTTCTCTTGAGTTCATTTATCTGTTTATTAATCGTGTTATCTGTTTCACTTTGGTGTTTGTTCATAGTGCTTCTATGGTTTCCTTTATTTCTTCTTTTGCTTTCTCAAATTCTCCATTTTTGTTGTCTTGGAACTTTTTGAGTGTCTTCTGTACATTTTGGTTGACCATATCCAGTATCACGTCTATAAAATTCTCATTGAGTACCTGTAGTATGTCTTCTTTTAAATTATTCTTGTGGGCTTCATTGGGTTCTTTGTCATAGTTTGTCTTCATTTTGTTGGAGTCTGGATCTGAGTATCTGTTTTCTTCATTTCCCTCTGGTTCCTTACTAATTTTTTGCTGTGGGGAAACTGGTTTCCCTGTTTTTTCTGTCTTCCTGTCATTGTCCTTGGTGTTGTTACTGTCCCTGTACTGTGTGCAGGGACAGTATTTTCTAGCTTGTAATAATAACAATGGTAATATTTAGAATGGAAGGGTGAGAGGAGATGGAAAGCAAGAAGTTAAAAAAAAAGGGAAAAACAAAAACAGACAAGTAGGAGAAAACAAAAAGGGAATCAAACAAGAAAGTTTCAAAGGTATAAACAGGGAGCATTAGTGTACTAATTGACAGTAAGCTGAACAGGCATTAGAGAGACAGAGAGAGGATTGAAAATAAAAAATAAAAAGAATAAAGGTAAGAAAAAATAAAAAATAAATAAATGAAATATATATATATATATAAAATAAAACAAAATGAAAAATAGAAAAAAAAAACTCCAAGTTCAAATGCAATGAAGTTTTAGTCTTAATAATTTTGTTGTCCATCTCAGTCTCCAGTCCTGGAGATGGTGCCTCAGATATTGTTCTATAGTTGTCTCATCAAAGGGGATGCATAAAGTAGGACAAAACTGCACACACACACAAAGAAAACCCACAAAGTGTCCCAAGTTCAAATGCAATACAGTTTCAGTAAGTTTTTCAGCATGCAGGTGTAGTTTGATTGTTTTCTCATCAAAGGTGGGGAGAGAGAAAAAAAAAAAAAGAGTCTGGAGTCTGTGAATGGTATCCACAGCTGTGACTTGCCTGCCCACTGCTGTCAGCCTGCTGTCGCTGGAGGCATTATTTATGCAGATCTCAGGGGTGAGCTTAACACTCACCTGGCCCTGCAGGCTTTGTTTTACTCAGAGTTCTCCTGTGCGTGAGCCTCTGCTACAAGCTTTCCCCTTTTCAAGCACACTGGGGGAGGTGACACTGCACCCGCTTTCTCAGGCCTGCGTGTTTGTTATAGCTCATGTGGGAAGTGGGTCTTCCCCCCTCTCCTGTGGAGTTTTCCTCCCTCTGCCACTCTCACAAGCTTTCCCACTCCTGGTTGCTGGGCACGTGCCCCTGCTCCTGCCAGAGCCTCTCCGGCCCATCTGGCTTGTTTATTTACAGTTCCGGGAAGGATTCCCTTCCCCCAATCTTCGGTGCTCAGTGCACCCCACCCTCTTTCCTGCATGTCTTTATTGTTCTTATTGCTTATTACTCAGTTTCTCTTTTTTCCCCAGGTGGAGGTCGGTCTGTCCAGGGGGCTGTGCTGCTCTGGCCCAGGGTTGTCTGTGGGAGTACCGTGGTACCGCTAAGCTCACCTTGTCCACGTCTTCCCAAGCCGTCTGGGTGCAGGTGACTGGCAGCCAGGGGGCCCTCCTGGTTTCTCCGTTTAATGTGAAGTGGAGATGCTCTGTGCTGGCTGGAGGTGTCGAGGGGTCAAAGTTTTGCCTCTTCTCAGTGGTTTTGCCTGCAAGGTGTGTCTCCAGCATCTCTCCAAGATTTCACTATAGGAGGCTCAATTTCTGCTTCCTCCCTCTAGCCGCCATCATGGAATCCCCCAAGTAATTTTTCTTTTTGCAACCTATTGTGTATGATTTAATGCACTTTTAAAGTTTGTGTTTAGTAAGCTGAGTATTTCAGTGGCATGTTAAAGTCTGCTTGAACTGGCTCACGTAAGCCAATTCTTAGCACTTTTTTTTCCAATTGCACATTCAGCAATATCATATTAATCTTAAAACCAGCAAGGATGGGAGTATTTACACCACAGAAATGGAAAATGGTACAAGTGAAGCCTCTTTCCTACCACCTACCTGCTCCTTGCATACCAGAACAGATTGTTAAACTTTGCCAGCACAATGAAGTCATCAGGTACAAATCAATTTCAATGGTTTTCTCTGAACTGGGACTGATTTGAAAGGTGAGAACTAAATGTGTAGATGAGGTTAGTGTCAAATGCAAAAGGTAAGATTGAATTCCTAGGAAGAAAATATACAAGTAATCAGTTTTCAGGATCGTATTGATCACATACATGCAGCCCTTACATACACATCTTCTGGGTGTATACCCTAAAGAATCAAGTTCAGTGTATTATGGATATACCTGTAGACCCATGTTTATAGCACTATTCATAATAGCTAAATCATGAAATCAGTCTAGGTGCCAATCAAATGTTAAATGTATAAAGAAATTATGATCTATATGTGTATCTACAATATGTGTGCTTGTGTGTTTTCAGACAGAATCTCTCTACATAGTCCAGAATGATCTCAAATTCACTATGTAGCCCATATTGGCTTCAAGCTCACAATCCACCTGCTTCAGTTTCCCAAATGCTGAGATTACAGGTATGCACCACCATCCCTGGCTTATGTTTTCTTTGTCAGTTTTTGTCAATCATCATGGGACAAAAATGTGACTTCTTCATCAGAGAAATATAAGTTAAAACTATATTGAGGTTCTACCTCACCCCAGTCAGAATGGCTCTCATTAATTCCATTTCCAATAGATTCAAAAAAATACCTTAGGAAAAAACTCAATTAAAGATGTGAAAAACATCTATGATGAAAACTATAAAACCTTGAAGAATAAAGTTGGAGACACAGAAGATGGAAAGACCTCTCTTATCCAAGTTTTGGTAGAATTAATACTGAGAAAATGGCTCTACTACATAAAACAATCTACACGTTCAATGCAATTCTCATTAAAATCTCAATGTCATTCTTTACAGACATAGAAAATTCAACTCTAAAATTCATATAGAAGCACAAAGACCCCAAATAGCCAAAGCAATCCTGAACAAAAAAGCAATACATCAGATAAGGCAATACCTGACTTCAAACTATACTACAGAGCAATAGTAAAAAAACAACTTGGTACTGACACAAAAACAGACATGAATGCCAATGGAACAGCATAGAAGACCCAAAAATAAACCCTTACAGTTATAGCCATTGATTTTTGGCAAAGGAGCCAAGAACATATGTTGAGAAAAGACAGCTCTTCAACGAATGGTGCTGAGGAAACTGGTTATCTACATACAGAAAACTGAAGCTAGCCCTTATCTCTCACCCTGTACAAAAATCAATTAAGAATGGATTAAATATCTTAATATAAGATTTGAAACCCTGAAACTACTACAGGAAAACATGATGGAAACACTGGCGTCTATAGGCATAGGCAATTATTTTCTGAATAGAACTCTAATTGCTCAGGAAATAAGAGCAAGAATTGACAAATGGGATTGCATTAAATTAAAAAGCTTCTGCATATCAAATGACACAATTCTCAGAATCAAGTGACAGTCCACAGAATTGGAGAAAATCTTTGGCATGTCTTCAATGGATAAAGGATTAATATCCAGAATATACAAAGAGCTTAAAAAATTAAATGCCAATAGAATAGTCAAATTAATAAATGGGCAAATGTACAAACAGTTTTCAGAAGTACAAATAGCTAACAAATACGTGAAGAGATGTTCAATATCCTTAGCTAGAAAGGAAAAGCAAATTAAAAATGAGATTCTATCTCACCCCAGTCAGCATGGCAATCATTAAGAAAACAAATAGCAACAAATGCTGGTGAGAATGTAGGGAAAAGGAACCCTCATCCACTGTTGGTGGGGAGGTAAACTAGTGAAACTACTATGAAAATCAGTATGGAGGTTTCTCAGAATCTTTACTATTTAACACTTACAGGTTCTATCTTCACAGAAAATGATCTGAAACATTTCTTGGTGTTAGAATCTCCCAAGACAAGTATTCACCTTACTTTAGGCTCTCTGGAGCCAATCTTGTCAAATAGTTTGTGAGACCCATAACAAAGAGGGCTGGTGGAGTAGCTCAAGGTGTAGGCCCTGAGTTCAGGCCCCAGCACCGCAAAAAAAAAAAAAAAAAAAAAAAAAAAAAAGAAAGAAAAGAATAAAGACTATTTTAAACAGAGAAAACTAATTGTGGAAAGCAATGTTCCACTCTGAATCCATGAATCACCCTTTGAATCCTAAAAGTCCTGGTAGGCCATGATTAGTGCAGTGTTCTAATACTGCCTGCTAGAAAATAAGTGGCCTCAGAGCAAAGCCAGACCCACAAGAATGACATATGATGGAGAGAAAGAATTGAGTTGATCTGCTTATAAAATTTTATATCACCATTTGCGAAAACAGTATTTTATAAATGAATTAGCCTGAAGGAAAATGAAAGACTTAGGAGAACTGCAACTATGCAAGACTCTCTAGGTGGATGACAGGGACCCTGGATTTTAGAAGCAGAATAAGTACATCTCAATAATCACCATGTTTGTAAAAAAATGTAAAAACCCAATGATACCCATTGTGTTCCTCTCCAGCTCCCTTTTAATTGCTTCCCTAGTATCTATTACATCTCTTCCATAGTTTCATTGAATAAATGTCTCTGCTGCACTTCTGAAATCCATTCATCTCTAGACTCTTTAAATAGGAACCATATGAGATCACAAATTTTGACCATGAAAATTTATACAGTAACACAGTATAAAGTTACTAGCAGTAACAAGTGTACAAAAGTAACTGTGTAATTTGCAAACGTTTAGACACAGACTTTCAGTTGATAGATCCAGTAGACAACATTAGCCCTTTTTATCTGCTGCATATTTTCAAAGCAGAGCTTCTCTGGGTTATTACCTCCTGATGCAGCTCCTTCCCTATACCTCTGCACTATTTCCTCTTCTCATTGGCATTTACAACTTCCAGGTTTGTATCACTTACAGATTTTGTTCATGTGTCATTTAACCTTTTCTTCCAAATAATTAAACCCAAAATTACATTAGAGATTGCTCAAGCTGCTTGCCACTTGGATAAATTATACATCATGGCTTCTCCAGTCCATCACCATCCTAGCACTTGTAACATTCTACAAGTCAGTTAATTTTAGTAGTTGGCTTCCCTGGCAGCCTTTGGGAGGAGAGGCTTACCTAGGGGATTGAAATGAGAAAAACATGCAGAAGTTCATTTTTGTTTTTCTTTTACCATTCCAACTTGAACGTTCTTCTAGTGTTGTGTATGTGTGAAAAAGAATGTTATTATCCTCTTATCGTGTATGACTTGTCAGCACTACCATTTTGAAACCAGTAACATGGAAAAGACTTTCATTCATTTGACTTAGTTTTAATATACAAATCATAAGTCACTTTACAATAGGAATATATTCTGAGAAATGCATTGTTAGGCAGCTTCCCAACTGTGCAAACATCACAGTATCTTAGACAAGCTTAGATGGTATGGGACAATCACTTGATTTGATGCAGTCAAGAGACATAGTAAACACAAGATGTATGAAGCCACTGCCAGGATAATATGGCACACTGCCTCACAGTACATGTTTTTAACATGTACAAGTACTGTACACTCTAAAATAATAACAAGAGTATAGTATAGAATATGTATAAATGAGTAACACAATCATTTATTGTAATAATCAAGTGTTATGTGCTGAAAATAATTATAAGTACTATACTTTTATATGGCTAGCAGCAGAGTGGATTTATTTCCACCAGCACTGTCACAAACATGTGAGCAATGCATTACACTATGATATTAGGTTGATTATGAAATCACCAGGCAATAAGAAGTTTTTAGCTCCATTATAATCCTATGGGACCATTGTCATATATGCAGTATTTCCTAGCAAGTAACTGGATATAAAGAAACATGGAAGTCATTTCTCACATGCAGCACCTTTATGAGGAGTTCAAGTTTTAAAACTCAGATAACAGTTCTATTACTTACTTTTAAGTTATTGCTTTTCCTTATTTGGAACTTGTGTAAATTTTGGTAAATGTTGGAGTCTTGGTTCACTGCTCTTAACTCCATTACTTAAATGATGTTTGATATAGTAGAAGCTCCATGAATAGTAATAAAATTACTAACAAATTAAATAAATTCATCTTTCTCTGGTGATAAAATTGAAACATGTTTCAAGATACAGAAACCCTGTCTACACTGTCTACTGATGTCCACTATTGAACAAAGTGCCTTGGCAATACACTGTGTGCTCAGTAAATAAGAGTCTTGTTCAATATTCCTGTAGAAATCATCCTATAAAGCATGTCAGACAATCTTAGTGTGGGCTCCTAGCAATTACATGGCCAGTTATCTGGATCACTGTCTTCATTTCTTAAGATATTCTCTCATGTAGAGAACAGTGAATAAAAGACTCTGGCTTTCTAGGAGTCTAGCCCAGAGTAATTCTAAGAAACATGATTTTTAAAAATGTCTTCCCTCTTTCTCTTGTGTATGCATGAAAATTTGCATAACACATATGCATGTTTGTTACTTCAAATACAAAATTAATGTTTAGTTATTTGCTATTTCCTTATTCATTTCTCCCAATCCCAAATATTTGGTGTGCTCAATACTAGGTAAAGACTTTCTATGTGTTCTCTGATTTCAATAGCAGCACACCAACCCCCCAGAGTACTGAAGTTTGGAAACTGTCATTTTATAAATGCAGGACTCTTAATCTTTTATAATCAGCTGTTTTCTTCTTACAAAATAGTGCATATATTAGAGAAAACTTTCAAATTGGTGATAAATAAAAATTAAAATTGCTCATATTTTCAAACACTCAAAACAGAAACTTAAAATTTTGCTACATATCTGTCTAATTATATGTGTTGTACATATTCATAGATATTATTAAAATATTACATACTATTTTGAAACTTGCTTATTTCCCCCACTTAATTTATTATGAAAATTTCCAGTTTTAAATATTCTTCAGAGAGTAATTTTAGTGAACTGTAATAATCTTTCCCCAGGTTATTGCATTACTGGTTTCATCTTATTCTTCAGACTTCACCCTTTTATCTTCTCAGTCAAGTTTTTCTAGATTACTGTACTCCTCAGTTTCTGCTTCTCCTTGGCACAAGACCCTGTTGTTTATTTTCTGGTTCTCTAAGGAGACAAAAAGCTTGCTGAAACAGAAAAAGTGTCTTTATTCATTTTTTAAAAATTCCTAGTACCTATTCAATGCCTGACACTTGGTAGGAACTCAGTAAATATTTTTGAAAAATGAGTAAGTAGATGAATGAAAACATGAAAAAGTTCCATTGATAAATCCATCATAGTAGCACTGTTCCTACTTTTAGACGTTTTTATTTTTATCTGTTTTTCTATTATAAACATTACTTTGAGGACTGGGAAATGGCTCAAGTGGTGGAGCACCTCCTTAGCAAGTGTGAGGTCCTGAGTTCGACACCCTCAAGAAAACCCAAAACAAAACAAAACGCTCCATTACTTTGATGTGTTTCTCTGTGCACATTTGTGATTATTTTTCTTTGTTTAAATACCTAGAAATAAAATTGCTTAGTCTAAGGATGAGTAAAATTTTAAGATTTTTAATATGCATTGTCAGAAAGTCTGGCAATTCATGATAGCATTTTGGAGTGCCACTTTACTCAAATCAGTAATGGATTTTTGTCATTTCTAAACAGTATTGATAGGTGAGAAATTGTATCCCATTTTAAAAGAAATGTCTTTGATTCTTATATATTTTACTATATGAGCATAAAATTATTTTCATATCCTTATTGTCATTCTTTTCCCTTGGTGAATTGTCCATTCATGTACTTTGCCACTTTAATTTAAAATATTGATTTATATTACATACTAGAAATCTATTAGATTTCTTTCTATTCATTTTTCAAACACTTCCTGCTCATAATAATTTCCATGACATTTTTGTGTGTGGTATTAAAACTTTTATTATGTAAGCATTAAAACATACAATAGTAAAAATATATGCATATATAAACTACTTATATTCATCACTCAGCTTCCACAGTTACCTACTCACCACCAAACTTGTTTTATATCTCTCCACTCAATTCTCCTATTTTATCTCTTCACAGCTCCTGATTATGCTGAAGCTAATCCCATATATTATAGTACTTAATCTGTAAATACTTGAATACATATCTCTAAATGACAAAAACTCCTTTTTCAACATACCCTCAAAACTAAAATTATAGGAAATGGTATGAAATAGAGAAAATTTTATCTTTTATGTAATTTAAACTTTTCTTTGAAGCTTCTGGTTTTGTTATTCTCAGCAAAACTTTCCTTATTTTATGTCATAAAAATTTACTTATTTTGTTTAATTGTATGAATATAAAGCTTTTTAAAGAAAATTTTGAAAACAGATGAATAAAAAGTGTTGAATTTAATATACCTCAAACATATCACATTCAATACTATACAGAATGTAGACTATATTCTGGAAACATTTTGCAACTTCTATTTTCAAAATTAGAACCACAGTTTTATAACTTGATACTTATTGTAAATGTCATCCCAGTCAATAAATATTGACTGGCCTTATTATTTCCCCTAGTGCCTAGTACTGTATTGCAAAGCTGTAGCATAGCATAGTTTATTTTGCTCAATGCCTTAATGCTATTTAGATGGAGTACAACTTATGACCATCTAAATAACTAAGTAATTGTATTTTGTATCTCTATAATATGCCGACACTGTATTTGATATCGAAGATGTGAAGATTGAAAAAGCAAGTGAACAACAATGTAGCTTTCTGTATATATCCTACTCTGCGGTTGTGAAGTTTTTTGCTCAAACTTTTTCATATCACATTCAAATGCTTCCTCTGAAAGAATTCCTAAAAGTGAAAACTACTTTTAGCAGAATGATTTTAATAAATACTGCCAAATTATCTTAAGGAACTTTTGTGATAGGTCAACATATTCAAATGCCCGATAGTACTGTGCATACTAGATGTCAGTGCTGTTTTGAATGCTTGGTAATATGAGAGGCTATTGTTTGATCTACTGTTTCATTTATTATGAGTAACATTAACTGCTGGTTCACTTCACATCTTACTATTTAGTATTACTTCTTTTGTGAATTTCCTGTTCATGTTCTTTGCACATTTTTTTCTCATTCAGATATCTGCATTCTTATCTTTAACATTTTTGTTTTTAAAGTTTAAATAATGCACCCCAACAATGGTTACATGTGAAGGTCGTATGTACAAAACTGCTAAAAATTTTTGATTAGGTAAAATTATTATAAACCCTTCAATTTGATGTTGAGCTACAATAATAGCATTGAATCAATTTGGAGACTTTTCTACATTGCTCAACACTGTATGTAAATATTCTTACATACATAGATAATTCTTATTATCTCTCTGGAAGACAAAATTTAAGGCACCAATCAAATGCTTATTTCAAGGTAAATGTAAAACAATTGTGTTTTTGTGTTGAAAGATAGGAGAAAAAGACCTTCAGTGGTTGTGGAATAAGTTGTAAAATTTTGTGGTTCAAAAATGTTAGTATTGGCAGTATAAAAAGTCAATGTCTCTGCCAGCTGTCAGATTATGCAAAATGGCGTGTAAAATTCAAAACAATTCTTCATGTGAGTATAAGAAAAGTCACTAATGCAATAGGCACCCTTGGGGGCAATCTTAAGACAAAAGCCAAGAATTGAATTATTATATAAAATATATACTCACCTATGAAAAAAATTGGTATGGAAACATAGACCTTCCTAGATTAGATTCTTTCTAGTTAGTGAATAGGGAACTGATTTCAATTTTTAGGCTCATTAATCTCCTACCTTTTATGGGCAGCAAATTATCTTTAAATGAAAATAAACAACCAGTATACCTGTCAGTATAAACACAGGCTCTCAACTAATTTGTAATTAGGAACTCTAACCTGATCTACTTAAATGGTTTTGACAGCTAGGAGAACACAACACCAATTTTCATTTTCAAAGAGAAAAATAACTTTTAACTAAAAAACTTCAAGGACTAAGATGTAGCTCAGTGGTAGATTGTTTAACCAGCATGCATGAAGCCCTGGGTTTAATTCCCAGTTCTGCCAAAAAAAAAAAAAAAAAAGCAATTTCTACATTTTTTTTCAAATGAGTTTTTCCTTAATCACAACCTATTTAGATCCAGGCTGAATGATATTTCTTGTGTTTATGCCACATTTTTGCTTTTGTTTTTATTTTTGTTTTAATTCTCATAGACAAGATGGAAGTAGTGGTTTGGACTTGGGGAATGTAGGTCAGTGGCAGAGTACTAAACTAGCATGAGGTGAAGGAAGGAAGGAGGGAGGGAGGGAGAACAGAAGGAAGGAGGGATGGAGGGAGGAAGGAAGGAAGGAAGAAAAGTGGCAGTTTGAAGGTAAAATCATTATCCACTCTTGTTTTCCAGCATGTGAGGTAAGACGGAATTTCAAACCACACTTAATTACCAAATTGAATGAGTAGTGACTTGAGAATTAATCTGCTGATCCCTACCCAGCATGCTCTGGTAGAAGGGCCTTTACCCTGTGGGAAACCACCAACCCCAAAGTGTCATCATGAATGAGTGACAGAAACCATTTTAGGTATCCTGTGAAACCTATCAGAGTTATTGCTGTTGTTCTGAATGTTTACACAGGATGGGGAGGGACAATTTTAATTTTTCTTGTGATTTCATTTTAAAAACTAAAAAGATAAACCAGGTAAGAAGTCAGGATCCTTTATGTAGCATTTGATGGGACAAGAAATCTGCCTTAAGCTTGGGTTACACATCTCAAAATTTAAAAACTACCCTGACAGCAGGGATGACTGGATATAAGGATCAAAATGGTTTGACAGGGATCTGACTCTCTTTCCCAGGATTTAATCTCACATTCTCCTCATCCAGTTCTATTCACAGACAGCCTCTCTCATTTTCTTTCAAAATCCTCAGCTTTTCTTCTGACAAGACTGGCAGACAACCATTACTGAATAAATATGGTCATGGAGGGCTAGAGTGGTAGCTCATGCTATAATCCCAGCTACTCTGGAAGTAGAGATCTGGACCATCATGGTTTGAGGAAAGGCAGGCAAAAAGTTAGTGGGACCTCATCTTCACCAAAAAAAGCTATATATTGTGGTATATTACTATAATTCCAGCTATGTGGGAGGTGCAGTTTGGAGTCTCCAGGTCCAGGCCTGGGCAAAAAACATGATACCATATTTGAAAAATAACTAAAGCAAAAAAGGCTGGGAGTGTGACTCAAGTTATAAAATGCCTGCCTAGCAGACATAAGGCCCTGAATTCAAACTCCAGTGCTGCCTATATATCTGACTATTTATATATTACATAAATAGTTATATAACATGAAATAAATTTATATTATATAAATAGTCATACAAACACTTGACTGAACCTCAGCCTAGTGTTCTAGTCACAGAATAGGAGGGACAAAGCCCCTGGAACCTGGAATTAGACTGGAAGAGAAGAGAATACCCAAATAAGTGGGTGTAGAAGGAGGGGAAATCAATGGAGAAGTGGACTGCAAGGTCCACTATTCCTGGCAGTATATAATTCCCACTACTGGGTTCAATTTCTTTTGTATTTTGGGTGCATCTCAGGCCAATATAGCCATATGAATAAATTTAGAGAGTCATTGTGATTACAAATTCACTAAGAACGAATAAGAGAAAGTGGCAACATGACGGATGAGCCTTGATGTTGTTGTTTAGATCATCTTAATATCTGCCCACTTTTTATAAGAATTTTCATGCACATTAACGTTAACAAAATATTTGCTTAGGAAACTTAACAAAATATTTCACTGTTCTTAAAAAGCACTGAAACTAAGCTGACTGGACATGGATATTACTACCTTATGGAAGCACCTTCCAACAATTGGCTATCTTAGAAAGGGTGTGCATATTTTTTATTATTGTCCATAGATTCCAGGAATATGCAATTTATAAGTAAGAGTGATTACTTAATTTTCTGAAAAATTCCCAATTGTAGGCATGAGATTACCTTTGATATCATTATACAATTTACACAAGACAATAAACACAAAACAAAACAATCCTTATTGTATCTTCTTTTGAAACTTCAGTAGGAAACCGAAAAGTTACATCAGTTTTCTACAAAAAGGAGAATGACAATCTAAAAAACAGGTGATTTTGATCTAAAAATACTGAAATCTAAACGGCATTTACAGGATGGTCTAGAATGGCCAAAGATTTCTGTAAACTAAACCCTTAGTTATTGTTAAAAATTAAGACTTTTCAGTTTCAAGTAGTTTTCATGATAAGAGCTGCAAGGTTTTTAATTGTACAAGATTAAAAAAAAAAGTTTATCATCCACAGGAGAAGTCAACCAGACATACAATAGCCCAAAAGAAAATTGAAGGACTTTCTTTTATGATTATTTCTGTCCATAATGAGAGTTGGGAGGAAAACAAAGTACTAATAGTTAAAGGAGAGCTCTACTTTGAAAATGAATCATTTGAAACAGAGATTGTGATTGTAACATTGTTTTCTGAACCACACAGAGTTCTTGGGGATTACACAGGTGTTTATACATTTTTGGCAGAAAGTTTATCATTGAGGAAAATGGAAAGATTCAAATGAAAATCCTTAGATTTCTCACACATTAGTATTTGATTATAAAATGATTGTTTCAGGTAATTATAGTGATTGTTTTGACTGCTCATTGCATCAACACTGTAACAGAAATTAAAATCATACTTCAAATGGGTTTTTCTTATCCAGAAGAAAATGTGTTATATCCTTTTGAGAGAAACTTGGTTCTTTGTGGAGACCAGAGTAGATTTTTGTGATGTATCAATAAAATACAAAAGTACAAATCTTACTTTAGCAGTTATTTAATTTTATTTTTAGCCAAATTATTATAAAAATAGTGCGCAACCTATGCTGTAATGCATTTTTTACCCCTTTCTAGGACATTGTGTTTTATTATTTTTTGATTGTCAGTGGACTCATATTAATGAATTACTAAATCTGAGGGTCCCATTGGAATTGGTTATTGTGATTTTCCTGAAATTATTTTGCTTTCTTATGTCTGTTCCATCATTATATTTTGGGAACATAACTTATTTAGTTTCATAGCTTCACAGATGAAGAATTTTGTCTTATGATGTATCTTACCTTGAGTCTCAACCACAACTGATTTAGTTTACATTAAAGTAAATTAAAGACTTCTGAGGTTTTTAGAGGAAATAAATGTATTTAGCATTTATATAAAAATGTATTCGTGAAATGGATATAAATTTGGGGTGGGGGGCGTGAAATGTTAGGAACTTAATGCTTGTGTCCTACCCAGATCCATATGTTAAAATTCAAACTCCCAATGTGATGATATTAAAAGGTGGGACTTTTGGGAAGTAATTAAGTAACAAAGGGAGAGCCCTCATGAATGGATATAGTACTCTCATAACAAAAGACAGGAAAAGTGGCTTTCTTTCTTTCTGCTCCTTGTCATGTGAGAGTACAACAAAAAGATGGCCATTGGCAAACCTGGAAGTACAATTTGACCAGATGCTACATACACCTCTGGACTTTCAGCCTTTGAAACTGTGAAAATAGATGTTAGTCATTTAAGCCACTCAGCTTATGGAATTTATTCTAGCAGCCATACTGACTGAGAAAATACCCAACAGAAAATCAAGCAAGGATGTAAATGTTTATTTTAAATGTTTTATTAACTTGCTTTTCTCTCCCTCATTTTTCTTTATGGATATGACTCAAGTAATGTGTTTAGGTGATAATTTGAGGCCTTAAGTAGAAAAGAGGAAAGGACCCATCATGGTGTAATGGGAAATAGTACAGACTGTTGGTCAAACTTGTGTGGATGTCAGCATGGCCATTTGGTAGCTTTGTGACTTTGGGCAATTTATGGTAGCTTTTGGGTAGTGAGGGGATTAAATATGCTAGACTATGTGAAGTGCCTAGCAGACCACCACCAGTGACTACCAGTAGATCCCCAATAAATACTAATTATAGTCTTCTATCATAATCCTTGTTTCATTATGTATTTATTCAGAAGCCAAAGATGCTTTTTTTAAAAATCACACTAAAATACAATCTGCAATGCATGTAAAAGATATAATGTATAATAAATTATAACGGGATCATACTATAGCGGATCATACACTGTAGATGTTTACTGCTCATGCATGCAACATAAGTAGGTTTTGATCACTTCCATTTAGTAAGATTTGATCGCTTATAGTCATAGTAATCACACTGATGGGCTGTGGATTCAGGAGCCTGTGGATTTAGCTTGTGATCTACGTTATCTATACAAATCTCTGAGTATGAAACAGCATGGAAAATGATACTTAAAAAGTTTCTATGGGACATATCTGAAAGGACGCATCACTTCCAATCACATTCTACTGTCTATAACTCCACTCTGTGACCCTATCTAGCTTCAAGGGAAGATCAGCAAAGAAATCCAAATGTATTTCTGGAAAGGGGAGATGTGTTTGAAGAACAATCAACTAGTCTTAGTCACATCAAGAAGTTAATAATATGGAAGGCAAACATGAACAAAACGGTAACAAATTATAAACACACACAGATATTTAGTAACTAATTTGTAATTTTGTCTTGGGTTATAATGTACAATTGGGCTGACCAAAAAATAAGTTAATGTATTTTTAAAAAATTTTTATTCATTTATTCACATGTGCATACATTGTTTGGGCCATTTCTCCCTCCTGCTCCCCACCTCCACCCCCTCCCCCCGCTCCACCCCCACTTCCAGGCAGAACCTGTTCTGCCCTTTTCTCCAATTTTATTGAAGAGAAGACATAGCAATAATAAGAAAGACAAAGTGTTTTTCTAGTTGAGATAAGGATAGCTATGCAGAGAGATTCCTAGCATTGCTTCCATGCACAAATGTGTTACAATCCAAGTTAATTCATCTCTACCTGACCTTTTCAGCAGTTCCTGATCCCCTTTCCATATTGACCTCTGTCACTTTAATGTT
Source organism: Castor canadensis (assembly GCF_047511655.1). Classification (NCBI taxonomy): domain Eukaryota; kingdom Metazoa; phylum Chordata; class Mammalia; order Rodentia; family Castoridae; genus Castor; species Castor canadensis. The sequence goes on from NC_133391.1 coordinate 104,566,089, forward strand.
TCTGTATTAGCTCCTCTGCAGTGGGGACACCAGACACTTTCATGTTTTGGGTTTCTTACCTATCCCCATACCTCCTGTGTGTGGACCCAAGTCCAACAGCATTGCTGTATTTGCCCTAGATCTAAAGTCTATAAAAATCTATCATATGATAGATCTGTGTTTAGATTTTTAAGTAGCCTCCATATTTTTTTTCAGAGTGGTTGCACTAGTTTTCACTCCCACCAGCAGTGTGCGAGGGTTCCTTTTTCCCCACATCCTCACCAACACCTGTTGGTGGTGGTGTTTTTGATGATAGCTATTCTAACAGGGGTGAGGTGGAATCTTAGTGTGGTTTTGATTTGCATTTCCTTTATGGCCAGAGATGGTGAGCATTTTTTCATGTGTTTTTTGTCCATTTGAATTTCTTCTTTTGCAAAAGTTCTACTTAGTCCAGTTGCCCATTTCTTTACTGGTTCATTGATTTTGGGAGAGTAGTTTTTGAGCTCCCTGTATAATCTGGTTATCAGTCCTTTGTCTGATGTATAGCTGGCAAATGTTTTCTCCCACTCTGTGGGTGGTCTCTTCAGTTTAGAGACCATTTCTTTTGTTGTGAGGAAGCTTTTTAATTTCATATAGTCCCATTTGTCCAACCTTTCTCTTAGTTGCTGGGCTGCTGGGGCTCTATCGAGGAAGTCCTTGCCTATACCTGTTACTTCTAAAGTATTTCCTGCTCTTTCTTGTACTAAGTTCAGAGTTCAGGTCTAATACTAAAGTTCTTGATCTATTTTGAGTTGATCCTAGTATAGGGTGATAAACCTGAATCTAGTTTGTTTTTTGTAGATGGATAACCATTTTTCCCAGCAATATTTGTTGAAGAGGCTGACTTTTCTCCATCCTATATTTTTGGCGCCTTTGTCAAAAATAAGGTGAGCATAGCTGTGCAGATTCCTATCTGGGTCCTCTATTGTGTTCCACTGTTCTTCATGGCTGTTTTTGTGCCAGTACCATGTTTTTTTTATTGGTATGGCTTTGTAATGTAGTTTCAAGTCAGGTATTGTGATACCTCCAGCATTGCTCTTTTTCCTGAGTACTGCCTTGGCTATTTGCGGTCTCTTGTGTTTCCAAATGAACTTTAGGGTAGATTTTTCAATCTCTGTGATGAATGTTATTGGGATTTTGATGGGAATTGCAAATAAACATGTAGATTGCTTTTGGTAGTATAGCCATTTTTTCTCTGTTCATTCTGTCAATCCATGAGCCTCGGATGTCTTTCCACCTTCTGTAGTCTTCCTCAGTCTCTTTCCTCAGGGGTTTGTAGTTCTCCTTGTAGAGGTCATTCACATCCTTTGTTAAGTTTACTCCTAGGTATTTGATTTTTTTTTGAGGCTATCATAAGTGGAATTGTTTCCATATATTCTTTCTCAGTTTGTTTGTTATTGGTGTATAGAAAAGCTAATGATTTTTGTAAGTTAATTTTGTATTCTGCCACCTTGCTGTAGCTATTTATGGTGTCTAGGAGTTTTTGGGTAGAGTTTTTTGGGTCTTTAAGGTATAAGATCATATCATCTGCAAATAAGGATATTTTGACAGTTTCTTTACCTATTTGTGTTCTTTTTATTTCTTCTTCTTGCCTAATTGCTGTGGCTAGGAATTTCAGGACTATGTTGAATAGAGGTGGGGATAGTGGGCACCCTTGTCTTATTCCTGATTTTAGGGGAAATGTTTTCAGTTTATCACCATGAAGTATGATGTTGGCTGTAGGTTTGTCATATATAGCCTTTACAATGTTGAGGTACATTCCTTCTATTCCTAGTTTTCTTAGAGCTTTTATCATGAAGTGGTGTTGGATCTTGTCAAAGGATTTTTCTGTAGCTATGAGATGGTCAAGTGGTTTTTGTCTTTGCTTCTATTAATGTGCTGTATTACATTTATAGACTTGCATATGTTGAACCACCCTGCATCCCTGGAATGAAGCCAACTTGGTCAGGTGAATGGTCTTCCTGATGTATTGTTGGATTCAGTTTGCCATTATTTTATTGAGGATCTTTGCATCAATGTTCATTAAGGAGATTGGCCTATAGTTCTCCTTTTTGGGGGTGTCTTTGTCTGGTTTTGGGATGAGTGTAATACTGGCTTCATAAAATGAGTTAGGCAGTGTTCCTTCCCTTTCTATTTCATTGAACAGTTTAAGGAGAGTTGGTATTAGTTCTTCTTTAAAGGTCTGATAGAATTCAGCTGAGAATCAATCAGGTCCTGGACTTTTCTTTTCTGAGAGACTCTATTGCTGCTTCAATTTCATTTTATATTATAGATCTGTTCAGGTGATTAATATCTTCTTGGTTCAATTTTGGATGGTCATAAGTATCTAGAAATCTGTCCATTTCTTCAAGATTTTCAAATTTATTAGAATATAGGTTCTCAAAGTAGTCTCTGATGATTTCCTGGATTTCTGTGTTGTTTGTTTTATCTCCCTTTTTCATTTCCGATTTTACTGATTAGGGTTTTTTTTCCTCCTCATTTTAGTCAAGTTTGCCAGAAGTCTGTCCATCTTATTTATTTTTTCAAAAAAACAGCTTTTTATTTCATTGATTCTTTGTATGGTTTTTTTGTTTCTATTTCATTAATTTTAGCCCATATTTTTATTATTTCTCTCCTTCTGCTTGTTTTGGGATTTGCTTGTGCTTATTTTTTTAGGAGTTTGAGATGTAGCATTATGTCATTGATTTGAGATGTTTCTGTCCTTTTAATATATGCACTCATGGCTATAAACTTTCCTCTTAGGACTGCCATTGCTGTGTCCCATAGGTATCGGTACGTTGTGTTTTCATTTTCATTAACTTACAGGAACCTTTTAATTTCCTCTTTTATTTCATCAATGATCCATTGATCATTGAGCAATGTGTTGTTCAGTTTCCAATTGTTTGAATGTTTTTTACTGTTGTTTTTGTTGAGTTCTAGTTTTAATGCATTGTGATCATATAGAATGCACGGGATTATTTTTGTTTTCTTACATTTGCTGAGGCTTGCTTTGTGCCCTAAGATATGATCAATTTTGGAGAAGTTTGCATGGGCTGCTAAGAAGAATATTGTGCAGAAGTTGGATGAAGTGTTCTGTAGACATCAGCTAGGTCCATTTGATCTATGGTGTGATTTAGTTCTATTGGTGATAGGGGGTTATTAAAGTATCCCACTACCACTGTGTTGGAGTCTATATATATTTTTAGGTCCTTCAGAGTATGTTTGATGAAATTGGGTGCATTGACGTTGGGTGCATATAGGTTGATAATTGTTATTTCCTTTTGGTGTATTTCCCTCTTTATTAGTATGGAGTGTCCTTTATCTTGTTTGATCAATGTAAGTTTGAAGTCTACTTTGTCAAAGACAAATATTGCTACTCCTGCCTGTTTTCTGGGGCCATTGGCTTAGTAAATCTTCTTCCAGCCTTTTATCCTAAGCCATTCTGTTGATGAGATGGGTCTCCTGTAAGCAAAAGATTGTTCAACCTTTCTTTTTAATCCTATTTGCCAAATGGTGTCTTTTGATGAGGGAGTTAACTCCATTAACATTCAGTGTCAGTATTGATAGATATGTGGTAATTCCTGTCATTTAGTTGTTTTTGTTGTTTAAGGATTTGATTGTGTGCACCTGAATCAATATTACTCTCATTCCTTGTCTTTTATTCTCCTGTGGTTTGGTACTGCCTGTCCTTCATGGTTTTGATTGCTTTCATTTTCTGTGTGCAGAATTCCTTGAAGAATCTTTTGTAGTGGTGGCGTGGTGGTCATATACTGTTTTAGTTTCTGCTTATCATAGAAGATTTTTATTGCTCCACCTATTTTGAATGATAATTTTGCTGGGTAGAGTATCCTAGGGTTGAAGTTATTTTCATTCAGTTCCCAGAATACCTCACTCCATGCTCTTCTTGCTTTTAATGTTTCCATTGAGAAATCTGCTGTGATTTTGATGGGTTTACCTTTGTATGTTATTTGTTTTCTCTCTCTTACAGCCTTCAATATTCTTTCTCTATTCTCTGTGTTTGTTGTTTTAATGATAATATGTTGTGGGGTAATTCTATTTTGGTCAAGTCTGTTTGGTGTCCTGGAGGCTTCCTGTACCTGAATGCACATAGTTTTCTCTAGATTTGGGAAATTTTCTGTTATTATTTTGTTGAATATATTGCACATTCCTTTTGCTTGCACCTTCTTCAATGTTCATGATTCTCAGGTTTGGTCTTTTGATGGAGTTGGTGAGTTCTTGCATATTCCTTTCACATATCTTGAGTTGTTTGACTAATAACTCTTCAATTTTTCCTTTAATTTAATTTTCATTTTATCTTCAAGTTGTTAGAGTCTGTCTCCCACTTGTTCTAGTACGCTGGAGTGGCCTTCCATTGTGCTTTGTATTTCTGTTTCATTCTTTTTACTGAGGTTTTCCATATCATGGGTCACTTCCTCTTTAATATTGTCAATTTTCACCTTAATTCATTAATCTCTCTATTTATGGTGTTCTTTGTTTCACTTTGGTGTTTATTAAGGGCTCCTGTGAGTTCATTTATTTGTTTTTTTGTCTTCTCATATTTTTTATTTTTGTTGACTTGGAATTTCTTGAGTGCCTCCTGTACATTTTGGTTAACCATGTCTAGTAACATCTCCATGAAATTTTCAGTGATTTCTTCTTTCAGGGTGTTCTTGTGCTCTTCATTGTTTTCCTTAGCATAGATTATCTTTGTTTTGTTGGAGTCTAGAACTAGGTATCCATTTTCTTCATTTCCCTCTGAATCCTGTATTAACTTATTTTTGGGGGGAGAATGATTTCCATCCCTTTTTTGTCTTTCCATCGCTCCACTTTGTGCTGTTTCTGTCCCTGGTCTGTGTGTAATTTAGTATTAGCTAACTTACAATAGTAAAACTAACAAAACAAAGAAAGCAAGAAAAAAGAAAACCAAAGAAATCTATAGGAAGAGGTGGTGGACAAACATACAGGGAACTAAACAAACAGACAAACAAACACATAAAAAAATTTCCAGGTTCACAAACAATGGAATTTCAATCTTAGTAGTTCTGGTGTTACTCCTTCAGCATCCATCCCTGGTGTTGGTATTTAAGCAGAAGCTCTGTCTTAGTCTCGCCAGGTGGTTGGGGAAACTCTGCCAGTTTTTTTTCCCCCATCTTTCAGTGGCAGCTGCTTAGTCAGCTCCTCCCTCAGTGAGGTGTGGCTTGTCCTCAGGTTCTGGAGATCAGCTCCGTAGCCCACCAGCCATCCTGCTTTGGACTTGGGTTTTTGCTGTGTTGGTTTATTGGAGGCTTGTTTCTTTGCCTCGCTCCCTTTCTCTGGGGCAAGGTCAAAGATCTGTCAGCTGGCTCCCTGCTGTCAGTGTGTTATGCTGGTTTGCTGGTTGTTTTTCAGTTTTTGACTTTGGATGTTGCTCACTGGCTCAGGAGATGAGCTTTGTGGATCACTACCTGCCCTATTTCAGGCTTATCACCCACCCTCTATTAGGCTGTCTGCCTTTTCAGTCTTTGTTTACTGAAAGTTCACGCAGAGATTAGCTTCTTACCTCTCCCCCCTCCTCTGGTGTGCTTAGAGCACCCCGCCCCCTTCTGCTGCATGTTCCTTGTTTATTACTCAGTTTTTTTGTTTCTTTTTTGTGGGGTTGGAGGTCAATCTGTCCAGGGGACTATGCTGGTTTATCCCAGGAGTGGCTGTGGGAATACTGTGTGCTGCTTATTTGCTCACCTGCTGGTCTGCTGGATGTCTGTCAAGCAGGTTTGGAGCTGGAGTCTGGCAGTGTGTGAGCCCTTCTGTTTTCTTAGTGTAATGTGGTACAGAGAAGCTTTGTATGGGCTGGGGGTTCAGGGTATCGAAGTCCTGATTCCTTTTGGTACTTTTTTTCTGCCCAGTGTGGCTCCAGTGCCTCAGCAAGGTCTTTGATTCACAGAGCTCACTGTCTGCTTCTGCACCCTAGTTGCCATCTTGGATCCTCAAGTTAGTGTATTTTTAAGATAACTAAATGTATGTGGGAAAGGGGTATCTGAGGAAGTTTGTAGAATATGGAGTACATTAATGGTAGGTGGAGATAGATGGGAAGATAATGCTAAATCCTGGGAACAGTCTGGTAATATCTTTGGAATTATTAAGGGCCAGTAACATTTATGTAAATAGAAGGGTTAGCAGGTAAGGAGATGTGAAGATTAAATAACTAGCCAGGCCAATTAGTTTTCATTCAAATTAATCACATGAAGTTATAGTAGTCATTTTGAATCACATGAAATTGACCTACAATTGCTCAGTTGTTGGGGAAATTACAATTGTTTTCTCTATATTCATGAGCAATTTCACATACAACATATTTTCATGCCAAAATTATTGCTTACAGAGTGAGTTTTATTAGAACTTTATAGCATTTATCTTTTACTCAATTATAGCTCTCTGAATTATGTTCATGAAATAATTACAGAATTGTGATTACTACTTCCTTTACCCTTCATATATCCTGAAACAGTGATCTAAAGATAAAGAAGAGGGTTGGTGAAGTGGCTCAAGTATTAAGAGCATGTACCTAGCAAGCACGAATCCCTGAGTTCAAACCCCAGTGCCACTAAGAAAATAATAATATATATATTTTATGTATTTATATTTAAGGTAAAGAAGAGAGAAAGCAATTGAGATTTCAGCTATATAATGTACCAATCCATTTATTTCTCTCCAAGGTAATCTATATCTACCAGTTGAAATGGACTAAATGTTTATGACTCCCCTCAAATCCTAAAGGCCAAGGAAATGGTATTAAGAAGTAGAGGCTTTATAAGATGATTAGGCCTTGAAGGCAGAGTTCTCATAAATGGGATTAGCGCCCTTATAAAAGAGACCCCACAGAAATCCCTTGTTCCTGCCACCCTGTGAGGTATAGTGAGAAGACAACCATGAGGAAATGGGCATTCCAAACACTGAGTCTACCAGTGCATTAATCTTGGACACCCCAGACTCCAGAACAGTGAGAAACATATTTCTATGGATTATAAGTCACCAAGACTAGGACATTTTGTCACAGTAGGCTGATTAGACTAAGACACAGTGTGTATATCAAGGACACCTGCATGTTACCATAAACTGAAAAGTGAAATTTTCGTTGTAGAATTGGCTTTATTTTAAATGATAATTACTAATATAAAAATTTTATGCTTTTCTAATGTGATCATTTGGGTTTTATTTATTTGGGTTGTATTTATTTGCCTACTCAAGTGGCTTCTGTTCAGGGAAATATTTTAAAGGTATCAATGCTTAAAAGCTTAATCTGTGGAGTCCTTATGAATGAGATTATGGCCCTTATAAAGAACCTGGAGAACTGCCCTGCCTTTCTACCATGTGAGGATGCAGTGAGGAACATCATTTATGAACCAGAAAGCTGGCCTTCACCAGACATCAAATCTACCAGGGCCTTGATCTTTGGCTTCCCAGCCTAAGAACTGTGAGAAATAAACTTCTGTTGTTCATAGCGACCCAATCTAGCACACTTGTAATGTAGGTTGAACAGTTTATGACACCTTGTTGGTAACCTTGGACAAATTGCTTAACTGCTCTAAGCCATAGTTTGTTTATTCATGAGATGAGGGTCTTGATACTCATCTCTAAGTGTAGCTGTGAAGACTAAATGAAAAGTGATATGTGAATAAAGCACTTAGTGAAGTGCTGAGTCCATAGAAAACCACCAAAAGAGGATGGGAAGCATTAGAACTATAAATTTTCTGTGAATTATATGGAAATTAATATTAATTTTATATACTATACATGGTTTATTTTAACTACTACAATTTTATCAACTCTACAAAGATAGAGGTTTGACATCTCTGTGCTATCATCTATATATATAGTCTTTTTCTATAGTCTTTTTCCTTCCTTCCTTCCTTCTCTCCCTCTTCTTCCTTTTCCCCACTCTTTTTATTTCTCTCCTTTCCCCTTCTCTCCCCTCTCTTTCCCCTGTTACCTCCTTCCTGTCCTTTCCCTCCCAGAAAGTATTGCTTTAAACAGTTTTGAGAGGAAACCAAACATATAGGGCAGATGAAAGCAGAGGTGCTCCATTGGTAGGGGGTATTGTGCCCAGAACACCACCCATTCAATCAGTCATAGTACTCATTGTCATTCTTAACAGTCATTTGTGAAAAGGCACAAATGACTCTCCATAGGAATTGGAAACCACTCCCAATTCTCTGCTGTCAGTAGAAGAAACTGATCTGTTAAGCCTGAGTGTTCTGGTGATGAAGTGTCTGGTGGGAGAGCCAGGATGAACTTCAAAGTGCTTTAGCACTATGTAAAATAGCCTGATTAACCCCCTACTTGAAACACCTGAGGAGGTGGGAGGCATCTGATTGCTGAGATGTCCATCCAAAATGACTCCTCAAAATTGGCAAGCGAAAATTCGATTTGCCCCTCATCATTGCCAGTGCAAACAGTAGAAACTGTAGCCTTCACAAGACTGCTTTTGTTGTTTGCATCATGCCCTGGAGAATCCTAAGGCAAACACAGAAATAAAAGAGGATCTGAAGGAAGAAGTTTCTGGAGAAGAGTCAGAGAACTGAGAATTGGGTTATTTGGGACCACTGTAATTACTCCCATTAATTTGAAGTTTGAGAGGAGAAAATCAGTTCACTCTGCATTTCTCAATACTCTCAACACTAATTAGGACATGCTAAGAAAATCTTTTCAACATTAAAAACCTCAAAGCTACTGAATTTCAAATTCAGGTTAGTTTTTATCATGAGAAGAACAAGGAAATGAGGAGAGACTACAATCGTGTGTATCTTCAGACTAGAAAGGCTGAGAGACAATATGGCCAAATCTCACAAAATCACAAAAGACATAGGCAGAGTGGGCTAAGATTGTTTACTAAATCCAAATATGTGAGAAACAAGTAGAACTTCTTACAGCTTGAATCAGGTACATTTAAGATGGATAAAAGGAAAACCAGTACATTTTCTCTCCTGGTTTTAGTGTGTGCCTGGGTGAGTTTGACAAGGCATAAAAAAGGAAAGAGTTGAACTCATGTCCTAGAATACTGTAAATATTTGCAAAAGCAGATCTGGGAATCCAAAAATCTAGGGTGTTTCTTATGTTAGCTTACTCAAAGGGTATTGTTCAAGTGGAATCTGTATCAGGAAAACCTAAAACATAAACTTTAAGAAAGGTTAAATTCACAGATGACAGGAAAATATCATGAAGTCTTCAGGTATATTCCTAATCTTTTGAGTTTCACATGACATGCTCCTTTATGCTCCTGGAATAGACAGAATATTGGATGGACCATGGTTCAGACCCACTGAACTAATTCTTGTGCTTTTAACTAAAACCCTCTATTTCTTTGAAAAGACCTCTTTTAAATTGCAGATGAAGCTGGTCTGGGGAAAGGTGTCCCTAAAGAGAAAGTAGCGCGTAAGTGCCCATGTTAGTGCTATCTTACTGTGTGCACAGGCTAAATCTAATGCAGATTGAACTAATCTAAAGTTCAACATCTGTTTCATTCAAAGTGGAACATTTGAAATTCAATGCAAAGAAGGACTTTCAAGCCTGGCTTTTATTCTGAACAACTAATTGCAGTAGTCAGGTTCCAATAACCTGGCTAGCCCCTAGCTAGCCCCAATAAAAGTTCCGTAAGTAGCACTAAAATTGATAAATGTATTATAGGTTTCATTCTGCTTTTAGAAAGAGCCATTGTATATAATTTTACAAAATTTTGAATTTAGTAATATTAAATATCAGTGATATTGAATGTCATGGTTAAGATTCTGTATGTTGGAGCTAGACAGATTTTGGATGGGATTTCATATTACTGAATGATTTGGGACACATTGGTTAGCTTACATTCCAGATCACTTTTTTCTATAAAATGGGGATATAAATAACACTTATCACACAGATAATATTAATGAACTGTTTATTAAGAGCATTAACAAATAATTTAAGTACAATACAATAGCTGGTAAAGAGCAAGGGGTTGAAACATATTACCTACAATTAATCATCAGCCTAGCAACTTTACTCAGTACTGATCTTTTGACTTAATAGCTTGGTTTATAAGAACACACTCAGATTAAAATGCATATCTTAAAAATATCTCTTAAGTGTTTTCAAACGTGCAAATGTTTGGCACAATAAAAATAAGAAGACAACTTTTCCTTTTTATCTGTAAGTTTTGATATTTCAACACCCACAATGCTGGCATAGGAAGTATGTCCATCCAATGTTTGTTTATTCATATTTCCTCTTTAGCTAACTCTGCCCTGGGCCAGACCCTCTCCCCCATTGATAGAATGTTCCTGGAGAGTGAGAGCTAAGAGCTCCTCTCTGGAAGGGCTTTCCTGCCTTCTGGAGAGAGGAAACTCAAGGTCTGGGCAGGTTAGTGGCTTGCACAAGTTCAACTGAGTCAGAATTTAACCTCTGCTCCTCATTCTCATTTCATTGCATTGTATGGGTCCTCAAAACTGTGAGGACTCAGCATTTCTGTCTACTACATTTCTTGAGCTTGGTTAGAAGTTATTGTTTAGATGATGTCTAAAGTTCCAATACAAGCTTTGATTTATGTGCAAACATTAATTTCAAGGGATTTTAAAATGTTTTATAAATGGTTATAGAAGTTTAAGACCAAAGAGGTCATCATAATCCATTTATGTAAAGGAAAATGGACTTGAAAAAGACTGTTCTGGCAAGTCATTGTTAAATACTATTTCAGTTAAGAAGTTCTCATTAAGAATCTTCTTTCAAATGTCAGCTGATTTTTTTCTGTGTATATGCAGCATTGAGTATACCTGTAAAAAACCTGTAATAGTACATGTTTTATTTATAACACAGAACAAAGTCAAAATGTATAGTAAGTACTCAGTTATTAATCTCAGTAATACCAGCTATTTTTTTGATACATGCACTTGAAAATTAGGGTTATTATATCTTAACATTATAAGTAACCATCTCCCTAAGAATATAAATTAATGATGTTTTTCATATAAATAACCATATGCAGTGGCAAAGTGAAAAACTCTTCAAAATGGTTAATGAATTTCTGATCAAAGATGGACATGGTGGTACACACTTGTAATCTCAGCAGTTGGGAGGATGAGGCAGGAGGAACACGAGTTCAAAGCCAGCTTGGGTTTACATAGTGAGAGCCTCTCTCAAAATCCAAACAAAAACAAACAAAAGGAGCACCAACAACAAAAAGAATTTCTAAGCAGATAGAAATTCAAGTTGGTTCAAAGTGTGAAATTTTGTGGGGGGTGTTGAAATTGTAGATCACTTAAGAAATTTTATAGAACAATGCTGTAAATAATGAAGGAACTAAGGGCATATTTTGTTTTTTTTTTTAAGATCACTTGAGTTCTGCAACACACAATTGCTAAGATTATACACAAAAATTACTTGTCATAATATTTTATAAATACACATACATGAAAAATTCTCTATAACTAAAGAATTTTTGTGATGTTACCAAATCACGTCACTCGTTCTGAAAACATTTAACCAATATTTAGTTGAAAAAATTATTTTTAAGATGATATATTAAATCTTTAAAAAAATAATCAGCTAACACCTAAAATTATGTGGAAAAAAGTCGTGTTCCGTAATTCTGTATATGATACTGGGATTAGGCAAGTGGCTGATGGCTTGATCTGTCAGGGGCTAACCTAAAAACTACGGACTTCCTGGATGACAGCCAAAGGTTGCCCTTGGGGTTAAGATAAGCCAGTTAATCTCCAGACTAAAACAACTAGTCTACACATTAAATTGCTCTGGAAGAGTACTTGTCAGGGATGTTGTGGACTGACTACATTCTAATTTTACCCACGTGCAGTCTTTGAAGTAGAAGGACAAGAGTATGCATAGTGCTATGACTTGACAAATTCAGATGCTGAAAGAATGTTATAAAGATGGGGTTTTGGATTTAGATGACTTAAAAAAAAAAAAGAAAGATCTGTTCCCAGTTTCCAGTGGAGAGAAAGTACCTGCATAATAGGCATAGCTTGTTTTATTCATGTGAAGGATGTAATAAGGAATCCATAAGCTGGTATTAGACTGTACTTCTGATCCTCTGAGAGGTTCTTCTGACTATGAGGATCCTTAAAAATCATTGAGAGAGTCACTTGGGACTGCTGAATGCTGATAACTCCAAACTGGAAGACATATCCAAAATGAAAAGAAACCTTTGTAAAGAGTCAGCATGCATTAAAGGCAGCCTATGGACATTGAGCAGAAATTTGACACAAAATTATGCCATTATTTGATAGCTTGATATAAGCAATTCTAAGGTAGATTACGCAGTATAACAGGTGTTGCTCAGCCTGGAAGTCTTTAGAACAACTGGTCTAGAGAGAATTGATGACTCCAGTTCACACTTGGAATGCCACACACTGACCTAATCCATTTCCATTTGTGTCACATCTTATTCAATACATTGAATAAGCCTTTCATTCAAGATGTTCAGAGTTAGAAAGATGAACAAAATCAGTTACTTTTTTCAAAGACTTTAAATTTCTGTGAACATTGTTATATCAAATAAGGAAATGACTGGGGGTGTGGCTCAAGTGGTAGAGTGCTTGCTTAGTAAGTGGAAAGCCTTGAGTTCAACCCCAGCACCACACATAGGAACGAAGGAAGAAAGAAAGAAAGAAAGAAAAAGGAAGATTACCAAGAGGAAGATGAATAACCACCAGTACATGGTTACTTAAGAGATTAAAACAGCTGAATTGGGTGAAAGACTCCAAACCATCTACAAATAAGACATTTATTTATGTATTTGTTTATTTTTTTCAGAGTGAGGATTGAACCCAGGGCCTCTTTTATTCTAGGCCTCTAAGTTTAGTCACTTCTATCTCCTCTTGACGCCTCTGTGACAAGCTGGGTTCTCGAGGATGAAGATTCAGCTTCACATCATCTATGGAAGGGAGAGGAAGGAAGCAGGATTGGCAGAGGGGCAAGTTGAACTGTAATGCAAGCCCAATAGCTCTGCCAAACTTACAAGGATCTTGGGAACCAACATGGTTTCTGAGGAGTCCTACATTGAACAGAAATGTCAGGGCCTCAAAAGGGGTTTAGGGCTGTGTTATATTTTCCTTCCTGTTTCCTTTGTAACCATGTTTTTACATATTTTTCAAAAAATTTTCAGAAATTTTTTAACTATGCTCTTACCCTCTTCTATATAACTCCCTTCAATCTAAAACAAATTCATGTGACTCCACTGCTTAGAATCCTCCACTAACCCTCTATCATCTGCAGGATAATCCTGATTTTATAGCATGATTTAGAAGGAAGTTTATGATTTCAGACTTGATTATCTTTTCAAGCTCACTGCTTACAAGTTTCCTGGACCAGCTCTAGAGGCCAGCATCTTGGTCACCTCCTCTAAGTCTCTAGTCTTCTATTCCACTCATAGGGAAACTCTCTCTCACCTTATCTGCATGCTGAATTCATTCTTATCATTGTAAAGAACCCCCAAAAAGTCAATTAGAGTTCATTTCCTTAAAATATTCCACCCCAGTATTTCTAGACAAAATCAAGCACTTTCATTTCTATGGGCTCTGACCCTGAGCTGTAATTTCTTGTTTATTATTTGTCTCATTCTCTAGGATGTGAAAGTTCAAAGGTCAAATAACATGTGTTTGTGCATGTATATCACAGATATATAAACTCATCCTGTATTCCTTCTTCTTACCACAATTCCTGATTTAAAACTGAATGTTTAAAAATGAGAGCAACAAACAAGACACAGTGGTGCACACCTATAATCCCACTTACCCAGGGAGATCAGACAGGAGGATCATGAGTTCAAGGCCAGCTTGGGCAACATAGCTAGACCCTGTCTCCATAAAAAATAACAATAAAAATGAGAGAAGGTGGGAGGAACCTTTTCTATATTAACTCTGAACTATATTCTAATCAACATCTATGATTACTTCATAAAGGTCTTTATGAGCACTGTATCTAATTATTTTGTCAACACGAAACATTAAAATTTTGTGAAATTTATTCTTGATATACTTTAGCTTCTGCACAATTTTTGCATGTGTGGAAAACAATCATATATTCATAATTATCAAACACAATTGTTTGACTGTCTTACCTGGTTAGGCCTAGAACTGAGGACACAAGCAGACACTTACATGTGAGGCTGATTCACAAGCAGGCAAGACGTATGTCAGCAGGTAAGAAAAGCTGGGCATTTGGGAGGTGGGGAAGGAGAGGACAAAGGCTGGTTTTTGCCTGATAGTGAAAGAAGTTAGGAAGCAGATGGAATGAATGCTTCTTCCATCCATAAATAATGGACACTAAGTCATAGCAAACTGTATTCAGAGGCAATTGACAACCCTTGGAGAGCCTGGCAAGAAGAGCAAGTCAAAGTTCTAACTTTGTAAATACCAGGGTTGAAGCAGAGATTCAAGCAGAAAATTGGTATGGGAGGAGGGAGATCGGGTATCAGAACAGGGCTTGTGGCAGAAGCCATGGGTTTCTTCACTGTGAAGAAACAATAACTGTTACAAAAGCAGCAGCAAAATCTTCATGAGGGGCTGGCAGGAGGTTGACTTAATGCTGAAGTATGGAATGTGACCTCTGTCCTCTCTTCATGTACAGAATTGGAAACCATTGGGAACTCTGGAAGCTATAGCTGGTGAGAATGATACTCAATGCTAGAGAGAAAATGGATGATAAATTAAACTTCATTTTTAGTAGGGATCCTGGGAACCAATAGTGCCAAACTTTCTTCCACTGTAACTGGGAATCAAGAAGAAATACTCTAAAGTCTGTTTATTTAGGGAGTATATTGAACAACTACCTTGAAAGTCAATTTCTTAATTAGTCCTATCCTTACTATGCTCTGATCTGTATAATCTATAATTGAGAAAAGTGAAGAAACAAAGGAGGAAAGAATGTACGTGAAACTATACATTTAATGTGTTCCTTAAAGCCTAAGGGGGGAGAAAAACACTGTAAGAAAGTAGGATGGCCCTGGATGATACACAAAGAAAGAAAGAAAAAAAGCATCTTTTGTCTAAAACAAAAGTAAAAATTTGGTGGCATTGTTTCATGTTCACAACTGGTTTTAACTACATGACTGCCTTTCTAATGATGCAGAGCTCAGGACTAACTGAGAGCATTAGGGGGAAGTCTTCCGCAATTGTGCACCAAATCTGTTAGGGACAATTAACCATTTAGGTATGCTGCTTATCAGGTAGAATGGTGCATGGACTAAAGAGAACAAGAACAGAGAATGATTTCCTGGGTCATCTTTGGCATTTGTAGAGTAGACTGCTTATCTTGTTGTCTAGGATAGAAATTATTATTATTATTGTTTTTGCAGTACTGGGGTTTGAATTCAGGGCTTTCACCTTGAGCTCTTTTTCTAATGGATATTTTTGAGATAGGGTCTTGCTAACTATTTCCCTGGGCTGGCTTCGAACAGTGATCCTCCTGGTCTTTGCCTTCTGAGTAGGATTACAGGTGTGAGCCACTGGTGCCTGGCTAGAAATTATTTTTATGGCTATCTGGATGACTTTGTGATGTGTTATCTTGTCTAGGTTGAACTACTTTCTCCAGAAATCCCTTTCAAGTGTCTTTCTGGCTAGAGTGGTCTCCAAAGGAGATTCCAAGAGTTGGGAGGCAGAAGATAGACAGTAATTCTTTGTAGTGTGCACATGCCTTCTTCCAGGTATTCAAACACTAGTGTAGGTGTTGCTCTGAAGAAGTTCTCCAGATGTAATTAAAGTTCCAAGTGAGCTGACTTTGAGTTAGCAAAAGGGGAGTATACCTTGGTTGGTCCTGACTTAATTAAGTGGAATTAAGAGGGATGTGGTCCCTTCTGAGACTCCAGATAGCACAGGGAAGAGACACTTCATTCATTGGAATGAAGCAGCAGCTACGTCAACAATTGTTCCCCCTTCTTGCTGTCATCCATCAGTTTCTCTGACTCCTGTGCCAAAGCTCTATGGAAAATTTACTCCAGATTCCACAGACTATCCTTGTTACCAAGGTCAGAGGCACCAAGAAGAGATAGGCTTTGGTCTACCTTTGTGGGATTCTCGTCCTTTCTAGTTGGACTCCTGCTGGCCTGTGCACTCTGGACTCCAACATTTGATGTGGAGATAGCCTTGCAAAGGCTGTTGTAATTAATACAAATATGTACACACACACAGACACACAGAAATATATATGTATGTGTCAATACATAGGTATGCTTATTTATAAACACACGTGTGTGTGTTTATAATGTATATATAAATGACATTTAAAATTTGAATTTTAACTATTGCAAGGCAATTTTATACCATGTTTTTGTATATCAGTTTACAGTTTGTTAAGCATCTATTAATATTTTATTATGTCATAGATGAAAAAAATGTGGTTCAGAAACATTAAGTGACCTAACCCACACTACACAGTCTGTAGAGGAATTACTTGGAACTCAAATTAAAGATCTCACACTCTATCTGATAACATTGCTTGTAATGATAGTGTGTGTGTAGTGCTGGGTAGAAAAATGTTTATAAAATTATAATAAAACATTTTTGAAAGGTAGAGGAATAAACATATTATGAATTGGGTTGAAACAGTAACTTCGCTTTTTATATTTCTAAAAACGATGGAGAATTACACTTTGGGGAGATTAATGTTTGCAATTCATTCTAGTATTTGTCAAAAAATTAACACAATCTGAATTTAGCAAAGAGTCTGCTACTTGACATTATTGCACTTCGTGGAATGACAATAGAATGGGTAGGAAAGACTGAGTGAGGAAGAATCTTAAAGTAACAGATGCAAAATCAAAGAATAAAATAATGTACATATGCAATAGGCATACTATATTCACTTGTGTATTACTTAGATATAAGATTTCTAATTTAAATTAACCACTAGTAGGCACCATGGCCTTGACACTCCCTGGAAATATTTATACCTTGATTGATGAAAGTCATTATTGAAAGGTTTTATATATATACATATATATATATATGTCTTTATACAAAAAATTATACACATAACTTTCCCCATGTTTAGGATCCTGGATGAGGGGACACTTTAGGAAATAAGAGTAGTTTTTAAATTAAAGGGGAAAAGGTTGAAAAAGATGTGTTTAGTATCAAGCAGCAGTATCTAACTATTCATTGTTTTCTTACTTTATGGCCTAAACACAAACCAAGAAAGTCATAGTCCATGTAAGAGTGGAGATACATCATAAGTGATGATCACTAATTACAGAACAATTTCCTGGGCCAAGTGGGTGGTGTGGCAGTGAGGGCCCACCTGGGGGAGCATCTAACTTAAGCAGTGCCAAGGAGGGTTCCAGATTTTTTTTTCAAACATCTAAGGCAGAAGGCTGTGCCTTTGTTTATGATGAAGCCACTGAAGAAGGGTTGATAGTGGTCCATAGCTGTGTCTTCCAAAGGAACAAATAAACTAGATAGTAGAGAACTGTAGGGAAAAGAGTCAGTGAGAGGGAAAGCTTGATAGACCCAGTAGGTGTTTGCCACTGTCCCTGAGGCTCTGCCCCTACTGGTGGTAAGATAACTTTTAAATTACTATGAATTGTCTTCAAAGGGCACCCAAAGGGTCCAAGGGAACAGATGTAGTGCTCTATTCTTAGAATTTGGATGCTAAGAGAGGAAATTGGATCAGATTCATGTGCCCAGCCAGAATCTGAGGAGTTTGGTTACAGCTTACACATCTGTGACCAGCAGAGATTTACATGGAATGGGACCATCCCAGTGGTTAATCTTTACACAAGATGGATGGAACCACAAGAACTGGAAAAAAATATGAAAGTGTACTTTTGAAAGTTTCAACATGTCTTTTATTGAAAAGGAAGGGAAAAGTTTGGGGGAAAGTTATGAAAGGAACAACTGTTTCGGGTAAGTTTCAAATGGCCCCTATTATTATGTAGTTGTGAGACTTGAGTCTAGTTTGAATCAGTAAGCTCTCAGAAGGTATCTGTAGTATTGCAAAGAGAATGGTAATTTGCAAATTTTCAACAGACACCAGCTTTTGTGCAAAGGCAGAGAGATGTACTATAGCATATGATGCAGATCACTGCAGAGTAACTGAACCACGACTTTTGCATGCTTTTGATCTCAGACTTATCTCCATGTGAAGCCTGTAGAGGGGTTTGTCCCATTTATATAACAGAAAAAGAGACTATTTTAACCAAAATTAGATCCACACATTGCTATGCATAGTGCTGGGTGGCATAATCAAATTATGATAAAATTGCTTTTATTTCTTTATGGCTATATAATACAGTTAGATTCTTCAGCAATTTATTTAGAAGGGGTAGAAGTTCTATTTTATCATCACTGAGTTTTGGTCAATCTGACAAGCTTGCTTGATTATTGTATAGACATGTTTATATGAAGAATGGGAGGAGTCTGATAAAGCTTAATTTGCTTTCCTTTCTTGCCACACTTTCCCCCAGCTTAAAAAAAAAAAAGGGCCACTGCTCATGAGTTCTTCCTGCTTATTCTTATCACTTACTATGATAACACCATCCTGAGAAAGCAGTTCCTATTCATTTGATGTGACCAGATAAAGTCAAAAGCCAAATGCTTTCCTAGCCCTGGAGAATCCTTAGCTGTTTTCTCCCAGAATCTGATCAGGGCAAACCATACAAACCTTGTATCAGATAAATTATTCTTGTAAAGATGTAAATATGGGAAAACAAACTGAGAGTTAGGGAAAGAAATGTGGCAGTGGGGGAGGACAGAAAAATGGAAATTAAGACTGAGTAACAAGGAAAAAACCAACAGAAAGAACAAGAAAAATACTGTAAGGATAGGCTGTGCAAGAAAGGGCAAAATATAAAACCAAGAGAAGTTTATACCATGGTGTGAGAACAGATTTCTATATTGTTTTAGGGCTCTGAAATTTTCTTCATAGCTTTGTTGAGCAGAACTCCCACCCCCACCCCACTCAACATCGAGCTAAAGGTAGCTATAGCTGCCGAGGTGGCATTTTCTCCTAATTTAATTTTCAGTTACTGAACTCAGTTACTGACTCTCAGAGCCTGAGGGAGGATGAGCCTTTGTTAAAGCCTTGGCCGTTAACTTTCACTTTTCTTTTCAACCTCATTATGTTTCCTGAGATTTAGTTCTAGACCTAAAGCACTGTGCTGTGGCTAAACTATGTAAAATAATATTTTGGGTGAAAAGTAAGACCTGGAATAATGTGACACAAATTTTGACTTCAGTGGTATCCAATGATGTCACCAAATGTACTTCTCATGCAGATGACACAAGTAAGTATAGGGTATTAAATTTGTCATGGGCTTCGTGGAAGCTATGATTTCCCCCTCATGGCAATCCTGCTGTGCAATGATGAAGCAGAAACCTTTCCTGTCTGGTGGGATCTTCATATACATATTCAGGGAATAGCACCACCATTGAAGCAGGATCGGAGGGGCTGCTTACCTGGCTTAGTCCACACTGAGCATCAAAGTCTGATTTAATTGGCATAGGTAACCCCTTTTCCATAAGGTGGAGAGATTTCTTGGCACAGAAGATTAAAATTTTTTTGGATTTCTTGAGAGTGATTAAAGGCTGGATTGAGAACTATATATAATTGATGTTGAACAATCATTGCACAATGATCTATGAAGTTTATATAAGATGTCCTATGATCAATGGCTGTTTCTGTGTTTTTCAGAGAAGCCTCTCCATGCTGGCTCAATCTGTGGACCTGGTTGGTGACCTTGACCCAAATCATCAGGCATGCCAGGGAGGTTTTTTATCTCAGAACTCTTCTTGCCACTTGGAATCTCTGTGCTACTGCTCTGTTGCTCCACTGATGTTGCATTCTGTCCTCATGTGACATAGAAAGATATCTTAAAGTCTTCTACATGGGGAAAGTTCAACCTGAGAATTGCAGTCTAATTGGACCTACCATCTCCTCAGTGCCATGACACACCACTCAGCTTCCTCCAGGAATCAGTAACTCAAGTGTACTGAGGAACAAGTGTTGGATCGAAAGCATGTATGCTTGCTTTTCTTGAAATACTAGCTGTGTAAGTCACTCTAAAGGATATAAACGATATAAGAATTACAGAAGACTCAGTACTGAAAAAAAAGTTACCGAAGAAAAACTTTGGCTGGATAGAAAGCTAAAATATTTCATATTTTGTGTTTCTTAATTAAAGAGATGGTGAGATAAAACCATACTTATTTGATAGAGAAATGTACCAGGTTTTATTTGCTTTACATAATTAAAATAAATATTTAAAATCTATAAGATAGTTCCCATATTTTAATTTTTCTGGTAGCTCACAACCAATTAAAGTAAATCTAGAGCTGGGTGCTGGTGGCTCACTCCTGTAATCCTAGCTACTTGGGAAGCTGAGATCAAGAGGATCTAGGTTCAAGGCCAGCCCAGGGAAATAGTCATGAGACCCCTCCCATCTCCAAAATAATCAGAACAAAATGGACTGGAGATATGACTCAAATGGCACATGTCTGTAATCCCAGCACTCAGGAGGCTGAGACAGGATGATTGTGAATTCTTCAAGGCCAGCCTAAGCTAGCTAGTAAGTTCCAGAATAGCCTGGTCTACATAGTGAGACTCTGTCTCAAAAACAAAAAAAAATTATGTTAACAATGAATATTGCTAACTACAGGATTATTTAAAAAGGAAGGAAGTGTAAAAGGAGGAGAAAGAGAAGAAAAATGTTTAGAAATATTACTAAATGAATTTTGGGTCATTTTTCAAATGACTGGACTTCCATATTATGCTTTGTATATTACCACATACATCATGCTTTATATGGAGCAAGAATGCAGAGGTATAGGTGAAGCATTGAGTGCAAATTCTTCTGGCTCTTTTTCTTTCTTTTTTTCTTTTTACCAGCACTGGGGTTTGAACTCAGGGCTTCCCAGTTGCTAGGTAGATAATCTTCCTTCTTGAGCCACTCCAACAACTCTTCTTCTGGCTCTTTAGCATAACCTCTTGAAAATATTTTATCATTGTCTCTCTTACCAAGCTTACATCATCAACACTTATTCAAGAGATTTACCTTCCTTAAATCTTTGCAAAACACTCTTCTTCATTTTCATACAAACACTCCTCATTTTTTTCATACTTATGTTTTGTTAGATTATATGTTATTAAATTATATAATTCTAATACATACAAATGATAGCAATAATTTAGGAATACATGGAAATGATTCCTAGAAGCATATAGCTTATCAGGTGAGAGCAGAAGACAATTAGGGAATAGCCTTCTTTCTGGTCATGGGCTTTGAGCCTTCATAATATAGGCACCTAGACAATCAGTATTTTGTACACAAATCCCGTGTGTCTTCTCAGATTCCCTAGGTGGCATTTCTCCTTCTCTCTCTTGGGCAGTATCTACTCACATCGCATTACCTTTCCACTTCAGATTTGAATGAAGTACCCTATTGAGGGCATGGGGTCTGGCTTCCTGATGGGTTTCCAAAAGGCGAGGCAAGTTATTGAAAGTGCTGGGAAGGCAACTTGTCTGTCATGACCGATAGGAAATGGGACATGGGAGGGATATGGTAGAAGAATCTCTTCTTTCTTCCCCCTTGGACAATAAGGTAAGCTTCTCTTTCAACCTTTTAGGAGAAATCCTTTTGTGCAGAATAAACATATCTGCACAGGGAATTGGTCTTATTTCTCTTGAACTCTGTGTGAAGAAGTGGCCATCACCATAATGAGTTATTCCAAGTATTTTATTGCCTCTCTGCTCACTTTCTCCTCATCTTCATTACCCTGGGCTTACATGTCCCTAGTGTCAGCACTTTAATCTCTGCCTCAGGCTCTGCCTTCTAGAGGAATTTACAAAGACAGGCAGTTAATCTGCTGCATCAGTTAAACAGAGGTTTATTTAAAGAGCTTCCATGGAATAGTGTTAGTGCTAGGTGAGGGGGGACAGGGAGCCTAGAGGAATGATGGAATATCTGGTGTAATTTATAGTCTTTTGGGCTTCATAGACAATACAACATAGGCAATACAAAATAACAATAGATATTGAGATATTTAGAATTTAAACAACTCCCAAAAGACAAAGCTGAAAAAATAGACCATTAGAGAAAAGAGGATTTACACTCTGATAAGAAAACAGAGGCAAAAGGAAGCAATGATAATATTACTACTATTTAAAAATAATAACTCACACTTTTGATCCTTATAGTGTTCTAGCTACTATGTTAAGCACTTTACAAAACATATTTAATCATTATAACAACCCTCTGTACTAGGCATTGCTGATTTACTAATTAACATGGCTAACATTATTAAATTACTAATTAACTAATTCCTTTACTAATAAATTTAAAAAGTTTCACATAGTCATACAGCTAAAAATGGTGGCACTGAGATTAAAACCCAGCAGTTTGACTCTTAAGCACAAAACAAGAGTGTACAGGAAAATATTTAAATGGAGCTTGAGGCACATGATAGAACTAGACTCACATTCAGAGAACAATATCTCATATCCCAAATAAGGAAACAGCTTCATAAAATAGGACAACCTGGGTGTGACTACTGATGTGAGGTCACAGTCTCTCTGAATAACTGTGCAGTGCGTAAGCCACTTCCATGCAAAGTAAGTCAGAGCAAGTTGGTATAAACCTGCTTCTTTTGAAAGAGACTGTTTTCACTTTTTATAGTAATTGCTGAAGATAGACAAGGCTTTCAAATTTTATTATTTCATGTATGCAATCATTCAACAATTTAGTAAACATTTGGTGGGGGCATGGAAAATTGTAGGCACTTTGGATGCATAATTAATTATAATTTAGTCCTAGCCTTAAAGAATTCATAGGCTGATAGAAAAGATAGCTGGGTGGGCACTCTATTGCCTCTACCACTCTGCCAGCCCATTTTGTGTTGGCTATTTTTGAGATAGTACCTTGCTTTATTCCTGGCTGGCCTGGACCATGATCCTCCAATTTGTGCTTCCCTGCA
This sequence comes from Castor canadensis, assembly GCF_047511655.1. NCBI lineage: Eukaryota > Metazoa > Chordata > Mammalia > Rodentia > Castoridae > Castor > Castor canadensis. Next base: position 104,589,017 of record NC_133391.1, read on the forward strand.
GAGCTGGGATGCACAGCATTGTGCCCAGTCATTGGCTGAGATAGGAGTCTTAAGAACTTTTTGCCTGGGTTAGCCTTGAAATATGATTGTACCAATCTCTGCCTCCCAAGTAGCTAGGATTACAGGCTTGAGCCATGGTGCAGAGATGATCAATGAAATTAAAGAGAACATGTATAAGTATTTCAATGAATTCAAAGATAATACAAAGAAATAGCTGAACAAATCAAATAAACAGCTGAATGAAAAAAGGAAGACAATGCAGCATATAAAGGAGGAATGAAATAAAATTATAGAAATCCTAAAAAAAATCAAATTGAAATTCTGGAAATGAAAAATTCAAGGAGTCAAAACAAACAAACAAACAAACAAACAAAAAAACCTCAGTTGAACTCCTGCTAAAAGAATGGAACAAGTTGAAAATGGAGTACCAAAGATTAAAGATAAAGCATAAAAATCAATCAAAGACAAAAGACCCTAACAAAATATGAATGGAATATGCAAGACATCTGGGACACTATTGAAACACCAAATCTATGAATCATGGGCATTGAAGAAGAAAATGAGGTACAAGATAAAGGCATAGAAAACACATTCAGTAAAATCACAGCAGAAAACTTCCCAAATCTTGAGAAAGATTGGGTCATATAGGTGCTAGGAGGCTTTCAGTACACCAAACAGGAAAAATCAGAAAAGAAATAGATTTCTTAAAAGAAGCAATCAAAAAGCAAGGAGAGGATGGAATAATATGTTCTAAGCCCTGAAAAAAAAAGCTGTCAACCGAGGTTGTTATATCCAGAAAATCTATCTTTTATAATTGAAGGAGAAATAAAAACCTTCTCCAATAAACAAAAAGTAAATGATTTCATGACCACTAAATCAGCATTGCAGATGATACCAAAAGGAATCCTGTACCCAGAAAATAAAGATGTATGCAATCAGAAAAATATGAGAAAAGATAAATTTCATTAGGTGAGTAGATTAGCAGATTAGGATTAAGGAAAGAAGTAAACATAACAAAAACAACAAAATGACAGGAAATATCTTTCTATATTAACTATGACTGTTAATGGTCTTAATTCTCTAATCGAAAGACACAGACTGACTGATTACATTCAAAGCAAAACCCAATCATTTGTTGCCTACAAGAAATGTACTTCACTGGCACAGACAAACATATGCTTTACAGTGAAAAGATTTTTAAAAATTTTGCAAGTAAATGGAGCTCAAAAAGTATCAAAGGCAGCTATATTTGCTGTAGACTTCAAACCAAAATTAGTCAGAGACAAAGAAGTTCACTTCTCACTGATAAAGGGAACAATCAAACAAGAGAAGATAACAATTATAAACATATACACACACTGAATGTCAGTGCACCCAATTTTATAAAGCAAACACTAGTTGACATAAACATAAATATAGACCTAGTACAAAAATATTGGATGACTTTAATACCCCATTCTCAGCAGTAGACAAGTCATCCAGACAAAAAAATCAACAAGTGAACTTCAAAATGAAATGATGCTGTAGAACAAATGGACTTAAGAGAAATCTACTGAATATTTCATACAGCAGCTGCACAATATATATTCTTATCAGTAAACTGTGGAACATTTTCCAATATAGATCATATTTTAGGATATAAAGTTTAAATAATCCCCTATATTCTACCAGGCTATGGTGGAATAAACCTAGAAATCAACAGCAAAAGAAACCACAGAAAATATCAAGTACATGGAGACTGAAATATATATGGTCAAATGAAGAGTGATTCATTAAAGAAATACAAAGGGAAATAAAAAAAACAAAAATGAAAATGCAACTTACCAGAACCTATAGGATACAGCAAAGGCAGTGCTAAAAGGAAAATTTACAGCTCTGAGCACCTACATAAAAAAAAAAAAAGAGAGAGAGATCTCAAATAAATAAACTAATGATGCACCTCAAGCTCTTAGAAAAACAAGAACAAGCCAAAATTAGTAGGTGAAAAGAAATAATAAAGATTAGGGCAGTAATGAATGAAATGAGAACTAAAAAGGCAATTCATACAATCAATAAAACCAGGAAGATTGATAAACCTTAAGCCAAACTAACCAAAAGAAGGAGGAGGGATAGGACAAAATTTAATAAAATTAGAGGTGAAAAAGAGAATAGAAGGAGAAAAAGTTGATTTTTTTACTCTCAGCTTCAAAAATGGAACCTTAGATTTATAAAGCACTGGCTTAAATACCAAGAAGGAAGCCACAATCCGGCAAATCCCAACCCCAGGTCAGGTTCCAGGGACTGAATAGTCATCAAAAATGGGTGGATAAATTTATCAGTCAATAAATGCCAATGAAACAGAGAATCATTAGGGAATATTTTGAAAACTTATAGCCTAATAAACTAGAAAATCTAGAAGAAATGGATAAATATCTAAATGCATTTAGCATACTGAAATTGAATCAAGAGGCTATAAGACACTTAAACTGATCTATAATAAGCAATGATATTGAAGCAGAAACAAAGATTGTCTCAACAAAAAAAGAACCTGGATCAGATGGATTCACTGCCAAACTCTGTATGAACTTTAAAGAATCCCCAACACCAATGCTCCTCAAACTATTACAAAAAATAGAAAGGGAAAGAATGCTACCAAATTCATTTTATGAAGCCAGTATTAACTTGCTAAGGACACAACAAAAAAAAAATTATAGACCAATTTCCTTGATAAACATAGATTCAAAAAATTCTCAGTAAGATACTTGCAACCAATTTTAATAACAAAAAAGATCATACATCATGGTTTAAGTTGGTTTCACTCTAGGAATGCATGAATGGTTCAACATACACAAATCAATAAATGAAATATAGCACATGAACAGGATCAAGTACAAAAACTGCATGATCAACTCAATAAGTGCAAAAAAAAAAAAAAAGCCTTTGACAAAATTCATTCTTACAACCATTTAAAAAAAATTCTTGGTCTGAGATTTCATCAACTTCACCGTCATTAGTGTTTGTTATTGCAGAATTGTTGAGTTTTGGAGGAGTCATGTCTCTTTTTTTTCCTTTATATTTCTTGAGTTTCTCAGTTGGGATTTGTGCATCTGAGGCCAATTTATTGGTTGAAAATTTTAATTTCCTGTAGTCTTTCACTTAAAATATCTTCAGTGTTCAGGCAGGACAGTGTAGTAGCTGGGTTGAGGTGCTTTTTCTCACCACTGGACTGCGGGTATAGTTAGTAGCCAAGCTTTGACCACATGTTCAGACTATCATGCCTGATCCCCAGCACTGTTCAGATCAGGGAGAACTAGCTAGACTCTCTAGGTCAGTTGTCTGCTTTTGGGCTGCTTTCATTATGGAAGCTTTCCTTCTTTGTATACTGGAAGCAGTTGCTGGCTGCAGGGAGTTTTACAGCCTGTGGGATAGGTAGATTCTCACTTGCTTCTCCAGCCCCTCAATATGTGTCCTCAAAGGCAGCAAGCATCCAAGCCTTGGAGTGACCCCTGAATGTGACAGAGAACAGGGGGAGAAAGTAGAGCTGCGTATTCTGCATTTTCTGTGGGAGAACTAGGGGATGTATCACTTAGCCTGCTGGTCTCACTGCTTACAGACTTCAGTAGTTCATCTCCTTGTAGGGAGTTGATTCCCAGGGTCTGAGTTTGTGCCTTTAGCCCTCCCTGGCAGCAAACACACTTTGAGATGCAGTTCCCAGAAGCAGGCCCCAGTGCTGGCTCACCTTCCCTTTGTGGGTGGGTAAGCTGTGAAAGTCACATGATCTGGGGCCCTCAAAGCAGCCTGACAGCTAACAAAAGTAGAGATTCAGTTTCTAGAGGTGGACCTTCATGCTTTCAGATCTTGCCCAGCAGCTTACCTCCCTGTTGGGGCAAGGAGGCTATGGCAGTCATGTGGTCAGAGGGCCTTGGCTCAGGGGTCCTTATAGACCCACTTGGCCGCAAACATGCTGGGATGCATTTGCTGTAGGTAGACCTCGGATACTCTCCAGCAGTTTGCCTCTTTGTGTGAGGGAGGAGGAGTGTTTGGTAAAAAAGAAGTTTCTTGTATTGCATTGTATTTTGTTTCTATAATAATAAGAGTATATTTCTGTGTATAAATCTGCCTTGAGTACTAATTCTTCCACTGATATTTTATTGACAAGTCAGTCTTGTCTGTCTTCATACCTAAGCTTCATCAGAGCAGGGACTTGCAATTCAGAGATTACCTTGCAGGGGGCTTCTGCACAGGAATTAATCAGTATTTCTAATTTGTTCATTTTAATTACAGGAAAACATTTTACACTATTAATTGAAAATCACTGAGACCCTAAAAAAATAATGTAAAATGAAAATTTACTAACCAAATCACACATTTAATATAAAGTAGAGCTTACTGATTAAAGGAAGCCTGGAAGAAGTACTTTGAATTTTTAAAAACTGCAACATTAATAACTAACAGATAAGTTTGGTTTGCTAGAAATTTAAATAGTAACAGATAAGGTTTTAAAAATATTTCATCATAATTTACAGTATTCAACAACTTCATGATTTGATTAAGCTTGAGAGTTAGGCAAGCACTTTATAATGTTTCTTTATAGGATAAATGTGATCAGAAATAAGAACTTTTAATGATAACAAAAATTAACATTTGTATAATATCTAGCAGATTTAAAAATTACTTCCAAATGGCATTATCTAAATCAACCTTCATAACAACATTTAAAAATATCTGATGAATAGATTCCCACTTTAGAGATTGAAAACAAAACTTGCAGAACCTCTTATATTCATTATTTCAGTTAATCCTCAACACTGATAGCTTTTCTTCTTTTTTATTTTAGAAAAAAAGTAATAGATGCTGTGAGAATTTGAAAACTATGTCCATAGTCACTAAATTGGCAAGTAGTACATTAGGGATTTTTAAATATCAATTTGCCCAACTCTAGAGTGTCTAGTCTTTCCATACTTCTTACAACACATATCACATTATAGTACAAATAGCACATACTGTGAATAGGAATAAAAATATTTTTATTGAGTGTCTGTATGTCAGGTGTTGTCTGTTATATTAATAAAACTTTTTTAAAGTAGTTTTGTTTAGAATTAGACTCTTTAATTTTACTTAATATATGGCAGGCGCTGCATTAGCAGATGAGAATAAAAATTTGAAATGCTTTACAGATGACAAAACAAAGGACAATTAAATAAGTTGTCCAATCATACCATAATAAGTTGAAAATAGGATGTGAAACCACATCTTTAAGAATCCAAGGAAATCATACAAATCCTCCTTATAACTTTAAGCTTGCGCAAAAGGAAATATAAAATTCACCTTCACTCCGTAATTTGGCTTAAGTTTTTTGTGTAGCATTTTATTTCTCACAAGAAAAAAATTCCATGATATTATTATAAATTATGAATCAATGAAGCTCTGATTCCCCATTAAAAACTATGTTAGAAAAGTAATAATTGGATTTTATTTTATTTCTTCAGTATTTCAGGACCAGCTAGATATTCCTATATTATTCTTTGTTGACTACACTTTTATACGTATAATTTCATTTAGGTTATCATCCGAAGTTATAGTGGATTAACCAAATGGCATTTTTTATAAATAATGAATGTCATTGAATATACATTCTACATCAGTTCTGGTAAAAGCACCACATAAAAAGGGAGAAAACATTTCTTTTTGAGCTATGCCAACTTTCTAGATACAGTTTAAATGTAAGGTCAAATTATGTTGGAGTATGTCTATCTCTAGTAAGATATGTTATTGTAGTAATCGCAATAACTGAATCATATTGAATACATAGCTACTAAATAATCAGAAAGTATTTATGTTTATGTGAAAAGAAGTAATGCACATTGTGTTAATAAGATTTCTGTTACAGTGTGACAAAATACCTGAGAAAAACAGCTTAAAAGAAGAAAGATTTACTGTGGCTCCCAGTGTCACAGGTTAAAGTCTAAGTCTATCTGACTTCTTTGTTTTTGGCCTGAAAATGAGGCAAAATAGTCTGTTGGAATGAGTGTATGGAGGTTGTTTACCTCATGGTGTCTAGGAACCAAAAGGGAGAGGAAGAAAGAAAGGGGGTATGGACAAAGTCCCCAAAGACATGCCCCCAAGGACTTACTCTTTTAAATAGGTTCCATACATGATCCTTTGGGGTACATTTTAGATCCAAACCATAATACACATATAAGAGAAAACATATTAGATATCAATCTTGGTTCTATCAAAAACTAACAATATGATCATAAGCAAGGAAATTCTTTAAAATTCAGGGTTTTTTTTTCCCTAAAGCTGGTGTTAACCTTTATTTACATAAAACCTCAAAACTTTAATGGTAAGAAATTCACCAGTTTTGTTTGTTTGTTTTTTAGTTTTACAAAGAACAATCATATTACAATTCAGTTTATCTGCCAGGCACTGGTGGTTCCAGTTTATAAACCTAGCTACTTGGGGGACAGAGATCAGGAGAACTGCCGTTCAAAGCCAGCCCCAGGCAAATAGCTTGTATGACCCTATATCAAAAATACCCAACACAAAAAAGGGAATGGCAGAGTGGATCAAGTGGTAGAGCACCTTCCTACCAAGCATGAGACCCTGAGTTCAAACCCCAGTACTACCAAAAAAAAAAGAAAAGCCCAACAAATAATTAAAACAGAACAATGACAAGCAATTGAAATAGAAATATTACTAATGAAAAAAAAAATACCCTTCCAATAAAGAAAAAGCCCAGGACAGGATGGATTCAGTACTAAATTCTACCATAGCTTCAAAGAACTATTCCACAAAGTACAAAGAAAAACAGTTCTTTCACACTTAGTCTATGAATCAATATTGTTTTGATACCAAAAACCTCATGAGGACACAACAAAAAAGAGAAACTATAGACTAATTTCTTTGATGAACATAGACAGAAAATCTTCAATAAAATAGTGGCAAACTGAATTCAGCAGGACACTGAGAAGTTCATACAACATGATTAAGTTGGCTTCCTTCCAAGAATACAAGGATGGTTCAACATATACAAATCAATAATGTAATACAGTATATAAACAGAAGCAAGGACAAGAATCACATAACCATCTCAATAGATGCAGAAAAACCTTCAACATCCCTTCATGATAAAAGCTCTGAAGATCTGAAGAAACTAGGGCTAGAAGGATCATATCTTGCTGGGTGCTGGTGGTTTATGCCTGCGATCCTAGCTACTTGGAAGGCTGACATTAGGAGGACTGCAGTTCAAGGCCACCCTGAGCAAGTAGTTCCTAAGACTCCCATCTCTAAAATAACCACAGCAAAATAGAGCAGAGGTGTGGCTCAAGCAGCATAGCGCTTGCTTTGCAAAGTGCAATGCCCTGAATTCAAACTCCAGTCCCACCCAAAACAAACAAAAACAGAAGGCTCATAGCACAACATAATAAAGACCATATGTGACAGATCTTTAGCCAGTATGATACTATAAGAGGAAAAACTAAAAGCATTTCCTCCAAAATCAGGAACGAGACAAGAGTGTCTACTGTCTCCACTCTTATTCATTATAGTACTTGAATTCTTAGCTGATCAATAAGGCAAGAGAAAGAAATAAAAGAGATACATATAGGAAGGAAAGAAGTTAAATTACTCCTACTTATAAAGGATATAATCCTATACTTAAAAGATCCTAAAGACTCCACACAAAAAAAATAGCAGGACTTAAAATCAACATGTAAAAATAGCTTTTCTATATATCAATAATAAACAGGCAAAGAAAGAGATCAGGAAAACAATCACATTCACAATTTCTTCAGAAAATTAAATAAGAAAGGAGAGGAAAGAACTCTACAATGAAAACTATAAAACCTTGAACAGAGAAATTGAGGAAGACACTAGGAGATGAGAAGACCTCCCATGTTCATGGAACCCTTACACACTGTTGGTGGAATGCAAATTAGTTACAGCTACTATGGAAATCAATATGAAGGTGCTCAAAAAACTAAAAATAGAACTGAACTGCCATATGATCCTGCTATTCCACTCCTGGGCAAGTCAGCATACAAGAGAGATGTCTTCACACCCATGTTTATGGCAGTACTATTCCCAATAGCCAAACTATAGAATCAGCCTAGGTGTCCACCAACTGAAGAACAGATAAAGAAAATGTGGTCTATATACACAATGGAATATTAGCAACTCTAAAGAAATATGAAATTTTGTTGTTTGCAGGGAAATAGAACTGGAAATCATCATGCTAAGTGAAATAGGCCAGGCTCAGAAATATAAATATCACATGTGCTCTCTCACATGCAGAACCTAGACCTAAATATACAAAAAGAATGTCTTAAGGGGGGACGTAAGCAGGGGGAGCCTTTGGGAGTGATAACCAGAAGGAGCAGGGAGGGGTGATAAAAGAAGGTAAAGGGGGGGGGTTATATGATTGAAGTACTTCATATGCATGTACGAAAATAGAGTAAGGAAATCTGTTAAAAATTGTTTTAAAAAGCCATGGAGTGGTGATAAGAAAGAGCAATAGAGAGGGTGAATTTTAACAAAGCACATAGCATGCATGTATGAATATATCACAATGAAACCCCTTTGTGCAATTAATATACACTAGTAAAAAAAGAGAGGAAATAAAAGTGTGTTTGTTTTATGGGGCATCTAATTAAATTACTCTTGTAGCAGCCTACGACTAGAGCCTTAAGAATGGACTAGCTGTGTGAATGAGACAGTGTGGGCTTCTATTGCTTTCTGATCTTAGATACAGAACTCAGAGAAGTAGATTCAGTACAACATAAATCTTCCATTCCTATTGTATTCCCTTAGTAGTGAAGGCTAAGAGGCCCTCTGGTCAAATTATCAGATAAACTCTCCAGTTATGAAGTTGTTTCAGCCTCCACACTGCCAAGCAACACACATATCCTGTTAAATTGAACACTAAGAAAAATTGTAGATTTTCACATTTATTATAATAGAATGTTCTTTGCATAGCTTTAGCTATGGCCACTTAAATGTCAACATTGTTAACAATGCCGTCTCTAAATTAGATACCTGCAGGAAAGCTCTTTTACTTAGAAGACCTCGCATGTTATATACTTCTTTTATTTGAATGTATTATTATTAAGAACTCAATTCCACGGTATATGTGCTTTCAGCATCAGAAAGACATTTCCACTATTCCAATAGAGTTTAAATTTAGTTTTAAAAACTTATTATTTAAAAACTTATTACCCCAAAATTGAATGCATCAAAAATGAATTATAGGATATTAAGTATTCAAAATATCTTGTACCAATCTTTTAATAAAAACACAAGTTAGGATAATTATCTATGTAACAACATTCAGCTATTTTGAGCCATTTTGTCAGTTTGTTAAGAGATTAGGATTATTCCTTATTTCCAAGAATGTAACTCTGGGGTTTGTGCATGCCTCTCTCTCTCTCTCTCTCTCTCTCTCTCTCTCTCTCTCTCTCTCTCATGGTGTCTCCTTTAGAAAGCTATGCATGAGGATCTTGGGACTGCATGTTTTGTGATGGAAGATAATTGAGCATGTAGATGCCTTTCTCCTTTCCTCATTTCACATATCTCTCACATATCGAGCTTCCATAGTCATCCCCATTAGTCTTCTTCATTTCCTCTTACTGCCTCCTCCAATGTAGACTTTCAGGTCACTGATAAAAGTATTTCCTATCAGTTGGAGTCCATAATGTATGTAACTGGTGGTTTTGAGACTAGCTATAGCATTTCTTTGTTTAATTATTATTTTTTAAAGATCTCTACCTTTTTTGCCACCAAGCTAGGAGGAAAAATCCAAGGGAAATGTATTTATGATCTCTCAAAGTCACATGATTCTTTAAAACTATGAGCTTTTAAAGTTACAAGTCTCTCTAAGCACAGTACCGCAGACCTGTAATCCTGGCATTCAGGAGTCTGAAGCAGAAAGATCACACAGTGAGACCCTGTCTCAAAAGTAAAACAAAGCAAAGCAAAAGAAAACAAAACAATAGCAACAAAACAAAGCAAAACAAAAAGGCAAAATCACAAGCCTTCTTCCATAACAGGAATTTCACATTTATTGATTCTATGATTATCCCAGTAAGCATTTGGAGGTATAAAATCTAATTCCAGTTGTTCAGGTATAAGACAAAATAGGATTTCTCACCAATACTCACACAAACCTGTGTACCAAGTAGCAACTAATCCAACTTTTAGGAAGCCAGTGGGACTTTATTTCCTAAGTAAAAATAATCAAAAGTTGCTGATTTTCTTCATTATATGCTGATTTTCTTCTTTTAAAAACACTTTACAGTAAATTCTTGAAACAGAATCGCTAGTAATTTCAAGTTTACACATAACAAAAATACAAGCTAAAATTATACTAAGCATACAATATAATACAAAGCACTTATATTATTAGAAACACAATAAAGATGTATATAGAGATGTGCATAAAAGGTTTAGCTATATATATATATGTAAGTTATCAAACATTATATGTGCATACATTTGTGTTTATATATACAACTACTTACCTTTTTTTTTTTTTTGTGGTACCGGAGCTTGAACTCAGGGCCACCACCTTGAGTCACACCACCATCCCTTTTTTGTGATGGACTTTTTCTAGACAGGGGCTGGCTTCACACCGCGATCCTCCTGCTTTCTGCCTCCTTAGTAGCTAGGATTATAGACTGAGCCACCAGAGAGCCCGGCTACTTTTCTCTTTATATGTATTCTCTGCATATGTTTTTCTATGTATCTATATACACCTACAACTACATATCTATATAACCAGAACCAAAACCTTATGAATATACACATGTATTATGTTTAATTTTTCAGTCTTGAATTTATTCTTCCAGTCTTCCCAATGTTCATGAATCAACATAATTTAAATATTAACCATGGTTTAATTTGAAAACTGAAAATTCATCTGAAGTTTAAAATTAGAAAGAGTTACATGTAGAGTCTTCACTGATGCCTCTTTTTAAATTATGGTAAAATTTAAATTGCAAAGTAATGGCCGAATATTTTATTCTATTGTGTTTTACATTTCTGTGAGACTATGTGTATACTCAGGTGGTATAAGAATGCTGTTAATAAATGCCAAGGAATAGTCAGTAGTTTATCCACTAGTTCAGTCACAAGCTTCTCCTTCCTAGAGGCAGGCTGGCAGGGTAGAATTCCAAAGTAGACTCTGATAGATGGTGCCTCACTTCTTCTTTCTTTAGATGTACTTTGAAACTCACCAGAAAATAAGCACAATTGAGTATTCACTTCAAGAATTATTTTTAACCATAAGAATGTTTGTAATAGGTTTTCAATTTAAAAATAATTCACAAAACATCTGCATTTTCTATCCTCATCACACATCTAACACCCTGTTCACTTCACTCACTTATTAGCAAGGCTTCAACACTAAAGAAACCAGAATACATTAGTGTAGTACTTTATGTTGGAACAGCTACACCCCAAAAGCAGTCTTCAGTTAAATCCATAGGGTACTTTTCTTTAAGTATATGCTTTATCACTTGAGATGTTACCAATGTGACACTATCTGATTTAAGTCCTGTTCTTTGATTTGAAGACCTTTGTGAGAATCTTTGCTAGCACCACCAAGTTTGCAACTTTTCAGCACAATTCTCCAGAATGTCTCCCCTTCCACCTCTATTAATTACTGTTATATTCAAGTTATTGTAAATTGAGTACAGCCTCATTCATTTGGGAGATTTTTCCTTGCTGGTGTCATTTTAGCCACATTGTTCTCTTTGGCAAGCAAGACTAATCTACAGTATTTTTTGTCTTTAAACTTAAGAGAGGACAGCAGTACACTCTCACTAAAAGGGCCATGTTGTGTTTACTAAAATGCAGTCAGGGATGCTCTGCTTCATGTTTCTGGGCTTCCCTTCTCTTTCAGAGTCACTTCTGTTTTCACACATTAACATTCCATGCCAAAATCCAGCTGGTGCCTTCTCCTTCCAACAGAATTGTGGGCAAGGTTGTAATTATTTCTTAGTTTGGTGCCTGCTCCATTAGACATACATGAGTCACTTATTCTTTTCTTTTTCTTATTTGTCACAAGCCTCCTATCCCTTTAAATTCTTTATTTTTTCCTTGTAAAAATGGGGAAGTCTCTCTCAACTATTACCACAGTATCCTCAGTCAAATAGGTTACAAAGGTGATAACATACTAAATAGAAGTTGTACCCTTGGGAAAATCCATTTCTTCTATAGTTGTCTCTGTTCCAGTGAATGAAGATTCTTTAAGTTAATAAATATGTTTAGCAACATTTCCACACAAATGATTGCAGGTTGTTTCATTCAGGCTCCAAGGAGAAAAACGCCTTCCTATCCTGGATAGGCAAGAGGTGATGAATACACTCTTGGAACAAGGAAGCCTTGTTTAAAAGACTCTGTGTTCTTCTGAGGACCCTAATGAGCTATCCCAGGGTGGTGCATCAATGTGGGAACCATCAGAGAAGTTCTGTACCGTCTTTTCATTAGTCTTGCTCTCCTTTGCTGTGGTTCCTGTTGACTCACAGTACTCATCATTCCTCTGACTGAATAGAAGAAAAACATGACTTTCATTTTATAATCCAAATCACCAAAACCATCAGCTTTTATATATGGGGGAACACTCTATGTGATGGATACAGGAACCTGATTTCTTGCTTCTATGCTGGTGAGAGGCAGAGATTTTGTTATTTCAAAGATGGATGACAATAATACCAATCTGAAAGTGTGAGATGTTGGTTTGTTTGTTAAGTTTGACAGGTTTAATTGTACTCGTAGCACTGGTGATTCAATTTAGATACAGTCATTTGGAGCTCTACAAATAAGGTGAATAATTAAGACTCTAATCCAGGTAACTTGATTCCCCATGCATATCTCTAGAGTAACTATTTGATGCTTGCTTTTTTCAGATAGTGCTTCAACTCTTCATTTCATGTAACATATGTAGACTCAGACTTAATGTTAAGGTTTTCTTATTCTAATATTCAGGTACTTATGTTCACACTTGCAGTTCAATTATCTGAGCCATAATTTACATTTACATATCCACAATTTCATAATATTTAGTAATAGAGAGCCTATGGGAAGAGTTTCAGAATTAAATCAATTTCTAGATAAAGGTGAAGTAAATTTCTTCCATAAGACATACAGTCTTTAAGGCCAGATGTAAGATTTTCCCACGTGATTTGTGTTGATCGTGGCCTTGTCTCTCTTTCTCTTTTGCATATATAATAATAGCTTGACCTATCCATTGACACCATCTTCTGAAACAAAGCTGCATCTGCAGAAATCCAAGAATATATTTCTTAGAACACATGAGAACAGATAATATTTTTGTAGCATATCATTTATACCAAAATATCATGAGGCAATGCATGATGATTTGATTACAAGAAAAAGAAGGAAACATGTCACATTCTGTCATTCAGTTGGTTGCTGAAAACAGATGTAAGCTGTTCAAGACAGAGAACATTTCTCAGTGCTTGAACATAGTTTTGCTGATGGAACTGAGAAGCTCGGTGACTTTGTATAACACTTAACCGTTCCTTCACGTTTTGCTCACTTTTTCTGTGTGATACTTTTCTCAGGCTGAAAATTTTCAGTCAAGAGTAGAAATGAATTAGTTAAGTTATGCATAGGCAACTTATACCCTCCACCCCAAAAGTTGTGCTCAGGTAACTTGAAAACTCAAAACACGTAATTCTTAAATGTCTTGAAAAGGAAAACTATAATTCTTACCCCAATTAGTGTAAATTTCAGTATTTTATTTGTCTAAAGTCTGCAACTTTTGAGGCACAAAAGAAAAAAGCCTTGTTTCCATGTCTTGTTTCTTCTATCCCATTCACAGTCCTTCAGCATTTTGGCACTCCATTCTATTTATTTTTGACTGAAAACTCAGTTACAATTAAACTGTCTTGAGTGAGAGTACAATACCACTACCTCAACCCAAATCAGTCTTCCTGGAGTTCAGGGGCATTAATATAGTATGAAAGATTAAATATTGTGTGCAGCTGGCACATTCTGTACAGGTCTGCATGTCTACTTCATGTCTGTGTGTCCACTATATAAAATTCCAGTTAATGACTTAAATCTCCACACTTAAAAAGGAGATTCCCAAAGCAATTGAAAATGGAGCTTGAGGCAGTGGATGTGTGTATGCCCGGGCTTATGCCCAAGGTGCTAAGTATGCTGACAAGAATTAAAAGGAAGAAATGAAAGATCCAGAGCTCTGAGAGGCCTAATTGTATTTACCCAGATAAAGAAGGACTAGCTGGGGGAAGAAAAGAAGCAATGGGTAAAACCTTCTACATTTAGTCTTTATAATTAGTTAAGAAACATTTAAATTAATAACACAATCTGAGTAATGCAGCTTGTGTGGCATATATCATATTTTAAATTAATTCGTGAACTAGTTACTGGTGTCCTACTTTATTTCAATTTTGATAAATTAGCTTACAGTCACTTTTTGATGGGTGTCCCATAAAGTAAAAATTAGTATTTTATTTGCCATTAACTACTCTTCCTGTAGCAAAAAAAAAAAAAAAAGTTAACATGTATAAAAGGCAGGACTAAAAATACGTATTTGAAGCTGATCCTATTAATTATAGGCTTAACAATGGTATTAAGAGGGGAAGAAAGGAGGGAACAAGTTTTATTAGCTTACTTTTGTAGCATTATTGTGGAAAAATCTCTTGATTGTCTATGTTTGATATAGAATTGGTCATTCTATATTCATTATTCCTCATTGAGATGATCGTCATTCCTGTTATTTTGGAGTTCAGAGAAAAAGCCTGAGATTATAGGACTACTTTTAAATGACTAGCTTTTGTCCTAGAATTATGTAAAAATTTACAATCTGCTGATTACACTATTAGAGGGCTGCAGCCTCATTGACCTGGTGTCATAGTTACCTTTGGAATCTATAATGTCTCAAGGCAGACTTCCACATGGCCAAGGGTATGCTTCTAAAAATCTTCTAATTTGATTTTGTCTGCATTTGTGTGTGTGTGTGTGTGTGTGTGTGTGTGTGTTTGTATTTAATTTTAACCAATTAGAAAAAAAACTTTGTATGACCCACTTTTTAAAGTTGTATCTTTAGCCTAGAAATTAATTGAGTGACTTCTTCAGTTTTAAAAAAAAACAACTTGCAGGCTGTCCTATCAAAATAAGTAATTAAAGCAAGCATAGGTAACAGTTGCAGAGAATCAAGCATAAACTAAAAAATGATCACATGTTTAGCTCAGTTTGTTGGCATAATAAAATGAATTTAAGTAGTAGCTGGAAAAATGAATCATCAGTATAACTTGCTTTAATTTTTATCCCTAGAAAGAATCACAACTCAAGAGTATATATGCACATTTTGTAAAATTGATGAAACATAAATCAGAAATGTTTCTTTTGATTTGTAACTGTCATCAGTGCTTGCAGATTCACGGGCACCTTCTTTTTTAAGCATTTCTTTAAGCAGTAGTTATTTTTCCCACTCCACTTCCACTCCTCATCCCCACTCTCACTGTTGCATTAGTTTGTCTAAGCCCAACAATAAGTGTATGTTTTAATCATATATATTTAAACAACTCAGCTTTTTAGAGATTTTCTTAGAAAACCAAAGTGATTTCACTTTGTTCTGACAAAACTTACATTTCATTCAAGTGTCTCTTTTTAGGTGATACTCCTAGGAAGGGATTTTATTTACTAAATGACAATTCTGCTATCCTGGAAAGGAAGATATCCATTCTTCAAATACTGTCATTATCAAGCTCTAAAAAAGACTTGATTGTACCATGTTAAGGAAACAGTGTCAGATTTTCCATCAAACTTTCTCCCGCTGTAATAACTAAGCATAAAAATAAACTTTGAGTGATGAAATGACTAGAAAGCAAATTAATGCAATCAAGTCATTAGTAACAACTCTGTCCATATCTGTTAAATATTTTCAAACTATTCTAAAAAAACACACCCAGAAGGCAAACTAACAGTGAATAGAAACAAAATGGTCAGCAGCGTGTGTCGCATGTTATTTGAATGGAAAGTAATTTATCGTTTCTGAAATAAAAGCTGTTTATTCTTGTGTTTCACTGTCTGTAACAATCTTTACCATTTATCTGTGAAAAAGTGAGAAACTGTACCATTATTAGCATATGAATACTTGACACATCAAATTGGCTGTGCAATAACAGAAGGACATTTGCTATTGGTGTATGCACACAGACAAAGCAGCCATTTTGAAAAAAATTGAAATGGTGTGGGTAGCTTAACCCTTTACTTATCTTTTAGGTTTCCTACTCCTAATTTTGACCAGAATAATTTGGCAGTTGGAGTCAGAATATTTTTATAACGAACAAAAGTAATGGTGGGGGGGGGAGCATTACACATAGGATAATTATATTGATGCATTCACTCTACTAAAAAAATAGAAGCTGGATGACAATACAGGAGTTTGTGTGTGTGTACACATGCATGCACTGAGTGGGGGAAGGGAGTGGAGTCTGGCAGAGTGCAGAGAGTACAGAAACGAAACAATGCCTACGTACAGTTTTATTTCATGGCAACAACATAGTGGTCCTTGGGTCAGATGTGTGAAACTATTTCTCAAAGAAGCTGCATACATAATTGAGGCCCTCCGAAGGGTTCCCAGCTGAAGTTGCCAGGTTACATTCATTTCAAAAGCAGAGCCGTTTGTTATCAAATTTAAATTAACTCTCTGCACACTGAACTTGAATTTTAGAGCCCTGCTCACTTCGAATTCTCAAAATAGTTGAGAAAGTGAAAAATTTGTGTTTGGAATATGGAAATCAGAGAATCCCCACAAAGAACTACCATGATTCTCATGTAGGCCTTGCAGAATAACAGCCTTTAGCAGATTAAATTTAGAAAAATCTATTTGCAATGACTAGAAATGAGTCTGTGTTTTGTCATGCAATTTCCTAGCAGATCCAGATTTGGTGCAAAATCTTTTCATTTGGAACTTGTATTTCAACTAGATTTTTACCTTCTTCAGTCTTAACCCAATTCCCTTCCTTGTTTCCCTAGATTGCTTACTCTTTCCTAAGAGATTTAGAGCAAGGTAATTTAAAAAGTTGTATAAAATATTTACTTCTTTAGTGCAATTAGCAGATTTCTATTCTTGGCTATTATGGAATGGAACTATGTTTTCCTAGCCTAGCTTTATGCACTATTTCAAAGTTTATGCAACTCACTAGAAAAGTTTTTTGGTAATTTGTCCAATTGCTGATACATTCATTCATTCAAGCAAACAAACTCAGTGGAGACCAATACATGTCAACTGACTTGCTTAGAGACCTTCCTACACCTACAAAAAGCAGATACTTTCCAAATGAAAATGTGCATGATTTTTTTTTCCCCACAAGATACATAGTGACATAATGGTACATTATTCTCTGTGCCTGGTAAACATGTTTAAACTATTCCCATTATCAGAATTTTCTGAGAAAATTAATGTGGGACACATTTTCATTATTAATAATAGCTCATTCTGAATAATCCACACATTTTCTCTCTTTTGCAATACAAATTTAAAGGTTTCAATCATCACTCCTTCATCATAAGACACTGATTTGTTAAAATCAAGCAAACCTACTTTTGTTGTAATGTAATAATGACTTTTTAGCTTGACATACATAACAGATTTTGCTTTGAAGGCAATAAAATATAAATAAAAAATAAAACAAAAAAGAAAAATATCTGAAATGCCATTAAAGGCTGTGGTTGTAAAAAGTAATCTTCTAAATGTCTCCTGAGAGACTCTTCCCTCATGTAATATAAAGGATATTTCACTTTTCCCTTTATAAATAACTTGTACTTTGTGAAGTACTACTACAACCAAAGAAAACAGGAACTGATCATCGTAATGGTAACTTTTATTAACAATATAACAATTAATATGCAATATGAAAATAGAAAAGAAAGTAAATTATGCAATTTTAAATTCCTCCAAAATTGTTGAGCACATACAAAAGGTACCTATTTAGTCTAACTTTCTTTTCTTCTAATAATATGTGCTATTTTAAAACCACAGTCTATTTGCTTAAAGTTCTCTGCAGCCAACAATACTACAAGGTTAGTATGTCCTACCAAGTTCTCTTTGAGAATCTTGTTTATTGATGGAAGTGATGTACCATACTTTTGTATCCATGACAACACTGCAACATGCCAGAGCAGTACTAGATCCCTCTCACTTTTTAATTTTTTGCAACAGCAATATGAAGTTAAAAGTAAGAAGCTAAACCTTATTAAATAAGGGAAGGTTTTCAGAGATAAAACATAAACTTTATGGGAGCACATGAGAGTTGCTTGTGATGATACATTTCTGTTATTTTAAAGTTTATCCAGAGCTATTCATTGTCTACAAATAGTTCTGAATGGTAAAAAAAAATAAAATAAATAAAACTGTGAATTCTCAGATATTTCCATAGCATAAATAATGTGACTTAGAGGTGTCAGAATGATCATTAACCATATTAGTCCATATCAGATAATTATATCAAGCTTTTGTACTTTTTGAATGCTTCATATTATTTTCCCTTTGTAAAGTTCTTTTTAAATAAAATTGTTATGTGCTCCAGGGTATCATTAGTATCCTTCTCTATTAGCATTTAGAAGGTATTTATGACCAACACTTTGTCCCATTCATATTTTATATTTTTATTAAAATATTTTAGTATACAGAACAGAAACTTTTGAAAAAATAAAGTATAAAAATTCCTTGTTTGCTTTCATTTATGAAAGAAAAATTTTTATTATTCTTCAGAATTACCTTGAAATTTATAATTACTTCAATAAATCAAAGTATTATGTAAATAACTGTGTTAGTTCCTTTTGATGGGTAATATTATTCATTGGATTTAGCAAGATTATATGCATTTGAGGTTCTATTGTGGAATTTTTCAAAATATGTTAAGTTTTTCTAAATTTGAAATTAAAGTTTGAACTCAAATGGGTTTTAATCTTTGCTTCGTTAGATAAATCTGATTCATCATAGAAATAAACTTAGAGATGACTAGATATCAAAATACTTCAAGAACTGGCTCACCTATTTTGTATACTGGTTACCTTGACATTCAATATCATTAGAAATTGTCTCATAATGGGAAAGCTGCTGTGATATGACTGGAAAATGTTTCACCAATATTTACTGTAATCAATTAATTTTAAAATGTACGATGAAAAATAATACTCTTCCTCCTCCTTTCTTTTCTTCTCCCATCTTTTGCTTCTTTGTTAATCCCTGATTTCTGCTTGTTTCTCCTCTCTGAGTCTCTTAAGCTAAGCCAATCAACTCGCATGCAGCATGTTCTGGAGAAACTGTGGCACACATGGCAATGAGCTGGTTTGGTAAACACGTCTTTGCGGGCATTGGATGTCTTGCCAGGAATGAGATATTCCATTTTGGGGAATGAGGGTGGGAAATGCTTAACCACCTACAGATGTTTTGCAGCAAAAGCTAAAGAATTGCAGTCAAAGAGCTGCAAAATGTGTAATTTGGAATTTTTCCAGGTTTCTTTTTTTAAATAAGAAAAAAAGTTAACAGCTTTCCTATTCATCTCTTTTGAGAAAATTTACAGTCGTTTCCCAGTTCTGCCCCATTCTGAAGTAAGGACAAAAGACTGAAACCGAAGCTGTCCATCTGCTCCATAACAGTAATGTTATAATGGGTGCTGTCTATTTTTATGCTATCGCTCCTGTGTGCCCAGGGGACTGGAACTATTTAATTCACTGATTTCACAGCTCTGTTGTGTGTCACAAAAGGTTAAAAAAAATCCAACACACTTTTTAGCACCCTGTTTACAAGGACTCCCTGTAAATCTAACTGAAATAACAGATTCCCACCCTGCCCCCCCCATAGTAGCCCTTCTACTTTTAATTCTAATTTGGTCAATTCAGATAACAGGTAATAGATGGAACTCACACCATTGATTTGTCCTGTGCAAATAGTGGATATTTCAAATCTGTGGTGATTGTTACTTTCAAAAGCCCACAAATTCCAGAAGTAGATTTGAAAAGAAAGATGTTTGCCTTTAAGATTTTAGGATTAAACAACTCTGTTCCCAGAAGTCCAAGAATTAATGCTCTAGATTAGAAGAGAGTTAATGAAAACCTGCAGAGGAAGACTGACGACTTCTATTCCTCTCCACTGGGCAGGAGGCTGAGCAGTCCCACACGCAGCTGGTGCATGCTGGTGTTTTGCCAAAGCTGTAATGAAGCCTGTGCACTCCAGGGCATTTTCCTGGAAAGATATAGGTGGCCAGGAAATACCCACTTGGGTCTGCTCTGTGGTCTCCTCACATTTGCTTCCAAAGAGAGAATGTGAACCTGAAGTCAAGGGAATTTCTCTCTGTTCTTCACCAAAGAGGGGCCTCAGTGAGAACATTTCAGCCAAAATTGTGTTTCTGTACCATTTTGTATAGCCAAATATTATCCATAATGCACTATCTGGGAACAATTGTCACTTTCATTTTGATACCATTAACCAAAGTTACATCCAACTGTGGTAACCATGAAGATACCTACATAATTCCCTTGAAAGCTATCTTGTGAGTGGGCAGGTTTAAAGGGCAGTTGGGACTTTCCTCATATTCCATTAAAAATATTGTTAAAATTTAAAAGTTTTCAGTAATAATAGCAAATATTTCTTATATGTTCATAGGTTATGTGAAACTATTGAATGTTGCAGGAATCTAAAAGACATAAATTAGACATGTTCTCTGACCACTTTAGGGAAATTCCATAAAGTAGTATGCTATTCAGTTAGCACTTCTCTAACTGAATTTGCTCATTTTTTATTTATTCAGTCATTCCAACATTTCTTGAGACTCTATTGTGTGCTCAGCACCTGTTCTGAGATGTTAATAGGGGTATCCCAAAAGATAAGTTCTTTTGGGATGCTGTAATAATGCATCTCCTACATACAAGACAAGCTCCATTACAATATATTATTACATCTAAGAAATCCTTTGTTTCATCACATTTTCCATAATTATTAGAACTTTGTTTTCTCCAAGCCTACTTCCAAACATAGAGCCAAATAATAACACCTGGAACTCTAAAGTACTAAAAGATGAAGTTCACCAATCAATGTGTAATATGGAGAAAAATAGCAGTTATGACTATTCTTGTTGCATTAATTTCTAATGGCAATATTTGTAGGCTTGTTAATCAGAGTAACATTAATAGTAAAACAAGTGTACTATATTTTTCAAACATGGATTCCTTAAATAGTGAAAATTGTGGCTATATTGAGTTTAAAGGCCCAGAATGCAAGAATTAAGTTCATAAAACTGATTTTAAATATAAATAAATAAATCATTTGATTCAATCTGGTAGCTCTAAATGTAGAATTTCTTTAAAAACTAGTATGATGTTTTCTTCTAAAACATAAATGCTTTTAATTAATAAGTTATACTTCTCTTGAAAATACAGAGAGGTGCTAAATTTTTAGAATCGAAGTTTGGGCAATCAATAAGAAAATCTCAAAAGTAGTTTAGCTGAGATCTCTAGATATAGCCTGAAATATGAAGATATTGCTACTCTTTTATTTTTTTAATTTAAAGTTTTGTTTTTACTCTGTGAGAGCTAATATTACAATAGAAAATGTCTTCTTTGAGCAGACCTACTTTTTAATGGACCACATAAATTGGTGTTCAGAACAAGTGACAGCTTGGGCTGTCAACTTAACCTCTGATGTTAATCTGAAAGGAAATTTAAATATGTACTCAACAGAATGTAGCAATGACAATGATATTCTATAGATCTATGTCACTCATGAAGAAAGAGGATCCAATTGGGGAAGTTTGTGAATCTGTTCCACCCCTCCAAAAAAGACCTCACCATGAAACTATTATTATCTTTCTGATATTATAACTGCAAATGAAACACATTTACCAATTCTCCAAAGGCAATTTCTCTTCACCTCAAATAAATCTTCCTTATAGGCCATATAAACAGAATTAAACTGGTTGATAATGTTTCCATTTGTTTTCCTACAGAATAAACTCATTACAGTCAGCCCATTAGAAAATGATATTAAAGGATTTAATTGCCTGTGCATATTAAATATGCTTAAAATTTATGAAAATAAACATTTTGAATTAGGTAAATATTCTGCAATATTAGAAATGTGAATGTGAACTTAATACAAATCCTCAAGGTAATACAAATACACAGCACTATGATATACAGCACACAACTCTGTGAAGCATGTGACAATTCCAGAGTCTAAAATCTAAACCAAACAAGGGCAAAAATTCATTTTTGGAAACACATATGGAATTGTTAACAGATTTTAAATGGCAATTTATTTTATTTATATAATATTTGTATGAATATTGCATTTATGATAATGAGGGTAGATTTAAAACAATTGACATTGTTGGTGTTCTCTGGGCCTGGGTATTGATCCCAAGGGGGAATGTGCATTTGACCTTGTGTCCTTATACTCACAGAATGACATGTTTCAAAAGTGACTGAATGACAGCTGCCAATTATCAAAGTATATGTTAAATGAAGAACCAAGTTAACAATTTAATACTAATTAGAAACATAAGTAAAACTAATGACCAAAGAAACTTAACCAAATCCCCAAATCCTAGAGGTGCTGAGAAACTTATCTTTTCCTTAGTCATAGTTTCTGAAAATCTTCTGGGAGAAGCGCTCAGCTTTTAGATGGTCTGGTTAGGCAATACTGACAAGGAAAGCCGGCAACCATTTTGGAAGTCAAGTAAGCACTTTGGAACAAACTCTGCCTTTAGTCTCATGCAACACCTGTACAAGGCTCTCCAATATACTTATGAAACTGGAACAAAACTGTAAGAATGAAGTGGTCAGAAAAATAATCCAGGCTAGCTTTGTAAGTTAATTTTTTTCTAAAACAGATTCTTCAGTTTGAGTGGAAAAAAATGAGTGATTTGTTGAATTCTAATTTTTCATGTGCTCTGAACTGGAGGAGAAAAAAGTTTAAAGAAGAAATTTTGAAAGCCTTTACTTGGGGAAATTTAAATTACAAATAAGTAATTTTTCCATAAAAAATTAACTCACATGGACATAAAACATTAAAGATGTAGCTTAAAAGAACACCATTTTCTTTCTACAGTTACTCTAAAAACCAAAACAAAAAAAATCTTCATGAAGTAAAGTGAGTCACTTCTGTCATTGCTATCTTCTTCTCACACCTATTCTAACTCAAGAGGCTAAAATTTCTGTTACCTAAGGGATGCTGGGTCTTGACACTAATAAGGACTCTTTTGACTGAAATATTTTTGTATTTCTTTATCCCTGTGTCCCATTTCCCTATACTCTGCTTTAGGTAATGATGTCTAGTGCTGCATAGATTTCATCAGTGCAATCCCTACATGCTTGTGGTATAACCATAAAAGCCCTCTTGGGATGGTGGTTCATTGGAGACAAAATTGTGTTTTGTTTACTTCTGGTTTTCCAATAACTTGTATGGCACATAGGAACATAATTGGTGCTCAATGAATGTTTTCTGAATAAATCAAAAAGATTTTACAATCCTCACAAAGTACGCTCTTAAGCCTAGGCTAAAGTCAGGGGTCTCATGTCTGCATAGTGATTAGCAGGATAGTTACTAGCCACAAGTGGTTATTGAGCATTTCAAATGTATCTAGTGCAACTAAAGAATTGCAGTACTAATTTCCCTAATTTTTTATTAATTTAGAAAGCCATGAGTAGTAGACCACTTTAAAAGGTCCTGCTCTCATTCTCCTTCAGCCCCACCCCTCTTCATGCACATCCTACAACAAAGGACTATCTAAGAGGTATTTCTTAAAACATAAGAAAGTAAATTAATATTTATTATGCCATATGCAGAATGACTTAATGACTATTCATTCATTCACCAGTTATTTTGGGAGTTCCTACTGTATTTCAGGCACTGTTGCTCTAAGCATAAGAGATACAGCATTGAACAAAATAAAATCTTTGCTTTCATGGGGCTTATATTCTTGTAAGGAAGACAAAAGGCAAATAGGCAAAATTAATGGGGATATGAGTATGTTATAAAGAAAATCAAGACATCTTGAATGGATAGAGTGACGGAGGTGTTCTTTTAAATAGGCTATTCAAAGAACACTTATGTGAGGAAACTAGTTTTAAAGAATGACTTAAATGAAAAGAGGTAACAAGTCATGTAAATATCTGAGGGAAGAGCTTTCCAAGCAAAAACCAAGGCTCTGAGCTGGGGACATTCCTGCCATTTTCAAGAATCCTAAGCAAGTCTGCTTAGATGCAGTGAAATTTACTGAAATGAAGTAGGGGATGTAGTTAAATTTCAGATTATGCAGGTTTGTATAGGCTTACTGAAGATTCTGAATTTATTCTGTCTGATGGGACTGCATTGGAAGGTTGCAATCAGGCTTATGACATTAACGTTTTTAAAAGATCACGCTGGTTACTTTTGGAGAATAGGTTTAGGCATGGATGCAAACATGAAGCCAAACAATCTCAGTTAGGTCAGGTGGGAAATGCTGGGGTTTGACTTGGGCTGTCAGTAGTGATGTATCAGTGGTAAGGCAAGAGTTTAAAGTGACACAATAGACTTCTTTCAATCCCATCAGTGTGGCTTTCCAGCTGTATGTGTGACCTCATTTGGAAATAATGTCCAGTCTGAATTCGATATCTTTGTGATTGTAAAGTTCAGTGCCCAAAGAACCCTCTCCTTACGCTTCATGAAGGTCCTGCAATTGGCTGGATTGCTGTATCAAAGCAGTTGTTGTACCTCTGTCTGTGTACTATAGTGGTTTTGTGCACCTTCAGTAGAGCCTGTACTCACTGCAGTATGACACCCAATGACTCCCATTGCAACTGCTCTTTCCAGTGAAAAGAACCTGTGGATTTTCTTGGTAGCACCAATCTCTTCTCATTTGGACATAAGTTCAAACTGCCTTCAAGAACTTTCTGTGCCTCCCTGCCCCATTGCTTCTCTTTCTGTTGGTACTTTCTTTCTTTTTTTTTTTTTCCCTTGTCTTCCTAGTCATTTATTTATTTATTTATTTGGTTTTTTTGTTCATTTATTTTTGTTTGGGTCATTTCTCCACCCTGCCCCCTCCCCCACCCTTCCTCCCCTCCCTTCCTCAGTTTCAGGCAGGTCCCGTTCTGCCCTTGTGACTGATTTTGGTGAAGAAAAGACATAAGCATAATAAGAAAGACAAAGCATTTTTGCTAGTTGAGTTAAGCATAGCTATACAGAAAGATTCCTACTGTTGCTCTCATGTACCCATGTGTTACGACCCATGATCCCCTGCTAGTGATAACTTGTCATTTTAAGGTTTCTGTATTAGTTCCTCTGGAGTGGGGACATGAAACGCTTTCATGTTTTGGGTTTTCTACCTATTCCTATATCTCCCGTACGTGCTCTCCCCTTTTCTTGTAATCGTTGGTACTTTCAGTCAAGCAAGATGCCATGGTCAAGTTTGTGGAGGAAAGAGAGGAATTAAACAATCCTGGGCTCACTTTTCCTCACTACAAACCAGTAAGCTTGAAGTAGCTTAGAAGCAGAAAGAAAGATTTTTTTCCCCTTGGTCTTTTCAAAATCTTTCACAAAAGATAAGTAAAATCCTTTTAAAAAGGAAAGCACAGTTTTGTACATACATTTCTATGCCTTTTCTAAAGGTTTTGTTATATTAATTTTTTGTGTTTTTTTTAGTCACTCACTGTGATGTAAAATTTCTTTTCCCTTCCCACTTTCCTCCAAGGACCTAATATTATTGAAAGCTTTCTACTAAAAGATAAAATTGCAGCCACAAGAGTGGGAAGTCACAGAGAGATCAGATTTCAGATTGAATAGGTTCTGAATAAAGAGGATGGTTTTTAGATTCTACTAAATGTGACTTTTCAAAGGCCAGCATAGACAGTCTAGACATGACCATTACCTACCCATCTATGCATGGGAGGGTGCAACACCCAGGACAGTCTGCTGACATTTGGAAAGAGCTTTGTTTGGGTCAGACTTTAAATATATTGGTTATCTTTCCTGTCCCCTCACCTTGAGTTTTGGTTACTTTCATATATGATACACTATGTGGAGAATACAAAAGTGTCCTACTTACCTTGGAATTTCTGTGCTTCAAAGCACTTTCACATATATGAAAGTATCATGTAATTGTAAAGCACTGTGCAAATCGAAATTGTTAGAATTGTTATTTTTTTCTCATAAAATCCCAAGAAAGAGAAGTATTAACACAGTCTTCATCATATAAAGTAGCTGGAACAAGACCAGAAGATGATGTCTACTAGTCTTCTTAGTGAACTATTTGGGACTGATATGAGAGCTAGTTAAACATTCCATACAAAAATTTTCTTCTAACTATAAAACTGGTTGGATGCTAGATGTATTTTTGAACATGTCCTCCATCTATATTGTTGTTGCTACACTATCACTCCTTCTCAAAACTTTACTCTAACTCAATGAATAATTTTTAAAAATATATGAACTGCAAAGGTTGAGATAGAGCTGGACAGGAGAATATAGGAAGAAAATCTGGAATGTGAAAAGTACATAAGTGAGCATTCCTGCTTAAGTAGATACAAGAAAAATGAATTTGATGCTAATGGGATAGGGGCTAAGAACCAAGGCTGAGGAACTAATATTACCAAATACCTCTCCAATAGGATGTGGAGAAGAAATCTTGTGAAAAGGTCAATACTACCATATTGTACTGATTGTTAAGATGTACCTTTTCTTTTGTATTGAACATTTTTGAAATGAGTATTTCAAAAAATATTTTACTTCCAACTGATGCAGTTTACAAATGGAACTAACATTTCTTTCTTTCTTAGAGATAGTGTATTTTGAGATTTGTGGAAAGTTGGTTGAGAAACACTAAATCCTTAGATCCTTGTCACCAAGTATCTCTGTAGAGGGTGAAGGAAAGAGTCTGTGGATGGAAGATATCAGGAACATTTAGAATCATAAGTGCCATATCAAACACATAGAGACAAGGTGACACCTATACTGAGATGTCTAGCTTTTTCCTACCACTTTCTTGCCTGATCTCTGGTTGGGAAAATTTTATCCTCCAGGATATATTGGAAGAGTACTTTGGAGAATCTTACTATGTTCTATGCAAAGGCCAAAAATTGACACTGAAGGATTCCTAGCAAATGATGTAACTACATCATACTAAAAGGAAGATCAAGATAAAGAAATCCCACCACATGCTTAGAGTCTGAAATAATTTTTTAGTCTTTAATTCTTAATTATAGGCAAACAGCCAAGGGTAAGCAGACATATAAGAAATCTAACAGAAGGTTGAGAAGCAAAAAACATTGATGACAACAACAATAATAATTATAATATTTAGAAATGAATGTGTGGGGGGACTGCCGGGGGAGGACGGAGGAGGAGGAGGATGGGAGAAGAAAGCATACTGAAAGGTGAAGATAGGAGAACACTACACATACACATCTGATAATAGCAAAATAACCCACCAGACACTGCTTGAAAGATGGGGAAGAGGGAGAGGGAGAATGAGAATACAATGTTGGGGGTGAACTTGTTCAAGGTATACTGTATGCATGTATGGAATTATCACAATGAAATTCCCTGGTATTATTAATATATGGTAAATAAAAAATTTAAAAAGAGTAATAGAAAAGGGTACAGTTAGGTTGGCAATCAGGAGGAAAGAGGTTGGGAAGAGAGAAAGATATCACTGGGAATATATTTGCTTTTGTCCTTTCAAAAAAATAATTGACAAAATTTGTAAAGCCAAATTTGCAAGTATAGCATTTTACAAAGAATTCAACACTGAGAAAAATCCTGAAGTCATTTAATACTACTGTTATTTCATTTCTTTAATCCAGTGCTGATAGCTGGGAACAGAATCAAACATCATGGACACCTCTTGAGCTAGTTGTGAGTGACTTTATTAGACTAAGCTGTTCTCAGTCCCAGAAATTAGAAATCCTTCTTCAGTGTTCTTTCATCCTTGCCAGAATAAAAAGGATGCATTTACCCGTAGGAACTGAACAAGGTCACCTTGGCCCAGGTTGTCAGGAACTAAAACAGTAAAAGATGCTTGTCTTCAGTAAAATGACAATATTGTTATTAAAGATTTTTAGCATTTCTTTAAAAAAAGACATAGAATCTTTTAGAGATTTAATGAGGACTTAAGCAATATGAGATAATTTGCTTTCCTTAGCAAATTTGCTCTGTAATTTGCTTGGTGTCAGCTAAGCAATTTTGTTAAAGGAAAGAATGAATGAATGAGTAAATAAACGACTACTCTAACAGACAAGTACTCGGTTGACTTACTCTAGATGGGCAGAAAAGCAAAAGCTGCAAAATAAAATTCAGATGAATCTGGTGAGTTACAGACGGGAACCAGGCAGATCTTCTTAGAAGACGGTAAGTAGAACCTGTAGCTTCTTCAGCTGTGTTAACTGTTGGCTATTGTGGGAAAAATCCAGATATTTATAGTGACAGAAATACTTTTCATATACTGACAAACATTGTAGTGAGAGTCTGAAATTTGGAGATTAATTGCCAAAATTGAAATGAACTAGTTTTGTGACCTTAGAGAAATTATTTTTCTTCTTTGGTCTTGGTTTCCTCTATAAACTTAAGGAGTTGGAAAAAAACAGCATTTTTAAAGAATATGTCTTTGAACTATATGGTAGGGACCTACCTCTCTTTGGGGTACTAGGGTATTGCTAGAGCTCTATTGAATCTTATCACAGCACTGCTAATGTTAACAACAAGGCTTTGTTGTAAACATCCCCTTATAATACTTTTTTCCTTTAAGTGTGCTAGATATTAGGGTCTGGGAGGGTTACCTACCTAACTGACAGCTGCTAGAGCCTCCCCCAGAGTCCCAGCGACCTCCAGTGAAAGACTATCTCCTGGCAGCCAGACTGCCCTCATGCCAGTACCAACCACCTTGAACCCAAAGCACAACTCTGACTCCTGAAGGCACTGTCCCAGCAAATAGCTTGCAACAGGATTTTTGCTACCACAAGCCTTTGGAAAACCTATATGTCCTTGCACCCATTTCCAACCAGGCCAGATGGGGAACACTTCCTGGTGGCTCATCAGGAAGTCTGTGACAGGTGCAAACACAGTCCTTCATTTACACACAGGACAACCATGATTGGTGTAGACACCCTTAACACATCCCCTCTCTAGCTAGATAAGCAGGCTGCTTAACTCATTTGGTGAGCAACTGGGAGACACTCTCCTGTGTAGCCCCTTGGTGTTGCAGCAGTGATTAAATACTTCTTTCCAGTGGTCTTCCTTGCCTCTTTTTATTTTCATCATTAGTAGAGCAACTGAGCTGGTAAGAAAAGAAGAGAAGAGATGGTAGTGGCAGAGGCGAGAGCAGAGGCAGTGGGCTGGAGCCCTTACTAAAAAACAACCAGCTCCAATGATAGTAAGGGCCAACAGCAGGAGTGGCCTCAGGCCTGTCACAACTAATCAGGTCCTACAACAGTGGAGGTAGGAACTAGAGATCCCCAGCAGTGACACTAAAATCAGCAGCCAACCAAGGCCTCCAGCAGCATAAGAACATCTGCTGCTGACTGGTTGGGGTTCACAAAAGCAGAGATTGCAGCAGCTATAGTGAAAGTGAAACTTACATCAGCTGATGGGGCTGGTCACCAGGAGAGAGAAGCTGACATTGACCTATGGCAGCAAAAGTGAAACTATCATTAGTTCTTTAATAATGGTGGTTGTGAGACATTTCCTGCCATAGGTTCTGGCTTGAGATGTGAATGAGCTGTAATGTTTCCTGCTTTGGTTCTCAACCATGAGGCAAGCTGTAATACTTCCAGCCTTGGCCCCAACTCCCAAGGCTCAGAACCTCTTGCTGCTACCCCAGCTGTCAAAATACCTAGGCCCTGACCCCCAGTGCATGGGAGCTTAGATGCTGGAGGGCTTCACCTGCCACTTCCCACTGTTGTCTGTTGCCACTGCTTGCCAGGATTACAAAAACCCACCAAGGGCCTGAACAAGTGGAGCAACAGCTCCTTGCCTACCCATGATTTCTACCTGGGTAGAGTAGAAGGACTGCAGCCAATTTGTGACACTTTTGGAGCCTCAGCTCTTTGGGATATAAATACACACAGTTTTCTAAAAGCAGAGATTTGTAGTCTAATTATATACTACTTAGGGTTCCTTAACATTACAAGTGACAACATGTCTGTCTCAAGTGGATTTAACCAAAAAAATGGGGTTTATCCTCCCACATAGCTGAAAGGTCCAACAGTCTAACTGACCTTTGGCATGGCTGATTCTGTGGCTTGAATAATGACACCAGAGTATGTGTCATAGGCATAATAATGGTCCCCTCAAAAATTTTCATACCTCAATCACTGGAAACTATGAGGTGCTGTCTTACATGGCAAAAGGGACTTTGCAGATGTGATTAAAGCTTGAGATGGAGAATTATCCTGGGCCCAATCTAATCACCCGTGTCTTTAAAAGTTGACTAGAGGACATAAGGGGTGATCAGAGAGAAGTGATGTGAGAAGAAATCAACATACTCTTGTTGACTTTGAAGATGGAGAAGGGTGGGGCATAAGTTAAAAAATGTGGTGGCTTCTAGAATTTGGAAACAACCTTCATTTGAACAGCCAGAAGCAAATAGGTACCTCATAACCTAAATGAGCAGAAAATGGACTTTCCTAGAGCTTCCAGAAAAAAACACAGCCCTGGACACTCCTTGATTTTGGTTCAGTAATCTATACCATGTGCTGACTTCCAGAACTACAAGATAATAAATTTTGCTATTTGAAGGCATTACATTTGTGGTAATTTGTTATAGCAGCAAGAGAAGACTAATACAAGTTGATACTTTCCACTTCTGAATTCTGCTTCCTTGCTGGCTCTTTTCACAAGGTAGGTGATCTTAGCAGCTCCAATCTCTTTTGTATTGTCTTGGCATGTCCATTGCATATGGAAACATTCCTGGCCAGATTTTCACTCACTAGAAGTGGATCGTGTGCCTATCTTAGTTACTAGGAATATGAACATATAAATCATAGCCTCTGTTTCAAGCTTCCTACAGTCCATTAGAAATGTATATATGTATAGCAGTAAGTATAAAAAATGGCTTAGACTATGTAACAATAGCATGGATGGAGCTCAGGGAAGTGTAAAGACATCTTGTGGGAGGTTCTTAGTCTATGTCCCTTTCTCTGGAAACTGCCCACTCTAAGTATGGAGTTGGGCACAGATGATAATTTGTGATATGTGACTTGATCCTGTCGTCCCTGCAATTGGGTTAGGATTAACAGCCCTTTTAATGTAGCCCTTTTAATTCTCCTAGGAACTGAGATAATCCATCTCAGATGCTGGTCAGTTCCTGTTGGTGCTGGGAAAAAATACGAGATTGGGGCTCCTGTGTGCTTAGAGAGGCAGAAAAAACAGTAAAAAAGAAGAGTAAACTAAAAAAAAAAAAAAAAAAAAAGCCAGAAAACATGTAACCCTGCACAAAACAGGGGTTTTGTTTATTTTGTTTTAATGTTCTAGTCCCTCATAATCACTATCCGTGGTGCTGGAACAGGTGTTGTGGACTCCTTGGTATTTAATTTGTACTCAGAAGTCCATGGGGAGTGGGTAAGCAGTGGCTATGTTTCAATTACCCTAGAAATATTGCAAGATTTTAGATAATGCTATGTCTGTATCTGAGCGTACCTATTTATATCAGTCCTTGCCTTTCATTGAAAATAAATTAAAATGAGTTCCTGTTATTTGCAAACAGATAAACCCCAAGAAAGGCAGGGATCTTAAAGAAGTAAGGATTATATTCTAACAGGGAGGGGGCATAAAACTTTTATGGCACAAATCCGAACTGAGCCAGGGAGATTGAGAAAATGTGTGCCACTGAGATGGCAAGAGATACAGTTCTAGCAACAAGAGAAGGGCAGAGACACAAAATGTCCTGTGTCTGCTACTGTATTGGGGTAGTGGGTGTGAAAGCAAACATAATAGATATGGTCTCTGGATTCATGGAGCTTAAAGCCTAGCATGGGAGGCAGACATGCTTATTATATACAATGCTGTAAACATTGGAAAGTTACTTTATCCAAATTTTGAGGATCAGGGAAGATTTCTAGGACTAGGTTACACCTGAATTCTAAACTTTAGGATCAATAGCAATTAACTGAACAAAGATGTTAGGGTAGCAGGGAATGAACATGGGGAAAAGGCTTCAGGTAGAAGCCCTAAATTGTGTTCCTTTTGCTTAAAACACTTAGACTGGTGTCTCTCTCCTCCACTGAGCCTTAATTGTTATATTGCCCATTTATTAACCTAGATATACAACAGGAAGAGTAGCTGGGGAGGGAAGGACAATGGATTCAGCTTTAGACATGTTGAATTTAAACTGCCTGTGGATATCCAACTGCTTTTCTCAAGAAGATCGTCAAGCATTTAGGTGTGAAACGCTGAAGAGTGGACTAGAAAAGATTTGAGAATAACCAAAATAGATCAGGAGTAGAACCCTAAGTGCATAAGGTTGCCTGGATAGTGAATAGAGTGAAAAAAAAAAAAAAGCCAAGAACATAACCCAGGGAAGAACTAAAGCAAAAGGAAAAAAAAAAAAAAAGAAGCAGAGAATGTGAAGAAAAGTCAGAAGAGTGAAATGTCACAGACACCACACTAAGCAAACATTTCAATAAGAAGTAGTGGGCAACTGTGTTAAATGCTGCTAAGATGGACAGGTATGATAAAGGCTAAGGAGTCTACTCAATTTAGCAGAAAGGTTTGGTTACCTTGATGAAAATGGTTCAGGGTATTTATGAGAACAAATGTTGTACAATGATAGTTTCAAAGTCAGCATTACAGAGGTGAGAGATGAGGCTATGACCTCCACGGGCTCAAAGGAACTATTGAACAGACATGGGCACATTTTTCAAGCTCTAGTTGAATTCAAGAATATAGTATTATTAATAGGCTTATCATTTTTGATTGAAGAAAAGAGTAACTTGATTAAATTCCATTTAAAAAAAAAACATGAATTCTTGACATTTAGGTTACCTATTTTATTTAATAAAAATGACAAAAGAGAAAATTGAACCTTTTCTTTTATGCATCAAATTATTACCATCTAGGCACATATGTTAGGAGACAACACAGGGGAAATTTCTTAATCTTTTAATCTTCATATTTGCACTACACATTAAAATTTAGAAATGTTTGTTAAGCCTCAAAATCACATTTCCAGGAAAGAACTGTTATTATTTTCTCCATCTTATACATGGGAAATCTGAGATCCAGCCAGTTTCAAATGATTTTTCTTAGATCATGCAGCACCTCAAAGTGCTATGTATGGTCCCTGAGAACAATACGGAGTCAGCATCAACTACCATGTTCCTTTCTTTTCCCAAGGCTCTAGACAAGCCAAGAGAGCCATGGAAGCAGCCAGGTAGGCAGAACAGAATGTTGGGACAAGGACATATACAGGGCCACTGACACTCTCTCATGTACACTGGGAATGAGGCAAACTAGTGTTATGTGGAAGAGCATCTGCCTCTTGCCTTCCTTCTAAGTCAGCTATTCCTTGGAATGCTGGTCATGCAAGGATAAAGCACACTAAGCCAGTGATATCTCTGCTTATGTAGCCTAAACTTTAAAACCCCTCTCCCTGCAATAATGGGTATGATAAAGGAGCATGTGAGAGATAAATGTGGTCCAGCTAGCTGCAGCCACTGGATCTCAGCAGTGCTGTGGAGAGGATAATCAGTGCTTGAACTACAGGCAGATAAGAACATGGTGGAGAGAAGTCCTGTTTGTTCAGCCTACTGTCACTGGGCTTTCCAGGCAGGGCTGTTGGTTTGTATGCCCTCCCTGTTAGTCTGGCTGCCACTGGACAGTCAATATTGTTAGTAAGTTTATCTCACTTGTTAGCTTCCCTGTTAGTAACTTTCAGTAAACCTTATACCTCACCCACCATCTCTGGGTATTTTCTTTGGTCTCTTGGCAACATAACCCCATTATTTAGCACAGCTTGACTATTAATGCTATTATCTAGAATCATTCATTCAATTCAACAAAACATCCCCCCAAAAACTTACTGTTACCAGTAGGTTTTGTGACAAGTGTTATGAATGAGTTGCTCCTTGTTACTACTAGCTCTCCCAATATTATGCTTGTTGAACCTCTCCTCCAGGGCAGGACTGGAGTACACAGCAAAGTAGAATGGTTCATAATTCATGTAGAGGGGAATAGCACCAATGCCTGGCTCCACAGTTCTATAAGAAACCTCTGGATTTGAGGACCAAACCAAAACCACATCCAGAGTTTTCTGCTTGCTTCTGGTCCTAATGCAAACTACATCTATGTCATCTTATGAATTGTTCATTGTTGGTGTGTAGTGATTTTTTTTAAAAGGTTCAACAGGGAGAGCTTGGAAGGAAGTGCTTATGAAGAAGACAAAGAGAATCTGCCAGAGCTCTTCAAGAGAATCAGAATACTTTGATGCCAGCTTTATGGAGTAAGGGAGACTGGTACTGAGCCTACTTAGCATCAGATGTCACTGTCTTGGTCTGTTTTGAGCTACTAAATCATAATCTTTAAGTAATTTATGAACATAAATTTATTGGTTCATAGTTCCAGAAACTGAGTAGTCAAAATTGAGGGGCCACATCTGGTGAAGGCCCTCTTGCTACATCACCGCATGATAGACAAAGAGAAAGTGAGAGAGAAAGCAAGAAGCAAACATAGTTAATTAACATACATGAGCTTCCCTTTCTCCACCTAGAACTCAGTCATGTTATCTGACTCCAGGTTCCTAGTTACAAACCACATGGTTACTATTGTCATTATTTATTTATTCATTTTCAAATCTATGTAATCTCTGATTTAATGAGGATCCAAGAGAACTATTTTGTAGAAATTAAGTTCCTTACTGTTTTTTATGCAGAATCGCTCCAATTATGTCATTATAGTTTTAGAATACTTATAAAGTTGCCTACCATGCTTCCTGCAGTTGTACTCTCAGAACCAATAGAATTTTCTGGTTTATGGAAATGGGGAAGGAAGTATTTTTATGTTAAACTCTGATATTATTAAGATGTAGGAATTACTTCAGATTTTAGAGCTTGTATTTTATTGTGCATGACATGCAATTCCACGTACATGATTAGAGAACATAGATTGGTGGGAAATAATCATGCACATAATTGAAGAAATCATTATAAATTTCAAATTCTTTATAAAATCAGCAAGTATGAGTTTAACTTATGTAATGAGTTGTATATATATGTACATGTACATAAAACTTACATATAAACACACACACATCTAGTTTTTCAATGTCTTAAAGATTGGATACATGTGGAGATGTATTGTGGTAGCAAATAACATAACATCTTAAAATGATGCTAGCATTGTATTTCCAAAGAGACAGTAAATGCAACAGGAATATTTTTCACATTTTTTAATATTGTAGTGTCACTGACATCATTATCCACAGCT
Source organism: Castor canadensis (assembly GCF_047511655.1). NCBI lineage: Eukaryota > Metazoa > Chordata > Mammalia > Rodentia > Castoridae > Castor > Castor canadensis. The sequence goes on from NC_133391.1 coordinate 104,624,442, forward strand.
CATGTTAATCTCAAAATGCACAATATATTTGTGTGATCTGTATAATGTAAAAAGTGTTCAAAGACGTGGTAATATATAACTTGGGTTTTGAGATTTATTATTGGATTATCATAATGTATATCAGCCTTAAAGAATCTAATCTTGAGAACAATATGTGCTTTTTCTTCTAATACAGTACCACATCGTATGCTGGATGTGACTATGTAGAATTCTTTCTGCACTTCTTGGTCTATATAAATGCTCACTTGCAGCTAATCAATAAAACAAAAAGACACTTATAAAGAGCTGCTCTATACAAGTTTTTGAAAAACTTGTATTCTGATCCATAATACTTGTAGAATTTGTACGAAGTTCAGAGAAAGAAAAATGGAAATAGCTACAGCTGTGAGTCAAAAAAATTAATTCCAAGGAAAAGAAATAATTTTTCCTTTCCTAAAGGATAGCAACAAAATGTCTTTTTGGTTTGGATTATGTTACTTGATTTCATGTTATTGGCTGTGAAATAGACTTTGCCTGGAAGAGCAATAACATCTAATATGAAATTATTAGCCTACTTTGTAACTCTAATATGGAAATATCTCCACTTGTAATATTCTAGTTTGTAAAGATAATTGACTACAGTGGAACTCTTCAAAGTGGTAAGGAATGGTTTCATAGATTTGCAGAAGTGTGTGTGCGTGTGTGTGTGTGTGTGTGCGTGTGTGTGTGTGTGTGTGTGTGTGTGTGTCTGATGTGCTTGTGTATGCATGTATGTGCATTTCACTGTAATGTCTGAAAATTGTGTAGTAAAGTGAGAGCTCTTGTATTTCTGGAATAGAAAACAAACACAGGACAGTTTTACATACAATAAACTTATTAAAAAGAAACTTGTTTGTTAAAAATTCAGTTCCATGGTTTAAATTAGTTCACCAGTGCTGTTATTATATCTCAAAATAAAAATTTGTTTACTTGGGCTTTATCCTTCTTCCCTACAACCACATTTAATAAAGTTCTACAACATTCTTGTGCTTAGCCAAAGAGCTTGGCAGCTGTTGGAGTTGAGTGGTCTTTACTGCTTTTCCTACTTACTACTTACGGACAATAATACTGCAATATCACTTTTAAATATAAGATTTGATATAAGAATAGAATCAAAAATTGTTTCTCTTAGTTCTCTTTTTTATTGGATAATATGGATGCACACCTTTTTGCCAATTTTAAATTATTTCAAAACTCAACTTCAGTGTTTCTAATGTTTAATAAGTTGCTGAAGAAGATTTTAGAACATACTTTACAGATTCATTGAGAATAAAATCTTTCACAAAATGAAATGTGTTGTCACTAAGATTCCACCTCACCTCTGTTAAAATAGCTATCATCAAAAACACCACCAACAACAAATGTCGGTGAGGATGCAAGGAAAAAGGAACCCTCATACACTGCTGGAGGGAATGTAAGCTAGTACAACCACTTTGGAAAACAATATGGAGGGTTCTTAAAAACTAAACATAGATCTGACATATGCTCCAGCAATCCCACTCCTAGGGATATACCCAAAGGAATGCAACTCAAGTTATTCAATAGGCACCTGCACACCCATGTTTATTGCAGCACTATTCACTATAGCCAAGTTATGGAAACAGCCAAGATGCCCCACTACTGAGGAATGGATTAAGAAAATGTGGTATTTATACAATGGAATTTTACTGAGCCACAAAGAAGAATGAAATCCTGTCATTCACAAGTAAATGGATAGAACAGGAGAATGTCATTCTGAGCAAAGTTAGCCAAGCTCAGAAGACCAAAAATCGTGTGTTCTCCCTCATATGAGGACTTTAGACCTAAGAAAAATGCAGTAATATTATTGGACATGTGTCACTCACTAAGGGGAGACCACATACATGAAAGGGAAAGGTAGGAAACCCAAAACTTGACAGTGTTTGATGTGCCCACTGCAGAGGAGCTAATATAGTAATCTTAAAGAGACAGAGGTCAATATGGAAAGGTGACCAGGAAGTAGTGAAGAGGTCAGGTAGAGATGAATCAATTTGGGTTGTAGTACACTTGTGCTTGGAAGCAATGCTAGGAATCTCTCTGTATAGCTATCCTTATCTCAACTAGCAAAAACGTTTTGTCTTTCTTATTATTTCTTATGTCTTCTCTTCAGCAAAATTAGAGAAGAGGTCAGAACAGGTTCTGCTGGAAGCAAAGGGGGAGGGGGTAGAGGGAGAGGGCAGGGAGTAAGGATGAGAGATGACCCAAACAATGTATGCACATACGAATAAATGAATACATAAATCCAGAAAAAGGAAGAAAAAAATGTTTTGTCTAACATTTTGATCACAAAATATAATGTGAATGGCTGAGGACAGTGCTGCGATAAACATAGGAGTGCAGGTGTCTCTATTGTATGCAGACACACATTCCTCCAGATATATGCACAGGAATAGTATAGCAAAATCATGTGATAATTCTATTTTGAGATTTTTGAGGACTCTCCATACTGATTTCCATAGTGGCTGCACCAACAGTGTGTGTATAAGTGTTCCTTTCTACCACATGCTCAACAATGTTTGTTGTTTGTTTTCTTGATGATAGCCATTCTGACTAGGGTGAGATGGAATCTGTGTAGCTTTGATTTGCATTTTCCTTATGGCTAAGAGTGTTGAACATTTCTCCTTGTATTTATTGGACATTTGTACTTCTGTTGAGAACTGGATGTTCAATCCATTTGTCCATTTATTAATTAGATTGTTTGTTCTTTTGGTGTTTAATTTTTGGAGCTCTTTATATATTCTGGATATTAATATTTTATCTGATGACTATCTGACCAAGATTTTCTCCCATTCTGTAGGTTGTCACTTGGTTTTAGTAACTGTTTCATTTTCTGTGCAGAAGCCTATTAATTTGATATAATTAATTTGTCAATGTTTGATCTTCTTTCCTGTGCCATTGAAATCCTATTCAGAAAGGCATTAGCTATGCCTTTATCTTAAAGTGATTCCCTCTAGTAGTTTCAAAGATTCAAGTCTTACATTATTCAGGTCTTTGATCCATTTTGAATGGATTTTTGTACAGGATGAGGGATCAAGATCTAGTTTTAGTATTCTACATATGGATATCTAGTTTTTGTAGCATGGTTGTTGAAGAGGCTGCCTTTACTTCAATATATGTTTTTAACACCTTTGTCAAAACTCAGATGTCTGTTGCTCTGTGGGCCTATTTCTGGATATTTTATTATATTCCATTGGTCAAAGTATCTGTTTTGGTGCAAGTACCATGCTGTTTTTGTTACTGTGGCCCTGTAGTATAATTTGAACTCAAGAATTGCATTCCTTTTCTCAAAAGGGATTGCTTTAGCTATTTTGGGTCCTTTGTATTTCCATATGAATTTTAGAACTGATTTTTCTATTTCTGTGAAAAGTGACATTGGAATTTTTATGGGGATTGCATTGAATCTGTAGATGGATTTTGGTAGATAAGCCATTTTCATAATATTAATTCTGCCCATCCATGAACACAGGTCTTTTCATCTTTTAGCATATTTCTCAATTTGCTTCTTCAAGGTTTTATAGTATTCATTGTAAAGGTTTTTCCTCTTTTGTTAGATTTCTTCCTAGGTATGTAATGTTTTTTGAGGGTATTATGAATGGAATTGCTTTCCTGATTTCTTTCTCATTATTGGTATATAGAAAAAAACTACTGATTTTTATATTTTGATTTCACATCCTGCTAGTTTGCCAAAACAGTTTATGAGAACTTGGAATTTTCTGATAGAATTTTTAAGTCTTTTAATTATAGAGTCATGTCATCTGCAAGTAGGGATAATTCAACTTCTTTCTTTTTTTAAAATTTTATTTTATTCATATGTGCATACAATGTTTGGGTCATTTCTCCCCCCTTCCCCTGCCCCCTCCCTTACCCCCCCCACCCTCTCCTTCTCCTCTCCACCCCCTCACTACCAGGCAGAAACTATTTTGCCCTTATCTCTAATTTTGTTGATGAAAGAGTATAAGCAGTAATAGGAAGGACCCAAGGGTTTTTGCTAGTTGAGGTAAGGATCTTTCTTTCTTATTTATGTCTATTTTATTTCTTTCTGTTGCCTTATTTCTGGGCAATAGCACTAAAATGCTATGTTGAATAATAGTGGAGAAATTGGACACCCTAGTCACATTCCCAACTTTAGAGGAAATAGCTTAGTTTCTCCCCATTTAGTATGATGTTGGCTATAGGTGTATTATATATAGCCTTTATTATGTTCAGTTATGTCCCTTTTATACCTAGTTTGTTCAGGGTTTTTATCACGAACTGATGTTGAATTTTGCTAAAGGCTTTTTCTGTGTCTACTGAGGTGATCATGTGATTTTTGTTCTTTATTCTGTTTGTGTGATATATTACATTTATGGATTTGCATATGTTGAATGATCCTTGCATGCCTGGAATGAAACAAACTTGATCCTGATGTATGATCTTTTAAAAGTGTTGTTGAATTTGGTTTGTAAGTATTTCATTGAGAATTTTTCTTGTATGTTCATCAAGGAAATTGGTCTCTTGTTTTCTATTTTGTCATGTCCTTATTTAGTTTTGATATCACAGGAATAGTGGCTTTATAGAATGAATTTGTTAGTATTCCTTTCCTTTCTATTTTATTGAATAGTTGAGGAGCATTGGTGTTAATTCTTCTTTAAAGGTCCTATAGAATTCAGCAGTGAGTCCATCTTATCCTGGGCTTTTCTTTGTTGGTAGACTATTATTTCACGTTTTTGCTACTTATAGATCTATTTAGGTAATTTATATGTTCTTAGTTCAATTTTGTTAGGTCATGCACATCTAGACATTTATCTATTTCTTCTATATTTTCCAGCTTATTAGAATGCAAGTTTTTGAAGTATTACAGAATGATCCTCCAAATTTCATTGGAATTTATTGCTAATATAACCTTTCTCATCTGTAATTTTTTTTTTTTATGGCAGTACTGAAGTTTGAACTCTAAGTTTCATGTTTACTAGACAGGTGCTCTACCCCTTCAGACCTTTTTGCTCTGGTTATTTTTCAGATGTGGTTTTGCTTCTTTGACTGGCCTGGCCTGGACCATGAGTCTCTTATTTATGCTTCTTAGTAGCTGAGATGATAGGCACATGCTGCATGCCACCCTACCCAGTCTCTGCTGTTGAGATGGGGTCTTGAGAACTTTTTGCCTGCACTGGCTTGGAATGATGATCCTTCCAATCTCAGCCTTCCATGTATCTGGAATGAGTGGCACACATCAACATGCTCACCTACCTTTATTATAAAGAGGTCTGCTTCCTCTGTCTTTTTGTTAGTTTAGTAAGGGTTTGTCAGTCTTGTTTATCTTTTCAAAGAATCAATTATTTTTTTCACTTATTCTTTGTATTGTCCTTTCAGTCTTTATTTTGTTATTTTCTTTTTGTTTTTTGGGGGTTTTTTTGCAGTACTGGGACTTGAACTCAGGGACTTCACCTTGAGCCACTCCACCAGCTCTATTTTTGTGACAGGTTTTTTGAGATAGGGTCTCGTGGAACTATTTGCCTGGGCTGGCTTCAAACCGCAATCCTCCTGATCTCTGCCTCCTGAATAGATAGGATTATAGGCAAGAGCCACAGATGCCTGACTCATTTTGTTATTTTCTACCCTCAACATTGCTATTTCTTTCTGTCTATCTGCTTTTGGGTTGGCTTGTTTTTGTTTTTCTAAGAGATCAAGGTGCTTCACTAGGTTGCTTATTGGGGATCTGATTGTTTAATGAAAGTACTCATAGCTATAAACTTCTACCTAAGTACTGCCTTTGCTGGGTCCCAAAGTTTCTGGTAAGGTGTGTTTTCATTATCACTTGGTTCAAGGAATTTTTTTATTTACCGCTTATTTCTTCAATGACCTACTGATCAGCCAAAAGTGAACTGTTTGGTCTCTACATGGTTGGATATTTTCTGTACTTTTTCATGCTATTGATTTCTAGTTTTATTGCATTGTAGTCCACAGTTTTGGAGAAAGTTCTGTGGGCTGCTGAGAAAAATGCATATTCTGTGACTATTGGGTGGATTATTATGTAGATGTCTGTTAGGTCTATTTGATCTATAGTGTTGTTTAATTCTGAAGGGGTTTTTGTTGGTATTTTTTCCTGGATTATTTATCTATTGGTGATATTAGGGGATTAAAGTCATCCACTATCATTGTCTTGGGGCTTATCTATATTTTTATGTCCAGTTGTGTTTGCTTTATGAAATTGGATGTGCTGATGTTTGGTCCATTTATGCTTATAATCGTCATCTCTTCCTGTTGGATTGTTCTCCATGTTGGTATGAAGTGACTTTCTTTGTTCTTCTGACTAATTTTGGTTTGAAGTCTGCTTTGTCAGATTTAAGTATAGCTACTCCTGCTTGCTTTTAGGCCTCAGAGTTTTTAGCCTCCACACAGCAGTTCAACTCCCTGTGCTAAGCAGAGGCTATGGAAGTTACTTGATTTGGAGGGTTGATCTAGGGCCCTCAGACCAAACTGGCAGCTCATATGTGCTGGAATGCAGTTCCTGAAGGTGGGCCTCAGTTCTTTCAGACTCTGCTTAGCAGTTTGCCTTTCTATTGGGAGTAGGAGCTATGGAAATCATGTGATTTAGAAGGCCTAGTTAGGGGCCCTGGATCCACTTGGTAGCACGCACTGGGATGCATTTCTTAGAGGTGGGCCTCAGTGCTTTCAGAATCTACCTAGCAGTTCACCTCCCTGTGAAAGGGAGGAAGCCATGATTTAGAAGTTCTGTCCTTAGGGCCTTCTGACCTACCTTTTTTCCAATACATGTACTCATGATGCAGGCCCTGGAGGCCTAATGTTACACCAAGCACAGGGTGCATGTTTTGTTTCTACCTCAACCTTCAGGAGATGAGATTTACTCCTAGCCATGGAGGGTGGGCTTATGACCACCAGGCCCTTTACCTTAAGTGTTTCCCACTGCCTGAACTTCTGTGAGACCATGTCAGATCATCTCCCTCTCTGTGACCACCTTTCATGGCCATCTGCCATTCAGACACTGTGGCAGGGTGTTCCAAGTCTACTTGAACCAGCCATGGTTGTTCCTTGTTTCAAACTCCCAAAGTAACTCAGTGTCAAACAGTAGCCTTCTCTCAAGATAGTGTTTTATTATAGCTCTTGAGGTAAAGGAGAGACAAAATGTCTTTCTTCACTGAAGACTAGAGCACTAAATCCCTGCACTGAGTTTGTCTTGCAGAAAGGGTGGGCTTATTGTGTGCTTAGAATTTCATCTCTCAGCAGTGCTATCTGGCTTACATTGTCACTGTGTCTTTAGCTTCCCCTCCCCCTCCTAGGGAGCCAAGGAAGGGTTTGGAACTGTTCAGTGATTTTTCTCTTTGCCACAGTTTCTCAATTCTTTTTTGTTGTCCTCCCGCCTCTTTCTCATCTTCCCAATAGTCATTCTCTCTTCAGAATATAGTGTCCCCTGTGTTACTTGGCATGTCTCATTCACAGAGTCAAAATGCAGAATGCTTCTAATTTACCATCTTTTCTCTTCCCTATCCTTATTCTTTCTTTATTTGGTGTCCTTATTTGAGATAAAGTTACAATACCAAAGAATAAAAATCAAATTTTTCTTCAGAATTTTATGCTCTGGCATTATTAATAATAGTGAAAAATAAAACAGTATAGACCTCTAATTATTGGAAATGGTTTAAGTAAGTTTAAAACATCCACACAATGGGATGGTAGTCAGCCATATAAGAATACTTATTGAAATGGGAAATTGGTCTTGACAAGAAAAATAAAACAGAATACATGGTCTGACTTTATGGTAGTGATATACCATGATCTTAGCAGGGGTTACATTTAGATAGTTGAATTGGTGGTGATTTTTTTACTGATTTCTTTGTACTTCTCTGCATTGAATACTTACTATTTTTTAAAATTAGAAACATGTAAAGATAACTTCACTAAAGAGAAGAGGAAAACAATGAGTGTAGAGGCACTACCCAGTCTGCTTTTGCCAGAGGGCATGACACCGAGTTCAGGCTAATCCACTGTCCTCTGCCATTAAACCCCACTGGTAAACAAGCTAAGAGAAAGGAAGACTGCATCAGACCCACAAGATGTGGAATGGAGGACTTTATTCTCAGGCTCCTTGTACAAACTGGTACATGAAACATTCTCAGGTTTAATTACTGTTCCTCAACCTATTTGAAGAAACTCATTATCTAATTATCATGATCTAGTTTTCCTCCAAATCCCGGCTTGAATATCCCCCTCTACTATTAAACATATACTGATCATAATTGCTGGGTTACTTGTAGTATCTGATAGTACTTTTACAGAATAAATCTTAAACCACTAGGTTGGTTTTAAGTTATGCTTTGTGTTTTGCAAAGGCACAAAAGCACTTTTAACTTAATTTGCAAATGAAGAAGTAAAGATCATTTCTGTTCACCTTTATCTTTACTTGATATTAAATCATCTGCCACATTTGTCACTATCCCTGTGCCTGGCATTTCCTGCATGTTAGTAATACTGATTCTATCTGGTCACCTGCCAAAAGGAAATCAGGTGTCAACAGTCACTTCTCTGTTCCAGAGTTCTTAAAGGAAATGAAGGCATATTCTCTAGGCTCAAACACATCCACAAAAAAGTGACAAATTTAAATGTGTTTCTTCAATTTAAGAATGCTGAACTCATAGTGTAAGTGTTTAAGTATACAGGTTGCTCCATAATTATATGAAGCAGAGAATAAAGATAAGTCTGGAACTCAAGAATGCTTCTATCAAATATTAGGGGTTTTGTCAGGCACCAGTAATTCATGCCTGTCATACTAGCTACTTAGGAGGCTGAGATCAGGGGGATCACAGTTTGAGGCCAGCCCATCTCCAAAATAACCAGAGTAAAGTAGACTGGAGGTGAGTCTCAAGTGGGACAGCACCTGTTTTGCAAGCTCAAAGCCTGAGTTTAAACCTCAGTCCCACCAAAATAAATAAATAAATAAGATTTTTAAATCAGGTTATTATAAATAGCTTGTTGTGGGGAAATGACCCAAACTTCTTGTTTTTTTCCTATAAGTGCTTCTAGAAGACAATGAGAAAGGAATTTAAATAATACTAAAAATTTTTTTAAATGATACTAAAATTAAAAAGTACTTGATTGACAGGGAAATGATTTACTCAAATAGTTGTAACTAAATTGGTTTGAAAAATCTCACGGTAGAGATTATATTCTTTGTGTTAGTGGACCTAAAGAGCCATCAGGCACACAAGTTCCACCCAGATCAACAGTGACTGTGGGTGAAACCCCAGACCTCTCTAAGTGGAGGTAGTTTAGTCAGTAAAAAATTTCAGTTTGCAGAGCAATTTTGTTCAGTTCATGTTTAATGGTAAGAGGAAATAGTTAAGCTCATATTGATGAAGAATTGAACTTGATCATCTATCAAGTACATTCCACTCTGAAATGCATTTGAAATATATATATGTATATGTGCATGTGCATATACATATATATCATTTATTCTCAAAACATTTATTTATTTTAAAACATAAATTATACTAGAGATGAAAGCTACTCCACTTCTATTTGTAGCCAATTACCACCTCAATATGTTTCACCTTATATAAATTCATTTATTCTTTTACTCATTTCTAGTATGTGATGATATAACTATAAAATCATCATTTGGTTATTTGAGTAACACAAAATAACAAATAGTTTAAAAATCACTTCCACTTGACTTTGAAATCTATTACATGCATTGTTTTTCCAGAAAATTTACCTCATAATTATGTTGTGTGAGAGTGAAATGAGTTTCTATTTCAAATTTACACTGAATTCTCACTGCTGGGTGATGAGCAGAAGCAACCCAAGGTTAACATTTGCCATGTTACCACAGATAATTAGGATTGATTATATGTGTCTTTAACTCTAAGTTTGATATCAATTCTTATGAGTTCATAAGAGTTCATATGAGTTCATATGAGTTCTTCATCATCTGCTGTTTTGTACCCTCTTTTAGACTTTACCACGATCTCCTTCTCATTTCCTTTGATGAAGCTTTCACAGTGTGTGCATACTTTTGGGAACTTTGTTTCATATCCCCTATGAGCATTATCTTCTCTGTTTCTATTAGAGAGGCCTCTCACAAAACAAAAGTAGGAAATCCTTTAGAAAGTGTATTCTTACTTATGTTTACTGTATTAATAAGTTGTTAGTATACAAGAATAATTCTAATCTTCCCTACTGCCCTCCAAACTTCATCATAACTGAATTCAATTTGGGTTAGCCTAGATAAAGATTGTCTTGGAAGGCTGGTAATGAACCTCAGTGGTAGAGCACTTGCTTGCATGTGCAAGATCCTGGGTTTGATCCCCAGAACTGAAAAAAAAAAAGAGTGAAGATTGTCTTACAGACTTTTCTTGTTTAGTGAACTTCCTACTTCACTGCTATCATTCTCCATCAGAGCTTTGAATAGCTCTTGCACTATTCACTGAACTCTTCCACTAGTCACTCTATGTATTTGTTCCCTTGTCAGCCGATATTTATTTATTTATTCATTCATTCTTTTTTTGGCAATAAGCTTCATCCCCAGGCCTAAATGCTTTTTGTTTATTTGTTTGCTTTTTTTGGTGCTGGGTATTGAATTTAGGGGCTTATGCATGTTAAGCAGGTGCTCTATCACTGAGCTATACTGCTAGCTTTTTTTTTAATTTTAAAAAGTTCATCTCAATAATAACCTCAAAGTGTTTGATTTTGTTTTACAGTACTTCAAGGACCCACTTCCCAGTGCTAATGCAATATATTTTAACCACCAAAATACTATCACCTGGATTTATTAGGCTCTTTGTAGCTGAAACATTAATAGCCATTTATTCCACAAAGTCTCAGCCTAGTGTACTTTTAGTACAGTGCTATTAATTACTAAATTTTTAAATAAACTCATTTAAAACTTCTGAGGCTTCATGTATTTATCTGCTCATTCAACGAATATTAATGACTATATACTGTGGGCCAGCATTCTTCTAGCTGCCGTGGATATTATAGTTAATGTAGCAGACTGAATGCCTACTTTCAGAGAATATTTTTTAGTTGGGAGAGTTGGAAAGCAAACAGAAAGGCAAAAGAAATTGTGATAAGAGTTATGGAGAAAAAAATAATTGATTAACAGAATGTATTCAAATTAGGATTCAAATTAGGTGGTCATGAAGATATCTGAGGGGGAGATATTTGAGTTGATTCCCTAATGACCAAAGCAAATCAAACAAGCAGACAGACAAACGTGATGGTCTGAGCCCTTAGAGCAAATGCATAGGCCATATGGAGGAACAAGTCTGGCATGGCCTCCGATTGGAACACAGTGAATGAGCAGAAGAGTGGAATGAAATAAGTTTCAGGACATAGGTGAGGTCCAAGTCATGTCAACATTGTAGACTGCAGAAGAAGACAGCAGTGGAAACCTTTAGAGGGCTTTATTTATTGAATGCACACTGCAAAAAGTATTTTTTAAAGATCATTTGCTGAGTCTAGATATACCAGTAGCAAAGGCAGAAGCAGAAATGGGTTTCAGCAGGTCTTTGCATTACTTAGGTGAGAGAAAATGGTGGCTTGGACCAAGGTAGTAGCTGTGGAGATGCTGAGGAGTAGACATATGAAGGATATACTTTGAAAGTAATACTTAATACAATTTGCTGCAGAGTTGATCGATGATAAAGGAACTATGAAATTAGAAAGATTCCTAAAAAATTTTTTTGGCCTAGGCTGCTGGGTTGATAATGGCTCAATTTTCTGCAAGGGAGATGACTATAGAAAAGGAAGGCTGTTAGAGTAGAAGCACTGTTATAGTTTGGGTCTTAAGTATTTCTCCAAAAGCCTACCTGTTAAAGGTTCTGTCTCTAACATGGTGCTTTTTGGGATGTGGTGGAACCTTTAAGAAGCTGGGCCTAGTGGGAGGTCTTCAAGTCATTGTGGCATGCCTTTGAAGGGGATAATGGGACCCTCCTCCCCTTTATCCTCCTCTCTCTCTTTGGCATCCTGACCAAAAGGTGAGCAGCTTTGTTTTGCCATGAGTTTCTGCCATGATGTGTTTCCACAGGCTCAAAGAAACAGGGCCAACTGATTATGAAATGAAACCTTCAAAACTGTGAGCCAAAACAAATCTTTTCTCTTTATAAGTTGATTTTATCTCAGGCATCTGTTATAGTGATGAAAAGCTGACTAACACAGACAGGGACTATCATTGAGTTTTGGTTGTTAACTTTGAGATGCCTATTAAACTTCCAGTAGAGATCTCAAGCAGGCAGTTGAACTTTGATTCTGGAGGTCAGGTGAGGTCAGAGCCAGATATATAAAAATATGGAAGGCCAAATGAGATCAAATAAAGCAATCTGTTCAAATCTTCAATTTTTAAAATAGCACTCATATGATCTTTTGGTTTCTCTTTCATTGGTGGTTAGGATTCTAACCATTTTTGTTATAAAAGTGGAACTTTTTGCAGAAAGTCATCCTTTTGAGGTAGTCCTTTTCCAAACGCATTTATTTTAAGGATGTGCTTATATGATCAGGGGAAAAGGAACCTTATCTTCTCCTCTGGTGTGTGTAATTGTGTGTGTGTGAAAGAAAGAAAGAGAGAGAGAGAGAGAGAGAGAGAGTCTCTTGTTATATAGCACAGACTGGTCTTGAAGTCACTGAGTAGGCCAGGCTGGCCTCAAACTTGTGATCTTTCTGCCCATCCTGAATGCTGGGATTAGATGCATATACCACCACCACACCTGGCTTTCAGTCTCAGATAAAATCTCTGTAGGAAAAACGTCATGCAGTGGCTAAAAAATATTATCAATATAATAATATATTATCTGGGAACAAGGGTCAGAAATTCCATAAGTAAACATTCTTGTGAGATTTCCTGGCAGATGTAATAAATACAGAAGTTCATTCAGGATCCCAAAAAACAGATAAATAATCTCATAGTTTTCTATAGAAAACCCCCACACATATTGTAACTTTAAAATTGCTTCTTTGCTTATCACTGGAGGAGTGATATCAGAGCTTGGCACCCATAATATATATACTGACAACTTGTGTCATTCCTTGACACTTTTTAATAAAGTCTCTAAGTATTCCAGGAGTGCATAACTTCGTGGCTCCACATAGTCATGCTAAAGACCATCCTTCTGCAAGAATTCCTGGATACATGTTATTTAGGTTTTGTTTTTCAATGTTAACCAAATGAATCCTGCCATATTGAAAGTTTTTAGAATCTAGAAATGATGTTTCTCTTTTTATGAATGATTGTTATTTGTTATTTCATCAGTATAACTTGAAAGTTCTCACTGCCTCTTTCATCATGATTAGGGATAGAATTGGACAAATAAATAAATGTCCAATTCAGTGGATTTACCCAATGGTATGTATGAGTGTTGCTTTTGTTGTTTAAATTTTGTTTTGTAATGCTTTGTTTTAGTGTAATAGCAACTCCTTCCTGAATGGGTCCACTTATAATCCCAGAGGAACTAGTAAACTATGAAAAGTTGTCTACTGCAACCAAAGAAAATTGTCCTTGTTCTCTCCCCCAGCCAAATGCATTCAAATCACTCTTGTAATGTCAAGTGCCAGCTTTGAAGTTATGGAGACTTCTGTCAGTAGAACTGTTTCTACCAATTCACTGTTCTCTTTTTTCTGTTGATGCACATAGCTATTAATCCACATCAAGCTCTGTGCTAGCCTAAAAAAATTCTAATGCCATAACAATCTCACTCATCAATGTTTCAAATTCTAAGAAAAGCATTCTTGTTATTGTTTGACATATGTGCAACATTTAAAGTCTGTTTTTTAACTGCTGTTTATTTGCTCTTTGCATTTCAAATGAATTGTGACATTTTCTTTTCCTTTGTCTTATTAATAATGTTCCAAATGCATTATGGGAAAAATAGTCATCTTTATAAGACAAGAGAAATATTCCAATTCTTATTACATAAATGGAAATTCAAAGTGAGATTAATAGATATATTTGGGTAAGTAATTAAAATTCATTCACTTAATGCATTTTTAAGTCCCAGTTATTGTGCTATTGATAGAGAAAATAATGATGAATATGATACAGTCCCTGCTTCTGAGAGGCTTAGGAGGTAGTAGAGGGAAATGGATATCTAAAAAGGTAAGCACACCGAAGTGTTCAATGAACTGTGATGGTGATATGCGGAAGAAGGGAGGGATTTTGAGTTCTGCCATAACAGACTTCTTTTTAAAGGAAAATAAACCACATTATCAGCATAATCCTCATTCCTTTTACTGAATTGTTTTGTTTTAAAAAGCTATCATTAAAGATGTTTTTGCTTCTGTGATCCCAAAGTATCTTTTGAAACACAAAAATGTTAGCAATTCAATTTGGGAGGTGGTTAAGGGTTCAGACAGGATCTCAGGCTGACCTCAAACTCACTTTGTGGCCCACACTGGCCTCGAACTCACTATCCTCCTGCTTTAGTCTCTGTGCTAAGAATATAGGTTTGAAGCACCACACATAGTTAACAACTTATTTTTTGGTTCACAAGGATGTTCTTCTCAAAGTGTTTGGTCAGTAATGATACTAAAATTTGGACATGATTTAGACATAGCCCTGACTTTTGCATAGAATCCTCAAACTCTTTGAAACTTACACCCTCTGGCCATGTTCACCAGATGATTGTTCAATACAATTGAATTAAATTAAACTATCATTTGAGAACCAATCCAAAACAATGGAAATTATATTTTCAAGTTTATGTTTTGGGACCCAATATAAATTCTACTTCCCCCACTTTTAGAACAATTTCAACAGGTTTCGTTTTTCTACTTTCATATGTAGATACAAAGTACATCCACCATATTCATCCTCATTCCCCCTTTCCTTGTGCCTACCTCCCTCCCACTGGTTCCCATTCCCTGATAAGATTTATTCTTCCCCCTGCCCTTCATTTTTTTTAAATTAAGTGTATATTGATAGTCCAAGGGAGTTTCTTCTTGGTAATTTAGGTCTGTATACACTGTGCTTTTTTCAAATAATCCCCTCCCCTCTGTCACTTACTCATTCTCTATCACCATGCTCTCCCAATATCCAACAGCTTACTGTACAGTGTATTATATTACATTCATATATAGATGGGTTGTTTCAATATTGTTCAATTCTCCAACATTTTCTTTCTTTCTCCCACCTTCCATAGCCCCCTCAGAAAGACTCACTAATACAATTTTGTTCTCTCTTTCTCTCTCTCTCTATATATATATATAAATTATCATATAATTTTTCTATATAAATTTAACTTATAGGTCTAGTTTCCACATATGAGAGAAAACATGTCACCTTTGATTTTTTGAGCTTGGGTTACTTCACTTAACATGAAGTTCACCAGATCCATCAGTTTACCTGCAGACAACATAATTTCATGCTTCTTTATGGCTGAATAAAACTCCATTGTGTATATATACCACATTTTCTTAAACTACCAGTTGTGAGGCATTTGGGGGCTTCCAAAGCTTGGCTGTTATAAATAGTGCTGCAATAAACATGGGTGTTCAAGGGCTCTATCATAACCTGGAGTATATTCTTTTGGATATGTGCTTTGGAGTGGTATTGCTGGATGATGTAATTCTGTTTTCAGTTCGTTGGGGGACCTCCATATTGCCTTCCATAGTGGTTGCACTAATTTACATTTCTACCAACAGTATAGAAGTGTGCCTTTTTCTCCAATTCCTCGCAAGCATTTGTTTTTGTTTGTGTTATTGATGATAGCCATTGTGACTGGGATGAGGTGGAATCTCAGTGTAGTTCTGATTTGCATTTCCTATGTGGTCAAGGATGTTGAGCATTTCTTCATGTGTTTATTGGCCATTTATACTTCTTTTTTTTTTTTTTTTTTTTTTTTTTTTTTTTTTTCTGGTTTTATTTTTTTATTTTATTTTTTTTTTTGTAGGGGAAGTCTCTCCTTTTATTTTTTTTTTTTCATTTTTCTTTTATTATTCATATGTGCATACAAGGCTTGGTTCATTTCTCCCCCCTGCCCCCACCCCCTCCCTTACCACCCACTCCACCCCCTCCCGCTCCCCCCCTCAATACCCAGCAGAAACTATTTTGCCCTTATCTCTAATTTTGTTGTAGAGAGAGTATAAGCAATAATAGGAAGGAACAAGGGGTTTTGCTGGTTGAGATAAGGATAGCTATACAGGGCATTGACTCACATTGATTTCCTGTGCGTGGGTGTTACCTTCTAGGTTAATTCTTTTTGATCTAACCTTTTCTCTAGTTCCTGGTCCCCTTTTCCTATTGGCCTCAGTTGCTTTAAGGTATCTGCTTTAGTTTCTCTGCGTTAAGGGCAACAAATGCTAGCTAGTTTTTTAGGTGTCTTACCTATCCTCACCCCTCCCTTGTGTGCTCTCGCTTTTATCATGTGCTCATAGTCCAATCCCCTTGTTGTGTTTGCCCTTGATCTAATGTCCACATATGAGGGAGAACATACGATTTTTGGTCTTTTGAGCCAGGCTAACCTCACTCAGAATGATGTTCTCCAATTCCATCCATTTACCAGCGAATGATAACATTTCGTTCTTCTTCATGGCTGCATAAAATTCCATTGTGTATAGATACCACATTTTCTTAATCCATTCGTCAGTGCTGGGACATCTTGGCTGTTTCCATAACTTGGCTATTGTGAATAGTGCCGCAATAAACATGGATGTGCAGGTGCCTCTGGAGTAACAGTCTTTTGGGTATATCCCCAAGAGTGGTATTGCTGGATCAAATGGTAGATCAATGTCCAGCTTTTTAAGTAGCCTCCAAATTTTTTTCCAGAGTGGTTGTACTAGTCTACATTCCCACCAACAGTGTAAAAGGGTTCCTTTTTCCCCACATCCTCGCCAACACCTGTTGTTGGTGGTGTTGCTGATGATGGCTATTCTAACAGGGGTGAGGTGGAATCTTAGTGTGGTTTTAATTTGCATTTCCTTTATTGCTAGAGATGGTGAGCATTTTTTCATGTGTTTTCTGGCCATTTGAATTTCTTCTTTTGAGAAAGTTCTGTTTAGTTCACATGCCCATTTCTTTATTGGTTCATTAGTTTTGGGAGAATTTAGTTTTTTAAGTTCCCTGTATATTCTGGTTATCAGTCCTTTGTCTGATGTATAATTGGCAAATATTTTCTCCCACTCTGTGGGTGTTCTCTTCAGTTTAGAGACCATTTCTTTTGATGAACAGAAGCTTTTTAGTTTTATGAGGTCCCATTTATCTATGCTATCTCTTAGTTGCTGTGCTGCTGGGGTTTCATTGAGAAAGTTCTTACCTATACCTACTAACTCCAGAGTATTTCCTACTCTTTCTTGTATCAACTTAAGAGTTTGGGGTCTGATATTAAGATCCTTGATCCATTTTGACTTAATCTTGGTATAGGGTGATATACATGGATCTAGTTTCAGTTTTTTGCAGACTGCTAACCAGTTTTCCCAGCAGTTTTTGTTGAAGAGGCTGCTATTTCTCCATCGTATATTTTTAGCTCCTTTGTCAAAGATAAGTTGCTCATAGTTGTGTGGCTTCATATCTGGATCCTCTATTCTGTTCCACTGGTCTTCATGTCTGTTTTTGTGCCAGTACCATGCTGTTTTTATTGTTATTGCTTTGTAATATAGTTTGAAGTCAGGTATTGTGATACCTCCTGCATTGTTCTTTTGACTGAGTATTGCCTTGGCTATTCGTGGCCTCTTGTGTTTCCATATAAATTTCACAGTAGATTTTTCAATCTCTTTAATGAATGTCATTGGAATTTTGATGGGAATTGCATTAAACATGTAGATTACTTTGGGGAGTATCGACATTTTTACTATGTTGATTCTACCAATCCATGAGCATGGGAGATCTCTCCACTTTCTATAGTCTTCCTCAATCTCTTTCTTCAGAAGTGTATAGTTTTCCTTGTAGAGGTCTTTCACATCTTTTGTTAGGTTTACACCTAGGTATTTGATTTTGTTTGAGGCTATTGTAAATGGAATTGTTTTCATACATTCTTTTTCCGTTTGCTCATTGTTAGTGTATAGAAATGCTAATGATTTTTCTATGTTGATTTTATATCCTGCTACTTTGCTATAGCTATTGATGATGTCTAGAAGCTTCTGAGTAGAGTTTTTTGGGTCTTTAAGGTATAGGATCATGTCGTCTGCAAATAGGGATATTTTGACAGTTTCTTTACCTATTTGTATTCCTTTTATTCCTTCTTCTTGCCTAATTGCTCTGGCTAGGAATTCCAGTACTATGTTGAATAGGAGTGGAGATAGTGGGCATCCTTGTCTGGTTCCTGATTTTAGAGGGAACGGTTTTAATTTTTCTCCGTTAAGTATAATGCTGGCTGTAGGTTTGTCATATATAGCTTTTATAATGTTGAGGAACTTTCCTTCTATTCCTAGTTTTCTTAGAGCTTTTATCATGAAATGATGTTGGATCTTATCAAAGGCTTTTTCTGCGTCTATTGAGATGATCAAGTGGTTTTTGTCTTTGCTTATGTTAATGTGGTTTATTACGTTTATTGATTTTCGTATGTTGAACCACCCCTGCATCCCTGGGATGAAGCCTACCTGGTCGTGGTGGATAATCTTTTTGATGTGTTGCTGAATTCGGTTTGCCATTATTTTGTTGAGGATTTTTGCATCAATGTTCATTAAGGAGATTGGCCTATAGTTCTCCTTTTTGGAGGTGTCTTTGCCTGGTTTTGGGATAAGTGTAATAGTGGCTTCATAAAATGTGTTTGGCAGTTTTCCTTCCCTTTCTATTTCATGGAACAGTTTAAGGAGGGTTGGTATCAGTTCTTCTTTAAAGGTCTGATAGAATTCAGCAGAGAATCCGTCAGGTCCTGGACTTTTCTTTTTGGGGAGACTCTTGATTGCTGCTTCAATTTCATTTTGTGTTATAGGTCTATTCAGGTGATTAATTTCCTCTTGGTTCAGTTTTGGATGATCATATGTATCTAGAAATCTGTCCATTTCTTTTAGATTTTCAAATTTATTTGAATATAGGTTCTCAAAGTAGTCTCTGATGATTTCCTGGACTTCCATGGTGTTTGTTGTTATCTCCCCTTTTGCATTCCTGATTCTACTAATTTGGGTTTTTTCTCTCCTCATTTTAGTCAGGTTTGCCAGGGGTCTATCGATCTTGTTTATTTTTTCAAAGAACCAACTTTTTGTTTCATTAATTCTTTGTATGGTTTTTTTGGTTTCTATTTCGTTGATTTCAGCTCTTATTTTTATTATTTCTCTCCTTCTATTTGTTTTGGGATTTGCTTGTTCTTGTTTTTCTAGGAGTTTGAGATGTATCATTAGGTCATTGATTTGGGATCTTTCAATCTTTTTAATATATGCACTCATGGCTATAAACTTTCCTCTCAAGACTGCCTTAGCTGTGTCCCATAGGTTCCGGTAGGTTGTGTTTTCATTTTCATTGACTTCTAGGAACTTTTTAATTTCCTCTTTTATTGCATCGATGATCCATTCTTCATTAAGTAATGAGTTATTTAGTTTCCAGCTGTTTGCATGTTTTTTGTCTTTACTTTTGTTGTTGAGTTCTACTTTTACTGCATTGTGGTCAGATAGTATGCACGGTATTATTTCTATTTTCTTATATTTGCTGAGGCTTGCTTTGTGCCCTAGGATATGATCTATTTTGGAGAAGGTTCCATGGGCTGCTGAGAAGAATGTATATTGTGTAGAGGTTGGATGAAATGTTCTATAGACATCTACTAGGTCCACTTGATGTATTGCATATTTTAGATCTTGGATTTCTTTATTGAGTTTTTGTTTGGATGACCTATCTATTGATGATAATGGAGTGTTAAAGTCTCCCACAACCACTGTGTTGGCGTTTATATATGCTTTTAGGTCTTTTAGGGTATGTTTGATGAAATTGGGTGCGTTGACATTGGGTGCGTACAGATTGATGATTATTATTTCCTTTTGGTCTATTTCCCCTTTTATTAGTATGGAATGTCCTTCTTTGTCTCGTTTGATCAATGTAGGTTTGAAGTCTACTTTGTCAGAGATAAGTATTGCTACTCCTGCTTGTTTTCGGGGGCCATTAGCTTGGTAAATCTTCTTCCAGCCTTTCATCCTAAGCATATGCTTATTTCTGTCGGTGAGATGAGTCTCCTGTAAGCAACAAATTGTTGGATCTTCTTTTTTAATCCATTTTGTCAAACGGTGTCTTTTGATGGGTGAATTAAGTCCATTGACATTAAGTGTTAGTACTGATAGGTATGTGGTGATTCCTGCCATTTAGTTATCTTAGTTGTTTGAAGGTTTGATTGTGTGTACCTAACTTGATGTTACTCTCTACTGTCTTGCTTTTTCTTATCCTGTGGTTTGGTGCTGCCTGCCTTTTCATGGTTAAGTTGGGTGTCACTTTCTGTGTGCAGGATCCCTTGCAGAATCTTTTGTAATGGTGGCTTTGTGGTCACATATTGTTTTAGTTTCTGCTTATCATGGAAGACTTTTATTGCTCCATCTATTTTGAATGATAACTTTGCTGGGTAGAGTATCCTGGGGTTGAAGTTATTTTCATTCAGTGCCCGGAAGATCTCACCCCACGCTCTTCTTGCTTTTAATGTTTCTGTTGAGAAGTCTGCTGTGATTTTGATGGGTTTACCTTTGTATGTTACTTGTTTTTTCTCTCTTGCAGCCTTCAATATTCTTTCCTTAGTTTCTGAACTTGTTGTTTTAATGATGATATGTCGTGGAGTAGTTCTATTTTGATCTGGTCTGTTTGGTGTCCTGGAGGCCTCTTGCATTTGTATGGGAATATCTTTCTCTAGATTTGGGAAATTTTCCGTTATTATTTTGTTGAATATATTACGCATTCCCTTCGCTTGCACCTCTTCTCCTTCTTCGATGCCCATGATTCTCAAGTTTGGTCTTTTGATGGAGTCGGTGAGTTCTTGCATTTTCTTTTCACAGGTCTTGAGTTGTTTAATTAATAGTTCTTCTGTTTTTCCTTTAATTACCATTTCATCTTCAAGTTCTGAGATTCTGTCTTCTGTTTGTTCTATTCTGCTGGATTGGCTTTCCGTTTTGTTCTGCAGTTCTGTTTCGTTCTTTTTTCTGAGGTTTTCCATATCCTGGCTGTTTTCTTCTTTATTGTTGTCTATTTTTGTCCTGAGTTCATTTATCCATTTATTCATTGTGTTCTCTCTTTCACTTTGGTGTTTATACAGTGCTTCTATGGTTTCCTTTATTTCTTCTTTTGCTTTTTCAAATTCTCTATTTTTATTGTCTTGGAATTTCTTGAGTGTCTCCTGTACATTTTGGTTGACCCTATCCAGTATCATCTCTATAAAATTCTCATTGAGTACTTGTAGTATGTCTTCTTTTAAATTATTCTTGTAGGCTTCATTGGGTCCTTTGGCATAGTTTATCTTCATTTTGTTGGAGTCTGGCTCTGAGTTTCTGTTCTCTTCATTCCCCTCTGGTTCCTGTACTAATTTTTTGCTGTGGGGAAACTGGTTTCCTTGTTTTTTCTGTCTTCCTGTCATTGTCCTTGGTGTTGTTACTGTCCCTGTACTGTGTGTAATTAAGTATTTTCTAGCTTGTAATAATAACAATGGTAATATTGAGAACGGAAGAGTGAGCTGAGATGGAAAGCAAGAAGTTAAAGAAAAGGGGAAAACAAATATACAGACAAGAGGGAGAAAGCAGAACAAGGTATCAGACAAGAGAGTTTCAAAGGTATAAACAGGGAGTGTTAGTGTACTAATCCACAGTAAGCTGAACAGACAATAGAGAGACAGAGAGAGGATTGAAAATCAAAGATAAAAAAAATAAAAAAATAAGTATATGAAAGTAATATCTATTTATAAAAATGAATTAAAATAAAATGGAAAATAGGAAATTAAAAAAAAAAAAAAACCCAAAAAACTTCCAAGTTTATATGCAATGCAATTTCAGTCTTAATAATTTGGATGTCCGTCTCAATCTCCAGTCCTGGAGTTGGTGCCTCAGATGTTGTTCTGTAGTTGTCTCATCAAAGGGGATGCATAAAGTAGAACAAAACTACACTCACACACACACAGAAGAAAAAATAAAAAAAAAGCCCCACCAAGTGTCCCCAGTTCAAATGCAATAGTTTCAGTAAGTTTTTCGGCTTGCAGGTGTAATTCGGTTGTTCTCTCATCAAAGGTAGGGAGAAAAAGAAAAAAAAAAAAAGCGTCTGGAGACAGTTCTGAGAGTGGTGTCTACAACTGTGGCTTGCCTGCCTGCTGCTCTCAGCCTGTAGCTGGCGGCGTTATTTATGCAGATCTCTGGGGTGAGCTTAGCGCTCACCTGGTCCCACAGGCTTTGTTTGTTCAGAGTTCTCCTGTGCGGGGGAGGGGGGCCTCTGCTACAGGCTTTCCCCTTTCCAAGCACTGGGAAAGGCGACACTGCCCCGCGTTGTCAGGCCTGCGTGTTTATTTACAGTTCACGTGGGAAGTGGGTCTTCCCTCCTCTCACAAGCGTCCCCGCTCCTGGTTGCTGGCGCGCCCCGCTCCCGCCAGAGCCTCTCCGGCCCGCCCGGCTTGTTTATTTACAGTCCCGGGAAGGCTTCCCTTCCCCCAATCTTCAGCGCTCAGGGCGCCCCACCCTCTTTCCAGCGTGTCTTAACTGTTCTTACTGCTTAGTACTCAGTTTCTCTTTTTTTCCCGGGTGGAGGTCAGTCTGTCCAGGGGGCTATGCTGCTCTGGCCCAGGCTTGTCTGTGGGGGAACCGCGGTACCGCGAAGCTCACCTGGTCCGCGTCTTCCCAAGCCGTATGGGCGCCGGCCACTGGCGGCCCGGGGGCCTCCTCGGTTCTCCGTTTAACGTGAAGTGGAGATTCTCTGCGCCGGCTGGAGATGTGGAGGAGTCAAAGTTATGCCTTTTCTCGGTGATTATGCCTGCAAAGTGTGTCTCCAGCGTCTCTCCAAGATTTCACTATAGGAGGGTCGCTTTCTGCTTCCTCCCTCTAGCCGCCATCTTGGAATCTCCCCATTTATACTTCTTTAGAGAATTGTCAGTTCAATTCATTTGCTCGTTTATTGAGGAAGTTGTTGATTCTTTGAGAGGTTAGTTTTTTGATATACTTATTTTGAAAAGCACAAAATAAATCCTGTTTGGAATTAACTAAAGGATAGACCTTTCTTATTTTAAAGTTTCAGTTTCTCCTCTCTCGCCTCTTGTTTACCCCTCAACATAAAAATTTAGTCTCCAGAGTATCCCCCATGGATACTTAGGGGCAGATATATAAAAATTGTGCACCAGGCATGGAAAGCAACCAATCCAGATTAAGCAGTGTTACTGAAAAGATTGGCACATTAAAGTCTATCATACTCATAATCTCTATGTCTTTTTAACCTGACCAAATTTCTAAAGAATATCTTCCATCAAAATAAAGGAACAGACCCAGAAAGAGAAGACACTGTATAGAGATAGAATATGGGAAACTATCCAGGAGAAGAAAAAAGGGAATTGCATAGATGAAAACAAAGGAACAGCCAGGAAGGTAGCTAAGAACTGGAACAAAGAGCAATCAGGTCTTGGACTGAAGATGTAGCTCAATGATGAAGTGCTTGCTCCATGTATGCAAGCCCATGAGTCTGACCCCTAACACTTATGGGAGGAGGGGGAAACGACCAGCTAAGATGGTTCCATAGCAATGTTTCTAAGAAATAATATGAACTGCTAAAGATGTTGTGTTAATATTGAACTTGTGATAAATTGTACCAAGAAGTTATGAAAAAAGGTGGAAATTAGCAATAGGTAATAATGGTGTAATATCTGCATACAAATTATGCACATCTTCCCATATTTTTTAAGTCATCTCTATATTATTCATAGTACCTACTACATTGGAAATGCTATGCAAATAATTGTTATACTGTGTTGTTTAGGGAACAATAACTAGAAATAAGTGTGTGTATGTCCAGTGCAAATGCATTAAAAAAATATATTTTGGTGCTGAGAGTATAGGTGAAGTGGTAAAGTGCCTGCCTAGCAAGCATGAGGTCCTGAGTTCAAACCCCAGTACCACCAAAACCAAACAAAAATCTATTTTAAATCTTCAGTTGGTTAAATCTATGAATGTAGAACCCATTGCTATAGAGGTCCAAGTGTGTATAGGAGAGAGAGAGAGAGAGAGAGAGAGAGAGAGAGAGAGAGAGAGAGAAGGAATCTGTGTGGCAGTGGTAGGGGTGACCTGGGCCAGCCTCAAATTCTTGAATCCTTGAGAAACTATGTTTATTCAAGTCTGGACCATACTGAACTTTGCAGTTTTTCAGCTCCTTCAAGGGTCCTTATCTATAAGTTGTAGCATTTTCTTCCACTACAAAATTCATGAGAGCCATAACACTAGCCATATGAGGTGGTACCATTAACTCATTAAAATGACTTCAAGAAAAGTGCATTTTCTTTACATATTAGTAACAGTAGCCTTCCATATTTGAATGTTCCTAACCCTGGTATTCAACAAATTGGGGATAAAAGATATTTTTAATAAATTGTGTTTGTAATAAACACATACAGATATTTCTTCTTGTCATTATTCTCTAAACAATACACTATAACAACTATTTACATCATATTTACTCTGTATAAGTAATTACAGATAATCCAGATTGGGAGGATGTGTGTAAGTTATATGAAAATACAATATCATTTTAAATAAGGGACTTGAGCATCTATAGATTTTGGTACCTGATAGGATGTCCTAAAACCAATAATCCACAGATAATGAGGGATGACTGTATATTGAGATACATGACCATTTTTAGCCATACTTTTTATATCTTCCAATAATTTGTCCTGCTCTGCTTTCTAGATTGTTTTTCTTAACTTTATCACCTCATTTTTGTTGAATTTTTTGCCATAGATTTTTGATATTCAAAAGTTAATACTTTTATTATTATTTCTTTTTGTAATATTTTATTCTTACTTTTAGACACAATATTTTTCCTTTATGTACGAAAATATTAACTCTAATGGTATTACATTTTCTTCTCTGATCTTTGGATATCTCTTTCTGTAGATTTCTTGTGCCAGTCTTTTCCTTTGGAGACTTTCCTGATATGTCAAGTTATCCTTACTTAGATGTTCACTCATGTTTTAGAGTATGACATTATAAACCTGAGTGAAAAATCTGCATGTATGGTGATAGCTTAGTGATGGTAAAACTTCGCTGTAGTGGGGGATTAGCTAGCCATCCAGAATTTTCCTAGGGAACTCCAATTTCAGTTTCATATGTGTATTCTTGGGAGCCATTCAATTTCTCTTGAGAAATACCTTGAAGTCTCCTGCCTAAGAAGGCATTTTCCTGGCTACCAGCACTTTGAGAGCTGGGCCAGAGAAGGGGCAGAGCTTTTACAGGACAGTATTAAACTTGCACTCATTTAAGTCTTATTTCTTAGCCTTGTCTTCTGTGTGCCTGGAATCCTTGAAACTGAACTAGGGTTGTTCAATTTCTTTGGAGAACAAATTCTTCTCTCCTTCAGGAGAGTGTGAGGGGCTTGTGTGTGCACATATTTGTGTAAGATGATCTGGTAGTCCATCTAGTCTTCATTCAGACTTGTCACTACTGCTCTCACCTGCCCTCCTCACACCACATTCCTCCTTCCATGTTCAACCTCTCTGGATTTCTTGAAATATCACCCAACTATGTTTTCAACTATACTGCTCCATCTTCTCTGTCTTCCAAATAGTTGTTTAAATTCCACGTCCACTATTATAAGTATTCTCATTTTCTTTTCTTATAGGCAAATGTGTTTATTATTCTTCTGCTATCATTTTTGCAGTGTTAGTGGAAAGAGAGGAGATAAGCACACATAATTAAGTCACCATTTTTAACTAAAAGTCTGTTACAGGTTTTTATTCCTCTAGCAGTATCAAGGCAATCAGAACTTTTCACAAAAGCCCTTAGTCCTTCAACCTTTTTCTCCTACAGTTTGCAAAGTAGAATGATTATACTGTTTTGACCTAGTAACATGGATGAAAAAACTAAATAAATAATTGCTCACTATAAAATGTTTTCCTCTACAGCAGCTTAATAGAACTATTTATAACCTTTGCAATATTATTGTATGATTAGGTAGTTTGAGATTTGTTTGAGAGAAGTGCAAAATATTACTAAATAGGTTGAAAGGCTACTAGTCTCTGAATAGACATTACACTATTTTAAGCTATTTTAACTATTTGGGCTACCAAAAGTTAAAAATAGAAAAGAATTTTGTAAGTAACTTCATTTTTTCTTCCCAATATTTTCTAATCTCTCTGGGACCACTTAAAGTAATTAATACTTCAAGATTTCAAATTTAAGCATTTCTTCAATACATATGGATCAAATTTCTACTTAATAATTGCTAGAAGTTATTGTCTTTGCTTGTCATCTTGTTTCTATCTAAGGTTAAAGCATAGCAGGAATGTAACTACTGATTGCTCTATTACTTGTTTTGTTATTTAAAAAAGTATTACAATAGAATGTTTAGAAACATTCCTAATGTGTTTTTAAATTTAAACTGTTTCTGATCAAACTGTCAGAATGACATGCTTTCAAAATAAGTTATTTATCTATAGTTTCCCAATAGAAGGAATCTCATAGCTTTCAGCAATCTATAGTTATTAATATCATTGTTGTTATGATTTGAATATAAAATGTTCCCTACAGGTTCCTGTATTACAGGCTTGGTCCCCAGCATTATTTTGGGAGGTGGTAAAAGCTTTGAGGAGTAGGACCTGTTGGGTCACTGGGAATGTGTCCATGTGAAGGGCATGTCTTGTCCTGGCCCCTTCCTGTGTTTCTCTGTTTCCTTCTGTCACCAAAATGAGCAACTTCCCTTCTCACCACACATTCTCACCACTGTGATGTTCTGTCTAAGTACATGAAGCCAAGCAACCAAGGGGTGAGCCCTCTGAAAATGTGATCCCCAAATAAATCTTTCCTCCTTTAAGTTGTTCTGTCAGGTATTTGTGGCAAGAAGAAAGTTTGACCTATACAATTACACAATATTTTTAGAACCCATTCTAGATTATAAGAAGAATTTTAGCTTAGGAAAGTTATAATTTAAAGTATGATCGGACAAATAAATATAAAACCCTGTGAGGAAGTGCTAACATGAGCCAGGACTAGGTTCAGAAGTTGAAGGCAATGGAAGGTCATCAAGTGAGGATGTGAAGAGGAGTTTACCAGTTGCCACTTCTCTGTCAGGTGAACCTTTCAGCTATATTTCATCAAAGTAAAAAGCTGTATGTTTTCCATGTCAATTATTGATCATTTTTCCTGATTCTTTGATCCTGAAAAGCAAAATAAAGCAGACTGGAAAGTGGAAGGTATGGGTTCTAATGTTGGGTCTGCTTTGCTTGGTCAAGGTAACTAAGCAAACTATTGTTTTTCATCTCTAAAAATGATAGGTTTGGCACATCAGTACTACAATCATTAGTGTTAAATGAGTCAAGTGAAAGGAAAAGTTGGCTAAAGTGAAGTGTAGTCATTTTGAAATAATGACTCCATTTCAGATAAACCTGTGGTGCTGCAATACGACCAGGTTACATGATGAGCTCACAACTAGTTCCTCTATTGTTCTAGAGTCCAGATAAGCAAATACAAAAAGTCCCCAAGTTCTTAGTTTAGATTGCTTTAGATTTAAAAACATAGTTTCAAATTTCAAGATGCTAAAGACAGTATGTGTGATATAAATAATGACTGATTATGAGAAAGAGAAAACAGTTGCTTTGATTAGTAACTATTTCCTTTGGATTTAATTTTTACTGTAAAAGTTTGTTACTTACATTTATATCTATATAACTACCAATATATTTATATTTTGGTGATATTGGGGTTTGAACTCAGGGCCTCATGCTTGCTAGGCAGGTGCTGTACCATGTGAGCCACTCCAAAGGGCTGGTATTTTATGATTGCTTACCTAAGGTTTTGCTCCCAAAGTTGTGATAAACACCAAAAAAGATAGGTGAGTGCTTAAACAGAATGGTGACAAAAAATAAAGATATGGCAAATTTGAAAGGTGTATCACATCCATATATTAATAATGCTATGAATTCAGGACTTCAGAAGCAACATAATTAAGTGATGAGATT
The DNA here is from genome assembly GCF_047511655.1 of Castor canadensis. Lineage (NCBI taxonomy): Eukaryota > Metazoa > Chordata > Mammalia > Rodentia > Castoridae > Castor > Castor canadensis. The sequence goes on from NC_133391.1 coordinate 104,652,503, forward strand.
CCATTTCCAAATGTGCCAGAGTCTATAGACACAGTGACAATGAAATGCAGAACTGGGATTTAGATAGAAAAAGTTATCAATCTTTTCTTCAGCACAGTATTAGGCAACTTGGAGGATCCCCTTCCCTTTACCACCCATATAAACACACAAAAAGAAACACTAGAAAACAGAACAGGGCTTCCAGCATTTGTAAATATAGTGGCAGATTTCCCAAGAATTGTACTCAGGGTGAAAGGAAACCAAGGATGGAGAATGGTCTTAAAAAAGAAAATCTACAAAGAGTTGTATGACCCTAACTCAGCTACTAGCACCAGAGAGAAGAGAAACAAAGACTTAGTTATACATAAGACATTAAAACAAACACATGTATAGTACTGATAAGCATTTTGCTCAAAGGAAGAAAAGAACGGAAAGGACTGAAAGTCTCCACACAAACCAATCTTTTTGATGAAAACGTTTCTTTTTTCTTCTGGTCTCTATAAGACAGTGCACAAAGTGCTCATTTATATTTTCTTTGTTTTCATCCCAAAGCTAGAAGATCAAAGAGTTAATAAAACCTCCTTGCCATAGAAGGTCATTACAAAACTAAATGTGCAATTCAAAGTGGAAAATAGAATGCAGCCAAGGAGATGTTTAACGAAGTAACATTCTAGATGTATTCTTTGAAGAACATTTGCAGACTCTTTTGATTGCTTTAGAGTGCACAGAGAACAATGTGTCCACGTGATGCTAACATTGACTGATGGTTGTTTTCTGCCAAACCATAGTCAGACCACTAGGAATCACTAGTATATTTAATATAGAATTACCTAATATGTTTGAAAATATTCATGAGTACTTTGCATAGCAAAATGGTGTTAAAAACTTCCATATCTTTTTCCCTTGGGCCTAATTAAATTCCCAAACATGAGATGTGAGTCTATTCACTTGAAAAATAATTTGAAGCACTATTTTTCCAAGAACTGTCAAAGCTGGATGGCAAGATAAAGGATTAGCTTAATGCTTCCCATCAGCTGTTGAGATACTTTTTCTTTTTTCTTCTTTTTTACTGTTCTTTAGTGCTAACATCTTTAGAATGGGAACAAATACAGCATGTAGAGTGGTGGCCTTAGAAATTGTCAATATTACCAAACTGATTTATTTAGAAGAGACAGACTGGTACACTGGTCTTAAATTTCAGTGACATGTCAGAATTTGCTATTTACTGTATGCTGTGCTCTGAATGTTGGTGTCCCTCATGCTATGCTATTCATATGTTGAAACCTATTTCCCAATGTAACAGTGTTGAGAGGTGAAGCCTTTAAGAGGGGAATAGGTCATAAGGACAGAGCCTAATGAGTGGGCTTAGCCCCTTTCGCAGTGGCCTGAAGAAGCTGCTGGACCTTTCTGGCATGTGAGAGCCCAGCTGGGCAACACTATCTATGAACCAGGAAGGAAACCTTCTTCATACATGAATCTGCTGGTGCCTTGATCTAGATTTTCCAGTATCCAGACTTCAAGAAATAAATTTCTTTTTTTAAAAAATAAATTTCTGTTGTTTGTAAATTGCCTGGCCTAAGGTGCATTGTTATAGCAGCCTGAATAGACTAAGACACTGTAACCCTGGAATATTAGCATTAGGATCTGTTGGGTAGGTCTTTCCTCAAAAATGAGCCATAGTATACTCTAGAGCTTCAGAAGTGACCATAATGAATGATCAGAAGTAGTTCATGACTGGAAACACAAGAGTTACTTGTGGGGGTTGCTTATAGTTTCTGACTGAGGGATAATCATGATTTCCCCCAATATATGAAAAGTACTTCTTTCTGGCAGTAATTTGGGATAATGGAACACTGGCATGGCTAAGTGCTCAGAAATTATTTTTAGATGAAGTATATAATGAAACAAAAATATACAATTTTTTTAAATTACTGAGATTAACTTTAAGCAATTAATTTTTTTTATTATTCGGGACAAATAATTGATGTATTTCACTATAAAATGAATTTGATTTGAAGCACTACTGAAAGTTGTGATGATGTTAATAAAGGATCCTTTTTCCTTCTTACATCTGTGGTGTATGTCACCTTCCTGCACGGCAACCAGTTTGCAGATCTGGCCAGAGGGAAAGTTACTGGGCAATAAAATAAAGAGGGTGTAAGTCAGTCCAGCTCTCTCTAAAACTTAGGAAATGAAACTTCCCTCCTGCTCATGAAAGAGGGCAATTGTGCTCAGTGCTACTTATCCAGTGCCAACAATCTAGTAAGCCCTCTATTCACTGCTGTACCATGGCTATAACAAGGTGACCTGGAGTTTGGGGCCAAGGTCAAGGGAAGGCCATTGCATGAAAAATGAAGCTACTCAGAATGAAAGAATCCCAGGAATGGGTGAGGTTACTCACCCACAAAAGTAACCTAATCCAAAAGATAGCACAGAAAAGCATTTTTAAATGGAATCTTGCTGGTCCTCTCAAGCTGGTGCTAGGATGCTCTGAAGTGTGACCTCAGAAATCAGCATTTGGTCACTAACATGCTGGTAAACTTCCCCTATTCCTTCTTCTCTGCTTTTAGATTTCCTCCTCCCCTCTTTTTCACTTCCTTCCACTGCCACCCCACCTTCAAAAGCAAGGACAAGACACCAGATATAAAAACATTATGGCCCTGCTATTAGAAACCTGCTCTGAAGTAGCCAGTCAATTTTCCCATCCTCAGCATCTTCCTGGTGCCTCCCTAAAAAGGAAGCATGTCAAACACACACCTACATGATGAAATTAGCTAGTCATTACATATAGTGAGTAATTAAAAAGGCCATTCTAGGGAAGCTTTTTTAAGATTAAAGGAATCGTTTTTTTCTCTTTATTCATATATTCATATGTACATACATTGTTTGGGTGATTTCACCCCCTCCCCGCTCCCCTTAAAGGAATCTTATATTTATAATATTTATTTGCTGTTTTATAATTTTTCTTATCTCAAGAGCTATGTATGGATACTTATAGCATGGGTGACTGCTATGCAGAGAGAGCACAAGGCAAAGGAATATGGGTTCAGAGTTATCTCATGTTCATATTCTAAAAAACAATAAATGACATTTCTCTCCCTGAATAGCAAAATTGAAACATTTCATACAAATACCACTTCAAAGATGTGAAAAGACTAGGTGTACTTTGAAGGAAGATTTAATTTTAAATAGGTAGCCAAAAGCTGCTATATGAAAGCAAAATGTTTACTAAGAAACACAAAAACCACAAAGTTAGGAATTATTCATTTACTTTTCTTCAATGTGTGGAAAGATGGAAGAGTTTCAACCTTTTGTTTTATACTTGTTGTGAAGAATTAATACAAGATAGTCAATTTTATACAAAATAATATTACACAATTACTTTTAAGAGAGTCGATTCCCATAGATCAATTTCAATAGGTCAAATAATGTCTTTTAATATGAACTCCTTAGTTTTATTAGTGTATTATAAATTATTTATCTTGCAAGAATACATTAGAAACAGAATTAGAATGTCTTTGGTTTTTACAGCTCATAGTATTAAGTTTAAATAGTATAAAGCATATTATGCAGAGAGAAATGTAAATGTGGCCTAAAAGAACATTTTTGAGTCAGTTTCACATTAAACATTGAAAAGTTGATTTATCTTAAAATAAAGCAAGTCACTACATCATTCTGCTACAAGCAAACATTTCTTTGTAAATAAGGATGCACTGACAATGCTTGAAAGTATAGTTCGTCAAAATCACAATAAGAAACCAAATATTATGAACATGTAAAATTCCATGTTTATTTAATATCCAGTACATAGCTGGTTCATTGAAACCAGACTTTGTAATGACACATAACATTTCTGATGAACATAAACAATTTCATACAGTTGAAATTCATCCTGTGTTTTCACATGAATAAAGATGTCATTATGTAAGCCTTTCAGCAATAAAGACCTTGCCTTGAATTGGCATGGCATCACTCAGTGCTTCAAGACAGAATAGGCCTCCATCCAGCTCTGGAGGAGAGATTAACAGCTCTGCATCAAGGAGCTCAGTGATCAGCATAGCCACTGTAAACTTTCCCTTGGCATCTACATTGACCTCCAGTGTGGCTGGTGTCATGGGCACCTTCTCAGAGGACGTATCTAGAGCTTGAGGTAGGAATTCCTAGGACAAAACATTATTTTTGAAATGTTGGCAAAAGCAATATACAGATAATGTAGGCTCACTCTAGTCTGGGAAAAGTATAAATTTTATGCCTAATAATAATACCAATGATTATTGTTTCTTTTTATAGTTGCTTATATATAATTATTAAAGTGAGATATCTGCCAAGCTTTATGTTAGGTATATTCACCAGCCCATAAATGAACACAAGAACTATATAAAATAAGTACTATCATTATCTCTGTTCTAGAGTCCAAGAAACCTGAATATGGTCTGACAGGCAGTAAGGGAGAGGAGCAAATGGCCCTTTGCATCATCAAACACAGCCCAGGTATCACTGTAGCAACCTGTGCCCAACATTGGGCAAACTCATCATTTTCTCAGAGCTAAAATTCTTGATATGTTTGAAAGATCTGTTTCTGATTTTTTACTAACATTTCCCCCCAATTTCCATATTCTAAGCCATAGCACAACATTCCTTTCTTGTAGGAGTATCCATGTGAGGGCTAGTTGGGGCTTCGAATAATGCTTTTTTTCTTTTTTTTTAAGAGACAGATATAGGATCTCTTCACCCTTCCTTTTTTTCTATTCCGGACTATCCATCCTCAGACTTCTTGATTCATTTTTTTTAGGCCAGATTAAATTGGTTTTCTGCTACTTCCAGCTGACTGCACTGATTATTTTAAAGCTGATTTATAAAATTTTGTGATTAACTAGGGGATACAAACAATAACCACTAATACTTGTTAAGTAAAAGGATAAAAGCATTGCATATCTTTTTTTATAGGATACTATTTATTTTTTCAAATAAAAGTTCAGGAGGATCCACCTACATTTGGTTCAGCCAGGCAGAAAACATTGTATACCTTAGTTGTAGTATATTCTACAGCACATTTTTACAATAAATCAATGTCAGATGAATTTTCCTGCATTTGATACTAACACTAGCACATTAGAAATAACCATTGGTTCTTGTAAGATAAGGTCTCTGTGCTATATGTAGTTTTTATCATGTTCAGAGGGTTCCAAAATCTAGAATTTTAACTGGGGACTCAACACAGAATAAAAGGAAGAATTCCAGGAAAGAAAAATAAGGCATTTCTGGAGAAAGTGAGATAGTCAAAATATTTTTTAGGACTTTTCAATTAAATTAAGCAAGCCCTACTTTCTAACATCCCCCTCATTAATGATTGAAATTCTATCTCCACTGCTTGTCAGTTGTGTGATCTTAGACAAGGTTTCAGCTTTCTAAAGTTACCATATTTTTTCAGCCATAAAGTTAACATTTTAAAATCCATCTTGTAGTATTGTTTTTAGGAGTAACTATAACAATGAATGTGAATGGCCTAATACTATGCTTGACACATGATACACAGTTCAACTGATTTTAATTCCTTCCCTGTTTTCCCCTTCCCCATTACCTTATCCTTTGACAAAAGAATAACTCCGAAGACTTCTCCTTAAAACACAAATACTGCATGATTTTCACTTGTATGTTGAATATTAAAAAGCTGAGCTCACAGAAGTAGAGGTCAGGGAGGATAGGAGAGAGGGATAGATGGGGAGAGATTGATTAACAGGTACAAATTTATAGCCAAATAGGGGAAATAAGTTTTGGAGTTCTATTACACAGAGAGTTGTTGAAGTTAGCAATATTGTATCACATAATTCAAAATAGCCAGAAGAGAGGATTTTGAATGGTCTCATCACAAAGAAATGATAAATGTTTGAAGTGATGGATAATCTAAAGATTCTGAGTTGATTAATACACAGTGTATAAATGTACCAAAACATTCCAGCGTTCCCCATAAAGATGTACAGAGTGACTGGGTATGAAGTGAGGCAAGGAAAAATGCTTTCAGAGATTAGACTGAAGTCCTTTTAAAAACTGAAATATAATAATTATATACCTTTTGATTGCTTTCTTATTATTCTGACATGTTTAACAGGTTCTGAAACTTATGTCCAGATTGGCAACTCAGATCCAAATATATGGTTCTCTCTTCTGTTACTTGTTACTGCGAGCAGTAGGACCACATCAATATCTTTCAACTAGGCTGTCCTATACAGAAAGCATTCCCTCCTACTTTGATTTAGAGGTTCTGGTGAGGAGTCACAGCTGTTAGTGAAAGAAATGCTTCCTACAAGGTTGTAAGTTTCCTGAAGGCAACAACCATGACTTATGAATATTTGTTTTCCTCACAGAACTTGAATGTCTAAATAATTTGCTTTGGGGTATCTGAAAAGAATTTTTTTATAATTTGGTAATAATTTAACAATTTATCAATACAAATGACTTGTTTTCTAAGGTGCAATCTGTTGCATAGTTCTTGAGGACCTATAGAGCATTGTGTACAGTCAAACCAATACTGTGAATGATAAAATGAAGACATACCACCCCCCACCAACACCTTATAGTATGATGGTGTTTGCTATGAACTATTCACTGGGCACCTCTTAAGTATCCCAGAAGGCATAAAGATTATGTATTTTTTGAAAAAAAGGAAAAAAAATTAAGGAAATCATTCACCTTGTTTGATAGAAAATAAAGCTTTGGAACCTTAATTACTCAAATCCATAATATTAATATTACCTATTGCAAATAAAATAGATGATTATTATACCCAATATTATTAAAGCAACATACAAAGGTCTTATTTAATCTTTACAGCATTGTTATAAGGTAGGGATTACTATGTCATCATATGAATAGAGTTAAAATTCAGAAAGATAAATTATTTTTCCAAATAACACACTTTTAGCCAAACTTTAACCCCAGAGTTCCTTTCACCACACTATCAGATTCTACTTGCCATGTTATTTTGCCTGAATGTCAATGCAAAAGGAACAAAGAAAGGGATAAAGGTGTAGACTAATCACCATCTTTGACCTAAGTCGCTTTCTGCTGAAAGCAGTTTTTTTCTCTTAACAAGGGATCTTCTAAGAAGTATCCTGATAAAGAATGTATTCAATAAAGTGAGTCTTCTCACTGAACATGCTTGGGCAAGAATTAGAGCGATTTTCTAAAGGTTTTTAGTTCATGCTTGGTTTTCAGCATGTCCTTTTTGTACTCTTTAATGTCTGTTTTCAAACGAGCAGTGAGGAATCACTTTAAGGGCTAGAATCACTCTAGGGTATCTAACAGGTGCTGGAACTTATGCCCAGGTCAGCAGTTCAGAGCCAATGATGCATGGTCAGTCCTCTCTTCTGTTACCTGTGACTGTAAGCATTAAGACCAGACCAATATTTTTCAACTAGCATGCCCTACCCTAAAACCATTGCTCCCTAACTTGATTTACAAGTTCTGGTGAGGAATAAACTGGGATTGTTCTGTTGAGAACTAGCAGGACAGTCCCCATTATTTACACCAACAACATGTGGTCCATCTCTTATACCATTAGAGGTATGACAGCTGGACATAAGCAACCAGGTGAGCTGGGACAGGATACATTCCTTAAAAACAAAACAAAATTAAGTTTGTGAAAGATGGGATTAAGGTAAGCAACAGAAAGAACAGCATAGAGATGATTATACAAATTTGGACTAAATTAGAAAGGAGAGAAATAATAGAAAAATGGGTAAATAGCTAAATATGACAGAAAAAGAGTCAAATGTCAAATGTCTTAACTTTGAAGATTTAAACCCTGAATAATAACAGTGAAGGGCAAAGCAGAAAACAATTATTCAGAACTCAGTTATTCTTAATTAGGACTTTTATTATATTTAAATGTTTTAAACCTTGTCTGTAGGTATTAAGGAAAGATGTCCAAATCGGGTAAATTCAGAAATGTCTAATATTCTGTTTTCTAGAATAGATCAAAGATGTACCACAATAGTACATCTTTGGAGAGGGTCCTTTCTGTTTGGTTGTGCCAGACATTATGTATTTCTCACTTCATTCACCCTGCTTGCTCTTATGAAGTGTCATATTAATAAGATTAAACACTTTTATTTCACTGTTCTTTGTAACAGTGAAACAGGGTTACTAACTTAACCCTCACTACAAACTTCTGAGATGTGGTCTATTATGTTCACTTTACAGATGAGAAAACTGTGTCATCGAAAGTCTGACAGCTTTTTCCAGGATGTCCAATAAATGAATGAACTTAGGTTCAAGTTCAGGCAGTCTTCTTTAAGTCCTTGCTCATATCCACCACAGGACAATTCTTGCTTATTTAATGCAGTTAAAATATTTTAGTCATCTAAGAATAAAACTTCAGAACAAACAAAGCTATAGTTATATTTGCAAGTGTTTGGTGGGACCCTACCTGATCCCCCAAACTGTTTGATAGTATAAAACTGGCTGAAACTCTAATCCACATTGGTACAAAAATTATATTGTTGAAAATAAAAGATGATAACATTCTTTTATCTACATAAAGACAATTATTTCAGAAATATAAATATTTCAAGAAGAACTTAAGAAATGTACTGTTTTAAGTGGGTTTGTTAAAAAAGCTAAGTTAGGGCTAAATATGGCACTTCTTTGCAGTATGTCTAGTTCACAAATAACAACTCCTATACTCCTAGCACCATTTCTGGGCACTGCAAATATCATTTATATTAATGAAAATGCTACTTCAGTAGATGGCATTTTAGAAAAAGGAAGCAGAGGCTGTACTTTGGAGCTGAACATAAACATAATTGGAAAAGGTGATGATGAACTAAACCATATTTATACAAGCATTTGAAATAATGGCTCCTGAGTCCTAAGGAATATTTTCCCCTTTAAATGGAATTATACACAGTACCCTATTGGTTCATTTCTTGGTGTCTTATTCATGCTATAAATCTCCTTGCTAGATAGGAAATCTAGTTTGTATCATCACTGATTTTCAAATCAAGCTCATCTCTCATGCTAGATGCTTAGGTGAAATAAAATTTAAGGATTCCTTGATTTGTTTCATTATATTTTGGTATTAATATTACCACCAGTGGCAATTAGAATGATAAACTTCTAAACACAGGAGAAGGTGTGTGTGTGTGTGTGTGTGTGTGTGTGTGTGTGTTTGTAAGAGAGAGACAGAGAGACAGAGAGAGATTTTTTTCATGCATCTGCCCAACCCAACCAGAGCCTATTGCAGTGATGACAAAAATTTTGGCATAAAGACTACTAAATGTGCTTCAGGGGAAAAATGAAAATTTAAAATGAAATGGACTCTCTCTCTATTTACCAGTCATAGAAAACCCAAACTCATTTCAGGCTTCTTGAAAAGTAATGCAAAGAAAGATTTAACATCTCTTATAAAGTGTATATGTACGGCTGGAATGCTGAGTATCAGATATGGAAGGGGGTGGGAAAAGCAACTTTTCTATACTTTCCAGGAAAAACAAAAACAAAAACAGAACATTCTGACTGCATTAGTCTGCTCAGGCTGTCATTACAAAATATCATAGACTAGGTGACTTGGACAACAAAATTTCATTTTCTCATAGTTCGGAGGCTAGAAAATCATGTTTAAAGTACCAAATGAGGACCTACAGAGATGCAAGATGGTGACTTGAACGCAGCCACAGACCTTCTGACCTCTGTGATCCAGGGACTTTGACAAGAAGCTGGAGACTTGCTTGAATGAGGTAAAACACCAAGGAGAGCTGAAACATCAGCACTTTGAACCCCTAGCTCCTGGGAGGCCTCTCCATGCCACCATATACTAAAAGAATAGCAGGTGCTGCTCGTCAAGCCCCACACCATAGGCCTGTGGAGCAGCTGCTCCATAAGCCATGGGATCTCGGATCCTCTGGCCTTGCTCTTCTGCTCCACCAGGGCTGTGCTACCCCAAACTCCCACCCCTCAGACCTGCAGGATCTCCATGGGATGAGACCTTAAGGCCAGGGATCCACAGACATTCATGATCTCCGCCAGGCCACGCCCCTCACAGTCCTGCACAGCCCTGCAGGAGCTCCCTTTCACTGGGCCACACTTCCCAGCCCTGCATGATCTCTGTTTTGCCGCCCATGCCCCCAAAGTCTGCACAGCAATGCACAATATTCACTCTGCAAGGCTGTGCCCCTAAGGGCTGCCAAGCTGGGGACCCACATACACATGATCTCCGTTCTGCTCCACCATGCCTCCCCTCCAAGCCTGTCAAGCCAGGGATCCATAGACACACAGGATCTCCACTCCATTGGCCTATGCCCTTCAGGCACACCAAGCATACACTCCAAAGACCCACTACTTCATCTCAGCTAAAGGCCTCCACCTGAAGGCCTGTGGGACCCCACCCACCATCCACTTGCCACAAGAAGGCTCCAAACCTACCTAAGAGACACACACGGACAGGTCTGGATGCTAAAGAACTAGCATCAGAACAACTAAGACTGCAATTCTACTGCTCCAGAGCTGGTGATTTTTTTTTTAAGTTTTTTTTTTTTCCCTTCTTTAAGGGATTTGCTGCCTGGTTTACTGTTTGATTATCCACCATCTCTACCATTTTTTTTCTCTTTGCCTCGCTACTCTCTTCCTTTTATCTTTCCATCTCTCTCTTTTTTATCCTTCTCTCTTGGTTTTGTTAGTATTAATATTGCTAACCAGCTAAGACTAAATTACACACAGTTCAGAGATAGAAACATTACCTAGTGGAAATATGGGAAGAAGAAAAAGGGAAGGAAACTATTCCCCCCTAAAAAACAAAGTACTACAGGATTTAGAGTGAAATGAAGAAAACACATATCCAGACCCAGACTCCAACAAAACAAAGATAAACTATACCAAGGAACTCAATGAAGCCCACAAGAACATTCTGAAAGAAGAAATCCTACAAGTAATTCATGAGAATTTCATAGAGATGTTACTAGACATGGTCAACCAAAATGTACAGGAGGCACTCAAGAAATTCCAAGAGGACAAAAATAAAGAATATGAGAAAACACAAAAATAAATAAATGAAATCATAGAAGCCCTAAATAAATGCCAAACTGAAACTGAGACCACCAAAAACAGAGAGATAAATGAATTAAGGTCAAAAATTGACAATATTAAAGAGGAAGTAACCCAACATATGGAAAACCTCAGAAAAAAGAATGAAACAGAAATACAAAACAAAACAGAAGGCCATTCCAGCATCATAGAACAAACAGAAGACAGAATCTCAGAACTTGAAGATGAAATGGCAATTAAAGGAAAAACTTAAGAACTATTAGTTAAACAACTCAAGACCTGTGAAAAGAAATGCAAGAACTCACTGACTCCATCAAAAGACAAAAGCTGAGAATCATTGGCATTGAAGAAGGAGAAGAGGTGCAAGAAAAAGGAATGTGCAATATATTCAACAAAATAATAACAGAATTCCCATCAAAATTCCAATGACATTCATTAAAGAGATTGAAAAATCTACTGTTAAATTTATATGGAAACACAAGAGGCAATACTCAGTCAAAAGAACAATGCAGGAGGTATCACAATACCTGACTTCAAACTATATTACAAAGCAATAACAATAAAAACAGCATGGTACTGGCACAAAAACAGACATGAAGACCAGTGGAACAGAATAGAGGATCCAGATATGAAGCCACACAACTATGAGCAACTTATCTTTGACAAAGGAGCTAAAAATATACGATGGAGAAATAGCAGCCTCTTCAACAAAAACTGCTGGGAAAACTGGTTAGCAGTCTGCAAAAGACTGAAACTAGATCCATGTATATCACCCTATACCAAGATTAACTCAAAATGGATCAAGGATCTTAATATCAGACCCCAAACTCTTAAGTTGATACAAGAAAGAATAGGAAATACTCTGGAGTTAGTAGGTATAGGTAAGAACTTTCTCAATGAAACCCCAGCAGCACAGCAACTAAGAGATAGCATAGATAAATGGGACCTCATAAAACTAAAAAGCTTCTGTTCATCAAAAGAAATGGTCTCTAAACTGAAGAGAACACCCACAGAGTGGGAGAAAATATTTGCCAATTATACATCAGACAAAGGACTGATAACCAGAATATACAGGGAACTTAAAAAACTAAATTCTCCCAAAACTAATGAACCAATAAAGAAATGGGCATGTGAACTAAACAGAACTTTCTCAAAAAAAGAAATTCAAATGGCCAGAAAACACATGAAAAAATGCTCACCATCTCTAGCAATCAAGGAAATGCAAATTAAAACCACACTAAGATTCCACCTCACCCCTGTTAGAATAGCCATCATCAGCAACACCACCAACAACAGGTGTTGGCAAGGATGCGGGGAAAAAGGAACCCTCTTACACTGTTGGTGGGAATGTACACTAGAACAACCACTCTGGAAAAAAATTTGGAGGCTACTTAAAAAGCTGGACATCGATCTACCATTTGATCCAGCAATACCACTCTTGGGGATATACCCAAAAAACTGTTACTCCAGAGACACCTGCACATCCATGTTTATTGCAGCACTATTCACAATAGCCAAGTTATGGAAACAGCCAAGATGCCCCAGCACAGACGAATGGATTAAGAAAATGTGGTATCTATACACAATGGAATTTTATGCAGCCATGAAGAAGAACGAAATGTTATCATTCACTGGTAAATGGATGGAACTGGAGAACATCATTCTGAGTGAGGTTAGCCTGGCCCAAAAGACCAAAAATCGTATGTTCTCCCTCATATGTGGACATTAGATCAAGGGCAAACACAACAAGGGGATTGGACTATGAGCACATGATAAACGCGAGAGCACACAAGGGAGGGGTGAGGATAGGTAAGACACCTAAAAAACTAGCTAGCATTTGTTGCCCTTAATGCAGAGAAACTAAAGCAGATACCTTAAAAGCAACTGAGGCCAATAGGAAAAGGGGAACAGGTACTAGAGAAAAGGTTAGATCAAAAAGAATTAACCTAGAAGGTAACACCCATGCACAGGAAATCAATGTGAGTCAATGCCCTGTATAGCTATCCTTATCTCAACCAGCAAAATCCCTTGTTCCTTCCTATTAACGCTTATACTGTCTCTACAACAAAATTAGAGATAAGGGGAAAATAGTTTCTGCTGGGTATTGAGGGGGGGAGCGGGAGGGGGTGGAGTGGGTAGTAAGGGAGGGGGTGGGGGCAGGGGGGAGAAATGACCCAAGCCTTGTATGCACATATGAATAATAAAAGAAAAAAAAATAAATAAAAAGTAAGCAAATAAAGTAAAAAAAATAAAATAAAAATAATAATAATAACAGAAAACTTCCCAAATCTAGAGAAAACTGTGCCCATTCAGGTACAGGAAGCCTCCAGAGCACCGAACAGACCTGACCAAAATAGAACTACCCCATGACATATTATCATTAAAACAACAAGCACAGAGAATAGAAAAAGAATGTTGAAGACTGTAAGAGAGAAAAAACAAATAATATACAAAGGCAAATCCATCAAAATCACAGCAGACTTCACAACAGAAACATTAAAAGCAAGAAGAGCATGGAGTGAGGTCTTCCAAGAACTGAATGAAAATAACTTCAATCATAGGATACTTTACCCAACAAAACTATCATTCAAAATAGATGGAACAATAAAAGTCTTCCATGATCAGCAGAAACTAAAACAACATATGACCACAAAGCCAACACTACAAAAGATTCTCCAAGGAATTCTGCACACAGAAAATGAAAGCAAACAAAACCATGAAAGGGCAGGCAAAACCAAACCACAGGAGAAGAAAAGGCAAGAAAGCAAAGAGTAACACTGATTCAGCTACACACAATCAAACCCTTAATCAACAAAGACAACTACATGACAGGGATCACCACGTACCTATCAACAGTAATACTGAATGTTAGTGGACAAAATTCCCCCATCAAAAGACACTAATTGGCAAACTGGATTAAAAAGGAAGATCCAACAATCTGCTGCCTACAGTAGACCAACCTCATCGACAGAAATAAACACCGGGTGAGAGTGAAAGGCTGGAAGAAGATTTACCAAGTCAATGTCCCCAAAAGCAGGCAGGGTAACAATACTTATCTCGGAAGTCTACTTCAAGTAGAGTTCTTCAATACTTGAAGTAGACTTCAAACCTACTTTGATCAAACAAGATAAAGAAGAATACTCCATACTAATTAAGGGGAAATACATCAAAAGGAAATAACAATTATCAACCTATATGCACCCAACTTCATAATCATACTCTGAAGGGCATAAAAGCATATATAGACCCCAACACAGTGGTAGTGGGAGACTTTAATACCCCCTTATCACCAATAGATAGGTCATCCAAACAAAAAATAAAGAAATCCTAGAACTAAATCACACCATAGATCAAATGGACTTAGTTGATATCTACAGAATATTTCATCCAACTTCTGCACAATATACATTCTTCTCAGCAGCGCATGGAATCTTTTCCAAAATTGATCATATCTTAGGGCACAAAGCAAGCCTCAGCAAATACAAGAAAATAGAAATAATCCCATACATTCTGTCTGACCACAATGCATTAAAACTAGAAATCAACAACAAAAACAGTAGTAAAAAACACACAAACAATTGGAAGCTGAACAATACATTACTCAATGATGAATGGGTCACTAATGAAATAAAAGAGGAAATTAAAAGGTTCTTGGAAGTTAATGAAAATGAAAACAAGACCCACTGGAATTTTTGGGACACAGCAAAGGCAGTCCTATGAGGAAAGTTCATAGCCATGGGTGCATATATCAAAAGAACAGAAAGATCTCAAATCAATGACCTAACACTACAGCTGAAACTCCTAGAAAAACAAGGACAAACAAACCCCAAAACAAGCAGAAGGAAAGAAATAATTAAGATAAGGGCTGAAATCAATGAAATAGAAACAAACAAACAAAAAAAACATGTAAAGAATCAATGAAACAAAAAGCTGGTTCTTTGAAAAAATAAGTAAGATTGACAGACCCCTGGCAAACCTAACTAAAATAAGGAGAGAAAAAACTCAAATCAGTAAAATCAGAAATTCAAAAGGAGAGCTAAAACAAACACCACAGAAATCCAGGAAATCATCAGAGACTACTTTGAGAGCCTATATTCTAATAAATTTGAAAATCTCAAAGAAATGGACAGATTTCTAGAAACTTACAACCACCCAAAACTGAACCAAGAGGATATTAATCACCTGAATAGATCTACAACACAAAAAGAAATTGAAGCTGCCATCAAGAGCCTCCCAAAAAAGAAAAGTGCAGGACCTGATGAATTCACTGCTGAATTCTATCAGACATTTAAAGAAGAACTAATACCAACCCTCCTTAAACTGTTCCATGAAATAGTACAGGAAAGAACACTGTCTAACTCATTTTATGAAGCCAAAATTACTCTCATCCCAAAACCAGACAAAGACACTTCCAAAAAGGAGACCTACAGGCCAATTTGAACATCGATGCAAAAATCCTCAATAAAATAATGGCAAACCGAATCCAACAACACATCAGAAAGATCATTCACCATGACCAAGTTGGCTTCATCCCAGGGATGCAGGGGTGGTTCAACATATGCAAATCTATAAATGTAATATAGCACATCAATAGAAGCAAAGACAAAAACCACTTGATCATCTCAATAGATGCATAAAAAGCCTTTGACAAGATCCAACACCACTTCATGATAAAAGCTCTAGGAACACTAGGAATAAAAGGAATGTACCTCAATATTGTAAAGGCTATATATGACAAACCTACAGCCAACATCATACTTTATGGTGAAAAACTGAAACCATTTCCCTTAAAATCAGAAACCAGAAAAGGAGGTCCACTCTCCCCACTCCTATTCAACATAGCACTGGAATTTCTAGCCAGAGCAATTAAGCAAGAAGAAGAAATAAAAGGAACACAAATATGTAAAGAAACTGTCAAAATATCCTTATTTGCAGACAATATGGTCCTATACCTTAAAGACCTAAAAAACTCTACCCCAAAACTCTTAGACACCATAAACAGATACAGTAAGGTGGCAGGATACAAAATCAACCTATAAAAATCATTAGCTTTTCTATATACCAACAATGAACAAACTGAAAAGGAACACATGGAAACAATTCCATTCACCATAGCCTCAAAAAAAAAAAAAATCAAATATTTAGGAGTAAAATTAACAAAGGATGTGAATGACCACTACAAGGACAATTACAAACTCCTGAAAAAAGAGATCAAGGAAGACAACAGAAGATGGAAAGATCTCCCATGCTCATGGATCGGTAGAATCAACATGGTAAAAATGGCTGAATTACTGAAAGCAATCTACATGTTTAATGCAATTCCCATAAAAATCCCAATGACTTTCATCACAGAAATTGAAAAATCTACCCCAAAGTTCATTTGGAAACACAAGAGACTGAGAATAGCCAGAGCAATAATCAGCAAAAAGAGCAATACTGGAGTTATCACAATACCTGACTTCAAAATACATTACAAAGCAATAGCAATAAAAACAGCATGGTACTGGCACAAAAACAGACATAAAGACCAGTGGAACACAATAGAGGACCCAGATATGATCCCACACAATTACACCCACCTCATTTTTGACAAAGGTGCCAAAAATATACAATGGAGAAAAGACAGCCTCTTCAACAAATGTTGCTGGGAAAAGTGGTTACCCGTCTGCAGGAAACTGAAACTAGATCCATGTCTATCACCCTGTACTAGTATCAACTCAAAATGGATCAAGGACCTAAATATCAGACCTAAAACTCTGAAGTTACTACAGGAAGGAGCAGGAAACACTCTGGAACAAACAGGTATAGGCAAAGACTTCCTCAATAGAACCCCAGCAGCCCAGCAACTAAGAGAAAGGATGAACAAATGGGACTTCATAAAATTAAAAAGCTTCTGCACAACAAAGAAATGATCTCTAAACTGAAAAGACCACCCACAGAGTGGGAGAAAATATTTGCCAGCTATACATCAGACAAAGGACTGATAACCAGAATATACAGGGAACTTCAGAAACTAAACTCTCCTAACATCAATGAACCAATTAAGAAATGGGCAACTGAACTAAACAGAACTTTTTCAAAAGAAGAGATTAAAATGGCTAAAAAACACATGAAAAAATGTTCGCCATCTCTGGCCATAAAAGAAATGCAAATCAAAACCACACTAAGATTCCACCTCACCCCTGTTACAATAGCCATCATCCAAAACACCACCAAGTGCTGGCGAGGATGTGGGAAAAAAGGAACCCTAATCCACTGCTCATGGGAAGGCAAGCTGGTGCAACCACTCTGGAAAAAAATTTGGAGGCTTCTTAAAAATCTAAACAGATCTGCTATATGATCCAGCAATCCCATTCCTGGGGATATACCCAAAGGAATGTGACACAGGTTACTCCAGAGGCACCTGCACACCCATGTTTATTGCAGCACTATTCACAGTAGCCAAGTTATGGAAACGACCAAGATGCCCCACTACTGATGAATGGATCAAGAAAATGTGGTACTTGTACACAATGGAATTTTACTCAGCCATGAAGAAAAATGAAATCTTATCATTTGCAGGTAAATGGATGGAATTGGAGAACATCATTCTGAGCGAGGTCAGCCAGGCTCAGAAGACCAAAAATCGTATGTTTTCCCTCATATGCGGACTTTAGATCTAGGGCAAATGCAGCAATATTGTTGGACTTGGATCACAAGAAAAGGGGAGAGCACATATGGGAGATATAGGAATAGGTAGAAAACCCAAAACATGAAAGGGTTTGATGTCCCTCTCTAGAGGAACTAATACAGAAACCTTAAAAAGACAGGTTATTACTAGCAAGGGGATCAGGAACCAATGTAAAGATCAGTTAGAGTTGAATCAACGTGGGTCGTAACACATGGGTACATGAGAGCAACAGTAGGAATCTTTCTGTATAGCTATCCTTAACTCAACTAGCAAAAACGCTTTTTCTATTATGCTTATGTCTTTTCTTCAACAAAACCAGTCACAAGGGTTTCTGCTGAGGGTTCTCTTACTGGCTTTCAGCCTGTCACATTTTGCTATGCATTGACATGGACTCTCTTCAGTGTGTGAATGTGGAAGTAAAGAGACTTGTCTTCTTCCTGAGGACCCCCACCTTGATGACCTAATGTAACCATAATTACTCCCAAAGGCCCCATTCCTAATAGGATCACATTGGGTTATTAGGGCTTCAACACATGTATCTTGGTAGTGTTAGAAGTTGGAAGGGATCACATTTGGTTCATAGTACTGAGCAAAAATTAGTTCCAGATATTCCAATGAGTAAAATTTGAACTTATTAGCCTAAGGTTTTTCTGAATTTTCCTGCAGTTGCATGCCTCTTTGAGAGTTCCATGTCTGGCCTTAGAAAAAGCACAAACTTTTCAGTTAGATATGCCCAACATACATCATCCAAGAAACACCAGCAAAAAGTACAATGGAGAAGTAATTACCAGAATGATCTAAGAACTCTTGGAGTAACATGAAAATCCTATGTAGCCTGTGGACGGTCTCTGAATTAGATAAAATAATCAGTTATCAGTGGCAATTTCCACTCTCTCTATTCTGGCATAAGCTAATACTTTTCTTACAAAATTAGATGTGCTCAGCCACAAGGACACTAACTGTAAAGAATTACTTTGATGGGTACTTTCCTGGATCAGGAAGGGTAGGAAGTGGATTCTTAGGCTTCATCTAAGTGGTTTTTGGATTGAAATATGCTTCTAGTTTTTGTTTGTTTGTTTTGGGGTTTTTTTTTGTTTTTTGGGTTTTTTTTGGTAGTAATAGGGCTTGAACTCAGGTACTCATGCTTACTAGGCAGGCACTCTACCACTTGAATCACCATGTTTTATATTGGATATTTTCAAGATAGGTTCTTACAAACTATTTGCCCAGACTGGCCTTGAACCATGATCCTCCTAATCTCTGCCTCCTGAGTAGCTAGGATTATAGACATGAGTCACTGGCACCTGGCTTCTCTAGTCTTGTTCTTGAATAAGTATTTTCATGGCATCCTAGCATTCCCAAACTACTGAAGATGTAATAGTTAATGAATCTGTATTCCATGAGAAAAAGAAGTTTCATATTCTAAAGGAGATAGACTTCAAATGACTACAAAGGGTGCAATTTCCACTAGAACAATTTGTCATAATCTGATCCTTAACTATTCCCACTGCTACTGTATCTCCCGAAAGTGAACGTTGTTCATAGTCCTTATCCTGCCTTCTGGCACATTAACAAACTCTTCACAATCTCAAAACAAGCAATTTAGGACAGAAATTATCCTTCCTTCCTTCCTCCCTTTTTTCTTCTTTGCCTTCTTTTCCCCAATACCTAAGAGTCTTGTCCATAAAGGTCTGTTTGAATGAATGCATGGAGATAACTAAAGTGAATGATTTCTAGACAGTGATACTTGACTATCAAAAATTACTATCATAAGGAAAGTAAAAAAATAATAATTCTACTACTAATTAAAAACATACAGCCACCTCATGACATGCCCAAATGTTTCCTCATATAATGGGCCTTTCTGGGTCAATCTCACTACTCAGCATAATTTTTAAAAGAATACTGGTCTCCACTTTCATATTTCCATATCCCTGCCTTACATATATGATTCCATGTGAATTAAAAAGCACATTCTCAACCCAAAAGTTTAGAACCACTAATGTTAGGTTTCACTGACTAATTCCATAAAGTTTTACAATAAAATCTATCTTGCAGCACTCAAGCACTGCATGTTCTTTCATGAGCCCTTATGTTTTGGGAGAAAGTGACCAGTCTGTTACTTTTCAGGTAATATCTCTGAGAGATTTAAAATACTTCTCCCTGTAGTGGAACGTAAACTTATGTGATTTTAAAACATGATATTTATTATTAAAGAAACCACTCTTCCAGGAGGAATGAAAGAAAGAAAAATCTCCTATTTGCTCTTAGCCAGGGAGGTCATGCTCTTGTCCTTTCAGAGTGGGCAAGAATCAACCACATTGCTATTAAGTCCAATTTAATTCTCTTGGTCCTAGAGTTATTTGATTATAATTATGTCCTTGTACCACCAACAAAGAAGAAAAAAATATATACAAAGTAAGGCATGTGCCTTGACAAAACCAAGTTCCAAATAATCCCAAGCTCTTAGTCTTTCCATGATTATTATATCTGTAAGGAGACAGACAGCATTAAAACAGATTTGAAGCTCCTGGTCATTTCTTCAAGAAAATCTGTTGAAACCAAAGAATCCAATAACACTTTCAATTTCTAACACCTCACTAAAATGTTTAATAATTTTTGCAAATGAATTATTAAAGTTGCAATTGGTAGTAGCTTCTTTAGAAAATTACTTAAAGCTCTTTTTAAGTGCTTAAAAAATAACAAAAAATTTAAAACATCTTTTATGGCAGGTTAAGCCATATGTGCTGTTGACAGCATGAAAAACACTAACAAGTTACTTCACTTAAGTTGAATAATGTGACCCATATTTGATGCATAAAAGAACTAAGCAGAATGCTAGTTATGGAGGATTGGCAAGAAAGTTAAGCACTCATCAGGTCAGAAACTCTGGAAGTAAAGATAATTTTTTAACCAAAAGGAAACAGTATCTTACATTGCTGTCTTAACTGGATTTTTTTTCATCAACTAAGATATACCCTTTCCTCCTCCTTAAGTCTCAGTTTGCTATCTGTAAAATAGGACCATAAATGACTGAGATAGGCAGGTCTGACATAATAGCCCAGAACTTAACTTAAAAAGGATGAAAGCTAAGAGAGAGACCATTACTAGGAATTGCATTGCAGAAAAAGTACTCAAATGAGAAGCTGAATATTGGAGTATATTCCAATTATGAAAAAACTATAGAGTGACTTGTTGATAAGTAAATAGTTCTTTGTGACTGATTCCTCACCTAATGAAACAGGGAGATTCCATATATATATATATATATATATATATATATATATATATACACACACACACACACACACACACATATTATATATCTCAGTTGAAATTCTAAACAAGAATGAAGTTATAAAAATTTAATTTGTGGGTCAAAAAAACCAAAGTAACTCACACCGACATGAATTACTAAAGAAGCATTGTGATCTTCACACACAAATAGTGTTCTTCTAGTATACCCAACTCTGTCTTTGGGGGAACTCACAGAGACAGCTCCAAAGACTGGTCACTAATGGGGTCCTGAGTGACGTGGGCATGACATGATGCAACTGCATGCATAGTATTCTCATGAGTGAGAGAAAGGGCTGCAAAGATGAATTCTAGGCCTCTATGGAAATGGTTCACAAGTGATTGCCATTTCAAATGTCATGTCTGCTCCATCTTGGATATTCAGCATCAGAAAAAGGTGTACACCTGGGCTCTGGTGGCTCATGCCTCTAATTGTAACTACTTAGGAAGCAGAAATCCGGAGGTTGCAGTTTGAGGCCAGCCTGAGCAAATAGTTAGTGAGACCCTATCTTGAAAAAATCATCACATACAAGGGCTGGTGGAGTGGCTCAAGGTGTGAGCTCTAAGTACAAACCCCAGTATTGAAAAAAAAGGTTCTGTTCCTCAATCCTTAGAAGAAAATTGAAGAGGGTATGGCAGAGTCATCTTTTCCCTGGCAAGCTGATACTCAGCAGCCTTTCTTCCAGAGAGACTGTGGTGTGCATGGAATGATCTTTCTTCAAATTTCCCAGACTAAAACTTCTTAAAGGCTATTCAGCTGGGCTCTCAGAATCAGGAATGAAAATGTCAGAACCAGGAATGAGTTTGAAAAGGTGAATCCGTTACCTGAATACTGTAGTGAGTTTGCTCTGTTCTTTGTTTACAACCTGAGAGTGATTTAGGCATTAAGAGAAGCAGCTTAGTATTTCCCATTTCAGCTCTTGGGCTTTATATTTCATTAATTATAGTTGCTTCTTCAGAAAATCCAATAACATAGATGCCTATTAGTCCCATCGTTTGAATGAAATAAACTGAGGCAGAGAAAGAAAAAAGAGTTTTCATCTGGCTGGTATTTTAAAACATATCGAATGTCTTACACTGGGTTTTTTTTTTTTTTCCTCTTTCAATATATGACATAGATCTTGACACCCAATCAAATGATTAACCAACTTGACCCTTAGCTGCCACCCACCTCCCCACTACCTGCATTTGCTTCCTCCACTCCTCCAATGAGAGAGCCTTCAGTTAATAGAAAATAAGTAGACAAGATGATAAGAGGAAAGCTGTTAGTTATTTTTTGAATCAAAAGTCCAAAACTGAATAACTCTATTTAGCTGGAGTAGCCACTGCCTTTGGAAGCCATGGGATCCTGTGCAGTGGAAGAAAATTGTTCTCTCTCAAGCGTCTTGGAAATAGTTTTGTCAAGGATATCACTAAAAACTCTCAATTTATTTTCTCAAACTGCAAACCTAATTATAGTATTTTTAAGATTTGCAAGATACACAATTTTCTTTTAATTTAAAACTTTCTCTTTCTAAGAGCATTCCAGTTTTGTTTTTCAATGAGCATCTGTACATGTTTTTTAAAAAGTGGTGGTTAGAAAGTTAGACTAGTCAAGTTTTTAAGAATTCAAAACTTGACTTACAAATTTAAAGCAAAACACATTTTTATTTATTTTGGCAAACCAGTCTCAAGAGAGTTAAAAATAACACCTTGTTTAGCTTTGAACTTGAAGTTAAATTTTACATTGAAGCAATCTTTTTCCATTTCCTTTCTCTGTAACTCATGTCCTACAAATCTGGCTTAGTGTTTCTAATATTTACAGTTCCTCTTCAATAACTTTGTCAAGTCAGTCCTGTCATAATATGGGGACATAGAAATAAAGTTTTA
The DNA here is from genome assembly GCF_047511655.1 of Castor canadensis. Taxonomy (NCBI): domain Eukaryota; kingdom Metazoa; phylum Chordata; class Mammalia; order Rodentia; family Castoridae; genus Castor; species Castor canadensis. Next base: position 104,675,355 of record NC_133391.1, read on the forward strand.
TTGTTTTTCAAGTTCAAACTTACTGTACATTACTCACAAAGAGATAGGGGAAAGAGCTATTTTGGAGAAAATGATTTAAACTGTCAAGTAAAAAGGTGACATCCATTTGGTAGGTGACCTGTGGATTGCAGTCCTGACTTTATGATTTCCTGAACTCTCTTGGCTTGGGTTTCACATCTGTTCAGTCAGGGAAGTAGCTTCCAGCCCCTCCAAGCTGTAGCCAGCAACCTTGTGATTTTTACCATCTCAACCTTTAAGTAATATTTGCACTGATATATTCATTGCACTAGTTTTTCTTTAATATTTATTTTAAACCAGATCTGTTTTTAATTTTTAACTTAAATAAGTATGTTTTAAAAGGAAGCTTTGTCTCTCTGCCATTAAAAACCTGTTATGCATATAGATGATAATCTGAGAAATTTTAATTTAATGAAAACCATACACTATTATTAAATTCTAGCTCTACATAGTTGTCTGCTGAAGACTCTGAGCCTGAGGCTTGTCCTCTATTTCTTAAAAAGGAAGATAAAAATGTTGGAGAGCTCTTTGTTAGTACCAGACTCAGACTTTCTTCTTAATATAATTAGAAGTCTCAAAAAAAAACCTGAAAAGAAGCTTGTTTCTCATTGTGTCATTCACTCTCCATATGCTTCCTAAAATAATTTTGTGCACATTAGTGGTACACCTCTCTCACCATGGGGAGAAAAAACTTGACTGAATTTTGGCCAAGGTCTCTGCTGTGACAGTTTTTTATACTACAGACCACTAATTTCAGTTTGCAGACAGTTTGTAAATTTCTCTCCTGGTGCTTCAAAAAGTAGAAACACAAACACTTGCAACAAGAGCTGAATCTTCTTCAAACTTCTTGACTCTGGATAACTTGTTCAGACACGAAAAGATAATGAGGAAGTGTGAATAAGAGCAGGAGTGAGACTCCAACTGGTCAACTTGATTTGGTTGTTGTAAAAGACCTTTATATAACAATGAGATTGAAAAATGTCATTAAATCAGTTGAAACTATTTTTGTCAGAACTGAAAGGCAAATGCTGGGATCAGTTTGGCAAAGTACATGTATTTTGACAGAGAATTGATGTAATTTTGTCAATATTGCCAAACTTACTCAATCATTTTTAACTTGTTCTAAGAGTGACCATTTATATGGTGATACGAGTTTTTTTTTTAAAGTGAAATGAGCAGCACTTTCCATAGTACTGCTTATACTTTTGTTTATATGTTTGAATTTTTTTCTATAATCTTATACAGTTAAACACAAAGATAAACGACAGTTCAAAAACTTACTTTTTCCCTGGTAGAGAACTGCTAGAGTTACACGAATAACTAAAGCTTAGAATCTTTTCATTTTCCAGCATGAAGTAAAATGAATAATTAAAGCTGGATCACATAGAAAGAAGCAATGGAAAACTAATTGGAAATTCATTGTTATATTTTGACTTCCACAGCCAACATAAAACACCATAATGGCAGTTGAGATATCAATATTTTTTAATAGTCCATTTTACTTGTCAGAACCTCCAAGGAAATCTATCCATCTGGATAAGTCTTAGGAGAAGTAACTTTCATAAGATTAAAGTTGGTGTTAGCTATTTCAGATCCTCACTTCTGAGGGGAAGACAGTGTTCTCCTTCACTAAATAGACCTAAAAATTCCATGGCATTTGTCACCATGAGAGAGAATTTTCATTTACTGCAAGCTTCTGCTATTCCCTTATTCATTCACTTACTTAATTCCTACTCCACCCTGTCGAGAGAAAATAATGAAAATAGGCTGTGCCCGCAAGCTGCATGGCAAATAACCCACTGTATCTGCAAGATCAGAACCTGGGCTAGGAACTTCAAATTCAGTAACTTAATGTTTTGGAAACTGAGACTTGAGAATCAAGAGCACTGAATTTGAGGTCCATCTCCATCACTAACTGTGTGATAATGAGCAACTGTATTGACTTGATCAAAAGTACCCCATGGACCCCATGTTGATCTTCAGTACCCCATCCTAAAAGAAAGGGTAAAAACAGATCTATGTAGCTGTTACTTGCTCTAACATTTTATGATTCTGTGTACTTCCTGTAGTGGTATAGTGTTTAGTGTTAAAAATAATGTTTAATCAACTCAAAGTAACAAGTCACTCTGGCAAAAGGTTTTTAAAAGACCAGCAACATAAACTCTAATTGATGTCACATATCTAATTAAAGAATTAATAATATACCCACTATTTGGGGCGTATTATACTTCCAATTCACTAGTTAACTCATTGACTGCTATACATTGACTTTCAGGAAGCTAGAGAATGATAGCTATGGACCTAACCATTAAGCAGTTGATCTTCAAATATACCTGCATTAATATTTTATTGATTGCATTTCATTTTAATTGTAGTGTGGTTAAAATTCCAAAGACAGAAATATCTTTATTTGAGGACCCCAGAGAACAATTGTTTTGGAAACATTTATCATTACAATAAACACAGGCTACAACCCAACAATTATGTATAAATATGTCTGTGAGTGACTAGGCTAATATAGGTCTTCATGTAAAACCAGTGGCTGACATCAAGCATCACAGGGAGAACATGTTTCCATAGCCATGCAAGATAGTCCCAACCTGGAGGACTAGCTGAGAAAATCTACCCACACTTTTATTTACTTAAAATCTTTACTTTTTCTCAACAGCACCATCTGACAGCCTAAAACTGAAAGCCAAACACTGTATTTTCTAAACATTTGACAAAAACAAAAGAATATGCTTGTTTACTTTAAATTGAGCCAAAATGTGATCATTTGCAATTATACATCTTTTAAATGTAGCATTTTATTTACACAGAGCAGTAGTCTGACTTTAAGTGTTGCAAGTAATAACTTTGGTCAGCCATTATTTATTGGAATTTTATCATTCTAAATAAGTAACTGGTAAACTTTAGTGGGGTTCAGTGGCTCAACTTGTTATTAAAGGTACTCCAGAGAAACAATCTACAAGTTTGGTGATCATTCATTCAGCAAACTGCAGGCCTACTATGTGTCCAATGCATAATAATCTCATGTGCTTTCCTTATCAAACTGTATTTTTCTAATAGAATCAAATAAAAACCATCTAGTAACTCAAGCACTTAACCCTTCCAGAGGTCAAATGTTAACCTACTCCTATGAAGAGAAAAAACAGAGAGGAATCTGACATTGGAAATCATGAGTGTTTCGTGAGTTCCTTCGTTCTGCTCTGACTCACCTTCCTGGATTACATACTTTTCTACACCTGATTTTTCTTCATCAAGAAGAGACAGCCTAGCAAAGAAGAACACTGCCTCTGTGGCTTGACAAATTTGCTTTTGAATCTGCACTTCCCCACTTACTAGATGTGGAGCTTGGGCAAGTTTTTAAAACCTCTTTAAATCTAAGTTTCTTCTTCTTTAAGTTGGAAATATGCTTCAGGGATAAGATGAGCTAATGTGAGTAAAGCTCTTAGTACTGCGCCTGGCAAATGATAAGCACTCAGGAAAGTGTAGCTTCAATTTAATCTTGTCATTAGCAGAGCATAGAGATGACAGATGAACTAAGATTTATTAAGTTCCTAGGGCTCTGTGGGCAAAAAAAGGTTCTAGAAATTACCCTCTCTCCACTCTGTCTCCCCACCCTCACCCCACACAACTTTCTTCTTTATGCATTTGAAATTTAATTCTCTAGTGAGTGTACCATCCTTTTCTAATTCTTCACAATTCATTTTAGAAATACCACTATCCATCAGCAAAAACATAAGCAGAGAAAAATGAAAATGATAAAAATTAAATTACTACCTAAAAGTTAGTTATTAGTAGATATGTCTAAGTGGTAGAATCACAGTGAATTTAATTCTCTTGACTTATGCATTTTAATTTTCCAAATTTTGCAATGCAATGTATTATTTTTCAAAGAATAAAAATGTATTTTTAAAGTATGCATATCTAGGGAAGTTACCTGTAAACCCAATAAAAATGTACTTATATGGGATTTTGTTAAATAACTTGAGCATGCAATAAATACCAGAAGAAAATCATTTTAGTAAAAGTCCCAAGACTTAGAGTTAGGAGACATTGGGTTAAATTTTCATACAAAGATTTAGTAGTGTATGATCTTAGTTATTTAATCTTGCTAATCTTCATTTCTTTCATCCAAAAAAATGGAGTAGTAACATTTTCCAATAATTCCTTAATATAATATCATGCATATATGACATATGACATACGACATAGAGATAGTGGTTAGATGTGTTACTTGACTTAAAACCTGAAAAACACCTGAATGCTTTTTTAAAAATTAACCAAAAATCTTAGACAAAAATTCTTGCAATCATCAAAATTATCTCATGCATTTTGATGCCCCATCTATACCTGAAGTATAGCATGTCAAAACTAAATATTTTTCTCGTATTTCCCACCAAAAGCAGCTCCTTTTTTTATACCTATTAGTATCATTGATGAAAAGATCCATTTTATATTCCCAAAGCTAAGGACATTGATTCATCCAACTCTCGATTTTGTGATACTCACAGGTTTCTTCTGAAATATGGCTCCATCCATTTTCTAGATTTCCATTGATGGGGTTGTGGCTTATGCTGCTCTTCCCCTGCTCTTGATGGATTTTAATCATAATAGTCTCTCCTTTCTTGAACATATCCTGTACCTAGTGATCTACAAATCTTCAAACTCCATTTTCACTACAACACTTTCTTTCATTAGAGCCTATCGTCACAATTCTTCATGTTGCATTCGACAGTCTCCACGAAGTTATAATCAACTCCCTCTCCACTCAATACTTAATACCTCATAAATCAGCTCTGCTTGTTATAAAGACTCTAGTTTGGCACTTAGTTGTATTCAAATTTATTTGGTTATTGGTCCCTACACAGAGAAACATGCCTCTGAACACTACTTTCCTTCAGGGTTCCTCAATTTTGGCACTGATATTTTGGGCTACATTATTCTTTCTCATGGAGAACTGTAGGATGAGAGCTGTAGGAGGAGAACATTGTAAGATGTTTAACAGTATCCCTGACCTCTATTTTGTGATATTCAAAAATGTTCCCAGGCATGACCAAGTGTCCACTGAGGGGTAAAATTGTCCCCAATGACAATCACTGCTTTACTTTTGTCTTTGACCATGTGCTATAACAAGTTTAACTCTTGGATTACCATATAGGTACATAACGAGAATAGCAAATGTGGCTTTTTAAAACATTTATCCTAAATTTAGTATTTCAAACTATAATAATTTTATAATGAATTTTCATGTAATTTCCAGAGACATATACAAGAGGATGTAGAATATATTTGTATCTGATAATATGGAGTTTGCCTCACCTAGAGCTGTACACATTATTAAGTGAAAATATCTCTCTAATACTAAATCTCCCTCAGTAAAGTATTTCTTAAGTCTCATCTGTTTATTTTATTTTGCCATGGTAACTGCATCAGAATGTATTTTTCACATATTATCTTCTTGCCTATTTATATTAAATGTATATTCATCGCAGTATACAAAGAAAATGTGACTCATACCTGATATTGTCTGTAATCAATATAAACATATTCATTAACAGGTTCACTAAATATTAAATAATCAAGTATTAAGTGCTTTTTATAATGCACAAATCCTTAGATTATTATGTAGATATTCAAGAGTGTTTTAATGATGTTTACCAGAACTGGTTTGAGTTTTTACACTACTATTTTTCCCATTTAAAATAATAAAATATTTGCTTCTCCTACACAAAAATTTGCCTTCCCACACATTTTCAGGGTTGAATTAAATTTAGGTAATCTACAGGAATGCCTATAGTTAATTGTGTTACCTGAATGCTAAATTAGGCTGTGTGATAAACATTTTACATATATTATTTCTTTGAAGTAAATAACCTCAACAAAGATACCAAGAAAGGAAGGAAGGAAGGAAGGAAGGAAGGAAGGAGGGAGGGAAGGAGGGAGGGAGGAAAGAAAAGAAAGAAAGGAGATGGGAGGGTAAGGAAGGGGGTGGGGGAAGGAGGGAGAAATGACCCAAACATTGTATGCAAATATGAATAAAAAAAAAGAAAGAGAAAGAAAGGAGAGAAAGAAAAAAAAGAAGGAAGGAAAGAAAGAGAAAGAAAGAAACAAAAAAGAAAGAAAGAAAGAAAGGACAATAAGAAAAAGAACAGATGAAGAAGAAAGGTAGATGATTTCACTTTACATTTTTTTTTTAGAAAATAACTTATTCTAGTTCTTAATCCTGAGGTAAGATGAAAACCTTGCTATTCATTGTAAATATAATGAATTCCATTTCCTCATTTTCAGTTTTGTCCCCCATTGTTTGAATTCTAGCTTCTGCCTCTACCATTTCACTAAAACTCTATTATCATATTAACCAATAGCCTCTGGTAGTGAAATCAGTGGATTTTGGTTCTTATTCTATATATAACCTCTTGATTTTAACACCTTTGACCGCTTGGTCCTTTCTAAACAACAGCTCCCAAATAAATATCCCAAGATTAGATTTCTTGCTTAATCTGAAGACTCTCTATGCAACTACACAATATCCATCACAATTTAGATGTCTTGTAGACAGACCTATGATTCAAGTATGTAGCACTGAATTCATCACACTTCCTCATACAAATTTGCTTTCAAATCTGCTTTCCTTTCTGTGCCCCTCCCTTTCAAAAATGGTTTCAAATTACCTCAAGTTATTTATCTATTTGTTTATTTATTTATTTGTGTGTATGCCCACCTGTGTGTGTGTGTTGTGCTAAGGATCAAACCCAGGATCTTCTGCATGCTAGGCAAGGACCCAATTATCTGTATCTGCTTTTAATATTTGCTTAGGATACTCCATTGTATAATTGTATTTACTTACACAAAATTCTATATAATTTGTTCTTGCCACTTGTCATGTATTAGAGGAAGTGTTGATAAAATATGTTGTTCTTTGAATAGAACAGTAAACAGCCTATAAAAATAGTTAGTGACAGATAAAAAATGAATATAACAAATGATGTGATTTTAGGTAAAACAAATAGATGGAAATTGGTAAATTCTAAGATACTCAAATAAATTTCTTTAGGCATAAATTGAAATAACATTTTGTTTTTCAATTAACATCAACATCTTGTAAATAAATCTTAGGTTCTAAAAACTACCAAGCCTTACCGTTTTTGCCAAAATTTAAACTAAAGTAGATAAAATTGTTTTTGTCTCTTCAAATATAATAAATCTACATAGATAAAAGTTGGGGTCATCATATTCTTTGGTTGATGAGTAAAAGAAATGTACAAATGGGATTTGAAAATTGTATTGATTTTTCTAATTTTAAGAAATTTAACTGGATAAAGGCAAACTAAACATGGATGTTTATAATTTCTGATTAACTCTTCATTGTGAAATGGTATATATTTTTTATTTTTTTGTTCTAATTCATTCCATAGCTGATTTTGTGGGTTCAACTGTCCTTGGAGGTAACTTTGAATTCTATTTTTCTAAAGATGAGTAGTTCTGGAGCAGATTATACGAAATGCTATGTTGTTAAGAGTAATTAATAATGATTATATTATCCATTAATTAATAAATCCATTTTAATTGCAATTACTTATGACAGTGAATTAGAAAGTGACTTTATGCTAATGGATCAATGAGAGAAAAAGGAGTCTTTACGTTTTGGGAGAATGGAAATTTAATAGAGGATAGGACTTGTTAAAGATATCATCTAAGTGGCTAGTCCATAGATAGTTTATCACCTGTCTTCTGAGAACACAGGATATTTTTTTCTCATTAGAATTCCACACTCAAATGGTTTAATGCCAATGACTATCCCAACATCTCCTTTGGATTAATAAGGAATAGCTCTTTGATTCTACTTAATGATCTGATTCTCTGTGAGCCAATTAATTAATTAATTAATTAGATAAATAAATAAATAAAATGTATCTGCACAAAGTGTTTTTTTAATGAAAAGCCTGAATTACCTGGCTGAAATTGCTATGCCACACCAGTTTCTAGTCTTCTATTATTCCTAATAAAATCATCTTGCTTTTAAATCATACTTTGTAGTTTGCAAAAATACCTCACATAGATCATCATTCTGAGGCTGGGGCATGGCTCACATAGTAGAAGGCTTACCTAGTAAAGACTAGAACCTGAGTTCAAATTCCAGTATTGCCCAAAAGTCCTACAGAAAATCCAGTTAGATGGGCAGGGTGGATTTTCGCTAATGTATGCTGATAAAAAGAAGCATCTAGAATATGGCCATGAAGTATCATAAATATGATGCCAATTTATACCTTCCGTAGGAGTAGGAGTAGGTGAGGGATAAAAATGTTGACTGAATATTTCAACAGCAGGAAGTCACAAATGAACAGTAAGATGATTCTACAGAAAGAAAATCAGCCTTTACAGAACTCTTCATCTCAGTACCATAAGGCCCCATAGAATTTTACTAGAAACAGAGTCCTCAGTTCCAGGAACCCGAGCACAGAATTTTGTTCTGTGTGAGTTTGCAAACATCTTGAGTTTAGATCATTCCTCAAATAGTCTGAAGGTGAAGGAGATGTGCTCATGTCATTATACTGTATGGAACATAGGGAATCAGATGGCGGTGGCATTGGTGGGGCCTCTCAAAAGTCTTTAAAATTTGAATTATGCTATAATAAACTGATCCTAGTTAAAGCTAAAATTCTGAGAGAAGAGTTAACAACAATAACCAAAGTAATAATGCAGGCACTGTACAAAGAGGTATAGTTAATGTTGTATCTGAGAAGTTCTTTTTAATGCTAAGCACAATCAAAATTAGTGAGGAGAGAGGGACAGGGATATAGCTCACTGGTAGAGTGCTTGCCTAGCAGGAGAGACTCTGGGTTCCATTTCTGGCTTAAAAAAAATAATAATAGTGAGGAGGCTTGCCTATGTTCACAGTTCAGATGATGTCTTGGTCCTTAGCTGGCATTAGCAATAGCAGAAAGAAATCATTGGCTAAATAATGAAGTGACAGGAGAGAAAGAAGGAGGGAAGAATGAAGGCATTAAAAAAGAAAAACAGGAGACCTGGGCAAGTGCACAGGAAAAGGAAAAGAAGAACCTCTCTTGTTTTATTTTGTTTTCATTTTGAAACACTATCCAGGAAAAAAAATAATAACAATACTCATACTTACTGTGTAAAGGTTTAAATGCAAGAGCTAGCTAAATAGAAACACAAAGTCAGTTCTAAATGTCTGGAGTCAATACTACATTTTTATTATTGCAAATGTTGTATCTAACAATCTAACTATGAAGCATAACTACTAAATCTGGAAAAAAAAGGACATTTTAAAAAACTAAAATGTACCTAATTCTGTAAATAGGACCATTGTCATTAATACATTTTAAATATTTCTCTAAGATCAGAACAATAAATTTAAATCATAATTTGATAATATAGGAAAACCTTTGTTTTTCAGGTAATACAAGACACGTGGAGTTCTGCATTTATAAACATTTTACTTGCTGAGTTTTAATCCAATTTTATTGACATATGTTTGATAGGCCTAAAGTTTTAAGTATGTTCTTTTAGTAAAATGTCAGTTTGCACATATATTTGATTTGCTCCCAGTTTTTTTCCCCATATGTTTATTGATTTTAACTTAGTCTTTGAGGATTTTTAAAGTTATTTCCCCTTTCTCCTTGAGATGGAGACTGATTTAACTCACATTGTACATCTAAGTTTAGATATAAGTAAATAAACACAACACTTACTATTAAAAATTAGAACAATAAAAATGACCTGGAATTATCTCAGTCCTTTACTCTGTACCATACAAGGCATTTTGGTTCTATTAGTCATCTCTAGTTCTGAATAGAGACTCAATGTTTTGTTTCTATACTTTATTGTGGATTTGAACAAATTTTTGCTGATACCAATTAACATTGATCAGCTTACATATGTTTTCTGAGGAAAACATATTCAAGGAATTTCTGTTATTTGGCTAACAACATCTCCCAATGAACCTCCTCACTCCATTTTTATCACCCATGGTAGTTTAGAAAAGGAAGAGAAAAATCTTTGGAGGTGTTATGACAAAACACACAATTGTAAAATTGAAATGCTTTGTGGATGGATCTCATTTTCCCCAGATGAAAGTACCTTTCAGTTTACCTCTGCCTTCAACAATTGCTTAGTGGTATTCTGACACTGGTTTAGTCATCTGCCCAAAGTCACACACTACTGCTAGAGATAGAATCAAATACTTGTGTTGTTCACCTCATTCAAAAATATATTTTTTAAAACAGGAAAAATGGAAAATGGTTTGAATTAAACCAGGGGCATAAACATCAGCTAGTGGAATGAAAGTAATCTGAATCTCTAAATTCTTTACTTTCAAGTAACCATATGTGGTTCCAATTGCCCAGATAACTCCAAAACCTATTGTCTGTTTTTTATTGTTGTTGTTAATGGTTCTCATTCATTCTTATTGGATGCTGTATCTGTTCTAATTGGTCTCTTTATAGTTATCAAATTATCTAGGTAAGATTGATATTTAGCAAATAGCTCATATTTAGCTGTATGATTTAAAATTTTGCAACCACTACAGTCAAGATAGTGAACATGTATACCATTCTAAATTTTCTTCTTTCCATCACTATTAATTAGTTTGCATTCCCTACAATGTTGTATAAATGATTTGTATTCCATTTTTTGGAGTACAAAGTCTCACAATGATGCTGAGATTCTTCCACATTGTAAAATGTGTAAGGTTTTATTATTTTTATAGCAGAGTAATACTCCATTGTTATAATACACTATAACTTATTTAGCTATTTACCTGTTGCTGAACTATTGTCTAAACTTGTAGGTTTATTGGAGCTATGCAGGATTGGACTTTAGTGGATATACAATTATTATTGCATTTTGCCTGCCTATTTTTCTAAATCTAGTTAACAGTTCAGTATGCTATAATTCTATTTCACAAAGTGTCAATATCTCAGGGTTGTATTTTCTCCCTTAATTTAATTTAGGTCAATATATTAAAACAACTGAATATCTCAGTCAACATATGCTTAGGTGATCTCAATAGTCAAAAATAGGAAAGATGGCTGATCTGAACTCCTCAAGAATAAATAGACTTTCCACTTGGTTTCACTGATTCTTTCCTTACTTGTTCTTCTGTTTCTATTTGTTTGAGGAAACTACATAAAATCTAGGCATTTTAAACTTTTTAAAAATAAAAATTAATTGTAGCTTTCTACTGTAACCTAAGAGGAAAAGACATATTTTAGTTAGGGTGAAAAAAAATCTTCATTTTTATCTTCTAATTTTGAGAGGTATTTTGAAAACTAGGACTGAAATTGGGAAAATTTGTTGATGTTATTCTTATAATCAAAGGATATAAGACCAAGATAGGACAAATGCCTAGTCTTTCTGATTGGCACAATCGAAAACTGCTCATATTTCACAGGTATGCCATTAGTAATGGCCAATCCTTGGTCCTTTTTTCATGCAGAACTCCCTCTGGGAGTACTACATGAGAAAGAAATGCAGGATGAGACCCGATTATTATAATTCACAAGACTAATTATGACTTTGAGTTTTCCTGGATAAGCTAATTCTTTCTGCACCCTGGGATCAGTAAGCACAAAAGTAGTCTCACAAGGGTTTCACTGCATTTAACATTGCATATATTTATAAACAAGTCCAGAGACGTTAAAAGGCTCTTCAGGTTTCCATTTTCTTTGAAATTTGTTTCTAAAATCATTCTTAAGAAATTTTAAAGATAATGCCACAGGTGTATTTTTACTAAATCATAATAAAAAGGCACACACCAATCATTTATTTTTTGGCCTTGACTCATTTGTTTTAAACAGGCTATTTATTTTTATTGGCATCGCTGTAGCATAAGACTAAAGAAGGACATGGGAAAGCAAGGTTTACAGAGAACTTGAAAGAAAGGATGACAGACAAATAGGAGTTGGAAGGGAAAAGACAGAGAAGAAGTGTTACAAGATGAAAGGAGACTGGCAGAATGCTTAATTTTCATTTTTGTTTGTGGAGAGCCTTATGAATGACATAAAATGATTAGATATTCTTGAGTGATTTGAAATCTATTTGAGTTTTTGGTTTGACAAATCTCACAAACGCTGATTTCAGGGTTTTCTATGATGACACTATCAACAAATCCCTCCAACAGCCTTTTTTACTCAGTCACCCATTGTACATCTATATGAGAGGGAGTTTCTTTGTTTACTAAGTAATTTCCATGTTGTGAAGCTCCTTGTCTTTAGTTACCTCCAGTTTTATGTGTTAGTCAGAAAACTCACATAGCATTCAAAAAGGAAAACTCAAAGCAATATAGACTTTGGTTCCTTTTTACAAAGAATTGGGGCTGTGTGCCCCTACCAATACAGCAATATATTATATAAGGTCAATACTCCTTTTCACATGCCTCTAATACAGATGCATTTTATGAGGTAGAACAGCAAACACTGAATCACTCTAGTAGAGATACACAAAACAAGTAATTATAGCTGGTTGCAGAAAAAATAATTATGCAGTTGTGTGATGAAAACCAGTTTTTAAATGGGAGGAGAAATTCTACTCCCCCCCAAAAAAATGTGGAAAAGCTAAATTTACCCTGGGAAACAAGCCATACTATAAAACTTCCTAATGTAGCAGTATCATGAAGAAGAGGTACCATACTTTCATCTTTTATATATATAATATATGAAAGCTATATATGTGTCCACATGCACATATAAATAGCACAGTGCACACTGGAGAAAATACAGTAGGCTGTGTGCAAGGCACATATAATTACTATTATTTTCTGTTGACTTTTCTATCTTAAATGAGTGACCATTTTCTCTATTACCAACTTATCTAATACTTTAGCAAGAATAGGCTTTATTGTCACTTAGTGCTTGCCAGGTAGTCCTTAATTATGATTAAATAGACATATAGGATCACTAGCAATTCTTATTTAGAGTCAGCTATTACTGTCATAAGTGTTACTGCATATTCTATATGACCAACATATGAAAAATAGCATTTAATATGGAAAAAAAGCCTAACAGGGATTTATTTGTAATGCAGCATACTTTTCTATATGTCACAGAGCACGTCAATGAACTGAGTATATTTCCACAGAATGTATTTATCTCAAATATCTACAGTATTCACTCTACTCTGGCATGTATCTAACCCTCACTGAAACCAAGAGGGTTTTGTTTCTTGCTATATAACATGGCTGTTCTGGGCCCTTTAACTAAAACTGCCACCATGAATGAACTTAGAGCAGAAATAGCAAGTATAGCAACATTTAGGCTTATATCAGCATTTCCATTTAACACGTTTTAAAACTACATTTAAAGAATATGGAGATTATGACATGAAATGACAAAACTCAGGTGTGTGAGATGGATGAGACCATCTTTAGATGGCTTCCTGGGCTAATGCAATGAAGTGTATGGTCTAAAGAAAGAAGCTTCGCTTTGCCTCTGAATGCCCTGGAGGCTGAGGGCTCTTTTTATAGTCTTATATTAAGCATATCTTATCTAAATACCATAATGGCATCTTCAGCCAGCAACAAGCCTGTGAAGCTGGAGGAAGTTTCCATCTTAATCTTCTCTACTGCTTCTTGCTGCTTGTCCCTTGTACAGTCATATCCTGGGCTCCATATACTACAAAATGAAAAGAACAAACAAATAAGATTACTTTGGGGGCAATTTATGGTTCATTTGAAGTGAAATGTAACTTTTTTTAATTTAGCAATCTGACTGACTAAACCAAAATTGATTTAGTAATTTGGGCCTAGATAATTTGAGGTTAAGATAGAAAGTTTAAAAATCCATTTTTTATGTCATGGTCAGCATAAACAAATGACAAATGTGTCTACATTGAACACATCTATATACACTTACCTATGTATTCTTACAAACTATAGAAATCCTAGTGCATATACGAAGGGCTCCTTATTCATTTTAACTTAGTTACTATCACCAATAGCTTTGGGACACTTATCAGTTATAAATCTGACTTCATCTCTTCAATTTTATAATAAGTTGTAGGGATTGATAGTAAATACATATACTGCTGTGACATATTGTCATTAACAATAAATTATTGTGTACTATATTCTAAATGTTTTAGTAAACTAATATTTTGTCTCAATTTTAGTGATGTAGTATAACCCAATATATATTCTGAAATTATAGCAGCCAAGGTTTTTAATAGATATAAATATTTAATCTTTTGTTATTTTGCAAGTTACTTAATTTTTAAAAAGATAATGTTTTCTTCAAGAAATAAATATTTGTCGCTAATCTCAAATATTTGTTTTGGCTTAGTGTATACTTCTGATGATTCTGGTTATTTGATATTACTAATTGCTCTTCTTAAAAAGTATATCATTCATTTTGGTGAACTAGATTTTTAAATACAATGTTAAGATTACTGTGATACTTTGAATTCTTAAGTATTCATTTAATCACTTCTAATAAATCTAAGTTGAATGCTCTTAAAAGTTCTTCTAAAACCATTGTCAGTTTTATTTTGTAAAATCTGCTTCAAAAATTAGTCTACCACTGTGAAAGAAATGCTTTTAATAGAGAGATGAAAATAGGGGGAAGAATTCAGGAGGAGAAAAATGTCAAGTGAATCAATGATTAATTAAATTAAATGTGGATTCATAAAACTCATATTCGCAGATTTACACAATAAATTCAGTGACATTTAAAACATGTTTTGAAAATCCCTAAATAAAGTCCCATGTACATGAAGACATTTTTCACCTTTTAAAAAATAAAAAAGTTACCTGCATAATAGAATCATGTAACTTTACTGCTAACTGCTATATATTTCAATAGTTCTTTGGCAGAAAACAGCACTAATTTTAATATGTAAAAGTTTTAAAGGAAACTGTGTCTATTCTTGCTACTTTCTCAGATGTTTATGCTTAAGACTGTAGATAGTATTGACCATGAATACAATCAAAATGTTTTTGCCTTAAATTCATGCCAAGGTCATTTTAGTGTTAACCCATTAAATTTACAACTCTATGCTGCTCTTCTGCTGGGTCACTCAATTGTTAAAACTTAGTAGATCAAATATTTATAAGACCAAGTATGAATTTCTACAAGTTGTGAAATATGATATAGAGGAAAGGAACTGATCCTTAGGTTTTTGAAATTTTTTTTTTTTTAATTCAGATAGCACAAGGACACAAGTGATACCTTAACCCTTCTTGTAGAATTAACATCTATGAATGGTAAAAAATGACAACAGGGTTATTAACAGGGCCCAACAACTAAAAGAAGAAATCTGAAGAGAATGCCCAGGTTCAGATGGTACTTACTGGAATGATTTGTGTGTAAGTCAATTTATCTTAAGAAAGTTAATAGTCTTTAGATGTTAATTCTGAGTTGTTTATGATTACTGTCACAAAAGTCTATTAATGTTAGTGGATTCTCCTCCAACCTTGTGCATTTCATATTAGTATAAAGTCTTTTACTCCTGCTTTCATGAGTATATTATATTGCTTCCACAAAAATTCAGTCACAGCTCAAGCTATTTTAACAAATGACTTTTTTTTCCCTGTAAAAAAAGGTTCCAAGATAAAGATTTTACATCACAGAGAAAATGGAGGAAAATTGACAGAATATTTTATTTCCTTTAGTAGCCTGCTATTGATGATGAAAAACAAGGAAACAAATGTAATTGGTAAAACAAACCCCAAAGGAAGTTTCAAGTATCTCAAATAGGAGAATATTCTTAGCTGTAAATAGCTCAATTTTATTTCTAGAACCTAAAATATGTATTCCTGCCCCCCCACCCTAATCTTGCTTCCAATTTCAATACTTCAGCCTTATCAAAGTAAACAAGCTGTTGTCAGAATAGAAAATCCAGCTAAGGTTTGAGGGCTGCTGCCACTTTCGTCTCTTGCTCACACAATTCTGTGCCAATAGCTATTGGGAAAGGAAAGAAAGAAAGGGCTGCCACTGTGGTGTGTGGAAGCAAAGGGGCAGAGGGGCATCACTTCAACCTCTTGGCTCTGGTGCTTTCTCACTCTCGCATCTCCAGAGAAAAGAGATGCTCTTCATTCACAAAACAAAACAAGAAAATCTCTGTAATTATTTTTGGCTCAGCTCCATTGAAATTCATTCTCCTGGAAGCAGCTCTGTTTTAGATTAAAACAATGCTTAGAATATTCATTCTCTGCTCCCTCTTTCTTCCTGGTCCCCCTCCCCCACACTCAGTACCACTGCCTGCCACCCACCCCCAACCAATGCACAAACCCCCATTTTCCTCTTGTTTTCTGTATTTCTCAGTCTTGGTTTCTTTGCTCTCTCCACCTGCCTTTGATGATGTTTTTTGTCTGTCTTACCAAAGTTGGGCCTGAAAGGCTGCTAACACCAATCCCTCTAAGTGCCTACTGAAGTTCTCCATATTTTATGTCAGTTGTTCAAGTTTCATCCCCTCTTCCAACCAGGAGTTTTTTCCAGCCTATGTCACTGATCATACTTTAGGATTGTTGATTTGCTTATATGATGTTTCAAACCAAGAAAATAGATCACCTCTTGTCTTTCCTTTTTCTGTAAAAGTAGAAGTACAATTTACTTTCTCTTTCCTATAACACAATCTTCAGCATTCAATCCTCAAAAGATGGATGAAGTCTTCATTGTCCATAATAAGTGATAGTTATCAAATTCCAGAAGCAAAGCATTGAGAATCATTATTTTAAAAATCTAAATTCTATGATTTGATCAATCACAAAATTTAGCGTATGTATCAAGAATCTAACTACTTAGATTATGTTTTTTACCTATTATTAACTTGTTTTCCCTTTAAAATAAAAGCTTTTACCATTTTCCTTTTTGTTAAGGGAAAATAATTTCAAAGAAATGGAGAGCAGAATTCCTGCTCCAAATAAAGTTTGTGTGTATGCATTAACAAATTATTTGAGCTATGAATCATGGGATCCTCTTTCATGAAACAGTGAATTCATTCCAGATCCTTATATGAGGCAAGGATTTTATTTACAATGATTTACATTGTCTGGAATTCTAATTTCTTATACCTTCGATTCTTGGTGACTGTATGGGAAGAAGTGAATCTCACACCTCTTTCATCAGTATTAGTGTTTTTTTCTGTTTCTTATTTTCTAATTGCAATAATACTTGTGTGTTTTTGCTTCAAATTCTTGGTTGTTAGCAAAGACATCCTTAATACCCATCACCTGTGAAGTGTGTATCCTAGTTAAGGGTGCATTCCTACTCCTTTGAACAATGACTGTTTTATGAGGATACTGACTCACTTAAAAGTAAGCCTATCCATCCTGCACTATCTTTACAAAGAAAACAAAATCCTTACAGTTGCCCAAATGTGAAATGTCTCTGGGATTTTCTAGCTGTGCAACAACAATAAAGCAATTTGTAACCATATATTTAAAAGAGTTTGGGCATCCATTTCTAAGACTTTGTAAGAACCCTGATTACTAGACTCCATTTGGTTTACCAAAAAAAAAAAAAAAAAAAAAGGAAAAACACACATACACTGACTGCCATTAATTACCCTGCAAACATTTAATGAATATTATTTCTTTCCATCCTTTGCCCTTTTCAAAAAGAAAAGTAGTAATTTATATGTACTCTGCCTTTCTTCTCTCATTGTTTTATTTCTTTTCTTTATGGCTTTCTTTCACTTGAGTGAAAAAGAGGTGGACATGTTTGGGAAGATAGAAATGTTTACCTAGTACATTTTCTTCATATAAAGAAACAGACCAGGCACCTTTTATTTTGTCTTATGACCTTTGTTAAACCACTAATCTGGAAGCTGCATTTTAATTACAAAATATTGCAAAGGGAATACAGTAGGAATACATAGCTCTTGAATCTTAGCCAAATGAGAAGAACTTTAATAGTAATGTATGGTTGCAGGAGGGTTATGTTTGGGATCCATATGCATGTTCAACTCACACATTCAAGCAGTGCAATAAAGCAGGGAAAAAACAGCTGATACACAAAAGGGACCGTCTAGACAGTACCCCATCAGTCTGGCTAAATTTGGTGCTGGCATTCCCAATGGGATTGTAATATAATTGTTCTGGTGTCTGCGTTCATTCCCCCTGTCAAACACCATTCCAAATATACATCCTTCTCTCTCTAACCCTTCTTTTTCCACAAATATAAAGCCCAAACTGTGCCATGCTGAAGAGGGCATTAGATGGCCCAAGCTCAAGAAAACGTTGTAATTAGCAAAAATGTGTTGTTTAATTCCTTTTAAAAATCCCTCTGTTACTTCTTAGCTCCCAATAGAATTAATTTAAGTCAAATTTTAATAATTTGAATTAAGACAATGGAAAAATTAAATGCAAATATAAATAGTCTTAAAATATTGAGCACCTTAGATGAAAGCAAACAGGCCTTTTTACTCTTTTCTATTTTTTAACCTCTCCTAGGAAATTTAACAGAAATCAGAGATGTGAAAGTGCAATGATGGACATGGATCATAAATTCTAATGAGGAAAAGGCTAATGAAAACAACGTTAAGCAAAAGCACTGAAAATGAAAATTGTGTATTTTTTTCGTGGGTTTAAAGCCACAATTTTTTTATATTGTTGTGCTGAGTGGTGGTACATCATGGCATTTATAAAAGTTCTTGCAATGTATCAAATACGTCATACTTGAATTCACTCCCACAATATTTTTTCTCTCTAAACATCTTATGAAAGTTAAATTTCTATTAATTTTTTTATGAATGATTTCAAGTTTTTGGCTTTTTAAAAACAGAAACTAGCAATATTTATCTACCAATTTGTAATACCTATCAATTTTTTTTAAATGAAAATCATAACTTAAAGAATAAAATAAACCAAAAGCATATCATTGAAATGAATAATGCACAAATTACTAATTTAAAAAACTCATTATCTTCAAAACTTTTACAACAATGAAGTTGAAGCTGTCAGATTTTTCTTTTTAGGAAAACATAAATTTGAGGATTACCATATGATAACTATAAACAATTATTTTATTTTCTGTTTCTACATGTCACCTGTGGGCACTGTTTAGATATTTAAATTTTGACTAGGAAACTTATTTTTTAACCATTGTTTTAATGTCAAGAAAAATTATCTTGGGAAAAAGTTTGGGCTATTTGTTTTGTTTTGGTTCCTTACGTGTGGGTCTATATTTGTATTTCTGATATGGGAGGTTTTATAACCCTTTCCTTGATGCTGTAAACAGAAATTGGTTTCCCACCTCTCCTCAGTTTTTAGATGCCACATTAAGATCCCAAGTGAGTGAAAAAAAATCTCCCAACCCCCATCCGGGATCATTCTGAGCTAGAGAAAAATCAAAGAAAATACTTCAGGCAATAGACCTTGCCTTTATCCAACTTCAGGAGGCAGAGAGACAAACACACCAACCCAAACAGACATACACGAGAAATGGCACAAGTCACAAGGCCTCAACTCACACAAAGAGAAAGCACCAATCACACCAAAAATCACCGCCAAAGAGATCCGGGAGTATTCAGATGCATTTTTCAGATGGCCTAAAATTCTAGCGTGGAAAAGAAAGAATAAAAATAAGATTAAGAGATTGTATCTTTCCATTTCTAATTTTAAAAACATAATTAGTGATTTCATATTTTTACTTCGTTGTCTGAAGTTACCATTCTGAATTTGCACATGGGCACTTAGAAACACAATCATTAAGAAAGACAACATAATAGTATTTTAGCAGAATGTCTACTTGAAGTTGGGTGCTTTGCTCATGATGATTTTTTAAAATTCACTTTTTATTTTATTTTTTGCACATGGACGATAGTGAAAGAAAGGCAAACTGTAGGCCTCTTTGAGATGAAACAGTAGAGCAAAATCTGAGTTTTATACTTGGTTTTCAAACTATTGAATAATATCCTATGAGACCTCTTAGGTCTTAACTGGATTAAAATGAATATATTTGTGCTTCAGCTCTTTTGAGTTAACTAATGTGCATGTGAATTGATAGTGTGGGAGGGAGCGGTGGGAGAAAGTATGTGTGACACTGGGAGTGGATGCAGGGGACAGGCTGCGTGTGACTGTGTGAAGGAGTGTGCAGCCCGGTGTGGGCTGTCTCTGACAAGTGAGAGAAATGAAAATGAGCAGGCCTCGGGGTCTGGTGCATTTTGTCAGGGCCACAGGAGCAGCTTAGTTGGGAGATGGGGGGAGGAGAACGGTGATGGGAAAGGGAAGGCAGAGAAGTAGGTGTGGGGTGTGTGTGTGTGTGTGTGTGTGTGTGTGTGTGTGTGTGTGTGTGTGTGTGTGTGTGTGTGTGTGTGTGTTGGCTCTGAAGTTTCCTTTATGGCTAAGCCTTGGGTTTCTTGGGTTTTTGTTTTGTTGGTTCCCAGCATACAAAGCCTGGAGTTTCTGGTTCAGGGTGGAGCACATGCAAAGGGATCTTCGTAGTAGTCGTCATCATCCCAATTTCTCTTTCTGGCCCTTCCCTGTGGTTGCTGCTCAGAACATTGCTGCTGGGAAGGAGAAGTGGGGGGAGTAGCAAGGGATGGGGTCTGTCTGCAGCTGCCCCTCTCACACTTGAATAAAAGAACTTTTTTTTTTCGGTGTAGGGAAGCTGTGAATACCTTTCCCAATAAGAGATGAGGCATATTGAAAACTATATTAAATTACCCTGATTAACAATTTAGCCACGAACAGGGGAGCTTTGGGAGATCTCTATAGGCAGGACTGGGGGCTATTCATGCCAGCAGCTAAGAGGTCGAAAGGTTTCTGAAGTTCACAGGCTCAGAGCTTTTGTTATGCTAACAGACAATCTCAAATCAGCTGCCTAGTGGAGTGTGAAATATAAATGATTCCTTGAGAACTTCCAATAAGTTGTCACTCTTGCTCTCCAAATACCAGGACAGGCTGCTAATTTCTAGCAGGCCCTTTTGCAACATTGCTAGCCCTAAATGAATGCCTTTGTAGTTCAAATAATCTTTTCAAGGGAGCTGTCCTATCATCATAGCCCAAATGCATCTTGGTTTTGACTATTAAATGAAAATCAGGGCTCAGCCGTGCTTGACTTTTCCAAGCGGACCGATGTTTGGGAAGGGTAGTGGCAGCTCTTGTGAACAACAGGTTAGCACCCACTGCAGGAGGGCCAGGGCATTAAACAGCCCACAGCCCTGAGCTACCCCAACTCTCACCCCACTCCCTACCGGGAACAAAGCTCTGGGAGAGATTTACGGGGCTTCCCTCAGGCTGGCCTACCTTCCTCTTTCAACCACACCAACATTTCTCTGATTTATGAACCCTCTGTCCAACAGTATGGCCAGCTGACCTACTAGCATCTGACTGGTCACTTTGAAACAACCACTTTGGGGATGAATATAGTCGTTCTTCAGGGAAGACAAGGACAAGAAGAAGAAGACAAGGTGTGTGTCCAGGCCATGCCCCAGTATCAGATGCCTGTGGATATTATTTTCCTCTTTCCATAAGAATGATATGAACATGGCTTATACTCTTGGGTGTGACCTTTAAGCATGTCCAGATGGATAGAAAAAAGTCCTTCTTCTCTGAGTCTGAATTACAAAGCTGTTAAAGTAAGGAAATCCACCTCCATTCCCAGCCCCAGACAAGCTGGGGAGTGAGAATAACAATCTACCAGGAAGACTGTGCCCAAATTAAGTATTCTCTAGGAAGGGACAAGACCAAATTATACAAATAAAGAAAACACAAAAGACAGGACAGATACCAAAGGAAATTAGAAGCCCATCTGCATTAGTTTTCACAAAGGAACAGCAGCAATAATTTGGGTCTTAAAATTTTTGGTATTTCTGACTCTAAATTCTCAACTTACTGCTGAAACACAAAAAGGTTCATAATATCATAGAAGCCTCTGCTTTTCCAAACAGAGCTGGTTTGATCTTTGAGGCAGAGAAGAAAAAAATCAAATGGGCTGTATTTCTCAATATTTTCTTGGGATAAGTTTATAAACATATGAACATATATAAGCAGTATTTTAAATACATCATTTGGTAACCTTATAAAGCTTAAGTTTAGATGTGCAGAAAAACTGAGAGCCTCAATTTCCCTTCATCTTCTGTTCCTCTAACTACAACAATTTAAAAATTCTACATCAGAAATTCTTTTGGGGGAGTTTGTTTTGATTGGTATATAAACTGGTTTAAGTAAACACTTTTTTCTTCCCTAGATATACTGAGGCTTAGGACCTTATATTAAAAGATGAATTATATACTTGGAAGAATGGTCATTTACACATTTAAATCTTGTTTTTTTAACCCCCCCCACTCA
The DNA here is from genome assembly GCF_047511655.1 of Castor canadensis. Classification (NCBI taxonomy): domain Eukaryota; kingdom Metazoa; phylum Chordata; class Mammalia; order Rodentia; family Castoridae; genus Castor; species Castor canadensis. Next base: position 104,697,625 of record NC_133391.1, read on the forward strand.
AGGATAAAAAGCATAATTGAAAGGGACTCTGGGATTCTACTCAGAGAATTTGGTCAATGGAGTAGGAGAGTTTAACAACCACATTGTTGTCTTTTATTCTCATTTATTTCAGTAAAAAACAGTCTGCAAATAATATTGCCTAGGAAAATTAGTTCAGATTACCAATATTAAAGGAATGAAAGTTTATAGTTTCTGCCAAATATCAAAATTTGACAATAGTTTGTCGTTAATCCCCTAACACCCTTTTTGAAGAGGCTTAGCAACCTTGTTTTCCTTATTTCAGAGACAGTAGAATGATTACTTCTAGATGCTCTTGTGACTATACAAAAAGAAGGTAACACTGGCAGCTAAAAGTTTGGTGGATGTGACACAGTGCACTTAAATTTAACATTTCAGACCCTTTCCAATTTTAAAAACTTAATATTAAACTGTAGAGTTTCTACATGTTACTGACACATACTGGGCGCTTAAAGGAGAATTACTTTCCCTGTGCTTTCCAAATACTTATTTTACCACTTCGAAGTGTCCTCTCTCTTTCCGTCTTTAACACATCAAAACAGAGAAGAAAGCGCTTTTGTGTTATAACCACAGAGAAAACATTTGAGAATGTGTCAATGCAGTGAATACCAGCACCAGTTTGGGGGTTGGTTTGTTTTTCCCCCTGCCGTGGTTTTTCTTTTCCCTTTGCTTTCGCAGTCTTTAAACTCTGGCCACTTTGAGAAAAGCAATAGTTGAAATGAAAAGTTAGGACAAATTGCATGAAACCTGTGTGTTGCCAGAATACGGGCAATATTGGGACATTACAAACCCATAGCAGCTCTCCATACACAGAAAAATAAAATAAAAAAATAAAAGCTAGTCTTTTTCAAATGTTCCTAAATACCTATGATCTAAGAGAAGGGGAATTCCTGTTTTAAAAAAAAGTTTCCAGGGTTGCCATTTCTCCATAGTGGGGGTGTCTGGGTGTGTGTGTTTGTGTGCCTGCATGTGAGTGTGTGTGAGAGAGAAAAGACAGAATGGGGGAGGAGGAAGGGCAGATAACTTTACTGACATTAATTCTTTAGATAGCAGCACATGAATGGTCCAAATAGACATTTGTTTCCCTTAATAGGTTTTGTACAGGTCTCTTACAAGCTGTGGCATATGCTTCATTTATATGTATATTTATTTAGAAGGATAGAGAATAATAAGTGTAGTTTGTCTATTGTCGTAGTTATTACTTAAAGTCCACAGAGGTTACAACTTTTTTTCTATGCCAGGTATAAATACAAAGGTCTCTTGAATATGCCTCTTGCTTTATGTCGAGGGCCAATTAAAAACAAAGATAATATTCTAACTACTGAGCCTTAGAAGAAGAAAGAATGAGGCTAAAAGGCAAACAGACTCCAAGATGGCTGCCTCTTCCTTCTTCCCTCTCCTTACTGTCTGTTTTCCACACAGAAATTAATGTAATATTTTGTTTAGAAATCACATTGTAGGTCATTTGCAAATGAAGCAGTCTCTGAGGCACCAAAATCTGCCTAGAATACGCTCATGGTGCCATGGAGGTATATGGCAAGAGATTAAAATGCGAACATTCAAATGTTTTTAGGTAGTGACTATACTCACACACTTACACACTTGAATGTGTGAACAACACACACAGCTGCAAATGAAATAAAAGGCCCAGACCTTTCTTAATTCTTAGGACAGAAGGGCAAAGGAGGGCACCAGGCCACCACCTTCCTCCCCAAAGGTTAGAAAATGCACTGTTCATGGTCTGGATTTGATTTTTTAAAAAAGATATATCTTACTGATGACTCTCTCATTAGGCGGACTTCTGAAGTCTGCGGAGACAAGATTTCCATAAATTATCTCTCTAACTCATCTCATGCTGGTGCAAAATGCAAAGCTAAATTAAAAAAAAAAACGTATTTTTTACAAGAGAAAAAATATGAAGCTAGCTAGCTTCTTGACAAACATGCTAAAGGATTAAGATCAGTAGTAATTACTAACATTAATTATAATAAATATATATTTTTAATCATAAAATTGTACCCAGAAAGCTAAATTTAAAATAATGTAAGAAATAAATATAGTTATATTTGGTGTTTTTTAACAGATTTAAAGCATATTCTTACTGTGCAGACTTGAGTGCACTAGGCATAGAACAAAGCAAATGGTTTAGTTCCTATAGGAAATATATTAAAAAGAAAAAAAAGGGGAAAAAAATCCACAACCCTTTATCTAAAAGCCATCAGGGACAAGCACTCAATACAAGTTAACAAGCAGGAACTGATAAGATAACATTTATATGAGGTCAGAAGTCAAATGCCAGTCAAAGGCTTTTAACCTCTTGGGCCATAAACAGGAATAGTTAAAAGTGAGAGGTAGTTATTTATCGGATTTTAAGAGTACCTGATCATTGCCAGAGAATCAACGATGATGAAGCTAATTGGGATTTATAGAAAAAGAAATTTTTATCTGTTCAAAGAAAATTAACCTACAAACCCACAGTTCTTCAATTGGTAGGGAGAAAAACAAACAAAAACCCCTTGTAAGGGGGGAAAATAAATCCAGTAATTTAAACAGACTTAATAACAAAAGAAGCAATAACTTACGACTAATGTACATATGACTAAAATATAATAAATGATGTTTTTATGAATTCTGTATTAAATATCTAACAACAAAAAATAAGGATTAGATAATTTATTTCCATTTTTTTGTTCTTTTTCTTTCACTCCCCTTCAGACCTACTAAATTAGACGGAATATAACTCCAATAACACAATACTTCTTGCCCTCAGAATGCCATCATTTATAAATTTAAAATTATATATAACCTAATAGCAATTATCTTAAAACAACAGAATACTGAAACTGCTTAATTAAATTTTTATCCCATTCTATCCAGAGAAACAGATATCCTTTTTTATTTGCTGCAGGAATATTTTTTCTTTGTTTTGACTTTTGTCCCTTTTTCTCTTTTTTTTGCGTTTACATCCCAAACTCCCAAGCAGTTCCTGCTCCCTGAGTCCATGTTGGTTTATATTTTCAAAGCATTCCCATCCCTCTTTTTTCTTTTGCAATAAAAGAAAGCAGATCTAGATATTTCTTTCTAGAGATAGAGGGATTGTTGTTAGGCCTGTTAAGGCCCACTGTTTCTTTAAACAGAGTCCACAATACACTAGGCGAACATTGTGGATTTAAAATGCTTTTAAATATTTATCACTAGTATTTTATCATCATATTCAAATGACACCTGGAGTGCACTCACCTTTATTGACAATCTCTGTTCTGAAAGTCCATTTGCTTCCTTAAAGCCCCCCAAGCAGAACAAGGACTACCCGTTTTCATTCAGTTAATGTTTAGTAAAAAACCAAGCAACCTTAATCAGCATGCTGATTGCATCGTCAACTAACAAATAATTTACTACTCTGAGCATTGCATTCCATTAAAAGCTCATTAAATTTTCTGTTCTCCAATGGGAGGTTTAGCTTTTGAACTGCATGCTTTTGCTTCGAATGATCATTTATTCAGTTTTTGCAAAATGTTGTAGATTTTTTTTTCCTAAAGTATAGGTGAGCATTTTAATACCTATAGACTGGAAATATATGGAAACACAGCCCAGGGTTTGAGGACATTCAATTTGATTTATAAACTCTGGTTAATAAAAATGGAACATACTTTTAGGACATCTTGAAATAATTGAGTGTATATTGGTTATATGTAATCCAAACATAGCCTCAGAAATATTCGTATAATATAAAATATCAAGTCCTTTTTTGAGCTTAAATTTTTCTTTACAGTTATTGTGGTTTTTATTATATTTATACTTATGCATAGTTGTTGTCTACTGATTCACAAAGGGGGCATGTCACTACAAAGCTCTTCCCCTATATGATGCCAATTTTGAGGGGCAGTTGGCTGGTTACCCAAAGAAATCTTCATTTTCTGGGTTTTGCACATTTTCTACAAACCCTTAAAGTCTTCAATTGTTTTCATGCCCAGACTCATCTAGGAAAGAGTATATTTATTATTTTTAATTTTGGGAAATATAGGAAAAGAGCAGGCCCCAAATTAACATGCATCTTTGGGTTGCTAATTGTGCTCATTGCAAATTTGGGTCATTTTGCATGAGTGACTCTAATGTGGGGCTGAGATTGCCACGCAGCTCAGTGGATTCCTGATTCCCCACGCTAATCCTGAACTCAGTGATTGTGTCAGGTGCAGTTCTGTATGCTCTAGCAGCTGGCTCATCCTCATCAATGCAAATAAGGCAACTCCTACAATCAGAGCTTCGTGCATGTGAGGCCTGATTGCTGAGGGCAGGCTAAAGCACTACACAGACTCTCACTTTCAAATCACGCTAAGTGACAAGACAACTGCAATGTCCCTCTAGTTCAAAATCAACCTTTCGAAAACAAAACAAGAAGAAGGAGATGGCTACAAAGAAGAGGAAAACCCCAGTGTAGAGGGAAATGGACTTGTTTAGACAGGCCTTATTTAGATACAGAGATAATGTAGAGTGCATTTCAACAAATAATTGTTTAGCTTAGTGCAAGAGACTTTGTTTTAAGAGCTGCAGGAGATGCTGTGAAAGTAAGGGAGACACAGTCCCTTCCCTCAAGGAACCCTATGATTTGATTGCAGAAAATTGTAAAGATTAAGATAATAGCAGAACTATTATTAAGTAGCAGTCACCAAAGTCTTAAATGAAAACCATAAAACATACTTTTAAGGGAACTATTTAGAGAGGGCATTATGGCACAGATGTTAAGAGTGAGGCTTTGCAAGCTTAGAGTTCAAATCCCAGCTTTGCCACTTACTTGCTCAAGTTACCTTACCTTTCTAAAACTGTAATGTCACCATCTGCAAAACTGGCAACCAGAGTACCTATCTCACAGGGATATTAGAGAATGTAGTGAGATTATGTAAATAACATACCACCTGCTTGGCACATAGCAAGTGCTCAATAATGTCAGCTGTGATTATTATTATTTCCTCCTTAACACACAAAGAAAGGAGGAATACAGAAATAATGTTCCACTGTTTGAAAGACGTTTTTTTGATCTTGCCTCTAAGTTCCCATTTTACATGTAGCACTTACGCTGTGGAAGTGAAAATACTGAGAACATTAAAAAGCCCTGTGTCTCTCAGTGGTGTCTGGACAATCCTGGCGACTCAGAACATGAAGGAGAGAACAAGAAATCCCTGTGCTTTCCTTTTCTTTTTTTCCAAACAAGTATGCAGACTTCCCCTGCATTTCAGCCCCACCCTCTTTATTTTACTGCCTAATCTATAAAGGAGGATTAACAGCAGCAAGCTGCTTTGGTACGGGGCAGATTCTGGGTGAGGACCTGTAGGTAGAGTTTAATGAATACAATTTTCTAGGACTGTGAGTGCATATTTTTAGCTCCATGCTGAGCTCCAGCGTTGGCTCTTGAGACAGATGAACAGACCCTTTGATCAGACTTAGGTGCTGCTCCAAGAAGAACCTTTTTCACAAAGTAGTGAGGGGAAAATGTCTTGTGTTCTCCTTATTGCTAATTTGCTCTCTATAGATTCAGATTCCACATAACTTGTCCCGGCCTCAAAAAGTCACATTATAACATTGAGGTATACTATTGTGGGGAGAAAAAGTACTTCTGAACAGCAGTGAGCTCACAAGTGTGTGGTTGGCATCTTTTCCCCTTTGAGAGTAGGGTGGAGGCAGTTAACCTTCCTAGGGGAGGTTGGGCCTAGACTACATCATAGACACCATATCCCCCCTGGAGTTTCCAAACAATAAAACTGCTTCCTCTGCCAAACACAAAGAATAGTCTGGAGTTGGATATTAGCAAACAGCAAACCACATAAAGAAGAAAGGAAAGGAGGGGGAAGAAGGAAGAAAAGGAGAGTACGAAGAAAAATGGAAGAAAAGAAGGAAAATTACGTTAAGAGAAAAGCATAAAATGAGATTTCTTTTTTTCCTTTGGTTTGCCACAGAGAGGGCAGCCATCCAATCTTGTCTTGATTTTAGGCAGTGCCAGGCAAGGAGGAGGAGGTGGAGAAGAAGGGATTTTGATGTAATGCCAAATAGGTCAGTGATGAGGCATGAGGTCTTTTGGAAATAGCTAAGATTTTAAAAACTTGGCATTGGGATAGAGTGCACAAGATGGATTTGATTTTTTGCATTCCTGCTCAGGACTCTCTCCTTCTCTTTCTAATAGGATTAACAGATATTTTCCTAAGCAGAAATCAAAATGTGTCAAATCATCTGAGACAGTCAATTTGTTCACAATGCCCACATTCTTGCAGTACCGATGCAGCACTATTCAAAAACAGTTTCATTTCAAGAGATACAATGCAGTGGAGAGGTAAACATTTATCTTCATAATCTTACTCTCCTTTCAGACTGCTTAATTTTTCTCAGTGATTTTCCCCTCCTCCTTCACTCCTCCATCCCCCCTCCCACAACCCCCACCCCAGCTCAGCTTCAAAACATCTAGTACAAAAAAGACATGACTTCCCCGAGGATTCGGGTCTCAGTGATCCTGATGATGCAACGTGTGCTCTCTGTTATTCCTGGTAGCTGCCTGGATATGTTCCTGTATCCTGCCTCACAGCTCCAGTTGTCCTTATTCTCGCATCACCTACAAATCCTCCTCCAACACCTGCAAGGCTTACCTCCACCTTTTCCTCCCATCTCAAGCCCAGTTATCAGAACTCCTTCCCCACTCCACCCCTGCACTTTTTACTGTTATTATTAGTATTATCATCATCACCACAAGCAAGGGCCTCTTTGGCTTCTCCTTAGGGAGGCATTAACTTGCCTTCCTTAAAACTGCTTGTCCTCCTCGGCTCCCTTTGAACACTATAGACCAGTGTCACCTTTGGAATAATAAAAGAAAGTAGTCAGAGTAGGAGCCCAACTTCACATGACTGGCATTCCTGAAAAACCTCATGCATTTTCATCCCCCTTTCTACCTCCCTTTCTTTTCAATGAGACTCTGTAAGATAGCGGCAATTAGAAGAAGCTCTGCAATGAATAGAAACAATAGCTACCGGTGTATTTTATTCTTAAGACTTGAATAGTAGGCATTTAGCAAGCAGAATTAGGTACTGATTTTATTTCTTTTTCTTTTCCATAGTATGGATCTGGAATGTCCCTAAAAGGCCCATGTGTTGGAGGCTTGGTCTCCAGCTTGGCACTATTGGAAAGTGGTAGATCTTTTAAGAGGTGGTACCTAATAGAGGTTTGTCATTGTGTGCATGCCATTAAAGGGGACTGTGTGACCCCAGTTTCTTCCTCTTTCTCTTTTTTCCTGACCTGACCATGAGATGCCCGTGAGAGGCTTCTGCCATCATGTACTGCCTCACCACAGGCCCAAGGCAACGAGGCAATTGATCATGGAGTAGCCTCCAAAACTGTGAGGCAGAATAAACCTTTCTCTTTACACACCAGTCTTTGTTATAGTGTGTATAAGTATTTGTCATCCTGATAGAAAGCTGACTAGCACACCACTTCTATATTCAATTACATATATAGGTTTTTCAAGAAAGTGGATGCCCTGTGGTAATTTCCATGACAGTGTGTTTTCTGTTCATATATTTTAAGTGTCTATTTAATCATAGTGCTGTATATGGAGCACTCATGGAGTCAAATGAACTGGTCCATTCTTCCTAGAAAGCTCTCTCCACCATTTTCCCTTCCTACCTATTAATATCCTACCCATTTTACAGAATCCAGGTCACACCACATCTCCTCTTGAAAATGTCCCCTGATCCTCCTAGCAGAGTTCTTCTCTTTCTTAAACACTCCTATTGTAAGTATGGCTCTGCCCTTTTACCTATTTGAATTGGTTTGATAATCTAGGTATTGTTAATGTCTGCATGCATAACCAAACCATGAGTCATGGAGCACATATCTCGTCTCTCTGGTTTCTTGGCCAGGCCCTGTTTTGAGTGTATGAAGTTCAGGCCACTTATGGCTGACTTCTCCCACCCCATTTCTACTTATATTTGACAGAGATTTTTGAGGCTTCCCTACATTAGAATTTTTCATATTTTTCATCTAAATGCTCATCTTTAGTAAATACATAACAAGATGGATTGTGAAAGTGAGGGAATTAAAAAGTGCTATCTTATATCTGAATGAATAAATCACTTATATTAGCTCTTTTGTTTCTTGGCTGGTCTGAAATTGGCAACAAATACCTAGGCATCATTACTCTTCAATATGGTGCATTCGTTTACTATTTTTTAAGCATCTGACAATTGTGCTTACTGTGTCAATTGGCTTGGCCTGAGAAAGAGTTGCTGTGCAACATGTGCTTGTGTTTAGCTTTTAGGCATCCTTGTTACTTTGTCTTTTATTTCCACAAAGTATTTATCTTTAAGGAATCACCACCTCTACCACCACAACAAAAATCCTACTTCATATTTTAACATTTTTCTTAAAACCATATCTTTGTTCACAACTCTATCATTTCAGTATTGAATATTTTCTCCTGATGAGGCAAATGACACTTTAGCCTTAGTTAATGTAAAACAGGAAGGTGTTAATCTCATTTTCAACATGTCAGCTCTTTCCAGGTAGGGTATTAATACCGAGATCCCCTGCCGGCAGACTCAACAGAATCTTTCTGACTGTGAACTGAAGTCCAAACCTGGTAATTTTTGCTTCCCTTTATTGTATGTGCTCAGATTTGCTTCATTCATTGAAAAAGATGTATCAGTAGCTAAATGCATATAGAGAAACAAAGAGGTGTCTGCAAACTATGGATTTAATTCTGTACTCAGACACTATGAAAGATTTGTTTTAGAATACTCACATACTACAAACATTTGGGTATGTTTGATGAGAAGCAGTGACTAAGTAAGACATTCAAAAAACCCTTAGGGATCTCCAATTTTGTATCACAGTGCTCCAGTCCAATGTTACCATTTGCTTCATTTAATTTTTCTTTTACACAATAATTATAAAGAACCAAATAAGGAAAAGTATGGAATCCCATATCCAATAACAAAAAATACATTCTTAAAGTGAGTACCAAACTTTTTCTTCTTTTTTCTTAAAAGAGATAAAGGAGGAAGAGGAGGAAGAGGAGAAGGAGTGGGAGACGGAAGGAGAGGGAGAAGGAGAAGGAGAAGGAGAAGAAGAGGGAGAAGAAGGAGGAGGAGAAGAGAAGGAGGAGAAGGAGAAGAAATAATCCACCATCAACATATGGTCCTCATGGTAGTGAGTTGGTTTGGACAGTGTCAAGGAAATACGTTTCTAATAAAAATTGTTGAGAGTTTTTGGAATTTGTTCTACCTAACTTACTCTCCTATAAACACTGTAGGTAATTTTTAAAGAGGTCTATTATAGTGATCAAAAAAGAAATCAGGCTGGGCGTAGGTGGCTGACACCTGTAATCCTAGCTACTCAGGAGGCAGAGATCAAGAGAACAAATAGTTCACAAGACCTTATCTTGAAAAAAAACATCAAAATAAAGGGCTGGTGGAGTGGCTCAAGGTGTAGGTTCTGAGTTCAAACCCCAGTACCACAAAGAAAAAAAAATCAGTAACTATAGTGAATATAAACTAATATCAAAATTAAGCTTTCTTATCTGCAAATATGATAAAAAGATTTTTTAGCCTTTAATTTTAATTAACATGCAAAAATGTACTATTTATGAGATAACATGATGCTTCAATACATGTTTGCATTGTGTAATATTCAAGTCAAGGGAAACAAAGCTATCTCCTCAATTTATCACTTCTTTATGCTGAAAACATTCACAATCTCTTCTTCTAGATTTAAATATACAAACATGCATATATATGCATTGTATTATTGTCTTCTATAATCACCCTATTGTGCAATAGAACATCAGAACTTTTTTCTTCTCAGTGCCCAGTAATCAACCTTTCCACATCCCTCTCTCTCCCCTGCTTTCTCTGGTCTCTGGTGACCACCATTCTACTATAGACTTCAATGAGATCATCTTTTTTCATTCTACATATTGGTGAGATCGTATAGTGCTTCTCTTTTTGTGCTTGGCTTATTTCATTTAACAAAAATGACCTCTAGCTTCATCCATGTTGTTGCAAATGACAGGGTTTTGTTCTTTTGATGACTGAATACTATTCCATTCATTTCTTCATCAGTTCTTGTACACTTACATTGTTTCCATTTTGTGGCTATTGTGAATAGTACTACAATAAACATGGGAGTGTAGCTGCTTCTTTAGCATACTGATGTACATACCTGGTAGTGGATGGAAGGATCACATGGTAGTTCTACTTTTAATTTTTTGAGGAACATCTATATTATTTTCTGTTAACGATTGTCCTAATTTACATTCCCACCAACAATGTGCAAGGGTTCTCTTTTATCATTCTTTGTCTACACTTATCTTTTTGGCACTAGCCTTTTTAAAAGGTGATATTGCATTACGGTTTGAATTTGCATTTTCCTGATGATTAGTGATACTGAGAACTTTTTCACATTACTGTTGACCATTGTGTGTCTTCTTTGGAAAATGTCAAGATCTAGCCCCCATTTTAATGACATATGCTGTAGGTTCTTTGTTTTTGGTTGCTATTCTATGTGAGCTATTTATATATTATAGTTACTAACCTCTTGCCAGATGCACAGTTTGCAAATATTTTCTCCAATTCTTTAGGTTGTCTATTCATTCTGTTGATCATTCTCTTTACTGTGAAAAAACTTTTTTGATGAAATCCCATTTATCTAATTTGCTTTTATTTCCTGTGCTTTCTGGGATGTTATCCAAAAATTCCTTGCCCATCCTATTATCTTAAAGCATTTTCCCTAGTTTTTCTTCTAGTAGTTTCATAGGATCTTACATTTAGGTCTTTTGTGTTATAAAATTTTTTATTAGGATATATTTGTTATATGGGGGAATTCATAATGACAATTCTGATTAGGCTTATATTGTATATTGGTTTTATCACCCTCATCATCTCTTCCCCTCAACCCTTCCCTGCACCACTTAAAGAAATTGCAAGAGATTTCTTCATTCTATTTAACATAAGTATATGAAATCCATCAACCATATAACCTAACCTTAATTGCCTTCATTCACCCTACCCTCTCCTATTAGTACCCTCCCCACTGACACTATACCTATTTTACAGTCTTGCCTTTCATTATTAATATTTAAGTTGATGTTCAAAGGGTTTTCTCAATGTATGCCCACTGTGAGTATACTTTACTTTGAGCAGTTCAACCCCTTCCATTACTTTCCCTTACCCCTTTTCCTCCCACCCCCTATTTTTCTTTTTTTTATTATTATTCATTTATTCATATCTACGTACATTGTTTGGGTCATTTCTCCCCACTGTCCCCTGCCCTCACCCTCTCCCCCCCACTTCCAGGCAGAAACTGTTCTACCCTTATCTCTAATTTTGTTGAAAAGAAGACATAAGCATAATAAGAAAGACAAAGCATTTTCCTAGCATTGCTTCCATGTACAAATGTGTCACAACCCAAGTTGATTCATCTCTAATTGATATTTACACTAGTTCCTGATCCCCTTCTCATGGTGACCTCTGTCGCTTTAAGGTTTCTGTATTAGTTCCTCTGGAGTGGGGACATCAAATGCTTTCATGTTTTGGGTTTTCTACCTATCTCCATACCTCCGGTATATGCTCTCCCCTTGTCATGTGACCCAAGTAACATTGCTGTATTTGCCCTAGATCTAAAGTCCACATATGAGGGAGAACATACGATTTTTGTCTTCTGAGCCTGGCTAACCTGCTCAGAATTATGTTCTCCAGTTCAATCCATTTACTTGCAAATGATAAAATTTCATTCTTCTTCATAGCTGAGTAAAAGTCCATTGTGTATAAATACCACATTTTATTGATCTATTCGTCAGTAGTGGGACATCTTGGTTGTTTCCATAACTTGGCTATTGTGAATAGCACTGCAATAAACATGGATGTGCAGGTGCCTCTGGAGTAATCTGAGTTGCATTCCTTTGGGTATATCCCCAGGAGTGGGATTGCTGGATCATATGGCAGATCTATGTTTAGATTTTTAAGAAGCCTACAAATTTTTTTCCAGAGTGGTTGCACCAGCTTGCAGTCCCACCAGTAGTGTACCAGTGTTCCTTTTTCCCCACATCCTCACCCACGCATGTTGTTGGTGGTGTTTTTGATGATGGCTATTCTAACAGGGGTGAGGTGGAATCTTAGTGTCCCACCTCCTATTTTTCAACTGCTTTCAATACACACCCTTATGTCCTCTATTTTCACAGGTGTTATGTTTTATGATATTATTTATGCTCTGTTATTCTCCTACCTCTTTCCTCAAGTTCCATACAGTAGTTCAACTATTACAAACATGTTTTACATTTGAGTCTGTATATGATCATGCTTGTTTTATATATATATATATATATTTATCTTTTGGATCTATCTTCCACATATGTGAGAAAACATGCAGCCTTTGACTTTCTGAGCCTGGCTTACTTCACTGAGCATGATGTCCTCCAATTTCATCAATTTACTTTCAAACAACATATTGCCATTATTCCTTATGACTGGATAAAATTCCACTGTGTATATATATATGATATTTTCTTGATCCGTTCATCAGTTGTAGGGCACCTGGGTTGTTTCCAAAGCATGACTATTGTGAATAGTGCTGTGATAAACATCAGTAAACAAGTGTCTCTATTGTATCCTGACTTACAATCCTTTGGATAGATGCCCAGGAGCAGTATCACTGGATCATATGGCAGTTTTATCTTTAGCTTTCTGAGGAATCTCCACTGCTTTCCATAGTAGTTGCACTAATTTGCATTCCCACAAACAGTTTATAAGGGTTCCTATTTTGCCATATCCTCACCAGCATTTGTTGTGGTTATTGCCTTTGCATATGGCCATTCTAACTGGGGTGAGATGAAATCTAAGTATTGTTTTGATTTGCATCTCTTTTATAACCAGGGAAGTTGAACACTTTTGTATTTATGGGCCATTTGTGCCTCTTCCTTTGAGAGTTCCCAGTTTAATTCATGTGCTCGATTCTTCATTGGGATGTTGATTCTTTGGGGGTTGAGTTTTTTGAGTTCCCTGTAGATTATGGATATTAGTCCTTAATTGGATGAGTAGCTGGAGAAGACTTTCTCCCATTCTGTGGGCTGTCTCTTGAGTCTAGTGACTCTTTTGCTGTGCAGAGCTCTTAAATTTGATGTAATCCCACTTGTTCATTCTCTCTCTTACATGCTGAGCCTTTTGAGTTCCCTATACCAATATGTTCCAGGGTATTTCCTCCTACTGCCTGGAGTTGTTTCAAAGTTTTAGGCCTTATATTAAGGTCTTTGATCCACTTTGAGTTTATTTTGCTACAAGATGAAAGACAGGGATCTAGTTTCTTCTAATGATTTCTAATTTTTCTTCCAGTAGTTTCATAGGATCAGGACTTACATTTAGGTCTTTAATCTATTTTGGTGAGGTACAGAAAACTAGATTCATTCTTCTGCATGTGCATATCTTATTTTCCCAACACTAGTTTTTGAAGATCATCTTTTTTCCAATGCATGTTCTTACCACCTTTGTCAAAAATCAGTTGTTTGCAGATACATGGGTTCTCTTTTCGTCCAATTGTTCTATGTGTCTTTTTAATGCCAATACTATGATGTTTTGATTACTATAGCTTTGTAGTACATTTTGAAATCAGGTAGTGTAATGCCCCCTTTTTGTTCTTAATACTAAAGTTTACTTGGCTATTAGATTTTTTATGGTTCTATATGAATGTAGATCCTTCTAGTTCTGTGAAGAATGTCGTTGGCATTGTGGTGTATGCCTGTAACCCCAGCCCTCAGGAGGCTGAGGCAGGAGATCTAGAGTCCGAGGTAAGCCTGGGTTATACAATGAGACCCTCTCAAGAGACAAAATAAAGCAAAATTAGGCTTTAAGAATGTCATTGATACTTTAACATGGACTGCATTGAATATGTAGATTACTTTGAGAAGTGTGGAGAGCTAAACAAGATTGATTCTCCAAATCCATGAGCATGAGATGTATTTCTGTTTCTTTGTCTCTTCAGTTTTTTCATTGGTGTCTTGTTTTCATTATAGAAATTTCTTACCTCTTTGGTTAAAATTATTCCTGGTTGTTCCTGGTAGCTATGAGACATGAGATTGTGTTCTTGATTTCTTTTTCAGATAATTTGCTATTGGTATATAGCATCTACTGGTTACTGATTTTATACAGCTTTTTGTTTGTTAGTTTTGTGGTACTGAGATTTGAACTCAGAATCACACTTGCGAGGCAGGCCCTTTGCCACTTGAGCAACACCACTAGCCCTTTTTGCTTTAGCTATTTTTCAGGTAGGGTCTCACATTTTTGCCTGAAGAAGCCTCGGTTCATGATCCTCCTACTTATGGCCTCCTGTGCAGCTGGGATCATAGGTGCTGTGCCACCATGTGGGTCATATTGATTGAGATGTGGTCTCAATAACTTTTTGCCTGGTCTGGCCTCAAACCATGATCCTCCTGATCTCTGCCCCTTCAGTAGCTAAGATTACAGGATACTCAAGCTGTATGCTGATTTTTTTTTTTTTTTGTCTTATAGCATTGCTGAATGCACCTATTAGATATAATAGCTTCGGGAAGTTTTGTTTGCTTATTTTGGTGGTACTGGGAATTAAACAATTGGCACTTTAATCTCACATAAGAATGGGAGTTTATGTATTTTAAAACTCATAGATAAATAGATTGCAGATATTGATGATGTATTCATTCATTTGAACTAAATATAGGACAGAAACAGAAAGAAGAAAAGAGCAAATTAGCATAGGCAAATAAAATAAGATTTAGGGGGCTGTGCTGGTGAAAAAGTGGCCATCAAAACAGATAAGCAGGCATGGAGCCTGGAGCCTTCAACATGGCTTGTACCAAGCTGGAAGAGCTTGGAGAGAAGAAACAGTGATGATGGCAGGCAGAGGTTGCCCATGTTCTCCCATTTACCATCCCCACTATTATGCCCACTTTCCAGATGAAAAGCACAGAAGCAGAGAAATTGAGGATCCTTTGAGCCACACAGAGTTATATGCAAGCCCCAGGCCTGTGATTCTCCCTCGTTTTTCTTAAGTGTGGTATGGGGGCTTGAAAACTGTGCAATGAAAGAAAAAAAATGAGACAAAAAGATGTGAAACAAGAAAGTAGAATCACTGAGGAATTCTGAGCTGTCAAATCTATCCAGAAAAATAAGGTAGGGAAAAGTAAGATGATAAGATTTTTTTTTTTATTCCTGTCCAAGTTAGTAACAGGCACAGTGCTTCTTTTTATTCATCTCCTGTCTGTGCAAATTTTCCCACACACCATTTTACAGTTATATAATTCATTTCCTTGCCCACTGGGTCAATTCTTTATCACTTTACCAGTTTCTTTTTGTAATACCTTTTTATGCTCCTTGCCAGTGAAAGTATACCCCAGAAGAAAAGGATGACAAAAGGAAGACGAAGGTGGGCAGGAAAGGCCTGGTAAGCAAGATCACTGCCAGAGCCACATCCAGATTGTTTCCTTTCCCCAGTGGGCATGATTATGCATTTCCCCTTAAGCATCAGGCCATGTTATTTTCTGTGTTTAGCTTTTACTCCGTACATGGTTGAATTCACTTAAAAATCTAACAGGACTGAATTCTAACACTGTTCATTGCAACCCTGTATCTGATACTTTATATATTTCATCTCAAATCTCTTTCTGGAGGTACAACATAGTTGTATCTTATATAATTTGTACCATTGCTGACATTTTTATTTTCCTTGGAAAACATTTAGTACAACTTTAACTGAAGATCTTAAGCCTCACAGATTAGTGAGTTTTGGACAAGACGTGGAAACAGTGGGAGAAAATGGCTCATGAAAGCAGTTAAATGACTTGCATGGTCGCACAGTGGTTGAGTGTGGACTTTTCTTTCTGACTCTGCATCCTACACGTGGCCTCCCAAATTCAGTCAATATGGACTCATCGCTTGTCATGTGCTAAGTGCTGTAGATAGTTGAATTGGAATTCCCCACTCACGGGCTTATTCTTTTTAAGGTATGTCCCAAAACAGTTCTAGAAGGAATTAGGTATAAAAAAAGCAAATTTCTAAGACAAAGCTTTCTTTCCAAGAAACCAAAACATTACTGTGAATTTATTATTATGTAACAACACAGATCAGGGAAATTTTTATGAAATATGATAGTCATTTCTCTATGAGTAGTGAAAAACAAAGAAACAAAAAATAATAACAAAAACTTTTAGCCTTATTTTTCAGCCATCCAAATAAGTAAGGATGTAAGCAGTGGAAGAAAAACGTGAACATTAAGATGCCTTCCTTACTCAAAGCTACCACCCAAGTATTCTGCCATCCAAATAATAATACTGAATACTCATTTCCTGTCAGGCTCTGTGTTAGAGTCCTGAGAATGAGCAAAACTGAAATAATTCCAACCTTATTGAAAGAATTAATCTGGATATCTTTCTACTTTCAAAATATAAGCAACATACGTATTCATATTTTAGTAAGAATTACTTTAGATAAGTAATCAGTTTTCTTGGTTCTTTGTTGTAAGAGGGTATTAATTAACAATAATTTAGATTTATTATTATGATGAAGTTGCTGGGCAGAAAACAGAGGAAGAACAGCAAAAAGCAAAAGATAATTTTACAGCACGGAGTATTAGGGGAATATGATGTCAGAATGTGACACCCAATGGCAAGTGTGTGATTACCCTAGGGTTTTGTATATCTAGAGAAAAGTAGGTACAAGATGACCAAGGAAAGCTTTGTCTCCTTTTTGCCTAAGGATCTTGGTGGCAATTTCTTCTTTTTTTTTTTTCTTTTATTATTCATATGTGCATACAAGGCTTGGGTCATTTCTCCCCCCTGCCCCTATTCCCTCCCTTACCACCCACTCTGCCCCCTCCCTCTCCCCCCCACCCCCTCCATACCCAGCAGAAACTATTTTGGTGGCAATTTCTTGATCCGAGAATCTGTGAATTTAGAGAAGTCTATAGGGATATCTGTAAGATATCACCCCCATTTTCTTTCATGATTGGTAGTCTGATCCTAGAAAAATAAAGAGAAAGACTGTTATATGTTCTTATGTAGACTATACCATGAGCTAGGTAAGTGATATTTCTGGTAAGTTTAGACCTTTTTTTTGACATTTTTCACCAATGTACCCCTAACTGATAGTTAAAGAGATTTTAGATGATGGGGAACAGGAGAACTATTTGGGGGTAACTCAAGGAAGTCTATCTGAAATACTTTTAAAATATTCTAATTATTTTCCTTGAAAATTTAAGCAGTCATTCTCTATTACACTGTAACAGGTTCAATATTTGTTTTGCATGAAAACAAGGCTTTAAATTGCTTGTTATTAGTCAAACTGACTCTCTGAGAAGAGATGCCATGATAATAGTGTGGGCCTCAGTTGGCCTTCACACACATGTATGGGTATGTCTAGAGAACTTTACTGAGGATACTAAATGCAAGGTTTCAGTTGTCTAAGCATTCACAGTAGCATGATTTAACTGAACTGGAAGGAACTTGAGTTTGTCTACAAGAGAGACTGCTCTTCTAGTCTCAGATTTCTTGTTAGTTTCTGGCAACTCAAGTTTTTAAGGATGTTTTCCATGATCTACATCAGACTGCTAGCAATATTGACTCAGATGGCTGGGGTTGGGGGAAGTGGGAAATACAGGGCCCAGCATCCCAAGTCAAAAAACATCCTGATGCACTGGTTAGGTTTGTAGATGAGTTAAGTCCATATGAGGGTTTTAGTGAAGCCTCACTGACAGTGTCCTTATGAGATGTTAATAGAGTCTAAACTTTCTCTTCTACTGCTAGAATGGCCCCAAACAAGACACGTTGGGTATAAGATAAAAGAAAGCAGAGAATCCAACTCAACTCTCATCATCTAAGTTCTTTCATCCAATCAATACTTATTGAGTATGTAGTAGGAATCATTCGGGACACAGGACCATATCCCAGTCCAGTAGTGAGAAATAGGACTTCATCCCAGCCATGACACTATCCTGCCTGAACATTGAAAATACATCAACAGAAAGATTACAGGTGATTAACACTTTCAACCAGTGATTTGGCCTTACATGCACATATCCCAATTCAGAAACACAAGAAATGTGAAAGAAAAACCATGACCCTTCAACATCTCAACAACTCCACTGTAACAAACACTAATGACAGTTCAGTAGAGGAAATCTCAGACAAAGAATTCAAAGAATGATTATAAGAACGATCAATGAAGTTAAAGAGGGCATGAATAAACACCTGAATAAATTGCAAGGAAACTTAAGTAAAAAGCTTAATGTGAAAAAGAAGACAATGCAGAACACAAAAAGGGAATTCAATAAAGATATAGAAATAAGGAATTCCGGAAGTGAAAATTTCAATAAGTCAAAGGATATACTCAGTTGAAATTCTGTCCAGTATACTGGGTCAAATTGAAGATAGACTATCAGGACTGTTTCTGATAGTCAATCTCTCTAGATGACTAAAGACAAGGTAGATGTATTTGAACATGCAGATAAAAATAGAAAAAAAAAACTAAAGAAGCACAAACAGAAGATGCAAGACCTTTAGGACACCAATAAAGACCAAATCTACAAATCATGTGCATAAAAGAAGAGGTGTAAATTAAAGTTATAGAAATATATTCAACAAAATAATCACAGGAAGCTTCCCAAAGCTTGAGAAAGAAATGGTTATCCAGTTACATGTGGCTTTTAAGACTTCAAATACACAGAACCAGAACCTATGTCATACTACACTTAAACATTAAGCCTACAGAAGAAGGAAAGAATATTAAAAGCTGCAAGAGAGAAATGTCAAGTCACCTATAAAGGTAAGCCCATCAGAATAACAGCAGATTTCTCAATAGAAACTTTAAAGCAAGGAAGACATAGAATAATACAAGCCCTGAGAGAAATAACTGCCAACCTAGATTACCCAGCAAAGCTATCCTCCATTTTTGGAGAAGAAATAAAATCTTCCAAATTAAAATAAATAAATAAAGTAATTCATGATCACTAATTCAGATACTTAAAGGAACCTTAGACACCAAAAAGGAAGATAAATGAACCACAAAAATATGGGAAAGAATAAATCACTCTAGATGACTAAAAGAGCAAATGAGGAGGAAGGAAGAACAAAGCACTAAATAAATAAATAAATAAATAAATAAATAAATAAATAAAATGACAGGAATTATGACATACCTTTCAATAATAACTTTGAATGTTAATACTCTTAATTCTCCAATCTAAAGACACAGACCAGAAAAATGGATTAAAAACAAGACCAATCCATTTCTTGTCATAAGAAACATGCCTCACTGGCAATCACATAGATTTAGAGTGAAAGGACGGAAAAAGATTTTCTAAGCAAATGAAGCCTAAAAGCAAGCAGGAATAACTATTTTCATATGTGACAAAGCTGACTTCACACCAAATTAGTTAGAAGAAACAAAGAAGGTTATTTCATGCTTATTAAGAGAACGATCTGGCAGGAGGACATACAAACTGCAAACATCTATTCACCAACACAAGTGCACCCAATTTCATGAAACAAACACTTACTGGACCCAAAAATACAGATGGATACCAAAACAATAATAGTGGGTGAATTTAATACCCCATTCTCACCAATAGATAGACCATCCAGACAAAAGATCAATAAGGAAACTTTAGAATTAAAAGACACTGTAAACCAAATGGACTTAACAGACATCTACAGAACACTCTACCCAATAGGTACAGAATACACATTCTTCTCAGCAGCCCATGAAACTCTGTCAAAAATAGTTTATATCATAGGACATAAAACAAATCTTAAAAAATACAATAAAATTGAAATGAATGTATCTCACTAGACTACAATGGAATAAAACTAGCAATTAATAACAACAGAAACTATAGAAAATAATCAAACATATGAACAATTCACTCTTGCCTGATCCATGGGTCATTGAAGAAATAAGTGTATAGTAAAAAAAATTTCTAGAATCGAATGATTTTAAAGAAAATACAACTTATAAGAACTTTTGGGACACAGAACAGTCAGTGGCAAGAGAAAACGTTATGGTTATGATTACTTACATTAAAAAATTAGAGATCCCAAATAAATAACCTAATGATAAACCTCAAAGTCTTAGAAAAACATGAACAATCTAAACCTCAAATCAGCAAATGGAAAGAAAAATAAAGATCAGGACAGGATGGAGCCAAGATGGCTGCTAGAGGGAAGAAGCAGAAAGTGAGCCTCCTATAGTGAAATCTTGGAGAGACGCCGGAGACACACTTTGCAGGCATAATCACTGAGAAAAGGCATAACTTTGACCCCTCCACACCTCCTGCCAGCGCAGAGAATCTCCACTTCACTTTAAATGGAGAAACCAGGAGGGCCCCAGGGCCGCCAGTCGCTGGCGCCCAGAGGGCTTGGGAAGACGCTGACCAGGTGAGCTTTGTGGTACCACAGTACTCCCAAAGACAACCTTGGGCCAGAGCAGCATAGCCCCCTGGACAGACTGACCTTCACCCCAGGAAAAAAGAGAAACTGAGTAATAAGCAATAAGAACAAATAAGACACGCAGGAAAGAGGGTGGGGCGCACTGAGCACCGAAGATTGGGGGAAGGGAATCCTTCCTGGGACTGTAAATAAACAAGCCTGGCAGGCCAGAGAGCCTCTGGTGGGGGCAGGGCGCTCACCCAGCAACCAGGAGCAGGAAAGCTTGTGAAAGCGGAGGTGGGAGGAGAATTGCACAGGAGAGAGGGGAAGACCCACCTCCCACATGAACTGTAAATAAACACGCAGGCTTGAGAATGCAGGTGCAGTGTCACCTTTCCCAGTGCTTGGAAAGGGGCAAGCTTGTAGCAGAGGCTCACGCACAGGGGAAATCTAAGCAACAAAGCCTGCAGGTCTAGGTGAATGCTAAACTCACCCCAGAGATCTGCATAAATAACGCCTCCAGCAACAGCAGGCTGACAACAGTGGGCAGGCAAGCCACAGTTGCAGAAACCATACTCAGAACTGTCTCTAGACTCTTTTTTTTTTTTCTTGCCTCCTTACCTTTGATGAGAGAACAACCCAATTACACCTGCAAGCTGAAAAACTTACTGAAACTGTATTGCATTTGAACTTGGGACACTTGGTGGTGTTATTTTTATGCGTGTGTGTGTGTAGTTTTGTTCTTCTTTATGCGTCCCCTTTGATGAGACAACTACAGAACAACATCTGAGGCACCATCTCCAGGATTGGAGACTGTGACTTCACTGCATTTGAACTTGGAGGTTTTTTGGTTTTTTTTAGTTTTCTATTTTTTCATTTTATTTTAATACATTTTTATAAATAGATTTTTCTTTCATTTACTTATTTTTTATTTTTATTCTTACCTTTTTTTTTTATTTTTGATTTTCAATCCTCTCTCTGTCTCTCTGTCTGTTCAGCTTACTGTCAATTAGTACACTAAAGCTCCCTGTTTATACCTTTGAAATCTTCTTGTCTGATACCTTGTTCTGTTTTCTCCCTCCAGTCTGTGTATTTGTTTTTCCCATTTCTTTAACTTCTGGCTTTCCATCTCAGCTCAACTTTCCATTCTAAATATTACCATTGTTATTATTACAAGCTAGAAAATACTTAATTGCACACAGTACAGGGACAGTAACAACACCAAAGACAATGACGGGAAGACAGAAAAAACAGGGAAACCAATTTCCCCACAGAAAAAATTAGTACAGGAACCAGAGGGGAATGAAGAAAATGGGTACTCAGATCCAGACTCCAACAAAATGAAGATAAACTATGCCAAAGGACCCAATGAAGCCCACAAGAATAATTTAAAAGAAGACATACTACAGGTACTCAATGAGAATTTTATAGAGATGATACTGGATAGGGTCAGCTAAAATGTACAGGAGACACTCAAGAAATTCCAAGACAACAAAAATAGAGAATTTGAAAAAACAAAAGAAGAAATAAAGGAAACCATAGAAGCATTGTATAAACACCAAAGTGAAAGAGAGAACACGAAGAATAAACAGACAAATGAACTCAGGACAAAAATAGACAACATAAAAGAAGAAAACAGCCAGGATATGGAAAAAAGAATGAAACAGAACTGCAAAACAAAACAGAAGGCCAATCCAGCAGAATAGAACAAACAGAAGACAGAATCTCAGAACTTGAAGATGAAATGGTAATTAAAGGAAAAACCGAAGAACTATTAATTAAACAACTCAGGACCTGTGAAAAGAAAATGCAAGAACTCACTGACTCCATCAAAAGGCCAAACTTGAGAATCATGGGCATCGAAGAAGGAGAAGAGGTGCAAGCGAAGGGAATGCATAATATATTTAACAAAATAATAACAGAAAATTTCCCGAATCTAGAGAAAGATATTCCCATACAGATGCAAGAGGCCTCCAGGACACCAAACAGACCAGATCAAAATAGAACTACCCCACGACATATCATCATTAAAACAACAAGTTCAGAAACTAAGGAAAGAATATTGAAGGCTGTAAGAGAGAAAAAACAAATAACATACAAAGGTAAACCCATCAAAATCACAGCAGACTTCTTAACAGAAACATTAAAAGCAAGAAGAGCGTGGGGTGAGATCTTCCGGGCACTGAATGAAAATAACTTCAACCCCAGGATACTCTACCCAGCAAAACTATCATTCAAAATAGATGGAGCAATAAAAGTCTTCCATGATAAGCAGAAACTAAAACAATATGTGACCACAAAGCCACAACTACAAAGGATTCTTCAAGGGATTCTGCACACAGAAAGTGAAACCCAACTTAACCATGAAAAGACAGGCAGCTCCAAACCACAGGAAAAGAAAAAGCAAGAAAGTAGAGAGTAACCTTAACTTAGATACACAAATCAAACCTTCAAATAACTAAGACAACTAAATGACAGGGATCACCACATACCTATCAGTACTAACACTTAATGTTAATGGACTTAATTCACCCATTAAAAGGCACTGCTTAATGAAATGGATTAAAAAGGAAGATCCAACAATTTGTTGCTTACAGGAGACCCACCTCACCAACAGAAATAATCATAGGCTTAGGATGAAATGCTGGAAGAAGATTTACCAAGCCAATGGCCCCTGAAAACAGGCAGGAGTAGCAATATTTATCTCTGACAATGTAGACTTCAAACGTACATTGACCAAACAAGATAAAGAAGGACATTACATACTAATAAAAGGGGAAATAGACCAAAAGGAAATAATAATTATCAACCTGTATGCACCCAATGTCAACGCACCCAATTTCATCAAACATACCCTGAAAGACCTAAAAGCATATATAAATGCCAACACAGTGGTTGTGGGAGACTTTAACATCCCATTATCATCAATAGATAGGTCATCCAAACAAAAAATCAATAAAGAAATCCAAGATCTAAAATATGCAATAGATCAAATGGACCTAGTAGATGTCTACAGAACATTTCATCCAACCTCTACACAATATACATTCTTCTCAGCAGCCCATGGAACCTTCTCCAAAATAGATCATATCCTAGGGCACAAAGCAAGCCTCAGCAAATATAAGAAAATAGAAATTATACCGTGCATACTATCTGATCACAATGCAGTAAAAGTAGAACTCAACAACAAAAGTAAAGACAAAAAACATGCAAACAGCTGGAAACTAAATAACTCATTACCTAATGAAGAATGGATCATTGATGAAATAAAAGAGGAAATTAAAAAGTTCCTGGAAGTCAATGAAAATGAAAACACAACCTACCGGAACCTATGGGACACAGCTAAGGCAGTCCTGAGAGGAAGGTTTATAGCCATGAGTGCATATATTAAAAAGACTGAAAGATCCCAAATCAATGATGTAATGATACATCTCAAACTCCTAGAAAAACAAGAACAAGCAAATCCCAAAACAAATAGAAGGAGAGAAATAATAAAAATAAGAGCTGAAATCAACAAAATAGAAACCAAAAAAACCATACAAAGAATTAATGAAACAAAAAGTTGGTTCTTTGAAAAAATAAATAAGATCGATAGACCCCTGGCAAACCTGACTAAAATGAGGAGAGAAAAAACCCAAATTAGTAGAATCAGGAATGCAAAAGGGGAGATAACAACAAACACCATGGAAGTCCAGGAAATCATCAGAGACTACATTGAGAAATTTATTCAAATAAATTTGAAAATTTTAATAAAATGGAAAGATTTCTAGATACATATGATCATCCAAAACTGAACCAAGAGGAAATTAATCACCTGAATAGATCTATAACACAAAATGAAATTGAAGCAACAATCAAGAGTCTCCCCACCTAAAAAACTAGCTAGCATTTGTTGCCCTTAATGCAGAGAAACTAAAGCAGATACCTTAAAAGCAACTGAGGCCAATAGGAAAAGGGGAACAGGTACTAGAGAAAAGGTTAGATCAAAAAGAATTAACCTAGAAGGTAACACACACACACAGGAAATCAATGTGAGTCAATGCCCTGTATAGCTATCCTTATCTCAACCAGCAAAACCCCTTGTTCCTTCCTATTAATGCTTATACTGTCTCTACAACAAAATTAGAGATAAGGGGAAAATAGTTTCTGCTGGGTATTGAGGGGGGGGAGTGGGAGGGGGTGGAGTGGGTGGTAAGGGAGGGGGTGGGGGCAGGGGGGAGAAATGAACCAAGCCTTGTATGCACATATGAATAATAAAATAAAAAAAAAAAAAAAAAAAAAAGAAAAGTCCAGGACCTGATGGATTCTCTGCTGAATTCTATCAGACCTTTAAAGAAGAACTGATACCAACCCTCCTTAAACTGTTCCACAAAATAAAAAGGGAAGGAAAACTGCCTAACACATTTTATGAAGCCAGTATTACACTTATCCCAAAACCAGGCAAAGACACCTCCAAAAAGGAGAACTATAGGCCAATCTCCTTAATGAACATTGACGCAAAAATCCTGAACAAAATAATGGCAAACTGAATTCAACAACTCATCAAAAAGATTATTCACCACGACCAAGTAGGCTTCATCCCAGGGATGCAGGGGTGGTTCAACATATGAAAATCAATAAACGTAATAAACCACATTAACAGAAGCAAAGACAAAAAACCACTTGATCATCTCAATAGATGCAGAAAAAGCCTTTGATAAGATCCAACATCATTTCATGATAAAAGCTCTAAGAAAACTAGGAA
Source organism: Castor canadensis (assembly GCF_047511655.1). Classification (NCBI taxonomy): domain Eukaryota; kingdom Metazoa; phylum Chordata; class Mammalia; order Rodentia; family Castoridae; genus Castor; species Castor canadensis. The sequence continues at coordinate 104,722,806 of NC_133391.1, forward strand.
TAGAAGGAAAGTACCTCAACATTATAAAAGCTATATATGACAAACCTACAGCCAGCATTATACTTAACAGAGAAAAACTGAAACCATTCCCTCCAAAATCAGGAACCAGACAAGGCTGCCCACTATCTCCACTCCTATTCAACATAGTATTGGAATTCCTAGCCAGAGCAATTAGACAAGAAAAAGGAATAAAAGGAATACAAATAGGTAAAGAAACTGTCAAAATATCCTTATTTGCAGACGACATGATCCTATACCTTAAAGACCTAAAAAACTCTACTCAGAAACTTCTAGACATCATCAATAGCTATAGCAAGGTAGCAGGATATAAAATCAACATAGAAAAATCATTAGCATTTCTATTCACTAATAATGAGCAAACTGAAAAAGAATACATGAAAATAATTCCATTTACAATAGCCTCAAAAAAAATCAAATACCTAGGTGTAAACCTAACAAAAGATGTGAAAAACCTCTACAAGGAAAACTATACACTTCTGAAGAAAGAGATTGAGGAAGACTATAGAAAGTGGAGAGATCGCACATGCTCATGGATTGGTAGAATCAACATAGTAAAAATGTCCATACTCCCTAAAGTAATCTACATGTTTAATGCAATTCCCATCAAAATTCCAATGACATTCATTAAAGAGATCGAAAAATGTACCGTGAAATTTATATGGAAACACAGGAAGCCACAAATAGCCAAGGCAATACTCAGTCAAAAGAACAATGCAGGAGGTATCACAATACCTGACTTCAAACTATATTACAAAGTAGTAGCAATAAAAACAGCATGGTACTGGCACAAAAACAGACATGAAGAACAGTGGAACAGAATGGAGGACCCAGATATGAAGCCACACAACTATAACCAACTTGTCTTTGACAAAGGAGCTAAAAATATACAATGGAGAAATAGCAGCCTCTTCAACAAAAACTGCTGGGAAAACTGGTTAGCAGTCTGCAAAAAACTGAAACTAGATCCATGTATATCACCCTATACCAAGATTAACTCAAAATGGATCAAGGATCTTAATATCAGACCACAAACTCTAAAGTTGATACAAGAAAGAGTAGGAAATACTCTGGAATTAGTAGGTATAGGTAAGAACTTTCTCAACGAAACCCCAGCAGCACAGCAACTAAAAGATAGCATGGATAAATGGGACCTCATAAAACTAAAAAGCTTCTGTTCATCAAAAGAAATGGTCTCTAAACTGAAGAGAACACCCACAGAGTGGGAGAAAATATTTGCCAACTATAGATCAGACAAAGGACTGATAACCAGAATATATAGGGAACTTAAAAAACTAAATTCTCCCAAAACTAATGAACCAATAAAGAAATAGGCAAGTGAACTAAACAGAACTTTCTCAAAAGAAGAAATTCAAATGGCCAGAAAACACATGAAAAAATGCTCACCATCTCTAGCAATAAAGGAAATGCAAATTAAAACCACACTAAGATTCTACCTCACCCCTGTTAGAATAGCCATCATCAGCAACACCACCACCAACAGGTGTTGGCAAGGATGCGGGGAAAAAGGAACCCTCTTACACTGTTGGTGGGAATGTAAACTAGTACAATCACTCTGGAAAAAAATTTGGAGGCTACTTAAAAAGCTAGACCTTGATCTACCATTTGATCCAGCAATACCACTCTTGGGGATATACCCAAAAGACTGTGACACAGGTTACTCCAAAGGCACCTGCACACCCATGTTTATTGCGGCACTATTCACAATAGCCAAGTTATGGAAACAGCCAAGATGCCCCACCACTGACGAATGGATTAAGAAAATGTGGTATCTATACACAATGGAATTTTATGCAGCCATGAAGAAGAACAAAATGTTATCATTCGCTGGTAAATGGATGGAATTGGAGAACATCATTCTGAGTGAGGTTAGCCTGGCCCAAAAGACCAAAAATCGTATGTTCTCCCTCATATGTGGAGATTAGATCAAGGGCAAACACAACAATGGGATTGGACTTTGAGCACATGATAAAAGTGAGAGCACACAAGGGAGGGGTGAGGATAGGTAAGACACCTAAAAAACTAGCTAGCATTTGTTGTCCTTAACGCAGAGAAACTAAAGCAGATACCTTAAAAGCAACTGAGGCCAATAGGAAAAGGGGACCAGGAACTAGAAAAAAGGTTAGATCAAAAAGAATTAACCTAGAAGGTAACACCCACGCACAGGAAATCAATGTGAGTCAATGCCCTGTATAGCTATCCTTATCTCAACCAGCAAAAACCCTTGTTCCTTCCTATTATTGCTTATACTCTCTCTTCAACAAAATTAGAAATAAGGGCAAAATAGTTTCTGCTGGGTATTGGGGGGGGGAGAGGGAGGGGGCGGAGTGGGTGGTAAGGGAGGGGGTGGGGGCAGGGGAGAGAAATGACCCAAGCCTTGTATGCACATATGAATAATAAAAGAAAAAAAAAAAGATCAGGACAGACATGGAGACAAAAGAATAATACAAAAATCAATGAAACAAAAAGTTGGTTCTTTGAAAAGGTAAAAAAAAAATTGACAAACCCTTAACCAAACTAACTAAAAGAAAGATGAAGAAGGGGGCTTGTACTGTTAGAGTGACTCAAGTGGTAGGGGCAAGGCTCTGAGTTCAAGTCCCAGTGTCACCAAATAAATAGTAAATAAATAAATATTTTTAAAGAAAGATGAAGACACAAATTAATAAAATTATAGATGAGAAAGGGAATATCACAACAAACAGTGGTACAATTCAGAGAATCATTAGGGAATATTAAGAAAACATATTTTAATGAAGTAGAAAATATAGAATATTGAATAAATTTCTAGATGCAAATGATCTACCAAATTTGAGCCAAGCAGATATAATCCACCCAAATAGATCTATAACGAACAATAAAACTGAAGCAATAATAAGAGTCTCTCAAGAAAGAAAAGCACAGGACTGAATGGATTCACTGCTGCATTGTATAAGAACTTTAAAGAACCCCAATTCTTCTTAAACTATTCTCTAAATTAAAAAGAGAAAGAATGCTATCAAACTCATTCTATGAACCCAGTATTCCCTTAGTCCTGAAACCAGGTAAGAAAACAACAACAAAGAAAAATATAGTTCTCAACAGAAAATGAAGTTCTCAATAAAATACCTGCAAACCAAATTCAACAACACATTAAAAAAATGATACATCCTTCTCAAGTTAGTTTCATTCCAGGGATGGAAGGATCACAGAATACATACAAATCGAGTACTGTAATACATCACATAAACAGAAAAAAGGACAAAAATCACATGATCATCTCAGTAGATGCAGAAAAAGAATTTGACAAAATTCAACATCTCTTCATGATAAAAGCTTCCAAGAAACTGGGAATGAAAGGATCATACTCAAATTAATAATGACTATATATGGTAAGCCTTTGGCCAACATTATAGTAAATGACGAAAATCTGAAACCATTTCCTCTCGAGTCAGGAATGAGACAAGGGTCTCCATTCTCTCCACTGTTATTCATATAGTGTTTGAATTCTTAGAGTAATAAGGTAAAAGAAAGAAATAAAAAGGATACAAATAAGAAATAAATAAATCAAATTATCCCTATTTGTAAATGCTATGATCCCATCCTTAAAAGATTTTAAAGACTCCACCAAAAAACTCTTAGATCTGATGAACCTGTTTGGTTCATCATCAAACAAACATACAAAGACCCATAGCTTTTCTATATACCAATAATGTACAGGCTGAGAAAGGAATCAGGAAAACCCATTCACAACAGCTACAAAAGAAGTTAAACACCTGGTAATAAACCTAAGGAGGTAAAAGACTTCTCCAGTGAAAACTATAGAACGTTGAAGAAAGAAATTGAAGAAGACAATAGAAGATGGAATGACCTTTTAAGTGTGTGGCTCAGCAGAATTAATATTCTGAAAATGCCTCTACTACCAAAAGCAATCTACAGATTCAATACAATCCCTATCAAAATTGCAATGTCATTTTCCACAGATATAAAAAAATCAACCTAAAATTCATAGAAGTGCAAAAGACCCCAAGTAGCCAAAGCAATCCTGAGCAAAAAGGCAATACTGGAAGTACAACAATACCTGACATCAAATTATGCTACAGAGCCAAAGTAACAAAAACAGAATGGGACTGGCACAAAAACCAGTGGAATAGAATAGACCCAGATATAAACCTCCACAGCTGTGGTCATCTGACTTTTGGCAAAGGAGCCAATAATATATGTCAGAGAAAAGATACCCTCTTCAACAAATGGTGCTTGGGAAATGGTTATATAGAACACTAAAGCTAGCCTAGACCCCTATCTTTCATCTATTCACAAATCAATTAAAAATAGATTGAAGATATTAATGTAAGATTTGAAACCCTGAAGCTACAATAGGCAAACATGGAGGAAACACTGTAAGCAATAGGCATAGGCAATTATTTGCTGAATAGGACTCCAATTGCTCAGGAAATAAGAGTAAGAATTGACAAATGTGATTATATAAAATTTTAAAAACTTCTGCACAGCACAGGAATCAATTAACAGAATCAAGAGACAACCTACATAATAGGTGCAAATGTTTGCCAACTATTTATCAAATAAATGATTAATATAAATAATTCTCAAAATTAAACACCATAATAATAAATAATCCAATTACTCCTGCTTAGCAATCACAAAGTCCTGAGTTCTAGCCCCAGTAACACCAAAAAAGAAAAAGGAAAAAAAATGATGAAGAATGCCTTGTTCCTTTACAGAACTAGACAAGACAATTCTAAAATACAAGCACATTTGGCATATGCTGCTTTAATAGAAAGAGTAAACAATCCAGTTAATAAGTAGGCAAATGAAATGAACAAACTAGTGTCAAAAGAAGTACAAATGATCAATAGATATATGAAGAAATATCTAACATCTTTAGTCATAAAGGAAAAGTAAATCAATACGATACTAAGATTCCATCTCACCCCAGTCAGATTAACAATCATCAAGAAAACAACAAAATTGGTGAGGACTGGGGGAACGGAACCCTTATGTACTCTTGTGGGAATATAAGTAAGTGCAACCACTATAGAAATTATTTTGGAGACACCTCAATAAACTGAAAATACAGCTATCATGTAATCCTGCTATGCCACTCCTGGGCATATATCCAGAGGAATGTGAGTCAGCATATAAAAGAGACACCTGCACACCCATGTTCACAGCAGCACTATTAGCACTATTCACAACAGCTAAATTGTGGAATCAGTCCAGGTGTCCATCAGCTGATGAATGGACAAAGAAAATGTAGTATATATGCACAATGGAGTATTATTCAGTCATAAAGAAGAGTGAAATTATGTTATTTAGGGGAAAATGGATGTAAATGGAAATCATCATTTTAAATGAAATAAGCCAAACCGAGAAAGACAAACATTGCATGTTCTCTCTCCATATACAGAATCCAGATCTAACATTTTTGTGTTCTTACAAGTCTCTAGATTGTCACAGCAGAAATATGAAACTAATACATTCTCCATCCTCTTATGCTTACATTGTAGTGGAAATAACAAGAAATATGCATATAAAGGCTGAGAAGAAAATCAGTGAAGTAATGTGAATGAGACTACAATGGACACAACTGAAAACTGTTTAATGCTCCAATGCATGGGTATGGCTGTTAGGCAAAGACTAGGTTCCTTTTTAGGAGGTTATTATCTGTCTTTTTTGCTGGAGAAAGGCATTTGACTTGGGATCCATTCATTAGATAAAAACCACACTTGAATCTGAACCAGATGCCAGCAATACAAAAAGGAAAGATAGTTCAGGTGATTACTTTCCCTCCCTCCATCTCTCCTTCTCTTCCTCTCTCTCTCTGCTTTCCTTCCTTCTCTCCTGTAATAAGAGTTGGGGCAACAAGGCAGTGCAAGGCACAAAAGACCCAACATGGCAGGTAGAAGTATTCCTTCATAAGATCAGTTCTGCAATACAGTTTTGGATGCTATTGAGGAAACTTAGCTCAAGCATATTGCTCCAGTTCTCTCAAGAATTCAGGAAAACAAATTCCAGCATAAATTCAGGACCATCCTGGACTACGTGGTGAGACCCTGGGCCCCCCAAAACAAAACAACAACAACATTTTTAAAAACTCCCTTTCTGCTTAACTAACTGGAATCACCTTTAATTCCTTGCAACAACGATTCGTATGAAAATGGACAGTAATTTTGAAAAGCTGACTTTGGGCATGGCGTGGTCTCTGAGAAGGTGAAAGCTGAGCAGAAACAGGAAGAATGAGAAGGGGCAGGTAGTGTGAACATCTGGGAAAGCTCCCTGGCTGACGTCCACAGTCCAGAGTAGACAAGCAAGGCTCTTGTCTTCATGAGCTTTACCTCTAGTACAGGGCATTTAGACAGTTAAAGGTAAGCAAGTGATAGGTAGCATAATTTCAGATAGCAATTTTTTTTTAATTTTTATTTTATTCATATGTACATATAATGTTTGGGTCATGGCAATATGTTTTATAAAGAAAATGAAGGAGATTTGTTGGCTCCAGGAAAGGCCTCTCTTGAGGAGATGATGTCTCATGGAAACACAGGAGGTTTATGACTTAGAGAAAGTCCCTCGTGTGTACTGTTGGGATACTTTGCTCAGGGAAGTGAATTTCATAAGGGTTCTTCAAATCAAAACAAAAATTGCAAATTGCAGGACCGTCTTTACCAAGGTTAGGGATATTGAGGGAATCCAACAGATGTTAAAAAATGTCTCTAAAGTCATAAGTTTTTAAACAGCAGTAGTGATTATCTTTTTTATAATGTTCTGAACCTGGAACTTGCTAAACACATATGACCACACTTTTAGGGAGAAAAATCCTTATGTTATTTTTTCATATTTACAAATTGGCTTGAATTTTTGTCTTGGATAGTTGTTATTCAAACAACCTTCATAAACAAAATGAAGAGGACAATGTTGGTTCTTTGTCACTTTGTCAGAAGCTCTCTCAGTTGATAAGACTAGGCTATCACAAATGGAATGAAGCCAACATTAATGGAAAGAAACCTCAGCTTCAACCAACGGCCTTCCAGAATAATTTATCTGCAGGTGGAAGTTGCTAGTTTTATGTGAGCATGAAAAATTAATTATCAATGAAATGGTATTTACTTCATTCAGAGTCCATGTATTTATTGACAAATAAATGTTCTTTATCTCCCCTGAGGAAAGAACCATTGTCTAAAACTGTTTAATCAATTTACTGACTTTAATTAAAGCTTTGGTGGCAAAAAATGAATGTGCTTTCTCAGATAGATGCCCCCAAAAGATAGAGCAGATGAATTTTTGTTTGTTTGTTTGGGGGGGCTGTCTTTGGGGTTTTTTTGGATTGGGGATTGAATTCTTGGCCTTATACTTGCTAGGCAGGCACTCTCCCACTTGAGTCACTCTGCCAGGCCCTTTTGTGGTTTTTTTTTCTTTCATGTTAATTATTTTTGAGAGAGGATCTCACTTTATGCCTGGCAAACCTGCCCTGAAATCCTCCTATTTGTGCTTTCCTATGTGGCTGGGATGACAGGTATGTACCACTGTGCCCAGTTGAGATGGGGTTTCATTAACTTTTTGCCTGGGCTGGCCTCCAACTATGATCCTCCCAATCTCAGCCTCCCAAGTAGCTAAGATTATAGGCTGGAGACATTGCACCTGGCCTACGTTTTGTTTGTTTGGTTTTTTTTTTTTATCAGAGCAATTATCTTTTTCTCTCAAAACCAAAAAAAATTATTCCAATAAAACATAAACAGACTTACAGATAAATATGGTAAACTAAATGGATACATCTACTTTTATACTCTTTCAAACCCCTAGTAATGGAAATAAGAAACTCAGGAAGCACAAACCAATGAGGACAGAAAGAACAGAAGAGCAGAACAAAACAAAGAAATGATTACACAACCTGGTGACTGGAAAGTAAGTGAATGAGTGGTAAAAAGATTGTAACAGACCTGAGAATACAGAAGCCAGAGCCAGCACAGGGAAAACTATGGACTAACTCAATTACCTATCATAGACTGTGCAAGCTTCTGAAATTGACAGTGCTAAATGTCTCTGGAAATGGGACTGGGTGAAAACAAGAGGGTTGGATGAAAGTTTAAAAGGTCGTCACACCCACCAATATCTGCACTCCCAGCATCCAGGCAACCACCACTCCACCCCTCGAGGCCCCCCATCTACCTCCTTAGAGACTAGAGGTTTAGTATTTGAGGAAAGTAAGACGAAGAGTCTTTTGACTGGGTAGGGGCTGAAGGTGAGAGTAGGGTACTGAATTCAAGGAAGATAATGCATGTTAAATGCTGAGAATCCTAATCTAGTTTTCAGAACAGTTGTTGATTGACTTTTTCTCTTAACCAAGAGATTAAAAGATCCTTTCTTACATGTTATGACCATCTCAAAAGAAAAAGCTTGGAGATACTGGCATTATAACATTCCCCACCACCACCAAAAAGTAGCCAAGTGAGATCACCCTAAAGTAAAATTACCTTTGGATAAACCAATTCTCTACCTTCAGCTCCAATAGCCCTATACATACACTCAGAGATACCCACTGCCTTTCTCTCTTTTTTTTATTTTTGGCACTAGTGAAGTTTGAACTCAGGGCTTCATGCTTTCTAGGCAGGTGCTCTACTACCTGAGCCTTTCTCATTTAAAGTAAATTTTAACCTGATAAGTAAAAGAACTAAAATAAAGCAACCATAAAAAATAAAAACCTGAAGCTAGACAGGATGGTACACGTCTGAGCAGAAGACTCAGCACTCAAAGGCAGGTCGTCTGAAATTATCAAGATGGAAGAGGAAAAGGAAAGAATTTAAAAATGTAAGGCAAGTGTAAGGGAATTGGAGGACATCATCAACCCAACGAAAATGCACATCATGGGATTTCCAGGAGAAAGGAACAGAAATCTGAAGAAATAATGGCTGAAAACTTCCCAAATCTGACAAAATGGGCACCCAAATTCAAGAAGGTCAAATGACTCCAACTAGGGTGATCCCAAAGGGGCTTATACCAATACACATCAAAACAGAGAGAACATTGAATGCTGCAGGAGAAAAGTGACTCATGGTGGACAAGAGAGCTCTAATGAAATTATTAGCAGATTTCTCAGCAGAAATTCTGCAGGTCAAAAGGAAGTGAGGTGGTAGGTTCAAAATGCTAAAAAGGGAAGAAAAATGCCAGCCAGGATACCAGATTCACAAAACTGTTCTTCAAAAGTTGAAGGAGAAAAGCTGAGTGTGGTCATTCATGCCTGTAATCTCAACACTTGGAAAGCAAGAAGATCACAAAATCAAGGCCAGCCTGGGCTATGTATTGTCTCAAAAAAAAAAAAAAAAAAAAAGGAAGGAAGGAGACGAAAGAAGAAATTAGGACTTTCCTAGAAAAACAAAGGCTGAGGGAGTTCATCATCACCAGACCTTCCTTACAAAAATTGATACAGGAATTTCTTTAAGCTAAAATGAAAGTACTCTAGATAGCAACATGAAAGTGTATGAAAATTAAAATCTCTCTGATAAAATAAATATGCAGACAATACAGACTCCTAAAAAAAAAAAAAAAAAAGGATGGTACACGTCTGTAACCACAGCACTTAGGAGGCTGAGGCAAGAGGATTGTGAGTACAAGGGCAGTCTGCACTACATAGCAAGACCTAATCTCGAAAAAAACAAACAAACTTGGAAGAAACCCTTATCCTACATAGAGAAGAAAATTCCAAAACAAAATAAAGCACAACCATATCAATAATATCCTCAGAAAGTTTTGCTGGGCTCCTGTGGCTCACGCCTATAATCATAGGAAGCAGAGATCAGGAGTATCACAGTTTGAAGCCAGCCCAGGCAAATAGTTCTCGACACCATATCCCAAAAAACCCAACACAAAAAAGGGGCTGGTGGAGCAGCTCAAGGTATAGGCCCTGAGTTCAAGCCTCAGTATCTCAAAAAAAAAAAAAAAAACAAAACCCAGCAGGACAGAACATCCATGAAATGATACTGAATGGTTGGGGATGTTGCTCAGTGGTAGAGCACTGACCTAGCATGTGCAAAGCCCCACAAAGAAAGATAGAATACTATAACAAATGAGAATATTCAGAAAGCAAAGCAAGCTACTTGAATTTTAAAAATATATAAAGAGTTAAAAGACAAAAACATCTGAGGAAATTTCTCAGAAGCTACAACAGAAAAACAGAGATGTGGAGTATCAGTGAACACCATGTGTGTGTGTGCATGTGTGTGTGTAGATACAAAATATATATACTATATATGTATAATATAATATATAAATATACTCACATGTACATATATACATATATAATCTACACATATTATATATAACACACACACATACACACACACGGTGTTCATTGATACTCTACATCTCTGTTTTGAAATTCATAGGGTATTTTTTGTGTATGTGTAGATACATATGTGTATATATAATATATGTTATTTATGTATATATGTGTACAATATTATACATAATAGAGTATATACATATATTATGAATCTACACACATAAATACCCCACAAGGTCCAAAATCTAAATAATAGGAGCTTCCAAAATAAAGCAGATGGCCCCCATGAGTCCCGCCCTATGGTATACATGCTTTTATAGAAGTTCCTCTCTTTGAGTGTGGGTGATGAACTTTGAACTTGTTTCTGTTGCTTAGAAACAAAGGTGATAAAATAGCACCCTTATGATTATATTATATTTTGATTAATGATGGCAAAGGGGAAGGGATCTTTCAGATTAATTCCTGTAATATTTACTTTTCTGCAGTTGTGACCAAAGCACCTTGTAGAAACAACTTATAGAAGGAAAGTTTTATTTTGTTCAAAGTTTCGGGTGGTTCAGGTCACAGTTGCTTGGCCCCAGGCCCTTGAGAAGAACATCATAGCAGCTATAGCATGTGGAGGAGGAGGTTATTCATCTCCTAGTGGTCAGGAAGCAGAGAAAGAGGAAGTTCCAGATGACTAGGTACAACATTCAAAGGCATGCCCCCAGTAACCTGCTTCCTCCATCTGGCCCCACCTCCTAAAGTTTCCACAACCTCACAAAATAGCACCACTAGCTGGGGACCAAGCATTCAAAACATGAGCCTGTAGGGAACATTCCATATTCAAACTGTACTAGGTCCCTAATTAGTTGACTTTAAGTCAAAAAGCAGATTTCCTGAATAGGCCTGATCTGGACAATTTTCAGACATGTAAAATCGTATTTTTTTTTCATTTTATTATATTATTGTTGTTCTGGGGGTACATTGTGACATTTACAAAAGTTCTTGCAATATATTTTACTTAAATTTACCCCTCCATCATTTTCCTTTGTCCCTCTCTCTCCTCACTCCTGGAATAGTTTCAACATGTCTAATTTTTCCATTTTAAAACCTCAGTTATTGCTCATGTACCTTTTCTCAGAAGAATGCCTGAAGATTTGTTCCATTAAAATGGAAGAAGGCCCAGTAAGAGAATACAGGAGAATGTGCATAGGATTAAGGCAGAGGGAATCCCAAAAAGTTGATTTAAAAAATCCCAAATAATCATTATATAGAGTTGAGAAAGCAACACATCCCAAATGGGGGCAAGTGGGAAGGCTTCAAGAACGATTTCTTCCATAAGACAAAATTGAGAATAAAGAATGAGATTGATAGAATACAGTCTCTTAATTTACTTGAGAGAAATTTAGACAATTGAACAATTTGGGCTTGAATGCATGATAAATAGGACAGGGAAAACTAAGAAAACAAATAACATAAAATGATCAGTTCAAAAAGCTTTGCAGACCAAAGACCCCAAATAGCCAAAGCAATCCTGAGCAAAATGAGCAATGCTAAAGGTATCACAATAGCTGGTTTCAGATAATACAGAGAAATAGTAATAAAAACAGCATGGTACCAGCACAAAAAATGAACTTGTAGACCAACAGAATAGAATAGATTACTCAGACATAAACCCATGCAGCTACAGCTATCTGATTCTTGACAAGCTGCCCAAAATATGTGTTGGAAAAAAGACAACCTTTTAAGAAGTGGTGGTGGGAAAACTGGATGTCAACATGTGGGACTAAAACTAGATTCTTATCTCTCACCCTATATAAAAATAACTCAAAATAGATCAAATGCCTTAATATAAGTTCTGAAACTTAAACTACTAGAAGAAAACATAAGCTAAAAATATCGAGACATGGGCATAAGCAATGACTTTCTGAATAAAACTCCAGTACCTCAGGAGATAACAGCAAGAATTGACAAATGAGATCTCATCAGATTAAAAAGTTTCTGCACAGCAAAAAAAAAACTATTAGAGTGAAGAGACAGTCTAGACAATGCAAGAAAATCTTTACCAGTTACTCCTTTGACAGGATTAATATCCAGAATATATGAAGAACTCAAAAAATTAAGTACTAAAAGAACAAATAATCCAATCAATAAATGGGCAAATTAACTGAACAGATGCTTTACAAAAGAAGTTCAAATGACCAACAGATGTGTGAAAAATGTTTTACATCTCTAGCCAACAGGGAAATGCAAATCACAATTACATCTTACCCCAGTCAGAATGGCTACATCAAGAAAATAAACAAAAGCAAATGCTGGCAAGGATGGAAGGGGAACCCTTATACCCTGTTGGTGGGAATGTAAATTAATGTAGCCACTGTGGAAATCAGTATGGAGATTCCTCAAAAATTAAACATAGAGCAACCATGTGATCCAGCTATCCTACTCCTAAATTTATACCTGAAGGATTCAAAGTCAGCATATGATGAGATACCTGCATGCCCACGTTTATTGTGAACCTATTCACAATAACCAAGTAATAGAATCAGTGTAGGTGCCCATCAACAGATGAATGGATAAAGAAAATGCGGTATATATACTCAATGGAGTCTTACATCATAAAAAAGATGAAATTATGTCATTTGCTGGAAAATGGATGGAACTGAAGATCATCATGGTAAGCAAAATAAGCCAGTCACCAGACAAGTATCGCATATTTTCTCTCCTATGCAGAATCTTGATTTTTTTCAATGACATGACAGCAGAAGGGAGATTATTTGGGAAAAAAAAAAGGGACTAGTGGTGGGGGAGACATAAGAGAAAGGTGATGGGGTGAATAAGATCAAAGTACATTACATACATGCATGAAAACATCATAATGAAACACATTATTTTGTACAATTAATATGTGAAAAAATGGAAAAAAGAATGAAGGAAATGGTAAAATGTATAAGCAACCTTTCATGGACAAACAGACTATATGAGGAACTATGGAGTTTGACTAAAGGAATTCATGCATGGATGTCCAGAAAAAAGCAAATGTATAAAAATTAAATTAATGATTTTGATTAAAAAAATTAAACAGAAAAATTTCTGAAAAAGGGAAAGAAATCTTGCTTCACTACATGGCACAGCCATGCTTACCACATGGTACAACTGCATACATGGCACATGAATAACAATTACAGAATCATGATAACATAAACACTACATTGGTGCACACATGTTTATGGAGAATAAAGGAATGGGAAGGTTGTGCATGTGTTGTAGGGAATGTGGAGGGAAGTTACAACTTCGATTGCAATAGGTCTTTAAATAATGCTAAAACTGTTAAAAAATAAAATAATAAAAAGACTGTGCAAGCATGTTAATCGGAGATAAGGAGGTAAATATCAAAAGATCAGCCAAAAATGATGAAAGTGCTTCCGGGAAAGAGGAAATGGAATAGGAAGGAAGAAGGAAGGAGACTACCATTTTTCTATTTTGCTTTTAAAACTGTGCATATATAACTGATAGATAACACAAAAGGAAAAAGACAAGCAGAAATGATTTAAGCAATTACTTAGGTAATTGCTATATTTCTCACATTATAGATGGATTCTAATTCCTTATATAATTTGACTATGACATTCATTTTGTTGTTGTTTTAAAATCAAGATTGCTATAACTTAAACATCAAATGAATGTTTTCTTTCAAACCTTTTCCCTTACATTGGAACTTAGTCCAGAGTTGATGCAACTACCTGAAATATTTTTGGAGCTGTCTTTAGAATTTCAAAGCCTGTGGCAAACTTCTTTAAATAACTTCAAAGGTGTCAATTCATGGATTTAATATTTTTGAAGAACCAAAAATTGTTTGGAAACACATTAGATTTGAGCAGTCACAAACTAGATAAAACTATTTTGGGTAAAAATCAAGGCATGACTAACATAACTGATTTTTTTGGATGGCTTTATAAATTGGCTGTAAAAGGGAATTTAAAAAGGGAAAGGATTCCAAAAGCATTTTGTCTTTGAAGCATAATTATTATGTTTATGAGGAAGTTATTCCCACAAAAATGTCAAAAATTGTCTATATTAAGTATCTAAACAAATAAAAAACAGCTTATATTAGATAACTGCAGAAATGACAGTAAGGGGAAAAATGGCACATGAGATAATATGGCTTATATGTAGTATTATTCTCGGCTCTTCTAAATCCAAGTAGGATTAACCCACCCACTGAAATTAGCACAGCACCTTACCTAGCTGTGATTTATTTTCTCTCAGTGAATGAAATATAACTAGATGTAAACCTCTGCTTTGATTGGACTTACTCCTAAGTGAGTTGTCTAAGTGGAACAATGGCTGTCTCACAGACTCTGGGATTTCACGCTGATGTGTCCAAGGTACTCTTTCCTTTCTTCAGTCATAGATGATACGGCTGATGTGCTATCAAAGTTTGCCAATCGTTCTTAGAAAAGTTTACTGAAACTTGTAAGTAGAGGACCTTTGCAATCTCCTGATTGATTTTGATCACATTCTCAAACATTGGAGAGGAGGAGGCATGCTGCTCTGGTCTTTACCAGATAAAATTTTCCAGGCCCAGCAAAATATGACCTGAATGTGGAGGCTGCTGGCTGTCCACTAGTCTCTCTTCCTCTTAGACAAAAAGAGAACCTACATTTCCCATCCTATCATGCAGAAAGGTTAGTCAGTAGAAAATGAGTAGAAGGAATGTGCACCACTTCTAGAACTGGCCTATGCTTCACCATGCTCTTTCCCATTCTTCCTACTGGAGGATAATGGAATGAGCAGTTGGGAAGAACCAAGGGTCCTGAATGACTGCCTTTATTAGTATTGCGTATGCCCGCCTGAGGGGTGCCCTGCACTGCTATAACAAACAGAAATACACTTATTTTTAAAGCAAATTTGAAAGTCTACACTAACTGACCACTGAATTTTACCTGAAGTAAGGGATCTCATTTCTGACTCGAGAGTAGATAGATGATAGAAATAGATGGATAGATAGATAGATAGATAGATAGATAGACACACACACACACACATCTTAGACACTTAGCCCAAAAAAGTACATTTCTTTTGGTCCAAAATTACCACTTCCTTTTTATTTCTTTCCAAGAACTCAAGGTACAGAGCCTACCTGTCTCTACCTTCCTATATACAAAGACAGACTGATTCTAGAAATGACCCACCAGGTTCTTCTTCACTCCTCCCCTTGCAAGCCATAGGCTTCCTTCAGGTTTTCAGGCTGAGAATATAGGTGGATGTTGAGAATACTCACATGCTCCAAAATCCAATGTAAATCTTACTTTTAAAATCATGTTTACCTAGTGCAGCCATTGTGGAAAATAGTATGGAGGTGCCTCAAAAAACTAGAAATTAAACTATAATTTGATCCAGCAATCGCACTACTTAGTACATATCCAAAAGAAATGACATTGATAGGTCAAAAAGATATCTCCACTCACTTATTTATTGCAGCATTCCATTGATAAATGAGTGGATAAAGAACATGTGATACATATACATTATGGAATATTGTTTAGCCATAAAAAGGATTGAAATTTTGTCATATGAACGGATCTGGAGGACATGGTATTAAGTGAACTAAATCACAAATACTACATGTTTACACTTATATGTAAAAGCTAAAAGGTTGATCTAGAAGGAGAGAGAGAGAAGAACAGTGATTACCAGGTCCTGGGAAGGGTATGCAGGAAGGAGTTAAGAGGATGACGGTAATGGGTCTAGGAGTACAGTTAGGTAAAGACAAATAATCTCTAATGTTTTATAGCATAGTAGGATAACTATGGTTAACAACAAATAATCAAATATTTTGTGATAGCCAGTATAGATTTTTAATGTTCCCAACATGAGAAGTGATAAATGTTTGAGGTGGTAGATATACTAATTAGCTTGATCTGATCATTACATATGAAATATCTGACATTACATATTGAAATGTCACACTGTACCCTATAAACTTGTACATTGCTATGAATCAGTTAAAATAAAAACATGAGAAATGAGTACATAAAATAAAATTAGATTTACCTTTTTGGTAAAATTTTTTCTTTTCCTTAGTCTAACATGAAATTGTATATTTTTTATAAAAATTATTCAATCCCAAAATGTGTAGCAGGTAGTGGTGTGCTAGCTGAAGAGAACTGGCAACTTTTTGGAAACTTTGCAAACTGTTTTTTAAGCACAGCCATTACTAAACTTAAATTATACTAAAACCAAGAGTAAAATCTGAGTATGATTCGGGTGCTGGTGGCTCACACCTGTAATCCTAGCTACTCAGGAGGCAGAGATCAGGAGGATCGCAGTTCGAAGCCAGCTAGGCAAATAGTTCATGAGGTTCAAATCCAGCTGGGGCAAATAGTTTATAAGACCTTCTCTTGAAAAAACCCACCACAAAAAAGGGCTGGTGGAAGGAGCTCAAGGTGCAGGTCCTGAGTTCAAGTCCTAGTACTGCAAAATAGGGCTGGGATGTAGCTCGGTGGTACAGCGCTTGCCTAGCATGCGTGAGGCCCTGGGTTCGATCCCAGCACCAAAAAAGAAAAGACAAAAAAAAAAAAAAAAAAAACACCTCTCCCCTAGTACTGCAAAATAAAATAAAATAAAAAGTTCGATGAGCCTTTAAGCCCAACAGTTTGGGAGGGTGAGGCAGGAAAATAGTAAGTTCAAGACCAGCATAGGTCTTGAAATATCTCAAAGAAAAAAAAAAGGCAACAGTAATAAACAGTAAAAATGAGTTCCCAATTATTTCACTATGTTTTGTTATCTATTTTGAAGTTATTTTCATTTGTTTTTCTTTTTTTTTTTTTTTTTTGTGGCACTACTGAGGATTGAACTCAGGGCCTCACACTTGCTAAGCAAGCACTCTTGCTACTTGAGCCTTGCCCCAGTCCCTTAAAGTTCTTTATTTTGTTTTTCAAATAAGATCTTGTGCTTTTGTCAGGGCCATCCTCGAACCTCAGTTCTCTAACCTCAGACTCCCAAGTACCTGGAATTACAGGCATGTAACACCATGCCTGGCCTCATCTTTGTGTCTTTGTAGTAGCAATACTATACAATGCTGTGTTGCTGCTCATGTCTTTCCACTCCGTAGCTCTAAAGTGGTTTTGGTGGAAGTATTTTATATCATTCAAATCAGCAAACACTACACATGAGATAATTTTTTTTGAAAGCCTGTTGTTAAACATTAACTATCATACCACTAGTGGTAGGGAAAAAAACAACAAATAAAAGTTTGGTACTCTAGAAATGGAGGAACCCCTTTTAAACTGGAGCTTCCTGTTGGAAGTATGCAAAATAGGTATGCATGTTGGCTTTAGTTTTAGTTAATATAACTCAGAATTGGTGAATTATTTCAAAATGAAAACTATACTATTTAGAAAATGGAAAAACAAAAAATAATTTGGGGCATTGCTAGCCAAGAAATAAAAGAGGCTATAATTTCAATATTGTATAACAGAAACATAATTGATATAAAAGAAATGCGTACGTTAGTGTGCTGGTTATTATTAGAAGAAAGACTGCAATAACTCAGTGCATTGTAGGCATAGGCCTTGTAGGCAGCTAAGGTGAAAAGGCAAAGAAATTGGTGTGGCAATAGATTTTCCCTCTAGTATAGGGTCTTTTAAAGATGGAACTGCCATCCTGAGGTCAGAGATTAGCAAGGAACAAAGAAAGCAACAATAAAATTAAATGTTTCTGCCTTTGCAAAGAATAAGGATTTCTGGATGGAGAGACAGTAGAGAAAGGGGAAGGGAGAAAGAGAAGCAAGCTAAGCTGTCAGCAGAGTGGAATGTGAAATTTCAGCACAGTTCACCCCTTAAGCTTTCTTTACCTTCAATTCAGTAAAGGGTCATGTGAATTGGTCTTGTTTTCCTTCTAGAATCAATGCTTTTTTTTTCAACATATTAAGTTTTTATTTGGGAATAGCTTTAGATTTACAAGATTTGTAAGAATAGAGCAGAGGGTTCTGATGGACTATACATCTAGTGTTTTTCTATTATAAACATCTTGTATTAGAATAACATATCCCAAAAAATGACCAAACAAATACTGAAACAGTATTGTTAATCAAACTCCATGTTTATTAAGATTTCTATAGTTTTTACTTAATGTCTTTTTTTCTGTTCCAGGTTCCGATTAAGGATGCTTCTTTTAGTTGTTATGTCAGCTCAGGCTCTCCTTGGCTGTGACAGTTTTTCAGGCTTTCCTTGTTTTTGGTGGCATTGACATTTTTTTCTGGAGTACTGATCAGGTATTTTGTAGAATGTTCTTCATTTGGAATTTGTCTGATATTTGTCTCATGATAGGACTGGGATTGTAGGTTCAGGAAAAGAGGGGAAGACAGCAGAAGTAAAGCACCATTGTGATCACATTAGATTAAGGGCACAGGCTATCAGTATGGTCTTTCCCTACTGATGCTGACTGTGACCATTTGGCTGAGGTGATGCTTGTCAAGTTTCTCCACAATAGGGCTGCTTTCCCCCTCTACCACACTGTCTGCAAGACAGTCACCATGTAGAGCCCATCTCCAAGAAAGAAGTGGAAAGTTGTATTCCATATCCCAGAGAGATGAGTATTTACATAAATTATTTGGAATTCCTCATAGGAGATTTATATATTTCCTCTTATTTATTTGTATAATCAGCTTTATGTCAGTATGAGCCTATGGTTATTAATTTAGACTTTGAGTTACAATTCAAAAAGATAGTCTTTTGTTGCTCAAGTTTTTTGGGGGTTTGGACACTGGGAACACACAGTATCTCCTGTGTCCCTTAGACATATGCCCATTATGGTTTGCTTTTGTTTTTGTGTTCTATGCATTTTCTTACTTTCTGGAGCTACAAAATGCCCCAGGGTAATCTTGTATACTTCTTTTCCTCATCCTACAATCCTCCAAGGAGCCAGTTTCTTTTATTGAAAAATGGTATTAGAAACCAGTATCTGGGCACTAGTTTCTGTTGAGGTGTCCTTGTTTCTATGCTCTTTTAGTTAATGAAGCAAGAAAGTATATGTATAATCAGTAACCCATATATATATATATATATATATATATATATATATATATATACATATATTTATAAACATCTCTCTCTATATGCATCTATATCTATGTTAAATCAAGTCTCCAACTCTATTCCATTAAAATATACATCATTCTAGCCTTTTCCCTGTGCCAATCTGTAATCTCCCATTCTAATAAAAATCTGATTCACACCATCCATTCATTTGCTGTTCAATTCCAGTATACATGTATACTGCCCAGCATGGTAGAGCACAGCTGTAATCCCAGCATTTGGAAAACTGAAGCAAGAGTATCTTGAGTTCAAAACCAGCCTGGGCCATGCACTGAGACTCTGTTTCAACCAAATAAACAAAAACAGTGTACATGCCTTCAGAATTAATTCATACCTTCAGAGGGAGAAAAATCTTGATCAGCAAGAATACAGTGGTTATATGTACAATTGCTTTTGCTTTATTTAGTCTAGAGTCCACTCATTTTCAAAGTCACATAAATCAGCAACTTATTCTCCAACTACCTATACTGAGATTATTTTACACATTTGCAGTTCAATTAGATTACTAAGTCACAGTCTTCATTTCATCGTGGGATCATCTGAGCTCCAAACTGACATTTTAAGATTTACATACAGTAAAGTTTACTATTTGTACTATAAAGTTAGTTCTGTGGGTTTTGACAAATGCATGGTATAATGTAACCACTAATATAGTAGCATACAAAAGAATTTCACAACTTTAAAACTCCCCTGTACTTCTGCTAATCACCACTTCTCACCACCATCACCAAAACTCCCTGGCAACCATTGATCCTCCCCCCACCTCCATCTTTCAAATAAACATTCATATATAGATTTTTAAGTGGACATAAATTTTCAAATCAGTTGAATAAATATCTAAAAGTATGATTTGCTAGATAATAAGATAAGAGCATATTTAGCTTTGTAAGAAAGCATCAACCTGGTTTCCAAAGTGGATGTACCACTTTTCATGCCATCAGCAATGCATCAGCATTCTCCCCATACTTGTTATAACTGGTATTGACGGTTTTACTTCTTTGTATTTTACTCATTCTAATAGGTGGACAGTGATATCTTATTGCTATTTTAATTTGCAGTTCCCTAATGAAAAATCATGTTGAACATCTTTTTATATGCTTATTTACTATCTGTCTTTCATGTATTAGAGTTCTCTTGAGAAACACAAAAAATAGCATATGTATATAATTATAAGAGGGAATTTATTAGATTGCTTTACATGCCTGAAGGCTGGATATCAACAATGGGCCATCTGCACACTGGAGAACCCAGTAGTTGCTCAGTCCAAGAAGCTAGAACACTCAGAACAAGGGGGACCCATGATGAGCCACAGGCAGAGGCTGGAGGACTGGAAACTGCCTGGAGAGTTACGGTTGTGAGTCTGTGTTGAAAATCTGAAGAAGTTGGATTCTGATGTCCATGGCAGAGCAATTGGCATACTCAGAAAGAGTGAGCTGGCTTCCTCCTTTTTCAACTTTTATTCTATCTGGTCCCCAGCCTATTGGAGGGTGCTGCACAAATTCAGGGCTGGTCTGTCCCCCTCAGTCACTGTCCTCATGCTAATTGTCTTTGGAAACATCCTCACAGTCACACCCAGATGTCCCTTTTAAATTTATAGTCATATCCTGGCCCTAATTTATCCTGATTGATGTTTTCATAATGCTCCAAACTCTGTCTCACCTCTATACACCGTGTTCTGGGTTGTTTCTAAAGACCTAATCTCATAAACTATAAATTCTTATTAGCTGAAATCTCAGAAGGCAGTTTTATTTCTAAATGTTTAACTTGAGGAAGAAAAAGGCAACTTCATTGTTGCTTCATAAAAATCCTATGTAAGGTAGCGTTTTTCCTTTTCTTTCTTTAAAAATATTGTTCTATTTAACCGTTGTCATATTTCAAATATTTTAGAACGGCTTGGCCTATTTCACAGGTTTCCATTTATTATCCTGATACTTTCTTTTAAGTTTTTGTTTAGTTCAGTGGTTCCCAAACTTTGGTGTATATCAGAATCTCAGAGAGCCAAAAAAGAACACAGTGGGCCAGATTCATTAAATTAGGATATGAGCAGGGCTTTGTATTTTTATCGAGATCCCCAGGTAGTTTTGATATCAACCAAAGTTTGAGAACCACTGGGTTGGTGTTTGGAGAAAAGGTGAAAGTGAGGCAGGCCTCTCCAGCTGAGGGCCAATCTAACCTTGACTAGGAAACACAATCAGCTTGTCTAGACACAGACAATAGCTTTGGAGGGATGCTGCAATCTTGCTAAGTTCCCAACCTAATACACTGGGGTTTGTGTGCAAGATTTTTATCTAGAGCTGAAATTGAACATCAGTAGAATATTTTTACAGCATAAGGCACTATTTTAAAAAACTGGATTGTTCTGCAGATTTCACAAGTCATCTGGACATGTCACACCAGGTTAAATGAAAACTATTAAAAGATGTGCTCTAGAATTTGCATTTTAAAAAAGTACACTGTAACATGCAGGGCAGACAATCCCTACAGCTTTTCATATTACTCGTTCACTACTCCTCTATACAATAAAAATTAAATGGCAGTTATTTATTTATTTACAACAAAGCATTAACTTAAATTGAGAAGACTGGATTCAACAATATAACATTTTTTATAACCAGAAAGCAAGTATTTCCCAGATATTTTTTCTTTAAAAACTCAAATCTTCATGAGCTTTGTGTCCTAAGCTATGCTAATATTCAATATAACTTGAGAAGGAACAGTTCCATTCCAAAGAAAAACTTCATCACATCAAAACATTATTTGCATATTCATAAGATTCCACCTTCAGGCAAAGACATGAGCTCTTTTTCTTGCAAACTATTACATCAATAGAAATATACAAATAAGCATCAAGAAACATGTGAATAAGGATATTAAATGAAAAAAATGTTCACTCACAAGTACATAGTTTAATATCGGGTGGAAAGTATCCATGCTTGATTACAAAGTAAATTTTAAAGGGAAATAATTGTGCTCATTGTTCATAGAAATATTTAATCACCATTATTATCAATAATTGCTAATACTGATGAGTATACTTCTGAGCAATTATTTGAATTTGCCACAAAATTACTAACATGACTTTTTAGAAAAGATACTTAAATTTTACCTGAAGGGCTATTTTTTTTTAATCAAAATAATACACCAAGGCATGGTTGAAGGCACTTTTCTTTTTTCAAAGGTCTCTCCAGACTCAATTATAATCCAGAAATGAATATTTTCCCATGAAAATACAAAATATCAAATGTTTGAGCCTCCTTTCCCAGAAACTAGATTATGCTATTTATTTTGCCAGTAAAATTTTTCCTTAAATTTTTGCTTGTGAGAATAATTTTGCAAACACTACCAAGCAAACTAATTTTGTCATCTTTTTAAGAAATTGAAATCCCTCTTCTTAGTCTCATTTTCAGCACATTTGGATGTAACTATACTTTTGTTCTCAGATCAGATCATTTCAGTCCTTCCTACAGATTAAAAGGAATCTTATTCTTTTCATTGAATTCTAATTCTGGAAAGCAAGAAATACATGAAAGACACCAAACCCCTTAACGGCTTTGGTTGTTAAACATTGGAAAATACTATTTGACCCCCCACCGACACACTTACTTTTACAATGTGCATAAGTGACACATTCTGAACATCTGTAAGAATACAAATCCTATTGTGAGAAGACCCTTTCTAAATCACTTGCTGTACATAACATTTATAATTATTAATTTACTGATTAGGAACAAAAGATGTCCCCCACAGTTACAGGGAAAAAAGTTCACTTCCTTCAATAAAATCATGCAATTCTATTTTTAGATTCTAAAAAGTCAGTGGGTTATCACAGTTTCCATGAACTAACACTGCTTGAATTTGAAGGTGACTTAAGAAATAAGAAACATCTTACTGCAGTTTGCAAAAATGCTGACTAGTGAGGGCCAGGTCATTATTTACTATTATCTAAACTTACAGCATCTTTAACCTTACACTTTAACCTCAGGATCCCACCCATACAAAGAAACCAGTTTCTAGTTCAGTCAAGTCCTTTGGTTGTAGTTTCATCAGAATTGAGGATGCATAGTGGGCACACCATGCCTGAGCCTTGGAATGCCTTAGAGAGTGGGCTGAGAGCACTTCTGTACAGATGTTGAAGGCATTTATCATTGCATTTCTAACTTGCTCCCTGGCTTCAGAGTATTGGCTTTATGCAATTTCCTTGTGAAGTGGTGAAGTGATTTAATTTCTGTTTCTGAACCATAATACCCTTGGTGATCCTGTTCCTAAACCCCCCTCCCATTCATGCACTGCAAGTACAAGTCTATTATTCACATCTAGTAACTAGACATATTGAAAAGGACTTTACATTTTCTTCAGTATACATCTAGAACATTCCCCTCAATTTTAAGTTCTCATATTCTTACTAAGACTGATACATGCAGGCAGCAAGTGAGAAAAAGGCTACATTTAACTTAATTAAATTCTTATTGTTATTCTCAAATAACAATTACAAAGGATTCGAATTTATCTGAACGATAAGTATTTTTAAAATAAAATAAACAACTCAAATGATATATTTTATTTTAAAAGAAAGAAAATCCTCTAGTAGGGGTTGTTGTTGAAACTGTACTAGTGTTTAGTAGTAAACCAAATCATAACACAAGGCAAGGTTTTCCTGGAGGTCCTACACTTCTCAGTGAGAATCCAATTTTTGCTCTACAACTTTACTCTTAATTCACAAAAGAAAGATGTTTTCACCATTGATAAGGAAATTAAAAGTTAGCTTTAGAGAAACAGTATCCATTTCATAAATGAAATGAAAAGAGTAACTTGTATACTTGGGTGTCAAAAGAGAAGTCCCAAGTTTTCCATTTGCTTGCCTAAAACATATAAAGTCACTTTATGAATATTCATATATGAGACTATTACAACTTTAAAAACTAAGTTCTTTGCCCCTGAAATTTGTATATTCTTTTTTGTGTGTGTGTGCGGGGGGCGTCGAACTCAGGGCCTCACAGTTGCTAGGCAGGCTGTCTACCACTTGATCCACTCTGCCAGCTCTTGCCCCTAAAATTCGAAAAAAAAAGGAAAAACAACTTATTTAAGCTAAGCACCATAGTGAAGGGTTTTGGGTATTTTGGTGCCAGAAAAAGGATGGTTAATTGAAGATTGAAGATGATTCCCAAAGCAAATTATGTGTGTATGTGCATGCAAATGTACATATTTGTTACATTTAAATAAATACTGTTGACATTGATTATTATACTTACATGCAAGTGTGACCGAAAAGGCTATTTTGCAATCAGTAACATATGTAGAAGTATGGATGAGTGAAGTTTAGCTGTGGTTAGAGCTCTCTTGTGCAGATTCTGCGGCACTTGTGTCTTTGCCTCTTACACTGTGCAGACTCTAAGGACAGAGCAGCCTGCTGCCCACTAATACCAGCAGTAATACACCATCTCCAGCGTAGTCAGACTGGCAAAGATCCAAACACATTCTTCATTTTGATGAATATGCTGTATGTAGACACACTGAGCTGATTGGTTTGGTCAACATTTTTGTCCAAATTGTTTTTAGAAGGTTTCCTGACCTTATCTATGAAGATATTTAATTTATTAATTAAAGGACTTAGATGACTACATAAATGAGTTTTGCCAAGACCTTATCTATGAAGATATTTAATTTATAAATTAAAGGACTAAGATGAACTACATAAATTAGTTTTGCCAAGATCTTATCTATGAAGATATTTAATTTATAAGTTAAAGGACTAAGATGACTACATAAATTAGTTTTGCCAAGAACAACTAAGAATTTCAGAAAATTGGTCACTGAAAATACATTGTTAGGCTACCTAGGAGACAAGGAAGAAAGTAGAAGATTTGATTGGTCTAATCTTTCTTCTTAGCCATCGTCTATCACATTCAAATGTAAACAAGTAGGCAGACCAATGAAAAGTTGATATGCTGCCAGTGAAGGAGGTGGAGGTATATCAGGAAATGATGAAATATCTGAAAAGTTCTTGGAAAACACATCTCCACTTCAGCCCCTCTATTGATATAATAATATAATAATGTGCTTAATTTCTGCAATTGTCTAATTCCAGGAGTTAAAATTAAATTATGAATATTAAAAAAATTTTATTCTTTAGTTTTTATAAAATCTATTATTCAATGTTTGAAAAATAATGTAATAAGCATTTATAAAAGCCCGCTTAAGACAAAAGTTAGGATCATCATGGAAATAAAAAACTTCACAGTTCTTTACCAGGTTGAGATAGGCATTATCTTCCAACCAAACATAGCCATCATTCTGTTTCCTATTTCATGATTTCCTTGCTTTCTTTTTTAATGTAGTTTTAATTCACTTACAAATATTAGTTAAAGAATGTTTTAATTTTGTTTTCAACATTACAAAAAGAATTTCATGCTATATATGTCCTCCTTTCTAATGCTCATATTAAATTGTGTCAGGCAATGAACTCTCCTTTTACACCTTTTTGTGAGGTTAAGTGAGGTAATGAGTGTGTTCAAAATATCTTTGTCTCTTGGCCCTTTGGTTGCAACACCACTGTTTCCCCAGGTGCAGTTTTTTCCTGTACAGTCAACAACCAAGGTGTGATGTGGTAACAACATATGATATCAGACAGAAATGAAAGCAGTTAAAGAAGAACTTTGTACACAGGTCACAGTTTACCTTGTGTGCCTGTGGTTTACAGTTGATTTAGAGGTCCATCCATAACAATGTTTTATGGGAATAATCAAGAGGACAACAAAATTATGCATTCATCTTTAATATATTATCACATTACTGAGAACAGTTAGTATTGCAAGCAATGGAAATGTCACTGAAACTGTTTAAATAATAAAGAAAATGTACTTATTCAACAGATTGTCAAGTAATATCAAGTGGGCTTCAAGAACTATGTTGACTCAATGACTTAAAGAGATCAAAAACAGTTGATGTGTTTTATTTCATGTTGTTGGTCTCTCTTCTTGTTGAAGATGACATCAACATCATCTTCATCCTAAAGTTGATTTCTCTTGTCCTGGCAAAATAACAATAGAAAGAAAGGTCTGGATTTTAGAAGCGTAGGAAACTGAGGAACCTTTTTTCTTAAAGTCCCCCAAACACTAATCTCATGTTGTGTTGGTTTTAATTAGTAAAACGTTCTGACAATACTTAACTTCTTTCACAATTGTATTTAATCTGCTGTTATTACTTACTTATTAGCCAAAAATAGCTCCTTTTTTGATTTACGAAACTCTGGAAGCTTTTTGTCTATAAAAAGTATACTCAGTGATGTATCAGTATTGGTTCATCAGTTGTAATTAATGTACCATGCAATGCAAGATGGTAATAATGAGGAAGCGTGTTGGGGAACACAGGGAAAGGAATATAATTCCAGCACAATGTTTCTATAAATCTTAAATAGCTCTTAATAAGGAAGTCTTTTTTTAAGTACACAGAATCCTCTGGCCAGCAGTCTTTTTATTTTGCACAGTGACATTTCAGAATTGTTTTTCCACTGTGTCCTGGTCACAGACTTCCAAATTTATTCTTAGTTGATTTCTCCACCCCTCCTTGAACAGCACTATGGCTGTCATGGATACTCCCTGTGTAATAGTTCAGATATCCTTCCAGATATGCTAATACAAGGTAAAAATATATTACTTCTTCATTCACATCATCAATATTATCTAAGTGTGTTTTAAATGAACTTGGACAAATACACAATCTAAAAAGGGATGTGTTCAAGTTATATCTCTTATGACATTTTCTGATTATAGTTATTGATTTAAAAATTAAAGACTTTTGGGAGGATGAAGTAAGAATGTATCCAAAATATTTGTGAGCAATTCTTTATTATTTTTTATTTCTTTTGGCTTCAAATACTCAAAAGAATGTGGCTTTTATGTTTATTTTTAGTTGTAATATTTTTTGATTAAGTAGAAGAATATCAATATCCTGGGGTATACATAGCTCTAGCTGAGAGCAAACAAAGGCTTCTGGGTACTATGTAGTGCAGAGCCAATACAGTTATCATAAATTTCACTTCTTACAAAAGACATCAGGGTTAACAAAATTGTTTAATTTACTTAGGCAGGATGAACCTTGTGCCTCTGCAAATTATTTCATGAGCTTTATGTTGAATAATGCTCTAGAGAGATACTTTTTTCTCCATTTATGCCTGAGTAGGAGTTAGTGTCTAGTTTATTTCAAGTACATAATATATGTGAAAAAGTGCTTGCAAATTAGAGGAATTATTGTAACACAAGTCTGCCTTAAGACATACAGGCTCTCAAGTTAAACAGGAATTACATTCTTTAGCTAACAGATTTATGGAATGTAATGAAATTTTGCTACCGGGTAGTAAGAATAGACTATGTACTCTATTTCAGTGGAGAACCAGAAAAAGTAGGAGACAGTGTTGAGAAAGAACAATGAAGTAGCTGAAAGAAACCCTGTATGACCTTGAGCCACTTAACCTTAGTTTCTTTATCTGTCAAGCAATAATTCCAGGCTCTATTATTATTGGGATAAAATTGTGTAATAGAAGTGAATGGTTTTATTCTTTTCAAAGAGCTTGCTACATTAATTTAAAATGTTATTATACAAGGGGAAAGGGGCTATCCTATCAAGGTACATGAAATATGGAACAATGAATATTCTAGGATATTTAGTAGAAGATCTGTTAATGAAAAGAGACTGCAAAAATTCTCTACAAATGTGGGTAAGTGATTAGAGCACTGGTTTAGGGGAAGCGTATAGAGCATAGCTTCTTCACCACTACACAAATATGGTGAAAATACCAGTGCCAGTATTCCATCCAGCATGTGTTTTTAAATAACAAAATCCACACTGGTCTGGCTAAGAGAAGGAAAATTTTTCTTGCAAGAAGTTACCAGTACGCCAAATACATACAATAGAAAAAAGCTTCTTCAACAAACGTTGCTGGGAAAACTGGATATCTGCATGAAGAAAATTGAAACTAGATCCATATCTGTCACCCTGTACAAGTATCAACTCAAAGTGGATTAAGTACTTTAATATAAGACCTAAAACTTTGAAGCTAGTGCAGAAAAGAACAGGAGATACACTGGATTTAATAAGCATAGACAACGACTTACTAAACAGAACTCACATGGCTTGGCAACTAAGAGAAATGATTGACAAATGGGACTACATGAAATGAAAAAGTTTCTGCACAACAAAAGAAATGGTCTCTAAATTGAAGATGCTACCCACAGAATGGGTGAAAATCTTTGCCAGCTATATATCTGACAAGGAATTAATAAACAGAATATGCAAGGAACTCAAAAACTTAAACTCCCCAGAAATCAATGACCCAATAAAGAAATGGACAAATGAACTGAGCAGAGCTTTTCCAAAGGGAGAGATTCAAATGGCTAAAAACACAGGAAGAAATGCTCAACATCCCTTGTCATAAAGGAAAAGCAAATCAAAGCCACATTAAGATTCCACCTCACTCCTGTCAGAATGGCTACCATCAAGAACACAAACAACAACAAATGTTGGCAAGGATGTGGGGGAAAATGAACTCTCATACACTGCTGGTGGGACTGTAAATTAGTACAACCACTATGGAAAACAGTATGGAGGCTCCTCAAAAAACAAAAACTAGAACTGCCATATGATTCAGCAATTCCAGTCCTAGGGATATACCCAAAGGAATGTAAACCAGATTACAATGAAGACACCTGCACACCCATGTTTACTGCAGCATTATTCACAATAGCTAAGCTATGGAAACAGACAAGATGCCCCACTACTGATGAATGGATTAAGAAAACGTGATATTTATATACAATGGAAACTTAGTCACAAAGAAGGATGAAATTTTGTCATTTGCAGGTAAATGGATGAAACTGGAGAATATCCTCTTTAGTGAGGTTAGCCAGCCAGTTTCAGAAGGCCAAAAGTTGCATGTTTTCTCTAATATGTGGAATACAGACCTAATACAAATACAGAAGTATTATGAAAAACAGGTCACATTAGGGGAGGTCACATACAAGAGGAGGAATGTAAAGGAAGGAAGTTAAGAAGGTGAATATGGCTGATATACTCCCTATACAAGAATGAATTTAGGATTTTTAAGCCTGTTGAATCCACCATAAAAGGAGGACTAAGGTAGAAAGAAGAAAAATAGAGGAAATGAACAAATTTGGGCTATATTATATATATATTTATATATATATACACATCCCTGTGTAGTTATCTTAAACAAACAAAAATATCATTTTGTTTTCATTTGCAAAATCAGAGAATAGGAGGGCAGAACGGGTCCTGCTCAGCAGGGGGGGGGGGGGTTGGTACCGGTGGGAAGAGGGAGGAGGTGGGGAAAGGGTGTAGGAGGGTGAATATGGTACAAGTACTGTGTACACATGTTTGTAAATGGAAAAACAATTCCTGTTCAAACTATTCCAGGAATGGGGGAGGGAGAGCAAAGGAAAATGGTGGAGGAATTGGGTTCAAGAATGATATTTTTGATATATTGTAAGAGCCTTTGTAAATGCCACAGTATACCCCCACCCAGCACAGCAATAAAAAAATGCTATTGCTATTTATAACAAACAAATGTGTAACAACTTAATATAAAGACCTCCAATGTACTGTAAAATTGGATAAAACTCAAACACTAAAAAAAAAGTCATCGCTGGTACATACTTTTGCTTTTGCAGTCTGTGTAAGGTGTTCGTCTTATTTTTTTTTTAACAACTCTTTTAAAAATGCAGAGATTATTCTTAACCCCAGCTGTACAAAATCAACCAGGGGTGGAAAAAGCATCTAGATAATGAAAGAGTTCACATCATGGTTTGTAAATTAATACATGATACATATACAATACATTGTAACTAACTATATGGGTGCTTATTTTTCATTATTGTGAAATCTTTGAATACAGTCTTGTCTTAATCAGTATGTCTTCCTACAACCCAGCACACTTCCTGGCACATCACAGACACTCAATAACTGATGAAAAATTGTATGGTTTTGATATGGTTTTCCCCACCAAAAGTCATATTGAAATTTGTTTGCCAATGAACCTGTATTGGAACGTGGGGCCTTTAAAAGGGATTTATGTCTTCTTCTTAAGACTGGATTAGTGACTGAAAGAATGGGTTGTTATAAAGCAAGTTTACCCATTGTATCCTTTTTTTCTGGCATGTGTGGGCTCCCTATTCCATTTTTTCCTTCACGAGAAGCTAAGTATATGTTAATACCATGATCTTGAATGTCCAGATCCATAGGCCAAAAATAAGCTTCTTTCCTTCATAAATTATCAAGTCTCAGGTTCCAGTGTAGCAAAAGAAAAGATGGACTTAGAAATTCTGTAAGAAATATTAATGTAATATAAATATGATATCATTTATACATAAATTTGCAGATATACTATCCGCAAAATCTATGCAATGAGTGGTAAGAGAGATGATCATTGCACCAATGCAAATAGTAACAAAACAAAAAGACAACAAACCCTACTGACTTGATAGTCATATTTGTTGACATTAACTCTGTTAAACAGATACAGGCCCAAATTAATTTTACTTGTTGTTTGGAAAAAATGTGGTCTTGACTTTTTGGTACCTTTAGGAAGATAGAAATTCATTTCTTTGGGGCAATATTTAGGGAGCTCATTTGGAGCCCATTTCTTTCTTTCTTTCTTTTTTGCATTGATTAAGTATTTAATTATCATCTGTTTCTTGTTATTTTGTAACAGGTACGTAAAAGCTAATTTTGCTGAGAAACACTGACTCCTTACTTGGCCAGAAATTAACTGAAAGCAGGATAAAAAGTAGGCATCCCAGCCTCCATTACGTTTTTTTGCTCTGAGACATTTTCTCCTGTAATCACTTTGGAATTCTGGAGCCCATTTCCGGGGATGAAGAAAACTGTAAGATTGTCTCTAAAGGAGAAATTTGTTAGAAAGATACTTGATTTCTAGAATGAGTGATGTACTTAAGGCTCTGGATTAGTGTTGGATATGCTAGTCTTCAAATGTGACTAGATACATGAATGATTGCTTAATTCAAAGTTACTGATGTGAACATTGTGATAAATATAATATTACAGTGGATTTACAGCCACCTAATTGGTTTACAATAGATCTATTTTACATAATTCTGCCTCTTGGCCTTCTGGATATAGAAATCTGACATCTCTCAGATCAAACTGAGTGGCCACCCTCACGATCTGATTACTGCTGTAACTGCTTTCTTGGCTGAGGCATACTTTCTTTCTTTCTGTGCCTCTTCAGTAGTTTTATTCCTCACATTGCCTAGAATTCCCTTCACAACAACTTTAGTCCATCTCTGTGGGTTTGACTACCACCTCTTAATACAAGTCAACATTGCCTTCTGAATTGCTACATTAGCCTTCTAACTGTCTCACTTGTAGGATTAATTGAACCAATTTTTCATGTTTTTTTGAATCTTCCATGTTTACTCTACTTGGTGACCGTTCCCTTGTCTCAAATGCCTTCGTGGTTTTCTTAATAGCCTCATTTTAGATATTGGTAATGTTGAACTTTCACCAATCCCTATGCTCCTGGGAAATAACTACAGTTAATAATTATCCCCCAACCCAGGCATCTTTTTGTGTTTCAGGAAGAGGCTTACTGCAAAGAACCGGCTCTTGTAATTTAGGTAAGACTCACCGGGGCTCTCTGCATTTACCTACAAGACCACCAGCCACAGAGTAGCACTCATTGTCTCACAGGATTAGATGAAGTACTTGTCCCCGCACTGACCAATGTGAACAAAATGTGAATTTTGACCAAATTTTAGTCAGGCTTTTTTCTCTCATTGAACGCCCAATCGGATGTATTACCACACCACTTTCTCATTCCACTCTTCCAGATTTCTCCTGTCTTTTTCTCGTCTATCAAAAGAAAATTCCTAAACTAATGTATGCAGCACTTGGGAGGTGGAAGCAGGAAGATTGGGATTTTAAGGCTAGCCTGGGCTACATATCATATTTGAGGCCAGCCTGGGATAGTGAGACCCTGTCTCAGAAAGAAAGAAAGAAGCAAAAACAAAAACAAAAACAAAAACCTAACAAAACTAAAAAAATTTTAAACCCAAAAGACAAAACCATAATTTCTTTCTGCATGACCTTCCACATCTGATTGCCAATCCTGTGGTTGGAATGTTTTTTGTATTGCATAATTCTTTTCTCCATATTGCAATAATCATTTAGAATAAAATCACTCCTTATTTAGGTCTCTATATTTTTTTCTTTCTCAATGTCAATCACACTGGTGAATAGGCCATGTTCTTTCCTCAATTTCTCGGTAGAATAGGAGCTTCTGAGAGCAGGTGCTGGGCCTCTTTACCTAGGTCTAAAAGAGTTGAGCAGAACAATTAAAGTTTAACTACTTAAAAATTTAAGTATTTATTTATTTAATTTAATTTTTGTTTATGTGAAGATGAACAACTGGGCTAAGAATGGTTTCTTCTCCTTCCATTCTGCCCTTCCTTCCTTCTTTCTTTACTTTGTTTCTTTCTGTGTGATGCTGAGGTCAAACCCAATGCCTTACGCATGCTAGGCAAGTACTTGACCACTAGGCTACATCTCTAGCCCTCTAAGAACCATCTCTGACCAATCACTTCCATGAGTGAATGAACTGTAGGGTGTGGGAGGGGAGGTCACATGGAGATTATTTCCTTCCTTCTGTATAGGAATGACATTTGAGCCCAGAAGGAGAAATTTTTATTAGACAAAGGTCTGGCAGCAAGCACAACCACCCTTCACTGTTCCATATAAAACTACGTGGGAAAGCAATTTTGATTATTGTTGTAGAAGTCATCAATTCTAGAAAAAATATCCCAGAAGAAAATGGGGTTTTTTATTCCTTCTGGCTCAAAATAGTGGCTTATACACTTCTGGAGATAGGAGAAATGCCAGCTTCAATTTATCAAACCATAAAATGTTAACTGTGTCATTTTATTGAGCCTTTATGACATACATTGCCAAGATGTGATTTATAATCAGAAATGCTGTTTCTTCTTTCCCTACTCCTGTTGAGGGATCAGCCTAGCCTCAAGGACTCTAGCAAAAGCTTCTAGCTAGATAACACAGAAGGTTGGTTCCTGTGTTCAGAAGTAGTCTCCCACCTGAGACAAAATACCTTTGCTCCAATTTTTGTTTTGTTTGCTTGTTTTCCTTGAGGGTATTCTGATCTTTTTCTTCATATTCCTGGCCTAACTTCCCAATCCATTATTAATTTCCTTACCTAGTAGGATCTCTGACTTTTTTTTATATTCAAACCTTTTGCCTAGAATTGTCTCATCTATCTCAATGCTTTGTGGCTTTTTGGCCTGTATTAATTCTTGCTGTCTGGGGTGTTAGACAGTTCTCATCCACCCATGCACTTCCAATCCATAGTGACTCCTGACTCTGATAATGGTGGTGCTCTAGCTCAGACTATCACACCACAGGTGGCTCTACTTTTCTCTGGGATATATGCTATCATACTTACTAATAGCTCTTTGTTGGCTACTTGTCTTACACTTTTGCATGCTGCTGCCCACAGTTATAAGATTTGTTCACAAATACAAGCAATACTATGAAAAATAGGTCACGCTAAGGGGAGGTCACTAATGGGAGAAGGAGGATAAAAGAAGGAGGTTAAGAAGGTGAATGTGGTTGATGTACTTTCTATACAAGCATAAATATGGAATTTTTAAATCTGCTGAAATCACCATAAGAAAGAGACTAAGGTAGAAAGAAAAAAATAGAAGAGATGAACCAATTCTGGTTATAATACATATATACATGAAAATATCACAACAAAACTTTCTGTATAGCTATCTTATACAAACAATAATGTCTTTTTTTTTTCAAAAACAGAGAACAGAAAGGTAAAACAGGTCCTGTCTGGGAGTTGGTACCAGTGGGAGAGGTAAAGATGTAGGGAAAGGTTGTAGGAGAGTGAATATGGTGGAATATTATATACTCATGGATGAAAATGGAAAAATGAGACCCGTTGAAACTGTTCCAGGAATGGGGAGAGTGGGGATAAAGGGGAATGATGGAGGGAGTGAATTCATTTATCATATATTGTAAGAACTTAGGTAAATGTCACAATGTATCCCAGGACAACACTAAGAAAAAAAGACACAAAAAAATGAAACACCTAAAGACTCCAACATGTTTTCATTAACTCCAAACTTAAATTAATACATGAATTTATAGTCATGTGTTGCTTAAAATGGAGATACGTGTTAAGATATATTTTAAGATAAGTGTTGCTAGACAATTTCATTGTTCTGCGAACACCATAGAGTATACTAACATACACCTACATGGTATAGCCTACTACACACTTAGGTCTTTGCTCCTAGGCTATAAACCTGTATAATATATCTTACAATACTGAATACTGTAGGCAATTGTATTGGTGTATCTAAACCTATCTAAACATAGAAAGAGTACAGTAAAACTATGTTATAAGAGATAAAATATGGTACACTTATATGGTATTTAGTAAGGATCAAGCTGCTTTGGATGAACCAGTAGATGAGTGTTGAGTAAATGTGGAAGCCTAGAACATTACAATATACTGCTATAGACTTTATGAGCACAGTGCACACTTAGGCTGCACTAAATTTATTTTATTTTTTGGATGTTTGAGACAGGGTTTCATGATGTAGCCCAGGCTGCCCTCAAAATTAGGGTTCTCCTGCCTCAGCTTCCCAAATGCTAAGATTACAGGTGTGTGCCACCACACCCAGCTAATTTTTTTAAATTTCCTTTCTTCAGCAATAAATTAGTGTTAGCTTAGTATAACATTTTTACTTTAAAAACTTAAAAATACTGTTGACTGTTTTGTAATAACAGCTTGAAACATAAACACATTGTATAGCTGTACAAAAACGTTTTCTTGGCCGAGCACCCGTGGCTCATGCCTGTAGTCCTAGCTACTCAGGAAGCAGAGATCAGGAGGATCATGGTTTGAAGCCAGCCCAGGCAAATAGTTGGTAAGACCCTATCACAAAAGTACCCAATGTGCACACACATACACAAAAGACTGGTGGAGTGGTGTAAGTGGCAGAGCACTTGCCTAGCAAGTATGAGGCCCAGAGTTCAAACCCCACTACCATAAAAAAAAAAGTTTTCTTTCTTTATGTCTCTATAAGTTTTTTTTTAATTCTAAACACTTTTATTTTGTATTTTCAACTTCTCTGTTAAAAACTAAGACAAAAACCCTCATGTTAGCCTAGACATACACAGGGTCAGGATCTTTAATATCTGTTTTTCACTTCCTCATCTTTTCTCATTGGAAGATCTTCAGGGCAATAACACATGTGGAGCTGTCATCTCTTATAATAACAATCACATCTTCTGGAAATTCTTCTCAAGGACCTTCCTAAGGCTGTTTTATAGTTAACTTTCATTTTTATAGATAGGAGAACACTCTAAAATAATGATAAAAATGCAGTATAATAAACTCACAAATAAGCAACATAGGCCAGGCACAGTAACTCATGCATGAATCCCAGCTACTTGGGAGGCAGAGATAGTGGTTCAATTCCAAAAAGGCAAAAAATTAATGAGACTCTATCTCAAAGAACAAGCCATTATGGTGGTATGTGAGTGTAATTTCAGCAATGTGAGAGGCAGAAATAGAAGAATTGCTCTCCAAGCATGGCTTCAAGCAAAAACTGTGAGACCATATCTGAAAAGGAACTAAAACAAAAGGAAAAAAAAAAAAGGGTGACGCTAGGGTGTCTTTCTAGCATGTGTGAGGTCCTGAGTTCAAACCCCAGTACCATCAGGAGAGAAAAAAAAAGAAGGAAAGAAAGAAAAGAAGGAGCAACATAGTTGTATATTATCATTTCCAAGTGTTATATATTGTATTAAATTGTATTGCTATATTTTATGAAACTGGCAGCACGGGGGGTTGTTTACATCAGCATCACCATAAAATACAGGCCAATCTCTACAATGAACATGGATGCCAAAATCCTCAATAAAATATTGGCAAACCAAATTCAACAGCATATCAAAAAGATCATAGCCCGCAATCGAGTAGGTTTCATCCCAGGGATGCAGGGATGCTTCTACATATACAAATCATTAAATGTATACAGCATGGTAACAGAAGCAAAAACAAAGACCACATAATCATCTCAATAGATGCAGAAAAAGCTTTCAACAAAATTGGACATCCTTTCATGATAAAAGCTCTGATGAAAGTAGGAATACAAAGAATGTATCTCAGCATAATAAAGGCTAGATATAACAAGCCTATAGCCCAACATCATACCAAATGGGGAAAAACAAACTATTTCCTCTATAGGCAGAAATGAGGCAAGGGTGTCCACACTCTCCCCTCTTATTTAACATAATTTTGGAATTCCTAGTAAAAGCAATAAGGCAGGAAGAAGAAATAAAAGGAATACAAATTGAAACGGAAGTAGTCAAACTATCCTTATTTGCAGATGACATGATATTATACCTGAAAGACTCAAAAAACTCCTACACACCATAAATGGCTTCAGCAAAGTAGCAGGATACAAAAACAATTAACAAAAGAACCAATTTACAAAAAAAGTAGCCTTTCTATACATCAACAATGGACAGACTGAGAAAGAATATAGGAAAATAATTCCATTCACAATAGCTTCAAAAAAATAAAATACCGAGGAATAAACTTAACAAAAGATGTGAAAGACCTCAACAAAGAAAACTATAAACCATTGAAGAAAGAAATCGAAGTCTATAGAAGATGGAAAGATCTCCCATGCTCATGGATTGGTAGAATCAACATAGTAAAAATGGCTGTGCTACCAAAAGCAATCTATATATTCAGTGCAATTTCCATAAAAATTCCAATAACATTCATCATGGAGATTGAAAAATCAACCCCAAAGATCATCTGGAAGCACAAAAGACCACAAATAGCCAAGGCAATGCTGAGTAAAAAGAACAAATGCTGGAGTTATCACAATATCTGACTTCAAACTGTACTACAAAGCCGTAGCAATAAAAACAGCATGGTACTGGCCAAAAACCAGATATGAAGACCAGTGGAACAGAATAGAGCACCCAGATATGAATCAACACAGCTATGCCCACCTACTTTTTGACAGGTGCCAAAAACATACAATGGAGAAAAGACAGTCTCTTTAACAAATGTTGTTGGGAAAACTAGATATCTGCCTGGAGAAAACTAAAACTTGATCCATGCCTGTCACACTGTACAAGTATCACCTCCAGACTTTAATATTAGACTTGAAACCTTGAAGCTAATACAGGAAAGAACAGGGAATACGCTGGAAGTAAGAGGCATAAGCAAGGACTTCCTTACTAGAATTCAAATGGCTCAGCAACTAAGAGAAAGGACTGATAAATGGGACTACATGAAATTAAAAGCTTCTGCACAGCAAAAGAAATGGTCTCTAAATTGAAGAGGCCACCCACATAATGGGAGGAAATCTTTGCTAGCTATACATCAGACAAGGAACTGATAACAGAATATATAGGGAGCTCAAAAAACTAAACTCCTCCAAAATCACTGACTGAATAAAGAGATGGACAACTGAACTAAATAGAACTTTTCAAAGGAAGAAGTCCAACTAGCTAAAAAACACATGAAAAAATGTTCACCATCCATGGCCATAAAGGAAATACAAATCAAAACCACAGTAAGATTCCACTTCACTCCTGTTAAAATAGCTACCATCAAGAATACCAACAACTACAAATGCTGGTGAAGATGCAGGGAAAAAGGAATCCTCATACCCTGCTGGTGGGAATGTACACTACTAAAACAACTATGGAAATCTGTATGGATCTCCTTAAAAAACTAAAAAAAGATCTGCCATACGGTCCAGCAATACCACTCCTAGGAATATACCCAAAGAAATTTGAATCAGGTTATTACAAAGGCACCTGCACACCCATGTTTATTGAAGCATTATTCACAATAGCCAAGCTATGGAAACAGCCAAGATGCCCCACTACTGACAAATGGATTAAGAAAATGTGGTATTTATTCACAGTGGAATTTTACTCAGCCACAAAGAAAAGTAAAATTTTGTTATTTGCAGGTAAACAGATGGAACTAGAGAACATCATCTTAAGTAAAGTTAGCCAGGCTCAGAAGTCCAAAAATTGCATGTGCTCCCTCATATGCAGATTATAGACCTAAAACAAATGCCGTAATATTATTGGATGTGCGTTAAGGAGAGCACATATAGAAAGAATAGGGCAAGAAGGGAAACCAAAAACTTAAAGGTGGTTGATGTGCTCAATGTAGAGGGGGGAATACAGTAATCTTAAACTGGCTGAGGCCACTATGGGAAGGAGATTAGGGGCAGTGAAGAGGACTGGTAGAGATGAACCAGTTTGGGTTGTAATGCATATATGCATGGAAACAACACAAGGAATCTCCTTTTATAGCTATCTTTATCTCAAACTAGCAAAAACACCATGTTTTTCATATTATCTTTTGTGCTTTTTCTTCTACAAAATCAGAGAACAGAAGGGTGGAAGAGATTATGCCTGGAGGTGGGGGTTGGGGTGAAACCAGGGGGAAGCCGGAGGTGGCAGGGAAAGGAGTAGGTGGATGAGTATGGTGTAAATAATATATACATATGTAAATAAATGCAAAAATGATATCTGTTGAAATTCTTCCAGGAATGGAGGGAAGGGGGAATAAAGGAGAATGATGGGTGGGGTGAATTCAAGTATGAAATATTTGATACATTGTAAGAACATTTGTAAATTCCACAATGTACCCCCCACCCAGCACAACAATAAAAAAAGAAGAAGAAACTTTAAGTTGTTCCTTGAACCACATAAGAAGCAGGAGTGGACGCTGCATTAGTTGTGGCAAGCAGAGTAGGCAGAGAGCACCACAGATGCTAAATCTGGCACTCTACACAAATATAGTTAAGATGGGAGATCTGCAATCTGCTGTACTTTCTAGCTTGCCACTAGTGTTATGGTGGGGAACCGTCTTAAGAGCTGTTTTACCATCAAGCCTTCTGACTGTGGGGTTCATCAGGCCCTGCCTTTTTACATCCCCAAGTCACAACAGTCTCTCCACTTCACTAGGTAAGCAAGCAACCACTCCAAGCATCAGTGTAGGCCCAAGAAACTAGTTGTGACATGGACCAGACCATGGTCACAGGATTATGTGGTGGGAAGTGCAGGCTGTGTTGCAGAGGAAAGTGGAAGATGATTCCATTTGGGAAAGGTGGTGTGACCTCTGGGAAGAGGAGCAACAGAAGGTAAGGCAGGACTGGGTTCAACTTCCATAGTCTTTTCAGAGAAAGAAAATGACTCATAGGCCTTTGGCCCCAACTGTTGAACTTCAAAACCAGAGACTGAGAAAAAAAAGGAAGCATCCTTCTCCTTTCTCTCCCCAGCAAGGAAGAACTAGTGACCTTTTAAAAATTATTTTTACTATTATTAGTATTGCTTTGATTTGTTTTATACTTGTTTTGATGTTGTTCACTGTTATTTTTCATACCTTTATCCCATATACTTTTCATTTCCTTCTTGCTTTTCTCTTTTTCCTTTTCTCTATCTCCCCTTTCTTATTGCCTTATTATTAATACTTCTACCTTTATTAATGTTTAACTTCCTAGTTTATTTTATGTTATCTTCACTCCTTTCAGTGGTACTGGGGTTTGAACTCAGAGGCTTTTGCTTGATAGCCAGGTGAGCTACCACTTGAACCATGTCCCCAGTCCTTTTTTGCTGTAGTTATTTTTCAGATACTTTTTTGTCCAGTGCCAGACTCAGACTACAGTCTTATTGTATAGTTGAGATTACAGGCATGTGCCACCATGCCCAGTTCTCAGAGTTTTTTGATTTTTTTTTTGGTGGTACTGGGATTTGAACCCAGAGCCTCATGTGTGCTAGGCAGGTGCTCTATCACTTTGAGCCACTCCACCAGCCCTCTGGTTTGTTTTTGCATTGTTGTTACTGCAGTCTGCTTTCTCCCCATTAAAAAGACAGTGAGGCTAAAACTTCAAAAGATGGCTGCATACTAAAAGGCCCCCATATAGAGCTGGAAGAGATATCTAGAGAAAGATATGGACATCCAAATATAGGAGGCATTTAGAACCCCAAATAGAAATTACTAAAACAGAATCATTACATGTTAGACTATAGTTAAAATAACAAGAGCAGAGAACAAAGAAGGAATATTGAAAGCTGCAAGAGGGAAGTGCTAAGTTACTTACACAGGTATAAGAAAAACAGCAGATTTCTCTGCAGAAACCATCAAATATGAGAGATCATAGAATGATATAGTCAAGCTCTGAAAGTAAACAACTGTCAATCTAGACTACTATTGCAGCAAAGTTATCCTTTAAAATTAATAGAGACATAAAGATATTCCAAGATAAGCACAGACTAAAACAATTCATGTCTACTAAATCACATTGAAGAAGATATTTAAAGGGGCTGACAGAGTGGATTAAATGGTAGAGTACCTGCCTAGCAAGCATGAGGCCCTGAGTTCAAGCTCCAGTACTACAGAAAAACAACAACAAAAATAAAAGTTATTCCACTTTGGGGATGGGGGAGAGAGAGGCAGCAGGAGGCAGCGGGGAAAGATGGCCCAAACAATGTGTGCACATATGAATAAATGAAAATAAAAAAAATTTTTAAAAAGAGATTTAAAAGACTACTACACACAGAAGAGGATAAAGGAAATTCACAATCATAAGAGTTCAGGAAAGAAGAAATCTCACTAAAATGCATAAACAAATAAGAATTAGGAAAGGATCACACTGTATCAAGTCAGTAAACCTGCAAACTTCTAAGACAAACACAGGAGAAAGAAAAGAACAAAAAGTACTTGAGGTAACCAGGAAAAGAAAAGCAACAACAAAATTACAGGAAGTAGCACTTACATCTATTAATAACCCTAAATGTAAATGAACTTAACTTTTCAATTAAGATGCAGGCTGACTAATTGGATTAAAAAACATCTGTTTTTTGACATCAACAAACACCTCACTGGCAAAGATATACACAGACTAAAAGCAAGCTGGAGTAGCTATACTCATATTTGACAAAGAAGGCTTCAAGCCAAAATTATTCAGAAGAGATAAAGGTCACAGCATACTAATAAGGGGAAAAATCCATCAAAGATGTAACAATTGTAAATATATTTTTGTTGAATGTTGGTGTACTCAATTTCATAAGGTAAATGTTACTTAACATAAAAAGACAGAGTTCCAGACACAATAATAGTGGATGATTTCAACACCCACTATTTTTCATCCAGACAGAAAGTTAAGAAAGAAACCTCAGAGTTAAACTATACCTTAAATCAAATGGATTTAACAAATATCTACAGATGTCCATCTAATGATTGTGGAATACATATTGTTCTCAGCAGCCCATCAAGCTTTCTCCAAAATAGATCATGAAAGGAAAATGAAGAAGCAAGAGAGAGAGACCAAGAAAGAACCTAAAACCTCTACAAGCAGCAGGTCTTTATTAGGGAGAGGAGACCTGAGAGGGATTCTTGGACATCTGAGAGGTGCAAGAGCATGCCTTTCTTACAGGCTGGACTTTTTAAGCATACTGTGGTGGAAAAAGGGAAGTTGGAGGGGGATAGGCATTAGGAAAAATGACTGCAAAGGGGAAATGGGGGAAGATGCTGGACATTATCAGGAAGGTCACTGGAGCTGGGCAGCCAGCCAACACGTGTTGTTTATCTCTGATTATTTTATAGAAGGTAGCCATGTTTACATTGTTTTAGTGTTTCTCAGTATTCCAACATTCCAGGCTTTTTATTATATATGTGTATGTGTGTGTGATAAGGGGCATTACTAGTCTTCTGTCTACTTCCTGCTGGCCGGGGAGAATGTGGGGTGTTGTCAAGCCTGGAGAGTTTGTAGAAGCATGATGGCTTTAAATTGCTCCCTGAGGTAGCCCAAGAAATGGCAATAATACACTCCTGTAAAAATCTTTGGAGAATATTAATAAGACATAGTGGAAATATTAAAGCCAGGCAAACAAGGATGAGAGGAACTGCCAATGGAATGAGCCATGGGTATAAGGAGGAAAGAATACAGTAGGCTGTGAGGATGTTAGCTGTTGGGCCCTATCTCTAAGTTTGTTTACTTTGTCTCTAACTATACCAGATTTATTGGTAAAGAAACAACAGTCCTCCCCTCAGAAGAGGCATATCCTGCCTTTTTCAGCTGGGAGGAGATCTAATCCCTTCCAGTTTTGTAGGACCACTGCCACTAATGAGTTGACCTAATCCTGGATTGCAGAAATCTGTAAGGCAATGTTATTAAGGCTTTCTTTTAGAGTTGTGGATAGTTTTTGGAATTGGCTGATTGACACCCATAATCCAGCCAATCCTGTCCCAACTCACTGGAAACTCCCCACCTGACCCCAAAGATTAACAAAGGGACAGTTGTTAACCTTTATATCCCCAAATGGGTGCCAAGGACAGTTGGGCAGACAGTAACCTAACTACAACTTATCTTTCTTGGTTGCCTAGCAGCAATATTTTTTACGACCTTTTTGGTACTTTTCAATTAGCCCCTTATATCAAGCCCAAGCCTATGTGTGGCAGTGGGCTCTAGCTCTCTTGTTGGTAGTGAGGAAAGCTTTGATCTATCCTGTTAAGGTGTCAATGAAAACTAGAAGATATCTGATGCACTTAATGGGGGCCATATTAGTAAAATTCACTAGCCAGTCTGACCCAGGTAAGTGACCTCTTGCCTGATGAGTGGTACAGGTGGGGGGTTAGGGCAGGATGTTTGATAGAGGGTTAGTTTTGGAACATGTTGTAACAGGATGAGTTTTTGTTTTTGTTTTTTTTTTTTAGTGTTTTGCGAAGTTAGGATTAGGAGTAATATGAGTTTTAATACAATGGAGTAAAGACAGAGGGTTAGAGTGGAAGATTTGATGGATGACAGTTAGTATGGGTTTAATTTGTTGTTCTGGTAGAAGAAGAGTATTATTAAGAACCCAGTATCCTTTGTGTTGGCTAACCCCCTGAATTTTTAATAGTTTTATCTCTTTTTGTGTGTAACAATAGTGAATTGGTAGAATGGCCTGGGGGGGGGGTGGTATTTGTTGGGCTGCCTGTTTAGCTGTGGTGTCTATCAAATTATGGCTAATAGATATGAAGGTGTTATTGTTTTGATGTCCCTTACAGTGAAGGATGACAGCTGTGTGAGGGAGAGTGGCTGCTTGTAAAAGGGACATAATATGTTTCTCATTGGTAATTGGGGATCCCTTAGATGTTAAGAAGCCCCGTTCTTTCCATATTTGGCTATTAGAATGGATGATATTGTATGTGTATTTTGAGTCTGTATAAATGTTAACTGTCTTGTCTTTTGCCCTTTGTAATGCTTGTGTAAGAGCATATTGGAAGGTAGTTGTATGAGGAAGGCTATTTGTTTCTATTGTGGTATATGTATTATTATTTGGGTCTCCCTCAACTATTGCATATCCTGCTCTAGCTGTAGAGGTAGTGGAGGCCTTTGTAGAACTGCCATCTATAAACCAGGTGGGGACATCAGGTATGGAGGTGTCTAGGATGTGATAAAGGTTGTAAGTGAGTCATCAGTATCTCAATACAGTCATGAGCTGGGTGCTCTGGGTTAGGTGGGATGTTTGAGGGTAAGAGGGTAGCAGGGTTTAGTCACTGACATTGTCAGAAAGTTAGATCAGGTTATAAGAGAAAGGAGTGTAAGATCTGTACATGAGATGGTGAGATGGAGTTAAGAGCTTTGTGGCTAATTAAGTCTTGAATGTTGTGAGATGACCAGATTATAAGTAAGTTGAAAGTTATTTTTGAGCTTCTGGTATTAAGAGAGCTACTTTGGCCAATACTTTAAATGGGGTCTAGTTGTTTTGAGAGGTAGGCTACAGGAGCTATTGAATCTCCTGCACTTTGGGCCACCAGGCCCAAAGCTTGGCCTTTGTTTGAGTGTAGGTACAGATGAATAATTTTGTTAGGGTTTGAGATGGATGATAAAGCTTATTTGAGGAGATTAAAAGGGGTGAGAAGGGCCCTGTGGCAAGGTAAAAGCTCATCTGGGTCCCC
The DNA here is from genome assembly GCF_047511655.1 of Castor canadensis. Classification (NCBI taxonomy): domain Eukaryota; kingdom Metazoa; phylum Chordata; class Mammalia; order Rodentia; family Castoridae; genus Castor; species Castor canadensis. The sequence continues at coordinate 104,767,243 of NC_133391.1, forward strand.
TTTAGCATTTCATATAGTGGTTTGGCTATTATTGAATAATTAGGAATCTAGATTCTAAAATATCCAATTAGTCTTAGAAAAGAGAGGAGCATGGTGGTTTTTCTGTTTTGAGGTATTTGACAATATCCCAGAGTTAATAAAAGTCCCATGAATGAGACTGAAGTTGAAATAAGTTGGGTCTTATTTTTTGATACCTGATATCACCAATGTGTTAATGAATTAAGGGGAATAATGATGTGGGTTTTACAAAAGGACTTTGGGGGGCTACATAAAAGGAGGTCATCTACATATTGGATGAGCTTATTTGGGAAGAGATTGAGGGAATTGAGATCCTGCTGTAGGGCTTGGCCAAAAAAGGTGAGGGGAATCTCTGAATCCCTGGAGGACAACTGTCCAGGTTAATTGTTGGGTGTGATGGGTAATGGGATCTGTCCATGTGAAGGCAAATAAGGGTTGGGAGGAGGGATGTAAGGGTACCATAAAGAAGGCATCCTTGAGATCTAGGACTGAAAAAAAAGAGGTTTGGGGAGGAATCTGGGCGAGAATAATATATGCGTTAGGGACCAAAGGATAGATAGGGCTAATGACAGCACTGATTTTTTTTTAAGGTCTTGGACTAATCTACAGGAACCATTGGGTTTTTTAACTGGGAGGATGGGAGTGTTGTACGGGGAGTTACCAGGGATTAAGAGATGAGAGGTTTTTAGATGCTCTATAATTAATTTTAACCCATATGTCCCTCCCTGCCCAAGGGATACTGTGGACAACAATGGGGATGGTGGGGGTCTTTAAGAGTAATCTTAACAGGAGTATGATGTGAAGCTATGGAGGGGTGGCATGTGTCCCAAACTTGGGGATTGACTTTCTGTAAGAGGTGAGAAGAGGTTTGGGCCTGTAGAAGGTCCTGGATAGGGAGAATAAATTGTATGGGCTGGCCAGAATTAATGAATGGGATAAAAATGGTGGTTTTGAGAATATGGAGTATATCTTGTCTTAATATTGGAAAGGGACAAGCTGGAATAACCAGGAAGGGGTATGTAAAGGACTTAGACCCAAAAGTACAGTAGAGACGGGGTATTATGTTGGGTGTGTTTGGTATGCCATCTACTTCAACAATAAGGAAGGAGGCCTTTTTAAAGGGACCCACCTATTCAGTTAAAACTGATCTAGATGCCCCAGTATCAATGATGAAAGAAATATGTTTTCCAGATACTGCCCCAGTCACCCATGGATGAGTGGACTTGTCAATGGCAGGGGTTTTATGATCTGGGTCTTTTCATTCTCCTAGCAGAAACATTAGTATTGGATCCTCAGTTGGGGGGCTACTAAGAATTTGAGGTTGTATGTGAGGAAAAAGCTGTTTTCCCTGTGGATAGCCCATCTAGTGTTCTCATTGTCCACACCGTGGGCAAGGCCTTCTTGGTGGAAATAGATTAGGGCAAGATTTTGCCCAGTGTCCTTTCTTTCCACATCAGAAGCAGGCCTCAGAGGGCTGTCTGCCAGGTCCCTTGGGTGGGTTTTTCGGGGTGGTATGGGTGTCTGATTTTGGTTTTGGAAGATGGAAGCCAGCATGTGATATTTTGTGTGGGTATTTTTGTTCCTTAATTGTTTGGCTTCCTCATCCCTATTGTTAAAAACCTTAAAGGCTGTGTTTATTAACACTTCTTGGAGGGTCTGGGGGCCCTGTTCAAGTTTTTGGAGCTTTTTTCGGATATCTGGAGTTGACTGGCTGATGAAATGGAAATGTAAGAAAATACAATCCTCTTGGGAGGTGGAGTTTAGATTACTGAATTTAATCATTGCCTCCATAAGGCAGTTAAAAAAGAGGGCAGGGTTTTCATATGGATTTTGTGTGATTTCTTTGATCTTATCATAGTTGACTTGTTTATGGATATTTTTGTCCCAAAATCATATGATCTCAGGAATTTGATCCTGGGTCCCCATCTTGATAGCTCCTTTGAGGCTCAATTTTTAAAAATTTTTTTCATTGTTTTATTATTCATATGTGCATACAAGGCTTGGGTCATTTCTCCCCCCTGCTCCCACCCCCTTCCTTACCACCCACTCCACCCCCTCACTCTCCCCCCTACCCCCTCAATACCTGGCAGAAACTATTTTGCCCTTATCTCTAATTTTGTTAAAGAGAGAGTATAAGCAATAATAAGAAGGAACAAGTGTTTTTGCTGGTTGAGATAAGGATAGCTATACAGGGAGTTGACTCACATTAATTTCCTGTGTGTGTGTGTTACCTTCTAGGTTAATTCTTTTTGATCTAACCTTTTCTCTAGTTCCTGGTCCCCTTTTCCTATTGGCCTCAGTTGCTTTAAGGTATCTGCTTTAGTTTCTCTGCATTAAGGGCAACAAATGCTAGCTAGTTTTTTAGGTGTCTTACCTATCCTCACCCCTCCCTTGTGTGCTCTCGCTTTTATCATGTGCTCATAGTCCAATCCCCTTGTTGTGTTTGCCCTTGATCTAATGTCCACATATGAGGGAGAACATACGATTTTTGGTCTTTTGAGCCAGGCTAACCTCACTCAGAATGATGTTCTCCAATTCCATCCATTTACCAGCAAATGATAACATTTCGTTCTTCTTCATGGCTGCATAAAATTCCATTGTGTATAGATACCACATTTTCTTAATCCATTCGTCAGTGGTGGGGCATCTTGGCTGTTTCCATAACTTGGCTATTGTGAATAGTGCCGCAATAAACATGGGTGTGCAGGTGCCTCTGGAGTAACCTGTGCCACAGTCTTTTGGGTATATCCCCAAGAGTGGTATTGCTGGATCAAATGGTAGATCAAGGTCTAGCTTTTTAAGTAGCTTCCAAATTTTTTTCCAGAGTGGTTGTACTAGTTTACATTCCCATCAACAGTGTAAGAGGGTTCCTTTTTCCCTGAATCCTCGCAAACACCTGTTGTTGGTGGTGTTGCTGATGATGGCTATTCTAACAGGGGTGAGGTGGAATCTAAGTGTGGTTTTAATTTGCATTTCTTTTATTGCTAGAGATGGTGAACATTTTTTCATGTGTTTTTTGTCCATTTGAATTTCTTCTTTTGAGAAAGTTCTGTTTAGTTCACTTGCCCATTTCTTTTTTGATTCATTAGTTTTGGGAGAATTTAGTTTTTTAAGTTCCCTATATATTCTGGTTATCAGTCCTTTGTCTGATGTGTAGCTGGCAAATATTTTCTCCCACTCTGTGGGTGTTCTCTTCAGTTTAGAGACCATTTCTTTTGTTGAGCAGAAGCTTTTTAGTTTTATGAGGTCCCATTTATCCATGCTATCTCTTAGTTGCTGTGCTGCTGGGGTTTCGTTGAGAAAGTTCTTACCTATACCTACTAATTCCAGAGTAGTTCCTACTCTTTCCTGTATCAACTTTAGAGTTTGTGGTCTGATATTAAGATCCTTGATCCATTTTGAGTTAATCTTGGTATAGGGTGATATACATGGATCTAGTTTCAGTTTTTTTGCAGACTGCTAACCAGTTTTCCCAGCAGTTTTTGTTGAAGAGGCTGCTATTTCTCCATTATATATTTTTAGCTCCTTTGTCAAAGACAAGTTGGTTATAGTTGTGTGGCTTAATATCTGGGTCCTCCATTCTGTTCCACTGTTCTTCATGTCTGTTTTTGTGCCAGTACCATGCTGTTTTTATCATTATTGCTTTGTAATATAGTTTGAAGTCGAGTATCGTGATACCTCCAGCATTGTTCTTTTGACTGAGTATTGCCTTGGCTATTCATGGCCTCTTGTGTATCCATATAAATTTCATGGTAGATTTTTCAATCTCTTTAATGAATGTCATTTGAATTTTGATGGGAAGTGCATTAAACATGTAGATTACTTTTGTGAGTATCGACATTTTTACTATGTTGATTCTACCAATCCATGAGCATGGGAGATCTCTCCACTTTCTATAGTCTTCCTCAATCTCTTTCTTCAGAAGTTTATAGTTTTCCTTGTAGAAGTCATTCACATCTTTTGTTAGGTTTACACCTAGGTATTTGACTTTTTTTGAGGCTATTGTAAATGGAATTGTTTTCATACATTCTTTTTCAGTTTGCTCATTGTTAGTGTATAGAAATGCTAATGATTTTTCTATGTTGATTTTATATCCTGCTACCTTGCTATAGCTATTGATGATGTCTAGAAGCTTCTGAGTAGAGTTTTTTGGGTCTTTAAGGTATAGGATCATGTCGTCTGCAAATAAGGATATTTTGACAGTTTCTTTACCTATTTGTATTCCTTTTATTCCTTCTTCTTGCCTAATTGCTCTGGCTAGGAATTCCAGTACTATGTTCAATAGGAGTGGAGATAGTGGGCAGCCTTGTCTGGTTCCTGATTTTAGAGGGAATGGTTTCAGTTTTTCTCCGTTAAGTATAATGCTGGCTGTAGGTTTGTCATATATAGCTTTTATAATTTTGAGGTACTTTCCTTCTATTCCTAGTTTTCTTAGAGCTTTTATCATGAAATGGTGTTGGATCTTATCAAAGGCTTTTTCTGCATCTATTGAGATGATCAAGTGGTTTTTGTCTTTGCTTCTGTTAATGTGGTTTATTACATTTATTGATTTTCATATGTTGAACCACCCCTGCATCCCTGGGATGAAGCCTACTTGGTCATGGTGAATAATCTTTTTGATGTGTTGTTGAATTCGGTCTGCCATTATTTTGTTGAGGATTTTTGCATCAATGTTCATTAAGGAGATTGGCCTATAGTTCTCCTTTTTGGAGGTGTGAGGCTCAGTTTTAAGTGCTGTCTATTGGGATGCTGTTCATGGAGTTGGTCAGCATATTGTTCTGCTGCCTTCCATATTGTCTCCTTTTTATTCTCTGTGAAAGTGTCATTAATAATGTCATAAATGTCACCCCATGTGAGGGCATAGGCCCAAGTAAGATGGAGGAATTCCTTATGGTATCTTTTGGATTGTCTGAAAAGGAGCCCAATCATTGTTCAATTTGGGAGATATCTAGCATAGAAAAAGGGACATGGACTCTGATTGTTCCTTCCATTCCTGCCACCTATTGTAGGGGGGCTGGAGGGGGATGTGTAGATGTGGATAGTTGTAGGAGTGTGGGAGTGTGTATTGGGATTGGGTGTGAGGAGAAGACAAAGGAAGGGAAGGGGCAGGATTGAGGAAAGGTCTTCTAAGGAAAGAGGGGAGGAAGAGTCTTCCAGAGAGGAGAGGAGGCTTGGAGGAGTTGGGTTGGGAGAAGGGAGGGACCGGTAAGGAAGGGGTTCATCATTGGGATCTGGATCAAAAGTTGATGGGAGGGGATTAGGAACAGGAGCTGAGGGGGAGGGGTGAGAATCAAGAAGAAGGACTTGGAGGGGGCTACAGTTTGAACAAAGTGAAGGTTGGGATTTGAGATAAAAGAAAGCCTGAAGATAAGGGGCCTCTTGCCATTTTCCATTTCTCACAAAGAAATTATCAAGATCTTGGAAAATACTGGGATCAAAAATGCCAAATTCAGGCCATTTTGAAGAATTATCTAATCTCTATTGTGGCCAAATTTGTGTGGAAAAATGGATTAGGTTTGTTTATTTTAAATTACTCTTTAGGATTAATTTTGTGAAATTATGTAGGAGACACCCCAGGGATGAGTTATTGGGAATTTTAGAGTGTGTATTGCCCATGGCCAGGGTTAGGAAGTTTTCTCTAGGGTGTCCACAGAAGAAAGCTTACAAAACCAAAATAAATGAACCTGGGGAAGCAGGTAGACATCTCTAACCTACATAGCCAGAGGCCAGACTTGACAGGGCCTAATGGCAGGAGGATGAGAGGGAATGGGAGAGATAGGAACAGTGAAGGTGAGAATGGCCAGAGTCTGATACACCACTGAGCCATGGAGTGCCAGATGGAGAGGCCAGGTCTTACCCATCCCTATAGAAATTGGAGCCAGTGTTGAGTGTGCAGAGTGGAATTGGCAAAAGGCCCTGAAGGATGTTGCAGAGGAATGGGAAGTTAGGGGCCTATATATGACCAAAAGGTCAGGCCCCAGAGCAGTGTGGCTATTAGGTAGAAAATGCCTACTAACAATAACTTCTGGGCTCAAGTCCAATCAGAAGGGGCAGATGACCTTAACCCTATGGCCAAAAGAATTGTCAGTATGGTGGGGAGGCTTAGCAGAAAGTATAATAGTGATAGGGTCATATAGAAGATAGTGAGGAGGGAAAGAAGGGAGAGAAAGAATTTTGGAGAGAGGTTGGACAGTTTGGGGATGGAGTTGGGCACCGGCCACGTCCCTCTTGGGAACTCAGGCACCTCTTGGCCCTAGTGCATCCATATAAGCCCTGGATTGGAGACCCTGTGGGGATGCACCATTGACCATATGAGAATTGCTACAGAATCGCAGTAGCTGGAGAAGGGCATCCTGCACCCCCCCTCAAAACTCTTTTCCAGATTTTGGCACCAAATGAAGGAAAATGAAGAACTGAGAGAGAGAGACTGAGAAAGAACCTGAAACCTCTACAAGCAGCGGGTCTTTATTAGGGAAAGGAGACCTGAGAGGGACCCTGGCCATCAGAGTAACACTCTGAGAGGTACGAGAGCATGCTTTTCTTACAGGCTGGACTTTTTAAGCATACTGTGGTGGAAAAAGGGAGGTTGGAAGGGGATAGGCATTAGGAAAAAGGATTGCAAAGGGGGAATGGGGGAAGGTGCTGGACATTATCAGGAAGGTCATTGGGGCTGGGCAGCCAGCCATATGTGTTGTATTTCTCTGGCTCTTTTATCGAAGGTAGCCATGTTTATATTGTTTTAGTGTTTCTCGATACTCCAGCAGATCATAATCTAGATCATAAAAAAGCCTAATGATTACAAAAAATTGAAATGATGCCTTATTTCTTATCAGGCCGTAATGAAATTTTTAAAAAAGTAATCAATAGTAAGAAAAGTACAAACACATGGAGATTAAACAATATGCTTTTGAATCATAAGTGGATCATTGAAGAAATAAGGGGAAAAATTAAAATATTTCTAAAATCAAAAGAAAATGAAAACACTACTTACCAAAATCTTTAGTCTATAGCAAAGGCAGTTCTAAAAGGGAACTTTATAGTGATGAGTGCCTTTATTTTAAAAAATCTGAGGGATTTCAAATAAATAATGTAATGATGACTCTCGTGGTCTTAGAAAGAAATAAGAACAAACAAAATCCGAAATCAATAGAAAGAAAAAATAATAAAGATCTATCTGCAACTAATGAAATGGAAACCAAAAGAACAATAAAAAGGATCAATGAAACAAAGAATTGGTTAAAAAAAAAATTGACAAACCATTAGCCAAACTAATCAAAAGAAAGAAAGAGAAGAAACAAATTAATAAAATTAGAGACAAAAAAGAAGATATTACAACAGATACTACTGAAATCCAGAGGGTCATTATCGAATATTCTGAAATTTTATATTACAATAAATTGGAAAATCTAGAAGAAATGGGTAAATTTCTAGACACATATGAACTATGAAATTGAACCAAGGTAATATGAAAAAGCCTAAAGAGACCTATAATAAACAGTGACATTGATTCAATCATACACTTTCTTAACCAAAAAACTCTAGAACTGGACAAGTTCACTGCTGAATTCTACCAGATCTTAAAAAAATGGACTAACACTAATGTTCCTCAAATTATTCCAGAAAATATTCCAAACCTATATTACCCTGATATCAAAACTGGATAAGGACATGAAGGAAGGAAGGAAGGAATGCAGGAAGGGAAAGACTACAGACCAGTTTACTTGATGAACACAGATACAGAAATCCTCAATAAAAAATACTTGTGAAACACATACAATAACAAATTAAAATGATCATATGCTATGATCAAGTTGGCTTTTTTCTAGGAATACAAGAAAGGTTTATATACACAAATCAATAAACTTAATACAGCTCAGAAATAGAATAAAGGAAAAAATTCACATGATAATGTCAAATAGATAAAGCCTTTGACAAAATTCAACACCACTTCATAGTAAAAGCCTTACAGAAACTAGAAATAAAGGATCATACATAATACAGGCTATGTATTACAAACAAATAGCTAACATTATACATAATGGGGAAAGCTTGAAAGTATTTCCTCTAAAAATAGGAATCCACTTTTATTCCATATAGTGCTCTAAATCTTTGCAAGAGAACTAAGGTAAGAGAAAGAACCAAAAGAGATGCAAATAGCAAAGGAAGAAGTTAAACTGTCCTCATTTGCAGATGAAGTGATCCTATACTTAAAAGAACCTAAAGACTCCACCAAAAACTCTTATAGCTGATAAATCCTTTTGGCAAAGCAACAAGATACTAAGTTAGCATACAATGAACTTGCTGAAAAAGAAATTAGGAATACAAACACATTCACAAGAGCCTCAGAAAATATGTGGTAGAAAAATAACCAGAGTTTAAAAATCTCTACAATAGAAGCCATAAAACACTGAAGAAAGCAATTAAAGAAGACACTAGAAGACAGATGTCTCATGTTCAGGGATTGGCAAAATTAATATTGGAAAAATGGTCAAATTACAAAAGCCATCTACAGATCCAATGCAATCCTCCTCAAAATTTCAATAGTGTTCTTCACAGAAATAGAAAAACCAATTTTAAAGTTCATATGGAAACACAATAGACCCCAAATAGCAAAAGGAATCCTGATCAAAAAAGACCAATGCTGGTGCTATCACAATACCTGATATCAAACTACACTACAGAGCCATAGTAACAAAACCAGCATTGTACTGGCACAAAGACAGACACATCAACTAATGGAATAGAATAGACAACTCACAAATAAGATCATGCTGCTACAGTCATCTGATTCTTGACAAAAATAGCCCATTTAACAGGTGGTGCTGAGAAAACTGGATATCCAGATGTAGAGGACTGAAACTAGATCCCCATCTCTCACCCTGTACAAAACAAACTAAAATGTAACAGGATACGGTTGGGTTAGTCATGCAATATTTGTTTCTAATTGTTTACCTCTTGAATATTCTTCTAAAAATGAAAATTTAAATTTTTATGTGTTTGGTTTTTAGATATGCGGTTCTTTGGTAGAAAATTCCCATAGTCAGTACTCAAGAAGTATCTAAGATTGATTTGTATGGGTTTTTAAGTCCATCTAATAAATTAAATGTGTTTTCTCTGGTTAAAATAAGAAACTCAAAATGGATCTATGTAGGACCTGAAACTTTGAGAACACTACTGGAAAACAGGGTAAAAACTTCAAGACATAGACATCAGCAAACATTACTGAAAAAGACTCTAGTAGTTCAGGAAATTGGAGCAAGAATTGCCAAATGGGATTGCATCATGTTAAAAAGCTTCTGCACAGCAAAAGAAGCAATTAACAGAATGAAGAGACAGCCTATAAAATGGTTAGAAATCTTTGCCAGGTACTGATCTTTATTCAGGATTAATAAAAATAAAGAATTCAAAAAGTTAAACAGCCAAAGAACAAATAATTCAATCAATAAATGGTCAAATGAACTTAACAGATACTTCTCAAAAGAAGTACAAGCAGCTGATGGATATGTGAAAAAATGGTCAATATCTTTAACCATCAGGGAAAGGCAAATCAAAATGACACTGAGATTCCTTCTCACCTCAATCAGAATGGCTATCATCAAGGAAACAGACTAACAAATGCAGGTTAGGTTTCAGGGGAAAAAAAAAAAAACTATTGTACACTGTTGATGGATATGGAAATTAGTCCAGTGACTGTGGAAATCAGTATGAAAATTACACAAAAAATTTAAAAATAGAAAAAAACCATATGATCCAGCCATACCACTTCTGGGTATATATCCAAAGGAATCTATTCTTACTATAGAGAACCTTGAATACCTATGTTTATGTAATCTATTTTTTGTTTTTTTACATTATCTCCAGTATACTAAAATTTTTCAGTGGTATGTCTTGGTATGAATCTATTTCATCTGTTTTCTGGGGTATTCTGTGGGTTTTTTTTTTTTTTCACTTCCCTATGGATATTTAAAGATTTAGCTTATATACAAAACCTGGGCAAGGGATACAGGAATAAAATGCAATTAACAGAAGAGAAAGTTCCTAAACCAGAAATGCCACAACATAGGTGACCCCCGGCTAACTCAAAAGAGAAGTAGAAGAGAAGTTAAAAGCAAATGAATACACTGCTTGTTTTAACATATAAATCAACCTCAAATGCAGTGACTAGGGCAGAACAAAGAGATCGGCATAGTGATGTTTTGTGCATAAGTTTGGTAGTTCAGGGTCATTTTTCTATCATCAAAATACACATTTCAGCCTTAATTCAAATGTTCCAAGATGAAGCATTCTTTCAGAATCTTTTATTTTTCTCATGTATGCAGACTTCTGCCATCTTACTTAAAACATACATAATCATATATTTTTATGAGGTATGTCTTTTGTAAAATTTTGTTAAAACAGAACTGGAATAAAGTGTAAGGAAATATATTCTGTTATTAAAATTCTATTGCTTAATTCTTTTCTTTCTTTCCCTGAAGATGAAATCAAAGCATTCATCCTAGGATATACCATGAGTGAACAAGAATAGTGATTTCTTTTTAGAGGTTATACTATAAAAGCAGAAAAGATATTGTGGAGAATGGGGTAGAGGATAGGCAAATATTTTCACAGGATATAATTTTATTTACAGTATATTATCTCATTTTAAGTTCAACAACATAAAAATAAATACATATGTGGTCTGTAAAATATTTAATGTCATCTTTAAATATTTATACTTTTCTTTTCCAACCTGGGGAGATTGACAGAGGGTATTTAACAAAGAAATTTTATTCTTTCTTATCTCATTTTAAAGGGTGAGACTAATGGACGCACCAATACTTAACTATTCTGCTACCAAATTATTTTAATTATTGGGATAAAAATTTTCTTTCCCTGAGGCAGTAATACTTTATCAATGTATTAGACTTCACTAGAGGGAGAACACTTCTAAGGATATAGTTCATTAGGTCTCTGCTCTCAACACTGAATTTGGACATTCATCTAGAATCCAGATAAATGACACAAAGCAAACAACACACACAAAAAAACCAAAAGAAACGCCTGTAAGTGAAAATTTTGATGTGTCCACGATTAACTTTTATTACCCTGGCATTATTAGTGAAAGCAATAACTAATAATTGCTGAATGAGCCGTCTAAACTGAATTTTTAAAATTACACTATTTGAGAATAATTTTTGGCTGCAAGATTTAAGTTGATCACATTTCCAGATTCTCAAAAGATATTCTTTACTTCTCTCTATTCAACCACTTAAAAGCTGCTAATTTTTTAAATTATGTAATGAGGTTTATTGGTTAAAATAGGGAAGAAAAGTAAGGTTAAAAAGAAAATAAAGTAATTGAAGTAGTACCTGCCACAGAAATTTCTATCAAAGATTTGAAACTAGTTTTTTTTTTCTTTTGAGACTGGGTCTAACTGTAAACCAGACTGGCCTGGAAGTCACTATGTACCCCAGGCTGGCCTTGAACTACTGATTCTCTTACCTCAGTCTCATGTGTGCTGGGATTACAGGCATGCACCACCATACCCAGATCAGGGAATTGCATTTAATACTGGCCAAGTCAAGGAAAAGTTTTGAGACTGGAAGTCTCAAAAATATTTGCTTACCTGAATCACTAGTGGTAATCCTCTACCAACTGAATCCAGAGGATGCTCAACTTACCATTCATCTGTAACTTTACCATTTAGTCCTACATCTACAAATTAAAGGGGAAAAAAAGTCAAGTTGTCCTGATCTTTTGGAAATAGCATTTAAATCCTAAAGGGTACATGTTCTTCTGAGCAAGATAGCCCTACAGATTTAAGATTTTAATTCCATCCTAAAGTAGATCTCTGACACTTTCCTTTCCACTTACCCCAATCACAGTGTAGTTTGCAGTGACTGGCTAAGGAATGAATCGTACAGAGCCTAAATTAACTCAGTGAGCCTACTTAATGTTGACTTCTGACTCAGAAAAGCACACTACCATATGAGAGGATTAGACCACCAGGCTTCAAATAGCCACATGAATAACTCCTATTATAGGACTTGTATTAAAGTATATAAGTGGTTTGAATGGCCACATACTTTTGAAGTCCAGACTTTGTGAGCATAAATTAGAAAAAAATAAATCTCCAAGGTGCTGCCAGGAGTGATGTTCCAAAGTATTTCAAAGTACACAGTTCTTCCAGTTAATATTCACCATGGAATTTGTTCTCATCCTGAGAGATGCCAAATGTCACCATGAAACACTTTGCCTTCACAAGGGTAGACAGAATGAGAGTACTCAATTTATGAAGTTCTCACACTGTGGTTTTCAAAACCCTTTGTTATGAAAACCTTCAAATGTACAGAAAAATTCAAAGAGCAGCATATTTCTATTTGTTTTAAGGCATTTTGTTACTCCACTATTGATATCCTTTTAACCTGGTAAGTATTTAGAACATTCATAGATCCAAGATTTCAGTGTTTGTTCTTATATAATCTTCTGTTATTTATTTTAAGTGTTATTCTTTTGTAGTGAAAGAACAAAATGTCTATCATTTTCTTTTAAAAATCATTAGGGGTTTTTTTGTGCTCTAGTTTATTATGAATTTGTTTGTGGATTCTGAAAAGAATATCCTCTGTTCATGGGATACCAATATTTTAATTCTGTGTGTTTGTGTTTACTTAATATTAAAAAGTATGCTGTTCAGATACCATCAAAATTATTATGTTTGACCTACTAAACATATAAAATACTAATGGAATTGCTACTGTCTCTTACATTTATAGCTCTGCTTTTTACATTTTGTTGTAAAAAAATAGCTATTTTACTTTTAAATATTCTTTTGTTAAGAGCATATGACTCAACCTAAAAATATTTATTTTTAATTGAAAAAAATTTAATTTATTTTTATTATTGTTATACTGGTGGTACATTGTGACATTTACAAAAGTTCTTACAGTATATCATAATTAGAAAATTGAAAAATTTAACCCCTTGATAATTATTTTCATAGCCAAATCTTTGCAGATGTTAATGTGTCATCATTTTGATTATGTTTTTATGCTTCTTTCATATTTCAATACCTAGTAACACAAAAAGTTAAAATTATATGCTTTTTTCTTATAATTCTGATAGTATCCATTTTATTATTCTACAATGGCTACCATCACATTAAATAATTGAACCCATATTTCCTTAATGATTAGTTGTTGAATAAAATAAAAAAATGTGATATGAAGAAATCAGTATTCCCATCCACTCAAAACCAGATTTCTGCTAAATTGTTTATACACTGACTCTTTTTTAATATGGTGATCTTGATTTTCTTTTATTGAAAACACATAAAATATTTTCACTAATTTAACTCTGGATATCATTGTCTTCAGTATTTACAAATAATCCTTTAATACTATTATTGAGTCTCATATTTGTTTTATTATTCCTTTATCTGAAATGTATCCATATCATTTAAGGGGAATTGATTAGTAACATATGTATGGTTTTAGGCCTTCTGCAACTGAGACTTATTTCTGCTGTCTCATATATGAGTAATAAGTTTGCTTTTTTGTAGATTTCCTTTTTTGTTTTTGGTGGGACTGGGGTTTCAACTCAGAGCTTCACACTTGCTAGGCAGATACTCTATTATTTGAGCCATGCCTCCAGTTCATTTTGGTCTCGTTATCCTGGAGATAGGGTCCCTCAAACTATTTGCCTGGGCTGGCCTCCAATTTTGATCCTCCAGATCTCAGCCTCCCAAGTGGCTAGGATTACAAGCATGGCATGAGTCACCAGCACCCAGCTTCTCTGGAACTCTTGAATTCCCCCTCCCCCCCCCCAGGATTGTAGATGTTTCTCTATTTTCTTTTAATTTATTATGAGGTGTTTAAATTTCTTGTTATAAGTATCCACGGCAAGCCCATGCCTCATGCAAATTCTGCTTCACTTTCTGGTACCTGTAAGGATCTTTCTTTTTTTTTTGAAAGTCTCCAAAGTCATGAAAGCACATTTAAATAGTAATCACTTTTCATAGTGATGTCTTCTTTTTTCCTCCAGGATCGTCCTTCCACTTTGGGCTTTCTAAAAATTTTTTATTAGTGTACATTAATTGTACAGAGCAGTTTCATTGTGGTATTTTCATACATGCATATAATGTGCTTTATCAAGTTCTCCCCTTCTATGATTCTTTCTTATCTAACCTCTCCTTCTTTTTAAACAATTCCAATGGGTTTCATTATACTATTTCCATACATGCATATAAATAATGCAGTCATATTCATCTCCCTATCACCCTCTCCTTTTGCCCTCCTTTCCTCCCACTGCTTCCCACCCCCAAAGAGTTCCCCTGTTTTGCATTAATGTCATTTTTCTTTCTTTCTTTTTGCTTTTAGATCTAGATTCTGCATATGAGAGTAAACATACGATATTTGTGTTTCTTAGTCTGGCTTCTTTCCGTTAACATAATGATTTCCAGTTCCATCCATTTTCCTGCAAATGACATTATTTCATTCTTCTTTATAACTGAATGTTACTCGATTGTGTATATACACCACATTTTTGTTATCCATTCATCAGGTGATGGACATGTAGGCTGATTCCAAAGTTTGACTATTGTGAATAGTACTGCTATGAACATGGGTGTGTATACTGAATTACATTCCTTTGTACTTATGCCCAGGAATGATATAGTAAGACCACAGCACAGTTTCATTTTTTTGTGCTTTTTTCCATTTTTAGTTTTTTGAGGAATCTTCATACTTATTTCCTGGTTGAATTAATTAACATTCCCTCCAATAGTATATTAGGGTTCCTTTTTCCATTCATCCTCACTAGCATTTGTTGTTGTTGTTTTCTTGATGTTTGTCATCTGATTGGAGGGAAATGGAACCTCAATGCCATTTTGATTTGCATTCCTTTATAACTAAAGGTGTTGAGCATTTATTTGTGTGTTTATTGGCAATTTGTACTTCTTTTGAGAATTGTGTGCTTAATTTGTTTGCTCATTTATTAATTGAATTGCTAGTTCTTTTTGGTCTTTAATTTTTGGAACTCTTTTTATATTTTGGATATTAATGCTTTATTTGATGACTAGCTGACAAAGATTTTCTCCCATTCTTAAGTTGTCACTTGATTCCGGTAATTATTTTCTTTGCTGTGCAGAAGCTTTTTAACTTGATGCAATCCCATTTGTTAATTCTTGCTCTTATTTCCTGAGCAATTGGAGTCTTATTCAGAAAGGCATTACCTATGCCTCTATCTTCAAGTGTTTTCCAGGAATAGTTTTAAAGTTTCAGATCTTATAATAAGATCTTTGATCCATTTTCAATTTACCTTTTTATAGTTTGAGACATAGAGATCGAACTTCAGTCTTCTATATTTTGGTATCTATTTTCCACAATGCCATTTATTGAAGAGACTATCTTTGTTCCGATGTATTTTTTTGGCACCTTTATCATTGATCAGATGGCTGTTGCTGTGTGGGCTTATTTCTGAATCTTATATTTCATTGTTGTATATGTCTGTTTTTGTGCCAGTACCATGATGTTTTTGTTACTATGGCTCCGTAATATAATTTGAAATCAGATATTGTGATACCTACAGCATTGCTTCTTTTGTTCAGAATTGCTTTGGTTATTTGGGGTCTTTTGTGCTTCCATATGAATTTTAGGACAATGTATAAGTGATCATCTCAATAGATGTAGAAAAAACATCTGACAAAATATCCGCTCATGATAAAAAGCCTTTGAAGATAAGAGTAATAGAAGTTTTATAACTCAATATAATAAAGTCTATATATAATAAACTTATAGCTAACATCATACTAAGCATCAAAAAACTGAAGCCATTTCCTCTAAAGTGAGGAATAAGACAAGAGTCCTAATCTCTCCACTTTTATTCAATACACTGCTTGAACTTAGCCAGAGCAATAAGGCAAAAGAAAGAAAGAAAAGGAATACAAATAGGAGAAGAACAAGTCAAATTATTCTTATTTTGCAGATGATATGAACCTTTACCTAAAAGACCCTAAAGACTCCACCAAAAAACTCTTCCAGGAAAATAGCAGAATAAAAAGTCAACACTCAGAAATCAGTAGCAGCTAGGCACTGGTGGCTCACTGAGCAGTCTGTAAGCCTAGCGACTCAGGAGGCAGAGATCAGGAGGATCACAGTTTGAGACTAGCCCAGGCAAATAGTTTGTGAGACCCTATCTCAAAAATATCAGCACAAAAAGGTCTGGGCTGGTGGGGTGGTTCAAGTGGTAGAGCACCTACCTAGCAAGTGTGAGGACCTGAGTTCAAAGCCCAGACTGCCAAAAAAAAAAAAAAAAAAGAAAAAGAAAAAACCAGTAGCTTTTCTATATATTAATAATGAAAAGGCTGAGAAAGAATCAGGAAAACAATCTTATTCATAATAGTCTCAAAAAAACTAAATGTCTAAGGATGAATCTAAGGAAGTGAAAGACTTCTATAATGAAAACAATAAAACTTTGAAGAAAGAAACTGAAGAATGTACCAGAAGATGGAAAGACTTCACATGTTTATGGATTGGCAGAAAATAGCTAGAATACTAAAAGCAATCTACAGAGTCAACGCAAACCCCATCAAAACACCAACGTCATTTTTTACATAGTAATGTCTCTTATTAAGTGCTTCCTATGAAACAAGCCCATTTGATATATTGAACCACACCATTTGAACCACACCAATCTTTCAGATGAGAAATTTTCTTCTATTAGGTATGAAGCTTGGGCTGGGAGTGTGGTCCTAGGGGTAGAGCACCTGCCCACAAGGCTCTGAGTTCAAACTCCAGCACTGCTAAAAAAAGATATGAAGTTTCACTTCACTTTTATTTGTTGCCTCTCTGTTCTGTGCCTTTTATTGCTAGGATCTTCTCTTACATAATTTTATTTTCCTATTTGCCCTAGTGAATCTTCCTTCTTAACAAAACACTTTTCTATAACTGTAATTTACTAGTTATGATCCTGTTTTCAATTCCATGGATACATTTTTCAAAATTTATTCCTGATCTTTCTTTGTATAACTCAGTTTCTAGTCAACTCTCTTCTTATTCTACTGTGGTGTCTCATCTTTTAGTTCCTAATTCATAAAATCTAGTTTTTTCCTGAATTTTTGGAAATACAGAGAAAAACTTTAAAATTTCCTATGGTTAAAAAAATTTCCTATGGTAAATGTTCTTCAATTTTGTACTGCTTGTTTATATCATAAATGTGATACTCAAATATAATATTTTCATTAGTCTCTGTGATGGTTAGTTTTATGTGTCAGCTTGATTCAACAAATCTCTAGTGTAGTGTTCTTTCTGGGTGTAGCTGTATGGTCTTTTTGGAAAAGGTTAGCATGTAGACTAAGTGAAGAAGATTCAGTCATCAATGTGGGCAGGTAACATCTGATTCCTTGTGGGCCAGAGGAAGGGTAAATTTTCTCTCTCTTATTGTGGGACTCTTCCTCCAAAATTCATGAGACAATTCTCATAATGGCTCTGTCTCTGTCTCTCTGTCTCCATGCTTCCCCTCCCCCCCAATTTTCTTGTTTCTGTTTCTCTGGTAAACTCTGACTGAATCCTTTGAGCTACACCTCCCTATCTCCACTTATCCCTGATGACCACTGTTTTGTTCTATGTATATTTGAAATTTTCTGTATTCTACATATAAGTGACAACATGCAATATTTTTGTTTCTGTGTCTGTATTTTTTCACTTAATGTAATATCCTCAGGTTCATCCATCCTGTGGCAAATAATAAGATCTCATTCCTTTTGTGGAATAGTATTCTTTTAAAGGAATATTCCCCCTGTATATGCATACCACAGTTTCTGCAGCCACTTAAGTTTCCATTGATAGACCCTTAGTTTGTTTCTGTTCTTGGCTATTGTAATTAATGTCACAATGAACACAGGAGTGCAGATTATCTTTATTAAGTGATGATTTTGTTTCTTTGGGGCATAGTCCCAGAAGAGGTATTGCTGGGACATATAGTAGTTATACTTTGAATCTCTTTTAGAAACCGCCATGCTGTTTTTGTAATGGCCACATCAATCTACATCACCACTAACAGTGTACCAGAATTTCCTTTTCTCTACATACCCCTGCCAACATTTGTTACCTTTTGACTTTTGATAATAGCCATTCTAGTAGATATGAGATGATATCTCATAGTGGTTTTGATTCTATTTCCCTTATGATTAATATTGAGCACCATTTTAGGGACCCATTGGCCATTCTTAACTTTCTTTGGAAAACTGTCTACTCAGTTTTTTGCCCATGCTTTAATGAGGTTATTTATTTTCCACTATTAAGTTATGTCTTCTCTTTATGAATTTTGGATACAAATCACTTATTAGATGTATTGTTTATAAATATTTTCCCTTCTCTTCCAGGAGTTTTATAGTTTCTCATCTTATATTTAGGATTTTTGTCCATTTTGAGTTGATTTTTGTGTATGGTATATGATAGTGGTCCAGTTTCGTCCTTTTGCATTTGGAATTCAGTTTTCTTACCACCATTTATCCTTTCCCCATTGTGTCCTCTTGTGCCTTTGTCAAAAGTTAGTAGTTTGGGTATATATATTCTCTATTCTCTCTCTCTCTCTCTCTCTCTCTCTCTCTCTCTCTCTCTCTATATATATATATATATATATATATATATTCACTATTCTGTTCTCTGGTCTATGTGTCTGGGTGGGTGAAATATGTCATTTTGCAAGTAGTGCAAGGGTTCAGGGTAGGAGAGAAATTTTGAGGTAACCTCAAGGCAGGGTTATTTGTTCAAGTCTTTGTAACCTTCCATTATTCCAACTCTAAAGGGATATAAGAAGGAGCAGGGGTGGCATTATCATATTCTAGCTACTTCCTGCTGACTGAGGGGTGCAGATGATGCATGGGGATCCCTTAAAATCTGGAGGAGGAGCATGGTCTTGACTTGTTCACATGTTGTGGTCTGGGATATGGTGATCAAAAATCTTTGCAGAAGGCTAATAAAGCAAGGAAGAAATTTAATTGTAACAAGAGTACAATGAGAGGGGTGATAATGGCTGGAGCCATGCGGGGAGGCTTCCAAAGATAGTGAGGGAGCTGGCACTTCATTGTCTCAAAAAATGAGTGATGGGTATGGGGAAGACTGAGGCATCAGTGGTGCAGGATAAAGGGGGGAATAGGTGTGCCAGAGTACAGGTTTCTGTTCAGTTAGCAGGCAAGCATAAGTAAGCCTGATATCTGAGAAAGAAAAATACTCCCAGTTTTAACTCCAGGCAGATCCAGGATGTGATCTCACTGAGAAGTTTTGCCTGGTCTGTGTTGATCTCTCGGTGGTAAGAGCTGAAGGTGGTGCTTGTATGTGCCACGGTGAATGGTTGTACCTGTGGTGAGCTGGTGGAGGTTACCGGCTTGCCCATCTTTCAGTTTTTTGGTGGAGGAAAACATGGGTGTTGCAGAGGGTGGTAGGAAGTATCCTACAGTCTTGGGGTGAGAATGGGTCTGGAAAGGAGAGAGCAAAGATGGAAGTGGTCCAGACATCGGGGGGTACAGGAGTCAAAAGCCATTGAGTGGTCGAGGCCAGTGCAAATCCAGCATGTTGGCCAGGAGGGGTTAGTTTTAAACAATAATGATGCAGAGGAATTCAGGATAGGAAGCAATGATAGTGCATTGCTTGGTGAGAGTGAGGCACTTAGTGAGAAAACAACAAGAGTATAAGGCAAAGGGAATAGAAAGTTATTTGGTCTGGGGTGTAGCAGAGGAAAGTTCCCTGGAGCCACAAGTCTTCAAGCAAATCTAGGGTCTGTGAGTTAGAAAGGTTGAAGACAGGAGAATAGAGGTTTTGAAGGTCAATACTAAGGACAGTTAGGAATTGTAGAAAGTGGGAAATAGAGAACATTAGCTAGGGGTTTCTTTGTGTTCCAGGATGGATGGAAGCAAGAAATCTTCAGGGACGTAGGACCCGTAAAGGTGGAGCAATATGAATGAGGGGGGTATAGTTTAAGTCTAGATATGTGAGCCCAGGTTGGGTATTCTTTCAATTTGGCTGCTGTGGTTGTGACTAAGATAATTTTGTATGGTCCTGTCTATTTGGGCTTTAGGAAAATGCTACAGTGATGTGTGGAGAGATAGACAGAGTCACCTATTTTGATAGAAGAAGGGGTCTCGGTGGAGGGCAGAGCTGGGGAAAGTGAGAATCTGAGTGTGCCAAAGGGCAGCTCTGAGGTGAGACAGGAGAGGCTGAAGCAGTGGTGGGGGCAGAGTAGCTGGGGGAGAGGGTAGAGGCCCTGGTATGAGGAGAGGTCGCCCATAGAGAATGCTAAACAGGCTGATTTGGAGGGGTTTCTTAGGCATGGCCCTTATTTTGAGGAGGGCTAAGGGTAGTAGGTTAATCCAATCTAGGTAGGTTTCAATGGCCAGTTTGGTTAGTGTGGTTTTTAAGGTACGATTCGTGTGTTCCACCTTACCAGAAGATTGTGGATGGTAGGGAATGTGGAATTTCAGAGGGATGTTTAGATATTGGGGGCTGTCGATGTAGGAAGCCAGACTTTTGAGGGAGATAGGATGGTTTATGATGAGAGGCTACCTGGGGTTTGGTTGTCTTCCATACAATAGGGTTGATGAGTGGGTTGTCTGGTTCAAGAGCCCTTGGGGAATCAGGGAGAGACTTAGGGAGCAAGTGGTTATCACCAGAGACTTCTTGTAAAACAAACATGGTGGCAGAGGCAAGGAGGGAGAATGTAAAGGAAAGCTCCTAACTTATGGAGGAGGTCTCACCCTAGGAGAGATATAGAGCACTGACCCATGACAGGAAAGGAGTGGGTCAGTGTGAGGTCCCAAACGTGCATAGAACAGATGGAGTTATAGGAGGATACTCAATTTTTCCTGAAATTTCCATAATGGTTTGGGAGCCCTTAATTGAGAGGCCATGCCACTCAGTGAGAAGGGAAAAAGTCACCCAGGAGTCGACCACATAGGTGAATGATCAGCCGGCCACTGTCACTGTGATCCTAGGCTCTTCGGACATACCACTGTGAGTGGTGGGGGTGAGAGAGCCCAGGCCTGCTCATTCCAGAAGCTGGGTGTAGGGGAGGTTACTGGTTTCATAGGCTGAACCAAGGGCTGGGGTGTCCAGCCTTGGGGGCAGTCCATTTTCTAGTGCCCCCATTGTCCGCAGGTCGGACATGGCTTGGAGGGAGGCCTGGGATTAGGGCACGTCTTACCCCAATGCCTTGGATTGCCAAAGCAGAAGCATGCACTTGGGGAAGCTGTAGGGGCTCGGTGGGATTGACTTGGGCTGGGAGCCTAACTATGGTCTGGGAGCCTGGGAATTTAAAGCTGAGGCCAACAGTTGATATTTAACCTTTAGATGTTTTTCTTTCTCCTGTTTGGCCTTGTCCTCCCTGTTATTAAAGACTCTGAAAGCAGCACTTAGGCAGTCCTGCTGGGGTGTTTGGGGTCCTGGTTCTAGCTTTTGGAGCTTTTTTCAAATATCTGGGGTTGATTGACTAATAAATTGAACATGTAAAAAGACAGTCCCCACGGGAGTAGTGAGGTCTAAGTTGCTGTACTTGGTGATGACCTCAGTAAGGCAGGCTTTAAAAGGGTAGGGGGCAGTTCATGTGGTCCTTGTGTAATTTCTCTGATATTTTAGAATAAGGGACATGGACCCTGACAGTACCCTCTGCTCCTGCCACCTCTCTGATGGAGAAAATGTAGGGTTGGGGCTGGACTTTAGAGTGGGTGAGGAGGGGGAAGGGGCTGAAGGAGAGGAGGAGGAGCTGGGTGGGTGAATCAGGAAGAGGGAGTAGGGTGAAAAGGATGGGGTTGGGGGGAGGGCTTGAGAAAGGTAAGGAAGGGGTTTGTTTGCTGGGTCGAGATCTGAGAGGAAAGGGGGTAGGGGCTTTGAAGGGGGAGTTGAATTAACAGTGGGGGTGATTTTTTGGAAGACATTTCCTGGGGTCTTGGTGAGGAGAAGCTGAAACACAGAACAAGACATACAGAGAGAAGGTTAAGATCTGAGCAGATGGAAAGCTTAAATATAGAGAACCTCTGACCACTTGCTACTTCATTGGAGGAAGTTATTGAGGTCACATAAGAGATTTGGGGTCGAAAGTCCTGTATTCAGGCCAGTGATTTTGGTTGTCTAAAGAATATTGAGGCCAGATTTGTATGCAGAGACAGTGAAGTTTTTTTGCCTGAACCTATAATGGGAGTGTAATGGAGGAAGGGCTGGGGCAGCAACCTTGTCAGGGTATCCCTTAATTCTGGTAGTGCCAGGAAGAAAAACTCCTGGGGAGCAATCCAATGTCCTGAATCAGCCACCAGGAGGGAAACCTTGGGGTCCAGAAAAGGAAAGAAGTCTGTCCCAGGGAGCCACTTGGGAGAGACCAGAGGCCCTTACCTCAGGAAATATGCAGAAATATGGCTGGTGATGGATGGTGGAGATCAAATGGCAAATGCTCTCTGGTCTGGAGGTCAGTCAAGGGAGCAAAGAAAGAGAGAGAGAGAGAGAGAGAGAGAGAGGCGTGGAGTGGATTGGAGTTTTCTAGCAATGCCAATAAGAGGCCTGAAGAGGTCTCTGCACCGCTCATATAGCAATGAGGCAGCGAAAGCTGTTCCCTTCCAAAGAGCAACTGAGCTCAGGTCGAGTACTGGCTGCCATTTAGCCAAAGTGAGCCTGGAGGGCTTACTGAATCCCCAAAACTGCCAAAGAGAGAGAGAGAGAGAGATGTAAAGGGTGAAAAGAAAGGAGGGAAGGAGACCCCAGCCCTGAAGCCAGGGGCCCTCCTCCTGGGTTTCAGCACCAAATGTTAGATTCAAACTATTTAATAAAGCAAGAGTAGATGAGAAAGAAAAAAAGAACTGACCTCAACAGACTGGACAGGCCTTTATTAAAAGCCAGAGGGGCACCAATTATGCCCAGAGGAATCTGAAAGTAAGGGCACGTGGTTGTGGTAAAGTGAAGTCCTTAAGTAGGGAGGGAGGAGGAAAGAAATGTCATTGGGTAGCTGGTTCCAGGAAGGGAGAACATGTGTCTGGGTGGGTGAAATATGTCATTTTGCAAGTAGTGCAAGGGTTCAGGGAAGGAGAGAAATTTTGAGGTAACCTCAGGCAGGATTATTTGTTCAAGTCTTTTGACCTTGTATTTAAGGTATGGGAAGGTGGAGGGATAGAAAGCTCATGCTCTATGTTCCTTGAAATTTACCCTACACTACAGCATTCTGCCTCCAATTCCTAGGAAATGAAATTTCCATCTGATGTCTGAAATAACTCCTAAATTCTATACTACTGAAATAATACTCTATCTGTGTTTAAAGGAATATAAAAAAGGTTAAGTCAAGAAAAAAAATCTTAGAAACACTTTTGAGGAAAATGCTACATGAAATCTGAATTGTGAGTAACTGCAAAAGACATAGATTTCTCTTAACTAGGTATCAGACCATGTACAAAGTAATGACTATTTGGACACTAGTACAGTGTATTGAATAGTGGGAGCAAACTAGAGGATTCATCATTTAACCCAGAACTAGGAAACAAGAGACAATATTGAAATAGATTCAGTGCTAACAGTACTACAGACCTGACTGGAGGTTTCACAGATTGTCCATTGAAGAAGGATCAGTTACTACCAAAAGAAGACTCATATTGAGTTCAGCTTGCTGTAATATTCTTGCTAAAGTTAATTGACTGATGAACTTCTAGTCCATTTTATAGTTATAGCAGCTTCTTCGGTGGTTATTACCCAATCTCAATTAAAAGAAATCATGAAGTATTTTTAACCTGACCCTGGCAGATCCAATTTACAAGCATCATCAAGGTTCTTATGCCTTATGATGGCAGTCCCTGCAGACAGCCTCTCCTTTTACAGAGTGTTACCTAAATAGATTCTGTTATTTTTCAATGTGCAACATGTTTGCATTAATCATCCTTTTAATTTTCTGTTTTATTGATGCTGTGACACCCAGGGGACTTACCCATACAGGAGAGAATTGCTCCTCCCAGTGTTAGCTAATTTCCTAGATAGTAAACAACTCTCCTGCTAGTGCCTCTTTCATACGCAAACCAAACAATTCAGAGCCCTTAAGGCAACTACCTACTTTATCTGGCTATTATAATCTGAGCCACTGACTACCTATCCTAATCACCACAGGGTCAGTTTACCAGAAACTGCAAACAGCACCTATGCCCCAGAGTGCACTAAAAGTATTCAAACCAGTAAATCCTGAGCTGGCCTACCTTCCTCTTCCCATGTCTCCTGTTCCCAGAGAAACTGAGTATAAACTTCCTTCACGACAGTCTTTTCCATGCCTGTATATCTTACCACATTTGATTTAAACAAATCACACATACCCTACAATAACATTCTACTTGAAATTCAAAACTGGTGCTACATTCAATGTAGTGCCACAACTGGTAACACAGTTAATTTGTATTATTGTCAGTCTAGAAAGGGTCACAGAAGGAACTCCCCACATTGGTTTAACCTGCCATTTAGTGAAAGTCTTACTTTAAATTTTCCAGCTGAAACCTTGGCATAATAGAATACTTGTTTCTAAATTGGTACAACTAATGGGACTTTGTTAAATGTGAAAATGAGAAAACTGTAATATTGCCACACACAAAACAAGCATGGCTCCTTCTGATAAAATGGAGTAGATATTCTTTAATTTATTGCTCCTAAGAAATAAAATAAAGTGAAAATGAGTATTATAGATACAACAAAACTATAAGAAGGTTTTGAAAGTTGGAGAGAGAAAAGGTAGACTGACTAGAAACTATAGTGCCCTGAAGAATAATATCGGTAAATTCCCTGGGTTTTCTTCTTCTTAGCAGTACTGGAGTTTGAACTCACGGCCACAGGCTTACTAGGAAAGTGGTCTACCACTGAGCAGAACAATCTCAGCCCGTTTTGCTTTTATTCTTTTTCAGATAGGGTCACAGGCTTTTTGCCCAGCTGGCTTCAGACTCCTACCTATGCTATCCTCCTACCTATGCTATCCTCCTACCTATGCCTCCTGTCTAGGTGGGATTACAGGCACATGCCACCATGCCCAGTTTATATGTTGATCCTGTGGTCCTCTTATCTCAGCTTCCCAAGAATCTGGGATTATAGATGTGCACCATCATACCCAGCCTGAGTTTTCTTTTTAGTGCATATATACCAGACTTAGAGCAGAATCCAAAAAATTGGAAATACTTGTGTGCAAAATGTTTTTTAAGTCCCCCAACAAGATCTGTTATTTCTGACCAAAGGATAAGAAAAGAACTAGCCTAGCAAAACTGAAAAACTTCATAAGTAATTGGGGTTGTGGGTGTGGCTCAAGTGGTAGCACTCTTGCCTTGCAAGCATGAGGCCAAGTTCAAAACCTCGATACCACCAAAAAAGTGTTTTTTTTAAAGGAAGTAATAACCACTCTATTCCCAGCAGAAGGCCACAAAACTGACTACACTTCCACCTCCATCAGCAAAGAACTAAAGAAGAGCCCAGATTTCTCCTTTTTTAATGTAACAAGGGGTTCCAACACCCTGTGCCTGGGTGGTGCTGTTACCAGAGCATATCCCTATGGTATAGATGGAGAACCACTTGGAAAGCCTGAAGACCCACCTTCACCAGCCAGTGATGAGGGATCCTTCCCATCCCTGCTGGGACTTTATCAGAGGAAACCCACTATAGAGCCAAACTTTTACAATGAAATTAAAATAAAATTTGAAGAGACAATAAAGTGTCACCATAGGGGTGTCAATGGAGATCATGTGGGAAGTGCAGACTCCTACCTCTGCCCAGCAATAAGCTGAATTTTCCCCTCTCAGATGTCAGTGGAGGCTGAGAGGAGAATCTGGCCTTCTATCTCCACAGGAAATGAGACTGTCTCCACTCCTCTATCCGAACACCGTCAAAGAAAAAACAACTAAATTAGAAAATTTGAGTCTCCTAACAATATAAAAATGTCCAGGTTTCAGTGAAAAATTACTTATACTAAGAACAAGGAAGATATTAAACTGAATGAAAATGGCAATCAATAAATAATCAACAAGATGACAAAAATGTTACGATATTCTGACAAAGATTTTCAAAAATACATTGAATGAAAATTAAAATATAACACATCAACTATGTGGGACACAGCTAAAGCAGTGCCAAGAGGGACGTTTATAGCAATAAATGCATACCTTAGAAAAGACAAAACATGTCAAATCAGTAATGTAAGTTTTCACTTCAAGAACCTATAAAAATAAGAAAAAAAATCTCAAAGAAATCAGAAGTAAGGACATAATATCAGAGAAGAAGTCAATTAAAATTAGAAAGAGAAAAACAATAGAGAAAATTAATGTGACAAATTACTAGTTCTGTGGAAAAACCAGTAAATTTACAAACCTCTCAGTACTGACAAAAGAAGAGAGAGAGAGAAAGAGAGAGAGAGAGAGAGAGACAGAGACAGAGACAGAGACAGAAAGAGAGAACACAAATTACCAACATGGGGAAAGAAACAGGGACTATTGCATGCTTCCCCACATGACTGGGCATAAGGCAAGATGTCCACTCTTACCATTCCTATTCAATATTGTGGTTAAAGTTCTAACCAGTGCAATAAGGTAAGAAAAGGAAACAAATTTATACACATAGGAAAGGAAGAAATAAATTGATATGAGTTCAGTGCACTTTATATCAAATCTCAGCAAGATTACTTGTGACTATAAAGAAGACCATGTTGTCTTAGTTTGTTTTCTGCTGCTGTAACAAAATTTCATAGACTGGGTAATTGTAAGTACTTGAAGTTCATGTGGCTCACAGCTCTGGAAGCTAGGAAGTCAAAGAGCATGGGACCAGCATCGAGTGAGGACTTTCATGCTGTCATGACATGGTTGAAGGGCAAATGAGTATATGAATCCTTTCATCAGGAGCCCAGTCCTGCAATGACAGCATTAATCCACGCATGACAGTGAAGCCCTCACGGCCTAATCATGTCTAAAAGCCATACTTCTTAACACTGCTAAAGTGGCAATTAAATTTCAGCATGAGTTTTGTAGAAAAATTCAACTCATGGATAAAATGTTTTTTCATGAAGTGAGAGGAATTAATTTACCTGACTTCCAGACTTATTAAAGGACTGTGATCATCAAGTTCAGGTAGTGTGAGTAGTGAGGCAGTCACACAGATCAGTGGAACAAACACAGAACCCAGAAACAGGGCAGCACAAATACGCCCAACTCAGTTTTGTCAGAAATACAAAAGAAATTCAATGAAGGAAAGAGCTTTTTCAAAAAACAGTTCTGAAGCAAGTGGAAAACCATGGGTTGGGGGAACAACTTATGTCTCACATTCAAAAATTTAAATGAATGAAAAATTTAGATGGAAAAACTGAAGTTATAATGATTTAAGAAAAAACATAAGAGAAAGTCTTGGGATACAAAGAGTAGGCAAAATGTTCTTAGATTTGACACCATAGGCATTATTCATTTAAAAAAAAATTTATACTGGGCATAGTGGTACAGATAGCCTAGACTACAGAGTGAGGTTCTGTCTCAAAAACAAAAGCCTGATATGTTGATGTGATCAAAATTAAAAACTTTTGGCCAGCAAAAGAATGAGAAAAAAATTAGAGAGTAAGAGAAAATATTTGGAAGTATATATTTAACAAAAGAATTGTATCCAAAATGCATGAAAAACTCTCATAAGAAATACATTAAAAAGTCAACAGTAAAAAAGCAAAGAATTCAATTAGAACATAGGATGGGCAAAAACATGAAAAGACCTTTCACCAAAGAAGATAGGTAGATGGCTTAAAAATATAGAAAGATGCTCAACATCATTAGTAATTTGGAAAATTGAAAAAAAAAACACATGAAGAAAACAACACTAGAATGAAACACTAGAAAATAGTGATGTTGGGGAATGTAGCTCAGTGGTAGAGCACATGGTTTTGTTCACTAATACCATGAAAGGGAAAGAGAGAGAGGGAGGGAGAGGGAGAGGGAAAAAGGAGAGGGAGAGAGGGACAAAGGGACAGAGAGAGAAAGAGAGAGAGAGAGAGAGAGAGAGAGAGAGAGAGAGAGAGAGAGAGAGAGGAAAGGGAGGAAGGGAAGGAGGGAGAGGAGATAAAAACAAAGAAAGAAAAGATAGGAAAAGGAAGAAAATAGTGACCACCAAATGACAGTAGCAGGAATGAGAACTGCATCACCGATATACTGTGGTAGAAATGTAAAATACAGACTACTCTGAAAATAGTTTAACCATTTCTTTAAAACTTAACGCTCAAATATTTCCCAGTCCAAAATCACACTTTTTTATTTGTTCCTGAGGGATGTAGACATAAGTTCATACAAAAGCCTGCTCATGGGGCTGGCGGAATGACTCTAGCAGTATGAACACCTGCCTAGCAAGCATGAGACCCCAAGTTTAACCAGTGCCACCAAACACAAACAAACAAAACAAACAAAAAAAGCTGCTGATGGATATTTATTTATTTGTAATAATTAAAAAAAAAACCAGAAACAACCCAGAGATTTTCCACAGATCTATGATAAAAGCAAACTGGTACATCCATACCATGGAATGGTGCAAAAGGAAAAGGACATATTGATACATACAACAACCTAGCCACCATAAAATTTTGATGAGTGAAAAGTGCCAATGCCAAAAGGTTATATACTGTGTGATTTCACTTATCTAACATTCTTGACATTTCAAAAATTTTAAAATGCAGAACATATTAGTGGTTATTAGGACTAATGGCAGGAGGGTGGAAAGAAGTAAGAGTGGTTATAAAAGGGCAACATAAGGGATCCTTGTGGTCATGGAACTGTTTGGTATCTTAATTGTATCAACTTCAAAGTTCTGAATATGCTATTGTACTACACTGTCTTATATGGTACTGGTAAGATGTTACCATTGGTGTAGGGGAAGAGGACAAACACTAAGTGGGTAGAAGATATATTGGATAATTTCACTATTCTTTCTTTCTTTCCTTCCTTCCTTTCTTTCTCTTTCCTTTCTTTCTTTCTTTCTCCATCCTTCCTTTCCTCCTCCTCCTCCTTCTTTCCTTTCACTTCCTCCCCCTCCTTCCCTCTCTCCTTCCCTCCCTCCCTCTTTCTCTTCTTCCCTCCCTCCCTTCCTTCCTTCTTTCCTTCCTTCCTTTTGACTAGCCCAGACTAGTCTCAAACTCACAATTCTCTTGCCTCAGCCTGAGTGCTGAGTTTACAAGCATATACCACATGCCTGGTTTGAATTATTTCTTAAAATTGCATGTGAATCTATAGTGATGTTAATACAAAAATTTAATTTTGAAACAGGATTTTTAAAACCAGGCAGAATACTTGGATATTTATCAAGAAACCATAAAAATGACAAAAAGGAAACATTATTTGACAGAGCACAGTCAGGTTCTGGCTCAGATGAAAAAAGGAGAAAAAAAAAAATAACTGACTCAGATCATCTGGTTGTAACCTACTAAAAATTTTATCTTAAATTGATAGCACTCTTTCTCCAACGCATGGTTTGCTTACTGCAATATGAGACATTTATATGACCCCCATCTAAACCTTCTAGGATTTAACTGGACTGTCCCATCATGCTATTTTCTCAGAGGTCATTTATTTATTTTGCAGTTCTAAACATATAAACTGAAAATTGCAGCTCATTGGGAATCTTGTGTCTTCCCCCTCTTATCTGGGTGACTCTAAACAACTGTAACCAAGCAGAATTTTCTGCAGTTATTCATATAGCTTAATGGACAATTGATGGCTTTTCCTCCAGTCACTGCTGCTGCCTCTCTACGTTTCACATTACTTAATGACCACTTTGCCATTAAAGTTGACGCGGTCCTAATACTAATGTACTAATATTAGTGTTACTAAGTACTTACCACATACCAGTTGCACGCCAGGCACTATTTAAACATTTTATATACAAAATGTTTATACATTTATTATCTTTTTAATATGTAGCATTTAATACTTATTAACATTTGTTAGATGTTAATAAATTAACATTTATTAACTTCCTAAGAACCCTGTGAGTTAGATTCTATTGTTGTCACCATTTTACATATAAAACACAAAAGGCAAATTAATTTATCCTAAATGACACTAGTGCCACTAAATAGTGAAGCTAGGAAATAAATTCAAGTGATTTTAGCTTTGAAGTTCATGTTTCTAGTCACTGTGCTCTATTACTGTTCACAAAACTACTACAGGAAGTGTATGGGAGTCCTCTAAACATTACGTGCTAAATGTAAAATGTGACAGATTCTAAGTAGTTATGCTTGAGCTTTAGTAAATCCAGGTGACTAAATTTTGGCCAGTGGGATATAGGCAAAAGTGATACACATCACTTCCAGGCTAACCCACACAACGTTCTGACCATGATTTTCCATTCGCTTTGCTTTGCCCAAGGTTTTACTCTCAGCCTTCTTCTCCTCATTCTCCTTACTCACCCATCTGCTCAGCAATTTTATGCTTCAGTGATAAGTTCCATGTGATTGAGTCCCAAGTTTCTCTCTTTCCCCATCCCTCTCTCTTTTAGGGAAATAATACTTTTCTCTGTTTTTTTTTTACTTTATTGTTTTTATATTTGCTCACATGCATATACATTGTTTGGACAATCTCCCCTCCCTCCCCTTTCCTCTGTCTTTTGGTCACCTCTATGTAAGTATCTTCTTCTTCACCTTCAGTCTAGTTGTGTCCAAAACCTAGATTATCTCTATCTCTCATCTGGGTGTTGATGCTTTGCTTTTATGTGTCCAGACTACGAACACAACCTTGAATTTACCTTTGACTTTTCTCAGTCTTTCCATTTTCTCCTCATAATTCAGTCAGTTGTCCTCATGGTCTTCCTCTATTTCCCTCCTTTCTTTTTAAAAATTTTTTTTTGGCAATACTGGAGTTTGAACTCAGAGCTTTGTGTATGTTAGACAGGTGCTGTACAGCTTGAACCACACTTCCAACCCTTTAGCTTTGGTTATTTTGGAGACAGGGTCTTGATTTTTGCTCAGGCTGGCCTAACCCTCGATCCTCCTTGTTAATGCTTCCTGCCATAGTGGGAAGACAGGTGTATAGGTATACACCAGCATGCCCAGCTGTCCGTTGAGATGGGGGGGGTGTCTCATGGTTTTTTTTCCTCAGCTGGCCTGGAACCATGCTATTCCTTCCAATCTCAGTCTCCCAAGTGGCTAGAATTACAGGCTGAGCCACAGGTGCTAGGCTCATCTCTATTTTCTCTTTTCCATTGTCATTGTTCTTTCCTAGATTGCATGACTCCTCTTGAAGTTTGCAACACCTCCTAAACTAGGATTTGAGGTTATGTCTACTTCATTTCAGTATCTTTCTTTCCCTTATAATCAAAGCTCTAGTGAAGTCATGCTAAAGTCACCAATGACTATTAGCTGTTATAATTTAACATTCAAAGTTATCAAAATGATAATCTTTAAAAATGTTTAAATGTAAAATTTTTCATCATATACCCCAACACATACTTACTTTCTAGCTAAAACTTTAAATCTCAATAGCCTAGGACATTTTCAGCTACATTTCAAGACCTTTTTTATTTCTACTTGCACTTACTAGTTTATCAAAATAGTACCTTTTTGTGAAATTTATCTTAACTGCTACTTCTTTCATGAAGTCCTTTTAAGATGTCCTTTCTAATGAAAAATTAAATGTTTACAAAATATGGACATAATAGTATACTGAACCCCCATAGATCTATTTTATAGCTTTGAAATCAACTGATACCTAGTCTTGATTCATCTGCACCCTTTCCATGACCTTCCCTTTCATCAGATTCCAAGTTAGATATAATCATTCCCTTCTCTTTGCAGCTCTCTTGCAGCACTGACATTGCTATGAATATTTTATAGCTATTTGTATTTATTTTATATTCTCCCTAGATTTAAAGTCCCTTGAAGGTAAGGTCTTTGTGTTGTTGCCTTTCAGGACCTATCCATCACAGCATAGTGCCCTGAGTCTATAGGCAAAAACAGCAGATTTTTTAAAAATTTGAATTGAAACACTTAATGCTATTTTAAAGGGAATTGTTTTCCCCAGAGTTAATAATCATATCCTTTGTCAAAATTGTCTCTATACAAAGCTGACATGAGTACCAAGCCTATTTTTAAATTTTCTGAGAAGATCCACGTGTTTCTTTAGTAATCCAACATCCTGTTTGGATTATCTCAATAATCACTAAATTCTATGCTGAGCCTTAGCTCAGGGTGATATTGGATAAACCGTTTGGAATTAGCATAGTGAATATATTCTCTTTGCCTGTTTTCTTATTAACAAATTGCATATTTCCATTCTTACCCACAGAGAATTATGAGATAAATAGGGTAGTCACCTATTGATTATACAGGTTTTAACCATTCTGGTTTTCTTTTTTGCCCTTTCTAGGTATGGTGTCTAATTTTGTGTATTTTTATTCACTAATTCTCTTCTCAAAGTATAACATAGAGCGCGAAAGAGGACAAAAAGCTTAAAATATTTAGCAGTGGGATCAGTAAAATATTTGGCAGAATGGAAATTTAAAGCCATTAACTAAAATGAAGATAATCTGTCTCCCCTTCATTACCAGGAATGAGAAAGAATCAACAGTGAAGGACTCTGAATTCCACAGGAAGTCTTTGTCGTTGTTAGTGTTTGTGTATCTGAGTATAAGTGTATTCATCATGGAAAGCCTTAATTTCTCCAAATTTAATATTTCATTGATTCAAGAATTTCATCAAATCTTAGGAGAATATACAGAATTGAAAACATAAAGTTTACAAAGCATAGACAATGTTTCCATGATAATTTCTAACATCGAGGATGAAATGGGGAATTGTATTTAGTTTCCATTATGCTTATACACACTTTGGAGTAAAATTCTAAATTCAACATTAAAGCAAAAATGGGATTATGGAAAAGACTATGCAAAAGACTATATCTGATACATGGCCAACTAATCTTCAGCAAAGGCTGTAAGAATGAACAATGGGGGAAGATAGTCTCTTCAATAAATGGTATTGGGAAAACTGGATAGCCACATGCAAAAAAGAAGAAAAAAGAAAGGAAATTGAATTCTTATCTTACAGCATGCAAAAAAACCAATTCAAAAATTTACTGAAGACATAAGCATAAGACCTGAAACTATAAAAATTTAGAGGAAAACACAGGAGAAAAGCTTCATGATGTTGGTCTTTGTGATGATTTCTTGACCCTAACACCAAAGGCAAGACAATAAAATAAAAGTAAAAATTTGGGGGAATTATATCAAACTAGAAAGTTTCTGGACAAAAGATTTTCTTTTCTCTATTTTAAATCAGCTTTTTGTTTGCTTGACTTTCTTTTTTACTATTGAGTTACTTGAGTTCCTTATATATTCTGATACTGACTCCTTGTCAAATGCATAGCTTGCAGTAATTTTTCTTTTTAATTTTTCTATTATCATACTATTGTACTGGGTACATTGTGACCTTTTCAAAAGTTCTTACAATATATCATAGCTGAATTCACACCCTCCATCTTTCTCTTTTATCCCCCTTCCTCCTGCAGTAATTTTTTTTCTCTGTAAGTTGCTGTGTTTATTCAGTGCAGGTGATGAAACCCAAATCCAAGGCTTCACGCATGCTAGGCAAATGCTTTCCCCTGAGTTAATACCACCAGTCCTCTCCCTTTTATTATTTTATTTTGAGACATGGTCTTTCTATGTTGTTTAGCTGGCCTGAATTTTCAATGTTCCCAGAGCCTCAGCCTCCTGAGTAGCTGAGATTATAGGAATGTGCCACTATGTCCAGTTTGCTTTTTCATTTTGTTGTTTGTTTCTTTTGGTATGAAAAATCTTTGTCAGCTATTCATCTCACAGGGAATTGATACCCAGAATATATAAAGAATTGAAAATTTAAACACTCAAAGAACAAATAATCCAATCAATAAATTCATAAAATAACTGAAAAGTTTTTTTTTTCTTCTTGTTGTCATTGTTATCATATTCTGTTACTAGGGAATGAACTCAGGGTCTTCTGCTTGTTAAGCAGGCACTCTACCACTTGAGCCATGGCCCAAGTCCTGAACACTTCTCAAATGAAGAAATACAAATGGCCAGTACTACCAAAAAAAAAAAAAGAAGAAAGAAAATTTCTATAGATTGCATCTTGAGTGCCTCCCACCCCCAAGGCCCATATTGCTAAAGGTTTGGTCTCCAGCTTGTGGCACTATTTGGAGGGGTGGAACCTTTAGGAGGTGGGTCCTAGTGGAAGGAAGTTAGGGCATTTGGGACATGCCCTTGAAGGAGATACTGTGACCTTAGCTCCTTCCTGTTTCTCTCGTTGTGGCCTAGCTGCCATGAGGTAAGCAGTTTCCTCCACCACATACTCCACCACAGGCCCAAAGGCAATGAAACAACTAAACATGGACTGACGCTTCTAAAACTGGGAGCCAAAATAAACCTTTCTTCCTCATAAGTAGTTTATATCAAATATTTAGTCACAGTGGCGAAAAGTTGACTAATACAGAAATAAAAGCACTATCTTGAAGAGATATCTGCACTCTCAGGTTCTCATTGATCTCATTGGGATCAATGTTAGCAGTAGCCAAGATACAGAATCCGCAGAAGGGCGTTATGCTATGTGAAATAAGTCAGGAACAGTGAAACAAATAATGCACAATCTCACTTATATGTGGTACTAAAAAAGTCAAACTTATTAAAACAGAGTGTAGAAGAGTAATTAGAAGTGGTGGGGAGAGAAATGGAAAAGGGTACAAAATTTCAGCTATCAAATGAATAAATTCTGGACCCCTAATGTATCGCATGGTGACGATGGTTAATAATTTACAAACTTGAAATTTGCTGAAAGTAGATCTTAAGTATTTTCATCACAAAAAAGATAACTATGTAAAGTGACAAATATATTAACTTTGCTATGGTAATTAGTTCACAATGAATATATTATCAAAACATCATGCTTATACCTTAAATACATAGAATTTTTATTTGCCATCTATATTTCTGTGAGGCTTGTGAACCAAAAAAGCTATGCATAAGAGGAAAAGATTATCTGAACAGTTACATTGTTGTGCAATGTTGACATGAGGGAAAAAGACCTGTAGGCAACAGAGTGAACCTAGAATGTGTACTCATTGTGTAGGCAGTCACTCATTAAATGATAATAAGCTATATTGGGGTGGGGAAGAATTACATACTTTGTTGGTACTAATTCAGAGATTTGAAAGGTCTAAGAGCACATCTTTATAAAGACCAGGGTGGCTTATTCTTGAGAAGGGAGTATAGAAAACTGGAGAGGTCATCTGGTTTAGCCTTCATTGCTTGGGTTAGGCAGTGCCCTAAAATTGTGCAGAGCTCTAAGCCTTGGGGCCATATTGAGACCATTTGGATGCCCTCATTACTTCCACTTTACGAAGCTCTGTCGTCAGTGCTCTTACTGACATGTTATATATGGTTGCTTCCTCTTTATTCTTATTCTTTAAATGTAAGTGTTCATGATTAAAAGAAAACTTTAAAAACTACCATTCAGACTTACCACTACCCCAAATCACCTCTACATAAGATGTCACTTGCACCTGAAGAATGTCTGGCATAAGAGGTAGGATCTCATTTGTGACAGCTAATTATACATGATTACTTGTATGCGCTTTAGTTAAACACTGCTTTTTGAAGTCTTCATTGAAATTCTTGTAGTTACTAGTTCTTCATAGCAAATTGTTAGATTGCTTTCCCTAGAATTTATTTTCTATGCGTATTCTCTCTTCTCAATCTTCGATTGTTCTTTACTGTTTACTAAATCGTGAGCATTCTAGCATTTGAAGTCCTCAGTCATGTGACTCCAGAGCTATCTACCATTGCAAGCCTCCAGTTGTCTTAGAGTGCAGTGAAGTTGAGGGGCCAGGACAACACAATATGCCCACCTTCTTCGTGATTTATTGTATGTGGTTTTGACCATGTGCAGTCAAAAAGTAACAAATAAAAAGATCAAAAATGTTTCAATTCTTCTGTCACATGATGTCGCACATCACTTGATGTGGAGAAGCCATCAGTCCCATTTTATCATCACTTGTCTTTAAGTCATTGCGTAAGTGTTAAGTCATCTGCTCAGTGTTTCCCTGCCTTTAATTTTGTGAAAATATGCTTCCCCAAAACCAACTGGTGACCAAAAAGCAAGGTAAAATATGTTTAATTGACATGCTAAAGTAAAAAGTTTAGATTTGTTGAAAGGTGTTGTGTTCTTTACCAGAAATTGGGAGGCATTCTGGGAACAGTGAATCAAGCATCCACAGACCTGAGCATTTGTGTTTTTCCTCGATGGTGGTCTCCTTGGAACCATTTACCTGTGAATACAAAGAATCTACTGTATCTACATGCTGTGTTGAATTAAATCACATAAAAACAACACCATGCAAACAAATCTCTGCTACTGTCTATTATGCTTCTCACTGTTAGCACCTACTAATTAATTTTTGAAAAACTGGTTGAGGGAGAAAAAAATGTTTGATTTTTCTCTCTGAGAGATGTGGCTTAAATTTTATGGAAAGTGAACATGAATATTTCTTAGTATTGTATATCTTCAATCTTTCAAGATGTAGTGTATTTCATCCCCATTTAAAATCTCGTTTTTAAGTCTTCAAGACATAAAAACAATATATTTAATATTAAATTTGTGTTATGATAATAGGTTAGTAAGTGTGTTAAAAAGCCATCAGTTTGTTTACTTTCTGAAAGCACATAAGAAAAGAAAAACATAATTTTTTTTTTTTCATTTTTCTTTTATTATTCATATGTGCATACAAGGCTTGGTTTATTTCTCCCCCCTGACCCCACCCCTTCCCTTACCACCCACTCCACCCCCTCCCGCTCCCCCCCTCAATACCCAGCAGAAACTATTTTGCCCTTATCTCTAATTTTGTTGTAGAGAGAGTATAAGCAATAATAGGAAGGAACAAGGGGTTTTGCTGGTTGAGATAAAGATAGCTATACAGGGCATTGACTCACATTGATTTCCTGTGCGTGGGTGTTACCTTCTAGGTTAATTCTTTTTGGTCTAACCTTTTCTCTAGTACCTGGTCCCCTTTTCCTATTGGCCTCAGTTGCTTTAAGGTATCTGCTTTAGTTTCTCTGCATTAAGGGCAACAAATGCTAGCTAGTTTTTTAGGTGTCTTACCTATCCTCACCCCTCCCTTGTGTGCTCTCGCTTTTATCATGTGCTCATAGTCCAATCCCCTTGTTGTGTTTGCCCTTGATCTAATGTCCACATATGAGGGAGAACATACGATTTTTGGTTTTTTGAGCCAGGCTAACCTCACTCAGAATGATGTTCTCCAATTCCATCCATTTACCAGCAAATGATAACATTTCGTTCTTCTTCATGGCTGCATAAAATTCCATTGTGTATAGATACCACATTTTCTTAATCCATTTGTCAGTGGTGGGGCATCTTGGCTGTTTCCATAACTTGGCTATTGTGAATAGTGCCGCAATAAACATGGATGTGCAGGTGCCTCTGGAGTAACAGTCTTTTGGGTATATCCCCAAGAGTGGTATTGCTGGATCAAATGGTAGATCGATGTCCAGCTTTTTAAGTAGCCTCCAAATTTTTTTCCAGAGTGGTTGTACTAGTCTACATTCCCACCAACAGTGTAAGAGGGTTCCTTTTTCCCCGCATCCTCGCCAACACCTGTTGTTGGTGGTGTTGCTGATGATGGCTATTCTAACAGGGGTGAGGTGGAATCTTAGTGTGGTTTTAATTTGCATTTCCTTTATTGCTAGAGATGGTGAGCATTTTTTCATGTGTTTTCTGGCCATTTGAATTTCTTCTTTTGAGAAAGTTCTGTTTAGTTCACATGCCCATTTCTTTATTGGTTCATTAGTTTTGGGAGAATTTAATTTTTTAAGTTCCCTATATATTCTGGTTATCAGTCCTTTGTCTGATGTATAATTGGCAAATATTTTCTCCCACTCTGTGGGTATTCTCTTCAGTTTAGAGACCATTTCTTTTGATGAACAGAAGCTTTTTAGTTTTATGAGGTCCCATTTATCTATGCTATCTCTTAGTTGCTGTGCTGCTGGGGTTTCATTGAGAAAGTTCTTACCTATACCTACTAACTCCAGAGTATTTCCTACTCTTTCTTGTATCAACTTAAGAGTTTGGGGTCTGATATTAAGATCCTTGATCCATTTTGAGTTAATCTTGGTATAGGGTGATATACATGGATCTAGTTTCAGTTTTTTGCAGACTGCTAACCAGTTTTCCCAGCAGTTTTTGTTAAAGAGGCTGCTATTTCTCCATCGTATATTTTTAGCT
The DNA here is from genome assembly GCF_047511655.1 of Castor canadensis. Classification (NCBI taxonomy): domain Eukaryota; kingdom Metazoa; phylum Chordata; class Mammalia; order Rodentia; family Castoridae; genus Castor; species Castor canadensis. The sequence goes on from NC_133391.1 coordinate 104,805,502, forward strand.
CCTTTGTCAAAGATAAGTTGCTCATAGTTGTGTGGCTTCATATCTGGATCCTCTATTCTGTTCCACTGGTCTTCATGTCTGTTTTTGTGCCAGTACCATGCTGTTTTTATTGTTATTGCTTTGTAATATAGTTTGAAGTCAGGTATTGTAATACCTCCTGCATTGTTCTTTTGACTGAGTATTGCCTTGGCTATTCGTGGCCTCTTGTTTTTCCATATAAATTTAACAGTAGATTTTTCAATCTCTTTGATGAATGTCATTGGAATTTTGATGGGAATTGCGTTAAACATGTAGATTACTTTGGGGAGTATCGACATTTTTACTATGTTGATTCTACCAATCCATGAACATGGGAGATCTCTCCACTTTCTATAGTCTTCCTCAATCTCTTTCTTCAGAAGTGTATAGTTTTCCTTGTAGAGGTCTTTCACATCTTTTGTTAGGTTTACACCTAGGTATTTGATTTTTTTTGAGGCTATTGTAAATGGAATTGTTTTCATACATTCTTTTTCCGTTTGCTCATTGTTAGTGTATAGAAATGCTAATGATTTTTCTATGTTGATTTTATATCCTGCTACTTTGCTATAGCTATTGATAATGTCTAGAAGCTTCTGAGTAGAGTTTTTTGGGTCTTTAAGGTATAGGATCATGTCGTCTGCAAATAGGGATATTTTGACAGTTTCTTTACCTGTTTGTATTCCTTTTATTCCTTCTTCTTGCCTAATTGCTCTGGCTAGGAATTCCAGTACTATGTTGAATAGGAGTGGAGATAGTGGGCATCCTTGTCTGGTTCCTGATTTTAGAGGGAATGGTTTTAATTTTTCTCCGTTAAGTATAATGCTGGCTGTAGGTTTGTCATATATAGCTTTTATAATGTTGAGGAACTTTCCTTCTATTCCTAGTTTTCTTACAGCTTTTATCATGAAATGATGTTGGATCTTATCAAAGGCTTTTTCTGCATCTATTGAGATGATCAAGTGGTTTTTGTCTTTGCTTCTGTTAATGTGGTTTATTACGTTTATTGATTTTCGTATGTTGAACCACCCCTGCATCCCTGGGATGAAGCGTACCTGGTCGTGGTGAATAATCTTTTTGATGTGTTGCTGAATTCGATTTGCCATTATTTTGTTGAGGATTTTTGCATCAATGTTCATTAAGGACATTGGCCTATAGTTCTCCTTTTTGGAGGTGTCTTTGCCTGGTTTTGGGATAAGTGTAATACTGGCTTCATAAAATGTGTTTGGCAGTTTTCCTTCCCTTTCTATTTCGTGGAACAGTTTAAGGAGGGTTGGTATCAGTTCTTCTTTAAAGGTCTGATAGAATTCAGCAGAGAATCCATCAGGTCCTGGACTTTTCTTTTTGGGGAGACTCTTGATTGCTGCTTCAATTTCATTTTGTGTTATAGGTCTATTCAAGTGATTAATTTCCTCTTGGTTCAGTTTTGGATGATCATATGTATCTAGAAATCTGTCCATTTCTTTTAGATTTTCAAATTTATTTGAATATAGGTTCTCAAAGTAGTCTCTGATGATTTCCTGGACTTCCATGGTGTTTGTTGTTATCTCCCCTTTTGCATTCCTGATTCTACTAATTTGGGTTTTTTCTCTCCTCATTTTAGTCAGGTTTGCCAGGGGTCTATCGATCTTGTTTATTTTTTCAAAGAACCAACTTTTTGTTTCATTAATTCTTTGTATGGTTTTTTTGGTTTCTATTTCGTTGATTTCAGCTCTTATTTTTATTATTTCTCTCCTTCTATTTGTTTTGGGATTTGCTTGTTCTTGTTTTTCTAGGAGTTTGAGATGTATCATTAGGTCATTGATTTGGGATCTTTCAATCTTTTTAATATATGCACTCATGGCTATAAACTTTCCTCTCAAGACTGCCTTAGCTGTGTCCCATAGGTTCCGGTAGGTTGTGTTTTCATTTTCATTGACTTCCAGGAACATTTTAATTTCCTCTTTTATTGCATCGATGATCCATTCTTCATTAAGTAATGAGTTATTTAGTTTCCAGCTGTTTGCATGTTTTTTGTCTTTACTTTTGTTGTTGAGTTCTACTTTTACTGCATTGTGGTCAGATAGTATGCATGGTATTATTTCTATTTTCTTATATTTGCTGAGGCTTGCTTTGTGCCCTAGGATATGATCTATTTTGGAGAAGGTTCCATGGGCTGCTGAGAAGAATGTATATTGTGTAGAGGTTGGATGAAATGTTCTGTAGACATCTACTAGGTCCACTTGATCTATTGCATATTTTAGATCTTGGATTTCTTTATTGAGTTTTTGTTTGGATGACCTATCTATTGATGATAATGGAGTGTTAAAGTCTCCCACAACCACTGTGTTGGCGTTTATATATGCTTTTAGGTCTTTCAGGGTATGTTTGATGAAATTGGGTGCGTTGACATTGGGTGCGTACAGATTGATGATTATTATTTCCTTTTGGTCTATTTCCCCTTTTATTAGTATGGAATGTCCTTCTTTGTCTCGTTTGATCAATGTAGGTTTGAAGTCTACTTTGTCAGAGATAAGTATTGCTACTCCTGCTTGTTTTCGGGGGCCATTGGCTTGGTAAATCTTCTTCCAGCCTTTCATCCTAAGCATATGCTTATTTCTGTCAGTGAGATGAGTCTCCTGTAAGCAACAAATTGTTGGATCTTCTTTTTTAATCCATTTTGTCAAACGGTGTCTTTTGATGGGTGAATTAAGTCCATTAACATTAAGTGTTAGTACTGATAGGTATGTGGTGATTCCTGCCATTTAGTTATCTTAGTTGTTTGAAGGTTTGATTGTGTGTACCTAACTTGATGTTACTCTCTACTGTCTTGCTTTTTCTTATCCTGTGGTTTGGTGCTGCCTGCCTTTTCATGGTTAAGTTGGGTGTCACTTTCTGTGTGCAGGATCCCTTGCAGAATCTTTTGTAATGGTGGCTTTGTGGTCACATATTGTTTTAGTTTCTGCTTATCATGGAAGACTTTTATTGCTCCATCTATTTTGAATGATAGCTTTGCTGGGTAGAGTATCCTGGGGTTGAAGTTATTTTCATTCAGTGCCCGGAAGATCTCACCCCACGCTCTTCTTGCTTTTAATGTTTCTGTTGAGAAGTCTGCTGTGATTTTGATGGGTTTACCTTTGTATGTTACTTGTTTTTTCTCTCTTGCAGCCTTCAATATTCTTTCCTTAGTTTCTGAACTTGTTGTTTTAATGATGATATGTCGTGGAGTAGTTCTATTTTGATCTGGTCTGTTTGGTGTCCTGGAGGCCTCTTGCATTTGTATGGGAATATCTTTCTCTAGATTTGGGAAATTTTCCATTATTATTTTGTTGAATATATTACGCATTCCCTTCGCTTGCACCTCTTCTCCTTCTTCGATGCCCATGATTCTCAAGTTTGGTCTTTTGATGGAGTCAGTGAGTTCTTGCATTTTCTTTTCACAGGTCTTGAGTTGTTTAATTAATAGTTCTTCAGTTTTTCCTTTAATTACCATTTCATCTTCAAGTTCTGAGATTCTGTCTTCTGTTTGTTCTATTCTGCTGGATTGGCCTTCCGTTTTGTTTTGCAGTTCTGTTTCGTTCTTTTTTCTGAGGTTTTCCATATCCTGGCTGTTTTCTTCTTTATTGTTGTCTATTTTTGTCCTGAGTTCATTTATCCATTTATTCATTGTGTTCTCTCTTTCACTTTGGTGTTTATACAGTGCTTCTATGGTTTCCTTTATTTCTTCTTTTGCTTTTTCAAATTCTCTATTTTTATTGTCTTGGAATTTCTTGAGTGTCTCCTATACATTTTGGTTGACCCTATCCAGTATCATCTCTATAAAATTCTCATTGAGTACTTGTAGTATGTCTTCTTTTAAATTATTCTTGTAGGCTTCATTGGGTCCTTTGGCATAGTTTATCTTCATTTTGTTGGAGTCTGGCTCTGAGTTTCTGTTCTCTTCATTCCCCTCTGGTTCCTGTACTAATTTTTTGCTGTGGGGAAACTGGTTTCCTTGTTTTTTCTGTCTTCCTGTCATTGTCCTTGGTGTTGTTACTGTCCCTGTACTGTGTGTAATTAAGTATTTTCTAGCTTGTAATAATAACAATGGTAATATTGAGAATGGAAGAGTGAGCTGAGATGGAAAGCAAGAAGTTAAAGAAAAGGGGAAAACAAATATACAGACAAGAGGGAGAAAGCAGAACAAGGTATCAGACAAGAGAGTTTCAAAGGTATAAACAGGGAGTGTTAGTGTACTAATCGACAGTAAACTGAACAGACAATAGAGTGACAGAGAGAGGATTGAAAATCAAAGATAAAAAAATAAAAAATAAGTATATGAAAGTAATATCTATTTATAAAAATGAATTAAAATAAAATGGAAAATAGAAAATTAAAAAAAAAAAACAAAAAACCAAAAAACTTCCAAGTTTATATGCAATGCAATTTCAGTCTTAATAATTTGGATGTCTGTCTCAATCTCCAGTCCTGGAGTTGGTGCCTCAGATGTTGTTCTGTAGTTGTCTCATCAAAGGGGATGCATAAAGTAGAACAAAACTACACTCACACACACACAGAAGATAAAAAAAAAAAAAAAAAAAGTCCCACCAAGTGTCCCCAGTTCAAATGCAATACAGTTTCAGTAAGTTTTTCGGCTTGCAGGTGTAATTCGGTTGTTCTCTCATCAAAGGTAGGGAGAAAAAGAAAAAAAAGCGTCTGGAGGCAGTTCTGAGGGTGGTATCTGCAACTGTGGCTTGCCTGCCTGCTGCTCTCTGCCTGTAGCTGGTGGCGTTATTTATGCAGATCTCTGGGGTGAGCTAGCACTCACCTGGTCCCACAGGCTTTGTTTGCTCAGAGTTCTCCTGTGCGGTGGCCTCTGCTATAGGCTTTCCCCTTTGCAAGCACTGGGAAAGGTGCCACTGCCCCGCGTTGTCAGGCCTGGTCCGCGTCTTCCCAAGCCATATGGGCGCCGGCCCCGGGCGGCCCCCGGGGTCCTCCTCGGTTCTCCGTTTAACGTGAGGTGGAGATTCTCTGCGCCGGCTGGAGATGTGGAGGGGTCGAAGTTATGCCTTTTCTCGGTGATTATGCCTGCAAAGTGTGTCTCCAGCGTCTCTCCAAGATTTCACTATAGGAGGCTCGCTTTCTGCTTCCTCCCTCTAGCCGCCATCTTGGAATTCAAAACATAATTTTTTTTTTGGTAAATTTGATGCCAAATGAAGGACTGAAATCCTTCATTTATCTTCAGTCAAATAAAACAAGGGAATGAAACACTGAACTCTATTCCAGTTATTTATACAATTAAGCATTCTATTCTATTTTAGAGAAGACATTCCACATTTAAAATGAAGAAATTCTATTTAAATCAAATGTTTAAATCCAATATGGTACATTTTAATTTAATATTAACAACAACTATGAAAGCAATTAGGCTTAGCTGTTTTCTGTTTATTTCTATTTCTGGAAGATTCCTAATATAGTCTTATGATCAATTTTCTACAGATAGCTTACAACTTATCAGTTTGCTTCAGTTAGCAATCATTAAGGCATTTGGATGTACTAAATATAAATATATGATAGATTTTTATACTGTACTGTGTAATTTACTTTACCTTCTGGTGATTACCTAGTAACTAAATATATATATATATATATATATATATAATATTTATATATTATTTTTATCTGATAGAAATACATATACACTCTTTAGAAATGCTGTTGTAGATTGAGTGAATATTGTGTTTTCAGTTATACAATGTGTGTTTTTTTTAACGGTGCTGGGGTTTGAACCCAGGGTCTACACCTTGAGCCACTCCACCAACCCTTTTTTGTGATGGGTTTTATGAGATAGGGTCCCATGGACTATTTGCCAGGCTGGCTTCGAACTAGGCTCCTCATGATCTTTGCCTCCTGAGTAGCTAGGATTACAGGTATGTGCCACGCATCCGGCTATGTGTTTTCCTTGTATGGCTCTTTCAGTTTATTATATGAATCAGCTACACTAGTCACAGTTCAACTTAAACAAGGGTATTGCTTTTAAATTGTTTATCTGGGTTTGAGGATAGGACAGGTGATGGGGAGTTAGAGGTTCCTGGAGCACAGAGAATGAAGAAGCTCCATGGCTAGGTCCAATAGTTTCCCGATAGACTAATCCAACTCACTTCTCCTTGACTTCGTAGTTACGATTGTTTGAGGTTATGTAAATATTTTCATTTGTTCAACATTGTAATTTTTCTTTTCCATGTTCATATTCTCACAATTAGTGAATGGGCCTAAAAAGAAATAAATAAATTGTTGCTGCTTCCTTTTCTGGAGTATATACCTAGTGTTGTCCTAGTGAGAAGCAGTTAATTGCAAATAAATTGCCACTTGGAATCTCTGACCCTTAAAATCCACTGCTTGTTTATTCTTTTCCAGTGTATCTTGTTGCCTATGGCATGCCTCACAAAAAATTACAGTGAATGTATCCTATTTCAGTACCAGTAAACTTAAACGTTGTGCTGTCTATCACAAAGTGGAAAGATATTTATGTTACATCATTTTATTCACATTAGATAATTCATTCCTCAGTACAATTCTATAAAGAAGATATTCTTACTAGTCCCATTTTGTATGTGAGGAAACAGAAGCTTACAGAGGTTAACAATTTGCTTAAGGCTACAAGATAAGGGAAGCTGGAATCATACCCAGCTCTATCAGCCTTGGGAGTTTAGACCTTTAAATGTTACATATTATCTGTCTAGCCCTGGAGGTAGTGAAAATCTAATTAAGAAAAAACATAAAGAACATGGAACTATTAGTAAACAACTGCAACGCATTGTGTAAAACAGTTACATGGTAATAAATAGCCATTCTAGTTTCTATTCAGATTTTTTTTAAAAATTACATGTACTGGGCAATAGAGCACATCTAACAAGACACTGAAGAAAAGGAAAGTATTGTAAGTTCAAAATATGGGTTTCCTGTATAACTGAGTAGCTGGAAGTTATGTAGAGGTCAGCAATGAACTTTAAGTGTTGTTAGTGAGTTTACTCACTATATCCATTGATCCTTAATCTCTGCCTCCCCCAAGGCGCTTTCTTTCTCTATGCGATACTGAGACCTAAGCATTCGATCTTCAAATTCTTCAGGATGAACCCAGGGCCTTGGCATGAGAAATAGGCGCTCTACCACTGAGCTACCTCCCGGGGCCTCATGTGAATGTTTTTAAGAGAAACAAGCAGTCTTTCTCAAATAAGATTTTGACGTTCCTACCCCTTTCTACAAGTCTTAGTTTTTTTCCTTTTTCCCTTTCTTTTTCATTTTAAACTAATCCTTGATAAAGTCTACCTTGTTGAACTTTGCTGTTCTATACAACAAAGAAGGTTATCTGGAGACGATCTGGGTCTAACACAAGAGCTCACCCTAATGTCTTTAGGTATCATTGGGCAATTGCAAAGTCCACTTTCCTGATCCCACTCAACCAGTTCCCAAACTTCACTTGAAATGCCTTTTCTGGACCATTCTTCAGGTTGTGATCTGAGCTACTCTGAGGCTGTCAGATTCTCTGTTATCTCTCTTTCCCTTAAGTCTATCAGCTTAGTTTCCTGTGCACTCTTGTATTATTTGCTTACTTAAATTTTAAGTCAAAACAAAAAACATGATCTATTTTACTTCTCTTCAGAACCTGACATTCTCTTGCAGACAGTTGCACCTAGATTCCAGCTAAAGAGAACAAACGAAGAGTCTTCAGAAAGAGCTGCTTCTCCTTGTTTAGGTATGAGTTTGACTAGTTTTTATTTTTCTTCATTGGTAGTACTGAGATTTCAACTCAGGGCCTTGTGCTTCTTAGGCAGGAGCTCTACCACATGGGCTGTACTCCCAGCCCTTTTTATTTTAGTTATTTTCAGATAAGGTCTTGTGCTTTTGCCTGGGTCTTGTTTTTGTCTGGACCACAATCCTCCATTTATACCTCCCTCTAATTGGGATGCCAGCCATGAACCACCAGGCCTGGCTTATTTGTTGCAATGAGGTCTTACCAGCTTTTTGCCATGGCTGGCCTTGAAGGGTGATCTTTCAAATCTCTACCTCCTGAGTAACTGGGATTATAGGCACAAGCCACCAGGCTCAGCATAGAGTACAATTAGATTTGTATAGATTGAATTACTGCCAAGAAAAGAGATATTTTGGAGCAATGGCCTCGTTTTTACAAAAGAAATTATTTCTATAATTTCCTAGGTAGACAAATTTGCTTAAAGTTCAATGCTAAAGACTAGACATCAAGTCTCTTGTTTCTAAGCTTTCCAATTGCTAGTTTTCATCCATTCAAACATTGTACCTTGGAATAAGTTTTTATTTATTCATACTGAACTTGAAATAGTGATATGATTAGTAGTTTTTTATATTTTAAATTGTAATACTTACAGCAAAAATAAGGGGTAAGTATTTATAGATATTATTATCAGGCTTTGTTTCTTTAAAAACTATACCTACGTAAAGCTACTATTCTGTGGAAAAAAATGATTAAACTAAGACAAAATGAAAAGTGAAAAGAGAGTAGCACTTCCTTTTGAAGTGAAAAGAAATCCCTTGGTCCAACCAGAGAGTGCTGACTTGGAAAAATTGGTAGTTTGACACTGTGGAAGAAGTAAAATTGTCATGAACAAAGGTGAGGAGAGATTATATTTGTCAAAGGATTCCTTCTGGATGAACTGTCTGAGGGTTGTGGCATGTCATGTCCTGTCTTGGAGAGTTAATGACTGGTAATGTTGGAGGAATAGGTCTTTTGTCAGATCATTAGAGCAGTCCCAGTTACAACTGTCTGCCTCAGATAAGGGGCCAAAATACTTCAGGTGAAACAACTCAATCTGATCCCCTTTTCCCTGAATGGGAGGAGCAAAGATTTTACCTTGAAGGCACTAGGGAGAGCCCGAGGGCAAGAGCACAGAGCTGCCTTTGGTCCCCAGGAAATGAGCTGGGGAATTTGCTTGACCTCCGATTCTGCACAACTATTTGGCTGTATTTTGGCCACCTTGCTCTTCTCTGAACACAGTTAATTTGTAATTTTCTCTTCTTAGTTAAGAATTCTGGAAAAGTAAGAAGACAAATTAAATTTGAAAACTGAATGAAGCTGTATGAACAGTGTCATTGCTCTTGAATTAAATAAAATCTTTCTCCTTAAAAGAAAGGACATAATATTTCAAAGTTTAAGTATCTCAAGAATGTCAGGAAAGCAATAGAAAGATTTTTCCATTTCCAGAGCACCTGAAGAAAAATTTAAGACTTAAGTACATTAAGGAGCATTGGTTTTTCTCCACCTGTTACTGCATCCTACTTTTTTGTTCTAAGTCTAGATCTCATCCATTGTTAACAAGAAAACAAAAGCAGCAGCAACAACAAAAAAGACCAATGGGTATTACTAGGGTAAAAATAAAAATTCTCTTAAACTGTATGTTAATAGCTAATTTTCAAGATAGTTTTCTCTGGTTTAAAATAATAAAATTTAGAATAAGATAGTGCCTTTTCACCATGCAGCTCATGATAGGTGTTCAGTAGATGTTAGTATTTTTCCATTACTTTTGTTAAAAATAATGAGCATCCTTTATGACAAATGTAAAGCAGGTCAACTATAGAAATTTGGAAAAATTCTAAAAAGCAGACATAAAAAAAATCACTTAAACTTCTGCCATCCAAAAGTATACATTTATAGTCCTGTCCCTGGGAACTGGGTTCCCCACTAGGGACTGTGGACCCCCCCCCACCCGGGGTGAAGATGTTCCCTCTGGGTACTCCACATCTCTCTCTCTCCTGAGGACCTGATATTTCAGGGATGCCTGCCAGATCTCTCCTCAGGTCAGGCCTCACCATGAGAGTTGGACCATCCAAAATTCCTTCAGACTCCCCATTGGGATGTCTTCTGGCCAATCTTGATTGGCCTCATGCCTGTTCTTAAGCCCCCAAAGCTCATTTTTCTCTGTAATCAGGCCTGGCCCCAATATCCATTAGACAATGCTTCCAAATGGCCACTTAATTGCACTTTCAATCCCAATATTTTAGGGATTTATACAATTTCTGTGAACATGCTGGTAAATGGAAGGAACTTCCCTAGGCCCAATCCTTTTTCTATCTCCACACCAACCCCTCCCACCATGCCGTACTTCCTGTTCCCCTGTGCAGATTCTATTAGCCTCTAAACCAGCTTCTAAATGAACCAAATCCTCTCCCAAACCTCCTCCTTCCCCATGTAAGCAGACTTCTTAAGCTGCTCACACTGCTTGTTTCTTCCTACCTTCCTGAGGGAATTTCCCATCATGGTGTCAAGCCACTCTTTGCCAACTCTGGCCTCAAGGCGATTCCAGCTCTGGGAGAGTTTATGCTCCCTCCCTGTGGGCTGAGACCAAGCCCCGGGTTTATTTGGGGATGCCTCATGCTACATTGGCGGAGTCCTGTTTGATTATGGCATCTGATGACTGCTTCCCCTCCCCCCATCCCTGCCATCTAATGCCCTTTTTTCCTGAGACAGCAACCCAGAGAGTGGAGGTTTCATGTTGCTGAAAGTTTTCCAGTACCAGTCAATGGGAGCAACCTAGAGGCACAGGTGATAGCTAATCCCTCAGGTGTGTGTCATGACTCCAGGGTCTCCCTTACCTAAGATATCAGGACACCTTTTCTGCTTCCTCCATGGTCTCACCATGTATCCTTTGTCTCTGTCTGCCTTCCCCTCCCTAGGCTTATTGGGACCCCACCTCCCATGAAAAGCTTACAGCATAGTATCTTATGACTTAAGTCATTCCAACTAGTTTGTCAGGGGAGGAGGGAAAGCAAATAGGCACACTCATGCACAGCGGGAATGCCTGCCATAGCTAAGAGAATCAGGCCAATCCAACACACATCCTAGGCCACCAGCTGCACATGGCGGTGGCTGCGGCCTGCCACCACTTCCCCTAGAATAAAGTGCATGCAGAGTACACAGGAAGGGGGGAGGGGTGACAGGGCTCAGGATCAAGCCTAGGCAACAGGCTCCCTTGTGTGTGGAGGGAGTGTCGCCTTGCACAAACCCTGCTCCTAGCCCCACCTCACGCCTCAGGGCATCAGACCCAGCCCTTGTAAGCCAACTGTTAGCTCAAGGTTATAGTTCCAGAAATAGCAAAATAAACATTACTGTGGTCTCTAAACTTCTCATTTAAAATTTTCTATACTTTCAGTCTCAGCATAAATTTTTCCCTCCAAATATTAACATTAGTTGCCCTGTATGGTACTGTTATTGGCCTGAGATGCCCTCTGAATGCCCTTCTCTAACTTTACAGACAATTTGTTCCTTTGATAAAAAAGTAGGCTTTATTAAAGAGGCTGCCTGCTGTTAGCTAAAAGACAGGATCCAAACGTTTTCTTCTTTCTAGATGGGACCTGCATCTTCCAGTCTTCTGGCTTGTAGATGTTGGAAGCTTTGTACTGAGGTCGGCCTCAGTATGCCTTGGGTGACCAAGAGAAGTGGCCTTCACAGGGTTCCTTAAATTACAATACTATACTCCAATTAGACCTTTTCTATAAAAGGGAAAAAAGTAGACTGAGGTCCCCTATACAAATTTTCTTTCATCTCAGATTGGCTCCACAATTGCTATTTAGATACTCAAATGCTGGCCATCTTTACCCTACCTTCTAAGCCACCCCAATATTCAGAACCTCCTAATGGGTACTTGCCCCTTCAATAGGTAATGGTAGGAAGAGGGTGAATCTATGTCCCCTTCCAGCTATCAGATCTAAGGGAAATTAAAAAATATCTGGACAGCTATACTGATGCCCAGACAAATACATTCAAGCCTTTATCTCTGTGATCCAAACCTTTCAATTGACATGAAAGGATATTATGCTTCTATTAGACCAGACTCTTGTCTCATTAGAAATGCAGTGGGTTCTGGCCCAGGCCACTCAGGTTGGAAATGATTACCGTTTACAATGAGCCCCAATACTAATGGCACCTGGAAATGAGGGAATAAATCCACCTACCTACAGGGGTACAGGCAGTCCCCTTGACAGATCCACACCAAAAGGGACTGATGATATGGCTCAAGCAGTAGAGTGCTGCTTTGCAGGCAAAAAGTCCTGAGTTCAAGTCTCAGTACAGCCAAAGGAAAAAAATATATATATACATATGTATATTTGGGAGTAAGGACATAGCTCAGTGGGAGAATGTCTGCCCAGCATGTGTAAGGCCCTGGGTTCAATTCCCCAGCATTGCTAAATCAAAAAAAAAAATTGTAAGGAAGATAAGTGGTATTAATGTCACTTCAGCCATCTCATACTGGAAGAAAGTAGTTTAACCTAGACCACATCCCTCATTCTTCAAGTGAGAAACTGAGGACCAGAATGGTTCAGATACCTGCTCTCCAGAGTGTCAGGTATCAACAGCAACACCCTGAAGAAAATTCCCTTACCTTTCTGCAGCATCTTAAGGATGCTATCAGAAAGCATACCACAATGGACCCAGAGTCACAGGTGAGAGAGATTCTTCTCAAAGATAAATTTCTAACAGTCAGCCCCAGATATTTGTAGAAAACTCAGTCTGTGGCTGAAGGAGAAAAGCCACTGGACCAAGTAACACAGCTAGCCATGTCTGTATGGATAGCTATGTCTGTATGTCCGGGACATTACTAACAGGAGAGAAAAAGATAAGAAACTCCATGGCCTCACTGCTGCTGTCAGAGAGGGCCCCACCTGACTGGGGCCTGCATCCTGAACTTGCTACCATGGTGGATAGGAGGGGCACTTCTGCAGAAGATGCTCAAAAGGAGGGACAGCATGGGAGACAGACTCACCCCTAACTGAGACCCTGCCCTCTCTGCAAAGGTAACCACTGGAGGTCTAAATGCCCCTGCCTCCAGATGGAAGGTGAGGTGCCAGCCCCCTGTCCACACTCCAGTTCTTGACATCAGTGTTAAGGAGCCTCGGGGTAGCCATGATGGCAGAAAAACAAAAGGTCATTTTCCAGCTAGACAGTGGAGCTCATTTCTCTGTCTTACCACTCTCTCCTGGTCCCTGGTCCAATGACAAAAGTTATCATTTGGGGCAAATCTGGCCAGCTCCTAGAGCACTAGCTTACCCGGGAGACCTCTTCTGTCACTCTTTCCTCATAGTTTCTGAAAGTCCAGTGACTCTGCTGGGATGGGATTTACTATTTCAACTAAAAGCTCAAATTCTTCTTCCCCAGGCAGCTATCTCTGCTGCCCCCTCCTTCAAGAACAAATAGATTCCACAGTATGGACTGATGAGATGAGTGTAGGGTGAGCTAGGATGGCCCTCCCTATTCAAATAAAACTCAAAAATCCCTCACAATTTCCACACCCAAAACAATATCCCTTCAAGCCTGAGGAAAGATGAGGCCTTATGCCTATCATAAACGCCTTAGAATAGCAAGGACTACTAATTAGTTACTTCAGCCCCTATAATAAATCTAAAATTCTTATAAAAGTTAATTTTAAAATACAAGTTACAAAGTAAACAACTGGAAAGGATATAGATAAGTAATGAATGTATTTTTTGAAAAGTTAAAGGAAAAAGGAATGGCTTTTTGGATGAGAAAGGATTTTGTAAAGAAGGGTTTGTCCTAAAGATTGTTTCAAATAGGATAGATAAGGACAAACCATCAAAGGGTTTAGTATGTTGTATGAAGGTCTGAGTAAGTTTTAAAAGTGTATAATAATAAGCTTTGGTGTGTAATAAAGTTAAAGTTGAGTATAATCTAAGAGTTGCCTAAAAGATTTTTAGGGTCATGTCAAACTAAAATAAAATTCTCTATGTCTATAAAATAACAAGGTTATCTTAATATTGTTCTGCTCTGAATAACATCTACAAAATCCATTACAGAGAAAGATTTTACCAAAGAAATTATTTATGTTTTCTGCTGAGCTTGTCAAGCTTTAAGTACTACTAAATCAGAGTTCATTTACATATTTGCTTATGTGTCTTAAATGACCACCTTGTAACAGTGTTATGTCTATACTTTATCTAAATATGGTACAAACATTTACAAAGTTATATAAAAATGAGCTAGAGCTCTCTTTCATCCATGAGTGTTACACTTTACCTAAATCCTGACAGCCCTTCCCTCCCACAGGTCACCTACCTAGGTGTGGCCTTAAAGGGACAGACTCACTCCCTGAGTCATGAGTGCATCAACCCAATCTTCCGTTTCCCTCTCCCCCATACCATAAGGCAGTTTACAGCTTTCTTGGGAGTTATAGGATTTTGCAGAATTTAGATCCCTAGGTATGCAGTCCCTTAGCAGACACCTTTTTATGTTCCTCCTAATATTCCTATTTGGGTCTTAAATAATGTATGGCCACCCATTTCTCTTAGAAAACTTGCCTCCAACAGACTCTGCTCCTCTGGATGACTACCTACCTTATCTTAACCTTCTCAGGGAACTTCTCAGAGAGCATGCAGACCAGATCCTGCCCCACCCTATTAAAATTTCTGTTAAACCAGGGGATCTTGTTCTCCTAAAGGATCTTCTACCCTCTCCATTGGGACTTTGATGGACCAGCCCTCATCTGGTCATTCTCACAACACCCACTGCTGTCAAGCTCAATGAGATCCCCCAGTGGCGGCACCTCTCAAAGAACAGTTAAAAAAAAATGGAGAAGGGAATTGGAGGACCCTTGAAATTGTCTAGGGAACAACATTTCACAGTGGTTCTCCTGGCTAATGCCCATCCTAATGCCTATGTTTCTTGCTCTCCTATTCTTAAACTTCCTCCCTTGTATTATACTACATGTCTGCTATGGCTAATCAAAAGTTTAACCAGTTGTACCTCCAGGGATATCAACCTACCAGGATGCAGGAGTCTGAGGATCTTGCCCCATACAATGCCCCCTGCCAGCAGGAATCAGCTAAAGAGACCAATGCTTCACCCCAATTCCTGATCCTAAGCCCCTACCCTCATCATTATTAAAGAAAAAATGGGGGAATGATAGAACAATAATGTCGCCATTTATAAATCTGTGGCCATTTTATCCTCAGACCTCACTTGAGAAACTTCCAAGGACAGCCCTGCCTTAACAGAAATTCCCATGCGGTAAGACAGCCCCACCCCTACCAGAGACTACCTTGCATATGCTAACTTCCCTAACCTCCCCCTTCTATAAAAGCCATGTCTCGCCCAGAGTCTGGGCTGCGCCATCTTTCCCCAGCCAGCCTGGCAGTTCGAACCTGCCATTAAACTTTGCTCTTGGATGTGAGACTTTCTTTGTGAGCGGCCTTTTTCCTAACAGTCACTATGCACAAATACTGCAAGCAGTTATGTTTGGATGATGGAATTTGGTACTTTTATTTTTAGAATATTCATTCTTTTCATGTATATATGGTATGCTCAATATGTTGGTTGAGTCAAAAAAGTTTTCATTTTAATTTTCAAAGACTGTAGTCTTCTAAAGTATGTTCTTTGATCAAAATTAAAATAATTTTATTTTCAAATATTTGAAATTAACATTATACTAACTGGTGTGTCAACAAATAAAAAAGTAACAAAAAAGAAATGATAATGAAAGTTAGGAAATATTTCAAGCTGAATATAATGAAAATATACATATCAAACTTTATGGGGCATTTGACCTTTATCCAACTGCTCAACTCACCCCTTGAGGTGTACTTTTGGTTTCCTAATAAATCACTCTTTACTATCTTCTAATTTTATAAGGTTTTTTTGCTGTACCTGGGCACTGTCTTAATCTTAGACACTGTAGTTAAGGACTAAGGAACATCTGGAACACCCCAAAACACTGGTGAAATTTTGTTACCATAATTCATATCTGCTAGAGGAAGCACAACTCCTAACAATACAACCTGAGCAATGTTTTGAGACTCCCCCTATAGGACAGGCAGGATTAAATTTAAAAATGGACTTCAGGTCACCTTCAATTCTTTAAACAGGTGGACTCCTGGGTAAACTTCTGTGATGAGGGGCTGCAGAACACCTTCTTGCCCATAGATGTGATAGCTGCTTTATTTCATGACAACTATAGTCCTGTTGGTCCAACAGTGGAAGAGCATGTTCTCAGCAGTCATCTCTGCCTGAGCCTAATCAATTCTCTTGTGTTCTGACAGAGAACAAGACTCTGTAGCTCCTATCAGCAGGAAGCAGACAGATTGGTATTGCCCCCATACCTCTGAAAGATTTCAGGATTCTGAGCTCTTGAGGAGGTGTATAGGTAAGCATGAGCAGGAGTGGGAAATGCCCCTGGCTACAAGACTCCATTCTAAAACCTCCAGATGGCTTACACCCTGGGCCAATGATTAAGATAATGACCTTATGTTCTCCTTATGGAGCTCACTTCCCATATGAAGGTTAAATCAGGAAGGGCAAGGAATATCAATGGGACAGAGAGAGGATCAGACAGGAAGGGCAGAGGATGAAAGACACAGGTGTATGCCTTCCCACATCCAGGCAGCATCTGCTCAGTGGCCAAACCATTTGGGGAGGGCAACAACAGGAGGGCCCTCAGTTTCATGCCATTTTGTAATCCCACACTACAGGATAAAAGCCCAAGTCCCAACAGCCTCCAGGCATTTGGCCCTTATCCAACTGCCTACCTTACCCCTTAAGGTGTACTCTCTTTGTTTAGGAGGTCTACTCTCATTCAAATGCCCAACTCATATCTTGAGGTTTACTTTTGCTTTCCTAATAAATCTTTACTATCTTCTTAAAGAAGAACATTTTAGAGGATTCAACTAAAAGTGTGTTTAGGAAAAAGTTATAATTCTAAATGCATATATTAGAAACAGCAACTTAAGTCTTTATATTAAGAAGCTAAAAAAAAGAAAAGCAAAATAAACTCAAAATAAATGGAAAGGAAAATAATAATGTAATGTGATCAAGAAAAACAAAAAGTTAACAAAGTCAAAAATCATTCTTTGAAAAGGTTAACAATAGTGATAAACTCCCTAGCTAGACAGAGAGAAACACAAGTTATCATTGTCAGGAATAAAGGAGGGTATACAGCACAGATTCTAAAGACATTAAGTGAATAATAAGGGAATATTAATATCTTTATGCAAAAAGATGAGGTGCACAAATTCTTTGAAAAATATAACATACTAAGCTGGCAAAAAATGAAACAGACTACTTAAATAGACCTTTAATTTAAAAAAATTAGAAGTTTTTTGTTGTTGTTGTTGCGGTACTGGGGCTTGAACTTAGGGCCCTCACTTTGAGTCATTCCACCAGCCCTATTTTTTTTTTTTTTTGAAGGGTTTTTCGAGATAGGGTCTCTTGAACTATTTGCCCAGGCTGGTTTCAAACCACCATCCTCCTGATCTCTGCCTCCTGAGTAGCTAGGATTACAGGCGTAAACCACCAGTGCCTGGCAAAATTAGAAGTTTTTAATTAAAAAATTTCCCCACAAAGAAAGGTCTACTTTCAAATGGTTTCATTGGTGAATGCTAACATATATTTTAAAAAGAAATAATACTTAATAATAATACTTAATAATATTTAAACTCTTAGAAAATGTGGCAGAAAGAAGCACTTCCCAATAAATAAAACAAATGATGCTGTTTTAAAAGCAGGACAATAAACTGAGAAAACAGTTGAGCCTATAACAGATCAGGAGAGCATCTTTTCTAGTTTATAGAAAAACAACAGGAGAATGTACAAAGAGTTGGCTGCATGGTTATAATAGTTCTGCATTCTTTGGGATGTTAAAAGATAACCTAATTATTATTTTCTTTTCTTTCATAATGTGAATAAATAATACCTGTATACAGTAAAGAAAGCAAGCAACAAAAATAATAATAAAAGCCTCAAAAGTGACAAGAATGTAGACAATGAAGGGAAAATTCCCTCTCCCTTTCATATCCTATCTTCTAGTCCCAGTGTCCTTTCCCCAGAGGCACCCAGTTTTCAAACTCTTTTTAATCTTTACAGTTAAATTCTCTGCATACATAGCTATATGTGTGACATTGGGGGAACCTAACTTGAACTATACTCAACTAGAAAATAGTGTGTAGATTAGTCTTCCAATCATCAAGAATGTAAAATGAGAAAGAAAAGAAATGCACAAGGATAAATACTATAGGATTGTGCCAGGTAATTAACTAATAAAAACATAATTTTATTTTTCTTGATTCTGTTGTGTTTGTGGAAATATTATTTAAAATTATTTCTTATTTTTAAGTAAAATTTTATTTCTTTGCCCCTACCTTTTTTTGGCAAGTGCTTTACCACTGAGCTATACTCCAGCCCCTCTTACCCAAATTTTATTTTTATTTATTTATTTAGTACGTACTGGGATTTGAACATAGGGCTTCATGCTTGCTAGGCAGGTGCTCTATTATATGAGCCATGCCTCCAGTCTTTACCCAATTTTTAAATTTTGAATTTAAAATTATTTAAAAGAGAATCCCCAAAATTGCATATGCTTTACGCTATACAGAATTGGATCTTCCCCTGTTCAAGTCGTTGGCAGTTTTGTAGTCCTGCATGTTCATGTAGTTAATGAATTTTTGTGTTGTACTTTCAATATAGTAGCCACTGTGGTAGATGCTGAAAATATATTAGTAAAGATGGATAGAATTCCTACCCTCATAGACTTTATAGGGTTTCCCTAGATTCACCAAAACAGAAACTCTAGGGAATAGGAGAAAATTAAAATTGCCCCACATAATCCTTATAGCCAAGCAAGTATGGAGCTTGAAGGTTCAATTCCACCTTTGCCCTGATGTGGTTCCTGATTCAATTCTCACTGTAGTCAAAGACATAACTATAGGTCTGCAGATTAGATGATATCTTATAAACTGATATGAGTTCTTAGTTTCTAGACTATTATAAATTTTCCTATTTATGCTTATGATTTTATTCAATAGATATGACAACTTAATTAAAAGCATTTGCTGAAAGTATAATTGATGCTGAAATATAAAATGGAATCTAATTTTAACACATAATTTATGCTTGTGGTAGATGATCTCTAAAGACTATTCCTATTGTTTTTTCTGATTTTTAGTGTACGCTGATCATACTATTAAGAATTGGATTCTAAAACAGGTGCAGTGGCTTACACTCATAATTCCAGCTACTTGGAAAGTAGAGATAGGGAGGATGGAGGTAACTGACCAACCATGCCAAAAAGTTTATGAGACTCCTGTCTCAATCAATAAAAAGCTAGACTTGGGGCTGGGGGCATGACTCAATTGGTAGAGTGCCTGCCTAGCAAGGGCAAAGTCCTGAGTTTAAATCCCAATACCAAGAAAAGAAGGAAGAAGAAAGGAGGGAGGAAGTGAGGGAGAAAAAGGGAGAGGGAAGGAGGGAGGAAGGAAAGAAGGAAAAAAGGAAGGAAGGGGAGAGAAAGGGAAGAAAAGGAAAATAAAGGAAAGGAAGGAAGGGCTGGTCCAGGTATAACCATGAGACCCTATTCAAAAAATAACTAAAAGCAAAAAGGGCTGGGAGCGTGGTAACTCAAGTGGTAGAGTACCTATCTGGCAAGCACAAGGCCCTGTGTCCAAACCCCAATACTAAAACAAAGAAGATGGACTCTAAATTCCCTTCCCATTAAAAAAATCTGGTCAGACCAACAGAATCTAACCTGTAGAATTTAGCAGAACTGATGTCCTGGGACTTACTGTAAGAAGCTTTGCAGTTTCTATGTTTCATATTGGAATGCTAGACAGAACACTGTCTCAGAAATCTAACCACATTGAGTCCATCATACATGAAAAGATCCAAGCTATCCATATGGAGAAGTCACAGGAGAAAGACATTCCTAGAAACACCCAGCTGTTCCCTGGAGGCATCAGGCAGACAAATTAAGAATTCTTGGCTACCCAGCACTAGCAGACATTTGATTGCACCCATGTGAGAGACTGTAAGGGAGACCAATTTACAAGAACATGAAAAATATTAATTAGCTTGTTTTTAAGCCACTACATTTTAGGCAATAGATGGACATCTGGAACAGACCATAAGAAACAATTTTTAATATGACATAGCTTTTATCAAAACAAACAAAGTGAAGAACCATGGGAATATGCAGGAGAGGCATTTATTCCAGCATGAGCAGAAATATCATGTCTCTAGGGAAGTTTGACAAAGAAATTAAGAATGAATAAAGGGACATAGATAGGTTCTTCAGTTCCTGAATTGATTACTATTAAACTGAGTAACTCTTGACAGATTCTCATCAGGGCTCAAGCCTTGTCTCTTGAATCACTAATTCCTTGTTGTATGGTACCCAGAACCAAAATTATTTCCCCTGCCCTACATTGGAAATTTTCATTGCTATAGTTCACCTATTTGATTAAGCCTCTTGGATCATGACATCATCCTGAATTTGCTAGGCCCTCTGATTTAAATTGCTGCTACTCTCTTTGGGGACAATTCTTACAGCTAAGATTACTTCCCAGATCCAGTCTGCCATTTTCAAGCTTTCTCCCTGACAACTGTTGGGTTTCCTCAATGCCTTACAAGAGAGCCTTCATAATACTGTGCAGTTGCAAAGAATTTGTGTTAGTATAGAAAGAGGGTTTAGAGTAAACTAAACTACTTCTCCAAGTCTCATTTTAAAAACTGTAATATGAAGAAGTTAGAGAATTTCTGGGCCCTAAAGTTTAATGTGCTAAAAGTGATCCTGATCAATGATTTAAATATACTCATAAGTTCAGATCAAGATGATGAAGGGAGCTCAACAAACTGTTCATCACTCCAGAAAAAAATCATCAGAAAAAAATTAAAAACAAGCAAATCTTATGACTTTACTTAAAGATAAGAATATACCTTATTCACAGACCAGAAATTTTAAGGTATCTATGAAGCACAAAAGATGAAGACTGGCAGAATCTGGTTAATACTTAAAATAGAGTTGGTAGAGTGACCCAAGTGTTTGAGTGCCTTCCTGTTAGACAAGAGGCCCTGAGTTCAATCCCATGACCACCAGAGAGAGAGAGAGAGAGAGAGAGAGAGAGAGAGAGCCTTGAATAAAATTGTGAGTTGCTTTGGAGCTTTATATTCATTCATTCATTCATGATTCAGATAATACAAGCAAAGTACCTTCCAGATGTCAAACATGGTTTTAAGTACTGAGAATAAAATGGTGAATTAAACATAGTCCCTACTTTTATGGAGTTTTCAATCTGATAAGGAAAATAGATAAGAAACAAATAAATAGATTATATATGTCTGATAATGACAAGTAGCATGAAAAATAAAGTAGTGTAAGCTAAGGCTATACTCATGTAGTATAAAGTGGGTTCAGAGGGTGCTATTTTCCATAGGATGGTCAGAGAAAGTCTCTCTGAGGATGTGACATCTGAAAAGAGACATGAAATAAGTATGTGACCATGTCATCTGGGGAAGAATATTTCAGGCAGAGTGAAGATGAAGTGTAAAGACCCTGAAACTGGATTGTATGCTGAGATGAGAACACGAGGAAGTCTCAGTGGCTAACGTGAAGTGAGCACTGAGATAATTGAGGTTGGAGATGGATGCACAGAGGAGAGGTCAGGCAAAGTTTTATAGGCAGGTCATGGTAAAGATTTAGAATTTTGTTTTAAATGTGATGAGATGTCACAAGAGAGTTTTAAGTGATGATACGATTTGATTTGCATTTCAAAAAGCAATCACTCTTGCTTCTGTATAGCAAATAGAGAATATGATAAAGGAATAGAGTGGGTACAAATGGAAGCAGGAAAAACAGGCACAGGGATGGTCCAGGAAGAGATAGTGATGGTTTGCTCTAGGGTGGTGGCCATGGAAATTGTGTGAAAAATAAAAATAAAAACAAACAGAAAACCACTGGAACACATGGAGGCAAATCTAAATAAAATCTAAATCTGAAATAAAATTCCAGATTATTACCTGAAGTGATACAGGACAGTAGTAGGAGAAAAGGAGTAGAAGGAAGTGAAATTAATCAGGAACGGGAAGCAGATGCTACTTAAGTCTAGGCATTAAGAGAAAATACATGTGAAATGCGAGTTAAAATGTAAACATCAATGAGCAGAATAAAATAAAATGTGTAATTTCTAAACTACTAAGACAAGAAAGAAAGCAACCTGATTAAGTTCATAAAAGGCAAAAAAAAAAGAGGAAAAAAGTAGTAAATAATATAAAATTTCAGGAATAAATCCAATCACATACATGTAAATAAATAAGTTCCTCTAATAAAATAAAGCCACCATCTAACTAGGCTTAAATAATCCTACTATAGCTTTTTTAAAGAGGGAAGGAAAATGGACTTAAAATTATGTTGGAACACAATATCAGAACCACCAGGAAATGCATTGCTAAAATTCCCTTGAAAAGGCAGTCTGTTAGAATCAGGGTTAGACTTTGGGAACAGGAATTTCTTTTTTTCAGGACCCTAAAAAGTTAAGCAGAAATGTCTGGTATGTCTGGACACTAACACTCGTGATGGCTTCTGCAGGAAGAAATGGGATACTAAAGACCAGAGAAAGAGGGTTCTTTACTTTTATTCTTCACATTCTTTGTTTCTTTTTTTTCTTTCTTTCTTTCCTTCCTTCCTTCTTTCCTTCCTGCCTTCCTTCCTTCCTTCGTTCCTTCCTTCCTTCCTTCGTTCCTTCCTTCCTTCCTTCCTTCCTTCCTCCCTCCCTTCTTTCCTTCCTTTCTTTCTGCTGTACTGGGGTTTGAACTCAGGGTCTCACTCTTGGCAGGCAGGTACTCTACCACTTAAGCCACAATGTCAGCCCTAGGCAATATTTTCTTTTTCTTTTCTCTTCTTTTTGGCAATGTTTTCTTTAAAATAAGAACACTAATCACAAAACAAGAGACTGATAAAGGCCTTCTTCCCTTGGAATAGTCTTTTCATTCCTACTTCTGATCTTTATCAGGGCTGAGCTAATTACACATAAAGGAGATGGTGGTAGTGACAGTAAATAGGTAGCAGAAGCGGTAGTGGCCCCTGCCTTTGTGACAGCAATAGCAGCAGGAGTACCAGTGAAAAGGTAACTGAAGAGTTCCAGAGAGTCCCTAGGGATAGAAATGTCAGAGCAGATGTGGCAGAGATAAAGAAGGATGATAGAAGTATAGAAAAGGTAAAAGCCAGGTGGACAGTTAAGATGGTAGTGGGTAGAAACCTGTAACAATGAGGGACTGCAGGCCCTTGCTACTGGAAGTGTTCCAACGAGCTGACAAGTACTAAGGGCCAATGGTTCCCACTTCCCAGAGCTGTGGCACTAGCCATTGTTAGGAACTGAGGATCCTGACACCCAGGACATGGGAGCTATAACACTAGCTGGTGCTGACCGCTACTACTGCTAGTTGCTGTAAAGAACCAAGGAATACTGTACTTGCTGAATGCCAGGACACTGGCAATCAAAGCCCAGAGCAAGAAGCCCTGACCTAAGCACCAAGAGCCATAAGCGTCCAGTTTTCAAGACTTGAAGCTATAAACCTCTGAGTCTGTCAGCTGAGTCCATAAGCCTTTGGCACCCAAGGGCTCAGGACTGCCAACATTAGAAAAGTTACTTCTTGCTTATTAGCAATTTCCATACAGGTAGAGCAAAAAGGACCCTAGCCAGCTGATTGGTAACATTATGGTCAGAAAAAAACTAATCACTTGTATATTTAAGAAAGTGAAGTTGCTTTCACTTTCTTCATGTTCTCAGCCTGATGAGGAATTGACTCTCCAATTTTATCTGAGTGTCCCTTTTATTATATTTTATCATATCACATTCTATTTTTCTATTATAGATCCTCAGACCAGGAAAAAAAATTCTTTTTTTCCCCTTTTTTCTTCATGCTCATTGCACATTGAAATCACTCTTTTCTATGGCTAGCGTGTTCTCTCTAGCCTCTCTTCAAATGTAATCTGTGCTCCTCCAATCTTTCCTGTCTACAGCACCTTTAACAATGAACATCAGAACTTTCAGGAGCTAAGGTTACCTCTTTGTCTCTATGCTTCCAGAATTCACTTTCAAGAAAAGGATTTGATAGAGAATTTACTTTTTTAAACATGTAACTACTTAAAGGAATTATCTTTTTTAAATCTTTCAAATCATCATTTAAAATAAATTTCTAATGGTAAAATTGTAAAGTCTGACAAAATGGTAGAAAGATGGTGGTTGGATTTTTAGGTTAGTACCTTTTCTTATTCCCTTATAGCTATAACACATGAGCTCTTTTCCTGTAAAGGTAGTTCTGTTTTCAACAGACTACAAAGTATAGCTATCTGATCTTCCCTTAGTCCCATGTAACTTTGATCTATTTTCTTTCACAGGTATCTTCTTCTCAAAGAGCCAGGAGGAACTGGCAAAGAGTTGAAAAGAGATCTTTTTTCTTTCACCCAGACTGAAATGACCTAAGTTGCAAGACTAGGTAATCTCAGTTTCTCTGGAAAGTACAAAGTGTTTTTCTTGCTATAGCATCAGTAATACAACCAAAAACAACCCTTCAGTCTATGACCTATTGCCTAAATCAATAGCAGTTTACAATGGACCTGCCTATAGGTAGGAACCCTGAATATAATAAAATGCCAGCACCTACAACTTCTCTAAGAAGGATTGTCAGGTATAGAAGGTCCAATCATTGCTACTCTTGCACTAGAACCTGAAGAACATTTACACTGTCCAATAATTAGGAACCTACAGCTTTGGTATTTTAAAATCATGCCTGAGTGTGTAGTCTATAGCTCAAAGGGATTAATAGCATTTTATATGATGTTAATATATGAACATTATTTGAGGTTCAAATCAGGATTAATGAGGGAGCCCCCAAAATAACTAACCAATGCAAACAAAACAAAACAAAAACAAAACCAAAAAACCTCACAGAGAGATGGTAGACTCAACTATTTTTGATGCATTACTGAAAAGCAGGTATAGAAATCTCTGTGGTTCTACTTAAATACAAACCTTGCTCCCTTGAACATCTTATATAAATAGTAAATTATCAAATAAACGCCAGCTCAGTATCCCTACAACTAATTCAAAATGGAAGAGCCCCCAAAAGACTTATAAGCTCCTACCTCAATTTGTGTCTTTGACAACAGCAACTGAAATCAGTATCTACAAAGAAAGAATGAACTTATTCAAGGAACTAGTGGTTATGGCCTAGGAACTAACATGACAAAATGACTAAGTATATTAATAATAATATTTGTAGCTGCCACAGACCATACTTACTGTGTTAGAAATTGCTTTAATACCTCATTTTATATTGTTGTTAAGTATTTTCAAAATTCTGTAAGGTATTATTTTCAATTTACAGAGAACAAAGCTAAGGAACAATGTGCTAAAATTGTTCCTAAAGCTTAGTATGATGGCATATGTCTGTAATCCCAACACTTGGGAAGCTGAGGTATAAGGATCATGAGTTTGGGGCCAGTGTAGAGTACATAATGATAACTTATCTCAAAAAAACAAAACACAACAAAAATTGTTCCTAATATTACATAGTTAGGGACTGTCAGAATTTGAACCTCAGCAGTGAGACTCTGAAGTAATATAATAGCCATCTGATCTCATTAATCAATCAATCAGTTAATCTTTTTTAATCAAATATTCTCATCACTGTGATAGGGTCCAGGGCATACATGAATGTATTATATCAGATATGGTACCTGCTCTTATGGATTGTAGGGTTTATCTAGAAGCAAACATGAATATTAATGAGTCACACAAATAAATTTAAAATTGCAATGTGTCTGGTGCACAAAGGAGGGATGTATGATGCCATGGGAGTCAAACAGGCAGATTAGGGAAAGTATGGATGAAGAGCTGATATATGCACTATGTATGAAGGATGGCGAGCCATAAAGTACACGTGGAAGAAAAGGAAGAGATT
Source organism: Castor canadensis (assembly GCF_047511655.1). NCBI lineage: Eukaryota > Metazoa > Chordata > Mammalia > Rodentia > Castoridae > Castor > Castor canadensis. The sequence goes on from NC_133391.1 coordinate 104,831,243, forward strand.
TGAAGGCCAAGGAAATACCACATAGGAATCCTCTGTGGTTGGCTGGTCATAGTGGCAAGACCTTTAGTCCTAGTTACTCAAATGGCTGAAGCAGAAAGATTGCATAAGTCCAAGAGTTTGAGACCAGTTTGGGCAACATAGATACCCTCTCTCAGGACAAACAAAAACTCCTTTGTTGTCAGTGGGAATAGGAAGAAGGCTAGTGTGAAGTAGGATCACAGAGAACAGGATGGAGAAGAGTAAACCTCAAGGCTGGAAAGCCTGGTAAGTAGTAGAGTTTTCGTAGGCCATGTTATGTCTTCACCTTATAATTTTACCACATGACCTTTTCTAGGCACTGAAATATTTCAAATGGGAATGGGTGGTAGAATTGCATAAATAGATATGTGTTTTTAAAGGACCAGTCTAATGGTTTTAATGAGACCAAAGAGGGGCAATAGGTAACAAGTAAATTAATTTGAAGTTTATTTTAAGTCCAGGTGAGAGATGATTATATCAAAGATGATTATATCAAAGATGGTGATAAAAAGAAGTGGATAGAATCAAGCTTTTATAGACAGAAAAGTCAATAGGAATCTCTTTAAAAATGATCTAAGATAATTCGGTCAAGCACAACTATTTAGTTATTTTGACAGATAAAAATAGTCACTAACTATTTGAGGTAAGTTGAAGGGGGAAGGTATGTTACAATGACAGTAGGCCTCAGACTAAATTCTGTCCAAAAATGACTATTGGGTTTTTTTAGATAAGGTTTTGCTATGTAGTCCAGGCTGGTCTTGAACTTTTAAGACTGCTTCAGTCTGTTGGGTGTTGGAGTTGTAGGTATGTGTTACCACACTCAACTATACAATGCTTCTTTTTTTTTTGGACTGGGATTAGGGTTTGAATTTAGGGCTTTGTGCTTGCAAAGCTGGGCCCTCTACCACTTGAGCCACACCTCCAGTCTATTTTGCTCTGGTTATTTTGGAGATGGGGTCTTGCAAAGTATTTACTCTGGCTTAGCCTTAAGTTGTGATCCTCCCAATCTCAGCCTCCCAAGTAGCTAGGATTACAGGTATAAGCCACTGGTTCCTGGCTATACAAAACATCTTAAAAATAAATAGCTATTACCATGGAGGCATATATACAACAGTTAATATCTCTTCTATTGAATTAAACTCCAGCTCTCTAACCTTTGAAGTACTATGATGTAATAGTTATCTATTGCTGCATAACAAATTATCCCAAAATTTAGCGATGTGAAACAACAGTAAGAATTTGTTATTTCACAGTTTAGGTCAGAGATTTGAGAACAGATTTGCTGGGTAGTTTTGGTTGATAATCTCTCATTAGTTAAGAGGTTGACCAGAGCTGTGGCTATGGCTTAAGAATCTGCTTCCAAGATCATTCAATCACATGGCTAGCAACTTCGTCTTGACTATGAGCAGGCAACCTTAGTTTTTCCCATGTGATTGCTTCATAAGGCTACTTTAACAGCTTTACAACATGTAGCTGTATTCCTCCAGAACAGATAATAAAGAGAACAAGGTGAAGTCTGCAATGTCTTTAAGGCTTAACCTTAGAAGTCACATTTATTTATTTTAAAATATCTTATTGGTTACATAGATCAGCTCTATTTGATCTGAAAAAGGACTGCACAAAGGGATGTACACTAAGGGTTATTGATATTAGGTTATTGTGTTCATGTGTTGGAAACTTGGTCCCAATATGGCACACTTGAGAGGTATAACCTTTGGGTGGTGTTTGAGGGCTCTGTCCTCATTAATGAATTAATACACTCAAGGATTAATGGAGTAATAGAATAATCAATTAATAGGTCATATGGAAGTGGTTTTGTTATAAAAGTGAACTAACTCTGGAAAATTTCCTCTGACATGCCATGTGATGCCTTCTGCCATGTAATGATGCAGTAAAAAGGCCCTCATCAGATGCTGGCGACATGTTTTTTTTTTTTTTTTTTTTTTTTTCCTAGCATCCAGAGCCACAAGATAAATAAACCTCTTTTTTCTTTTGGTGGTGGTGGTTCTGGGGTTTGAACTCAGGGCCTCACGCTTGCTAGGCAGGTGCTCTACAACTTGAGCTATTCTGCGAGCCCTTTTTTTGCGTTGGGTATCTTTGAGGTAAGGTCTCATAAACTATGTGCCTGGACTGGCCTATAATTGTGATCCTCCTTATCTCTGCCTCCTGAGTACCTAGGATTACATTGGCCACCAGCACCTAGTTAATTTTCTAGGTAGCAACAAAAAACCAATACAGTCACTGAGGGACAACTTGAAGATCGACTATCACATATGACTATAACACTCAAGGCAGGTTTATTGCTATAGATAGAGCGATATTTTGAGGCAGACTTCAGGCAACCAGAGTCTACTTAATCAATAGCTAAATAATGGATATTTTAGGGACCAAACCTTGGTTGCCATTCATAAAAAATAAAGGTTATGGTGCTTGCTAGATTTTTATACTCTATTCTGCAAAGGTAGAAAGTCTAAAGTATATTATCCAATTCCCATACTTTGAACAACACTAGCTTCACCAACAAAACCCCCCTGCTAAGGGAGGAAGGGGTAGAAATGTAAATATAATGGAAAGGATGAACTTGTTCAAAGTACACTGCATACATGTATTGAATTATCACAATGAAATTCTCCCACATTAATAGCTACTAACTCAAAAATAAAATAAAAACCCTTGCAATTATTCATCATACTAATTAGCAAAATTCTGATTCCTGTGGAACGTGGCCTTTTAATTAGGTGTTTGCTGACCACTTATGGGAATATGAATTCTTAATTATGACAACCAACACCACTTGTGATGTAGCCTCAATTAACATATACATTACATTGTATATCTGCAATTATACATCATAATACCACCCATGATTTATAAGGCACAATGTATAAAAAGAATAACTATTCTGGGCAATGACTGTAACCAAATGGAACTGCTCATCATTCTGAATAGAGATTTACAATGGAAATTACTGAATGGTCATTAGTAAAGCATTTCTGGCATTGAGGTGTGTTGCAGAAAAACATCTATGTTGATTCTAACTTTTGAGGACAAAGCATTTTTAGGTTATAGGGTTATTTTGAGAATTACATGAGTTAATAATTTCAAAACACTTAGGACAAGTGCCTGGTCCATAGTAAAGTTGTCAATAAATGTTTTTGATGATTGGTGGTGGTGATGGTGAACGTCTGATCTTCTTATAGATAACATGCTTTTTCATGATTATTAATTGTATTGAACACTGATCTACTCAGATTCTTTGTCAGGACCAAAGACTTGATTCCTCAGCTATTGGACATGTTGTTGGGTGATAACTTTCAAAATGTAAGCTTCACACAGATTACACCCACCTTGGGGGTAGTCTTTATGCAACAACTGGTAATTAATGGTTATACAAGGTTCCAGCCCCCTGCCTAAACTTGGGACACCTCTGACGGTTTACTCTAGTTCAGAACCACCCATAGGGTCAGAATAACGTTTGTTTAACTATGTCACAGTCCAACTGCTCCCTCTACTCAATTCTGCATTACATCATAGTGCTGGCTTTGCTCCAGGAAAGACAGTTTGGTGAATCATGTGTTGACTTTTAAATGCTTTGACTTGGAAGTAACACGTGTTGCTTTTGGTCACTGTCCATTGGCAGAACTAATGACATGGCCCTGCTCAACCTGTAGAACTAAGAAATGTAGACTTGACATATCCACAAATGAAAGAAATACTGAAAATGTTGGTGTATACTGGTATTGTCAGCCACATGATAATCTTACACTGTTGATGGAGGCTAATATTTTAGTATTGATAAGAATTATTTTGTATCTTACCAGTACTGATAAGAATAGAGAATTCTATTATTGAGACAATCTCTTTGCATAGGTCTTATCCTAGGAAAGAAATTAATTTTAAGCACTTGTATTTATTATGTAATTTAAATGAAAGCAAATTTTGTTAAATGTAAATCATTTAACATGTAACATCATTTAATGTAAATCATTTAATAATGTAAATGTAAATCATTTAACATGTAACATCATTTAATGTAAGAGAAAATCAGCAGCTAAAATAGAATTTGGAAAACTGTGGGTAACCTCTTAAATGACAAGATAGTTAAAAGGGGAGCACACTTGGTGGGAATACTCGGGGACTGGCTCCCTGCTGTAAGACCAGGGATAGCACTGCTGGCTTTGCTTTCACATGTGTTACGCCCCAGTTTTTGGCAACAGCCTGTGGAGAGGCCCACAGATTTGGGCCAAAGTGGGGATGGCACGAGCCATGTGAGCTCAACCTTGGATTTGGCAGAAGAAAAAAAGGGGGGCACAGTTGAGTGAACTGTAGAAATTTAGATAAAAGGTTTTTTTCCCCCAGAAACTTCCTTGAAAAGATAATTGTGAAATTTAAAAACAAGAATAAAGTACGAATAAAGGTCACCTTTGTTGGAATTTACTTCTTTATTTGACTCTTCACTCCTTTAAAGAAAAGGAATAAAATTACCTTGTCAAATAAGTACACCTCATACCCTTATTTCTGCCACATTTATTTATTTTGGAGACAGGATCTTGCTATGTAACGCAGGCTGGCCTGGAAGATGCTATGTAGTTCAGGCACGTCTCAAACTCACTGTCCTCCTGCATCAGCCTCTCAATTACGGGAATTACAGGTGTGAGCTAACATGCCTGGCTCTGTCACATTCTTCAGTAAGAAAAATGTTTTGTATGAAACATATTCCACACCATGGATAGTTTATAGTATGAGAAGTTCAAACATTAAGAGTCTTCTGTAGTGTGGATCTGAAATGTCCCCTCAAAGGCCCATGTGGTAAAGGCTTGGTCTTCAGCTTGGTGCTATTGGAGAGTGGGTTATTTAGAAGGTGGGGCCTGGTGAAAGAGTCTTGGGTCACTGCAGTCATGTCCTTGAAAGGGATATTGGGACCCTGACCCTTTTCTATTTCCCCGTTGCCATGAGGTACAGGGCTTTGTGCCGCCACACACCTCTAACATGATGTATTGCCTCACTATAGGCCCCAAACACTGCCACCTGATCATGGACTGAACCCTCTGAAATTGTGAGCTAAAGTAAACCTTTTCTCCTTTTAAGTTGATTATCTAAGGTATTTTGTCACTGTGACAGAAACCCGACTACCAGAGTCAATGAAAACAAAAAAGTGAATGATGATGTAAATTTCTTTTCTTTTTAGGACCTTAAAAATAAAGACATTAATTCATCTGGAACATATCATTCTATAGAATTCTATCATATACAATAGATTAATGTAGGTATCACTACAATTAGAATATGGAACTATTCCATCACTCTTAAGAAATTTGCTTACGGTATTCGTAGACCTACACTCCCCCAACACTAACTTCTGGTACCACTCACTGATCTGCCCTCCATCACCCTAATTTTTCTATTTTGAGAATGTTTTATAAACAGAATCATTCAATAGATAACCTCTCAAGAGTGTATTTTTTTCAATCAGCATAATGACCTCAAGTTGTTATATGAATCAATAGTTACTTTGTATTACTAAGTATCATTTCATACTATGGATGTACCACAGTTTATTCATTCACCTAGAGGGTGTCTGTGTTGTTTCCAATATGGGGCTATCACAAATAAAGTTGATATGAATATTTATGTTGAGGCTTTTATGTAAACTTAAAGACTTTCATTTCTTTAAATATATACTTTGTTAGATTTCTGCATTGTATATTTTTCTATATAATAAAGTGCCAAATCCTTTTTCCAGAATGGCTGTGCTATTTTACATTCCCATCAGCAATGGGCAATGGATGAGAGATCCAGTTGTTTTCTAACTTGTCAGCACCTGATATCATAAGTATTTTTAATTTTAGCCTTTGTGGGTTTTTTTCTTTCTTTTTTTTTTTTGGCAATACTGGGGCCTGAACTCAGCCTCATGCTTGCTAGGCTGGCGCTCTACCACTTGAGCCACTCTGCCAGCAATTAATTCTCACTAGTGTGGAGTATTTCAAATGATAAAAGGCCGATTTGTATATATGATATGTAAAAGACAGCCATATATAATTATACCAATTCAGGCTCAAAACAATTTAAAACTGAACAGGAATATACAAATAATTTAGCGAAAGTTCTCCCCATTTTACAGAGAACTGATTCTAGAAAGATTAAATGACTTCTCATTCTCCTGGAATCATAACAAAAACACTGATGTTTAAGGATCTTCTGCAATGTCCCATCTAGTAGTTGAAAATTTATGCTTGAATCTTTCAACTGGTTGGGAATCCATTCACATTTTGCTCTGGTCTTTTAGAAAGTGTTTCCTGACATTGAAGTGAAATTGCCTATAAACAACTGAACAGTCTGTAAGTGTTTTGACATTGAGCTGAAATGGCTTGCTATATAGACTCTGTTAATGGGTCTAGTTCCATCCTTTGAGGTGTTCCAGTGAAACTGTGATCCCTTTTCCCTATGGCAGGAATTCAGACACTTGAAAGCAGTCAACCTGATCTCACAAATGTATTCAGACTAAATGTTCACATTTCCTTCAATCATTCCTGAAGCGAGCTTCATCACTATACTGCTTGCTTTCATGTAAACTAGTCCTAGATTTCTCATGGTGAAAAATACTGAACAAATATTTCCAATAATATAATTAGATTTCATACATTTCCAACTGTACATATTCACAACAAGATACAATGAAATAGCCTTACTTTTCACTTAGTATGAGTAGTTCCTCATATCATTAAAAGTATTCACAATTATACTTTTAAAATTTAAAATATTTGAATAAAATTGAATATTTAAAAATTGCATTTCTTTTATAAATGTCTTACATGCACATGGTACAAAATCCAAAACATTGGAGAAAGTATACAGTGAAAAGTCATAATACTCAGTCTTCTAGCTGAATATGCTACACTATGCTGTGCTGTGCTGTATTTTAAATGTTGTTTTTAAAAACACATAGCTGTTTTTAAAATATATTCTATCATATGGCTATATGCATGTTCTTAATTATTCATCTTAAATTGTTTTGCTTTTATAAATATTTCTCTTATAAGCTTCGATATATAATATTATGTGCATATTTTATTATATATAAGAAATATGCATTATTTTTTAAACTATATTCCTGGAAGAACATTGATGCATCAATAGTATAACTTGTACCTAATATGTCTCCATAGAATTACCATTTTAAGTTTGAAGCAGCAGTATTTAGGTGTCCATTTGAGGTAAATATTATTTCTTCCAGACTAGTAAACTCCTAAAGGCATATCACATATGCTGAAGCCCATCAATCCTATACAAATGTAATTAAACATTTTTTAACTAAACCTAATACCTTAAATTAACATTTATATTTTTATTTCTTTACAAATATATTCTCCTTACCAGATTTTAAACTCTTGCAATCCAAGGACAATATCATAATCATCTTTCTACAGCTTAATATAGACATATACATGGAGTTACTCCATAAATTTTTGACATTTAAATGTCACAGACTCTCAAAAATCTAACATTTCTAATTACGACCATCTAAATTTAGTTGAGAGTAAATATCCTGTTGTTTTAAAGTTTAGAAATAATCTATCGTTCCCAACTTTGAATCAGGGAAAATTTTGATAAGTATGGATTTTATGACTCTATTCATCAATGAAACACAATGTTGACCCAGATAGAGACTATGGATCTATACTATCAACTTCTGGACAGACTGACCGCCATCTAAGAGTCTGCTAACCTTTGGTGTTAAGTCATTCTCTGAAAGTATTATCATTTCTTTTTCTCACCACACTACCCCAACTTGCATGATCAAAAAATGTCAAAATGCATCTTGGTCTACTACATTTTACTTTTCTAATAGTCTAGTAACCCTCTAAAGAAGAAAATTACATTAGATTACAATAAATTATTGTAGGCAAACCTATAGTGTATTCGTTTGATTACTGTTCTCCCATAGCTACTCCAGAGCATTCCTTTACAACACATTTTAATGATTCTTGCCTACAATCAACATGGTCCTGGCAGGGGATTAGAATGCCAGGGAATCTCAGTTGAATGAATAAGATTCCAGTCAAGTAAAGATTGAAGGGAGGACTTTCAAGTGATACAGATTTCCATTTTATATCACTAGAACCACTTTAGTTATCTGCTCTTTTCTGTATTTCTGAGGTTTTGTGACTACTTGAGAAAACTGAAAACTATTTTATGCTATGAGTAATTTGGATACAATTGATTTAAATATCTGCACATAAACAGCCATTACTCCTGCTACATACAGGTCAAGGGAGTAGTAAATAAAGCATTTGTTCTCCAATTCCATCCATTTACCACCGAATGATAACATTTCGTTCTTCTTCATGGCTGCATAAAATTCCATTGTGTATAAATACAACATTTTCTTAATCCATTCGTCAGTAGTGGGGCCTCTTGGCTGTTTCCTAACTTGACTATTGTGAATAGTGCTGCAATAAACATGGGTGTGCAGGTGCCTCTGGAGTAACCTGTGTCACAGTCTTTTGGGTATATTCCCAAGAGTGGTATTGCTGGATCATATGGTAGATTAATGCTTAGCTTTTTAAGTAGCCTCCAAATTTGTTTCCAGAGTGGTTGTACTAGTTTACATCCCCACCAGCAGTGTAAGAGGGCTCCTTTTTCTCCCACATACTCGCCAACACCTGTTGTTGGTGGTGTTGCTGATGATGGCTATTCTAACAGGGGTGAGGTGGAATCTTAGTGTGGTTTTAATTTACATTTCCTTTATTGCTAGAGATGGTGAGCATTTTTTCATGTGTTTTTTGGCCATTTGAAGTTCTTCTTTTGAGAAACTTCTGTTTAGTTCACTTGCCTGTTTCTTTGTTAGTTCATTAATTTTGGGAGAATTTAGTTTTTTAAGTTCCCTATACATTCTTGTTATCAGTCCTTTGTCTGATGTGTAGCTGGCAAATATTTTCTCCCACTCTGTGGGTGTTCTCTTCAGTTTAGAGACCATTTCTTTTGTTGAGCAGAAGCTTTTTAGTTTTATGAAGTCCCATTTATCTATGCTATCTCTTAGTTGCTGTGCTGCTGGGGTTCCATTGAGAAAGTTCTTGCCTATACCTATTAATTCCAGAGTATTTACTACTCTTTCCTGTACCAACTTGGGGTCTGATATTAAGATCCTTGATCCATTTTGAGTTAATATTGGTATAGGGTGATATACATGGATCTAATTTCAGTTTTTTGCAGACAGCTAACCAGTTTTCCCAGCAGTTTTTGTTGAAGAGGCTGTCTTTTCTCCATCGTATATTTTTAGCTCCTTTGTCAAAGACAAGTTGGTTATAGTTGTGTGGCTTCATATCTGGGTCCTCTATTCGGAACATCAACTTCTTCAGCCCCTGGACATTTGAGCTACTGGTTTTCAGGACTTAAGACTTTAGTTCTTATACTCGCACCTCTAGACCCCATTCTCACTCCTTGGACTGTGAATCACATCATTGTCTGTGCTGGTTCTCAGGCCTTCAAACTCAAGCTGAATTATCTCACTGCCTTTACTAGTTCTCCAGCTTCCTAGCAGCAGATCTTGGGCCTATCTACCTGTGTTAAAAAATAAATTGAGGCACAATAAACTATTAAAGATTATTTGGGTAAATAGAGATTGATGAGTTGTGTAGTTCCAACCAGTAGTTTGGGAGCTCCACTGAGGGAACACATGGGGGAGGTTTTTATAGGACAAAGAAGTAAAGCAAAGCGCATACTTAACTGGTTACAGTTACATAGTTGCTTACTTGGTTTATCCAATTGGAAAGTCCCTAGTTATATAAGTTTATTGGCTGCTTGTGATTGTTTTGAGTTTTAGTTTTTTTTTTTAATATATGAATTTATAAGAATTAGCTCACATTTCATTTTGGTTATGTTTGCAAATCAAGTATGATTAACTTGTGAGGCCTAACATTTTAGCTTACTTTAAATATATATATATATATATATATATATATATATATAATCAAAACAAAAAAGCTCTCTCTATATATGTATTTACTTATTTAGTTTCTCTGAGAACCCTAATCTACTAGAGATATTACTAGATTTTCTTTACTCTCCCTGCATTAACTTTGTCAGTGTACCATAACTACCACAAGTGGTGGCTTAACATAAGAGAAATTTATGATCTTATAGTTCTGAGGTCAGAAGCCCAAAATTATGACACCAGCAGGCCTGTACTTCTTGAGGATCTAGAGGAGAGTTGTGGCTTAGCCTCCTCCAGCTTCTGGCAGACATCAATATTCCTTGACATATAGCCACATTAACCCAATCTTTGCCTCTGTAGTCATATTGTTTTTTCTTCTTCTCTACCTTTTCTTCTGTTTGTCATATAAAAATACATGCCATTGGATTTACAACCCACCAGATCATCCAGGATGATCTCCTTATCTCAGGATCCTTAATTATATCTGCTAAGTAAGGCCTTTCTTTTTCCAAATATGGTAATGTTCATGGGTTTCGGTGTTAGAATGTGGACTCATTTTTTTGAAGGGGGAGCACAATTGAGTCACTACATCTTGTTTAAAAGATACATGTTTTTCTTTTCATTTCAAAGATTTGCTTCTTAAATTTTGAAGAAATTCAAAAAACTTTTTTCTTCACCTTAGCTTTTAAGACTGTGTTCCCCTCTGAAGCATTTCTTCAGTAAATTTAATCTATCCCTGTTCATATTTCTTTTTTGGAAGTTCCCTTTCTCTGGGGCAAATGAGCAAGACACCAATGGGAAAGGAAGTCCCTTAGTCAGAAAGCAGATACAAATGTATCACTTAACAATAGGGATAGTTTTGAGAAATGCTTTGTTAGGCAATTCTGTTATGTGGGAAAATCATAGACTACTTACAGAAACCTAGAGGGTATAGGTCAATCACTTGATGTCGCTTCTTTATTATTATTTTTTTTTGGGGGGGAGCAGTACTGGGGTTTGAACTCAGGGCCTAGTATTCTAGGACCTATTCTGTTTCCCCTAATTCCTTAAATATGGGTATCACTGTTCTCAGATCTCATTTGTACTTTCCTCTCCAAAACCTGTAATGTAATCCATTCATAGCAGAAGTATAGTTTCAAGTATTAGGTATTCTCAGAATTTCTTCCCTTATTTGGGAATAGTATTGTTTTCTGTCAATATTTTTGCTACTCTTGAGTAATCTCAGTAAATTACTATTAACTGAGTTACTTACTGAGCCTAATTCAATGCTTTAAATGTATTACTTTCATTACTCAGAAAAATCCTATGAGGAAGACAATTACCTCCATTTATCAAGTGTGTGCTAAACTTTTATACAACTGGCAGGACAGTTGAGAAAGAGAGGGAGTAATGTAACCAGTGTAATCAGTAAGTGTTGCTAAAAGACAAAATCTTAATGAGTTTAAATATTTTAAATATCGAATTGGCTTTTATTAGTGATTCTAGAATTGAGTAGCATTTCATTCCATAAAAGATGATCCAATGAGATGAGTTAAACAGGTGGGCAGAAAAAGGTCAAAGAGGCAAGCTCTTGGGCGTGTGCATGGCAGAGAAGCAACGGCCTGAGTGTGAAGTTCATGGCTTACAACCTCCTTCTGGCGACAGGAATCACACAAGAGAAACAGGAGCTTTGATTTTTTAAATTTTGGGTGGAGTGGACTAGGCAGGACTGGAAGGCCTTTGGCTACAGCCATGGACATGCTGAGACTGAATCACTGATTGTGAAAGAGCCCCTCCCTGCCACCTGGGCACCCACGGGGCAGCTCTTGCAAGCAGCCCATAGGGGCACTGGGCTGTAGAGCAGATGACACTTGGACTCCAGGTGAGAACTAGAGGTTGGGTACAAGTTCTCAGAGAATCCGCCAGACCTCTGTGGGTAGCTGTGCTCATCCTGTCTTCCCTGGTGGGTATAGGTGGTGCCTTCTGTGGGCCGCCCCCAGCAAGGGAGGCAGGGACAGCAACTAGGAAAGGGAGGGGTGATTCTTTTCCCTATGACAGAGAACCAGGATTCTTTAAATTATTATTAGAATTATTATTGAAAAGAGGAAACTTAGCACTGGCAGAAGGGGTGTTCTCTTGCTTTTATCTTTCAGGTTGACTCCTGCCATTGGCTGTGAACTTTGTAATTTTGAGGTTCAGGGAATTCAGAGGATTTGGTGGCCCAGTGTATAGGGAAAAAAGGGAAGTCTTGGGTGTAGATTGACCCGCTTGATGCCTGTTTCTGGAAGTGGCTGGGCGATTGACTGGGCGTTGGGCTGTTGCAGTGATGGTGAGAAAGACTTTTTCCTTGGCTGCATGTCTGTCAATAATTCTCTCCCCTGAAAAAGAATGACTATGATGGGATGGGGGTGTAGCTTGGTGGTAGAGCGCTTGCATAGCATGTGTGAGGCCCTAGGTGTGATACCCAGCACCAAAAAAGAAAAAAGATTATATCAAAGAATAATTTGGAATATATCACAAGATAGGTTTAGGAAGTGTTGGATTTCAGATGAGCTTGGCTTTCGGTGTCTTCCCTGCGATGATCCCCTACCCTGCACTGCAAGCACCAGTCTGGTGATGAACGCTTGTCAAACATGCGGAGAAAAGCAAAGTCTAGTGTGGGGAAAGATTAAATATTTGTTTTCTGAAAAGAAGGAAAGGGAAGGGGGAAGGGAAGGGGAAGGAAAGAAAGGAAAGGAAAGGAACAAGAATTGAGTTGGTCACTGAAGTTACCTTCCTAGCAGGGTTAAAGCAGAGGGGACTTCCTTATCACGTGGCCCCAAACTAGCCTGTGTGGTGATTCGCTGTTTTATCTCTCTTGATTTTTTTTTTTTTTAGTGGAAAGTCAGATAAGCTTAGTTTCAGTTTGGTGATATGGAACTTCAGCATGAATGACTTCATTTTGGTCTGACCTGTTGGTGCCCTGTGGTGAAGCTCAGTTAAAAACCAATGGCCGCCCATAAATTTTAAAGTGTTAAAATAAAAGAATTAAACCTAAATTTGTCTGACCCCCAAATACGTTTTTGTTTTACTGTATCAACTTATTCAAGTTTTGCTTGTAAAAAATGAAGCAAAACAGTAGTTAGAGAGCTCTGCTTTCTCTGCTAGCTTTTTTTTTTTTTTTTTTTTTACATTTTAAATTTTATTTGATTTAACAATGGGTATAAGTTTATTTTATTTTTTTTCATTTTTCTTTTATTATTCATATGTGCATACAAGGCTTGGTTCATTTCTCCCCCCTGCCCCCACCCCCTCCCTTACCACCCACTCCACCCCCTCCCGCTCCCCCCCTCAATACCCAGCAGAAACTATTTTGTCCTTATCTCTAATTTTGTTGTAGAGAGAGTATAAGCAATAATAGGAAGGAACAAGGGTTTTTGCTGGTTGAGATAAGGATAGCTATACAGGGCATTGACTCACATTGATTTCCTGTGCGTGGGTGTTACCTTCTAGGTTAATTCTTTTTGATCTAACGTTTTCTCTAGTTCCTGGTCCCCTTTTCCTATTGGCCTCAGTTGCTTTAAGGTATCTGCTTTAGTTTCTCTGCATTAAGGGCAACAAATGCTAGCTAGTTTTTTAGGTGTCTTACCTATCCTCACCCCTCTTAACTTTATAATAAAAACTGCAACTGTGCTTTTTTCCCCTGATCATCTCCTGGCCCTGAGCAGAATTTTAAAAGGTCCATTATTTGTCCTCTCTTAGCATTTTTTACCAGTCTCATCTCAGTTGGGGACTTCAGATTTCTTAACTGTATCCTTTAGGGCCCAGGTTACTTTCTTACAATTATCTTTGGTGTGTTATTTTCTCCCACTGTTTCTGCGACTTTCAATTAGCCAAGCAATTCCTTCTTGTTGGTTAGAATTAGGTTCCTCATTTGTTCTGCTGGTATTTTAAATCATGAGAAAGGCAAGTAAAAAACTTTTCACGTTTTGATTTTGGGTCATTTGAATTTTTTTCTGATTGCTTCATTGCCACAGGTATTGGAAAACAGTATGCTATGTACGGTACTACGGTATCAACAATGAATTATTTTATGAAGAACAGCATGTGCAAGTACGTATTTGCAGCACGTTTTAAATCTCTTGTATAAAACATACTAGGGCACATACAAGCTTCCTGGTTAATACATCCCCTTTTCTCATTCCCCACACAAATGCATCACATGCAGAAATATTTTTTATTTCTAATAAACTTATTTGTATATTACATTTTTAGTATAATCTCAAGCCAGAAAGTGGAAGATAGGGGTAGGGAATATGATCTCTATGAAGTAAAATTTGTCAGAAAGTCAATAAATTAAGATCACAAAGCAGTAGCCCATGAATTTAGTTGGGAAAAATATACCTTAATTTTTGCTAACTTTTTTTTTCTGTGCTGGGGACTGAACCCAGGACACACAAATTCTACCACTGAAGCATACTCAGTCCCATTTTTGTAACTTCTATGTAAAATTTAGCATTTCTTTCAATTGTGAACATAGGCAATAAACCAGTGTTATTAGAAGTACTGGTGAATTTTTCACCTATAAAAATATAAGTATTTTCTATCACATTATTATAGTTATAAGTATCTCAAGATATAGTTGATTCACATTACTCCTTCATTAATTTCATTTAATGCATTTATAAAAAACATGGGTCATATACTTTAATATTTTGACTCCTGTATTATAATGGAATTGACTTACAGTCTATGCATTATACTTTATACATTTAAAAGCAGTATCCTGAAAAGGGTTGTATATGCTTTAACAGACTGCCAATGAGATTCATGGCACATAAAGGGTTTAAGAATGTCTATTACAGATTCTGGCATTGTTAACAGCATATAATGCCTGGCATTACAGTTCTTGAATTCAAATTCTGCTCTGCCACATATGGTTTGACTTTGGCCAAGTTATGTATACTCTTTGGGAGTATAATACCTACTTAAAAGTCTTCCTATGAGGATGATTGTATTATCTGTAAATAGCATAACACAATGCCAGGCACAGGGTATGTTACTCATTTTTGTGTCTATTTTGATGATTAAGGGTTTCATTTGGATCCTACTTATAGATTTTTTCAAACTGTATTGTTATTGGCTAAAAATATAAAATTATTAAATATTATTTTAAATGACCATTTATGAAATATCTGTATGATACACAGAATGGTGAGTTATACAATGTCTATCTAGCTTGAGAGAAAATGTAACTTTAAAGAGAATAAACATATAATTTATTATCCAAACTATGAAAATTCTGAGAGCCAGACTGGTATTAGTCACACTAGGGAGTAATCTGTGACAAGCAACCAGGACTGTCCAGTCAAACTAACCTGTATAATCACCATAGATTCTTTGTATACTACTTCCTTTTTCTATCTCCTTTCCTCTGGAGCTAGAGAAAATCACTATCTTGAACTGTGTGGTTACCATTTTTTTAGTTTATGGGTTTAGTTCTTATGTTTATACCCTTATGTAATGTTACTATTAATGGTTATTTAATTTGAATGATATCCTACTGTATTATTCTTTTCTGAATATTCTACTCATTATCTTGTTAATGAGATTCATCCATGCCCATGGACTTGTAATTTATTTTTGCTAATGCTTTACTCTACTCCATGAGTATATACAATGTATGTAACTATTCTACTTAAAAGACAGTGGGTTGTTTCCAACCTTTACTATTATAAATAATACTGTTATGAACTGTCTTGCTCAAGTCTCCTGGTACACTTTTTTTCCTGGTCCATAGTTGATGCATATCTTCAAATTTATTAGAAATGCCAAATTGTTTTCCAAGTTGATTATATTAACTCATACTCCTATCAGCAGTGTGTAAGTATTCTAGAGACTGTCAGAGTTTAAGATCTTTGCTTATCTTGTGGGTATGAAATAGTATTTCCTTATAGCTGTTTGAAGTGGGGATGGGGTGGACAGCACTATCTATCATCTATCTATCTGTCTATCTATCTATCTCTTCTTCTTCCACCCTCCTTCTATTTCTTCTATTCTTTTTCTTCTTCTTCTTTCTCTTCCTCCTTTTTTATTTTTGGTAAGACAGGGTCTCACTACATAGCCCAGGCTGGTCTTGAACTTGTGATCCTCCTGCCTCAGTCTTCCTGAATGCTGGGAGTGCAGGTGTGCACCATCATGCCTGGCTCTTCTTTTTCATTGAATCACAGTAGTTCTTTACACAATCTGAATACTAATCCTTTTGTTACTGTTCTACTAGCAAAACACATGTAAAAGTATGCAGAAAATAATAAAAAGCCCCAATTACTTATTATTCAGCTTCAACAATTATCAACTCATAATGAATTTTGTTTCATTTATACTATCACCCACTTCCCCCATCTCTTGTTATTTTGAAGCATATTCCAGACATCACAGGTCTACTCAGAGATCTAGTCCTTGAGAGAAAGTGTAAACTGGAAGTAGACCTACTCATTACAGTAGCTCACCAGATAAAGATGAACTTGTGTAGAAAGCAATAAATCCTTTCTACAATTTCTTCAAATACAATTAAAACAAAACAGTTTTCAAATTTAATTTAAAAAATTGCTGGGGGCATAGCCCAAGTGATAAAGTGCCTGTTTAGCAAGTGTGAGGCCCTGAGTTCAAAACCAGTACGACAAAAAGTAACACACATAACAAAAATAAACTTTACAAATAAAAGTAGTAAGATAAATATTAAAAGCAACATGAAAATAAATAAAAACATGAAGGATCATATGACAAGATACAAGAGTAGCTTCAAGTAACAGCAGACTCTACAATTAGGTAGTTTTAAAAATAACTAAGATTAATATGTTTAAGAAAATAAAAGATCAGATTGAGATACTGGGTAGATAACTGGAAACAATAAAATGGAACCAAACAGATAATAACGTGTTATACTTGAACAGGTACCAACTAAAAAGATAAAATCGAAACAAATATTTCAACAGATATTTTTAACAGATCACAGTATTAAAAGATAACTATGAACTGAAAGAAAAGTAAAAAAGAATTACCTAAAATGAAAACTAAAAAGACAAATACATACAAACCATAGAGAACAAAATGAAACAGCCAAACACACATGTAAGTGAAATATCAGAAAAAGAGAAGAGTGAGCAAAGGAAAAATCAGTATCTAATGAGATAAACTCTGAGAACTTTTTCAAACATTTTAAGGACATCAGACTTAGACTCAAGAAGCATTACAAACTTGAAATATAAAAACAAAATAAAAACTACCACCAGCAGAAACATGTAGACATATTAAACCTAAGACAAATATTTTAAAAGTGGTCAGAGGAAAAAAGAAATTAACTTTAAAGGGGCAAAAATAAAACTATTATTTCTCAAGAAAAAAATAATGGAAGCCAGAAGCAATGGTATTTATCTTCAAAATGATACAATAGGACTGGAGGTATGGCTCAAGCAATGGAGCGTCTGCTTTGCAATTCAGAAACCCTGAGTTCAACTCCCAGTCCCACCAAAAAACCAAAATAATAAAATAACTTCTAATTCAGTAAAAATGTTCTTTGAATACAAAAACTGAATTTGTCAGAAGCAAACATTCATAAAAGCAAATACTGAAGCATGTCTTATAGGGAAAAGAAACATAATCCCAGCTAGAAGCTCAACTTCAAGGAGTCAATAGAAAAAGTAAAAGCAAATGGGTGAATATAAATGCATATTAATTACATAAAAAGTAATGACTTGAAAATTTAGGAAAGACATTTTGTCTAACATGGGGTGGGTTAGTAAATGAAGTTGATGTGTTTCAAGGAATGTGTTACCTAGGAAGAGATGCAATACCATATATCTTAGAAGTTGATAAGCTAAGATTTCATGTTGAAATATCTGAGGTAAACACTAGAATTCTAAAGGTGTGCAAGTGACAAGTCTATGGAGTAGAAGAAATAGAATACTTTAAAAAAGTCATTGAGAAGGCAAGAGAGAAAATGAACACGGAGATCTAAACTATATTATGCCTTCAGGTTTTACCCTGCTGTCCCTCTGTAAGCAATGGTTCTTCTGGTTTTTGCAAAGTTGGGTTCTCTTGTCATTAAAATACAAACTTTAATTTCACCTTTTTATTATCTTTCCTTAATCACATAATCTAAAATAGTCACCTATTTTAATTTCCAGACTAGTACTTACCATTGCCTTGTACTTTCCTTGTTTATTCATTTATGGTCCATAACATATAGTAAGGACTATGTCTGCTTAATTAACACAGTTCCCTATTAACTGGTACACAGCTGGTAATACTTAATGATTGAATAAAGCTAGTTTAGGTTTTAAACAGATAGGAACTTTCATATGGTTTTGTTTATTGTTCTTGGTGATGGTGGTTGTTTAAGAAGACTTTTCTGATATCAAAAGGTATCAAATGGCATTCAGATCCTATTATGTATGTTAGTGGTAATTGAAAATGTGCATAGTAGAACTTGTGTAAAAGTTTTAGGAATTATTCCAACAATTAATCAGATTGTGTTATAGTCCTAGAAACAACTGTGGTAAGGAACATGGAAATAAAGATTCAGAGGAAGGCTACTGAATTATTGACAGGTTGCAATATACGTCTGAATTCTTCCCTCAACTAGAAAAGTGAGGTGGTATTAAAAAGCATAATTAAGAAAAAACAAATACAAACTGTCTTCTATTCTTTCCTTAAATAATTTTTAAACAGTCCCCTATTATAGAAAGATTTTGACTGCTAATGGAGGAGTGGTAATTTATATATTTTGGTTACTTTTTACTCTTTGTGATTAGGATTTTTTTCCTGTCAAAATAGTCATATGGGGCATAATTTCACATCATGATTTTTTGGCTGCTATAGCAAAACTGCTAGAAGGTGGATGTCTTAAACAACAAAAATATTCTCTCATAATTCTGCAGGCTGGGAAGTTGAGATCAGTGTGGCAGCACCATGGGTCTTGGAGAGGGCCCTCTTGTTGGTCTGTAGAAGACTGTGTTTGTTATGTCCTTACATGGTAGAGCACTGAGAAGCAGGCTCTCTCCTGTGTCTTCTCACAAAGACATTAATCCCATCATGACCCAATCACCTCCAAAAAGTTCTACCACTAATACCTCACCATTCGTTAGGGCTACAGTTGAATGTATGTAGGGCTACAGTATGAATTTGGGGGAGAAATAAGCATGAAATTCATAAAATGCTCTTTTAATTTGGAAAATAAATATTTTCCATTAGAAGACTAGTTTAATGGCTTGTTAAAACAGCTAGATAATATTCTGCTAACCAAATGACAGAATATGAGTAATCCCTTATTGCTATTGGAACATAAGATTGTTCTTACTTTCATCATGCTAAATATTGTTACAAGTAAATAATTTTAAGGGGTATTAAAACAAAGTGATTTTTGTGCACAATAATCATTTCAATAGTATTTCTTAAGGGGAGGGTGACAAAAACTATAAAATTCCATCTCTCAAGGTAGCTATAGCCTAATAGGAAAACAATATAAATTACAGAGAAAAACCTATCACATAGAACATAAAATTATACTTATTAAGGACAAAGCAGTGGAAATTTTTCAGAGGAGAAACTATCAGAATAACCTTTTACAAAAGATAGGGAACTGAACTTTGAAAAAGAGATAGGTTTTAATGGTTGGAAGAGTTCCAAGTCAGTTGTGTATTGACAGAGGAGGTGACTTTCTGTTGGTACTTGTACATATTTGAGAACAACTCTTACACAGGACATTTCAACTTTTAACAAAGTCCTAATAGTAAGGAATCAAGACTTTACTCAAACTTTGTGTTCAAGAGTTAGGTGTGTGGCTCAAGTAGTAGAGAGGATCTGCTTTGCAAGTGTGAGGCCCTGAGTTCAAAGCCCAATATTGCCATAAACAAAAATACAAAGCAAATGAACAAAAAGGTTGTGCTTAAAACTCTCTTACCCAAACTATTGATTTCTTTTAATCTTTGGGGTCACATCTTTCTTCCCCTTTCATAATCCTCCCCTTTCTTTGAAACTTTGTCAAAGACCCCTATCAATTTTAAGGAATGGAAACAGGCAAATTCCTCTACTTGAAGATAGGAAATCAATAGAAAATATTGTTATTCTATAGGAGAAGAGACTTGGTGACACTGCCTTAAACATATACACATATTAATCATTAAAAATAATAGTTGCATAACAGAATTTTCATGAACATGAAAGGATATTAGCCAACTATTATTTGTCAATGTGTGTACATAATACAGAACCCTATAGTCTTAAAAAATGAGAAGCATATAACCGTTGCTTGGTTTTATTCTGGAAGGAAAGGATTCTATCCTGATACTTCCAGTCTTATTGCCAAATAGAAGAAGCTATGTTAACCTCCAGGAGGTTGCCAGGTTTAAGACAGATATAAGAACTAGTGTGAGAAAGGAAAGAGTAAGACTTCACAGATGTGTTGCACTGACAGGCTGATAGCTACTGTCCTTTTCCAAAGACATACCAGCAGACAACTCCAATCCCTCTCTACTTCCTTAACCATCTGCAGTTATCCTAGGGCTTGTCTATTTACAACCTTGTCACTGTGTAACAAGCAGAACCTTCAGGGAAGTTCTGGATTGGTCTTCAGCAGGATCTGTTTCACAAACTATTCCTCAGCCCCACCCCACTTGTTTATCAATATTTGATTGGTGTATCTTCTCTAATTGTCACACTATTTATTGCCCCACCTCCAATTTATGGTAAAAAACAATATAACTCATACACCCAGCCTCTGTATCCTTTTCTAATAGAAGGCAGCTGCTTTCCCCCACCCATGCTTCTTTTGGATGGTCTTTGGGCCAGTTATAGCTTGGACACCATTCCCTTCAGGTACTCTGATAAGAAGGTGAAACATTTATAGCCACTTAGCCTGCTCAACCTTCTTAACTTCTGAAGCTTCTTAGCTCTCCTCCCCAGTTTCAACTTCATGACAAAATTTGACACTATGGTGAAAAGATCTCAGGAAGTGAAGACAGTCTTAACTTACGGATCACCAAATTGTGAGATAAGTTTCTGGTTTGAAAGTGCTCCATATACCCATTTCAAGCCTGCCTCCAGAGCTATGTCTCGTTGTAACACAAAAGGCAAAACGAGTTGGCTGGCACAGAACTGCAGGGCGGGGTGAGGGGGGGTGCCAGAAAATTAAGAGGTGTATGGGAATTTCACTTCTCTCCATTTTATAACTTTTTTTAAAAAAGCCAAAACGAAACCGTTCATATTGGAATTTATCAAACAGGTCGAATTTTCCTCCTGATTGCTCAGTTCTTGGTAGATGTCCTGGCTTCAGCTGGTGTCTGACAATGGCGAAGAAACTTCTCACGGTCAGATTTCACGGACTGGAGGAAAGGTAGAGCCGGAGGACCCCCTAAGGCGGGAACAAAAACCCCTGAGGGAGAGGTCTACCGAGACGCCGTGACTCCGAGCAATGACCGAGACAGGAAAACGGAAGGGTAAAAAGGGAAAGGGCTGTGGCTGAGACAATTACTGCATTGTTTCACTGTGGTCTTCAGCCTCACCACAACCGATGGGTCTGGGGTCGACTCCCACCGCAGGTAAAACAAGCTTCAAAGATTACGCGCCGAAACCTTACTCAACCTTCCTCGGAATCCCCGCAGGCACAGCTGGGGCCTTACGCCCGCCCACCTACCTGAGCCGCGCCTGCGCCTCCCCCGCGCGCTCTCAAGGTCAGTACCGCCCCCAGCCCCTAACCTAACACCCACGGAAGTTGCTTTGGAGGACGTCCTGCGTAGCTTCAATTGCGTGGCGTGGGGTCGCCGGCGCTCAGGAGGGGGCGGGACTTCCTGTCCCGCGCGGACAGAACTTCCGGCAAAGCCGGAAGACCTTCTTCTTGGCGGTTTCTAGAGCTTCCCTCTGCTGCACAGCGGGAGGGGAGATCCGGGGCTGTCC
Organism: Castor canadensis; assembly: GCF_047511655.1. Lineage (NCBI taxonomy): Eukaryota > Metazoa > Chordata > Mammalia > Rodentia > Castoridae > Castor > Castor canadensis. The sequence goes on from NC_133391.1 coordinate 104,853,105, forward strand.
GGGCGACTCTAGGGTGTCTGGTCGACGATCTGTCCTTGGCGGCATGGTGAGTTCTTCTGTGAAGACAGGAATGACAACTGTAGGCAGGCAAGGGCAGGAAGGTCAGTCCTGTCAAAGGAGCCGGTCGAGTGCCCTGCCCAGAATGGAACCGGCTGAGGCGCTCGGCAAGACCCATCACCTGCCCCAGAGTTCCTGAGGAAGCAGCGTCGGTCCGGGGCGGCGGGCGGGGACCGGTCTGTTTGGTTGTACATCGAGTAGGTCTCCTGCCTGTTGGTGGCCCCTTTACTTTATGTCCTGTGGCGCCAGGTAGACCCAGAGTTGACCTTGCCCGCCTCATCACCTTCTTCATCTACCTTTTCAGCCGCAGGCCGTGGCCAAGAATGTAAGGTCTTAGAAATATCCATTGAACACGATGGATTCCCTTTTTGGAGAATATCAACATCTGTTACTTAAGCAACAAAATCAGCTTACCTTTCAAACTCAGCCACTTCAGAGTTGGAAAGGATGGCAAAATTTTAAAAAGCCAGATTTAACAAAAACAGATTTTATCACAGGATCTGCAAGCATCTCAAAGGTTAGGCAAAAAGGGTTTGTCTTTTACTTGAAGGGGTAAATAAGGCTAGAAAGAAACTGATAGGGGAAAGTGAAGCGAGAGTGGTAGCATGGACAGTAACCACAGAGTGTTTTATTTTGAGGACATCCTATTCTGAGGAGGAGCTGTTTCAAGGAGGGTTCCTATGCCGTTTCAGGTTGAAGGTAGAAGAAAGTTCAGGGGCTTGTAGAAGGAAATCTTAATCAAAATTTGGTTAATAAGAATTTGATCCCAATTGATCAGTGGGGACCAGCAGGTCAGCAAGTTATTTACGAAACAAAGAATGGGAATTTGAATGGTCTAGATCTGGCCTTGTCATCGGTAAATGGGTGGAGGACTGTTTTTCTCACCTAAGTTCTATGGAGGAAAAGGTGATTATTTGAGATTTTCTGGAACACAGAAGGGTAGGGTGATTTTTTTTTTTTTTAATCTTTGCTATTTCCAAGATCACAGGGCTTTGGTAAAATTCAACATTGTCTGTTACTTAACTGGATGAAAGATTTCAAACCCTCATTTAAAGGGTCTTGAATTTTAGCTTCAGTTTACCAAATATTGCCAACCTTCAGCTGTTCTGTGCAATAATTGACTTTTGAATGATTCAGAAACTTACCTGAGTGTAAAAAAACCTTCAAAATAATAGTTCCTGGTTCACTATTCCAGATAGCCTGTATCTCTGAGAACTGTATTTATATATTTTATAGATTTTAGACCTCAGTGAGTAATATGGTTTGTATTCCTTAGGAGTTTTGTTTTGGTTTTTTCCTTTTATATAGTCAAACTAGAGAGGAACCATAGAACTGGAAGGAACCAAAGCCTAACACACCCCTGTACCCTTTCACATTTTACAGAAGGGAGAATCTGGAGTCTAGAACTAGATGATGTTTGAGGTGACAGTCTGGGCTCAAATGCAGATCTCAATTGCTTAAATTTAAGGTCAGTTTTTGACTTTTTGATCTAAAAGGTTGAAGATAGATTGTAATTAAAATCCTTAAATTCATCATAGTCACAGAGAAGCTGATTTCTAACTGTATTCTGAAATATTACAATTAGAACCCTTCTACTAGCTCAAAAGAGGTAGTTAGGTTTTAAACTTACGTGGATATTCATAATGTCGCATAAGAACTACCAGAGGCTAGGTATGTGATTGTCTCCCTTTCTGGCATTGGGTATATTTCTGAGTTAATTGCTCGACTGAGTTTTAATCTTTCCCAGCTAATGTTGTATATGTAATGCAGTCAATACTTGGAATCCTTCAAAAACAAAGGGGGGGGTTGGTGGTAACTATTAAATATAGTGAACATTGGCTGGATTTTTGTAGAATTCAGCTTGGTTGAATAAACTTTTTATGTTCATTGAACCTAATCATATAATGAAAAGAACACCAGGAGACCCAAATTCTGCCCATTATTATTTATATGATTTTGGCGAAATCATTCAGCCTTGCTAAGATTTCCAAATTCCTCCTAAAGAGGGGATTAAATCACCTTCTAGATTTTATGATTAAGAGTCTGTGTCTTAACTTTTTTCAAATTAGGTATCTACACATCTCTGTGGTTAACTCAAGACTGCTCTTGCTAAGTAGGTGTTCTACCACTTCAGCCACAGACAGACTTTTTTTTACTTTAGTTTTTGAGACATGTTCTTTTGATTTTGGTCTGGGCTAGCCTTGGCCCTCATCCTCCTACCCCCCACCTCCCAAGTAGCTGAGATTACAGTCATGTACCACTACACTTGCCCCCACTATTTTATTTTTAATGAGTTCTATAATCAAGTCTGAAACCAGGTTTTCCTAATCATCTATTTTTAGAGCAAAATGTAGGCATGTGAAACTGATGAGATTTTGGAGGTCCTTTTGCAGCTGAGTAATAGTAAGACATGCAGTTTGAAGGGTGGATTCTAAGCAGATTTTAGCATTTTAACATATAGTGATAGATTTGGCTTTCTTAGCTTTCTAACTTCTTTTTCCTCTGACTTTTCTCCTTCAATTGCTCTTTTCCTAAAGAGGCTTAGTTGACTCAATATTTGAGATTTATTTTTTCTCTTGGTTGATTCTTGATTTTTTTTTTTTTTTTAAACAGGGCTTTGTAGCCTAGGCTGGCTTTGAACTTTCCACCACCTTGCCTTGGTCTTTTGAGTGCTGTGATTATGGCTGTGTGCCACCACACCCAGCTCAAGATTAGTTCTTAAGACTGGTTTATACATGCATATTTAATCTACTTTTTTAAAAAGTAGTTCTTTTACTCACTCTAGAACAAAAACTTAAAGTGAATTAAAGTTGATGTTACAAAATCAGAAGATATTCTGAAATGTTCATTTCTAAGAGAGAACTTTTTTTTTTTGCTGTTGTGACATGATTTTGTTGATGAAAAATGAACATGTGTAAACTACCTTTCTACTCTTTTTTGTACTACCCATTTTACTCTATTTTCTGTTGGTATCAACACAATCCTTTAGACTGGGTATGTTATAAAGAAAAGAGGCTTATTTTAGCTAACAGTTCTGGCCTAAGGTTGATGATGGCCTTCTTGCTGGCATAGTCCTGAAGTGTTACTGGTGTGTATGTGTATCTTTTAGTTTTTTTCTTTGTATAAAGTTACCAGTACTCAATCATGGGAGCTCTACCCTGACGACCTTACCTAATTCTGATCACCTCCCAAAGGTCTTACATCTAAACATCATAGTCACATTAAGTTTCTGCCCTCTTCATACCTCACCCATGGGGCTTAAATTCCAACATGCATTTTGGAGGATTCAAAACCATATTCAAATCATACTACCACTCATTCTTGAGTTTCAGAAATAAATAATATTTCAAAAGGCTTAAGTGAGTATTTTCTTGGTTTTGATTGAAATGAATGTGTCTTCTGTCTCACTACACAAACATTTAAAAAATTCTACTTGTCAAAGGTAGTTTTGTTTAATCACTCATTTGTTATTTATTCGCTATTAATATGCCAGGTACTGTTCTTAGCAACAGGGATATAACTTTATAAAAGAGAGACAATCCCTGCCCTTGTGGAGCTTATATTTTTTTAAGAGAGGCTAATGATAATCACAAGATTAAATAGACACTATGTTAGTCTTAGTAAATGCAACAAAGTTAAAGCAGAGTAAAGATATAGACTGATTGTGGTAGGGCATTTCACTTTTTAAATTAGTGAATAGAATGATTATAGAAATTTTTTTTAAAAAACTATGGTAGATGATATGAATTTTTAGATTTCATTTTTGTACCACATATTTAAAAATTCTCTTTAAAGGCTTTATTTTTTTAAGAGTAGTTTTTGGCTCACAGCAAAAGTAATAGAAAGATGCATAGACTGCCAATGTAATCTCTGTCCCTAGACATGCATCTTCTCCTCTATTATCAACATTTCTCACCAGAATGGCACATTTCTTTTTTAAAAATTATTGATTGATTTTGATTTTTTGAGAATCTCACTTATGTAGTCCAGGCTGGCCTCAAACTCCTGATCTGCCTCAGCTTCCAGAATGTTGTGATTACAAGTGTGTATTACCACACCTGGTTCGGAGTGGTACATTTCTTAAAATTGATGAACCTTCATCATTGACTCAGGGTTCTTTTTTTTTTGCCATACTAGGGTTTGAACTCAGGGCCTTAATGCTCACTAAGCAGGTGCTCTATCACTTAGCCCCTCCACCAACCCTTTCTGTGTTGGGTATTTTCAAGATAGGGTCTCTTCAACCTGTTTGCTTGGGCAGGCTTCAAATTGCAGTCTTCCCAATCTCTACCTCCTGAATAGGTAAGTGTGAGTCACCAGCATCTGCCTAGGGTTCATTCTTAATGTACATTCTGTGGGTTTGGACAAATTATAATTACATTATCCACTATTATAATATTGAACAAGTCTCCTTGTTTCAAAAAAGGTCTTCTGTGCTCTTACCTGTCCATCCTTTACTTTTCCTAACCTCTGGCAACTCACTGATTTTTTTTCCTTTCTCAATGGTTGGCCTTTTCTACAATGTCATATGAATGGAATTACACAGTAGTGTAGCCTTTTCAGATTATCTTCTTTCACTTAATAATATACATTTAGTGCTTCTCCATGACATTTCATGGTTTGATAGCTCTCTTCTTTTATTTCATTTATTTACTTACCTGTTTATTTTTGTGGCACTGGGGGTTGAACTTAGGGCCTTGTGGTTTTTAGGCAGACACTCTACTACTTGAGACCTACTTCAAGCCCTTTTTGCCTTAGTATTTTTCTTTTTATGTTCCCATTTATTTTTATTATTGTTGTTCTGGGGGTACCTTGTGACATTTATAAAAGTTCTTATAATATATCATAGTTGAAATCACCCCCTCCATCATTCTCCTTTATCCCCTCTCCCGCCATAGGTATTTTTCAAATAGGGTCTCACTTTTATGCCCAGGCCAGCCTGGACTGTGATCCTTCTATTTATATTTCCTGCAAAGTTGGGATGATAGGTGCGTGCCACCATACCCAGCTTTTGTTGGCTGAGATGGGGTCTTGCGGACTTTTCACCCAGACTAGCCTTGAACTGGAGTTCTCCTGATTTCTGCCTCCTGACTAGTTAGAATTACAGGTGTAGGCCACCATGCCTGGCTCTGCTTCTCTTCTTCCTCTCTCTTCTCTGATTTTCTCCTCTCCTCCCTTGCCCTCTACCACTGAGCTACATACCCAACCCTATAGCTCATTTTTAAAAAAATTTATTCATTTATTCATATGTGTATACATTGTTTGGTCATTTTTAAAAAAATTTATTTATTCATATGTGTATACATTGTTTGGTCCATTTCTCCCTCCTGACCCCTGCCTTTTTTCTCTCCCCCCAACCCCCTCGTTTCCAGACAGAACCTGTTCTGCCCTTTTCTCCAATTTTGTTGAAGAGAAGACATAAGCAGTAATAAGAAAGACAAAGTGTTTTAGCTAGTTGAGATAAGGATAGCTATACCGAGAGATTCCTAGCATTGCTTCCATGCACAAGTGTATTACAGCCCGAATTGATTCATCTCTATCTGATCACCTAGTTCCTGATCACCTTCCCATATTGACCTCTGTCGCTTTAAGGTTACTGTATTAGCTTCTCTGCATTGGGGACATCAAACACTCATTTTAAAGGAACTGAATAACATTGCATTTCCAGATGTACTACAGTTTATCCATTCACCTACTGAAAGATGTTGATTGCTTCCAGTTTTTAGCAGTTATCAGTAAAGCTCCTATAAATAAACATGAGTAACAAAAGTTCTTTTTCTCAGTTATTTGAGTAAATATCAAGGAGTGAATCGTGTTAAGAATATGTTTGGTTTTATAGGAAATCACCAGATACTCTTCCAAAGTGGGGTATACTGTTTTACCTTTTCATTAGCAATGAGTGAGAGTTTCTATTCCACATTGTTGCCAGCATTTGATTTGGTCTGTTTTCAAGATTTGGGCCATTCTGGTAAGCATGTAGTAGTATCTCATTGTTTTAGTTTGTATTTTCTTACATTAGATGTGGAAGAGCTCATCATACAGTTATTTGCCACCTGTGTATCTATGGTGAGGTACCTGTTAAGGTCTTTGGCCTATTTTTTAATCAGGTTTTCTTACTGTTGAACTCTAAGTGATGTTGATATATTTTGGAAAACAGTCTATCTGTGCTGTTTGCAAATGTTCTCTCATAGCTGGTGTGTTGTCTTCTCATTTTCTTTTTTTGGTGTTAATAAAGTTTGAACTCAGGGTCTCATGCTTGCTAGCAGGCTCTCTACCTCTTGAGCTACTCCACCAGCCCTCATTTTCTTTTGGCAACATTGGAGTTTGAACTCAGGGCCTCACACTTGGTAGACAGGAAGTCTTACTGATTGAGCCATGCCACCAGTCCTCTCATTTTTTTGATATTATCTTTCATGGAGCATGTGTTTGTCATTGTGATCAGTCCAGTTTATCAATTTTTTTTTAATATGGAGCTTGCCTTTGCTCTTATCTAAAAAGTCAATGCCATACCCAATGTCATTAAGGTTTTCTCCTATGTTACTTTCTAGGACTTTTGCAGTTTTTTGTTTTACATTTAAGTCTGTGACCTGTCAGGGTCAGTATTTGAGAGAATGTAAGTTCTGTATCTAGATTTTTTTTTTTTTTTACATGTGAATATCCAGTTGTTCCAGTACAATTTGTTGAAAAGACAATTCCTTCTCCATTGTTTTACCTTTGCTCCTTTGTCAAGGATCATTTTTCTGTATATATGGGGTCTCTTTCTGGCCTCTCTTCTGTTTTACTGATATTTGTATCCATCCTTTTGCCAGTATTACACCATTTTGATTATTGTAGCTTTATAGTAAGTCTTGACGTCAATTAATGTCTGCCCTCCAGTTTTGTTTTCCTGCAATATTGTGTTACCTATTCTGGGTCTTTTGCTACTTTTTTTTTTTAATTATTGTTGTGGTGGGTGGGGGTACATTGGAGTATTTACAAAAGTTCTTGTTTCTCCTTATAAGCTTTTTTAGACAAGAAGTTTTGGTTTTCTTTCTTTAATTTTTTTCTCCACCCCTTTTTGCTTTAGTTATTTTTTAGATATGGTCTCACATTCCCTCCCCCCCACCCCCCACCACATGCATGGTGGCCAGCCTCTTGATCTTCCTACCTATGCCTCCCCAGGTAGTTGGGAGTAAGTTTTGAGATGGGGTCTTGCTAATTTATTTCATTTTTGACCAGGCTGGCCTCATACCATGATTCTCCCAATTTCTGCCTCCTGAGTAGCTGGGATTATAGGTATGTACTAAAGGTGGTTTTTTTTTTGTTTGTTTTGCTTTGTTTTCTTGCAATTCTGGGGATCAAACCCAGGGCCTTGCACATGCTAGGCAAGTTTTCTACCATTGAGCTACATCCCCCAGCCCCTCTCTCCTTATAAATTTTGTAATCAGTGTTTTGATATTCACAATAACTTCCTACGATTGATTGGGATTGTACTGAATATGTAGATCAAATTGACAAGGACTGACATCTTGACTCTTCCCATCCATGAATGCAGAATAACCCCTCATGTACTTTTTGTTCTTTTTTTTTGGTCATAATAGTTTTGTAGTTTTCTTCAGACAGATTTTGTACATATTTTCTTAGATTTATGTCTAAGGGTTTAATTTCCATTTTGAATGCTGATGTAAAAGTGATAATGTTGTTTTCTGGTGCTGGGGATTGAACCAAGGGCCTTTCACATGTTAGGCAAGTGTTCTACTATGGAGTTACATTCCCCAAAATCAAAAACTTTGACTTTCAAGTTCTTATTATTGGCATATGGGAAAGTCATTGTCTTTTATATATTAAATAATTTGTATCCTGAAACTTTGCTAGAATTGCTTATTAGGTTCAAGACGAGCCACATTGTTTTAGTTTATTACAATTCTTAGGGAATCCATCTTATTCAAAATACTATAATTTTACATCAATAACTTTTACTTATAAAAATGGGCATAAAAATTCTCTTGCTGAATAGTTTTGCATTTTGGGGTTGAACTGTAACATTTTAAAAAATATGAAACAGTTTCAACTTTTGCTACTTTGATTTATTTTTATCACTATGAAAAATTTTTTAAAATTTTATTATAGCCATTATCCCAGAATCAATTGAAAAATATGACTATTTGTCCCTATACTAAATCACCCAAAATTGTTCTTTTGAAATCTCATTACCTGATTCTAATGTCCTTTTTTATTGATATCACAAAATTAATTTTAATATCTGGTTATAGTTAATCTTTAATCGAGATAAGAACGTCAATCTGCTAGTACATGGGCAAAAATAAATACATGGCATTTAATGTCTGCTTAAATTAGAACCGGATAACAGTTATACTTTGGATCATTTCTGTGAATCTGGATATATTAATTTGTGAATATTGTTGATGTAACATTTAGTTGAATGTATATTTTGGCCAAAAAAGAAGGAATATTCAATTTGTATGAAATTCAAAAAATTAATCACAAAGAAGCGTTCATTGGCTTAGATGTTTAAGGGCCAGTAAAAGTGCTCTGCAGTATCAGATATTGTTCTAAATTCCTTTCACTCATTTAAATCCTTATGAAGTAGTTGAACCCTGTTTCTTGTTTTTAACCTCCATTTTAGAGATGTAGAAATATAGCCACATTAACCTGTAAAATCACAGGTTAACTTTCTAAACCAGTCATCCTGGCTACTTTTCTCTTTGTCCACTCTGAGTTTTGTTTATCTCTGATAAGTTTCAATTCATAAAAGTAATGAATTTTAAAAGTTAAATCTAGTGTTTGATATTCAGAAATATTTTCCTATAGAAATATTATATTTATAAATATTTTGTAATTATCCTATTGTTATGTTTCTGGAAAATCTTCCAAACCTAGCTAATACCTAATACAACATCTCAGATAGTTTTAGAGCAATTAATCATTACTGTCAGAAATAACATAGTGATTGACATTTCTAACTCAGATGCTCAACATACTTGCCACTGCTGCAATAAATCATAACACAGGTTCTTTCAAATCCCTTTTACCTTAATGGCATCCAGTGAAGGCATTCCTTCACAGTAGAGTATTAGCCTCCCTTAAGTCCAGGGTGGACTTGTAGTAACACTGATTAGTGAGAAATAATTAGAGAAATTGGAGATGAGGAGCTGTGGCAAACTGGGATCCCTTAATTGTGTAAGCAGTTTGTGTGTCTTTTGCACTTGTTCCAAGCCTGTTTCATTATAAGTATATGGTTATGGACTGCCAACAGTTATTACTATAACTTGACACTGTAAGGGTATAGCTGTTTTTGTTTTTTCCTAAGTCCTTTAAGAATTATCTTGCTTCCTTTCCTTCTACTTGGCATATCTAGTGCTTACAGCTAGAACTTCATTTCCTCCCAAATTGGAATGAAGAATGTAATCTAGTAGAACACCTTGTCTTGTCTCCCATAGGTTTAGTAGTCATAGTAACTGCACAAGTTTTTATTGTCAGAATTTTCAAAAGGCATCTTCCATGTAACTTCTTCACACTAATTGACTATTTACTCATTTACTACAGAAATCCCTTAGGATTAAAAAATAGAAGTCCTAGATGATAATGATAAAGTCTTTATAGTTGATTCTTGGAAGTAGAGAGAAGTTTGGATTGTGAAAAGATGAAATTAATATGAATGGGCACCAGAAAGAGAAAAAAAATTTTGTCCACTAGTGGAAATGACATAAGAAGAGGAACTAAAATAAACTGTTCTACTCTAATTTTAATTTTTATTATTCATAAAAAATACAAAATATTTATGTATTTTAGAGATATATGGTTAAAGATTGTCAACAGTTATTGTCATAAATACTTGACACTATAAGAATGTGGTTGTTTTTATTTATTTATTTTCATTGTTTATTTATTTTTTGCAGTGCTGGCAGTTGAACCCAGGATCTTGTACATGCCAAGCAAGCACTCTCCAACAGTTACACTCCAGCTCTGTTTTTATTTTTTAAATAAACTTTATACTTTTATCTTTGTGATATTGAAATACTAGCCCGAATTACTTTTTTATATAGTTATCTATGCCTGCCCTTTACAGAGTGCTTAGCTGATGTTTGCTGTCTTTTATCTGGTGATTGCTGCTGTTTGCCCTAAAATGTTCCAGTTACAAAAAGCAATGTCACAATTTCCTGCTTTCTTTTCTTTTCTTTTTTTTTTTTGCTGTACTGGGGCTTGAGCTCAGGGCCTTCACCTTGAGCCACTCCACCAGCCCTATTTTTGTGAAGAGTGTTTCGAGATAGGGTCTCACAGAACTATGTGCCCAGGCTGACTTTGACCTGCGATTCTCCTGATTTCTGTCTGCCTCCTCAGTAGTTAGGGTTACAGGAGTGAGCCTGTACCCGGCTTCCTGCTTTCTTTTTCAAATGAAAAAGTCATATGGGAAGATTTTGGTCCACCAAAGTCAAGACTTCATTAAATTAAATGTGTAATTATTTTTATAATTCCAGAAGACGTTAGTTATTTTTTATGATGATCATAAATGATTGATTACAAAATGGTTCGGATTCTTATGATTCATGGGGAGAGGGCCTCATTATGTAGCCCAAGCTGATGTGGGACTCACCATTCTCCTTCAGTCTCCAGAGGGCTGGAGTAATAGGTATGTGCCACCACACCCTCAAAGAATCAGCAGTCTCCCCCAGCAAGAACTGGGGATTGAATCCAGAGCCACATGCATGCTAGGCAAATGGTCCACTACCACTAAGCTACCATCCCCAGCGCTTCTTTCTCTTGAGAGCCACTATCAATCAATCAATAATAAATAAATAAATAAATAAATGAAAGTCATAAAGAAAATGAATCATTTAAAAAGAGAATTGACATGTCTCAGACATGTAGGTATTGGCATTCATAAATCTTTGCTGAGAGAAATTTCAATAAATCACTACCTGAGATGTGAATGCTAGGTGGTGGGCTCAGTCTATGGTTTACATTAATTTGGGACTCTTGATTTCCTCTCAGGTCTCTTATAAATACTAGCTCATTTAATCCTTATAAGGAAAGGATTATTGTTCATTGCCACTAACAGTAACTTAACTATATATCATAGGCTTTGGTGGTGGTATAGAGATGTTAAATCTGTGAATGCCAACAATTTATTTTGTATTTAGTTAGAATAATGCAGTCATAGACAGTAAGATCTGTTTGGGATTTTAGAGAGATCATTTGCCACCTCTTACTGTTTATAGATAAGGAATAAGTCCCAGAGAGAGTTCTTCTAATTGCTATGTAGCTAGTGACAGAACTATTTCAATTCCAGGGTGTTTAAAATGCATTACAATATTCACAATTAATACTTTTGCCTAACAGTTAGCATTAGGGTACATACTATTTTCTTGGCTTTGGCATGTGACTTTAAATTTAGATTTAAACCTAATTCTTAAAAATTTTTAATTTGTTTAATGAAGCTCTATTACTTTGTTAGTGCACTTACCAAAGTTCTGATTTTTGGTTTGTTTAAAAAAAAAAAGTGTCTGTGGCACAAATAGCTGTTGCATTAAATTGAGAGGATTATCTCATAAAAACAAATACACCTTGACAAAAGCATAATGTATTATCTTTTGCTCTTTAAAGTTGAGTGCTTGACACACAGCAGTTCATTCTCGAATATAATGAAAAACAGAGGGCAAATTTATGCTTTATCTTTTTATTTCATCAGCTTATTTTGAAAACCTACCATGGTACTTTCCAGGGAGTAGGAGTGAGGTTGAAGGAATGAGATGTGTACAGTTTTAGTGGAGGAGAGGCCCTTAAATTAGTGGTCACAGTTGAGCATGACAGTGACTAGTTTGCAGATATGTTTATCTTTTTAGTAGAAATTGCATAGTCAAGGAAGGTTTTATAGAGGAAGTGAATGCTGAAGACTGAGTTGCAATTAATCTGAATAAAATGACTTGTAAATGTCAAACATGTTTTTAATGTATTATTTTGTCTAATAGCTCCTCTGAATATAGGATTATGACCTGTAAGATTATTTTCTACAGTGTCAAGATAACACTTTTTGTTGTGTGTGTGTGGTGTGGGTATTTGAACTCAGGGTCTCACACTTGCTAGGCAGACACTCTCAACATTTGAGATATGCTTCTCTCTATCCCTCTTCTGTGTTGGTTATTTTTGAGATAGGGTCTCTTGAACTGTTTGCCAGGTCTCGCTCCAAACTGTCATCCTCCTGACTTCTGCCTCCCAGTAGGTAGGATTACAGGTGTGACCTACCAGTGCTGGCCAGATAACATAGTTGAGTTTAAGGAAAGGTGGCAGAATTTAGAATGCCTTTTGAACCTTTTGTTTTATGCTTATTAGTGCTATAATGAAACATTTATGCATGTCTTGGCTAGAGATAAAGTAGCTGTTACCATTTTTTAAAATGTTCCACTCTTCAACATTTTAATGACTGGTATTGCTTTATATGAGATACTATACAATTCAACCTACTGAAACTGAGAAATTATCTTTTAAATAAACAACGAATTAATGATAAAACTCTTTCAAACCTAATTTTTTTCTTTTTTTGTTGGTTCTGGGATTTGAACTCCAGACCTTGCACCTGCTAGGTGGGTGCTCTACCACCTGAGCCATGCCTCTAGCCCTGTCTGTCTCATGCAGATTGATCATCTTTACTGTACCAGCGATAGCATCTTCTCTGTGTGTTCTGAAAAACTGAGATAAAAGCCAAAATGTTCTCCATGGAAAGCCTGTCTAAGGCTTGTCAGTTATCTTCTTGGTTTTCTTTTAGTCTATAACTTTTCTGTCAGTGGTTCTAGTATTCTACAAATCACCCAAAGTAAAACATCTTGAAATGACCTTTGAGACTTTTATTTTGCAGTTGTTATCCTTCATGTTCACTAACACTCAGTTTGATTGGTTTTCTTCTGAAGCAGTCTTTGTTCATTCCTCTTAGTTTCAACTGTTTCTTAGTTTTCAGGTTTTTTCCCTTTAATTAATGAATGTATTGTATGTCTACTTTCATTATATGCTAGTTACATTATCTCATGTCTCTCTCCCTGCCTGTATAGAAGACTTTCAGAATTATCTTTTCATTAAACATGTAAGCTAAAGACCTCCCACATTAGTCAGCTTTTTCGTTGCTGTGATGAAATAACCTGACAAATAATTTAAAGGAGAAAAGATTTATTTTGACTCATGGTTTCATAAATTTTAGTCCATGTTGGCTGACTCCATTGTTTCTGAGCCTGTGGTGAGGTGGTGCATCACAGACAGACAGGAAGCAGGTAGGGGCAAGATACACCCTTTAAAGATAAGTCCCAGTGATCTACTTCATCCAACCAGATCCCACCTGCTAGTTCTACCACCTCCCAATAATGCCATCAAATTACAAATCCATCAGTGGATTAATCCATTGGTTAGGTCAGAGACCTCATGATCCAGTCACTTCTCTATAATTGGATCCACCAACTAGCCAACTAGGGACCCAGCCTTGAATATGTGAGCCTTTTTGGGAGATACTTCATATCCAAACCTAGTAGCTCCTCTTTGGTTTAGAGATTGTCAGTGACCTAAAATTTGGTCTTCATTCTGCTTTTTTCTCTCTCTCTGTCTCTCACTCTTGCTCTGTCTTTTTTTTTTTTTTGGAAAAGGTTGAAGTAGACTAAATTTATTCTATGAATAGAATCAAGTTATGCTGATAGAAGAGATATAAAATCTGTAAGATATTAGGAAAATTCTTAAGCTTTTGCTGAAAGGAAGAATGAATGACTTTGTGTTGTATAGGATTAAAATTTGTGTACCTGCAATGCCCACCTGCCAGCAAACTTGTTAAACATGAAATATGTTAATTATATCTAAAATCCTTGTATGTTGACTGAACAAGGTGGTGATGAGCAAAATATACTACTATTATTATCTACTAATCAATTTTTTGGAAGTAAAACATTTCATTTTTTGCCATGATACACTGCATTCTTTTTAAATATTATGTTTATATTATATTTATAGTAGTATTTTAACATGAACCAAATATTGCAATTTAAATTATTTCAGATAACATCTTATACAAAATATAGCATGCAGTGATACAATATTGACATTATAGAGCAAATGCAAATAGCTCTAATTTATTATCATATGGCTTTTAGATTATAATCATTTAAAATATTAAGATTCTTTCTGATATATCTGTAAAAGAAAATAATCATAATTCAGAGACTTTAAGATTTTTTTTCAGCATATGTCTACAACATATATTCTATCATCCTGTTTCTAATAATTCCTTTTTGTTTTAAACTTAAGTCTGCTTTGGTTGACCTAAAGCTTTTTGCTGTCCTGTCTACCCTTTTGAGATCATGTTGGTCATTTAGTTTTGAATTCCATTTTACTTTTCTGTCTGTGTGATTTTGGTTTCCATCTAAGATTTCATCAATCCTATGAAACTATCATGTCCAGTTTTTTAATTTCTGTAACACTTACCTTATTGTGCAAATTTGTCTTAACATATTTCTTTTATAGTAACGTCATGCATCCATCCAACAAATATAATGTATTCTACTTTGTGCTGTGTACTATTCTAAATTATATTGCTTCAAGTGCTTGGGATATAACTGTAAGTGGAAAAAGTCTTTGTGCCAGGTCCCTATAATAATCAGCAAGATATCAGATGCATATTAGGTAGACAACATGTTAATTATTAATAAATAACTTACTTATTTGTTCATTCATTTATTTAAAGACAGGTTCTCACTGTAGTCCAGGCTGGCCTGGAACTAACTTTGTAGCTAAGACTAACCTTGAACTTGAAATTTTCTTGCCTGATCCTCCTGAGCACTGACATGGCAGATGTGTTTTACTATTCCCAGCAATATACCATATTTAATTTGAATTCATTTGTTTTTCCTATTTATACATGTAAATTCTTTGGTGGCATAATTTGGATTTATAGTAATTTTTAAACATTGAGATACTAAATTATTATATGACTATATCTAGTATGTGGATTTACAGTATATAAGTATATTATAAAGTGAGAGAGGCAGCATCCCTACTTCCTGCCTTTAGTTCAGGTCCTCCTCATAAAGTCTGTTTTCTTAGTGCTGCTGGACTGTCCTTGATTCGTTCTTTACATGTTATCCAGAGTGGTTTTCCCTGACTCCTTGTCAGATCACACTGATTTTGATGGGTTTCCTATTGCCTTCAGATTAAATTCTAAATCTGATATTTTTGCCTTTCAGAATCTGGTTTTGATCTACCATCTTTTCATGTGAAGCTGGTAGCACTGACTTCAGTAAACTAAGTCTACTGTGTCTTGACTCATTGCTTTGCCTTCCAAAATGACTTTCCACAGCATTTTGTTCTCAGTTTCATTGTCCTTTTGCTGTGTTCTCAAGCTTCTTCTCATCACTTTAATTCTGTGTTCTGTTTACTCCCTTAGTGAGCTAGTTGCTCATTGATGGCAGGAACCATGCACTTTCTCTCTTTGGCTAGTGATCTAAGTGCCCAAGGTCGTAGTTTGTTGCTCAGCAAGGGTTGATTGAAATCACTTTAGTAGAAAAGCAGTAAGTTGGAAATAAGTGTCTCTGTTCTGGTTAAGTTTGTAACTGGGTAATTCTATGATCTTGGTTGTTTGGATCCTGCATTCCTCATTTGTAAATTGTTCAAGGATGTTTTTATTAAATGCTTAAGATGAGAATTCTAAGTTTTATGTGAACCTGAGTTGAAATGACAACATTTACACCTTCTTTTTGAGTAACAACTACTTGAGCATGTCTAAGAAGTATTTCTCAACATGCCTAGCTATTACTAAAACATGTAAACAGTTGAGAAACAAACAAAAAAACAGTGAGGACATTGGTTAACATCCCTATCCTTTTTATCCTTTCTAACTTAGGGAGATGGTAATTGGAACCATTTGGGATAGTCTAAGTCCCATGTTTATAAGAAAATATGCCTTCTAATAGTAAATAAGTGTGCTTTGTTTCAATCTATTTGTCAGAAGGAGAGCTGGTTTAATGAAACATAACAAAATGTCAACTCCACTGAGGTTGACACAATATTCAAAGTTTAAATTTTAAAGTTTAAAGTTTAAATTGCAGCATGTTTGCATTTAAGTTTTAAAGGTTTATTTTCAGTGTCCAGAGCAAGATAAAATACCACTGTTTGGTATATTTTATTTCTTGGAGAATTATTTAATTTTCATCGGTAACAATTTTTTAACCTACTCAGAAACTATTACTGACAAAAAATGAAATGATCATTCTTCTAGACACTGAAGGCAAATAACTTTTCTTGCTTTTCATGGCCTCAGGTTAATAGGTACGGAAAGGTTGAAATCTAAGTTACTCCAATGTTTCACTCTTCATGAGTGCTAATGAGCTATTTCATACATGACTTTCCCTAGTTCCAGTTATCAGGAGAATCAGTACCTTAGGGGCATTGAATCCAGACAGAAATCATCTTTTTGGTCAAGTTATTGTTTTAAAGCATTGATAAAACCATTAAGGCTACTTGAGTCAGTGACCCATATTGTTGTGTGTTTGAGACTTCAGCCATGATGGGCTTTGTAGATTTACTGCATCTCTCCTCAGTTTAACAGTTTCCTATTGTGAAATTTATGTGTAACTTTATGGTTTAATTTCTTTCTTCATTCTCTTTTAATTAAAAATTAATTAAACATTTCAACGATTCTGCTTTTGTGTAAACTTAAACAGACATAGACGTCAAGTTGGGCAGTGAAACCAGGTCATTAATTAGGATGGTTTGTTTTTGAATTTTGAATGATAATATCTTTTAATTAGATACTTTAATCTCTGATATGTACATTGTGATTGTTAATTGCATATTAATAGCTTAAAAGTTGGTCTGAGTTGAGTACTAGTAATGTATAAAACAGTTACTTTAATTCTCTAAAAAGATTGCTATTTCGAAAGTGTATTTCAAAGACTTTCCCCTACATATATGTGAAAAGGAATATCTGGTAAAATATTTTCCACATAACTAAAAAACTATCAATATGGAATCCTGTATTAGGGTAAAATCAATATATTTTCTTTTAGTAGCATATATGTAGTCACCTAATAGCAAGACGTTCTAGGGAATATTTATTGATTTCTCTTAGAAAATGAGCACAGTAAAGCATAGCTGTAATCCCACTTCCTTGGGACCTCCAATAGGAGGATTGCTAGTTCAGGGCTAGGCCAGGCAAAAAGTTAGCAACATGTCCCCCTTTCTCAGTTTATGAAATACCATCTGATAGCTATTATTAGATGTGATGAAGATACGGTTTCTGTTATTAAGGAGTAGATATACAAATTTTATAAAATATGTATTTGTGAGAGATTATACTAAATGACCTTGAAGATTCTGTGATACTGTTACTTCTTTCAAGGCCAGGTTGAGGTTCACTTTGTTCATGAAACTTTCCCTGGCTAAAAAATGATCTTTTGCGTTTAAATATATAATCTCAAATAGACCATCCTTTTGACATATGTGCTAATATATTTCTTGGCCTTGTTCTACCTGAAAAAAGTTCTTTGTAATGGCATTCACTATAGAGTGATTGCAGAACTAACATCACAAACTACAGAGAAAATAGGATATTATAAATTCAAGTGATAGGAAATATGAAAGAAAATATTAACATTTGATGTTAGGTGAATATGAAAAATGATCTGAACTATAACCTAATTGGTGGAGTTTAAGGAATTAAAACATCTAAAAATAAAAGTATAGATGAAACACTTTTGATACATATTTTAAAGATTGTCCTGTTTAAGAACCATTTTTAGTTCCTTTTTTGAGAACTGTCTGTACATACTTTTTAAAAAATTAGGTGATTAGCCCTTACAAATTGATTTTTGAGAACACAATATACTACCTAACAAATTATCCATTTATGGTAGGAGTTTTTCATAGTCAGTCTTCTGACATCATTTGTATTTTCCTTCATTCAGAAATAGGATTTTTTTTTTTCCGTGTAAAGGTTTTTACCCCCTTTTTTTTGGGGCCTTATGCTTGTTAGGCAGGCGCTCTACCATTCAAGTCACTCTGCCAGCCTGGCTTTTACCACTTGAGAGACTATAATACCACTTTTTTTTTTTAAAGGCTCTCCTTATTTTTAACATTATTTTGTAGTGTAATAACCATGACAACAGCAAATAGTACTAACACATATTTACTGCTTACTGTGTATGAGGTATAATTCTTAACCACAACTTGATGGAGTAGGTTGAATTATTATTTCTGTTTTATGGAAGAGGAAATAAAGGTGCAGAGTGTTTAAATCACATGCCAAGAGTCTCATAGCTACTAGATGCAGAAAGATTGATGACAGAAAATTAAGAACATTTTTGGACAGTGTTGAAGACCTACCCACTAGAAATAGGTGGTAATGGCATCAGTTCAGTTTTCTTTTTTTAGAAACCTTCAGGCCAGTTCTGCTATCAGACTTCATATAATTGATGCTCTTTAATCAGCTCAGTCCTCCTGCCTCAGCCTCCTGGGTATAGAAAGGACAGGCATTTGCCACCATGCCACACTTTGTATGTTACTCTTAAAGCTTATCGAGATTTTTTTTTTTAAAGTGTATTGGGTAAATTAGAGTAGGTTGAAGAAATCACTGCTAGTGCTGGTGGTGTGGTTTAAGTGGTAGAGTGCCTGCCTAGCAAGCGTGAGGCCCTGAGTTCAAATCTCAGTACTGCCCCAAAAAAAGGCAATGTGGTAACTACTTTTTACTTCCTTTTGTTATTCTTTGTTTATACAAAACGTTTCTTGGGAATGGATTTTGAATGTGTATCTAGCTCATTTAACTTTTGTTCACACTTTATTAACTTCTAGAGGATTATGAGATGAGGCCGCATAACATACTTTTAGCTTACACTAAATACGTGGTCTTGAATACACGAATTTGAGAATAATGATGTATTTTAATAGTAAACTGATTTTTCCTAAAATGCAATTTTCAAAAATGTATGGTAAGTTTTCCAGCAGTATTCCTAAACCCAAAGTCATTCATTGTTAAATGTTTGTGTTTTTTACACAGGGTGTAATAGGTATACAGCTGGTTGTTACCATGGTGATGGCCAGTGTCATGCAGAAGATTATACCTCACTATTCTCTTGCTCGATGGCTACTCTGTAATGGCAGGTAAGGCAAGGATAGGCTGATTGTGACTGGCACTTTCTGTTTAGTTAACAAGCCTGATTAACTTCTTAGAAGTGTTAATTCCTGTTTCTAAAGGTATGACAATGAAAGATTATGAGGGAGACTTCCTTTCTTTCTTCTCTTATTTGACACATTAGTAGCTTATTAGTTTATTTGTATAGGATAATTGCAGGGTCAGGGACTAGTGTTTGATCCCCCTGATCTCATGCACCTCCTTTTACTTTGTTTTGTTTCCTGATTACCACGTGTTTCTTTTCTTTAACTTCAAAAAAATGTTGGTCAGCAAGAGGATGAGAATTTATAAATCAAAGTGCTTAAATGTTTTCACCACTTGGGAAAAAAAATTATGTAACACATACATCCTACTGTTAGTGACTCAGTTCAGAGTTACTATGAGAATTAGAGTTCTTTGCTTTATTGCAGTGCATTTTAAACTGTTGCAGTTCAGCAAGGAAAGGGGCAAAGTTATTGGTGGAATTTTAGTTTGTCTCTTGTAACTGTAAGTTCACTACTATTCCCACTACTTCCACAAAGCACCTAAGTTGCCGTGCTGAAATAAGTAAAATAATAAAGCCCCAAATAGGCACAATATGCCCCCAGTACAATAATTAATTAAAAAAAAAAAACCCCAAAACAGGGAAGTTTAATATAGGTGACATATTTAGGCAAAAGGAAAAAAATTATACACAAAAAATACATGCTAAAATCCTATGTAATTCTGAAAAGTAAGTGATAAATTTGGTACCCAGACTACTTCAGTTATTCATCTTTAATAAATAATTAAATTCTTTGTATGTCCATTTTCTTTTGTTTAGACCTTTTAAAATAAAAAAACAGTTTCTCGTTTTGTTTACATTGTTCTCTGTGCCTAATACTTTTTTCATATTGATGCTCAAATACAGAAAAATATTCAGACTTCTTTAAAATTTTGAAACACCCATATGTGTGTGTATAGTGAATATGTATTGAAAGAGCAACTGTTTATAAGTATATATTTTATTAGCAAAATAAGTAATAACTAAAGTTTTGGTAAAGTTGAAAGCCTGTGTTAGACCTATTTAAAAGTGAAAATCAATCATCTATAACTAACTTTTTTTACTGTGTAGTTTTAATATGCCCTGATAGTAATCTTGTTTACATATTTTGCTTAGCTAAACCATTTTCTATAGATCATGAAAGGGAAAAATATCTGCTGTGCAAATTATTATTCTAAGTCAATGAAATCTGACTTATAAATTATAAAAAGTACAGTGAGGTAACTTATTTGTTCCTGACAATTACACATGTGTACACACTATGGTTATGATCCAGTGAGACTTCCAGATCTCTTTCGGCTGTAAAGATCTTAGCAGTCTTGTCCCATTTTAGTCTTCATGCATTTTCATTTCTTTCATGGCCTGCTTTCCGTTTGTTTTTATAAAACTTGTATTCACCGGTTAAAGCTGAAACTTTGGAGATAATCTGATTAGTTTCATTAATATCGTAGTAATGTATTGTAGTTAAAAACTTCATTAATTTATTTATTTTCGTGGTGGTTTTTAGGATTGAATACAGGGCTTTGTACATGCTAGGCAAATGCTCTACCACTGAACTAATCCCTCGTCCTAAAAAGCTTTCCTTTTTTACAGGAATGTTCATAAGATACATACATTATCTGAGGGGGAGTTCAAGCTTAAAAAATAATCATGAAGTTAATTTTCTTCTGGGTCTTTTTTTAAAATATGGTACTGGAGTTTGAACTCAGGATCTTCTGCTTTCTAGACTTAGAGGTGTTTTGCCACTTGAGCCACTCTGACGGCCCTCTTCCACATCTTAACTTGTTTTTGTGAAAGAAAAGAATATTTTCTTTTGTATTGATGGAATGCCAAATGAGGTTCTATGAATATCAGATATTCTAGTAATGTTACTTTTCTGATACAGTTTCATATCCTCACTGTTTTGTTTTGTGATTTTTAAGATCAACTAACTTTTTTCTTTTTTTAAGTGTGTGCTGAAATTATCAGGTCATGAAAGTTACCTTATTGAGTGTTGTCACCTAGCTTAGTTGAATAAGACCATTGTTACAGCTTTTGGTATAATTACTGTTTTACCAACCTTTCATAATATGAAATGATGGTTTTAATATTGAAAAAAACCTCATCCCTTCTCAATTGCCTACATAAAAATACTGTTGATAAACAACAGTTTGCATTTTAAACCATCTGAATAATTGAATTGAAAAAGAGAAATATGAGAGTGTTTTTCTAAGTTCTATAAAAATTCTTGAAGTTTCAGGGGGAAGGCTGATGAGGATATTTTAAAAATTGAACAGTGTAGGATGGCTTGGGAGTGACTGTTGAATAGAAATTTTAGTGGAACTATTCAGGTGAAAACATGGATAGATATCACAACAGATTAATCATGAATATGTGAAGAAACTAGTTTTTAGTTTTTGTATATGTCATCTTATCATTCATATATTCCACTGTCATTATAACTTCAAACAGCAAATAAATAGTTCATAATTTTCTTAAAAGTGTGACTTCTGTTTTGGTATCACATTAATTAATTTCTGTCCCTATATCTCATTGACCTCTATTTCTTTGAAATGGAGAATTTAAAATGGTGTCTGCTTCTAGTTTATTGATTTCATGAATAAACCATTTTTCCCAAAGAATTCGATACCTTGGAAGAACAAGCAATTATATTTAAATAAGCAATTTTATATAAATTGGTAGCCTTTTTAACATAAAAAAGTTAGTTAATTTTCTGGCTCTAAATAACACTTGTGTGTTGATGGTAGTGCTGTTTTTTTTTTAAACTATACTTTTTGTTTTTAAAAAAACTGTATAACCTTTAGCCTGGTTTAATCTCATTAATACCTTTATATTTGTATAAAACATTATGCTGGTAAAATTTTTAAAATCTGTTATTTCATTTGAATCTGTACACTGTGAACTAACTAGGAGGGAGGGTATGTTGGGGTGTGCTCTAACCTCTGAAATCACAGTGTCTGAAATTAATACAGGTTTTTCATTGGGGAATCAGGGAGGGGCTCGGAGCTCCCCAGGAAGGTCCTTCAGAAAATGGTGATTTAAGGCTTCAGTTTTCAAGTGGTACTTAGAGAGTCTAGCCTTCTTCCTGCTTATTGCTCTTTTGTTTCTCCTGTGACCTTGGAGTCCTCTGTTAGATGCTGTGCAAGTTGGCGGGAAGAGAAAATGGGCTATGTATCTTTCTGGAGATTCTGGGCTGTCAAGCTTAGAGATAGTCGTGATTTCTGCCCACATTAACATAAGTTGGGTCCTTTGACTAGTTCTAGCCAAAGGGCTGAGGAATCATTATACCTAAGAAGTAAAAAAAAACCTTGGTGAGTGCGTAGTTCTTCTCTTCCATAGCTGATATTTCCAGATTTGCAAATGAAGAAACAAGTTTTAAATTCTTCACTCAAAGTCCACACACTAATAAATGAAATAGATTGAGATCTTTTCTCCTAGAAGGCCAATTCACAGTTTAGTATAGCATCCCTACCTTATCTGTGTTTCAGTTTCTACTGTTAAAATTGTTTGCAGTCAACTGCAGTTTGAAAATACTAAATGTAGCCAGACGTGGTAGTGCACACCTATGATCCTAGCTACTTAGAAGGTAGAGGCAGGAGGATTGCAAGTTTGAGGCCAGCCTAGGCAAAGGTAGAGGCCAGACTCTGTTTCAGAAAACAAAAGGGCTAAGGGTATAGTTCAAGTGGTAGAGCACTTGCTTAGCATGTACATGGCCCTGGGTTCAATCCCAAATATTGTCCCCTCCAAAAAAAAAAATTAAATGGAAAAATTCCAGAATTAAACAGTTTATGAGTTTTAAATCACATACCATTCTGAGTAGCATGATGAAATTTCATTCCATCCTTCCTTCTTCGGATATGATTCATTTCTTTGTCTAGTATGTCTACAGTATAAGCTCTCTGCTTCTAAGTACTTAGTAGCCACCTCAGGTTATCAGATCTACTCTTGTGGTATCAAAGTGCTGTGTTCAAGTTACCCTCACATTGCATGTCACATGCCTTGTTGTTCACCTGTTTCATCTCATCATGTAAGTATTGTGTTATGCCACATCATCACAATGGTGAGTACAGTATAATAAGATATGAGAGAGACCACATTAACATAACTTTTTTTAAGAGTATGTTGTTATAATTGTTCTATTTTATTATTGTTAATCTCTTACTGTGCCTAGTTTATAAATTAAATTTTATCAATAAGTATATATGCATAGGAAAAAGCATAGTATATGTAGTTAGTGCTGTTGCAGTTTGAGGCATCTTTTTGGGGTCTCGGGACAAATCCCTTAAGGATAAGAGGTTGGCTTCTGTATTTGTTTGATTTATAACTGCATCCATTCCACATCTTGTCTTGGAAATGTCATATTTGAGGAGTTTTAAATTTGGTTACAATTACATTTTGTAACCATCGTGACTTCCGTTGGTAGTTTTACAGAATAATTTAAGATTATTATCTTTATACTATTTTTCTAGTTGTACTTTGCCTTTTAGAATTCAGGTTTTAGGTGGTGTATGATTCCTCTTCACGTATTATGTTCTTACTGCTTCTCTGTGGTTACTTAGCCAGCTTATAGTCTAAATCAAAAGATACACCAGCATTGATTTGATTGCCAAAAATATACTAAGTATGAAATAAAATTTAAGAAATATTTCTTGCTCAACCTATACCTCTTTCCTTAGCATTTGAGATTAAATTTGTTCTGCATTACTATACTATAAATGTTTTGTATTGCTCCTTCCAATTTTTAGGAAAATA
The DNA here is from genome assembly GCF_047511655.1 of Castor canadensis. Taxonomy (NCBI): domain Eukaryota; kingdom Metazoa; phylum Chordata; class Mammalia; order Rodentia; family Castoridae; genus Castor; species Castor canadensis. The sequence goes on from NC_133391.1 coordinate 104,877,086, forward strand.
CAGATTGAGTATCTGTAATCTGAAATTCCAAAGTCTAACATCCAAAATCTGAAACTTTTTGAACACTGATGTGATACCATGAGTAGACACCTGGTGCCAGGTCACAGTGAAAATACACACACATTGAAAACACTATATAAAGTTACCTTCAAGCTATGTTATATGAAATATAAGTGAATTTTGCATTTAAATCTGGGTTCCATCCCCAAGGTATCTAATGTATATGCAAATACTCTAAAATCTAAATTCCAAAACACTTCTGGACCTAAGTATTTTGGATAAGGGATACTTAACCTATATTACAGAAGATGTTAATTCTTTTTTAATATTCCTTTTTTGTGTTTATCAGACTTTATTGGAGGAATTCCTACTTTAATAAGAAGTTGAGTAGTAATACCTCTTTGGCCTATAACCTGTAAGATATATTGTTGACCTAAAAAGACTGAAGATCCTAATGCTTTCAGACTGTTTCTCCCTCCCTCCCCAAAGAGAAGTTGCTTCCCTGTGTATTTACTGTAAACTGCTTTCCTTAACATAAGGAACACTTGTTCTAGGAGTTAGTTGCTTCTGTTACCTAGATATTGCTTATTATGTCCACTAACTTATAGCCAAAGTATTCTCTGCTTTCTATTGTAATTAAAGTTACTTTTTGTTTTGAAGTTTGCTTGGCCCCTCTTTTCATGGAGAGGTAAGTGATAGGTTACATTCTTTGTACATTTGAATAGTGGGTTTTGCATGAAGAGTAGGATATTGCTTTTTCTCCATAATAGCTTTCTTGCTGTACATTTTCCTAATTGTTTTAACTAACCTCATGCATTTTTCTCAACCCTTTCATCTCTGTAATCGCTCACTTTGGTCTGCTACTTCCCTTCATATGTCCCTCATCAAAAGTATATTTTGCTTAAATTTAGTCTGATTTTTATCCCATTCCATATTGTTAAAGAAGGTGTTACAGTATTAGAGCACCTTCATATTTGATTGCCTTAATTGCCTGTTCTCTGTTGCATGTTGCCTGATCCAACAATCTCCAAGTTCCCTTTGGTGAGAGAAACCTACTATTCAAATGCACCAGAGGTGGGACCTATGACCTAAGGGAAGGTTTTAAACCTTCAGCTACCCTTACTGAATGCTTGAGTCCTTGCTCTCCTTGCCTTAGCTGTCTTAACTTCCACTTCCAGAATGTTCGTGATATTCTATGACAATTTTCAACAAATAGCATTGTTTATGTATAACATGGTATTTTAGCTGCTTGTGTTGAAAGATTGTCTGGGTTTTCAGTACTACTTGTTTTTTGTTTTTTCACTTGTTAAACTCATGGAAATTTTGAATAGAAACTAAATTGTCTTTAGTTACTGCCTTGTTAGTTAGACTAGGCTGTTAAAAGAAAGCACTGTGGCTAAGTGGTTTATAAAAAATAAAAGTTTATTTCTCACAGTTCTAGCTCCTGGAACTCTGAGATCAGGGTGCTAATGTGGTCCCTTTATGGTGAGGGGCCTCTCTAGGTTGTGTACTGCCAACTTGTACCCTGACATGGTAGAAAGAGCAAGCCAGCTTTCTGACCTTGTTTAAAAAGGGCACTAATCTCATTCACCTTTACAACCTAATTACCTCCCAAAAGCTCCATGCTCCAAATACCATCACTTTGGGATTAGATTTCAATGATTAACTTACATATTAAATCTTTTTTTTAACTTGCTCTATCAGTACTTTGTTTTTGTATATTTCTTCACATTCAGATTCCCATTTCAAATTTCTTTCTTTTTTTTTTTATTGTGGTACTGGGGCTTGAACTCAGGGCCTACACCTTGACCACTCCACCAGCCCTTTTTTGTGAAGGGTTTTTTCAAGACAGGGTCTCATGAACTATTTGTCTGGGCTGGCTTCAAACTGCGAATCCTCCTGATCTGCCTCCTGAGTAGCTAGGATTACAGGCGTGAGCCACTGGCCACCCAGCCACTATTTCAGATTTCTAAAAGTTTTCTTTCTTTCTTTTTTTTTTTGAGGTACTAGGGGTTTGCAACTCAGGGCTTCGTGCTTGCTAGGCAGGCACTCTACTACTTGAACCACTTGTCAGCCCAAGTTTTATTTCTTAAAATTTCTAGAGTTGTTTTTTGTAAATGGCATTGCTGCTTATACCTTTGAAATAAATCTGGATCAAAACATTATCTATTTTCTGCTACATTTTTTTCAGTGGTATTGAACAAAGTTATAGTGGTCCAATAATATTTTATGTGATTTATACATAAGTGATTATTGTAAAATTATTTCAATGATTCAGTGAGATACAATACCAAATCAACTTCATTATCTGAGCTATTGCTAACAGACTGAAATGAACATAAATGGAAAAGTTACTGAAGTACATTTAATTTATCCATTTCTAAAGCAACGTATGACTGTAATATGGATAAAGATGACAAATTGATAATAAAATAAAAATAAGGGATAGTGGACTATAGTCTAATTATACAAAGATAATCACTATGTAAATTTTGTTATATTTTCTTCTAATCTATCCATCTTTCCACTTACAGGTTATGATATATGTGCAACTTTACATCATGCTCTTTTTTGTTTAACAATAACATAAACACTTTTCCTCTAATTGTATTTTTGTGGCTATTATTAACTGCTTCATGGACTCTAAATCTAATAAAGTTTTATACCTGTTTCAAGCTTATATTAGAAAAGTATAGTACAGCAGTTATAGGCAGGAAGTCATTTTGCTGAGATAGACATGCCAACTAACAATAAAGGAAAAAACTAAAAATTGAGACCAGAAGACAAAGTTTAGTAGTAAATGGAAATTCTATGGTGTGTGGTGTAGAATCAAACTGTATAAAGCACAGACTGTTAAAAAAAAAAAAAAGAAGAAGAAAGAAATCATGCAAACCTACTTGTAAGTTTTACCTTGAATCTGATGTCTTACCATACATGGCCACTCTGTGCTGCCTTCTCAGCTTTTTCAACCAGAACTCTGCTGTTAAGCCTTGTGCCTACCCACCTCAGCCTGATTCTACATTCCTGAAACTAGAGCCCATTGGTCTCATCTTCACACCAAATTCACAACCCTTGTTACAGGTGCCAACCCCTTTTCTTTATTGTATTTTAACATTTTTATGTATTTTAATTTTTGCTTGTGGAAGAAGTGTTTTGTCAGGGCTGAAATCCTGATTTAAGCTGTGGATCCTATTCCCTCTGACTTTTACCTAGACTGCTGCTTTGGTTATTCATCATTTTTATGTCTGTAGTTGCTCAGTTTCTGTTGGATTGTTCCTATTTGCAAGCATACTTTCGTTTTTTTAAAAGATCTTCCTTTAAAAGTAATAAAGTGTTACAGCCTGCCTCCCCACTTAAGAAATAAAGCCCCTTCGTATCTGTTCCTTAGTGTTTTGCTTATTTCTCTATTTCCCTTTGTAGTCAACTTTGCTACATGAGTTATCTATACTTCCTCATTAACTATTTAACCATATACTATGTTTATTCTCTCCTTAGGTGATTTTAAGATTAATTTCCTTGTATTAAATACTGCAGTTATATAGTGACCCCAAATTTTCTCTGAACTGTAGATTCTAATACATAGCTGCCCTCTTTACATTTTAACTTCATGTCTCATAGGCACTTGAAGGTCAACATATTTAAGTTCTCGATTTCTTCCTGCTGTGTTCTATATCAGAAAATGTATTACCATTTCCTTCAAATCAAAAATGTAGTGACATCTTGTATTTCTTACCTTTTTTACTCAATACCTTAAGTTCATCAGAAGACCTGTCAGTTTGCTGTCCAGTACATCTTCCTGCTATTCTTTCTTGCCTCCCTCTAATTTAAGGGGTCTTAAAAATGTAAATTTAACTCTCCTGCTTTGAGACTAGCATTTTAGCATAAAATGTGATCTCTAGACTGTGACCTATAAGACTTGCATAATCTGCTTCCTTTTTGCCTCCTTAGCTTCTCTCTTATGTTTCTTCTTGAAGCTTCTGCTTCATTGGCTTTTTAGTTGTTGTAGTATTGTATTTATTTTCATGCCTTTATGTTGTTGGATATGCTGTTCCTTGCCTGAAATTCTGTTCCCTCCATTTTTCTTATGCTGGTTAAATGTCTCAGAAATTTTCTTCACTATTATCTTGTCTCTCGTGTTCTCACTACTCTTCTGGTTCTTTCATGTGATACCACAACTTGTAATTCATAATTCTGCTCTGACTGGAACACAAGCATCAAAAATACAGAGACTTTGGCTTTATTGGGCATGATTATATCTCCATTGCCTAGCAGAGTATATGCTACATGGTGGGCTCTACATAAAAAAAACAAAACAAAACAAACCCTAATGAATGAATGGGAAGATAAGTAGACTAGAAGTGGCCCTAAAAGCATCCAGCATTCTTGGAGTTCAGCTTTGAAAATATTGCTAATGAAAATGACCCTAAATTATCTAATAAGAAATTATCTAATAAGAGTTATGGTAAATGTAATGTATTTTAGAAAAATGGGCTTGCAAAAATAAGATTAAGCAATCTTGAGTAATTTAAAAAGAAAGCAGTTTTAGACTATATTTTATTCTAAATAGAACCTGAGTTTTGCTATGAGTTTTTTTTTTTTTTTAGTAATTGTATATTTTTCAAAGCTAAATAACTAACTTTAATCTTTGTAGATGAGTTATTAAGTGCCCTTCTGAATGTTAGGCACTCATCATTGGTTATAGACTCTTTGTGATTTGTCCACATGCTAAAATTAACCCCCAAATCAATACTTGGGTGGAGTTTTCCTGGTCATTGTGTATACACACAAAGCAGTAAAAAATTTGTGTGGATCTACACACATGTTCCAAGTTGGGGTCTAACAAGGAAACTCTGCCTTGTTTCAAGTCTCATAAATAAGCAACCATTTTTTGGTCTGTTTGGAGCTACTTTTTTTTTTTTTTTACATTTTCACTTTTTGTTGGTGATTTTACTATTCAAAATGGCCCCCAAGCATAGGACTGAATTTTTGTCTAGTATCCCTAAGCTGTGCTTAGACATGTACCTCATGATGAAAATTTGCTGGAATGATTCTCAGAACTCAGGAAAATGCTGTATTTATTTCTGTAGATATTAGATAGATAAGCTTTGTTCAGGCATGAAGTATAGTGCTGCTGACTGAATTCAATAGTAAGTAATAAACAATATATAATGTAAGGCATTTTTAAATAGAAACACACATAAAGCAAGATTATGCACTGATCAGTTGATGAAATGTTGTGACCAGAGGCTCGCAGGAACCTAACCCTGTATTTCCCCTAGGAGCAATGGTTCAGTGTTCGCGGCGACTTTATAGAACATAACTACCGCGAATAACGAGAATTGACTGTAAGTTAAAATTCTGGACTTAAATGGATATTTCAGGACATGCCTCCTCACCTGTTAATTGTAATTTAGGAACTTTTAGTTGGGAGATAAATAATTTTAAAATCATTAAACTAGGAGGAAACTTAGTTATTTTTGTTCTGTGATCCTTTTTGAGCACTTACTATATGCCAGTAACTATACTAGCTTTGCAGTATACAAAAAAAACGAAATCATATGATCTTTAGGAAGATTGGGGTAACGTACCATCTTAATTTAACTGACTGGTCACCAAAGGAGTGTACTGCAATTCAGTTCCACACAACACTGAGGTAGCACAGACCCCAGAGGTTAAAGTGAGAGTCCTTCACAAGTCTGAGTTTTACTTCATACATACACTAGCTGCAAATTGTTGGAGTATACAGACTACCTGTACTTCTGACTGGCTGGCTACAAATCTAGGATGCTCCCTTCAAGTTCAGTAATTCAAAACAGTGACTCATAGCACTCAGGAAACTGTACTTGTGATTATAGTTTTGGTATAAGGATACACATGGTTTATGGAAGGTTCCATGGTAGTGGAAGAAACACAGAGATTTCATGTCCTCTCCCTGTGGATTCAGAAGATGTTAGTTACTCTCCAGGCACATTAATGTGTTAACCAACCAGGAAGCTTCTCTGAGCTTCAATGTCCATTGATTTTATGGTATTTCATTTATAGATCTGATTTTATTTCATTAGTTTATGAGTAGATTTAAATGATTGAACTCAAATCTCCAGTCCTTCTCCCATCACTAGAGGTTAGGTGGCTGAAAGTCCCAGTCTGTCTAATCATATGTTTGGTGTTTCTGGTGACCAGATCCCATTCTGGAACTATCTAGTGGCCTGTCACACATTAGCTCATTAGCATAACAAAGACATTTTGATTACTTAGAACACTCAGAGGACTTTTGAAGCTTTGTACCAAGAATTGAGAAAGAAAAACAGATATATTCTTTATTACACCACAGAAAGACCACTTTGTAAACTATAGGAAATAAAAGGAAATAAATTAGGGGTTTGCCAGGTAAGAAGGGACATAGGTGTTTTTAAGCAGAGAGAAGAATATATGTGAAAACACCAAGAATATATGTGAAAGAATTAGTTGTGCTAGAATGTTTTACTTTCCAGTGGGGAATGACTGAAAAGTGACTCTGAAGCAGAGGACTATGGTTAAATCATAAAAGGCTGTGGAAGCAGGAAGTCACAACCTCTATTCACATTTGGGCCTTGTAGTATGTGTTTTAATGGAGATTTTCAAGCACACAAAGAGTAGACAGAATAATAAAGTGAATTCCTATGTCCTCTTCAGAGTAGCTGGTGATCAAATTTGTTTCATCTGTTCTCCCCTCACTTTAACATATTTTGTAGCAAACTCTGAACATCTTACTAGTTCAGTCATAAATACTGCAGTATGTATCTCTATATGTAAGTTTTGAAAAAACTACCACAATCCCACTATCATAGCTCAGAAATGTTAATAGTAATTCTTTAATGTCATTATATATTCAGTCATTACTCAAATTGCCAAGTTTATACTATTTTTTAAAACAGCAAGTGAGTTGCTAATAGTTTTTAAAGTTGATACTTTTCACATTGAGATCTAGATTTTTGTGATTGAAAAATTGGAAATTCTGGCAATATTAGGTCTTTATTTCTTTTTAATAATAATAGGAACTTGGTTAAGGTCCTTGCTTAGTTGCCATGGCTTTATCCTTTGAGAAGCCTTGGAGAATTGGAGGAGTACATGTAGGGAGTTTTGTGGTAGTCTCTGCTACAGTAGAAGATAAACTGAACAGAGGTCTGAACTAAAGTCATGTAGTAGATGAGGCAGAATCTAGAGAACAGAATTAATAACAACATATGAAAAGGGTACATTAAATATCTGAATATCAAATTTAGGTGATGGATAGATGGAGCACTAGATTAAACAGGAAATTTATAGTGAACTGTTTGGTTGTTGGGAGGGAGTAAATGGTTTATTTGGGCATTTTCACTGTGTGGTGGAGGTAAATACACGCAGTTGTTATTGGAACTCTAACCAAAACAACGTTAGATAAAGCGAAGAGTAAAAGGTTTTGAAATATAACCATTTCCTCTGATTCTTATCCACATAAAGTTTGAAGGGAAAGAAGGAAAGACTTCCTGTAAATGTGAGAATATTCAAGCAGCTTTCTTTTTAAAGATATCAATCACTTCAAGTTAAGGATAGATGGAGAATTGTGCTTGTGCCCACTTGCCTGAAGAGTTCACTTCATTTACTTTTAATAACATAGTTATATGAAACACAGATGTGACATAGCACGGCTGGCATCTAGTAAGTGCTTGGTAAGTGTTGGGGCTTGAGTACCAGTATCTATTCTGGATTACAGTTTTCACCTGATGTATTTCCCTCCAGTGTCTTCACAAATAGGAAACTCAGTAAATAATAATTGTAGAATAAGTGACTAATTCCCTTAATTTTAAGTGCTTTCTTTAAAAGGGGTTTTGTTTTGTTTTTTTTTTTTTCCCCCCTTAGTTTGAGGTGGTACCAACATCCTACAGAAGAAGAATTAAGAATCCTTGCAGGAAAGCAGCAAAAAGGGAAGAGCAAAAAAGATAGGTAAGTTATCTTGATGAGCTTGTAAAGGTTTAAATGTTTAACACAATTTATGCAAATATATTTTTATGCCTTACTTAGAGGAACATTTAAGTATGCTAAAAGCAATTGATAAATTTGAGATCAGAACCCATGCAATCTGATAATGAGAAATGAATATATAAGCACAAGACAATCATTATTCAAAAAATGGTTAACTTTATTCCTGTGTTTAAGTTATGAAGACAGTATAATTATCACATTAAAGAAATTTAGTTGAGGGTCAATTGAGGAGAGAACTGGAGCCATGTCTTTATAACTCACTTAAACGATGTCAATTGATTTTTCTACTCGTCCTCCTTCTCCTCCTTCTCCTCCTACTACTACTGGTTCAACTTCATTTTTAACTTGTTTTTTACCTCAGCTTCCTCATCTTTTTTAAAGTAAAAGAGGTGGACAGTGTAACTTCATAGACTCTGTTCAGTTCTTAAATTTTTTTTTTTCCTTCAGTGCTGGGGATCAAACCCAGGTCCTTCCACATGCTAAGCAAGTACTCTCACTGAGCTATATTCCTAGCACTTGTGAATATTTTATGTAATTGTTTAAAGTGTATGAAGAAAACTACCTACTAATAAATCTCATTGAATGTACCACAGTAGATTCTGTGAAATGGAAAGACTGAACATAGTCATTTTGAAGAATTCTTCCATTTTTAAATTTGCCTATCTTTAAGTTTAATTCTCAGGGAAAGTTCATGTAAATTATCCTCTCTGAATGCACCTTCATTTCCTCAACTGGGGATCCAGGAAGACTTTAGATCTTTTTGACTTTTAATGTATTATAAAATGTTAGCGACAACATTAACTTGGCCTAATAGATTTGTAGATGCTAAAAAAATTCTTTAAACATTACTGATTATCTGACATGAAATTGGACATTTGGGAAGACTGTATTTACTGATCTTATTGCCATCTTCTCTTTCTCTTCTCATTGTAAATGCATCTTGAGGTTCATAGGAATATTAATTGTAAACCTTTTTTTTAGTCCAATAGTTAAACTCTTTAATAAAATATTCTTTTTTAACATATTTTCCAAATTAGCTTTATGCTGTTATACTAAATCTACACAATGACCCTGAATAACTTGCTTTACATTTTACTAATGATCAGAAATGTTAAATGAGTTGCCCAAGGTGACATAATTAAAAGCCATGATTTTAATCTGAGTAAGTTTTTAGTTTCTATACTTATATTCCACTGTTCTACCTTTAATTTACCTATTCAGCACTTGTAGAATTTAGTTATGTAATACAGTATTCATTTTGTAAATATTTGAGTTCTTATATGCCTTGTAACGAACATTATTTTGTAATAATTTTTATCTGTTGAATATGATTTATAATTACAGAAAGATATGCTAATAATACTCTTTTTTCCTAATAGCAATGATTATTGATTAATCTTCATGTAATACTTTTACAAAGATTTTCTCAGTTTATATTTATTCAAGAATAAATGTAAAATTATTTGCCAGTATTGAAACTAATGTTGCTAACTAGGTTGTTACTTTCTATATTTATTGTTTTTGTCTTTAAAATGATACAAGTACACCTGAAGAGTTCTATTTTTCTCCACCTATGGTTTTTTGTAGAAGAAACTCAAGTTAGCCTTTCATGTTTCTCACTTTCTGTATGCATTAATTTTAATATTTTACTTCAGTTCTCACTGTAGTTATAGATCTGTTTATGTGTCTGTGTGTTGTGTATGTCATTTCATAAAATGAGAAGTACATTTTTTTATTTTCATTTCCTTTAATTTTATGCCTAAAGAAAGAGGTACTAGATTGTCTTTAAATCTACAAAAGCAAGAGTAGGAGAAATGGGTGTGAAATGCTATGCTAGCAACCAAAATTTTGTTGCTGTCACCAGTTTAGGTAATGCTTACTCTGGTAATCTATATGGTCACATCTTTTGAGTATATTTACCTTCTGCAGGATGAAATACTAGAAATTCTGCTTTTTTCACTGTGAAATTTTAAATCTCCTTTGTATTTAGTTGGATAACAGTGTAGGAAATTTGTTTTTTTGTGTCACTTGGATAACAGTGTAGGTAATTTGTTTTTTTTTTGTGTCACTTGTCTGATTTTTATAGGAAATATAATGGTCACATTGAAAGTAAGCCACTAACCATTCCAAAGGATATTGACCTTCATCTAGAAACAAAGTCAGTTACAGAAGTGGATACTTTAGGTAAGGGAAATCTTGGTAAATTATTCTGTAAAATTTAGTTTTATATTATGGTACTGAAAGTACTTTAATTTTATCTTTTTTTTTTGTTTTTCTAATCATTAAGTCCATTAAACAGAATATGAATTCTAAGAACTTAGCTCAGAATGACTATTTGAAATTAATCTTTTTTCTATTCACTTAAATTCTGTTGTTTCCCATTTTTCAGAAGAGGCTAACTTATACAAACTTGTTAAATAATTTCTGTTTATTAAGTAGAAACTAGAGTATTATAGTCACAGTTTTGAACTTTTTGCTTGCTATACTAGCTAACCATCTCCTTTTATTGTGTGGCTTGCAAAATTGCATTTGTGTATTTGTATTGAATTACCTATATTTTCAATAATTCATGTAGTTGAAAGGAAAGTAGTTTTAGTTCATTATTATGAATGGAATTAGGATCAGAAAACTTCACTTATTCAAGATTCACTTTTACCCATTGTTTATCTCTAAATCATTTACTTTTCCTCCTATATGAATCTAAAATAAGTTCTGGGAATTTAGACATTTAAAAGTGCTCCAAGTGATTTTGATTTTTTCTTTTTCTTTTTCTTTTGGAGCACTGAGAGGTTTGAACATCGCTTCATGCTTACTAGACAGGTCCTCTACTACTTGAGCCACTCTGCCAGCCCAGGATTTCGGTTCTTGACCGTGTTTGAGAGCCATGGGGCTACTTGATTAAACAAGGAAATAATACATTTAAAAAAAAATTCCTGATAATGCATAGAGTACCATTATGCAGTTTGACCTTTCCTGTGACACATTTATCTAGCATCTTACATAGTTACTTTATAATATAAAATGTCATTGAAATACTGAAAGCTGAGTGTTACAACTACAAAGATTAAAATATATATATGTGTGTGTATATATATGTATATGTCAGTGAATAACAATATGAGTCAGTTGTCTAGGTTCACTTAGACTCAAAACTGGTTATGTCCTCCTCTTGCTCTTTTTCCTATTTTACAGGCAACATTTAAAATACCTGAAAGTACTGAAATTTTTTGTTTTAGTGTTCATATTTGTTGAGTCCTATATGTGTGCTTACTTGTGTGACAGTGTTTACAGACATGTATAAAAACAAGAATATAAACACATTTTCCTTGATTTCTTGTGTAGTTTTACCATTTTTGCTAATTACTGTTTATCAAAAAGTATCAGCTATTTACCCATAATAGTATCTTAAGTATGAGACATTGTTGAGTATCAGACATTATAAGTATTTGTATTAACATCCTTATAATTCTATGAGGTTGGGTAACTTACCATTTTTTTTTTTAACTCATTAGAAAATGATTTAAGTAACTGGGCAGGGTTGCACATGGAATGTGGTAGAGCCAATCAGTAAGAACTAGATTATTTTAATGAACTTAAAAAAAAAATTGAAACATAGTTTGTTGAGTATCTGATTTCATTTGTACAATTTTGAGAACTGGTTGCAAAAGGTACTAATTTACTAACTGATTACTTAATATTGAGAGCATTATAATTAAGCAGAATAGCAGGGAGATATTTCTTTATGTTTTTGTTTATGTAATCATTTGTGAATGTGTGCTGTGTATGTACATTTAAGTAAAAGCAGAAGGTTTTCTTTCTAAACTTCTTTTGACTCTCAGTAGTCACATATATAATTATATTACTGAATACAAAAAGAGTGTAATACTTAGGTCAAAACTTATGTGTGGCCAAAGATACATAATTTGTACTTTTGCTGAATATGCACATAATTGATAATCCAGTAGCTATCTTGAAAGTCTTAACTCAGTTTGTATTAGCTATTATAAGAATTTCTCAAAGAGCATAAGAACTTTTGAATGTAATCTGACTGTTTGCTAAGAGTGAGTTCCATGGAAGAAGACTGTGAATGTGGGCAGGCATCGAGAATCAGAATGTTTTCTTTAGTTATTGTTAGTAGAAATTAAAAATATTTAAATAAATGGTATTTGTCTATCTTTTCTATCCATTTCACTGTACTCCTTCCAGAAAATTACTCAAAGGTCGAATGTGGATAATTAAAAAAAATTTTTTTTTCCAATACTAAGGTTAAACTCAGGGGCTTGCAATTGCAAGTTTAAGCCATATCCCCAGCCCTTTTTGCTTTAGTTATTTTCTGGGTAGAGGCTCATATTTTTGTCTGGGGCTGGGCTTTAGATCATGATCCTGCTACCTAGATTCTTTTATGTAGCTGGGATCACAGGCACATTCTACCATGCTCAACTTTTTTGTTGAAATGGAGTCTCAATAATGTTTTATCAGGCTGGCCTTAAACCATGGCCCTTCTGATTTCTTTCTCTTGAGTATCTAGGATTATAGGTGTGAGCCACTGCTCCTGGCTGCATAGTATTTTTCTTTGTGGTGAAAAGGATTGATAGAGGTATTCTGTAACCACTTTGGAATAAATCTTTAAGGTTGATGTTCAAAAATTAGGCCAATCTCAAAAGAAAATATAAAACAATTAAAATAACTTAAAGGAAATTAAGAATGTTAACATAATTTAAAGCAAATGAATATTTACCCAATCATAAATTATTTGAGATTTCAAAAATACTACTGTTACCACTTAAGACTGATACATGGTTGGGTTAGGTTGTTTTGAATGTTTTAGTAAATCTTACTTTGGCATTTTATTTTTAAAATGCTTTTCTGAAAAAATATTGTGTCTTTGGGTATAATTGTACATTTTACAACCAAAATAGATCACTTTGATTTGTACCAGTAAGAACATGTGAATTGACATTTGTATATGCGATTCACTTCCATGCTTTTAGGGGGCCTTCTAAAAAAATAATGGTGATTGTTTTGAACCACACTCTAGCAGAAGTAAGCCAGAATGTCTATACCTTGTAAGAAGTTTAAATCAAGTGAGATGCAAAGGTTGATGAAATTGTATTTACTGTCAGAGAATTGTAATTTTAATGTAAACTGAAGAATGGAATCACTGGTGAAGGGGTATGGTTTTATGTAAAATCAAAAAAACATTTCAACACCTTTCTTAGAGAAGAGGGAATAGAATTACTTGTCCTCCATCAGTGTGGTTAACAATTGAAACATAAAGTTTAACTTAGTACTTCTCAGAAATGAACTGTACAAGTAAATCTTTTGTATTCTAGATCAACCTAGTTTTCATTGAAGTTCAGATCATAGCTAGATCCTTAAAAAGAAAATTTTTTACTTATAACTGTAAAAAATAGCTAATCAGCTAAGAAAATGTCAACACATTTGCAATCATATTTTAACAAGTTTAAATAATTTTACATAATTTTAGATGATTCTTATTTAATTTGAGCTTTTAAAATTTAATTTTGTATGCTAACATTTGAATCTGTTTTCTGCATTTTTACATTTGCAAACTTTACATATCATCAGATAGAATAAAGTCTAGCATACTTAGTGTTAATCATAGATAAATCCTCATAAACTTCATATAAGATTTAAGTGAAACTTTTTTAACCTTTATTTTTCAGCATTACATTACTTTCCAGAATACCAGTGGCTGGTGGATTTCACAGTGGCTGCAACAGTTGTGTATGTAGTAACTGAAGTCTACTACAGTTTTATGAAGCCTACACAGGAAATGAATATCAGCTTAGTTTGGTGCCTGCTGGTTTTGTCTTTTGCAATGTATCCTTCAAAACATCATTAATGTTAATTTATGAATTTGTCTTTTGCAGTTAAAATAACATCTCTGATTTGGGAAAGATTATAGGTCACTGGAAAACTTTTCATTTCTAGCTCTTCTTTATTGCAGTTTTTAAAAATTTCAAACTTTAGCCTGATGTGGTGGCACATGCCAGTCATCCCAGCTACTCAAGAAGCATAAATAGGAGAATCACGGTCCAGGCTGGCCGTCACTTAAACTGGCAATCCTATTTGAAAAATAGCTATAGCACAAAGAGCTAGGGGTGACACTTAAGTGGTAAAGTGTCTATCTAGCAAGTACATGGCCCTGAGTTCAAGCCCCAGTACTCCCTCCTATCCCCAAAAATTCAAAGTTTAAAAAAATTAGATATAGGGAAAGATACCAGTCACTGCCTTCTCTTTCTTATCTAAGTCCAGTATCACAGAGGCAGCCACTATCACTTTTTTTTCTTCTCCTTTTTTTTTCCCTTGGCTCTATTGAATCCAGGCAAGAGCTTTACCGCTTGAGCCAAGTCCCTAGCCCTGGTGTTTGTGTTTTGTTTTTGAGACTAGGGTCTTGCTAACTTTGGTTGTGCTGGCCTTGAACTCCTGATCCCTCTGCCTCTGCCTTCTGAATAGCTGGGATTATAGTATGAATCACCACACCTGCCTTTCACCTCTTTTAAAAAGCCTTGTTTTAATGGACTTCCTTCCAAATGCTTAACTATTTTATAGTAGTGATACTATTTTAATTTCTTCCCTTTTTTTCTTTCATTACTGCATTTATTTAAAATTTTATGTTTGTAGTCAGTGTTACCGTGCCATGCCTATGAAAATATTATTTGAAGTTAAACACTATATTATTACCTTCCTTGAATAATATTTTTTATTTTTGTTACTTGGAAACTAAATTTCCCCAGAATAAGATACATCATTTCTATTTTGTTTTTCCGTGGCATTCAAAGAAGTAAATAGTTTTTTCTTAGAAGGTTGAAGTAATGAAAAATTTGGTGGCCTTTTGCTCTTCATGTGTATCTCCTCCCTACCACCCTCCAAGTATATATACCCTCTAGAAACTTTTTCTCTTTGTCCATTTGGTATTCTGAAGATTCATTGGTCATTAGGTTCTAGGTTTACCCTTAAGATCTAAAAACTCCTGTCTTTTACTTCTGGAACATATTTTTGTTGAAATTTTCTTTTGATCAAATATCTTTGTTTTGCCTGTTGATGTAGTAACTGTGAGACAATAAAAAGTAGAATGGAAGCTCTGAGCACACAGTGAAATAAGTGTTAAATTTCTGGCTAGGCCAGAGATTACCTTTTTACCCTTTCCAGAGCATAAATCTCCTGACTTCTTTTAGATGGGTGTGGATTGTACTGGTCTTCTTAAATACTTTCCATTCCATAGTTCTTGTGTTGTGGATGTGTAATATCTTTTATTTATAAGGACAGTACCTTTAAAAGTTCTAATTTGCACCTTGCATCATTTGTTTTCTTAGCTTTTCTCACTTTTTTGCTTTAATGACACAAATTATTCTCAAATATCTTTTGATCTTTAATTGTCTCTTTATAGTCAAGAACTCAGTGATACATAGTCTGAACTCAGTGATACATTCCTATAATTCCAACACTTTGGAAACTGAGGCAGGAGGATCACAAATTTGAGGCTTTCTGGGCAACACAATGAGTTCTAGGCCAGGCTGAACTGCATAGCAAGACCCTATCTCAAAACAAAACAAAAGCACTAAAAAAAATTGGAAGTTTTAAGCAAGTGGCTGGAACTTATTTATTGATGGGCCTTTTTGTAGGTGGTTGAGATGAGATCTGACAGTATTCTTGGGGTGGAATGAACTTCTAACTTCAGTGTTTTCAGGTTGTTGGCTATCATTTTCTCCAGAGATGAGTTTTCTATTTTCCTAAGTGTGTTGTGTGATTGACAACTAGTATTATGGGAGCTGATGCAGAGAAGAAGGCTCAGTGTCTCAAAATTCATTGTGCAGACATTTATTTAATTCCTTCCCTTTTTCTTTCTTTCTTTTTTAGGGGGGTGGTGAAATAGGGTTTGAACTCAAGGCTTTGTGCTTGCACAACAGGCCCTCTACTGCTTGAGCCACACCTCTGGTGCATTTTGGTCTGTTTATTTTGGAAATGAAATTTCATAAACTATTTGCTTGGGCTGGCTTGGACTGGCTTTGAACTGCAATCCTCCGAATCTTAGCTTCCAAAGTAGCTGGGTTTATAGGAGTGAGCCACTGGTGCCCGACAATCCGCTCCTTTTTCAATGCTTCATTGTCACCCTGACTTTTGCATAGTACTCCCAATCCAATGTTCTCTGGTTTATCATCTTTATAAAGTAATCCTTACAGGTTCTGCCAGAGGTGGTAGAGGGCTACTGCCTGATCTATGTATTAAGCAAGTCATAAGATCTTGGAAGACTTACTATTAATACAGACTTTAAACCTACCTTTCTGTCTATCCATTCTACAACTGTGCATTTGGAGGTCTCTGGTATCTCAAATTCCAGCCTTTCCCAGGGTTTCTGATAAATGAATTGTCTTTCTTTCTTATTGAGTTCCTTTCTTTGCAGACGCAGCGCAGCAGAGAAAAGTTGAAACCCAAAATAGTGATTTACCATCTGCTTCCTGTTTTCTACAGTTTTTTTCTGCTGTGTCTCTTGTTTTATCTGTTACTCTCGATAAACTCTTGAGAGTTTTTCTTTGCTTCCTGTGTTGTTTATTTTGAGAGTGAGCCAAGGAAATGAATGTGTTACATCTTTTATATACAACCAGAGATTGCCGAACCATCTTTTTTTGTATGTATGTGTGTATTTATCTATTTTAAAAACGGTCTCACTATGTAGCTGTCCGCATGGAACCAACTTCTAAAGCCCCAAAGGTGATACCATTTTAAATACATGATATGGTTTGACATTTCAGTACAAGTGTGCTACCCCTCTATCTACTTTTTTGGATTGACGTAGGTATAATTTAGACTAGAATAAAGTCTTGAGAGTCAGCATCCTCATATAGTATATGGGGTGCAGGGTAGAAATACTGATGATATATGTCAGTACAGAAACATCTCCAGATGTTCATTGTGGTATACAATCTTCTTTTTTTTGTGTGGTGCAAAAGCACTTGCTAGGCAGGTTCTCTACCACTTGAGCCACTCTGTCAGCCCTCATTGTTGCACACATTCTAAGAGCAGATTAAGTCAAGAAATTAAATGTTATTGCTTAATTCTATAGTATTAAATATGTGATAATACCATTCAATCAGAACAAAGCCCTATTCCTAAATACCAAGTTATAAGACATTAAAATATTTGAACATGATAATTGCCACTAGCTGACTGTATCTTGTTACAAGTTCTGTATTCTCCAAAATACTGTTTATTATGAAATATTTTTTACTTTTGTCATGGTTTTTACATATGTGGAAATGCATATTCTTTATATGCAGTTTTATTTTAATGTGATACATCCCTTAGTCTCTACCTACCAGAAAAATTAAAAATATATACTTCTAAGTAGCAACTCATATTATTTCTTTGAATAAATTTCATCTTTTATTTTACTTAATAATGCCTAATAATGTGAGAACAAAGATCCTACAGTCTCCAGCATTGACTTGGATCTGCTTAGTTTTAAGTAGTGTTCTCATAAAAAGTGCCAAACAATTGTAACCCTGTGGGAATTGTGTATCTATTTATCTACCCATCCCAGAGAGGGTAGAAAATGCTGAAGAACTCACAGTGCAGGTGATTTTCTGCCAACTTTGACTCTCCACAAAGGGGTTAGGGAAGAAGAAGGGTGACAGCTACCCCTTCATGTGTTTATTAGCCATTTGAATTTCTTCTTCTGAGAACTGTTTGTTTCGTTTTCTCATTTATTAAATGGATTATTTGTCCTTTTACTGTTGAGTTTTTTGAGCTGTTTGTATTTATCATGGATATCAATCCTTTATCTGATGAATAACTGGCTAAGGTTTTCTTTCATTCTGTGGGTGGTCTCTTGATTCTTCTTGTCTCACTCTTAAGCCGAAAGTAATTCTCAGCTCTACTCTTCTTTCCCAGTTGAGGTTCTAACCACCTCCTTTAACCGAGTCCTTAGGTTCTAATTCCTTTTATGAAAAGTTTCACAGTATGGAGAAATTAAAGGGTGAAGAAAGCCTTGCAGCAAGGATGAAACATTTCTAGTAATTGTTTTTGCCATATGATGTTTCATGAAGTCTTAGGATCACTGGAGAAGTGTCCACTGGTTTTATAAATATGAAGCATATTGAAAAGGTAAAAATGATCTTGGCAAAACCACAAATCCTTTGATTGAAGTGAAACTTTTAAAGGTAAAAATACAATATAGTTTTTTTTTTAAAGAAATTTTCTTGTGAATAAATTGTAGCACAGAAAGTAATACTGAGTCAATTACATGAATTTGGGAAGAAAGCTGCTCTACAAAGAATAAAAAGCTGCTTAGTTCTATATTATATTATACTTGGTTAAAGAACTGGCTCATTAGTCACATTTCCACAGTGCTTATATTTACAGTGTTGGAGGTTTAAGGTTCAGAATGCTATTATGCATGTCTTTATGGCTGTTTTAAATTTTTGTTTACCTTGACTATAGGACATAGAGATTTTTTTATAAAGCTAAAAGTTGCAAATGTGCTAAATTAAGTTCTAAGGTTTTCTGGTTTATATCCAGTTTTTTATGTAGATTCGTACAGTAAAGGTTTACAAATTAAATGCTACTTTATTTGCTGTGGGAAATAGACAACTATACCAAACTAGCACAACTTAGTCACCATTTCTAAATTCCTTAAAAGGTTCTAAATTACTATATTCTTTCTTTTCTAAAATGCTCTACTTTAAATTAATAAGGAAAATGAAACCTTAACCCCTGAAACAGACTGCATCAGCTGTCAAGTCTGAGAAAGGAACAGAAACTCAGTTACTGACTCTTGAGTCATGGTATTTATTTTATATTGAAAACTTGTGTATAGCATGATTTTTCAAAGCTTTTCTGTTTTATAGACTTTTAGAGATGTTTTGGACATCAGTCTTTCAAGATTACGCAGATTTCACATCAGAAACCTAAAGTTAAATAGGGAAGTTGAATAACAAAACTTTACTTCTGTGTATTAATTTATAGTTGAGTTTGACTTTTTTTTTCTCTTGAGGCTGGGAAGTGATGATTTTCTTTCTGAAACTAAAAATTTAAGGATGGCCTTCCTTGTTTTGTTTTATTTTAATCCAAAAACTTAATAGTTTTTCATTTCGCTTTATTTCTAAAATAGAGCTTGTATTTATGCTTTAAAATATCTTTGCTATTATTTTACTCCATAGTCTGGTTAAGTTGAGGCTAGCTGGCTGTAAATTTACTTTGTGGGATGGAATTTTAAACATGCATGATAATTTTTTCTTACATATGCATTTTAGGTTCTTTTTCTTTTCTAATTAGTAATTGAGCCTACACATCCAAAAAAATGAAAAAATTTTGATTCAAAAGCATTCAACTTTTATTTATTCTTTTCTAACATTGGAATATGGGATCAGATTGTTTTATAAAAGATTTTACTTGATAGTTTATAAGAATTAATATGCTATGGTTAGGCTTAAATGTAAATCTGTAATAGATTTTGGTATAGTTTCTAGGTGTCTTTGCAGTGTTGATTACAAAATGTAATATGTTCTGAGAATTTTGGTTCCGCTTTTCCCAGTAAAAGTAGAAGTCCTAAACATGTGAATGGGAAAAAAGCATTAGGGTTTTTTTTTTAATTATTATTGATAGTCTTCATGAAATAACAATATAATCTTCCTTAGTTGAGTAGAAACAAGATCTGTTTTAAAAAGATAATAGGAAATTTGTGACAAATGTTAGAGAATCCTTTTTGTTCACTCATGACAATATTTGTGTATTGGCAACAAAATATTTCTTTTTAGAATATGGCCTTTTCTGTTTATTTCATTCCCAAAATAATATTGATAAAGAATCTTTTGGCAATTTTAGGATGTATGGTATAAAAGGAATATTTTCTTAATATGAGAATTCTTAATATGAGAATTAGACTTTTAAAACAAAATGATCTAAAAAAATATTTAAAAAAACGTGAATCAACTAGTTATGTTATTTAGTTAGTTTGTTCTACTAGATCTGAGAGAAATTTGCTGTTTTAGAATTAAAAATTAGGCCTGTTCACCATTTGAAAGCATTTATTTTCAACTTGAAGGTAAGCATATTTAAAATACTCTTCCTGTCCTTGTATTTTTTTTCTATTAGAATTTTTGTGTTTGCATTTAAAAATAGGGGCTTTTTCCAGTTGCAAAACAGGTTATAATTAAATTAGAACTTTAAAAATGTCAGCCTTGGCAGATTGGCTCAAGTGATAGTGCACGTGCATAAAAAGCATGAGGTCCTGAGTTCAACCCTTAGTATAGTCAAAAGAAAAACAAAACAAAATCATCCTCAGGGTTGGGCACAATGGCTAATGCCTATAATACCACGTACTTGGGAGGTGAAGATGGAGGAGATCATGGTACAAAGCTAGCTTGGGCAAAAACGTAGTGAGACCGCTTCTCAACTAACAGGCTGGGTGTGGATGTTGTGGGTCATCTTTGTATACCAAGTGGCATGGATAGGAGAATTGCAATCAGGCTGGCCCTGGGCAAAAAGCATGAGACCCTATCTAAAACAAAGTAAAACAAAATAGGGCTGGAGGGGATGGGTTAGATGTTAGAGTACCTGCCTAGGTGGTAGTACTGCTTACTACCACCAAAAAAAGAGCCTTGTGGCAAAAAACAAAACAAAACTTATTCTGCCCCCGATATTTCTGTTTGTTTCCATGGTTGAGAGTTTGTAAAAATCTCAAGTAAAAATAACTTAGTACATAAAATAGGTGATCTACTTAGCTAGAAATGGTATGAAAAGGAAAAGACTATTAACAGGAAAAACTTTTCCATATATAGTTTGAATATTTCCCCACTGGTATGAATTGGTTCCAGAACCCCCCAGGGATACCAAAGTCCATTTTGCACAAGTTGTTAGATGAAATGAAGTAGTACTTGCATATAATCTACACATTTCTCCATTTATACTTTAAATCACCTTTAGCTTGTTTAAAATAACTAACATAATGTAATGTTACAAAAATAGTTGTTATACTGTATTGTTTAGGGAATAATGAGAAGGAAAAAGTTTATACATGTTCATACAGTCACAACTTAAAAAAAAAATTTCTGATCCACGTTTAGTTGAATCCATGAATGCAGAGCCTGTGCCTATAAAGGGCAGAGTGTATGTTGTTCTTCATTAGAGTCTAGGTACCAGAATGATCTGTGAAGATAATAGGGGGATAAAAATAGGGAAAAGACTCTACTCAGAATAAAGGTACTTATTTCCAAATAAATGCCATGTTTCTAACTAGTAATTGTTCTTTGATTGTACATATTAGTATAAAAAGCTTAATTTTGTCATTATGATCTATTTACATCATTGTGTTATATTTATAGGCAAAAGGACAAATGAGTACATTTATTTACATCAAAATTATGGACAATTTATGAAGAAAAAAACTATCTGAAGAAACAGCTTTTATAGAAATTTTTATTTTGAAAAGCCGTTCTTAATTTCAAGTGTAATTTATGATTTATCTTCCTATATGAATAACTTATTATCAATAAGTATGTTCCTGAGATTAAAACATAAAAGGATTTTTCTTCTTATTTTAAAATAATTTATTATGTAGTTACTGGAAAAATTTGCTGAATAGCTGAGCAAGAAACTTTGTTATTGCCTTAGCTAGTCTAAAAGTTCTTTATCAAGTGATCTCAGGGTAGTTACCATAGATGATAGTGAGGAGCTCTAAATGGAGCACCATGTTGTAGTTATTCCTCCTGTCTGTGAAACACAAAAACTAAATTCATATTCAAGTCTAATGCTAGCAATAATACTCTTTTTAGGAAACTTTTGTTTAGTTTACTATCATACTATTTGGGAGATTTATTATGTATTAATAGAAGATACTGTGCATTGTTCTAAAGATTTGGTGGAACAAGCAGTTGAATTTTAAGTTCAAACATAATGACAATTCTGTAGAGTACAGTATCTTCCAACAGTATCTTATGTCCTGTTTTCATGGGATTTCAAAGTAAACTTCGGTTAGCTTTGCAAGTCTTCAAATTACTCTTAGCCAGGAACTATTAAGCCCTGGAATAAGTTTTGGAAAATACTAAGGTGTTTTTCTTTTAACGGGTGATTATAGCCCTTAAAAAAGCAGCCTGGGAGTCTTTATTCCCATTTCCTGCATGGGAATCAGGAAATGTTTTTTCCCATTTCTCCCTATTTTTATCCTGTTACACTAAATTCCTTTCCTAATAAAGTTTACTATTATTTTTACTACAAAAAAAGCAACCCCTTTTATTTTCCAGAAAATAAGTTAAGTATTTGTTCTATTTTGTATATGTAAATGTATACATATATACACACACACATATGTGCACATGTATGTATGTATGTATTAGGTCTTTGCCTGTAAAGGATAAGGTTGTATTGAAATCTTGAAAATTTTGTGTTTCATGGTTTAGTAAATACTTCAAATAGTGGATTAATATTGATCATCATGAGGATTTTGCTATGTTTTAATATATAGAATCTGGAAATGTTTCAGTGCATGAGATTTTAGAGATTAGTAAAATCTACATGTTATTTACATGTGTAGACATATATGAATTTGTATGTATCTTAGATTCTGTTTAACTCCAGAAAATGGCATAGCTTTTTTTTTTCCACAGTGGGAGTAATTGTAGATTAAGACTTTGTTAAAATCTAGATTAAATTTTCTAAAATGGGCATTTTTATCAAATGATAGGTATACATAGCTTATATATAGTCAGGGTGCTAAAAGTGTTGTATTAAAAACCTTCAGTCTTCCCAATACACTGGCTGCTTTTATTTCCTATTTTAGCTGTTTCTTCAGATTTTTAAAACTCTATATTTCTAAATATAATATTTACATTATTAACTCTTAATTTTTAAAAAATTTTTATTCATTTATTCACGTGTACATACATTGTTTGGGCCATTTCTCCCCTCTGCCTCCTGTCCCCTCTCTCTCCCCACCAATCCCTCACTTCCAGGCAGAACCTCTTCTCCCCTTATCTCTAATTTTGTTGAAGAGAAGATATAAGCAGTAATAAGAAAGACAAAGCGTTTTTGCTAGTTGAGATAAGAATAGCTATACAGAGAGATTCCTAGCATTGCTTCCATGTACAAATGTGTTACAACCAAATTGATCATCTCTACCTGACCTTTTCAGTAGTTCCTGATCCCCTTCCCATATTAACTCTTATATAGCATATATAACATCATTTATGGCAGGTGAGAATTTTCCTTTTTTAAACTATGCCATCCTCTCTTTTTTTTAAATTAGTGTTATACTGGGGGTACATTGTGACATTTACAAAAGTTCTTACAAATATGTCAAATACATCAAGGTTGAACTCACCCCATCTCCATTGAAGGAGAATTCCTTTAAAATACTGGGGTTTTTTTGTTATAGTTAAGTTTTTTTTGGGGAACTAGGGTTTGAACTCAGGGCTTCATACTTGCAAAGTAGGCACTCTGCCACTTCAGCCACATCTCTATTCCTCTTTCTTTTTTACTGTTAATGCAGTTATTCATATAAATTTTGGTGAAATTAGTAGTTTGTGATTTTTATGCCTAAATATTATTCATGAGTGAGCATTAATAAGGCACTATAGGTGGGAGTTTTTTGCAAATTTTTCATAAATTACTGCTGTTTTGAAAAGTTTACTGATTTATTCTTTGTGCTTATTGTTAATTCTATTAGCTTTCAGTACAGTTTTCCATTCTTTTAGAACTTGTGTTAGCTTCTTTTTTCTTTCCCATGGAGATACCCTTTCTGGAGACCTCCATTCTCTGGCTTTTGTCTGGACTGGTTGTCTTTAAGCCAGCTGCGTAGCTGTTATCCTAAGACTTACTTTGTTGTCATCCTGTTTCCAGAATTCATTGTTTTTTCTCTTTCTTGGTTTGCTTAGATGTTTTGGTGGAGCAATCTGTCAAAGCATGAATGCCATTTTGCCCAGTTGTGATGGTCCATCCATTAGATGTGGTAAATGCATCTCAACCTAAAATATTTTCAACTTAGATGGGTTCGTCAGGTTGTAACTCATGACATTGAGCATCTTTACTGCCTTTGAGCATGTATAATATCACTTACTTTGTTTTTGGTGCAATTGACATGCTCTAAACTGCTGTATACCAGGTTCATTTTCTTGGGAGACAAAATTTTAGTCTTATGTTGGAATCAGAGTGAGATTAGTTCCTGCTCCCCACACCTCTGTTTTTAGGCCACAGCATAACCACTATACCTTGTGGGAATTTTTACCTCTTAAATTTTTCTGGAAAAGGTTAAATTTAAGCACAACTAGGAATTGTATCATTATGTGATTCATCTGTCCTTGTGTATGTTGTCGTATTACTTTTCTAGTATTAGAAGTTGAATGTTTAATTCACTTAACTAGACTACATCAATTTGTTGCTGACAACTAAACAGAAATCATTTTCATAGTATGCCTTTGAAGTGGTGGTATAGAGGCTGCACTTTACAGCTGTAGAAATAGAGGTTAGTGAATTTTCTTGTAGATGACATGGTAAAAGTAGAACCCTCTAAATCAGTCAGACCCTCTAAATCTAGAGGAAGCGTTTTTAAAAGCTCTGTCCTATACAGTTCAAGATAGCATATGTTTAGCGGGCAGGTAAATTATAGTAGTAAGTGCTGTAATAAATTTGGAAGGGGAGGAGAATGGTCTTGGTTGTAGGGTAATGGTTAGCTTCATGATGGATGTGGAGCTTCAGTTGAGTCTTTGATTAGGTAGAAGAGAGGAAGAGGATAGTTCAGGTGAGAGATTATGATCTGCGATGCCATAGTGATTACATTCAAGAGATGGCAAATACACTATTTTCACTCCAGTAAAGATGTGGGCACTATTGAATGAAGGCTTGAGCATGTGGATGTGACCAGACCATTGTAATTTACATTTTGGAATATTATATGTTATTTTACACTGAGTTGTATGGAGGCTTTGTTCTAATAGGGGACTCAATAATTACTTAGTTTTATAGCTTATCGAATATGCAATATGATTTTAGGAGGCAGGAATAATAACATTTTGGACATTTGTGATGTAGGATTATTTTAAAAGAGTAGTGACAAGAGCAACATTATGGTACATGTCTAAGTCAGGTTATATCTAATTTTGTTTTTCTTTAGTATTGATTTGTTTTGTAGTTTATTTAATTATTTTAACATTTGGCAATAGATGTAGTCTTGGAAAGTTTACTCTGGTCATTTGGTATCATTTCTGGCCCAAGATGTTTTTTTGTTTTGTGGTATAAAAGTGAAAGAGTTTGAAATTCTCTCTTTAGATATCTAGTTTCCATTTTCAATAAAATAAAGCACTGTTTCTCAAACATGGGCTTAAGGCCCTCCAACATTGGGAGAGCTCATACTATATCTCAAAAGCAGTTCAGTTGTAGTTTGGCAGTTTTTATTTTCTGATTTTTAAACTTCATTTCCTTTTTCTTCTTTTCTTCCAATATAATGTCCAGAAGTCTGTTGTAGTGATTGATACTAGGAAAATGAACCACTGGGTTTGTTTCTTTTGTTTTTGTAAAGAAATAAATGACTAAGAAATGGGATTCTTAGCCATATGGAAGGAAAACTCTGAGCAGCTGTACTCTAGAATCTTGTCACCACTCTTAAACAGTGTTTTGTTCTTCATAGAGTTTATCTGATGTGTTGTCTACATGAAGTTTCTTTTGAGACTTGTGTCTTTTCTTGCTTTTTCAGGAAACTTGGTACTCTTGATTCTTTGTTTTAAAACACAAATTATTATTTGTATGGGCAAAAGCTTTAGTAGTCAGGCTTATGTATTTCAAAATCATATCTTTTGTTCTTTGTTCATTTCTCTCTTTTCACACATAACTTGGCCTTCAAGCCTATTACTAAGTGATTGATGTCATTAATAAATACAGTGAAGTTATGCTTTAAAAGCATAATTTAAATACTAATTGTATACTAGAGTTTTTTATGTGTAATACTTTGTTTTCTCCTGTGAAGAGAAGCTACAAAGTTTAAGTGGAGAAGTCTTAATTTTATAGTTTTTCTTTATTAATTAAGCTAATTGAATTTATCATAATGTAAATTTAAACTACTGTATGTATATTAATTTGTTTGACTATAAAGTTATTCTAAGAACTTGGATAATTCCAGAGTGGTTTAAATAAATACTTTTTGACATTTGTTTTGACAGCTGGATCCTATCAGAAGCATTTTTCATTACAAATTGTTTGTTTATTGTAGGACTGGGATCAAACATAGGGTCTTTTTGCATGCTAGCCAAGTGCTCTACCCTGAGTTATGCCACCAGCCCAAAACTGTATTTTTACCCAGATTAATGGGATGATTTTGCATTGCTCATGGATCTTGCCTAACTTTCCACTAGCTAAAGACTGTTGATTACTGTAAGCGTCTTAGTCTTTCAGTGTATATAATTTTGATCTTTTTCATGCAAAATCTTTACTGCAATTGTAGAGTACCAGTGTACTTGCCTTTAAGGTGAGAGCATAAATGCAACAACTCTGAGCTTAATATAGAAAAGTAGAAAAGAATAGTGGTGGGTTGTATGCCATAATAACATTTAAGAAAAGTGTAAAATTTTCATTTTCTTGCTTAAAATAACACAGAAACCAAATATGCTTGTGTTAAACCTTTATTAGTCATTTTACTTGAAATTGACATTATGTAAGTTCAATGGTTCTATTTAAGCTTGATACTACAGAATCATGCTGATACAGTATCATGGTGTATGCTCTTACTGCTTATACCTGATTTAGTTAGTAGGTGTTAGCCAAAATAGGAAGAAGACTGACAAATATGTTTAGGAAAAACTTGTAAAACAATGTTAATGATTTTATATGGAGTGGCAAATGGAAGCATCCCAAAATACTATACTGCATGATAAGAGCTGGAGTGTAAATATTACTCTGTAACTCTTACTATACTTTGCAGAGATTGTTGGTTTTGCAGATCTAAAAGACTTGAAAATTTGTACCTTCTTAAAAAAAAATTTAGCTTTCCATTTCCCCTAAAACTCAGTATGTTAAAAAACTGATACTGAGAATATTTGAACTATGTGCTTTTGCCAGGGGAGTTCTGTTTTGAAAAGATTTCCTTCATTGCTGCTCAACTTGCACTTATAACTGGTAGGTACTGCATGCAGTCTGTAGTTGTTAAGGTCACAGACTCTAGATTCAGTCTGCCTAGATTTAATTGCCTCTAGTATAGCTGTGTGACTTTGAGGTTTTTGGTTTTTATGGGTTTTTTTTTTTTTTTTGCAGTACTCGGGCTTGAACTCAGAGCCTACACATTGAGCCATTCCACCAGCCCCTTTTTGAGATAGGATATCACAAACTATTTGCCCGTGCTGATTTGGAACTGCAGTCCTTCTGATCTCTGCCTCCTGAGTAGCTAGGATTACAGGCGTGAGCCACCAGCGCCCCGTAACTTTGAGGTTTTACTTAACTTTTTTGCCACAGGTTTTATTTGAAACTTTTTTGTTTTGGTTGTTGTTATTACACATGGCAAACACTAAATGGCAGCTATTATTTCCAGCCCATAGCATTTATGTAAAAGTTAGTTTTCTAAATTTGTTTGCCAACTGCCTTATTTTATTTGATTTATGCTTTCAAAAAAACAATTTGGTATTATGGAGGTACAAGTTTTAGCTTTGGATACTGTTCTGCTTTGGTCCTGATTAAATGAGTTAGTGTGTGTTGGGGTTAGGGGTCAGATAAGGTGATGATTTATGTGTGTTTTAAAAGGTGAGCATGTTGAAACTGGCTGGTTTTGAATACCCAATTGGAGCTTGTTTTCTCTAGAGAACTTAATATAAAGTCATGATTCCAGATCTTAGGACAAGTCACCAGAGACTATTAGTAATTTGCAATTTTAAAAGTATTGAATGATTACAAGCAATTCCTGTGTTGTACATTGTGTGTTTAATTATAAATGTGAGCAGTTTGACATAAATGCCTAACAAAGATAGTTTCCTAAAATAACCTCTACCCTGATTTTTTATGTCACTTAGAACCTATTGCATAAAATTCCTATAATTACCTCCTATTAAATTCGAGCCAGAAATACATTCTCTAATTACAACTTAATTGTGATATACTTTTTCTTAGTTTCAAAATGCTATAAACTTCACTTACATTTGCTTTTCTTTTTAAATGTCCTTTTTCCTGGAAGACCATTAAGATTTTCATTAGTTTTAACTTCCTTCCAAAGGGCATCTTATAAACAAGCAGGTAGAACCAAAATAAATGTTAAAAATTCTGTTGGAGTTCATATCCTGTAAAGATGGTTGTGCATAGCTGCCACAAAGTTATTTGTGGTTTTTCCTGAACTTTTCCTTCCTTCTGCAGCAAAGTTTTATTTTCATTAACTACACACTATTTTAAAGTAGAAGATGGTGGCGAAAGATCAGTCTGTGTCACCTTTGGATTTTTTTTCTTCGTCAAAGCAATGGCAGTTTTGATTGTAACAGAGAATTACCTGGAATTTGGACTTGAATCAGGTAATAGTCTCATACATCTTCAAAAATCACTTGATTTAACCAGTGTTAACATTGTTTTACTTCAGTATTTAAGTTTTGTATGATTAAAAAATGTTTGAAATTAGGATTAAAGTGTATGCTTCTGGTGTTCTAAATAATTAACCTTTATTATTATTAATCTTAATGAGATCTTCCTTTGCTTTTGTTGTTATTGAGATCTTCCTTCGTCTTTGTTGTTGTTCTAGCTTAAGTTTTTATTAACCTTTTCCCACAGTCTCCCCTCATTTTTCCTTGCATTTAAATAAATTTCTATAATACTAAAAGTTACTCACATAAAGACTAATGCAAATTTTATGCACACTCATGGAATGTACAAATATCAAGGGATGTTTTGAAAGACTGCTCCTGCTAATAACCAAATTTTATTGCTTTGTGATATGCTAATTAACACATGAAAGAGCTAAGCTAGTTGCTTCAAAATTTAAGATGCTCTGTTTTCTAACATTTTATTTTCAAGAAAAGATTCTGTATTTTACCCTATGATATGAATAATCTCTTTTTTTCCTACAGGGTTTACAAATTTTTCAGACACTGCGATGCAGTTTCTTGAAAAGCAAGGTTTAGAATCTCAGTAAGTTTTTTTCTTAAAGCATTATTTAAAATTTTCTGGTTTTAAAAGAGAAGTTTTTACTATAATTGTTTTTAATTAGTGGAAAGAATTCTTTCTAGTCAAAGTGTCACTTTTATATTGTCTTATTTTTGGTGGTGGGGGGAAGCGTAAGGTATCCTGATACTCAGCACCTTGCATGTGCTAGGCAGGGGTATTACTGTCAAGCTGCCTCCCCAGCTCTGGACCATCACTTCTGGAAATGTCCTTATTTGTAATTTTTACGACTGCTAAACGTTAGAATCTTTCTTAAAATTCTTACATTGATTTGGTCTTGTTTAATTCCCCTGTGTCTAGAGATTACACTCATTTTATATTGATATATACCTTGGATTATTATGAGTGTCACTAAAAGAGTTACCTGGTTTAGTTTACAGGTCACCAAGATCTGTTACAACTACTTGAATATGAATATTTTTGTAGACACTTACTTTGTGTATTTTATTTACATTATTGTGATTTGTAAAGTAATTGACCAGATAACCATAAAACTTTATCACCTTTTTTTACTTTACTTTTAGAGGTCCTGTTTCAAAACTTACTTTCAAATTTTTCCTGGCTATTTTCTGTTCACTCATTGGGGCTTTTTTGACATTTCCTGGATTACGGCTGGCTCAAATGCATCTGGATGCCCTGAATTTGGCAACAGAAAAAATTACACAGTAAGCGGAAAATGTACATAAGCACATGCAGATAAATATATGTTTTCCATCTTAATGAAGGTATATTATTGTAATAAAATCATAAATTATTGTGTCAAAAATTAATAATCAAATAACCATTTGCTCTAGCACCACTTCCTTTCTCAACTTTGCAGTTTCTCTTTAAAATTTCAAGTCTTGTGTTAAAAAATGTACCATTGGCTACTGTATTTCTGTTTTACCTATGAAAATGAAAATACTCAAATTTATATTAGTTCTTTTTTAATTCAGAGGGTTATGATACTTTGACCTTTACATTTGAACTGAGGAGTTCATGGAAATTTCCTTTTTAAAAACTTAGGTCATTTAAAAATACTGATTTAAATTTTATATGTTTATTCAGATATTTCTATTTAAAGTATTTTATTTAAAAATTTTCAAAACTAAAAGTTATAAGAAATATTTTGTTTTTCTTAAATTATTTATCTTATTAGATTCTTGGTAAAATAATACATTAATTTGTTTTAGATTGCTAATACTGTACAATGTTCCATAACATAGATTATTTTTAACCACTGATTCTATTTTAGTTCTGAAATGGAGAAATCATACTGAATCTTTACATACAGTTCAAAACCCTTTATATGTATATTTGTGTTGTTAGATTTTTTTTGTTGATGTAGACCCCTTGGCAGAAAGCAGGCTTTTACCTTCAACTCATGTCCAGATCCAAATTTTTGTCTTAAAGTTTTCTTTGCAGTGGAAGCCCAATTTGACAATAGTCCATTTCAATACATGTTTGTAGTCATTAAATTTCTCTAGGTATTCTTACTTCCTAATGTTGCCACTCCTTTAAACCCTGTATTTAATATGCTAACTCTAATCTTTTAACATCCTTACCTCTCTTACCTATGCCATTTTTCTTTAATTTTCACTGTCTTTTTTCCCCCTTGCTTCCATTTTTTTGCACATGCTTACTTATTCTCACCTCCCCATTACACACTCCTTCATCCCCCTTTTACTCAGCATGCTCTTGACTACATCCTAGTTTTCTCCCACCACCCGCTCTCTAATAGCTTTTTTTAAGACAAAACCTGGTTCTCCCCCTCCTCTTCTGTACACACACTTCAGTCCACTAACCCAGTGTTATGATTTAAATAAGCTGAAAAGGGTGGGTGGAGGGGAGCCCTTCACAAGCTACTGAAACCGCTGTGGGCTGCTCCTTGATACTAGAGTGTTCCCTAGCAACACTGCATACCTAATACTGCTTCTTTCTTTCCCCACATCTGATGGTTTACCAAGTCTGTGGGTTGAAAGAATCATTTTATAAAAACATAAAGCATTTAGTGCTGGTTAGGGGAGTGGAGTGGCATGTTTTAGTGTCCTTTTCAGTAGAACGTGGCTTTTTTCTTTTAAACGTGGCTTCTTTTTAAGCTTTTCCCTTTGGGGATTTGGGGCTTATTTTCAATTTATTGCAGCCCTTCATTGTATTATAGCCCTTTGCCCTGATAGAAGGGTGTGAGCAAGCTAGTTTTGTGGTGAGTAACCTGACTGTCACAGAGAGCCTGGCAAGGCACTAGGACTTGTTTCAGTGCTGGGGCTTATAACCGGAGTTCCACTTTTTCTTGTCAGGTTCATGATTTCATGACCCAGCCCTGTCTCCTCACATAGATCACTGTCTTCAGGCTATATAGTGATATTTTTAAGTGTGTGTTTTTGTATATATATTTTAAACCTTCTAGTTGAGTTCTCTGGTTGATAATGAAAGCTGCACATTAATAAAATAGTCTGAAGAATTTACCTTTTCTCCAAAATAAGAAAAATTTTTACCAGTCATTTGTTTTGTAGATTACAAACTTACTAGTAACAGTGCAGTTAAAACTCAGCCAAAACCCTTTGCTGTACTAGGTATATGTCCTTGTCAAGAATAAAGTAAATTTTCTTGATTTGTATAGAGAAATTAATTTCAGCTATGTTCATAATAGTCCAAGAAGAAATAAAATCACTTGTAATTTTGACAATATAATTTAAACAGTATTCCTGATTATTACATATTGAAAGTTTCCTCAGTTACAAGTTGTTGCAGTAAATTCTATCTGCCGTGTGCCTTCTAGTATTATGGACCTGGTTAATCACTGTTTACTTGTAAATAATAAGCAAGCAGTTTATTTCGGCTGCACTGGAAAGTATCAGCTTGTTCTTTGATATCTGCCATTGGATTTATTGACTGTAAAATTAGAGAATTATTAACATAACTGTTTATTGAATAGGGATTTAGTATGAGATTTTTAAACAATGCATCCTAAAATAGAAGTGAAAAATCTGGATTTTAATCCTATCTGTTAAATTGCCAGAAGTCATTTAACTTTCCTGGTCTGAATGTTCTCATGTGAAAAATTAAGATAATAACATTGTTTCAAATCAGTGTTAAATGATGATGAAAAATATAATACCCAAGTTTCTGTAGTTTATGAGTGCATTATGTTTCTGGATTTTTATGTTTATTTCTTACACACTTTCAGAACATTACTTCATATCAACTTTTTGGCTCCTTTATTTATGGTTCTGCTCTGGGTAAAACCGATCACCAAAGACTACATTATGAACCCACCATTGGGTAAAGAAAGTGTCCCTTT
Organism: Castor canadensis; assembly: GCF_047511655.1. Taxonomy (NCBI): domain Eukaryota; kingdom Metazoa; phylum Chordata; class Mammalia; order Rodentia; family Castoridae; genus Castor; species Castor canadensis. Next base: position 104,909,505 of record NC_133391.1, read on the forward strand.
GTAAGTATGGGCATTTGAAGGCTAATTTTTGTTTCATTTTAAATCAAAGCTGCTTTTCTAAACGTTACTTACTGTGTTTAATTTTTTTGATTTTGGGTTTTTGTTGTTTTGATTTTTGTTATCTTTTAATTTTTTATTTACTTTTTTTTTTTTTTGAGACAGGGTCTCATAGCCCACGCTGGCTTGGAACTCATTACGTACTTCAGCTTTGCCTTAAACTCGAAATCCTCCTACCTTCACCTCCTGAGTGCTGGAATTACAGGTGTGCACCATGATGCCCAACTTGTATTTGAGTTTTTAATGATAAAGTTAGGACACAATAGTTTTTAAAAATTAATAGAAATGCTAAGAGATGTTAGAGTTGAAGCTGCAGGCCATTATTTAACCTTCCTGTGATCTTTTTAAATGAGTAGTAATGATTATTACCCCATACCAATACTAGCTTGTGTAAGTTTTTTGTCTTGAGTGTCCAGTTATCATCTGACACTTTTCTGTTGCGACCATGACTATTGTTTAGATACTGTCTGCAGTGCTTTTATTATATTTATATATGTATGTGTATATATATATACATATATATATATATATATATATATATATACACACACACACACACACACACACACACATATATGTAAAATGTGGGGTTTTTTTGTTGTTGTTTTTTGGTTTTTTTTGGTAAGACTAGGATTTAAGCTAAGGGCTTCCTGTGCCACACCTCTAGTACGGACTTGAGCCACCAGCACCTGGCTTTTTATATTTTTTTTAATGTGAAAGTTATAGAAGAAAAAGTAGTATACATGGAGATGCATATAATTTCCATATATATGGAAATTTTAACATACATTTTCTGTATTTACTTCTTTTTTTTTTTTGGATCAAGTTCTTATACCTAAGTGCTACAGTTTGCACATCTGAAAATTAAGGACATTTTCCTACAATAATAGTATTCTAATAATTCCTTAACATTATTATCTAATTCATTTGTATTTAAGCAGAATAAGATAGGCAAGAAAACATACACACAATTTACTAAAAGGTGTTAGTTACTATACTTGATATGTTAGATATGTGCTTATAGAACTATGTTAAGAGTAATAGAAAGGTTCAGACAGTTCAGTTCTGGTTCAAACTCTGGCTTTGCTTCTCACTGGCATTGTCATTTGAGGCAGATTATTTAACTACATTGAGCCTCTGTTTTCCTAGCTGGAAATTGAAGATGGTAGTATCTGTCTCATAGGGTTATCATTGGATTTATAAGAAAGAACTCATGTAATGCAACCAGCTGGAAGTAAGTACTTAATAAGTGTTCCTTTGACTGCTTTGGCTCATCAAAATTAAAATAAAAATGCTTGATTAGTGAGTGACTCCAGCATGCATTTTATATTATGTGCTTTTTTTCTTAAGATCTTGGTACAAGTTTGTCTTAGAGTATGTAATCAGTAGTGACCATGAAAATTTTTTTAGTTAATCCTACTGAAGCAGAGAAACATGCACTGAAAAAGTAGTGCTTCTTTCTGCACACAACTAAACCTTAATAGTAATTTTAACTTGATAATTTCCTAAAGTATTTAAAAGTAATTCTAAGGATCCTAGAGTTCTAGACAAAATCTTAAGAGAAACTTCTAGTTTGTGTCTTTGATGTTGAAAACATTCCCAGTCCTCTCTTGAAATTTGGTCATGAAAATAATTAGTTTATACTGTCATAATTATGTTCTCTGATTTTATTTTAAAATTGGGAAAACAAATTAATATTGGTGGTACACCTATCATTTACCAGTTACGCCATATACTGATACTTCATGTGTTTTATCTCATTAGTTTGTATAGTAATTATCTATTTATGGTTGCCATTCTCATTTCATTTTATAGATGACATAACAACTCAGAAGTTAAATTTGGTTAAGTCTATTCAGTAAGATTTGATCTATATAAAACATTTGGGGAGGCAGGTATGGTGGTGCACACATGTAAACCCAGCTGAAGCAGGAGGATCATTAGTTCTAGACCAGCCTGGTCTACATAGTGAGACTGTCTCAAAAAGAAAAAATTGGTAGTTATATCAAAATTCATATCCCATTTTGTTTGTACACAAAGTCCTGGGGTCCACTTCCTGTAACTTTTTTCCCTTTGTTCCATTTTCATTTCTAACCTATTTCATAAGCAGTTCACACAAAATCATAATTTAACTCGGCACCATCCCATTTTTCTTTAATTGTACATCTTTGAATGTGAAAGAATGGCTGCCCATCAGAGATTGGGATGAAGGAAAAAGCAAGTAACAGGTACTTCTGTCACATAGCCTAATTGGTTTATAGAAAAGTCTTTATAGTCAAAAGGGAAAATGGTTATAATGCTATTTCAGTTTGGAAATGTGTTTAAATTCGTGCATATATTCTGATACAGCATCAAAAAACTAAAATGTGGTTAAATGGAATCTATGTGTGCTCATATTCTCAAAAAGAAAACCAAAAGAGGCATATCCAGTAAAGCCTAGTATTAGATCAGAATCTTAGGTAATTTTTTCTGCTTGTTCTTTACCTACATGTTCTAACCCAGCTAAGCTCCTTCGAGATACCCCATCTGACCACTTTATGAAATATTTATGCTACTTTAATCTGAATTAGAAGATACTTTTTAGTGACTATAATCCCAAATCCTAAACTCATAAAACAAGCAAGTGGATTTCTGATTCACTGCTTTATTCTAGTCCTTTTACTTTCATTATCTGTTAATGCCAGCAGCTATGAAATAGTTGTCTTCAGGATGGTACCAATAAATTTTCCTTGTTGCACGTTCCAGGGAGTACAATTGTATGTATAGGTCCCTGGAAAGCTTCAAGAATGTTGATGGCTTTGCATCTTGCATACTGTTACTCTTACATGACTAGCTCTTACATCTCACTGTTATTACAATGGAAACATTGATAATATGTTATGTCTTTAATCCTTCCTAGCCAACAGTGCTTTTCCACTAGAATTTTACATCCATGTGCACTCAAGAACTTATAAAAGGAAACAAAAGATTATAAATTATAAAACCTTCGTGCCATCCCCATTTCTGACCTCCATTTTATTAGTGGTTCAAACAAAATCACATACTTTTATGGTTTCTCTACTTTTTCTGTTCCCTGTCCTATTCAACAGCATAACTTCCTCAAACAACTTTTCCTATATTAGGCTTTTAGTTCCTTTCTTAGGTACTTGCTACTGGACAGAAGTACTGGGTGGTAATGGAATCTCTTTTGGGGAGAACTGTTGTAAGGTTTTTTTTCCTTTTATTTTTGTTTTTTAATATTGCTTCCCATTTGTACTTCTTTATATCCACCTATTCTATCCTCATGTTCTTAAGAATTTTAGGGAGACACTTTTATTACTTTTTGTGGTAGTACTGGGGTTTGAACTCAGTGCCTCACATTTGGCTAGTCTAGCACTCCACCACTTGAGCCACTCTACCAGCCCTTTTTTGTGTTCAGTTTTTTCCAGATAGGGTCTCATAAACTGTTTGCCCAGGACTGGCTTCAAACTTGGATCCTCCTGATCTCTGCCTCCTGAGTAGCTAGGAGTACAGGTGTGAGCCACCAGTGCTCAGCTCAGAGATTTATAAGTTCCAGATCAGCTTTAGAACATAGCTCTTGTAGAGAAATCTGAGGCATCTGATACCTTTATAATATACCAAATTTTCTAATGGTCTCAATTAGAAGCACAGTAAAGTGAACGACCCCCAACTAAATATGTGTGTATGTGTATGTATGTATCTATACATGAATGTGTAATCCAACAGAGCTATAGCCAATTATAATAGATTGGCTGTTGACTTGATTAGTACTACAGGTGATCTCCTATGGTCTCCTCTAGTTTAAGAGGACTCAACCTCTCATGTCACAGGCAGTGTTTCTTCCATGGACATGGAAGTATTGCTCTGCTTTTTTCTTCTTGATATTTTTATACACTTTCATGATATATTCATCTGTGTAGTTCTGTTATACAAGTGAAATTATTATGTAGATAAGTTATGACAGAGTAGGATTCTTTTGTTTCAGGTCTCCAACTTTAGCTAAGTATAGATTTCCTGTATTTTATATGATGAACAATAACATATTACTAGCATGCTAGCATATTGTGGTCTTTGAGAGCACCATATCAACTTTTTGATCTATAGAATGACAGAAGCTACATTCGATACTGTGCGACTCTGGATTATTATCCTGCTGTGTGCTTTGCGGTTGGCCATGATACGTAGTCACCTGCAAGCATATTTAAACTTAGCCCAGAAGTGTGTGGATCAGATGAAGAAAGAAGCAGGGCGAATAAGTACAGTTGAGCTACAGAAAATGGTAAGTTTTATATCATAGTCAAAATGAAAAACTGTTGTTAGAAAAAAAAAGAATTTGGTTTCCATAGTATTCTTAATGTAAATAAGTGAGGCAGTCCAGAGAGACCTATATCTGATTTTGTTGCTAAGAAAGGGTCTCAGTTCCTCTTTCTACCTTAATTCTTGTGTCATATGGTTGGGTGGTGCAAGGCTGTTAGATGTCCACTGTTGCTCAGTGGGACTGTCTTATTGATGTGAAAGATACTACAATGTGTTGGCCAGGCCTTAAAGGACAGAAAATACTCATTTTAGGGGCTAAATTTATTCCATTTAACATTACTCCATGTAACTTGAACATAAAATGTGAGTATTTATGGAGATTACAGAGAAGAAAAATGCTAGGAATCCATCCAACATTATAGCAGACTTACACTGTGATCTTATCTTTTTTAGAGATTCGGTATTGGGCCTCCTGTTTTTACTTCTTCTCCACAGTCAAAACATTTACTAAGTTAACCCATTTTTTTATGCTTTAGCTTTCATATATTTTCATATTCTCTATAATTTTGACCTCAATTAAATGTGTTTCTGTATAATGAGAATTTAATGTTTTTATTTATGAGGAGTTTTATGCTCATATATAACTGCCTGCTATTGTTACTTACTTTGATATTTTAGGTAGCTGTCCTTGCCGATTTTAACATTTTGTTTTATGTTTGAAATATTGTTTTCATATTCCATAAACCTATCTTCAAATTGAGCCTTTCTGAAGTCAGTTTGGGAACATTTATAATGAAGTACAAACTTAATAACATTTAGCTGTCTTACCTTGAAAGGAAGAAAGCATTTCAATTTGGCAACTGTATGAAAGTTAAATTCACTCATAACATATCATAAATATTTAAGAATAATGTTGGTTGCAGGTGGCTCGAGTCTTTTATTACCTTTGTGTCATTGCCCTGCAGTATGTGGCACCTCTGGTGATGCTTCTTCACATGACTCTGCTCTTGAAAACACTGGGTAAGCATGCCCTCACAATTGGGGAACATCTTTTACTTTGTGCCTATAATTAATAATGCTTTCTGTTCTTTGCAAAGAAATAGGCCTCATAAAATTGTTTCTCTTTTTAAAAGTTTTAAGAAGCAGCATGGGTAAGTTTTAGCTATAGAAATTGATTATCATTTTGATTTTGAAAACTAAGGTCAATATGGTCTGTTTTACTTACAAGAATTATTTATTAAAGGTTAATTCCCAAATTTACCAAGTAATGTGAGTGAGCAGTGTAGATATTGGTTACTTTTGTGTTATAAAAGGATGATACAAAGTTTTTTTAGTGTTTAACATTTAAATTACTACAAAGTACTTGTAAATTTACATAGATTACAGAATTCTCTGGTGAGTTTGACATAAGATAACTTCTGTTGAAAGGGTTGAGATTTTTCAGTGAAAGAACAAGATTCTTCTACAAATCTCTTCATTAAGCTATAAAATCCCTGTATAGTATTATTTAAGAACTCTCTATTATCGTATTGATCATTTCCTTTTTCTTAGGTCAGGCAGCCTAACATTGAGAGGGGCGTTAAGGAGCCCAAAGGAACTAAAAGTACTATTTGGGTAGGCTTAGTCAATACCATTGAGTTGATGATAGGTATAAATGTCCCTTAAGAATCTATGGAATGGACAGGGGTAGTCAGATCAGCTGTAAATTATGTGACTAATATCCTATGTAACGTAGGAAAGTATATGATGAAAAAATTTCTAAAAGCTATTAATAGTTTGTCATATTGAAATCATGGATAGTTTCTAAGAAAGAAATTTATTCTGATGTTGTAGAGGTAGAAAAGATTTCTAGGAAGTTATTGAGTCTGTCCCTGTCACTCTAGTGGAGGTAGTTGATTCATGTCTTACACAAGGAAAAAAAGTGTTTTATTATATTACCAGGTTTTACTACACTTTATTAAAAAGTATATCAGACTTTTGCTTTTATGTACTGATGTGTCTATAGTCTGGCCAAATTTAGTATTTTACTTTATTTTCAACATAAAGTAATTTGCTGTGCAACTAAACTTGTTCTTCATTTCAAACATAGACTAAGAAATTTTATTATTTATTTTTTACTAGGAAGTTTTGGAATTACTCTCCAAGTTTTGTGTCTTGAATTTTCTAGGTAATCATTCCTGGGGGATTTATCCAGAATCTGTCTCTACCTTGCTGGTGGATAATAGTCTACCCTCCAATTCTGTTTACTCTGAATTACCATCTGCTGATGGAAAGATGAAGGTAACTGTTACCCAAATAACAGTGGCACTGAGCAGCTTAAAAAACATATTCACTCCTCTCCTTTTTCGAGGACTTCTTTCATTTTTGACATGGTGGATTGCTGCTTGCCTGTTTTCTACAAGCCTTTTTGGGCTTTTCTATCACCAGTATCTGACTGTGGCATGAATATCAGTCAACAAAGTGGATGTTCAAGTCAAACTTTGAGTTTAAATATTTGTGTCCTTGAGGGGCTGACAAAAACCAGAAAAAAGCAAATACAAAGGAAAAACTATGTGTGTGTGTGTGTGTGTGTGTGTGTGTGTGTGTGTGTGTGTGTGTGTGTGTGTGTGTATCAGAGTATCTTATTTTAAAATGCTTCCTCTGTATTCTCAGGGTGAATTAATGCTATAATATTTAAAATCACAGGATAAATTGTTAACTGTTACACTGTGGCATTGGAATTTTAACTCATTGTATTAACTAATGTGAGAGGGCTTTCTGCAAGGGTAATACTTCTGATTACCTTGGTTTACAGTAGAAATCTCTAGCAGTCTTTAAACTTCTCATATTACTTTCAGTTAGTGGTTCCTCTTAATGTTATTGAGGTACTGTTAATAATAGTCACAGTGGCAGCCAGTAGAACAATCTCCAACCTGAGCCATGTGTTAGGAGAGAGAAGGGAACTATAGTCACTTCTGTTGGTAATATTTTAATTACTCTTCAGACAACAACAAAACTCCAGCAGAAAGGAAGCAATAGCTACTGTATATTACAGTAAGGAAAGCTGCATAGTTACTTTAAATTTAGTGGAGATGTACATGCTTGGTATCTCTTGCTGCTTGAGAGTAGCAAGAGTATTGTTTTAAAATGTATTTTTCCCAACTTGAAAGTTCTTTTGAAATGACTGGCCAAATGAACATTTACCATCTTGCTGTTATTCTATTTTATTCTGTGATCCTAAATAGTTCCTTTTAATAATCTAAAAATATTTATCAGTACTGATCAGACTTTTAAAAAGTACTTTGTAATCCTGCTGATTCCCTGTATGTATTGTATATATTATATATTAAATATATAATATATTGAGGTTATAAAAGATGAAAATATTAGATCCTTGTAATATTTTAAGTTGCTGAATGTATATTAAAAAGTGATTTGAATGAGATGTATTTGTATCTAGAAATTTTATTTCTGTTTGGAATGAGATTAAAATACATTTTGAAAGTTCAGCAGAGCATGTAATTTATTTGTAGCATATGTGTGAGCGTATTTAAAATCTTGTGAATATTTAAGTGTTTTATACCAAATTAAAATTCTTTTTCTATCATTTTGAAGTACCACATTCTTTTCTTCTCTAACCAAATCTGCAGGTATCATTTAAACCCTTGCTAAACAGGACTTGTTTTGAAATTTTTAGTGTGTAGAATTTAAAATATTAAATTTTATAGGTCAGTAATTGAGGTACTTTGCATGAAAAGTTAAGTGAACTGGGGTGGGGGGTAAAATTCCTTTTAATGTTTTTCACATGTAAAATCCAAAATGAAGGGTAAAGTTTATATAGGGAATGACTGTAAAAGATAAAAAAGGTTTTATTTTTCCTTTTTTAAATGAATAAATAAATGTCCTTCCATATAGCTGTCTTTTTTGTTTAGTATTGAAAACAAGTTTGAGGCCTCTTTTCGAATTTCATGGCTTAAGGTTTATATTCATTTGTATAATTTAAGTGCAGAAAATTCATGTCTTTTCATGTAGCTTTAAATATTTTGGAAATAGCTAATATTCAAAAGACCAAATAATAAGTGCTTTAGTTGGATAACACTGATCGAATTGTGGGTATAGCCTAATGGTACTTCATGTGTATTTCTAGAAGAAGCATTTCAAATATATCTTAAGATATATCAGCATCACGAAAATAAGTGTATGTCTTATATCAAGATTATATACTAGAATCTGACATTTATTTTGTATGTGAATGTTCTGATGTGTTAGATTTGAAAAGAATCTCATCTGGTATTTATAATCATTCTTACTCTAAAGATCAGCAGTTATATTTCTCGGAGTATGGGAGAAAGTTTGAACTAAGGGTTTAGCACTTGCTAAACAGGTGCTCTATTGCTTGAGAAGATCAGTTTTGAAAGTTATTTTGAATTTGAAAAATTGTATAATAATAAAAATTGTTCAGTAATATCAGAGAAAAGGCATAGAATTCTTTATTGTGTAGAATAACCTGTACTTCCAAAGTTCTGTTGATCCATTGTTTTTAAAGAACTCTCCCAGAGTATACTGAGAATTTGCATAAACTGCACCTTGCTTTAAGTAACAGGTTTGGTGTATTTATTTATTTATTTTTTTTAGCCTTTTAGAGAAAACTTGAACTAACCGGTTTACTTGTGTCTTTGTACCACAAATTATGTTACTCCATTGCACAAGGGTTTGCATTTTATAAAAACCAAATAATATTATTCCTCAGTTGTACTAGTAGAGTTCTTTTTATTTTATTATACTCTTGTCATTATAAAATGCATCAAAGTTCAGTTATTTTTATTATAGATCTTTGCCACATTAAGTAGGAAAATCTTACTCTCTCTATATGATTGTAGAATTTGTTGATTCTCTCTCCTTCCCTACCTATTGCACTATAAAAATCAGAGCTGTATTCTCCCTCTTACTCCTACTGATTTGTCTGAAATGAAAAGCATGTAATTTTATCTTAATACTTGTGCATTTTGATTAGCTTTAGTGTTTTCCCCAGAAACACTATGCGTAAAATGACCAGTGCATATGCAAGTTTAATGGACTCATTGTCTTATTGTTTCTGATATAAATATTATTGGTAAAATAGTATCATTTCTTCTTCAGTTATGATTCAGAAGAGATATTCATCTACTAATGGAATTGATAGGTCCAGGAAACAATAAGTAGGATTCATTATGGAATCTATGATTGGAACATCACTTGAAAGATTTTATTCTGTCAAATAAAAGATTTTAAATTCTCAGTATTATGAAGCATGAGGTCTCAACATTCTCTGAATTCATACAACTTCCTGAGCCATCACATAATTAAAAATACTCTATCAAGACATATGGCTTTATTTGGTAAAATAAGACTAAGTTATTTTTAAATGTAGTTAGTTCATTCTGTGTCTTCATAGAACTTCTGGTGGCTTAAAGAATCAGGGATCTAGAGTTAAAACCAAATAGTTGTATAGTCTCTTCCTCCAAGTCCTGTTCATCTCATTATGTCCATAACCTGGCTTTATAAGATGAACTGATCATATGCCTTGAAAATTCTGAAAGGGCACTAAAGATGATCAACTAATATTGACTAAGGTCAGTATTTCCTAGAGTGGTAAACATTTTCACTTATTTTTTGTTTTCTTCCTAATAAAGATGAAAACTAAATATAGCCTTTTCTAGTTTATCTTTTGTTACTATTAAACTCTTTTTTAGCTACAAAGTATTGTTAGATGTCTTTTTTTGTTGTTGTTTTGTATTTGAGACAGGGCCTTACTCTTGTAGTCTAGAAGGCTGTTCCCCGAACTCCTTCCCTCCTGCCTCAGCCTCCTCTCCTGGGTGCTGAGATTACAGATATTCACAATGCACAGCAGATGGGTCTATTTTTAATGGGTTGGGGAGTCTGTATTTTTCTATCCTGTCGTTTTTGCTTTCACTGTTTCTTTTCTTCTGTATATCTCCTTACAATGTGGTTATTCCTCTCCTTTTTCCCGTTTGGTAAACGGGACAGTTTATTTTCTTAAAAGAACAGAAGAATAATTTTTTGGAAAGAATGTTCATCTAAGAATCAGGAAATATCTCATCCCATTTCTTGCTATAACTAGCCAACTTTTGCACCTATTAGCATGATATCCCTACTCATTAAATAGAACTGAATTACCATCATCGTTGACCTCACTTTATCATATGTAAAAATCCAGAGTTTATGCTAAATAGTATAACTATTTATAAATCTGGTATAGTATATATTTATAAATCTGATATCACTTTTTCTTTTTGTTAGCATGAGAAAAATAGCTATTTTGGACTTCAGGAATGGTTATAGATCATGTTAGAGAGTATTCATTTATTATTAGTTGAGAATTATTTCACAAAGAATCTTCAGGACTCTTTCAGCAGTGAGCAAGATGGCAAAATCCCTTCTTGTAGGAGTAGAAGAAGGAATATAGTCACTGAAACAAATGCCGAGTGTTTGCATCATGAGAAATTATTGCAGCATGTTAATATTGTACAATTTTAACATATAAAGCTTATAAAAAAAGTTTTACTGTATAGTTACACCAAGGATACTTACGCTATTTTCAATTAAAAAATAATGTATTAACGATACTGGATTGTTAACCTGAGTTCATGTCCTGGCGAAATTGATGATTAAAGATTCCAGACCAGTAATTAAAAGTAGAGCAAGCACAAAGTTTATTGAAAGAATAACAAAGCACACTAATGGGTGGGATTTAGTGAAAGAGCTAAGCCAAACACTGACTGAAGTCTAGAAGATACAGAGCTCTAATTGGTTTAGGCCCAACTAGTCTACCTTGAAACTATATTTGTGATTGGTTGATACTGAGTCAGCTTCTGGTTGAACTCAGTTATCTGCCTGTCCTCCTTATCAAATTGAACATTCCAGAAAGGTCTGGTCAGCTTCTTGGTCTTGGAAGTACTCGTCCTGGCCTTGGGGCCCTTTACCTACATTGTACAGCTGCATTTTGTTATTTTGGTAAGGGATTTGTTATTTGTTTGAAAAGTCTGTTTCCCATGCCTCTTTAGATGGCTGCTTTTAAGTGACTCTAATTCAAAGTAGAGTCACCTCTGTCATTGTCCCCTTTACATTAACTACCGATGCAAAGAGATTGCCTTTTTTTTTTTTTTGCATTATGTAATCAAAGAATCCCTGGGTTGGATCCCCAACACCTTTATAAAACGGGGGGAGGTGGAATGTGTTTATAATATGTGCTCTACAGCAATTAGCTTAAACATGTACTTTTTTAAAATTTGTGATACATGTTTTGTTCTGTAATTCTATAGTAAAACAATTTATACTTAGGAATAAAATTTTTCAAAATACTAAAAAAATGAAAGCATAAACTACTTTAGCAATAAAAAAGATATAGGAGTTGCTGTAATTGTGTTTATGTGTACATTTACTTGTTCTTTCATTTCTGTGTTTAACAATTCCTTCAAGCATGAAATGAAAAAATTTTTCCCACATATTTAAATTTTTATCATTATAGTAGGAAGTCCTTGTACCTATTTTGAATAAGTGACAGATATTTGAAGTTAATATTCTGTTAAGGCTGAACATGAGAAAAGGAACTGAATTATAGAAAGAAACCAAAAGTTACTTAAATGTTTTAATCATTACCATTTTAAAAACTCTTTAGTAAAATTTTTAAAAAGCAACATCATAGTGAAGGAAAAGCAAGACCATAGATTTCTCTTTCTTGTTTATATTCTTGAATTACTTGAATCCCTAATGTGTGGACTGCCAGCTGCTAGGCATATGTCTCAATTGTCTATTCCAGACTGAGGAAATAATCTCTGGATGGGCTCGGGAACCCTCTGGGCCCACTGTGAGGTAGACCTGAGCTAACATTCCATTGAGAATCTGACCTTCATAAGTCCCTCTCTGACTGGTGGATGTTTCGAGTTCCTAAGAATTAGTGTCAATTCAGAATCAGTGTCTAGTGATTTCTGAATGGCCTGATTATCTCCTTTCTCCATATAGTTAGTCTGGTGAAAGGTTGCAGGTGAGTTTGAGGAGAGTAAAAGAAGGGTTAACACTATAAATATTTGGTAGCAATACCTAGGGCCTTCCTTAAGGAGACCTCACCTCTCCTTCATTCAAGGGGTTCTCAAGCCTGCAAATTGATGGAGTGGCTGTGACTCTGTTTCAAAGTAAATAGACATCATAATTCTGAAGTTACTTAGAATTTTGAGGTCATCTAGGTAACATTTTATAAAAACTTAGTCTGAGGCCAGACATGGTGGTGCATATCTATAATCCCACCTATTCAAGGAGGTGGAGATCGAAAGGATTTTGGTTTGGCTTCAAGCTAGCCCAGGCAAAAAGTGAGACTCTGTTTCAACAAGTAGTCACAAATTGCGATGCATGTCTGTAATTCCAGCTACAAGGAAGGCATAAATGGAAGAAACATGGTCCAGACCAGTCTCAGGCAAAAAGCATGAAGTACTATCTGAAAAATAACTAAAGCAGAAAGGGCCAGGAACATGGCTTAAGTGGTAGAGAGCCTGCCTAGCAAGTGCAAAGCCCTGAGTTCAAACCCCATTACTGCCCCCCCCCAAAAAAAGTTCATTCTCACAGGGTATGTAGACGTTCTAAGTAAGACTTGTGGCCTAAATAGAGTTACATAATTAAAAGTACATAATTATAAGTATGCTGAGTGATGCCATCTGGATTAGATGTTGTCTAACATCTCGTTTAAATTCATATCAATACTATCTATATAAACTACATAATATTCTTGAAGTTATCTTCTAATATGACTCGATATTCTTAAATATGTTTTGCTTTATTTGATAATCATTAGGACTTTGTGTGTGTATAAGATTAACAGTTTTCAACATCAGAATTTATTGTAGCATTTTAATCTTAGAGAATTTTAATATACAGAGCACACAAAGAAAGTTTTGCTCTGAAGTTACATTGAGAAATCTTACCCTGCTTTCAAGGAAAACTTCATGTATTAACTATAAATCTGAAGGGAATGCCTTTTTTATTTGAGCCAATCAATGAATCACTGATGAAGCACAAGTGTGGGGCACTCAAAATGTCACAGAAAGAGGTATTCAGTGGTGAGGATAGGTAAGACACCTAAAAAACTAGCTAGCATTTGTTGCCCTTAATGCAGAGAAACTAAAGCAGATACCTTAAAAGCAACTGAGGCCAATAGGAAAAGGGGAACAGGTACTAGAGAAAAGGTTAGATCAAAAAGAATTAACCTAGAAGGTAACACCCATGCACAGGAAATCAATGTGAGTCAATGCCCTGTATAGCTATCCTTATCTCAACCAGCAAAACCCCTTGTTCCTTCCTATTAATGCTTATACTGTCTCTACAACAAAATTAGAGATAAGGGGAAAATAGTTTCTGCTGGGTATTGAGGGGGGGGAGCGGGAGGGGGTGGAGTGGGTGGTAAGGGAGGGGGTGGGGGCAGGGGGGAGAAATGAACCAAGCCTTGTATGCACATATGCTCTTTGGCATTCTGCTGTTGGCTTAAGCCAACACCAAAAAGCACGTTTTAGCCAAGTGTAATCAGAAAAACAGTGATCTGAACAGAAAATGTTTGACATTGTATTTTTAGAATGGTAAGTTTTAATTACATTTTTAAGTGAAAATGTAGTGTTTTGGGGGAGGGGTTGGTACTGGGGTTTGAACTCAGGGCCTCATTCTTTCAAGGCAGGCTCTGTAACACTTGAGCCACACACCAGCTCTTCCTTTTTTTGGAGGGAGGGGGAGTGTTCTGGGATTTGGGTTCAGGGCCTCAGACTAGCTAGGCAAGCACTCTGCCATTTGACCCAGCAAAAACTAATTTTTTGATAGTAGAAAAATGGAAGATTTTAGGAGAACCTATATGTGTATAATTATAAACATTTTTAGCTTTGTTCCCTAAAGGTAATATTTATACCTGGTTTTTTAGCAATAAAAGTATTAATATAATGTTAATTTGAACATATGTGCAATAACACATTAATAGTATTTCATATAAATTATGCTGTGAATTCAATTTTGTATGTTTCTTAGAGTTTCAGATTTTTTTCCATGTGATTTTTATATTCTTTGTGAATGTTCTTGTTAGTAAATCTCTATATGTCTAGCCACCCACATATAGATTGGATAAAAGTATAATAAATGTTTTTCTCAAGTGAATATTTGATGTATGAAAACTTCAAATTTCATATTATGTTAATCTTAAATAAAATATTTAAAAAATTAATTTAGTTACAGTTTTTCATTGTAATATACACCAACATTATAACTTTAACAAGTTCATTGTTTTCAGCCAAATTGAGTATATTATCAGGTCATGATATTAGGTCTTTAAAATCAGCCAGTGGATAAGAATAAAATGAAAGATTATATTTCTCACTAGTTCTTACATATGAATAAAACATTTTGACAAAGCAAGGAGTATCTTGACAGCGTTTTTGTTCCAAGAGCTATTGTCATTGATTGCTGTCCATCCCAGTTATCTACTGTTCCAAAACAATAACAAAAACAAACCTGCTCTGAAACTCTTCTTTTTTTTTTTTTTTGGTAGTGGGTATTGAACCCAGGACTTCACACATGCTAGGCAAGCCCTCTACCACTGAGCTACATCCAGCCTGTAAAACTCTTGACTTAAAATAGCTGCTTCATTTTTCTTGGTTCTGTGGGCTGGTAATTCAAGCAGAACACAGTCCTGGGCTTCATCTATTCCACAGGGTATAGACCAGGGTTACTTAGTGCTATTCATTTGGGCTGGGCTGGAAGGTCCAAGATGATTCTTACATGCCTGGGAACTCTGTGGATATGGCTAGAAAGGTGGGCTCAGCCTTCCCTCTCAATTCACTTCTCCAAAATTTTCTTACGGTTATTCCATTTGGTATCCTCACATTGTAAAGGGATCCTAGAGGCAAGAGTAGAATCTGCCTGTCCTTTTAGAGGTAGGGCTGGACTGGGCACTGTATTTTTTTGGTCAATACAGTCAAAAAACAGTCCAGGTAAATGGGCAGGGAAACAGACCCCGTCACTTAATGAAGAAACGTCATCTTTATTTACCCATACATTTTAGCATTTCTTTGTAAGAAAATTGTCACCATTAGTCTTATAATATAGAACTTACTTATTGAAAAGCATTTGTATATCTTAAAACAGGAACTATAAGAACAGTGCAATTACAGAACATTTTTATCATTGAGAAAGTTCTTTTTTATTATGTTTTCTATATTTGGTTGTCCTTTCCCCAAAAGTTCAAGCTAGAAGTCAGTTTTAGAATATTTGTAACATTTTAATAGGAATCATGGTACTCTTTAAAGATGCATTCATTAATAATTATGACTTCATTTCTGACCAGTTTTCCTTGTATGCAGCTCGACAATTGAACATAATTGGCTCTTATATTTTAAAAAGAAAACAATCAAAAAGTGTCCATTTGGTTAGTATAAGTTGGAATAGTTGGTCTAGCAACAAGAAAACTATACTTAGAGTTGGCTCACCTAAGCAAAATATGCATATTAGTCAAAGGTTTTGAAACCTTAACTGTAACCTAGTAGAATAGGTCTTCTGTAGTTAAGTATGTTCTACCCCAAGGTGACCATTTGATACCCTGATGAATACCTACGTTATGTATTTTAGTGTTATCAGCATTAAGCTACAGTTCAATGGCTAACATACAGTTACTCTAAACAAACTTAGAAGTGAACCTTTACTAAATAAAGTATTTTCAGATAACTGACTACAACAACAAAGTAAGCTGTAGGCTTCACCCCAACATTAACATTACCATTCAGTCATTTACATCTCCTTGGGGTTGTAAATGTTAGTCCCCTCTTTCCCTATCCCTAGTTTAAACAAATTAGTTAAAATTATAGTACTAATACTGCCAAGTCTAATATTTTCTGAATTTTTGTTGCTTTTTATATTGTTCTTGCAATAAAGATACCACACCAAAGATGTATTGTGCAAGATGTTAGATCAAAATTTACGTGGGCATGGGTTCTTCCCTACCCACCCACTTCCAGTTTTCAATTTCAGGTGTTGGCCTTTTAATTTCATTTTTATTTTTGAATATGTGGAATAAGACAAGAACATAACAGAATTCATTAAAGGCTCAAGGAACATTCTTTAAGGAATTATTAGGTATTATAATTATGTTTTATAATGCATAATTGTGTACTGTGAAAGTTTTGCATAATGTTAACAAAATGAATGCTAAGTTGTCTGGATAGAATATTTATTTGGTAGTGCATATCAGTGATCTCACTGCAACAACTAGAAATAGTTGTTTCAGTTACAAAAGAAAAAAGACAAGCAACAAGGGCTAGATGGACAAGAATATGCTAGGTCATGTCATTGCTCTGAGTTGAAGGAGATAGAAAACAGTCCCTCAGGCAGTGGACACATACCCAGCTCTTCTTGTACTTGCGGGCCCCTTACCCCAGGGAGAGGGCTACTGAGTTATACTGATCCCTTAGCCATACTGTGGGTCCTTTAGAGCTGAGCCAGGGAGAGGGACAATGACAAATGAGTGTTCCAAACCATTGATTTGTTTTCAGTGTCTTTCAGCCTGCTGTCTTGTTTTCTTAAGGCACCAAATAAATTACTGACTCTGGCTCTCTTTTCCCCTGGTTCTTCTGACAGCCAAGAGTCTCTGCTCTTACTGAATAGCAACATCAGGTTTCTTAGCATTAGCACAAAGACTTTGGGTGGGTAAGGGGAGCTCTCCATGGCTCCTTAAATAATTAGTATGGAAAGTATAGGTCACATGCAGATAATAAAAACCATTTATATGAGGTTGATCCTTAATTCTGCCCAAGGCAACATATTTCTGCTTTGCTAAAATGGAAGCAAATTTAAAAATACGACCAAATGGCTGTTTGCCAGCTAATCCAGCCTCTACATAACAAGTGGTGGTAGGGGAGGTGGTGTATGTTTTAAAACCCAATTCTGTGTGGTCAGTACTGAGAAAATGCAGGCCATCTATGGCTGAACATTAGAAGTCTAGGTAGTAGAACCCTTTTTTATAAGCACTAGAGACCATTCTCTCATGCTGTCACCCATGGCCCTCAAAGTCTGACATTGATTGTATGTTTCAGTCTTCTCTTTCCCTCCTTAGGGGGAATTTGAGAGCTGGAAGTTTACTCCCAATCAGTCCACTGAGCTGTGGGGGAAAGACTAGTGAATGTATCCCACAGGTTTTCCTGCCAATTCAACATGGCTGATTTCTTGCTCACCTGGGTTGCAGGAGCCTCTTAGCTGGTTTTTGTATTTCTCACAAAGGAAATTGGTTGTGTATTGTTGAAGAGTTGGTGTCTGTGGGGGTAAGGGGAGGGAAGGGGTTGGAATGTCCTACTGGTTGGCTGGTGTCACTCTTCATTCTGGAATTATGTCTTGAATATGTTAAAATAACTTCCAATGTAAAATTCTGTCATTTGCATATGCAGCTTGTTGTTTTCTTTTTTTAGTTTTTTTTAAGAAAAGGAATTTTTCAACATGACTATATATATATATGCAGGACGAAATAAAATAATTCTGTATGAAAACACGGAGATGCAAATGGGACACACTATAAATATAAAAATACTGCACCAAAATATCTGGTGTTACTTAAAGTTCAACAAGTCTTAAAGTTCACAATAACTGGAAAAGATAGTGAATAAGTTCAAAGAATATGTTTTTAGCAATGTCATGAAAGTAGTTTGTGTTTGTGATAAAACAAGGATACATATTTTAATCTTTAATCAGTTTAATCTACCAAATTCCTAAATCTGCATATATCCTAAGCATTTTCAAAGTATAGAGAGTAAACAGTAATGGATATTAAAGGAAAAAAATGGAGAAATCCACAGTCATACTTAACTTTAAGTATGACTAGCTTAAAGAACACACCCATGTCTAAAAAGCACAAGAAATGTAAAAATATTAAAGTAATTTCTAATGTGTTTCTCCTCTCGCCCTCTAAACAAATAAAAAGTAGGAAATATTTTGTACTGAAAGGTAAAGAATATGTGACATAAAACTTTGATGCTGTTTAATCCATAATTAGCACAAAGTTTATAGCCTCAAGTTCATATATTAAGAAAGAAACATTTCCTAATAATTTAAAGTTTACATTTGCTGAAACTAAAAAAGAGCCAGTCAAATCTGGAGAAAGAATGAAAGCAATAAGATAAAAACCAATGAAATACTACCCACGTATATAATAAAGAAAAATCAATCAAAAGGTGATTCTTCCAAAAGATTAATTAAATTAATTGATCATATTCTTGCCAAAACTGATGGCAGGATAAAAGGGAAAGCTAACCAATGTCTGTTGCCCTATCTACAGACATGAGAAAGATGTTAAGAATACCAGTAATGGAAGCCGTGCATAGTGGTGCATACACCTGTCTGTAGTCCCAATACTCAGGAAGCACAGGAGGATGATGGGGAACACAAGGCCAGTCTTGGAAACAAACTGATAGTCTGTGTCAAAACAAAAAAATACAAGCAATGGATAATTAAAATTTTAAGTTTAACATTCCAGTCAAAGGGCTGATGGAGTGGCTCAAGTGATAGAGTACCTGTCTAGCAAGCGTGAGGCTCTGAGTTCAAACACCAGTGCTGCTATTCCACCCCCTGCAAAGAAAAAAAAAAACAACTAACTAAAATTCCAAGTCAAGTCAAGAGTAAGTTTTTACTAAAATGTATAAGACCTTTGCACCAAAATCTACAAAATGGTGAATGTAGGGAAAAAAGAATGAAGTTCTATTTCAAACTCATGAATTGGAAGACTCAGTGTCATCTAACTTCATCAATCCAAACAATTCTACCCCTTTTTTGGGGTGGGGTGGGAAGTGGACTTTGCTTAGCTGATTCTAAGTTTACAAGAAAATGCAAAGAAGGTAGAATGCCCAAAATAGTTTGAAAATGTAGAAAAAAGAGACTTGAAGATTTGCTCTGAAGCCACAGTTTGGTACTGGCAGGAAGACAGAAAGATCAATTCATGGGAGAGAAGAGAGAACTTTTTTTTTTTTTTTTTTTTTTTTTTTTCATTTTTCTTTTATTATTCATATGTGCATACAAGGCTTGGTTCATTTCTCCCCCCTGCCCCCACCCCCTCCCTTACCACCCACTCCGCCCCCTCCCGCTCCCCCCCTCAATACCCAGCAGAAACTATTTTGCCCTTATCTCTAATTTTGTTGTAGAGAGAGTATAAGCAATAATAGGAAGGAACAAGGGGTTTTGCTGGTTGAGATAAGGATAGCTATACAGGGCATTGACTCACATTGATTTCCTGTGTGTGGGTGTTACCTTCTAGGTTAATTCTTTTTGATCTAACCTTTTCTCTAGTTCCTGGTCCCCTTTTCCTATTGGCCTCAGTTGCTTTAAGGTATCTGCTTTAGTTTCTCTGCGTTAAGGGCAACAAATGCTAGCTAGTTTTTTAGGTGTCTTACCTATCCTCACCCCTCCCTTGTGTGCTCTCGCTTTTATCATGTGCTCATAGTCCAATCCCCTTGTTGTGTTTGCCCTTGATCTAATGTCCACATATGAGGGAGAACATACGATTTTTGGTCTTTTGAGCCAGGCTAACCTCACTCAGAATGATGTTCTCCAATTCCATCCATTTACCAGCGAATGATAACATTTCGTTCTTCTTCATGGCTGCATAAAATTCCATTGTGTATAGATACCACATTTTCTTAATCCATTCGTCAGTGCTGGGACATCTTGGCTGTTTCCATAACTTGGCTATTGTGAATAGTGCCGCAATAAACATGGATGTGCAGGTGCCTCTGGAGTAACAGTCTTTTGGGTATATCCCCAAGAGTGGTATTGCTGGATCAAATGGTAGATCGATGTCCATCTTTTTAAGTAGCCTCCAAATTTTTTTCCAGAGTGGTTGTACTAGTCTACAATACAACAGGGAAAGGAGTTACTGCAATAAGTGGTGCTAGAAGAATTGGGTGTCCATGTTTCCAAAATTCAGCCTCTATCCTTACCTCATACTACACACAAAAATCAAGAGCTAAATGTAAAGGTTAAAACCATATATATATATGTATTGTGTGTGTGTGTGTGGGACTGGCATTTGAACTCAGAGCTTTGAGCTCACAAAGTGGGTGCTCTACCACTTCAGCCACACCTCCATCCATAAAATTTTAAGAGAAAAACATAAAAGAATACTTCAGTCACTTTAATAATGGACATAGGTTTCTTAGGATACAAAGTATTTACCATAAAAAATTTAGTGATAAATTAGATTTCATAGAAATTAAAAATCTCTCACCAAAGAGTCTGTTAAGAAAATCAGCATGTCACAGCTTGAGAGAAAATATTTGCAAAACATGAGACAAAGGGACTTTACAAAAAAGAGAAAAAATGTTGAAGAATGGACAAGAAATTTGGATAGGCATTTCATAGTTGACCAAAAAACACATGAAAAAATGCTCAACCTTTAGCAATTTGTTGGGATTTTTGCTACAGTTTTCTGTGTTTCTTGTTGGAGTTTCTTGAGGTTCTTGGATCACATTTTATCTCAGGTCAAGTTAAGGGCTGACTGGTTTTTCCTCCTGAGGAAAGAGATAGAGAGGTGGCTGCAATGCATTGTTGAATTTTACAACAGTTTTATTGGCAACTCTTTCTGCAAAAGAATGGGTCAAAAGACAGGGGTGTTAGATTCTCATAAATGCCTAGGGCAGTTACATAAAATGTTCATAAGAACACCGCTTGGGCAAGAAATAAAAGACTTTTCAATTACATGATCAGATATGGAGTAAACATGGTAATAGTTTTATTTGCCTTTGTAAGTATTGATTCTGCTTTAAGAATATTAGTGTTCTTAGCAGATATTGTAGATTTGTTTTAACAAATTAATTTTAAGTGGTCTTGTCACTCCATTTCAGAATTAGAAATGCCATGTTTATAAGTATTTAGAGGTATTTATTGCTGGTTTGTAAAGTAATAAAAAGATTCTTTGGTCTTTTCATTGAATTTGTCTCAACTCATTGTTGCTCCATACAATTTTTTTTCCTGCTTAATGTTTGGACAGTTTCTGATGCTGTGTCTTCAAGTTCACTGTTTTGTTTTGTCTTGTTTTCACCCAGCGTCCAATCTAGTAATTAATTCACCCAGCAATTTTTTCACTTCAGACCTTTTTTTTTTAATCCCTACAAGTTCAGTTTGGGTCCTTTTATTTATTTCTTCCCTGTCTCTACTTAATATGTTTATTCTTCTTACTAATTTCTTGAGTGTACTGAATATAGTTATAAGAGGATTCAATGCCCTTTTATCTACTAAGTTTATATTCTGTGTCAGTTTGGAACTTTTGTCCATTGACCGATTTTTCTTCTCATTCTACCATATTTTCCTACTTGTTTTCATTCATTAAAATCTTCAAGTGAACATGAGACATTGTGAATTTTGCTGCCTTAAGTCCTGAATATTTTCTTCTTCTTTAAATGTTCTTGAATCCTGTGCAGGAATGCACCTAAGTTGCTTGAAAACTTAAAGAGATTGTTCTGATTCCTTTGCAGCTTGCTTTTAAGTTCAGAGCAGCCTTTAGTGCTACTAAGGCAATACCCTATTGTGAGAGCCATGAATGCCCCATGTATTGCAAGGTTTTCCCAATTTGACTGGTGGGAACTGGAACTTTTCCCATCTTACATCAGTCCAAAGCATTGTTCTGTGTGTTCCTCTCTAATGATTCCTTCCCCAGCATTGGGTAATTTCCTCAAACACTTGTATTGATCAGAACTCAGTTGAAAATGTGAAGGAACTTTATACCTCTCTAGAGCTCCTGCTCTGCAGCTTTCCTGTCTGGTTCTCTTCTGTAAAATGTAGGTCCCTTTCATCATCATCTTCTCAACTCAGTGGGACCACTGGGCTTTGTTCAGGTTTGTCCCTGCGCTGTGACATAACTGTGATGATGTAATCAAGGGTTCATCCCATTGTTTTCCTTTTCTGTCTTCTGCAGCCTGGTGAATGTCCTAAAGCTTTTTTTCACATATTTTCTTCAGTTTTTAAGTTTGCAAAAATAGAAAAATAACTATGGCCCCTTTTAACTTCATTTTGGTTGGAAGTGGAATACTTTAGCTTCTGAATTTCTGGTTAGAGATATTTTGTTTCCTACTAAGATTCTACTCAGGCTTTCAATTCACATAATATTTTAACAGATAACATCATTTGAAATCATTAATTATCAGAAAAATTAAAACCACAATAAAATACCACTACATAGCCACTGAATTGAATAAAAAGTAAAAAAAAAAAAATCGACACTACCAAATGTTGACAAGAATATGAGGCAACTTGACCTCTCCTACTTTGTGGGACAGCTACTTTGAAAATGATATACCCACTTTACAAAAAGAAAAACTAAATATATACCTACCTTACAACCCAACAATTCTACATTTTTGTGTTTACCTAGGTAACTTAAAACATGCATAAAATGTCAAGAATGTTCATAACAGTTTTACTTAAAATAGTCTCAGAAAGGAAACAGTTCAGGTACCCAACAATAGACTATATAAACACACTGGTATATTTTGTGCAATGCAGTAATAATCAGCAAAAAGAAAAGGTACAAACTACTGATTCATGCAAAACCTGGATGAGGCTTTAAAATAATATGCTGAAATAAAGCCTTACACACTTAACTAATGTATGGTTAACAGTATCAAAAGAGTGGTTCCCTCAGGCATATATGGTTGGGGATTGCCTGGGAAGACTGGGGAAACCTGGAATGAGAATAATGTTCTATATCTTGATAGGGTTTGGGTTCAAAAGGTATATGCATCTGTCAAAATTGATGAATGCACACTTAAAATGTGTCCATTTCATTTAATATAAATTTTACCTCAAAAGGAGAAAAAAATAAGAAAAGAACTAATATATAGTTGATGATACATGTGGAATATTCAAGTGGCAGTATATTATATGTGTGCTTTGAAATGCACTAAAACTGGATTACTAGAACTATAAGTGATAGTTGAAGAATATGTTTTTAATATAATAAGATAATGTAGAATTGAATGGAGGGTTCATGTATAGAATATATAAACACTGGTATATTTGTGCAATAATAATCAGCAAAAAGAAAAGTTACAAATTTAAGATACTAATGGTAGAATTGAGTGGAGAGTTATTGTAAATTTCAAGAATTGTTATTGCTTGAAGTATTATAAAATGTTGAAAAAAAGAGTATACTATAGAACAGCCTTACATAAATAGCCCTGAAAATTTAGATAAAATGAACATATTTACTGAAAAAGGCAGCCTAACAAAGTAGCGTAAAAAAGAAATAAGTGATCTTATGGCTCTTATAGAAAATAAATTCATTATTGGAAAACTTCTGGACCAGGTGGCTTCAGCAGTGAGTTTTGCATACTAGGTGAAGAAGAAATAATACCCGTGCACCTCACTCAGTCCCTTCCAGAGAACCAGAGTGTCTTATTTCCTTATTCTTTTTATTAGGCGGGTGGTCTTTACTCTAGAGACTAATAAAGTGTATTAGCAGAAAGGAATGCTGAAAGCCAGTCACCCTCATGATAATAGGTGTAAATATTCTGAGTAAAAAAAAGCAGCAAGTCAAATTCATCGATACATAGATAGAACAGCACATTACATCCCAGTGAGATTTACTCCAGGCTGGCAAAGGGAATTTGACATTTGAAAACCAATGAACATAATTTATTAAATTAAGAGAAAAAATATGGAGGATTAAATCTTTTTCTCAGGATATATTCATTATACAGGAGGGGGGATTCATAGTGACAATTCCAATTTGTCTTATATTTCACATTATTTACATTGTCCCATCGTCTCTCCCTCTCAACCCCCTCCCAACCCCAAGTAAAGCAATTGCAAGAGGTTTTTTAGTTCTGTTTCATATGGGTATATGAAGCCCATCAACCATATGCCCTCACATTAATCTCCTTCCTTCCCCCTTCCTCCTCCCACCAGTATCCCCCCCACACACATTGTGCCTATTTTACAACCCTGGTTTTCATTATTAATATTTGAGTTGATATTCAAAGGGATGTCTCAATGTATGCCCTCTGTGGATGTGTTTTACTTTGGTCTGTTCAATCCCGTACACATTTACCTCCCACTCCACATTTTTCAACAGCTTTCAGTATACATCCTTATATCCTCTACCTTCATATCTTATGGTATGTGATATTGCTGATGCTCTATCATTCTCTTTTCCTTTTGCTTCTTTCCCCAAGTTCCACAGAGTAGTTCCACTATTATAAACATGTTCTACAACTGAGTTTTTATATGATCATGCATGGTATATGTTTATCTTTGGATCTATCTTCCACGTATGTAAGAAAACGTGTCTTTTGTGTTTCTGATCCTGGCTAACTTTACTTAACATGGTGTCCTCCAATTGCATCCATTTACCTTCAAACCATATGTCATTATTGCTTGTGGCTAATACTCCATTGTGTATATGTACCACAATTTCATGATCCACTCATTAATTGTAGGGCATCTGGGCTATTTCTAGAGATTGGTTATTGTGAATAGTGCTGTGATGAACATTGGTGTTCAGGTGTCTCTACTGTATCGTGTCTCTGTTTTTTTGGGTAGATGCCCAGGAGCAGTATCACTGTGTCATATGGCAGTTCTGTCTCTAGTTTTTGAGGAATCTCCATACTGTTTTCCATAGTGGTTGTGCTAATTTGCATTTCCACTAGCAGTGAATAAGGGTTCCTATATCGCCACATCCTCACCAGCATTCGTTATTGTTATTACCCTTGATTATGGCCCTTCCAAGTGGGGTAAGATGGATCTAAGTGTTTTTTTGATTTGCATCTCTTTTATAACCAGGCAAATTGAACACTTCTTCGTGTGTTTATTGGCCAGTTGTAATTCTTCTTTTGAGAATTCCCTGTTTAATTAATGTGCCCATTTTTTTCATTGGGGTGTTGATTCTTTGAGGGCTGAGTTTTTTGAGTTCACTGTAGATTCTGGATATTAGTCCCTTATTGGATGAGTAAGATTTTCTCACCTTTGGTGGGCTGCCTCTTTAGTTTGGTGACTGTTTCCTTTGCTGTGTAGAAGCTCTTTAGTTTGATGCAGTCCTGTTCATTGTTTCTCTTAGCTGCTGAGTTGTTCCCTATACCTATCTGTTCCAGTGTATTTCCTAGTGCTTCATGAAGTTGTTTCATAGTTTCAGGCCTTATAGTAAGGTCTTTGATCAACTTCGAGTTGATTTTGGTACAGGGTGAAAGGCAGGGATTTAGTTTCAGTCTTCTGCACATGAATATCCAGTTTTCCCAGCAGCATTTGTTAAAGAGGCTTTCTTTTCTCCATCATGTGTTTTGGGTTCCTTTGTTGAAGATCAGTTGGCTAGAGACGCATGGGTTCCCTATTTGAATCCCTTTTATTTCTTGCTCTTGTCTTATTGCTCTGGCTAAGAATTCCAAAACTATATTGAATAGGAGTGGAGAAGGTGGACAGCCCGCTCTTGTTCCTGACTTTAAGGGAAACAGTTTCAGTTGTTCTCCATTTAGTATGATGTTGGCTGTAGGTTTGTTATATATATAGCCTTTATTGTGTTGAGGAATATTCCTTTTATTCCTAGTTTCTTCAGTGCTTTTATCATGAAAGGGTGTTGGATTTTGTCAAAGTCTTGTTCTGTGTCTATTGAGAGGATCATGTGGTTTTTGTCCTTGCTTCTGTTTATATGCTGTATTACATTTATGTATTTATGTATGTTGAACCATCCTTGCATTCCTGAAATGAAATCGACTTGGTCATGGTGTATGCTATTTTTTGACTTGTTGTTGAATTCTGTTTGCCAGTATTTTGTTGAGAATTTTTGCATCTATATTCATTAAAGGTATTGGTCTATAATTGTCTTCTTCTGATTACATCTTTATTGGGTTTTGGAATGAGTGTAATGTTGGCTTCATAGAATGAGTTTGGTAGTGTTCCTTCCCTATTTCCTGGAAAAATTCGAGGAGCGTTGGTGTTATTTCTTTTTTATAGGTTTGGTAAAATTCGGCTATGAATCCATCAGGTCCTGGGCTCTTCTTTGTAGGGAAACTTTATTACTGCTTCAATTTCATCGCATGTATTAGGACTATTTAGGTGGTTAATATCTTCTTGGTTCAATTTTGTTTGGTTATATGCATCTAGGAATTTATCCATTTCATCTAGATTTTCCAGTTTACTTGAATATAAGTTTTCAAAGTACTCTCTAATTATTCTCTGGATTTCATTGGTATTTGTGGTTATGTCCCCTTTTTCATCTCTGATTTTATTAACTTGGGTCTTCTTCCTCCTCTGTTTTGTAATGCTAAGGGTTTATCGAGCTTGTTAATCTTTTTAAAGAACCAACTTTTTGTTTTATTGTTTCTTTGAATAGTTTGTTTGGTTTTGATCTCATTTATTTTGGCCATCTTTATTATTTCTCTCCATCTGCTGGTTTTGGGTTCGGTTTGTTTTTGTTTTGCTAGGAGCTTAATGTGCATCACTAGATTGTTTATTTTAGAGGTCTCAGTTTTTTTAATGTAGGCATTTATAGCTATAAACTTTCCCCTTAGCATGGCCTTTGCTGTGTTCCACAGATTCAGGTAAGTTGTATTTTCATTGTATTCTAGAAATTTTTTGATTTCTTCCCTTATTACTTTGGTCACCCTTCGGCTTTTCAGCAGTGCGTTGTTCAGTCTCCATGTGTTTGAATATTTTCTGGGGTTTTTGTTGTTGAGGTCTAGTTTTATTCCATTGTTGTCTGATATAATTCAGGGGGTTATTTTGATTTTCTTGAATTTGTTGAGACTTGCTTTGTGTCCTAAAATATGATCTATTTTGGAGAAAGTTCCATAAGCTGCAGAAAAGAATATGTATTGCCTAGTTATGTATGAAATACTCTGTCGATATCAACCATGTCTATTTAGTCTAATGTGTGGAGTATCTCTGAAGCTTCTTTGTTGATCTTTTGTCTGGATGACCTATCTATTGGTGACAGCGGGTATTCAAGAATCCCATTGTCACTGTGTCAGTGTCTATCTGTGCTCTTAGGACCATTAGAGTTTTTTTAATGTAGATGGGTAACCCTGTGTTTGGTGCATCTATGTTAAGGTTGATATTTCCTCTTGGTGAATTGTTCCTTTCGTTAATATGAAGTGACCTTCATTGTCTCTTCTGATTGACTTTAGTTTGAAGTCTACTTTGTCAGAATGAGTATGGCTACTCCTGTCTTTTTATGGGGTCCATTTGCTTGGAAAACTTTTTCCAGCCTTTGACTCTAATCCGGTGTTTATTTTTTTCAGTGAGATGAGTCTCTTGTAAACAACATGTGGTTGGGTCTTGTTTTTTAATCCAATTTGCTATTCTGTGTCTCTTGATTGGGATGTTGAGGCCATTTACATTCAGTGTTAATATTGAGAGGTGCTTGTTGTTTCTAGTCATTTGTTTAGTTTTACCTATTCCTTGTTTACTGTTCTGCTTGCTCAAAAGGGTTTATTCTTTCTTGAGTCTACCTGTCTCACTCTAGTTATTCTTCCTCTATATGTAAAAATCCTTTAAGTATCTTCTGTAGTGCTGGCTTGGTGGTTGCAAATTCCTTTAGTTTTTCCTTGTTGTGGAAGATTTTAGTTTCTCCTTCAATTAGGAAGGATAGTTTTACTGGGTAGACTAGTCTAGGTTGACAGTTGCTTTCTTTCAAGGCCTGAATTACGTCTTTCCATGACCTTCTCGCATTTAGAGTTTGAGTTGAGAAATCTGCTGTTATTCTAATGGGTTTCCTTTTATATGTGATTTGTCTTTTCTGTTTTGCAGTTTTCAGAATTCTTTACTTGTTCTGTGTGCTGAGTGTTTTGATTATGATATGTCTGGGGGTGTTCCTCTTTTGGTCCTGATGGTTTGGTGTTCTGTAAGCTTCCTGCACCTGGGTGACTCTCTCTTTCTTGAGGTTAGGGAAGTTCTCTATTATTCTATTGAATAGGTTGTCAATGCCTTTAGTTTGCATCTCTTCTCCTTCTTCTATACCCTTTATTCATAGGTTTGGTCTTTTCATGGTGTCCCAGATATCTTGTATGTTCCATTCATATTTTCTTAGCATTCTTTCATGATCTTTTACTGTTTGGTTTAATTCCTCTACTTTGTCTTCTATTTCTGATACTCTGTTTTCAACTTGCTCCGCTCTGTTCACCAAGCTTTTGATTGTAATTATTAATTTGGGATATTGAGTTGTCTATGTCAGATTGTTTTTCAAGGTTTCCATATCTTTATTGAGTTCCTCTTTCATATCCTTAATTACATTAATTTGTTTCTATTTTCTTTGAGCTCATTTAATTGTTTATTCGTGTCCGCTTTGAGGTCAATACTAACTTTTGTGTTTCTTCTTTGAGGTTGTTGATCATTTTTACTATTTTTTTAATTCATTATTTGATAGCTCTTCCTCTACACAGGTGTTTTGATCCTTAGTGGTGGAATTGGCTTTTGACAGAGAGCAGTTGTCCATCATTCTTCATTGAGATTTATGAATCTGGAGTTGTTTTTGGTTATGGTTTTAATCTCTTGTGCCCCTGTAGTTGGTGTTTTGAGTTTTTTTTCTTCTGGAGCTCCAGCAGTGTTCCTCAGAGAGGGGTATGCTGTATATGTTACCCCTTACAGGGTTCTTATTGTGGTGCACATTACCTCTTTTCTCCCCTCAGTGATTGGCTAGAATTCCTGCTCTTTGAGGAGGGCACAGGGGCTCTCCTGCAGTTGCAGAGGGGAGCCCTGGGTCTCTGTTTACTGTGGGCACAGGCCTCCTAGCACCAGCAAAGTAGTGGATTGCCACTGGTGGAGGAGCTGTGATTCCAACTCTTGGCCAGAAGAGATATAACTTTCCTTCCAGGAGGTGCAGTGTGAAGCACTGGACTTCTGTGTATCTTGGGGGAACAGGGCTTCTAGAGCTGCCTGCAGATTAGCAGGTTATAGCTTTCCTCCCCTCAGTGGGGAATATGGTATTATTGCTCTTTGATGGGGAAGCAAGGGCTCTTTTGCTGTCAGGGACAGTGAGGAGTGCTGGGCCTCCATGCTCTGTGGGGAAGGAAGCTTCCTGGCACTAGTAGAATGCAAAGCCTGGAGCCTGGATTTCAATTGGATAAGTGGTGATAGGTTCCTGGCATTATGTAACAAATTGAGGGTACCAGTAGATCAGCAAGTCCAGCAGGCTTGAATCATCTGGTGCCCACAAGGCAGCAGAGGCCCTGGGATCTACTTGCATTGGGGCATGGACTTCCAGGAGCCATGGCAGCTGCTGTAGGCATGGGAGAACAAAGTCTGCAGGTAGCAGGAGTTTTGGGGCCTGATTTCCCACAGGGGGTTCAGGGAGTGCAGTTCTGTGATACTGCTGCTGGATCAGGAAAACAAAGCCTGTAGGCAGTGGGAGTTCCAGGGCCCAATCTCCCACCCAGCTTCAGAGAGTTCAGTTCTGTGACCACTGTTCCAGGGGAACTGAGCCTGCTGGCTTGTGGTTCTGTTACCTGTGCAGCAGCAGGAGCTGTGGGACCTGCTTACGTGTGGCACCAGTTTCCTTGGCATTTCAGGGTGAAGATAACAGGTCATGTATTGGGAGGCGGGATGTGTAGGTCCAAGTTCCTGTGTGTGCCATGAAATGGGACTTACAGCCGAGTAATGGAGTCTGGAGCTGCACAGTGACTTCAGGAGCAGAGGATCAGGAGTGTTGAGCTGCCAGACATTCTTCCTGTTCTTCCTATGGTTAGTTGTTTCTCTGTGGATACAGAGAGGCCTTTGCTTCTCACTGGTTATGTGACCCAATGGATGCCTTTTGGGATCCTTTGATCTTTCTTTTTTTGGGGTAGTTGGTCACTGCTGGGCTATAGGAATGTCAACAATCTGCTATCTTGCCCCCTCCTTGAAGATTAACTCTTATGATCCAACAAAAGCATTTCATACAGTGTAAAAGTACATTGTTAGGAAGCCCAAT
This sequence comes from Castor canadensis, assembly GCF_047511655.1. Taxonomy (NCBI): domain Eukaryota; kingdom Metazoa; phylum Chordata; class Mammalia; order Rodentia; family Castoridae; genus Castor; species Castor canadensis. The sequence goes on from NC_133391.1 coordinate 104,939,749, forward strand.
AGAAGACCAGGAATAAAGAGAAGCATCCTCAATTTTAGGAAGAATATCTGTCAAAATCCCAAAAAAATCTATCAGTTGTAAAGCGTGTTTTTGAAGACATTTTTATCATGGTCAGAAATGAGCCAAGGTGTCTGCTATGGATGCTTCTGTTCAACCTTGGAACTGGAGGCCTTCATCAGAGTAAGACAAAACCTCCGAAAGACTTGCAGACTGGATAAATTAGACTACATGAAAATTAAAAATCTCTGTTCACCAAAAATGCAATCAAGAAGGTAAAATGGTGGTCCTCAGAAAGGAATTAAAAAAAAAAAATCCCAAAAGAACCTATACCCATAATCTGTAAAGTACATTTACAATCAGTTTTATTTGTGTATTTTGATAATAGAAAATAGAAAAATCGCATTTTACAGGAGGTGGTGTGCACCTGTAATCCTAGCCACTTGGGAGGTGGAAATTGGGAGGATTGTGGTTTGAGGTCAACCCAGGCAAAGAAGCAAGACACCATATCAACCAATAAGCCAGGAATGGTAGTGCACACCTGTACACCTGTAATCCCAGCTACTTGGGAAGTGCAAGTAGGTGGACCTAGGACCAAGGCTGCCCCAGGCAAAAATGTGAGATCCTATTGGAAAAATAACTAAAACAAAAAAGGCTCAAGTGGTAAAGTGCTTGCCTAGCAAGCATGAAGCACTGAGTTCAAACCCCAGTACTGCCAAAAAATGGGACCCTTTACAATGAGAATATCCACATGGCTGAAAACATGCATGAATTGATTAGTCATCAGGAATATTAAAAGTACAAGGTGAAACAACCACATGTCCCATAAAGAGGCTAAAATTTATAATAAGAAGAAAGTGTTAAACACTGGCAAGAATGTAGAGTATAAGAACTCTCACATAATGAAATGAAGATTAAGTTGGTACAGCCATTTTGAAAAAGTTTCTTAGTTTCTGCTAAGGTTGAGCATATGTTCCTATGAAAGTAATTGCCTCCAAAATTCCACACATATGTTCATTCAGAGGCTGTGCCCTGTCATACATAACGGTATTCTAATCATCTCAGCTAAGAAATACGCAAGTGCCCATCAGCACTAGAATGAATAAATAAATTATGGAGAATTCACAAAGAAATACTGCACAGCAGTGGGGCTGAGTGACACTACAATGGACCAGTTGTGGTGGGGTCAATGGGATATTGCATAGTGTATGTAGTTCAGGACAGGGAACAGTCTCCCAGTATATGCGACAATGTGGATGGAAACCATGAGCACTGAAACTAAGAAAACTTATGATAAACACTCACGCACACTTTGCAATCCCATTCATATCAAGTACTGAAAGAGGCAACGCAAACATGCTGTCGAGAATTCAGATGGTGTGACACTCTACCGGAGTGAGTGTCTACTGGAGGAGCCTCGCAGGTGCTGAAAACAACACTGCTGCTTTTCCCAGGTGCTACCTCTAGGATTTGCGAACATTTGAACTAAGAATTATATCACGTACATTTTTCTATGTGAATATTATGATTTGGAGAAGAATTTAAAATTAATGGTGTTATTAATAAGTATCTGATAAACTATTAAGATAGTCACATTCTCCTCCCCCATATAAATAGTGTGAAGTTGTACATGAAAATATCTTACTTTGTAGTAATGTTTTTAAATCTTAATTTTACTTCCACCCACCCCTAAAAGGAAAACCAAAGCTAATCTAATTTCTAATTGCTGAATATAGTCTTCAAAGTGGTTACAATAAAAGTTTTTTGACATCTTAATCACACTGGTAGGGATCATATGGTGGAATGAAGTTGAAAATGTAAAAAATGGTGCTTTAATCTGTGCTTTAAGAATTCTTTGTTTTCAGCATTGTTAAATCAGTCAGTACAGACTGTATGATTCCTTGTATAGACATATAGGTTTCTAATACTATTCTTCAATAAAAGGAACCACAACTCTTTAGAAAAATAGTTGATTCTAGGATTGGGGCAGGAAATATACAAAGTGAACCTGGAGTGCCTATGCCAGAATGCAAGAAAGTGCTGAAGACAAAGTAAACAAAAACCCAACAACCACAAATTAAAAATTAAAAACCAACCAAGGGACACAAGAGCTATCAACAGCCAAACTGGAACAATTTTAATAGTACAATAGAATAAAATGGTATCATATTACATCCTAAGTATAAAGCAAGTGTCTGTGATCTCATACTAATATAAATAAGTGATTGAGTGAATAAATGTGAGAGAATAGACAAATCTCCACTGCCCAATGGTTATGTGTTCGCTATCCATTACTATAAGAAATACCTGAGATGATTAACATATGAGAGTTTTTTATTGTACAAAACAATGTGTTTCATTATGACATTTTCATGCATATTTACAATGTACTTTGATCCTACTCACCACCCCCCAACCATAACCTTCCCTTATTCCCTTTGTTCCTCCTCCTGCTTCCTCTCCCACACAGTCCTTTGTGTAGGTTCATATCTTTTTGTTTGTTTGTATTTATGGCTCTAGATTTTGTATATGAAAGAAAATGTGTCTCATTTGTCTGAGTCTGTCTAATGATCTCCAGTTCAATCTGTTTTCCTACAAATGAAATAATTTCATTCTTCTTTATAGCTGAAAAATACTCAATTGTGTATACATACCACATTTTCTTCATCCATTCATTGATTGTTGGGCCCCTAGGCTAATTCCATAACTTGGTTTTTGTGAATTGTGCCACAATAAACATGGGTGTGTAGATATCTCTGTCGTATTATGACTTACATTCCTTTGGGTATATGTTCAAGAGTGGTATAGCAGAATCATATCCTAGTTCTATGGTTAGCTTTTTGAGGATACTCCACAGGTCTTATGTAGCCTAAGCTTGCCTTGAGCTGGCAATCCCCCTGCTTCAGCTCCTGAGTTCTGGGATTACAGATGTGAGCCACCATACCCAGCTTAGCTCACAGTTTTGAAGGCTTTAATGTATGATTGATTAGTCCCTTTGCTTTTGGGCTTGTGGTGAGACAGGGAGCAAATGGTAGAGCAAAACTGCTCACCCCATGGCCAGGAAGCAAAAGAGAAGAAGAAGGAAAGACCAGGGTCCCACAACCCTCTTCTACGGCATGCCTCAAGTGCCTCCAGTGACCTGAAGACCTCCCACTAGGCCCCACCTCTTAAAGTTTCCATTGCCCACCCTCCCAATACCAGCACCCTGGGGACAAAAATCTTTTCCACATGGGCACATATTTGGAAGACATTAAGATCTAAACTATAGCAAGTTCCAAATTGTTTATACAGATATTCCATCCTGAGAAAGGGGGCTTAACTTCCCATTCTTAAAAAGTGAGACATTCATAGTAACTTCCTCACAAGTACAGTATAGAATGGAGGACACAGACAATGTTACAGTGGAAACACCTGAAAAACATCACCATAGCCACATAATCAAGATTAACATCAATGACAAGTTATTTTGAATAGTACATGCCCTTGATAATGGGATGCAGTGAGAATGGAGCATTAACTCTGTAGCCCACACCTTAACTACCCCCACAAAAAAAGTTTCATCATGAAGAAACAGCAGAAAAGTCCTGAGAGACATTTTAGAAAATACATGACTAGTTCTCACAACTTTCACAATAATCAAAACCAAGCAATTCACAGAAACTTAGAGCCAGGAGAAGACAGAATCGCTGAATGTGCAGAGGCATTGTAGATGCAAGTGTGGGCTTGAGATAACAAAATGCATCAATGCATCAGTGCAGCATTCATTAGTTGAAATAAGTATACCATCCAAATGTAAAATGTAAATAATAAGGGCAATTGGGGTTTAAGTATATGGGGTTCTCTACTACTTTTCAATGTCTGAGGTAAATATAAATTATTCCAAAGTAAAAGGTTTATCTTAAAACATGTATGGAGGTTATCTAAAATTCTTCTAAAGTTTTTTGTAAATATTAGACTCCAGCAATGCAGTTTACAAAATTTTAAAAGTAATGGGGCTTTTGCTCTCCTGTAGCAAGATAAGGACAAGAGGACAGTTAATATGCTTTTTATTAAGCTAAACGGGTGTGGTTTAAAGGATCATTCTTTATTCTGAGATTAGAGTTTTTGATGTTAAGGTTTTGGGAGGGAACTGGGGTTCTAATCCAGAGCCTCACATGTTAGGCAAGTAGTCTACCCCTGGCTATACCCCAATGCCTTAAGATGTCTTTTGCTTTGAAATGATGGTAATATCAGATTTCCTCTACAACTATACTACTCCCATTAAAAGTTGATTACTGATCTCAGTAAACAAAAATTGGGAGATCCAGAGCTGGAGACTTGCCTTAAAAGCAAGACCACACACACACACACACACACACAGATCTGAGATCCACATCCTGTAGCAACATAGTTCTTAAAAACTCTTTCAGAAAATTGGTACTAATGCCAGGCAGAACCAAAATGCTATTATTGCCTTTTGGTATTTGACTTACATCTACCTCTACACGTATTTAAGAATCTAGATGAATATCCTATATCCAAATAAAATAACAGTAAAGATTTCCCAGTTTTATCTAGTGGTAGAAAGAAATGTCAGACTCTTGGAAAGTTCAGAATTTGAGAAAAGGACTTCTTTTTTTTTCTTTTATTCATATGTGCATACAATGTTTGGGTCATTTCTCCCCCCCTTCCCTTCCCTTATCTACCCCGCCCTCCCCCGCCCCCTCGCTACCAGGCAGAAACTATTTTGCCCTTATCTCTAATTTTGTTGAAGAGAGAGTATAAGCAATAATAGGAAGGACCAAGGGTTTTTGCTAGTTGGGATAAGGATAGCCATACAGGGAGTTGACTCTCATTGCTTTCCTGTACATGTGTGTTACGTTCTAAATTAATTCTTCTCCAATTAACCTTAAGAAAAGGACTTCTTTAGCATCTCTTACCAGTGCAGAAGAAAATGAAGAGTCTGGGGAGTATGATACCCAAGTGCCGTGGCAATGGGTCAAAAAGTGAGGGACAGAAATATGTCCATAATAAAACCCAAAAGGCTAACTGTGAGCTTTTATGTTTTAAGGTGTAGTGAGATGGGGATTTTTCTTCCTGGATGTTTCACTAACCTTTTGAGGTGATCTGAAAATAATTTAAACCTCCAACAGTATCTACAACTGTCATTGCCTACTGTGGTAATAGTTAAACTTAAAAAGCAAGGGAAAGTTCCAAGTGTTCTTGTTGATAGTCATGCCTTTATAAAGTGCCTTTGTGTTTTAAATGATGTGTGTCCTTAGTTCAAATGTTTATTAGTTTATCTAGCAAACATTTAGTGAATACTACTTGCCAGTATGATGACTTGGTAGAATATGTTTATGTAGTGTTCTGTTGTTTCTGTATTATTGGAAGTTATTCCTGACTAAGTACAGGACTGACTTCTAGAATACGCCTAGCTCCCAGTGTCATAAGATGCTGAGCCAGAGGAGGATCACCTAATAAAAGCATTATATTATCTTTTTGAAGTTTTTGACATTTGTTATTTTTTAATGTTATAATTTGCTGTAATTTTTAATTCTTAGTAAATATTCACTTTTGAACCTAATTTCACATACCTAATTATATGTTTTTCTTATTGAGAGTTCCCAAATTGTTTATCCTTAGGATCCATAAAACCTGAATCTTTCTTCATCTTATGGGAGTTAAACTCACTTTTTCTCTTATTGTAATAATCAAACAACAGTAGATTTGTTCATCTGCCTGCTGATACACAGAAGTACACAAAGGTGAATTTTTTATTTTGCATTTAGACATATAAATCTAAAAAAAAACCCTTCTTGTTTAATCTAGTGTTTTCACCAGCCTGAAATTCAGTTATTTGTAATCAGTTATTTCAAAACTCTCTGTGACTACACTATGTTTCTTTCTTTAATATTGAGGGAGTATTAAAGACTCAAGAATGGTCTAGAGATGAGGATATACTGGAAAACAGTTCAGGAGAAGAAGGTTGATGACTTAGAAAGCCACGTCCAGCAACATTCTCATTTATCACTAGCCTTACAGTTACAAACAGAAGCTGTGGCCAAAGAACCCACTCCTCACTGGCAAACTAATAAAAATAGCTTCCAATGATGTTAGAAGTGAGTTTGGATCTTTCTTTCTTTCCTTCCCTCCTTCCTTCCCTCCTTCCCTCCCTCCTTTCCTCCTTCCTTCCTTCCTTCCCTTCCTCCTTCCCTCCTCCCTTCCTTCCTTCTTCTTCTTTCCTTCCTTCCCTCCTCCCTTCCTTCCTTCCTTTTTTCCTTCCTTCCTTCCCTCCTTCCTTCTTCCTTCCTTCCTTCCTTCCTTCCTTTCTTCTTTGTTTTTTTGAAGCTGATTCCAGAGACCACATAACAGAAGAGCAATTATTAAAATAATAATTCTAAGCTGGGCATAGTAGTGTGTACCTACAGTCCCAGCAGTTGGAATATTGAAGCAAGGAGATTGTGAGTTCAAGGCCTACCTGGGCTACCAGCAACGCTTATCTAAAAGGACCAATAAGAAGAAGGAGAAGGAGAAGACGGAGAGGGAGAAGGAGAAGAGGGAGAAGGAGAAGAGGAAAATGGTTAAAGTCTTGGCAGGTGGAGGAAGCAGGTTGGAAAGATGAAGTTGATGCTGTAGCTTCAGGCAGAGGAGGAGGATTGGGGGACTTTTGTGGATGATAATGTGTAGGATCTGTGGACAACAAGACACATTGGTTCAAACCCTTGCTGTGCTACTTGTAGCCTGTTTTCTCCTGCTGTGTTACAAGGACAACAGTGTCTTTTACGCAGGGTAATTATGAAAGTAAAGTTGAGATAGGCAGTGTGATTGTTTCAGTTCTAAATGGTTGGCACATAGAAACTTGGAATCATTATCAAGGGTACATTGGGAAAGTCTGAAATATACTGGAAGTAGAACAGTTGTCAGAAAGTTAAAGCATTCAAAAAGAGGAAAATAGACTGAGGTTATAGTGGGGCAAATATTTAAGTGGACATTGTCCAGAGGAAGTAACACTATACTTGTGCTGAGTACCCAGTGTTGGTGTTTCAGGGGTTTGGGTTTTTTTTTTTCAATGCTGGGGATCAAACCAGGCCCTCATGCATGCTAGCCAAGTGTCCATCACTAAGCTAGCGCACCAGCCCTCTCAGTATTGTTCTTTCATTTTAATTGTATTTTTATTTTTATGTTGATGAAGCATCTCCTTTCTTCATGCCATGAGTCTATGAACGTGATGACTGATGTATCTTTAATAACAAGTACTTTAATTGAAAAAATCATTAGGATGGTGGTGCAGGAGTTTTAAAAATAAAGGTGTAGTCCTGGATCCACACCTAAATAATTAGGTGAATTTATGCAAGTTACTGCCTTAGTTTTCCCAAGGGTAAAATAGTAGTGATAAATCACTTCTCTTTCCCTTCATTTTTTCCTCTTTGCTGGGGATCAAACCCAGGACCTTGTGTATGCTAGACAAATGCTCTACCACTGAATTGTGTCTCTAGCTCCCATGTTTCATTGTCAACAATAATATTTGAAAAGGTGGACTAATAAATAAATTTTTTGAATTATTTGAGTGGAGGAGTAATTTAAAATCAAGAAGTTATAGCATTTTTTTTTCAAAATTTCATTTGCTTTTTACACATTTTAATAGTGATGGTACTATCTCTGTACATTCATTTTAATTTCTTACTAAGAAGCTTAGCTTCAAGTATTTATTGAGAAGCTTAAACTATCTGTTTGGGATTAATGGTGGACGTCATACATAATCACTTTTTTTCCAAGTGCACTGGTTTTTACACTATTAGATCATTACATCTTATTGTCAAAATCTCCCTAGCCCAGCACACACACACACACACACACACGCACACACTACTCTCCTGTAGCTAATACTATGCATCTTTGCATCCTGAGCATAACATAAGGATGACCTTCTCAGGGTGGCCTTCCTTGAATCTCTACAGTTAAATAAATAGCTCTGTTTCTTGCACATGTAATTACTTGTTCAGCTCTTGTTTTCCATGCATACTATAAAAGTAAGTGGCAGAAAAAGAGATTTTTTTATTATGATATCCTAGGATCTAGTAAACAGTATGATTTATGACAAGGCAAAAAAAAGATTATCATTAGTTATTTTTAAACTATCTTAAACTTACAGTAAAGTTACAAAATACTACAAAGGACATGTTTTTTTTTTAACTTGCTGAACTATTTAATAATAAAGTGTCCACAAGCTTCCCCTTCACCCACTAATATCTTAGTGTGTTTTCGTGAAAACAAGGACGTTCTCCTGTGTAATCACGCCAACATCATCAAAATTGGTGTTATGATTTGGAAATGTAGTATCCCCCCAAAAGGCTCACATGTTGAGAGCTTGACTCCTACCTCCTGGTGCTCTTTTGGGAACATTTAGTAGGTGTGACCTAGCTGGAGGAAGTCACTTGGGGCAGGTTCTTGAGGATATATTATCCATGGCCCCTTTCCCATCATGTACTCTCTGCTTTCCACCCACCATGAGGTGAAGAAGATCTGCCACACACTCCCACCATCACAATGTTCTGACCAAGGACATGGGCGCAAGCAACCATGAATTGAACCCTCTGTAACCATGATTCCAAATTAAGTTTTCTCCCACTAAGTTGTTTATGTTAGTTACTCAGTCGTAGTGCAAAGAAAGCTAATTACTACAGAAATTGGTATAGAGCAATGGAAGTATTTCCATGACTAAACCTGACCACATATTTCTTAAGCCTTTGGAAGTGTAGGAGGAATTTTGAAACATTTGGAGAAGTAGGCTAGAAAAGCCATAGAATGCTGTACATAGGTTAATGGGCAATTCTAGTGAGAGCTCAGAAGACCAAAATCCACTAGAAATGTGGACAGTGAAGGTCTGGTTTATTGATAGTTGAGCCCTTTAGATGGGAAAAAGGACTCCATTGGGAAAATTGGACTAGAGGCCATGCATGTTAAATTGTGTCAAAGAATTTGTCTACACGTTGCCTGTCCTAAGAGTTTGAGTGAGGCTGAACTTAAAAAGCGGTGGACTAATTTATGTGGTGAAGGAAATTTCAAGACTATATAGCATTCAGGCTATGACATAGTTACTTCTGGCTGCATTTAGCTAGATTTTACAATGAGAATCAGGAACAAAAAGCAGAGCAGGATTTGAAAAATGTACAGTCTGATTAGAAAAGAAGCAAGTTTAAAGTTGTAGACAAGAAAGGTGTAGTTACTAAAGAAATTAACACCACTAAAAAGGGCACATTACATTAAAAGGGACAAGAGGAAAGATGCCTTGGAGACATCTCAGAAATTGACCAGACCCCACTCATCACAGGTTCCAGGGTGTAAAATTGTAAATTCAGTGGATTTTTCCTTGAGAAAAGAGAGCCTCAAAGCTACCCTGTTCCCATGTGGCCACTTAGGGATGTGTTTTCACGGGTTCAGCTGCCCAGGCACTCAGAGGCCACTGCCGTCATAGTCCAAGAAGGCTCAGATACTGCTCGAGCTGGGACCAGACCTTGGCAGCATCAACATGGTGTGAGTTTTGCAGGCATAAAGAATGCAAGTTTAGGGGTCTTGGAGGTATCCACCCAGATTTCAAAGGAAGGTCTGGTTGGCCAGGAAATGTGTGGCAGGGTCAGGATCCTTATGGGCAACCCTGAAAGGGTGATGTGTGAAACTGTGAGAGTGAACTCTTAGCAACAATGGAGACCCCAGGATGTTGGAGAAGGCCGGAATGTGGAATATCTGCTGAGGAAAACTGTAGGTAATGAGTGGAGCCAGTCCAAGAAAAAAGCCATAGGAGCTACAAAAGGCTAGGCCATAAGTCTGGGGCTTCTCAAGCCCGCTGGAGCTCAGATCATGACATTACATGCCTGAGATGTTGGAAATGTATTTAATGTTTGTCCCACTCACTTTTGGTCTTGTGTTGGTCGGGTCGTTCCTTGCTATTTTCCTGTTTTTCTCTTGTGGTTTGGAAATGTTTACGCTGTGTCACTATATCTTGGAAGTATCTAACTTCTTTTTGGTTTTTATCAAAAACAAGGGACTCACAGCTAAGAGTTTCTTAGAAAAGATTGTAACTTTTGAACAATGTTGGAACTCATATGACTTAAGGAACTCTTGGGAGATGAACTAAATACATTTTGCATTATGAGATGGACATGAGCCTTTTGGGGGCTAAAGACAGAATGTTATGGTTTGGAAATTAAGTATCTCTCCAAAGTCAAGTTTTGGGGACTTGGTTCTTACTTGGTGACACTATTTTGTGAGGGGCTGGGGAATTTAGTATATGAGACCTTGCTAGAGGAAATAGATCATTCACTATAGGCAGGTTTTAGGGGCATATTGTCTTTGACCCCTTCCTGTCATGCTCTCTCTGCTTCCTGTTCATCACGAGGTGAAGAAACTCATCTGCCACATACTCTTGCCACCATAATGCTCTTGCTAAGTGCGTGGGGCCAAGTAACCATGGACTGACCCCTCTGAAACCAAGAGCCAGAATAAATCTTCTCTCCCCTCAAGTTGTTTATGTCAAATATTTGGTGACAACTTTAAGACACTAAGATTTAAGCCACAATCAATTTTTGTCAGTTGTCCCAATAATGTCCTTTATTTATTTAGCTGTCATGTCTCTTCCATCTGGAATAACTCCTTAATCTGTTCTTGGGTTTCATGATTTAATAATTCTGAAGACTATATACTAGTTATTTTGTGGGATGATCCTTACCTGATGTTTCTTTATGTATAAATTCAAGTTATTTAACTGGGAGTAGTATTACTCTCTAAAAAAGCTCTTTCTCTTTGTAATTAATAAGTACTTATGGAGAGGTATCTTTTTTATTTTTACTATTGTGCTGTGTGGTAGTACACTGGAATGTTTACAAAATTCTTACAATGTATTGAATATATCATACTTAAATCCACAGCCTCTGCTGCTCTCCTTTATCCCCCCTCATTCCGGATTCCTGGATGAGCTTCAACTGTCATCATTTTGCATTTACTTACGTATGTATATATTGTTTGAGCCACCGCCAACACTCCCCACCCCAGGCAGAACCTGTTCTACCTTCCTGTTCTCCAATTTTGTAGAAGAAAAAACATAAAAGATAATAAGAAAAACATGGCATTTTTGCTAGTTTGAGATAGAGAGCTATTTAGGGAGATTCCCTTCCTTGCATATTATGTCTTCCAACTTGAATTGGTTCATCTCTACCAGACTTCTTCACTACTTCCTAGTCCCCTTCCCATAATGGCCTCTGCCAGTTTAAGATTACTATATTTGCTCCTCTACAGTGGGCATATCAACCACATTCAAGTTTTGTATTTCCTTCCCTTGCCCTATTCCCCCTGTGTGCAGCCTCCCCTTAGCATGACCCATGTCCAATAATATTGCTGCATTTGTTTTAGGAATATAATCTGCATATGAGGGAGAACATGCGATTTTTGGCCTTCTGAGCCTGACTGACTTTGCTTAAGATGGTGTTTCCCAGTTCCATTCACTTACTTGTGAATGACAAAATTCCATTCTTCTTTGTGGCTGAGTAAAATTCCGTTGTGCGTGACTACCACATTTTCTTAATCCATTCATCTGTAGTGGGGCATCTTGGCTGTTTCCAAAGCTTGGCTATTGTTAATAGTGCTGTAATAAACATGGGTGTGCAAGTGCCTGACTCACATTCCTTTGTGTATATCCCTAGGAATAGAATTGCTGGTTCATAGGGCAGATCTACTTTTAGTTTTTTAAGGAGCCTCTATATTGTTTTCCATGGTGGTCGTACTAGTTTATATTCCCACCAGCAGTGTGTGAGGGTTCTTTCTCCCCCCACCCTGCCACTGGCCCCCCCACCCGCCTCATCCTTGCCAACATTTGTTGTTGGTGTTCTTGATGGTAGTCATTCTAACAGGACTGAGGTGGAGTCTTAGTATGATTTGCAGTTCCTTTATGGCCAGGGATGGTGAACATTTTTGCATGTGTTTTTAAGCCATTTAGACTTCCTTTGAGAAAGTTCTGTTTAGTTCAGTTGCCCATTTCTTCATTGGTTCGTTGATTTTTCGGGTGTTTACTTTTTTGAGCTCCCTGTATATTCTGATTATCAGTCCCTTGACTGATATATACCTTGCAAAGATTTTCACCATTTTGTGGTGGCCTCTTCAATTTAGAGACCATTTTTTTTGTTGTACAAAAGCTTTTTTATTTCATGTAGTGCTGTTTGTCAATCCTTTCTCTTAGTTGCTGAGTTGCTTGAGTTCTATTGAGGAAGTCCTTTTCTATACCTATTGCTTCCAGTGTATTCCCTGCACTTTCCTGTACTAGCTTCAAGATTTCAGATCTGATATTAAGGTCCTTAATCTACTTTGAGTTGATACTAGTACAGGGTGACAGGGATGGATCTAGTTTCAGGTTTCAGCAGAAAGATAACCAGTTTTCCCAGCAACATTTGTTGAAGTGTTTTTTTACCCAGCAAAATCTTAGTTCCTTATTATATCATGTGGACTCATGTTTATCCTGTGGGTCATTATCTATTATTAAATTTTTGTGGTGGTACTGGGATTTGAACTTAGAGCCTTATATTACCACTTGAGTCACACTCCACCCCTTTTAGCTTATTTTTTGATAGGGTCTTGCATTTTTGCATGGGGCCTCCCTTGAACTATGATGGCTTGCTTGTTGAGATGGGGATTTTGATAACTTTTTGCATGGGTTGTCTTTGAACTGTAATCCTACTGTTCATACCTCCTGAGAAGCTGAGATTACGGTGTGAACAGTTTTTATTTTGGTGTTCAAGTTGTTACAAATTTAATCAATGGGAGCGTCTTCAAACTGGCATTTGTGACTTTTGACATTTCCAACCTCTGTACCATAAGAGGTGTCTTTATCCATTCGTGCTGCTATTACAAAATACCACAGACTGGATTATTTATAAAGATCATGTACTTATTGGTCACAGTTCTGGAGGCTGAAAGTTCAAGATTAAGCCACTGGCAGCTTTGGTGTCTGTTGAGAGCTGGGTCTCCATTTCTGAAATGATGATGCCTTACTGCTGAATCCTCTAGAGGGGACAAATGCTCTGCCCTCACATGGTGGAAGGCTCAAGGAAAAAAAAGCCTAACTAGTTTACTCAAGCCCTTTTATAAGGGTCCTAACTCCATTCATGAGGGCAAAACTCTCACGATTTAATCATCTTGTAGAGGCCCCACCTCTTACTCCACTGGGTCTTACGTTACAACTTGTGAATTTGGGGGGCACATCCCTTCAAACCATAGCAGGGGCTTCCTCCCCCAGGATGAATGCCTACCTTGTTCAGCCTATTTGATGCCTTTAGGACTACATTGTTTAGACAAAGGAAGGGGTCAATGATTACTGTTTAAACATCTGAATAAAAACTAACATGAAATGTCATTGATTTATGTCTCAAGTTCCTTCAACCTCTGGCTGTGTTTTGTCTTTTTCCAGACTAATCTTCTTTTGCCTGGGCATGTGATGGTGACAGTTCTTCTTCATTGGAAGAGAATATTAATATATATCGTAAGGGTTTATATGCATGCCTTATTCAGCTCAGTATTTCTCAAGTGAAGTACTATTGGCGTTTTTGGTGCCAATTCCTTATTGTAGGATTTTCCTAACCTTCTCAGATATTTTATAACCCTGACTCCCCACTCACTATTGCCAATGAGGTAACCCCTAAAAAAAATGGCATAACTGAAAAATAAAAACAAAAATAAAGCAATTGTGCGCATTTCTAGCTGCCTCCTAAGAGGGTAACCCTACCCTAGTTGAGAAGTTCTGGTGCTCTTTGCAATTTGCATAACAGTGACTTTCTAATACTTTCTCAGGTTCACGTTAACTCACAGGGAGATCCATAGGGCACAGTTTACTACTAGTCTTTTCCACTATATCAAGTTTTTTAAGCTTCTCTTTTTTGACCAAGAAATATCAGATGCTCCTTGACTTGGTAAATGTCCTGTTAGTCTTATTTTGGATTCAGAGGCCTGAAAGCAAATGCTGTTTTGTAAAGGATTTTCTTCCATTACTGAATGTCCTTTGACTTAATGGAAGCACACAAGTCATAAATACATAGTTGTCTGAAACAACTGGATTATAAATGCTTGAATTAAGGTCCAATGCCATATATGAAATAGAAGCTTTCTATTGACTTTTTAGTTATATATTTTCAAAAGAATTTAGATTGTTTATGCTTAGGCAAACCAAATTCTAGTTAAGACTTGGGGCTACACTCAGGGTCTCTTCTGGACTGACTGATGCTGTTACAACTTCTGAGTTGCTGAGGCAGAGCAGAGCCTCTCTTCCCAACTGGACAAGGAAGGGCAAGTTGTCCCTCAGACCCATAGTCTGAAGAGCAATTTCATCTTCTCGACCCTGTGAGTGTGGCACAGTCCACCCGCACTGTGGAGAAGTCATAACCCTTCGCATAGAGAATTGTTTCTTGCCCGCTAACAGCTTGTTTATTTCCCTTATCTTAGCTCTTTATTCATAGGAGAAAAAAAATTGCTCTATATTCCATCAACCAAATATAAGAAGGAGAACTCAGGTCCAACCTATATTATGTTTTAAAAAAAAGTTCACCTTAGACTTGAAAGTAAGCTCTATATGAACACATGGTAGGAATTTTTTTAGATTGCTTTGGAACATTTGCTGGTTTGGATAGAACTATGGCAGCCATATTTATGACCTCCCAAGCATGCAAGTGCCTTCCCAGACGTCCCAGAATTTCTCAGTTCAATAGGGACCATGTGACTGATTCTGTCAACTAGTGTGACCTAGAGGTATGAACAGAAGTACGTCACTGCAGCCTCAAATTTGTAAGGATGTGATCATTTTATGCCTGCTTTAAAATAAAGTAAATTTAAGTTGTATTCAACTGAACAGAGAATACACCATTAAGATAATTTCAGTTGTCCCTGAAAATGAAAGACATTATTAACTAGTATGGTATGATATCTTCACGGAGAAACTAGTGTTTGGCTTTAATCTGGATGGGATTCATTCAATAATTTAAAGACAAAAGAAAAATAGGAAACTGTGTCAACATGACAATATTTCTATGCCCTCAGTTAGTAGTATAGGACACAAGAAATTTATTTCAACTCTAAAAGAAATTCATGTTCCTCTAACTGCATAATCCATTTCCTTCTCCACCTCTTCTTTTACCACCTGGTACATACTTCTTTCACCACTTGGTACATACTACTTCAAGGGTATTCCTAAAGATTTTCATCCACAGAGTCTCCTCTCTACCTTTAAATGGCTTCTTTCAGTTCATTTAGGATCCTGGGCAGATTTAAAACACACACACACACACACACACACACACACACACACACACACACACACGCCCCTACCTTGGGATAGCTTATCTAAAATAAAATATTTCTTCATCTAAGACCTTTTTAGAATTTGATTAATTGGTGCTGTTGAAAAGTGGAGATTTTGTGCATTGTGTCCTTATGACCATTTTTTGGTGTGTGTGGGGGCACTTGGTGAACAACAAACACAAGGAGAAAAAAAACACAGAACAATTTCATACCTAAAATTGAAGGAGTTGATTACTGTCATTTTGATGATGTGCCTTTTATATGTTTGCAGTGGTTAAGAAAGACTTTATGGTTTGGAGCACAAGCACTTTAAAGTGATTCAAAATTATTGAAGAGCTACAAATTTTATAAAGTGCTTCAATTTGTTACCAACTAGAGCAGCAGTGGAAGGATTCGTCAGAGCTTTTAGTACTATGCACAGCCTGCAAATGCTCTCATAATCTTCCCAGGTGTCTCTCCTTTACACGTGGGGCTGGGAATGCTCCTGCCCAGAGTCTCTCCATCACTAACTGCAGCAGAGCTTCTGTTTTGGAGGCCTGTACATACACACATGGGTGTAGTTCGTGTAATGCTATAAACTCTAGAGCAGCCTTTTATTGTTCTTTGCTTGGCCAGAAGAAGAAACTATTACTCTAAAAAACTATTGGATTGTTAGACACTCTGGATGAGCAAAGGAATGAGGGAAGTAGAAATATGTGGGATAAGAGTGGGCAAGGTGGCTTAAACACTACAAAATAAACAAATGACTTTTCAGTCCCACTAAGAAATGTAAAGAGACTATGATTTAAAAAGCTAATTCTTTGGAGAGAGGCTGAAATTTTGTGTAAAAACAGGTTTTAATGACTTCTCTCTGCTTTACCATTATTTTGCATTGTTTTGTGATGCAAAATCATTAATTTTGATTGTGAACTTGATTGGATTTAGAAGGACCTAGTTTATTAGTAAAGCACACTTCTGAGTGGTCTGTGAGGGTGTTTCCTAAGACAAGTGGATCATGAGAGCTCTGACTTTTGAATGTATTAATCCCTTGATGGATTCGTAAATGGCAGTAGTGAGAACTAGGATGTGGGCTTAGTTGAGGAAGCAGGTCACTGGGGTGTGTCCTTGGGGCTACTTCTTGCCCTAGCCCCTTCATGTTTCACATTTTTCTCTGCTTCCTGGCTGTCATGCTGCAAATTGCTCTGCTCTGCCACACCTTCCTGCCATGATGGACCGTCACCTCTGAAACTACAAGGCAAAATAAATAATTCCTCTTTTTAAGTTGTTTATGTCAGGTGTTCTGTCAAAGCAACAAGACAAGTAGTGAATACACTTTCCATTTTGGAGGTTCTAGAACAACTATAAGCCCTGCTTCTGTAAAACAGGAAAAATAAGGCATAATCTTTGAAATTTAAAACCACCAGGTGATTTAGATGTTGGATTGTAATCTGAGGTTCCACTAGAGTACATGGATAATTTTGCTTTTTAATATGGATTTACACAGCTGAAACCCATCTTGCAGGGTACATGGCTTCTCCATGTGACAGCAGTAAGTGATACAACATTTTATTCTTTAGAATTAGAGTTGTAGAGCTCAGCCAGTTCGCTAAGAAGAGGGAAATCTTAAATTAGCATGTAGCTAAAGGCTTAAAAGTTCAAAGGCAAAACCAATTCTGAGAGGGATTTACCAGATCTCTAGTATGTGAGGATCTAGCAGCACTCAGAGCACCTGGGAGGCTTTGGTCTGTGTGGTGGCCTCATGCAGATGTTGCTTGCCAGAACTGAGGTCAGAGGTCACATTTGCAGAGCTCACCAGTGTGCTTTTTCCTAGTATGCTGTTGACATGTCATTCCACTAAGGGCAGGATGTACCACAGTAGAGGAAGACTTAACATGTTGTCATATGGCTCATAAATAATTTTTAAAACAGCATGCTACGCTATTTTAGTTTTTATGTACTAGAAATATAGTGTTTGCACTGGGGTCTATTAATAGAATTAATCAGTATATGTTTCTTTTATCCATAAGCTGTAAAAGTAAGGCTGATTTCTAACAAAATCTAAGAGATTGGGGTTATAATATAAAGCAGAGACCAGCTCATTATACACAGATGACAAGGAGAAGGTTGTAGGTCATTTTAAGACCAGAACTTTCTAAGAAAATAAATTTATTTTACCCTCCCTCTGTTTTCCTTCTCCTGTTTTTGTTTCCTTGGGTAACTAATGAATATTAAGAGCCTAAAGTGCTTATTACCATTTATCATTATTTTTATTATTCTTTCCTCCCTTCTTTGCCTGCTTACATTCTTTTCTCAGTCATAGGTATCTCTGTTTTTGCTGCTTTCTCTTGTCAGAAAAATTGGAATTGATGGTGACTCCCAGCTCTTTGCTCCGAAGGAGGCCCCAGAAAAATACCATTGCAAATATGTGCACTGACCCCGCCCCCCCCGAGTGTTGCGATCTATCCCAGGCAGCTCAGTTGGGGAATTTCAGCCAGATTCATTTACCTCTGACTAGTCTACTTTGTGGTTTATTTGATCAAAGTGCAAGCATCTCTATGTTGTAAACAATATGAAAATACCCAGGCATTTTTGTTTTCATCAAGAAAATACAAGAATCATGAGTCGAAATTACCAAAACTTAGTAAAATAATTAAGAAAGAGAGGTATTCATCTTTACTTCCTATGACATCAACTGTAAATAAAGAATATTTGCATGTTGTTAATAGTATATTTTAATTAGGCTACAAAGTCAAGTAGATACGGCATGAAATTCTTTGACATTGCCATAAAGATGTAGTTTTATGTACCTTGATGATTATGTCTAAATATCGATTCAGTATACCTCATAGAGTCAATCTCAGAAAGAAAATGGGATCTACTTTCAGCAATTCCTTAGGAAACTATAACTTTAAAAACCTCAAGTTAGATTCTTATTTTGAAGTTAAATATATTGAATGAGTGCAAACATTTTGTAAGCTGGATCTTACTTTGATATAAGTCCTTTACATCATGTAAAGCTCTTCCCTTCTCATTTCTATTTATCACAATCCTATCACTTTTTCTGCTGGATATCCCAATCATTTTGGCTTAATTCAGTGTGTGTGTGTGTGTGTGTGTGTGTGTGTGTGTGGTGGCATTGGGGTTTGAACTTAGACTCTTGAACTTGCTAAACAGGTACTCTACCTCGTGAGTTGAGCGGCCCTCTCCTCTAGCTCTTTTTTACTTTAGTTTTTGGATAGGGTCTTGTGTTTTTGCCAGGGCTGGTCTGGATGGCAGTCCTGCTATTTATACCTCCTGCGTAGCTGGGTTGACAGAAGCACACTGCCATACCCAACTTATTGGCAACATGGAGTCTCCAACTTTTTGTCTGGGATATCCTCGAACCATGATCCTCCTAATCTCTGTCCCCCAAGTAGCCAGGATTCGTAGCTAACTGGTGTCACCAGCCCTGGCTGCTTAATGTCATCTTTCCCTCTTTTGAATGCCTGTTCTGCACTTGCCTAGGTGACCTGTATGATACTTACCACATGCTTTGGACTCTTATTCCTAATACATCATAATGCATCTACTTTTCCAAACCTGATAATCAAATGTGCAAGAATTATACCAGGGAAAGGAGATGCATAGGTGAAAATCACAGACATGACCTCAGCCCCTGTGGAGCCAATCTAAAGGTGAATATAGGAGGCAGGGTCAGGAATGTGTGTCATTTGCAGTATTATGTATAAAGCTTTGATCATTATGAGAGTGATGAAGACATTTCTGAGGAAGGGTCTAAGATTTATTTTAGTTGGTAAGCAAGCTGACCTCTATCTATAAAATTCTAATTGTTGGTATGCATACCTTTGCCTCAGGTAGGATTTTCTAGTGTCTTGTAGTTGCTTTTGAAAAGAGTGTGGTATAAGTAAATTTTAATAAATTCAGACTTGTCTTTTTTAGGATTTTGAATACTAACAATGTTTCAGGTTTATTTCATATTATGAAGCATGAATTTCAAAAAGAGTTATGTTAGGCCACTAAAATAATCAAAGTCTATCTTCAAACTAAATGAACTTTATTTCCAATTTGCATTGTAAATTAAACATGTGGCCAATTAAAAATTTTCAATAAAATCGATTAATCAGGTGTTGTATTAAAAAAGAAAAATAATATTGAAAGGTTTTAAAAATTCAAAACGTAAGCTTCTGGTTTGGTATGGCAGTTTGACCCTCAAAACACGTAAATTATTTTTTAAAAATGGTATAAAACTACCAGGAGTGGTGGTACACACCTGTTATAGTATTGAGGAGACTGAGACAGGAGGATGGCAAGTTTAAGGCCAGTCTGGACTATTATAAGGAGCCCCTGTTTCAAGAAATAAACCAAGGACCAGGGATGTAGCTCAGTAGTAGAGCACTTGCTTAGCATACACAAGGTCCTGGATTCGATTCCCAACATTGTAGAAAAAAAAGTATAAAACAAGGAACACAGGAAGAAACTAAAAGCAAGAAAGAAATTTTGAAAAATTCCGGAAGTTAAAAAACTGAACATCTTGACAGGTGACACAACTAAAGTGAGGACCAATCTGCTCTGCGGAATCCTGGAAGGCTCACAACTCAGAAATAAATACCAGGGCAAAGGAGCATAGGTGTAAGAAGTGTGACTAAAATCAAGTTTTTAATTGGTTGTATATGCAAGTATCAATGTTGTCCATGGAAGTGTGTAGTGCATGGGCAATTGTATCATTTTGCAGACAAATATAATGAAGGATTTTTTTTCCTAGAGAAATTGCCAAAATAAATCCAGGGAGGCTTGCCCAGGTGGCAATGCTGTAGAACAAAGGCCTCTGATTTATGGTAGGCATGTGTATTTCAATAAATGATGAACTTCCCAATCACATTGCATTAATTGAACTGTCCATAATTAAGACTCCACCCACATTCAGAGAGATACTAATCAGTCAATTCACTATTTCCTAATTATAAACAGAAAGAAAGAAACAGACAGAAAGATAACAATGCCCTGCAGATAAAAAATAATTCAGGAACAGCAACAACAAAACCTAAAAATTTTAATTTGTATTAAAGAAACAGACAACATAATATATTAGCAAAAAAGAACAGGGTATGTATACATGTTCTTATATATTTCTAATAAATAAATAATATATATGAATAAGATGCTCTGAAAAAGAAATTTTAGATCAAGAAAGTGCTGCTTAAATTTTAAAATTTCATTAGCAGACTTCAAAAAACACTAATTAAATGGTTGAACAGTAAAATCAAGAATACTGCAGAGGAAATAATTTGGAGGCAGTAGTACTGGGGATTGAACTCAGGAACTTGGAGTTGCTAGGCAGGCACTCTACCACTTGAGACAAAATAAAATTTTTAAAATAGGAAAATTTTCAAAAAGGAAAATGCAAGAGAGAAAGAATTAATCTCAGAAGACAACTTCAATTAATAAGAATGTCAGAAGGAGAGAAAAATATAACTAAAGAGAACTAGACAAAATACTAGATTTTCTCTGAAGGGCATGTGTAATTAGTTTGAAAGTATCTGTTGAATTCTCACAACAATGAAAAGATACAAACCCACATTAGATACATTATTTGAAATTATAGAAACCAAAGGATAACAAGAAAGCCCTAAAAACTTCCAAAGTGAAAGACAGCCTGTGTTCTTACAAGGAATGAGAGTGAAATGGGATCAGTCTCCTCATGACTTATAGCAAAAGATGATGGATAATGTCTTAAAATATCAGAAGAAAATATATTTTTAGCCTAGAATTCTACACTGAGCCAAATTATCAATAAAATTTGAAAAATGAATGAAGGACATCTTTAGACAAGAAAAAATTGCCTCTCACATGCTCAACCTTAGAAGCAAACTAGAGCAAAAAGAGAGAGGTGACCAAGAAAGAATGATATGAAATCCTAAACAGAACGTAAAGAATGGGCACTTTGGCTTATCTGTTGTGCAGTCTGAACAGAAATTTGTCAAAATTGAAGCAGAAAAAATGGCTCATGAAATAAGATATTTAGATAAATAATAGATTTCAAAGATTTCACACTGTTCTTGAGAATTTGAAATACTTATAAAGGCAACAATGGCAGGAAATACAAGAAAAAAGAAAGGCAATAGGAAACTCAAAGAAAAACAAAAAGCTATACAAGAGGAAATGTAATTATTCTTATAAAATAAAATTTACTTTATCATCACAACTTTAGAACTTTATTGAGAAAGACAGATCATGCTAAGAGGAGGTCATATATAAGAAAGGGAGGGTAAAAGAAGGAAGTTAAGAAGATGAATATGGTTGATATACTCTCTATACAAGAATGAATATAGAATTGTTAAACCTGTTGAAATCACCATAATAAGGGGGACTAAGGTAGAAAGAAGAAAAATAGAGGCGATGAATCAATTCGGGTTATAATACATATATACATAGATATGTTACAAGAAGACACCCTGTGTATCTATCTCGAACAAACAAAATGTCATTTTTTTTTTCCTTTACAAAATCAGAGAACAGGAGGGCAGAAGAGGTCCTGCCTGTGGAGGTTGCTACCAGTCAGAATAGGGAGGAGGTGGGGAAAGGGTGTAGGAGGTTGGTGAATGTGGTGCAAATAGTGTGTATACATATATGTAAATGGAAAAATGATACCTGTTGAAACTATTCCAGGAATGGTGGAGTGGGTGGGGCGGGGGCTAAGAGAATGGTGGAGGGGATGAATTCAAGTATGATATATTTGATATATTATAAGAACTTTTGTGGATTCTGCAATGTATCCCCACTCAGCACAACAATAAAAAAAACCAAAAAATTTTATTGATTTTTAATTTTATAGTGAACTCATCAAAAGTACAGAAAATCTAATTTTATGAATTAAAAAGCAGAATGTAATGTCATTAATTTTGGTAAGATAAATCAAAATGCTATTTGGATGGTGACAAATGGAAGGAGAGCTAAAGTGTGAAATCAAGAGATACTGCCCAGCCTGGCACCAGTGGCTCACGCCTGTAATCCTAGCTACTCAGGAGGCAGAGATCCGGAGGATCAAGGTTCGAAGCAAGCCAGGGCAAATAGTTTGAAAGACCCTAAGTTAAAAAGAACTAACATAAAACGGTGGCAGAATGGCTCTGCCTAGCAAGTGTGAGGTAGCAAATGTGAGGCCCTGAGTTCAAACTCTCAGCCACCACCACCACCAACAAAAGAGATGTTATCCTGGGGGAGCATGGAGATTCACACCTGTAATCCCAGCTATGTGGAAGGTGGAGTTTGGGATGATCAAGGTTGAAGGCCAGCCTGGACAAGAAAAGTTAGTGAGACCCCCACCTCAACCAATAAGCCAGGTATCACAATGTCCAAATGTTGTTCCAGCTATGGGGAGGTATATGTAAGAGGATTCAGGTCCTAGGCCAGCCTGATCTAGAGATCATATCAGAAGAATCACTAAATTAAAAAGGTGGGAAGGTGTGGCTCAAATGGTAGAGCACCTGACTAGCAAGCAGAACATCCTGAGTTCAAACCCCAGTATCACAAAATGAAAAAAAAATGTATTATCTGTGGTTGATAGATCAAGAAAATGCAATTTAAAATAAAAAGACACATAATGTGGACAGTAAAAATAATGGAGAAACTATATTGGGAAAAGGTCTGGAAAGTGACATTTTTTCATGGTAGAAAATTTATGACAATGTCCAAATTTAATAAACCAAAAATAGATGTGTAGGTATATTACTTTGCAATGTGGTAGTAATCACCAAAAGAAGGAAAGTCAAAAATGGTTTAAATAAGATTTAAAATTATTTTTATGAATAGTCATAACAGAGCTAGACAAAGTTGGGGCATGAGACTACAAGACTTTTGTTGCTGTTGTTATAAGTCATTGTATCTTATTTTGGAAACTACATATATACTTTATTCTAATAAAATTAAAAATATTAAATAAATGCAAAGCATATGGACAGAGAAAACTCAGGAAAATCAATGACCTCATGAAAGTCTGTTTCTTCAATTTTAGGCTCCTTCATATAATAATTTTTCTTCCTTCAGTTACAGGCCTTCTCCAAGACAGTGCTTCCATGGGGACAGGAAGATTGTTTGCAAGTTTACCTCTCAAATACAAAAGAACGTAACTGTTTGGTTTCATATTGTATATAACAGAAAATTCTCAGAAAATATCAGAATGGGAAACACAGAAGTGGAGGTATTGTGGAAGCCTCTAGGAGAAGCTTAATCTAACTGAATATTGGCCTTTCGATTTTTAAAATAAAGTCAGGTCTGCTTCAGATAGCAATTAGGCTCTAGTTCAACACTACAACACTACAACCTATAGTAATACAATATAGTATTACACAATATAGTAATAGCTCATAATTATTATATACTGATATATCAATTACTTTGTATTCATTATATTTAAGAGTTATAATTCTTTGGAGTTTATATGTTCACTGCCCAGGTTTAGTCGAAGAACTGAGGTTTAGCTTGGTGGTGAGGTAATTTGCTCGGGGCTCACAGTAAATGAACTCAGCTCAGCTAACTCTATGGTTCATGCCATGTTTATAATCTTTGGATTTTTATAAGCACCCGCAAATTTTCTGAATTATTCTTTAATTTCATGTTCTTACACTTCTTTCAACAAATTATATGAGCACCAGTTGACACTGTTCTGTGTGAAGTACCACCTAATGGTGAGAGCTCCATCTCTGGAACCAGGCCACCTCCATTTGAATCTTGGCTCCATCACATACAGTCTTCAGAATCACAAGATGCTGAGCAGCGAGCCATCCTCTCTGGACATTGGCGTCTTCATGTGAAATGGTCTTTACAGAGGGTTTTCCTGAGGGATTGAATAAGATCTCCTACAAGGCACTGAAAACATTGCTTAACACCATAACCTTCTGTTCTTCCCAAGTAAGTTTGGTTTTCACTTCCCCATTTCCTCCAGTTGGAAGACTTCTAAAAAGATTTTTATGATAATGGACTGTTCAGTTATTTTATTTCAGATTTATGACACATGTTTTGTATTTTATTGTGTTCAATTTGTATTTTGTATTTAAGAGCACTTATAATATATATCACATACTGGTAACCACCTAAAAAGCTGCCAAATAAGCAGTACCATACATATTTATTCATTAATTTGTTAATTCACTCATTTTCTCAGTCAAGTGCCTGGTATGCTGATAGGAATAAGGAGATGATAAACCAGTGTTCCTAGTAGATCTATAAAAAGGCAGGCACGCCAGGGTGCCCAGATTGGTACTTGATCTTCTGACTTGTGTGCATGCTAGCTGTGGTATGAGTTAAGATAATGGTGTCTCAAATTCTGGATGTGCTTCTGTTAAGTCACTGGTAATCTGTTAACATTTAATAATTAAATGGTTGTGAACTAGCTCAGCAGAATGGGCCAAAAATTCTGTCAATGAACGCAAGAGAATTTTAAGCAGCTTAAATTTCTAGAAAAGAAAAAGCCAAAGTTTCAAAACTGGTATCTAGCTTTTATTCTGTGATGGGAAGAAAAATGCCAGTACTTTAATTGCAAACATGATTTGCTAAAGCATTCCATGTTCTCCTTGGAGACTTTCAGGGCCAAGGATTGACTATCCTTGTGCTTACTTGGATAGAAATGGGTTGATAAGAGTCCTATGTCTGCTGGCATGGTTTAATCACTTAATGCCTTGTTCCAATTGAAACCATAACCCAGCCCCATTCATATGATAGAGCACCTACACTTGATCTGTCTGTGGCTTGTGCACTCACTGATATTTCCAAAGGAAGTCTTGTGATTATTGAAATGCAAATTAATTTCATAGACTTGGGACTGAACTGAAAAAAAAAAAAAAAAGAACAACCTTTACTGTTGTAATCTGCTGCTGCTGATTCCTAAAAATGTTGCTGAGAGTAAAGAAGTTAGGTCTGGAAGAATGGGCCTAGTGTGAGTGGGTATCAGAAACAAATGTAGGTGGAGG
Organism: Castor canadensis; assembly: GCF_047511655.1. Lineage (NCBI taxonomy): Eukaryota > Metazoa > Chordata > Mammalia > Rodentia > Castoridae > Castor > Castor canadensis. Next base: position 104,965,002 of record NC_133391.1, read on the forward strand.
GTGGGGAAGTGAGAAAAGGTCTTTGTTACTGGAGCAAATGACAACTTCAAGGACACTATCAGAGAACATATTTTCTGTATAATTTTTGATTCTTATCATTGCTGAAATGTACCACATGTCTTCCAGAGAAAGTTATAAAATTATCAAAGGTATTAGTTCACCAACTTCAATCGCTGAAGGAAAACTTTAAGCTCTTTGTAAAGGTATAAAATTCTTATAGATAACACCACTCCTGAGAACTTCACTTTTTACAACTAAAAGCAGTGCTATTGGAGAAGTTCACATAGCATTTGGTGCCCTTAAATGACTTTATGAACCAAACTTTCCATCCATGCAAAGGAAAAGCTACAGTATGGTGTAAACCATCACAAAGAGTTGAAGTTTCAGCACAGATTTCCTGGGCTTAGGATGTTTGCTTTGAAACCACTAAATAGCCACAGACCTGGTAGCACTTCACAATATGCAACGTTTCATGGACTTTTAGGACCAGAGACTTCTGTTGCTCATCTGGCTAAATTTTTTTTTTTTATTATATGGAATAATTAGGGCTCTGAGAAACAAGGTGTGTCTCTTAAGGACACTAGATCTTTAGGGGAAGACTCAGAATTAGAATCTCTTCATTTTCAGCTTAGTGATCTTTCTAAAACCATGCATTCCACAGTGTCTACAAAAATTATTACTTATATCTGAAATGTAAATGCAATGATTGCTATGGCTGTTGCTGTGTTCTCACTAACGAATGCTTCACACTTATAATCCTAGCTACTCAGGAGGCTGGAATCAGAAGGTTTATGAATCCAAGCCCACCCAGGCAAATAGAGACCCTATCTCAAAAATATCTAATACAAAAAAGGACTGGTGGAGTGGCTCAAGTGGTAGAGTGCCTGCCTAGCAAGTGTGAGGACCAGAGTTCAAACTGCAATACTACCAAAAAAAAAAAAAAAAAGAGAATAAAACAATGGTTCTTAGACTTTTCTGAGTCTCAAATCTCACTGGGAATCTAGTGAAAGATATGATCTCCTTTTTTGTTTGTTTAAGATAGCTATACAGGGTGTTTCATTGTGATATTTCCATGTATATACGAGAGGGAGGCAGATAAAAAGGAAAGTGGGTCAGAGAGTGAATATGGTAGAAATATTGTGTACACATGTATGTCAATGGAAAAATGAGACCTGTTGAAACTATTCGAGGAATGGGGGAGGAGAGATAAAGGAGAATGGTTAATGGAGGGGGCTAATTCAACTATGATAAGTTATAAGAAATTTTGTAAATGTCACAATGTACTCCCAGTTCAACAATAATAAAAATAAAGTATTAAAAAAAAGGATGTCATCTCTTTTACATAACAGTAGATATATGCAAAGACACAAAAGACAAAATTCTTTTAAATCCTTACTGTATGTTCATGGACTCACAGACTGTTATGGATGATGGATCTGATTAGGAAGTCTTTGTAGACAGCTAAATATTAGTGCTAATTATATAAAATATTCCAGGGAGGTTTGTATTTTTTACTAATATTCTTATGTAACTGTAAAAGACATTGAAATAAAATATTCTAAAAACTCTGTAACTTTTGAACTGTAGATTATTTAGTCCAATTCTTAAATTAACAAGCTGAGACGTATGAAGTATGAAAGTCCCCTGGCCATTTCATAGCAGAGAAAATGTATTATGTTGTATGCATATATACATGTGGACTAAACTATGGAACTTCTGCATAACAACTGCAGATTTAATGAACCAGTTTAACTTTTAAAAGGATGTATTGCTTGTCAATAATATCCATTTTGATTTGTACCTCAACACACTAGGGCATTATGAAGTCAGAGGAGGAATTAAATTCAGGACTGCCTGTCTATATTAAGTCAGAAAACCTCATTTGCATAAATATTTCTAATATCTATGTTTTTAATGTCACCAATTTCTAACTCAATTGTGTAAAATATAGTCTATTTACCTTTTCAGAAAAAATTTGGAAGTCATCTGTTTTCATGAAGCTTTAAATTTAAGAAGAAATTTCAACGTTCCTTTGAGGGAAGACTATTTGGAAATACTTTTGAACTGACAAAGTTGTTACGGATCAAGTGGTTTCAGTTCAAGTGGTTTCAGTAAACGAGTAGAACAGATAGATAAGGCTGGGTTCTGGAAGGGGGTTACTTCCAAATGATCAATTCGTTCTTTGGAAGTTGCCAGCACTCTACTGGAGCCCAGAGGGGTAGTTCCTGCCTACCAGGGTGCACTCTGCCATGCCGGCAGCCAGATTCCAGCTCATCATATGACTCCTCCCCATCCTCCAACAACCCCCCCCCCACCGCCAGGGATTTCAGGGTTCAGGTTCTAGGCATTTGGTTTTGAACAAAACTCATTTCCAGAGAATGTGGATTCCTTTGGCCCAAGGGGTCAAAGGCTCAAAACAAGGCTCGGCGCCTGCAGAAAGCGCAGGCACTGGCCCAGCACTTCTTGGAAGTCCTGCTAACTTTGCTCTTGTCGCTTTCCTCCGCCACCTCTTTTCTGCTCTCTACCAAGAGCTCGGGAAGATAAATTTTCCTCTCAAACGTCAATGCTGGCAAAGACAGGCTTGGCACAAAGAAGTGCCCAAATTGGCCACTCGGTCCCAAGTCGGGGTTTTCACCCACCCCTTGCTCACCCAGTGAGGAATGCGGAAACGGTGACAAGCGACATCCTCAGGTCTGCATTCTCACGTCCGCTAGAAGACATTATTTGGAGTCTATTTTTTGTTTTGTGTTATTATTTTATTTTTTTAGAGTTTTTACTTTCCCTATTTTGTTGGGGGAAAATGTGCCTGCATTTATCTCCTCCTTTCCCCAATTCATTCTCTTCGTTCCTTTTCTGCAGGCCTAATCCCCGAGACCAACTCCCGCGCTAGCATCTATCCTGACTCGCCTTCAATGTCTAGAGACCTCCTCTTCAGTCACTGCCACTGACCTCTGGGGGGGCCCCGGGGTCCTACGACAAGATTCCAGAAATGAGAGGTCCTCCATCTCTGGGCACTAACTACTCTTGAAATTTTCCTGCCCTCCACGGGTGGACGTCGGATAACCACTGTCAGGAACGCGACCACAGCAAGAAGCCGGGAAAAGGCTGACCCTGGCCCCACCCAGACCCTCTAGCTGGGTCTCAGAAAGATTTCGCTGGGACGGTGGCCTTTTTTCATCTGAGGCTTCACACTTCAATTCTATTATGATTTCCCAAATAGCCATGCAGGCAACGGGGGAGGGATAGTGGAGGAAAAAGAAAAAAAGGAGAGCTAACAAGAGACACTCAGATTATTTATTTTACATAAAGAAACTATATATATGTAATTTTAGATTTTCTTCCGAATTAGAGTTCTGAAGCTATAGAAAACCTATTTTTAACACTCCCCTGCTCTCACACGGCCTTGATTGCCTAAATTGCTTCTAATTGGGTGGCACACATTACTGGGAACGAAGAACGCATGACAAGCAACCTTCATTCTTCCGCAGATTTAGATAAAGTCTCCAGATGAATATCTTTTTAGATCAGGAAAAACTAGAAAACTCGTAAACTGCCTGCACTTTCCTTAGGGGGTTTGTGACAGGGGAAATGCCCTCACACTCATACAGCTGTGCAAATAGATGGCATTTTTACAGAACGCACATCATAATATTCCAGCGCCAACGTTTTTCTCCCGGATCTGGCATGGCACAAAAAGTAAACACACTTTTTCACTTTTTTTGTTTTGTTTTGAAACGGACACTTCTTTTTTCCCCTCTCATTTGGTATCTGTAAAAGTTTTTTAGCAAACCTCTTTTAAATGTATACGTTCTCCATTTCCGGTTCCCCTGGCGCAAGGTTGCTGGGGCGTCCCCTGATGCGGCGTGCGGGTCCCGACTGCAGCCGGCGAAGGTCATTACCACGCAGACCCAAGTATTTCAGCAGTTCGGGAGGTCAACCACTGGTGGATACAGGGTGGCCACCGAGAGGTGTAACCCCAATTAAGTTTGCTGGAGGCAACGTCTAATGTGAGGGCTGTTTTTTCTAAGGTGCCTTCTGCTCTCTCCCGGGTTGGGCAACCCACAGGCTAACAGATAGCTGAAGTTGAAGGACGGGCAAGGGATGGGCAAGGGAACACATCTGACATGGAGACATACCTTATTGTCCCGCCGGAGAACTACGGTTTCACTTTTTTTTTTTTCTCACTGCCCCGGAATAAATAAACCAAGAAACAAATATATAAATGAAATTATTATTTTAGGCCAGAGGAAATGAGCCAAAAGTAAGTCTTCTTCCGTGTGTTTACTTAACTCACTGGATTTTTCTTGCCATTCTTTAAGAAAAGAGACTCCCTCCTCCCCAATAACACAGAGAAGCCACTTCAGGCCACCTTAAATTGTGTCACAGCAGAGTCATGGGTTAAGCAAGCCCCCCCTGGAGTGAGGGTGCTTGTAGGTCCTTCAAAGGGAAGCCCACCCAGGAAAACTGCCTGCAGCGAAGGGCATGGGCAGCGCCTTGGAGGTAGAGGGTCACATTTGTGCAGTGTCCAGAAACACGTTTTCTTTTCCCTTTATGCATCAAAATAAGGACACCTGAATTTTTGAGAAATCTAATGCTTCTGCTGCGGAAAAAGGCCCATTTTACATTGGCCCTCAGAAGGACTTTATTTGTCCTATAAAGAAAGATTTGGACAGTTAGATATTCTCAACGATGGCATTCTAAATTTGCTCCTGAAGTGCTTGTGTGCTCCGCTCCTGGCCTTGGCTGGGTGGCCACGCACTGCCCGAACTCCCTGGTCTTTTTTTGGACGTTCCCTCTTAGGTAATTGTCCCTCTGCTAGTCACCTGATGGGCAGGAGGTGCAACTCAGAGGAAAACATCATGGTTTGGGAGGACTGACAACTTCTAAAGGGTCAGTAAAATTCCTCCAATTTAGGGGATGCTTTTCCCAGATAGTTTAAAACCCGTGGGGGTAACACCAAAGCTGCTACTTAAGAAAAGGTAGCTTGGGTGATTTAAACTCTATCCTTTGGCTGCCTGGAAACGAAATTGACATTCAAACAGAATCAGGTAAAGCCCAGCGTCCTTGGCCACATTTTGGACTCCAGAAAGGTACTTCCCATCCCTACCCTTTTTAGGGAGAGAGGAAAAAGAAGTAGAGAGAGGGCATAAAGGGGGGAGAAGGGGAGAGCACAAGGGAGAAAGAGAAGAGAGGGATATTTATCAAGTTAAGAGGTAAAATATTTGAACAGATTCGTAAATATATAGACAGCCCTTGTTATTTGGAACGTGTAATAATGCCTTTTGTGGTGCTGTCTGGCTGGGAGGCTGCGAAGAGGATACTCCCTGCCACCTTCCTCCTTGGGAAATCAACTGGAAAGCTCATGGGTTCCCAAAACAAAAACAGAGCTATCCTCCTTTAGAGGAAGAGGAATGCCCCTCAATTCTGTCTTTCAAAAAAAAAAAAAAAAGAAAGAAAAAAGAAAGGAAAGCAGAATCAATGAAAACATTTTTTCCTTAGGTGTGATTTTGCAGGCGCATCTCGGAAAGCTATCTCGACGATGAAGTGATTTCAAAGTATTGTTTAAGCTAGTGGCACCTTGTAGCATCCAGTTATCTATTGTGCATCTGTTTTTCCTCTGAACCCAACTCTCTTGTCTAAGGAGGCTGTGTGGTGCATGTGTGTGTGCGTGTGTTCAGAAAACCTGGGTTCTCCAACGTGCTTTCGTAACCGAGTGGGGTGGGTTTCTTTTTCTCATCACTGTTTTCTGGACAACTACACAGAGCGCGGTTGATGGCATCTGTCGCCGGCCTGCGCCCGCGGGCGGAGGACACAGGCTGTGGGTGTGTCCCGCCCGCAGGCGCGCGTGCGTGTGCTGTAGACACGCATTCTCTGGTGTGTGTCTCAAATGGAGCCATTTTTTTGCCCATGTCGGCGTTCTGCGTATATTAGTATTATGCAAATAGGATCATTCCGCTCCAGCGTTTTTTGGAGGGGGAGGGGACGAACCCTTTGAATTCTGCTCTAGTGTTTTCTCCGCCACCTTTTCAGTGCGTGTGGATTGGTCTGGATGGCTTTTCTGGGATCGTTGTGTGTGTGTTTTGTGTGTGTCGGGGAGTGCGCTGTCGGTGGGTGGGAGCCTTGGTGTGGGGACAGCGTGCAAGTCTCCCAGGACCTCGTGAGCCATGCGTGTCCCTGTGGGGGTCCTGTCTGTCCCTGCCCCTCGTGTGCTTGTTCGTATTTACATATGTGTGCCTATTCTCTTGCCTCCATTTATTGTCTTTCCCTGCAATCCACACATTTCAATATACATTCTCTTATCTTTTGGCAAAGTGCCTTTTTTATTCCTAGAAGAATATTTATTGATGTGATAATCTGAAATGAAAAGTGGTCTCCCATGAAGGAGATAGAAGAGAAAGGAGTGTTCATCTTTCTTAATAGACGGGGCAGTGCCAGTTGACTGGATCACAGGGTTTCTCTGCACTTTCTGCGCGTGAATCTGTGTGTGGGGGGTGGGGGCGGGGACGGAGGTGGGGAAAGGGGAAAAAGGAGCCTTTAACTAGAACAAAGATAGGACATCGCGCCCCCTTGCGGCCAGACTTCATATTGCGCGGACGAGGCCCAGTTCTGGATTTCTGAAATCGAATGAATCCTGTGATTTCCTCCGTTAAGCCATTCCGGGGCCGCCTCTCAGACCCATCCCCCGGCCATCAGCCAATCACCAGGCGCCATGCAAATCACCTCTTCCTTCTGCAAACCCTCATCACTTAAGCGGCTGTTCTGGTCGCCCCGCCCTCACCCCCACTTCCTCTCCTCCCCTCCCCCTCCCTCCTCCGCCTCCGCCAAAGCAGCTGCAGGGGAAGAGAGCGGAGCTGGGCGCCTCATGCATATGCAGAGATCCTCTCCTCCCCCCGCTCCCCTCCCCCAGCCCGCCGCGTCCACGAGCCTCGACGTGCACATCTCCGAGCTCAGGTCCAGGGCAGCGGTTGCCCAAAAGGAGCAGGCCAGAGAGAGGGAGGAGGTCCTTGAAATCCTCCCGAAGGTCAAGTTCGAGGCTTGCAAAGCAGGGCGTCGCACAGGCCGCTGCAGGGTCTGCGGGAGGCTAGGTGCTGCAGCAGACGGTTGTGTAATGGCTTTCTCCCCCTAAACACCAGACTCATGTCCCTGAAACACACAATGCACTGCTCACGTCCTCAGGCAGGATGATGATAGATGATTTTGTATGCCCACAGCTATGGCGTGTATTTGTCTTGTACATCAAGGTTAACACAGGTCTTTAAGCCACAAAGTGTTAGAGAGGAGATCAAACAGCTTTAGATCTGCTAAGTATAGCAGGGAGAGTGAGAAGTGGGGACTGGGGGGAGGAGGTGGGAGGCGAGTCGTGGCCCCAGATCTGTCAAAGGTGGGCAGTTCAATGCCAGCTCCTGGCTTGCCCCAGGGAAGCAGAACAAGAAGAATATGAACGGGGATCCATAGAAAGAAAAGCCAATTTCTTGAGAGAAAAAAACAATAAACAAGTTTGCTACTGAGCTCCTGGCTCTTGACGGACGCCGGTAAAAATGTATTCAAGCTTTGAATATTGCTTTCAACTGACCTTGAGGCACATTGAGGGGGGAAAAAATGTCGCTGGAGAAAATCGCTATTCGCATGGTGCTTTGAGATCCTCTAATGAGGAAGCCAGAGAATTGTGAAGTGGCCTTGTTTCATACTTTGACAACTGGAATACTTTGGTGTGTGTGTGTGTGTGTGTGTGTGTGTGTGTGTTTGGGGGGGCTTCACAGTAAAGAAGCGAGAAGAGAGCACAAGATTTAAAATAATACTTGGTCAATATTTATCCATTCAACACATTTTTATGGAGTGCTTATTGCGTGCCAGGAGCACGGCATCATCTTCTATGCAAAGCGCATTGCAAGCACAGTTATTCTCAGGTGACTGAAAATTAGGAACGGAATGCTAAAGGATTCCTGTCCTGGAGTTTCTATCCTCTTGCAGGACGAAGAGTTGTTGATAAATGTGGAACAGTTTAACATGGAGCATGAAAGCAGCTTAAGTATCTGTCAGGACTGCAATGAATTACTAGGTTGGCACATTTTTACAGTGAAATACTCTGCAGCAACTAAAAATGAATGGACCAGTCAGGACAGTTGCTCCAGCCTCTAATTCTAGTACAAGGGAAGCTGAAGCAGGAAGATCACAAGTTCAAGGTCAACCTGAGCTGTATGTGGCGACCTTGTACTAAAAAAGGAAGGGATGGAGATGTAGCTCAGTGGTGGAGAAATAGCCTGCACAAGGCTCTGGGTTCCATCCCCAACTCAGAAAAATAAAAAGGACTGTCTTGAAAGTAATATTGGATTAAAAAAACAAATTGCAAAAGAATATAGGTGATATTAATGCAATATTAATATTTTAACATAACGTAAGAAAACTAAAAAATAAAAAAGCTACGTAACTATGTACTACAGAGCATAAAAAGATGCCAGGGAAGGATGTATGCCAGCTTCAGGATGGAGTTTACTCCTGGGAAAAGAATGTTTTTGATCATATGGGTTTTAGTTGTATGAGCAGTGCTAATTTCTTTTAAAAAATCAGGAATAAAGAGAGGAAAGGTTTATAGAAGAATGGACATTGAAGCTAAGTCTAAGTTTTTGAAAGTGATAAGCAGAAGTTTAGCAGGAATATTCAAAAGACAATTTTCCTGAATGTGTGAGAAAGAAAAGTAGACTGTTAAGCTTTCACATTTTTATTTTTAAAATTTATATACAGTAAAACTTCCTTTTTTGAGCAGTACACAATTTTTTGAACCTTACAAATACATAGAGTCATGTAACTATCACCATAAGCAAGAGACCGCAATTCCTTCACCCCATCCTTCCAGATTCTCTTGTAGCTCCCTTTCCATACCCTTAAATCCTGGAGACCATTGATCTGGTTACCATTCCTATAGCTTTGCTCTTTGCAAAATGTCATATAAGTGGGATCATATGGTATGTTGGATTTTGCCATCTGGCTTCTTTAACATAATGGATTTGATCTTCATCTGTGTTGCTGAGTGTATCAGTTGTTTGTTCTTCTGGATTGCTATGTAGTATTTAATTGTTCAGATGTACCGCACATTGTTTACCCTTAAACCACCAGTTGAAAGCCATTTGAGTTGTTTCTGAGATAGGGTTTTTGTGATAGTAGAGATTGAACCCAGGGCCTTGTGCAAGCTCTCTACCACTGAGCTATATCTTCAGCCCCTGACATACAGTTTCTTGATTCCAGGCACTGAATTGTTGTACAGGGTGTTGGCAAGTATAATGTAAATCGTCTGTGAATGATCTTTATATAATATATGATAAGTATGTTCAGTTATTTCTCCCCAGAGGCTGAATCTAAATAATCTGGTGATAAGTACTAGATAGTACTTGGATAGGTAGAACCTACCTACCCAGCTAAATGTATAGAAAGACACAGATTTATAATCTTTAGCAAGTTGCTCCTCAGTGACTTAGGTTGTAGTGAATTCAAGAGTAAAGGTTAGACAGAGATGCTGGCTGATGACCAGCACATGTGGACTCATGTTTGTATGGCTGAAGACCAAGACTTCTAACTCTTTGCACATTCAGGTAGTTCCTTGCCTCTTGTTTCTAAATATTGCCTAAATCCTTTATTGAAAGATTGACATTTGCCCTCTGAGGTCCAAGTTGAGCTTTCCTGGAAGGCAGAGCTCCCATACATTTGATATAGGATAACATTATATTGCCAGTGAAGGGATTCTAAACACTTTCAAGGACTCACAATAATTCCAGATTCTGGTCTGTACCTTCAACCTTCAATGGTTTGGTTTCCTTTTTTTTTGTTTCTCAGCAGTACCGTGAGAAGCTGACAGCTGGGGTCTACAGTTTGGGTCCTGAGTTCAGAAGTAATATAAGCATTTAAGTGTAATGTAAAGTTATATATGCATTTCTTAATGTATGCCTCAGAGTTCCAAAGTCAGATATCACCCATTTATGAATAACCTGCTACTTAGAGCCTTATTTATTTACTTAAAAAATCTCTAGCCCTCTCACAGCTCTCTTTGAAATCTCTCTTGGTCAAAGGCAGCTGTCTCAGTAATAACATGCAAGAGGGCAAGGAGAGAAGTAAAATGTTCACAGAATGATTACCTTCTGGGTGTGGCTTAGAGTGGAGGGGAGGACAATCCCAGCTGTGAAGAGTGATAACACTGAGATCAAAGAAGTGCTGTTGTCTAATCCTAGTTCTATTAGTAGAACAGGCTATTTTTTGAATTTAAAATTGTATCCATTTGCTGTATGTGAGACTTTGAATGTCATCCCTAGTTTTAGTTCTAATTGTCAGCATCACCCTCTGGCAAATGACGCTACAAACAGAGGTTTCATCTAGCTATTCCACTGTAGGAATAGTTAGAAAATAATCATTAAGAATTTACTTTGGATAAATTCTTAAGTAAAGGTTAGAAAGGTTATAAATCAAGGGATGTAAATGTCACATTTTAACTTTGTTAAGGCTCTATGCTAACTTGGAAAAAAGTCTACCTTATGTGTACCACAATTTGATCACTTATAAAAGGGCAGAGGAGTAAATATGTTGCTATTTATGATGTTAAGAGTCCTCCAGCAAGAAGTATTTTATGAACCTTATGCTTTTTACTATTGCAGATTTCATTATTTAATCACATCAAACTGCATTGATGGAGGCACCTACCATTTCCTGGTTAAGTTGATTTCAACATACCCAAGCTTCATGTTTCCTGGTGCACCTTGAAGTTTTTGAAAAAGTGGTACCCCTTCCTCTATAAGCTAATTTATAGTCCTTTATTCAAATAAGATAATTCAGAAGCATGAAGTCCTAACTTTTGTCATTACTGCTTCAATTGTAGTTAGTAAATATGTCCAAGCTAAGAAGTGCTGGCCTGTGAGGCTCAGTCATCCAGTGAGTGACTTAATGGTATTAGAAGATACTTTTATGCTACAAATAGATTGGTGCTGTCTTAGTACCAACACTGTGATTTCTAATGAAAATAAAAGTACTGATTTTTTTTTTAATAAGGAAAAGAAACACCTTTCAAAAGACCACCAGTTCCATGATCATGGATTAAGTCTGTAAAGCTTTTGCTTTTCTAGGCACTGTCTTCTAAAATGAGATTCTGTTCAAGAGTATTTTACAGTAGCATAATATAAATTGGTGGCTCTGGCTTTTTAAACTCTGGTTCTTTCTCCTGTAAAGCAGTGTAAGTGAGTGCCTTATCATAATGTTGGAATAATGACATCTCAAGACCGGTGTGCTGCATTCAAAAGCAAGGAAAGTCCCAGAACAGGATTGACTCAGCAGTACCTGACCAGGCTGCTTAATGCACAGATGAATACCATTGCCCCTAGGAATTAAATATAGAGGTGCCAGGAGCTTGTGTAAAGTTCTCGGTGCCATTTGAAAAAGGTACTTGGAGAAAAGAATGGCTGATTTTTAATTTTAATGTTTTACTCATCGGTTTAAGTACATTTATGGTTTGCTTTGCAAAATGTCAACAGACATCCCAAGTGGATAACATTTAAAAAAGATTGAATTTCCTATATTTACTCTAATATCATCTCAAAAATGTGGTCATCAATGCCTACAGGTTCATTGGTTAAGAAACCTCATTCAAATGATTATTATAAGACAACTAAAAACAACTTTTGTTATTTCTTTTCCTTTATTTTCCCAAATTCTCATTGACTAGAAGATAGACCTGAAGGTTTCATTTTAGTTTTGTGCATTTAGGAAGAGCTCCAAATGGAGTTTCCATGTACAAATGGCCAAAGGACACTTTGAGAAGGAATTATCTGTTCCCTACTGGTTTTAGTGCTCATTTGTATATTTTAAATAAAATAGTGCATTTGAATATTACATGCCTAACACCTGACAAAACACTTTCATGTAAATTTATCTTATTTCATTGAAATTATCTCAACCCCACCTTCTAAGATGGGTTGGCAATGACAATTATTATCCCCATTGCTGTAAAGAAGGATACTGAGGTTTGGAAATAATAGCTAGTTAACATTTTATGAAGTGCTTACCTTGTGCCAGGCAGTGTTTGTTCTAAACACTTTACATGTTTTAATTTATTTGATCTACGCAGTAGCTATAGGACATGGATGCTATTATTGTCATCTTTGTTTTATAGATTGAATCAAAGAGGCATGGAGAAGTAAACTGTCCAAAGCTGTCAGATACAAATCCACACATCTATTTCCAGATCTCACTGCCCCACCATCACACCTTTCTGCCTAGCCAAGTTTCAGCAACTTGCTCTAGGAAATTTAGTCAATAAGTGTTGGGTCCTAAATTAGAGTGTGAGTTCTTCTGATTCCGAGCAATGTGCTTCTCCATTTCATGCATTTGGAGGCAGCTTCTCTCATTAGCTTTTGCCTTATTTCACACTATACTTTACTATGTTGTGTATGTCTAATCTTCCCTCTAGTGGAATGAGAATTTCCTTGGTGCAGGGAAGAGAGGATGGTTTCTTCTATACACAGGTTATATTTTACTATGTCTGGAAAGTCTTCTAACACAAGAGGAAGCTGTTAAAATGTTAAAATTGAATTGAATCAAAATTGTACAGCTTCATGAACATTTTAGTCCTGAAGACTTACAATTGGAGTTTTGGTGATGTAGAAGTAGTTGACAATAGGAAGGAGATTGTTACTAAACCAAAAAAGCCAAAGGATTGCTATGATAGGAAGGAACAAGGTAAAAACAAAAACAGCCATATTTTTCTAACCCTTACTTTAGGCCAGATACTTTTCATAGAACCCATTTTGTCCTTACAACATCGTGTTGTTATCTTCTTTTTATGCATGGGGAGAATGAAGCACAGAGGCTATGTGACCAACACATAAATAAATTCATTTGTGGGTGTACATATACAAAAGATGGAGAAAGAAATACATATTGCTGGCCTCTTCACCTCCCAACTCAAAGATTTTCTATGGTTTTTCCTAGTGTATTTGTTTGATTCTCATCAGATATTCCCTGTTCTGCATTTTCTATCCTACTGACTTTTCATCTTCCAGTCTTGTTTCTTCATGGTATCATAAAGATCTTCCTAAAATCTTGCTCCTCTGTTATAGTTTGGACATGGTTTGAATGTCCTACAAGGCTTCCTGTGTTGAAACTTAATCTCCATTGTGAGAGGTTGAGAAAGTGGAAACTAAATTTCACTATGGTGTTCGGAGGTGGGGCCTTTGGAAGGTTATTAAGATTAGATAAGGTCATTAGAGAAGAGCTTCCATGGTTGAATCTCTCCTTTATAAGAAGGAGTGAGACCCGTAGAGCCTCCCCCTACTCTTTCTTTCTCCCCTCCCTGTTCCTTACTTGTGTATGCTCTGTGTCATCCTGGTCAAGACTCTGCCAGAAAGAAACTACTGATAAAGCCCCTCAACCTTGCACGTCCAGAACCGTGAATCAAAATAAACTTATTTTGTTTATAGAATAGACTGACTCAGGTATTTTGTCATAGTAACACAAAAGAATAACACGTTCTCCTTGGTTTAAACATTTTGACAGTTTGTCAATGCTTACAGGTTATGTGACCTGCTATGCTGTAGTCCCATTTTACATTCTCATCATTATTTTAGCCCCATTCCCCAGACCTTTTATTATGATTGTATTTAGCCTTTTCATTCCTGGGTAGACCATGTACCTTCATGCTTTTTTGACTTTATCTATGTTGTTTACTCTGTCTTGAATTTTGTTCCCTCTTTTTTACTTAGAGAATTATACTCATCCTGCAGTTTAAAATTCTTGACATTGCCATTAGGAATGTGCAGCTTGATACCTGTACACCTGCAAATCAAGTTCCCACCCTTCCCTTAAATGCATTCCTCCTATGATCTTACATATAGAATCAATATTAACTCCATTATTATATACTTCAATTTTAACAGCAACATCTAGCATCTAATGAATGCCTATGTGCTTCAATTCTATCATTACTGATGAAGAGATGCAGAGGGCCCATGTAAATAGCCAAGAACACTTGAGTAGTAAATTTTCAGACTCCCTAAACTATAAACTTAACTGTTTTGCTTTATTTCCTCTATTGGTATCATATTGACTGTGTGTTTATTTATCTCTTTCTCTTCAATAATATGAAACTCCAGAAAAATAGTTACTGACGGTATTTGCTTTTGCATTCATTATGCTAGCAGAGTATATATAATGGAAAAAGAAGAAAAAAAACACAATTAAAAGACTGAATGGGTATCACACATTCCTTATTCCTTGAGCTACATTTCCCTTACCATGCCACAGATCAATACTGTACTACTTCATTCTGTTCTCCCATTTATTGACTTATAAAATGGCTGTTCATAAAATTGACCTTCTTGACAACTATTTCCTTCTGAGTCTTTATTTAATACCTTTGGCAGGCATGACTGGAAAATATTGTCACAGGCGTGATCTACTACACACTTGGGCTATAAGCATTGTCATTTCTGTTTTATATTTCCCAGTTGAATCAGAACTGGCTTCCTGCCTTAAATCTTATCTTTTTTGATAGGCATAAACTTCAATATAAGACTCTCAGAATGCCTGGCTTCCTTCTGGATTATCTAAGAATTCAGCAGGTTTAGAGTCCCTTTGCCTGGTGTCCTCTGAGGCCCCATAGAATTGTTTCTTGTCACCATGTTTCACTGCACAGAACTCTAGGCTGAGATGATCCTTTGAATGCGAGTAATTCCCATTAACTCATATCCTTTGATTTCACACACCATCCCCTCTCCATATATGCCATGCTACAGAGTCATCTCCATCTCAGAACCCACTGTCCCACAAGGTCAAGTGACCCCTCACAGAGGTTAGCAATCTTCCCTTTCCCTTTCCCCAAAGGATCCATTCTCCTTATTTCTCTAATAATAGAGCATGATATTAAAGGGTCTATGTCATAAAAATGCAATGTCTGCTTACTTTCATATGATGGGGAAACATCTCTCTTCCTTCAGGAAGATTTGTTCTTTGAAAGACATAATAAGAAATTTCATGGCATCTTCTTCCTAAAGTGGCAATAACAAAACACCACTTAAATCTTCAGCAGAACACCCTGTTAATTAGTGAAGTCTTCAGTGGGACACGCTGTTTTAAAAATACAAATGCCAGACCTTAATTGTACACCTAAGTGTGAGTTTCTCTCTTTCAAGGAGTCACTTACTATATTACAATTATGCTGCTACTGTTCAAACATTTTTGAATTCCTTCTCAGTTTTTCAGAGCCTACAGCTCCATCTTTTTATTATTCCTAAGGAGAGCAAATATTTATATACTTGAAAATTGATTTGATTTTGGAAAGAAGCCAGTATTATTTGGCTTAGTCTTCTGAGAAAAATCAGTGTGAAAAGCTGGTTTTGGTCCAAAAGGAGGTGAAACTATAAAGTAATGACATTGATTTTCTGAGTCTGAGTCCAAAGAGGGATTTCCAAATATAGTGTCAGTGATGGAGTATCAGAGTAATAAGTGTATTACTCCCAAATGTGACTTTAGTCACTAAGGATGACATGAATTTGAACACAAACATTGTGGTGTATTTGTGAACAACCAGTCTTATTTCTGACTGTGAAGGTACACGTAATATATTATGTCCAAAATTCTTGCTAAAACTATCTTGTGGTACAGTAATGCTTCTCAAATTAACGTAAGCATGAATCCCCTGAGGTTGTTATTAAAATCAGATTCAAGAAGATTCGTGCAGGTGCTGAGAATCAGCTGTTGAACCTGCCCCTAGATGATGAGTCAGGGACATCTCTTTGGGTGTCAAGGTCCTGGACTCTCTAAATAACCCTCTTAAGCAAGTTAAGTCTTAGTTTGCACATGGATGTTGCTACTCACATTAAACTACCTTGGGTTAGTTTGTTCCTCAGCAAAAACATTTATTTGTGTTCATGTGTATATGAACTTTTCTCAGAACAGATAATTACTTGTGGACTTTATTGATGAAGAAGCAGCAAAGACTCTGTGCCATTTTTCTTACATTGACTATTTTCTGTATTTAGAATGTAAAAGAAATTTCTATGGGAAAAATGATAAATTAATTTAAATGTTTAACCTAACTAATTATTACATGGCAGATATTATCACATGAGAAAGAGCAAAGTACCTTTTGATATATTTAAAGTTTCTATTTCTGATATGACAGTTTTTGAAACTGATGTAACAGAAATTTTCTTGCTAGCTATCTAAAAACAAAATCCTGTTTCACAGCTAAAATGTAAACAGTTAAGATGTAATTGGAGGACTAAATTTCACAGCTATGAGAACACAGCTGTGGAACATAACTTTGGAATATAATAAAGCCAAATAGCCTTTTATGCTAATAATGGATATTACAAATAAAAATGAGAATGACTTTGTTAGAATTTTGTAGTGTTTAAATACCTTCACTAATGTTACCTGCTTAACCAAGAATATTCTCAAATTACTTGTCACATACACTTTCATTGAATGTTTACTATGTATAGCTTTCTAGGAATGGGTGGTTCAGAGTGGTAGAGAGATGAATGCACAGCTAAATCAATCCAAGGAGTTTAAAAAAATTACGTAATAAATTATGTGTTAGATAAATTTTTGAGTTGTTTCTTTTCATATTATAAAACTAGTGCATGAAAATTAGAAAATACAGGAAAAACTTAAAAAGCAAAATGTGTATCATTAAAAAAATCTCACCACCATTAATGTTTTTATGTTGTATTTTAAGTTTCTACTAAACTAATTCTGAATATTTTTATTTCTGGGGCTTCAGTGCACGTTTTTTTTTAATTATAGGAGTGACTCTTGCTGGCCACTCTCAAGATACAGTTTAGTTGAATTTTTATAGCTATGTTGGCCTAGGATGAATTTTGGAAATTCACAATGTGTGTGTGCATCTTTAGGGTAGGATTATTATTTAGTGAGATTTTCCATAGGATCAGCCTTTGTCTAATTTTGCAGACCAATTTATACTGCAGTAAGGACTGGAAAAGTAGCTGAGAATTCCCTTTAATATTGTAGGTGTTAATAGGTCAAGGATCATTTATGATATAGTTAGAGCATTTATATTCCCAGAATTACTGTTGTGACACATTGTGCTTTTCTTCTTTGCTTTTTGATAAAGTTTTTGGATTGTGATAATTTTGGATTGGGGTTTAGTGTGCCTACTTGTTTATTAAAAACACATTTTGTCATCTGTAAAATAAGGTACATGAATTACATACTTTTAAAACTTTTATTCTGTTTTTTAAAAGTTCCTACTTTACAAGTAAGTAGGTCTATTCTTGTAGATAATTTTTATATTCTCTTGATAATACCTTTGAAGCAATACAAATCTAGTTCTTAAAAATCTAGAATCTAGGGCTGGCAGAGTGGCTTAAGTGGTACAGTGGCTACTTAGCAAGCATTGAGGCCTTTAGTTCAAATCCCAGTACCGCTAAAAAAAATTTAGACTCTAGAATAATAATCTAGAACAGGGTTTGACAAATTACTGCTCACAGGCCAAAACCGCCTAGTTTTATAAGTCAAGTTTTATTGGAACACAGCCATATTTTTTTTTGTTTATGAAAACTTATGGATGCTTTCAAGCTACAATGGCAGGATTAAATAATTGTGATGTACTATATTTATCATCTAAACCATTATAGAAAAATTTTGTTGACTGCTGATCTACATTAGTAATCTTCTGGGTTGATAAACATGCTTTTCTTAAAAAATTTAGAGGGCCTGTTAATAAGTATTGTGTCCTAATTATTATAACAGGAGGTGTGGATATGGAAGGTATACCTGGGCTATGTAAACCAGCTACCAGTTTTTTGTTTTTGGTTATTTCTAAATAGAATTTACTTGGTTTTGATTCCCAGAGGTCAGCTGGATCTGTCTCAGATAAATGTCACATCTACTGTCAAGGGAGAAACAAGGGTGTATTAGAAGGGCACTCTTTGAGTTTGGCTAGATTCATCTTGAATAGTTCAGACTGGAGCATTTTCAATCAACATGTGAAACTTCTATAATGAAAACCAGACCAAGAAAGCCATGAACTTTTAATATCATAAGATTAGTGGTATTATTTCACAAGGAATAGGGAATCAAATTCATGTTCATAGCTGATGTACATTCATGAAGGTTAAGCAAGGCCTTGCTCAGGAAACCAGACTATGAAGTCTCTGAAAGAAAATGAAACCTGTCTGTGATAAGAGATGTCAACATTCAAGTATTTAGGAGAAAATGAGTTTCATCATTGCTGGTGAAGAGTGTCCCACTTGATTGTAAATACCCACCCTTTGCATGAACCATGGACTCAGAGGAAGTGCTCTGAATTCCCAGTTAAGTCTGAGGTAGCCAACAGAATTTGCCAAACAGATGAGACCATGTCTGAGACTCAAGTCTTATTATCCAAAAGAAGCCTATCCTGTGTGGAGAGGGCCTAAATAGATGACTGAAGGGAACCCAAGGATAATTGGGGGAAAAGTGAGGAGTAAGGGGGAAGGAAAGTCACAGAAGACAACCTCCAAAGGCTTACAAAATAAGATCTTAACCCTCTCAAGTGTGGCTAAAGTAGATAAATTTAGAGTTTAGTGATTTCTAAGTTTTGCATCCTGTGCTACTTTGGGGAAGTCCTTGAGCCTTTGGTAAAAGAATGCTAAACTATCTGTCTGAGTCTAAAGTTTGTATCAGGATTCTGGAATAAGTGTCTGAATCTGAAAGAGAACCAGTCAGTCCCATCAAAGGGCTGTCTAGCCTGAGAGCTTCTGTGGTTTTTTTCCTCTAATTTGTCCCTAAAGTGGGAGTTAAGACACATCCCTGCTCCTTATCCCAGAAAACCTTAAAACTGTTAGCTTGAGGAGAAACCATCAGGCATTTAGTGATTGGAACTGAATTTAGATTCTCTTTCTTATATGAATAAAAGATTTAAAAACCAAAGTGTCTTGTTTCAGCAACAAATTAACTTCTCTTTTATTTATTCCCTTCAACTTTTATCTTGTTGCATGACATTAATTACTATGATGCTATCAAGAAGAATGGAAATGTACCAAATCCTTTTCATTTAGAAATATTTTAAAAGTTATTTACTGAGGTTTAGCTGATTTGGGGGAAAGATCAAAACTGCTGTTTTTATCTAAGTCTCTGGGTTCCATTTTTCTTTAGATCTACTCCCCACCTATTGGCCCAATGTGGCTAAATATCAGACTAAGTGTACGCACCTGCTACACACTAGTAGGATAAACATGGGAGGCAGCATATATTGAAATGTCTATATGGGTTATCCCACTTCATAAAATTAAAAAGCTTCTGCACAACAAAAGAAATGGTCTCTAAACTGAAGAGACCACCCACAGAGTGGGAGAAAATATTTGCCAGCTACACATCAGACAAGGGACTGATAACCAGAATATACAGAGAACTTAAGAAACTAAATGCTCCTAAAATTAATGAACCAATTAAGAAATGGGCAACTGAACTAAACAGAACTTTCTCAAAAGAAGAAATTCAAATGGCCAAAAAACATATGAAAAAATGCTCACCAGCTCTAGCCATAAAGGAAATGCAAATCAAAACCACACTAAGATTCCACCTCACCCCTGTTAGAATAGCCATCATCAAAAACACCACCAACAACAAGTGTTGTCGAGGATGTGGGGAAAAAGGAACCCGCATACATTGTTGGTGGAATGCAAGCTAGTGCAAATACTTTGGAAACCAATATGGAGGCTTCTTAAAAAGCTAAACACAGATCTGCCATATGATCCAGCAATCCCACTCCTAGGGATATACCCAAAGGAATGAGACTCAGGTTACTCCAGAGGCACGTGCACACCCATGTTTACTGCAGCACTAGTCACAATAGTCAAGTTATGGAAACAGCCAGGGTGCCCCACTACTGACGAATGGATTAAGAAAATGTGGTATTTACACAGAATGGAATTTTACTCAGCCATGAAGAATAATGAAATCTTACCATGCTCAAGTAAATAGATGGAACTGGAGAACATCATTCTGAGTGAGATTAGCCAGGCTCAGAACACCAAAAATCATGTGTTCTCCCTCATACGTGGACTTTAGATCTAGGTCAAATATAGCAATGTGGTTGGACTTGGGTCACATGACAAGGGGAGAGCATATACGGGAGGTATGGGGATAGGTAGAAAATTCAACACATGAAAGTGTTTGATGTCCCCACACCAGGGGAACTAATACAGAAACCTTAAAGTGACAGAGATCAACATGAGAAGGGGATCAGGAAGCAGTGTATCAGTTAGAGATGAATTAACTTGGGTTATAACACATTTGTACATGGAAGCAATGCTAGGAATCTCTCTGTATAGCTATCCTTAACCTCAACTAGCAAAAATGCTTTGTCTTTCTTATTATGCTTATGTCTTCTCTTCAACAAAATTAGAGATAAGGGCAAACAAGTTCTGCCTGGAAGCAAGAGGGGGTAGGGGGAGAGGGTGGGGACAAGAGACAAGGGGAGAAATGACCCAAACAACGTATGCATATGTGAATAAATGCATAAAAAAAAAACCAAAAGGTTGTCCCAGATACTAACCACTTTTGAGGAAAGGTTGGTAAATTCAAGTTTGTGAGATAAGGGTTGATCCTTAAACAATTGATCACTTAAAAAAATCAATTTACTGAAAATTATTCAAACACATATAATAGGAAATGTTATTAAGAAGAAAACATTAGGTTGAACAACATAGAACTGAAGATTATTTAGAATCTGGAACTTAGAAAGTAGCAATTTTGTATGTTGTAAGCTAATATGTAACTGGTCTTATGATTTTTTCTTTTCTCTCTTCAGTTTATGTTTATCCTTTTGCAGTTTCACTAAAAAAAAAAAAAAAAAAAAAAAAAAGGTATTCCACTCTCCGCTTTTGGAAGAAGGGCAGATTTTCTTGGCCCTAGAAGGGGTTCCCTAGAATAGCGAGAAGGGTCAATGGATGGCTTGATGTATGGGTAGGCAGAAGTGGGCCACCTTTCCACACAGGCCTTGGTAAGGGCAGTAAGGACCTCTCTCAGGCTGAGGTTCTAGAGCCTTTGGAACCATGGAGAAGGTCTCCAAGCCCAAGTTTTGGAGGTTGACGTAGAATGGAGAATATGGGCCTGGTGATCACTAACACACTCAAGAGTAGTGATCTTTTCTCAGATTTCTAGCTAAAACTCTTGTAGGCTTATACAACTCCAGGAAGAACTCCTGAACAGGATGTAGTTTGAATGTTCCTCTAACACCATCAGCAAGTGTGGACAGAACCAAGTTAACTTAATTTCAGATATATATACCTCCAAGTATCATAGAAGAAATTCATGCTTTTACTTGATGTTGATACCGCTCAGATCAAATAACTGATCAGACTTTTAACTTTCCAA
This sequence comes from Castor canadensis, assembly GCF_047511655.1. Lineage (NCBI taxonomy): Eukaryota > Metazoa > Chordata > Mammalia > Rodentia > Castoridae > Castor > Castor canadensis. The sequence goes on from NC_133391.1 coordinate 104,986,359, forward strand.
ATGCTTACTTTGTATCATGGAGACACAACTTATACTCATCTTTTGCATGTTTTTACTAGGTGGGAATTCTCCTAATATTTCTTCTTTTCTCCCCTGTGGCACCGAGGGTTGAACCCAAGGCCTTGCACATGCTTGGTCCTATGACTTGAACAATGACCTTAGCCCTGCCGAATAGTTCACTTACGATACTCTTCTTTGCCCATTCCTCTCGCCCACATTAAAAAGTGCAGAATAAAAAAGAGGTGAGAAATACAACTTGTCCTAACATAATGCTGAAAATTCTGCAAGAAGGCAATAAAAAACTGAATGAGTGATAGAAGGGAAAGGATTTGGTTGTGGGTTATTAAGACATGAAGCTCACTGATTCTACCATTTCACAGTTTCCACCTTTTCTGTGGAATAGCTTTAGTACAATCTTTCTTTTTCTTTTTTCTCTGATGAGATGGTTTTAATTTGTTCTTGGAAAAAATCTGGGTTTTTTTTGGTTTTTCTTATTGTTTCTCTCTCTTTTGCTTTGGTACCAATTTGTTCTTAAAACTTGGCTTGGTGCTAGTGGCTCATACCTGTAATCCTAGCTACTCAGGAGGCAGTCGGAGATCAGAGCAGTTCAAAGCCAGTCTGGGCAAATAATTCATAAGCCCTATCTCGAAAAAACTCATCTTACACACACACACAAAAGGCTAGTGGAGTGGCTCAAGGTGCAGGCCCTGAGTTCAAACTCCAGACAGCAAAAAAAAAAACAAAAAAAACAACAACAAAAACCTCTTATAGAGTTTTTTAGTTGAGTTATTAATCTGTTTTATGTATCCCTTCCATCAGGCCTGTAATGAAGGTTAAACTGGATATACTTTTTTTTTTTGACCATAATAATTTTTTATTCAAAAACTTGGAAATTTAACATTATCATGGAGTAAATACATTTTTTCTTTTTCTTTTTAATAGCAGCACTCTATTATTAGGTAAGCACTTACCTGATGGTATAAAATGAATTTCAACTGTGAATATAACCACACTGTTTTCCTCAGAACATGTATATCTATACATTATTAGTTAATAAAGTTTATTTACAATTTACATTCTCTGTTGCAAGTACCAGTTTCATATTGCTCTATTTTTTATTATTGTTATGTTGGGAGTACATTGTGACATTTACAAAAGTTCTTACAATATATCAAATTGAATTCACCCCTCCATCATTTTCCTGTATCCCCCTCACCCCATTTCTGGAATAGTTTCAACAAGTCTCATTTTTCCAGCTACATAAATATGCACACAATATTTGCACCATATTCACTCTTCTACACCTTCTCCCCACATACTCCATGGATACACTCTTGAATGTCACAGTAGATATATTCTGGACATATAATGCTTCCTTGCTTGGGTCTTTGAAACTATGATTGTACATTCAGTTTTGAACTTTATTAATTGAGCATGCATTCATTGCAATTCACCTTAATAATTCAAGATAGACATAGTAAAAATCTGAAATTTTCACTTCTTATGGTGTTTTGACTGGTTCTTAGGTGGAACTCTGAAACAACTGGTTCATGTTTAGGCTGTATAACTACCAAAAGTAAATAGGATCTTGGTGTGGCAAGCTGAAATTTTCACTGTTTTTCTCCCTCCTTCCCTTTCTTCCTTCCCTCCTCCCTCTCTTCCTTTCTCCCTCCTCCCTCCTTTGCTCCTTTCCTTCCTTCTTTTGTGGTGCTGGGGATTAAATCCAAGGTCTCACACATTCTAGGCAGGTGTTCTACCACTGAGCTACATCCCAGTACTTCACTGATTTTCTTAACTGTACTTTCTGTTGTGAGAGTCACATGTGGTGAAAATTTTTCTTTAGTTCCTATTGGAATACTTTGGGTGACAGATAATGCTTTTGCTCCTGGTATAAGAAACTGCCTAACATAGTGACATTTTTTGGGCATTTTAGTTTATTTTTGCAACAATGGGCAGAATATTTATTATTGGGTGTTCTAGGAAATCTAAGAAATATGGCAGACATAAGCACGCTGGCTCAATTTTTTTGTCTGCTCTCTGAATGCGTTATACAGACCCAGCTTATTGTTATCGTTATTCATCGTCAACCTTTTACATTTTTGGAGGAAGAAAGTCCATGTTTATTGGCATTAAAGGTGGTTACATATGTGGGTATGATTTATAGGGTATTCTGATATGTCTGGACAAAGATATCCTTCACTGTTTCCTTGAATTCCACCTTAAGTGATTCATTTTCATACCCTAAACATATTTTTCTTACTGTTGCCCTCTCAAAACTTAGTGTGAACACTTTTTAAAATCAGATTACTTTATTCTTATTTTGAACAGATTCAAACAGTATCAGATATGTTCAAGGTAGTCAGTTTAATAAGAGAGGAAAGGACAGGACACAGATAGGGGAAGATGCAAGGATATATGACAGTACTTAACTGTATAAATGTCTCAAATAGCTATTTTTAAAGGACTTATCTGTCTTCTCTCTTCAAAAGAAATTGAAAATGATGATAAAACCCATTTATAAGTAGGCACAAGTTAATTATGGGACATTATTTTCCCGTTATTATGTGAACTCCTTAAATACAGTTTAAAGAGAATTTTTCTTTGATCATACAGATGTGGACCACGTTTGCTGTGACTAATAAGGCAACAGAGTGGCAACTGAGTAGACTGTGTTCTCCTTGGGATACTATGATCTCCTTTGGAGGAAGGACAGCGTGTAAATCAAGTTCCTGGCTCTAGAACCTCGCATGATGTCTGGAATACTTCAGTTGATTTCCCTCAATGTGTTGAATCAATAACTTAGTAATGCCATAATAAGAGTAAATAAGCATGATTAACTAGATAAATATAGCATGAGTAAAAGCAAACACTCCATGAAAACATAGTGGTTCTCTCCATATTTTAGACTATTCTTGTGACAATGGTGCATGAGAAAATAATATAGATTTGAATATACTTGCCTAGGGTTTATTATTGGACATTTAGCCTTCAGGGAGTCACTTATGGAGGACAATCAAAAAGTCAGAGTGATATTCTGGGAAGACAATTATTTTTAAAAATATAAATATCTGACTCTAATAGTTTATCACATGCTATCTAGTATTATTAGTTTTCACATAACTAGATTATAAATTGAGGATACCTGAAGTTTTCCTTCTCTACATACTGTAAGGAATCAATAATATTTATTTATTATTGGAATCATGACTCATGAGTTGTTTTATGTATGACCTTTTGCATGTTTCCCCAAATGTAATATTGGAAGAATAATACCTTTTCTATACTGTTCACACAAAGTTTATATTTATGCTTTGAATCTTACAAGAATGATTTTGTGATAGTAAAAACTAAAATAAGAATTTTAGCAGTATTAAAATTGTATTGAAAGCTTAAGCTTCAAAGCCGCTTTTTTTCCCCCCCCAGTACTGCAGTTTGAACTCAGGGCCCTACACTTGCTAGGTAGGCACTCTTGTCTCTTGAGCCATGCTCCCAGCCTAAGGCTTTTTTTTTTTTCACTGACATTTATTTATTTATTTTTGCCAGAGAATATAGTGTTTTATTTAATAACTATAAGCAGCCAAATATATGCTTTTGCTTATCAAATTAAAACAAGTTTATTTTAAAGTAATGATCATAAAAGTATAAATTTTATCATTTCCCTTCTCCCTTCTTAATGTTTTTCAAAACATTTTCATCTGGTTATTTATTTTTTTATTAGGAAATATTAGTTGTACAAATGGGTTTCATTGTGATATTTACACACATTCATATAATATACTTTGTTCAAGTTCACTCCTATTACTCCTTCTTATTCTCTTCTCTATCTTTTAAAACAGTTTTTAATGGGTTTCATTATTCTATTTTCACACATGTATATAGCAGACTCTCTCATATTTGCCTCCTAGTCACCCTCTCCTCTCCCACTGTTACCCCTCTCCAAAGTTCCTGTTTTATACTCGTGTCATTCATTTTATCTCACATATAGCTCATTTCTTCCAGATCCATTTTTTTTGTCTAAATTCTGAAAATCCTGGTTATCTCTTGTACCTTAGGAATGACTTGTAACTTGACTGTATGCTTCTATTTTGTTCTCTTATAAATGAAATTTGTTTTTTCCTCATGTATTGATATGAGGTTAAATTTGATAATATGCTTAACTTTTAATGGTGTGGCAAAAATTGTACATATTCAACAAAACTGAGCTTCCTCCCCTACCTTCACTTTCTGTTAGTTCATGGCAATCTGACTGATTTTACAGCCCCAAATAAAATGAGTCTGTCTTCAATCAGTATTCCTCCATGTGTTTCAGACCTCTTTCTGTCACCTTCCAGAACTCTACACATACTTTTCTTCACTTGCCCCTAATACTTGACATGACCCACCCAAATTTGAGTTCCTACCCCAAAACACTTTCCAGAATTCGTTATTACAATTACACCATTGTTGTGCTCTTTTTTTGTTTTTAAACTACTTTCCTTCCCTTGTTTTTTTGTTGGAATTTGGGAGAATCGACTTGTATATCAGAATAGAAGACCATCTTTCTCCTCTACCCCCAAACAAAGTTTAAAAGATGATGATTGCTGGGTGAGTCAACACTTTACACCTGCAAATCTGGCCCCAGATCTGTTTACACTCTCCTGGTCCAAGACCCTCTCTCTTCAGACCATGCTGGAAAATACTGGCTCACTCTTCTCTGGCTTTTGGTTTAGACTCCTGGCCACAGACTTCAGTTTAAGAATACATTTTTTTTAAATAATTTATACAGGCACAATACAATTAACTAAAAAATATTTTTTTATTTACAATAATCTTATTCTAAGATTGCCATCTGAGTTAGCATTCTGGGTTATACTTGGTTTTTCCTTGGTCTTCTTACCCATATATTTTACTTGCCAATATTTAAAACAAAATTATGAGTTGATGATTCCTAATTTTAGTATGAGGGAACAATGGTGCCAATCAGTCCTAGGATTCTATTTATTTGACCTGTTAACATTTTTCTTGCACATATCCCATTACTTCCAGATCCATTGTCATCCTTCAGGAAATCACCAGCTTCATTGTAGTATTGGCTTCTTTTGACTCAAATTAACAGAAAAACAAACTAAAACCAGCTCAAATGACAGGACTTATTTTTCCTTCCATATCAAGAAGATCATGAGTAGGAGTTTCTGTGATTGCTTCAATAGTTCTGCAGTGTCAGGGCTCTGAATTGGCTTTCTGTGAATTTCTTGACCTTCCTCTCATTGTCACAATGTAGCTGCAGGAGCGCGAAGCCCCAGATCTTCACAGGAGAGCATTTAATAGTAGGAAGAGAAGGAAGAATATCTCCTCATTTTTTTTTTTAAATCAAGGGGGAAAAGCCCTTCACAGATGACTGTCAGAAGATTTCTCTTTACATAGCTAGTACTGGGTCACTTACCTATGTCCCAGTGCAAGTCAACCAGAATGGTGAATATATGCTTTTACCAGCTTCTACATTTGTTAGTGAGAAAGAGGAAGATTGAAGAGCTCTTGGCTAGGTATTTAGATCCATTTTATTTTCCTGCCAAATGTACTTCCTTATGATCCAGCAAAGCATTCTGAAACAAATATCATCTGCCTGGTCTGGGAGTTACATCTTCCTTTTCCTTTTCCTTCCTGTAACTTTTATTGCTTGTGAATATAATTAGCTCCAACTCATTTTACTCCTTTAATTTATATCCTGCTTCACTCTCCCACAGGCTATTTAGTGAATCCCGAGCAGACCCAGCTCATCTCCACATGCCTGCCTTTGCTCATGACATCTCCTCTTCTTAGCATCTTTCCCCTACAATCTCCCACTGAACACCAACTTAGGCATCAATGCTCAACTATAAAACTGCCTTCTTCCTGAAGCCTTCCTCTTTCCCTTCCATCACTTATGATTTTTTTATTCTTTCAGCTTCCACAGTACTTTCTGTACACTAGAGAAGCTGACCACTTATAGATTTAATATTTGAATTTTGATTACCACAAAACCCCACAAAAGTGCAATTTAAAGGCATTTTCAACATTGCTGAGTCCAAATCGTGTCTACTGCAAAGCAGGGCGTGAGATTTCCCACTGGAGAGTGAGTCATGCACTTCCTAGGATGTAGACCTCAGTGAAATTTCACTGCTCTTTCCTTGTTGTAATGTAGACAGTAAGTTTTGTGAACTCATTAAAAGCTGTGCTGTGCTGTATGAAAAAAATGGTTGTTAATCAAGAGATAAAACTTTAGATAAATGTTGAAATGGTAGTTAACTTTTGGTTTGAAGAAAGGGACAAGAAAAGGATAAAATAAAATGTATCTAGAGGCCTGGGCCTCACACATTCTTGAGTTAGTGGTATCTTGTTTATTGCAATTATTATATTATAATTACTTATGCATTACAATAATTTATGAACAAGATTCCTTCAAGACAATAAGTTTTCAGAAGACAGTGAGCAAATCATGTAGTGTGGTATGGTGGCTTTGGAGACAGAAAATTGAGATTTAAGTTGTATATCTGTCCATCAGGACTGGGAAGATACTTGATAATGTGGACTTTTATTTTCCCTCTCATAAAGCAATAATGAAAATACCCACTTCACAGGTTATTTAGAGCTGTTAAATGGAATAATACCTGGGATAGTGCCTTGTAACTGTAATACTATAGATGATTAAGTGATTACCATTATTTATATCCCTACAATATCTATTATGAGAGCAGGCACTCAGAAAAGATTTATTTAATGAATGACAAAATGAATGAATGAAAAAGCTGTCATAATAACCAATTTACAAGGAAAAAATGCGTTAATGTTCTAAGGCATTAATTTGTGTGCATTACTAAAATATGAAAAATCAATAAAAATCATTACCAAGAATTAAATATCAGCAGATTATATTGACTTTAATATGGAGCTGAATTTCTTCTCTGAATACATTGGGTATTCATAAGCTGCTGGGGCTGCACTTTCACTGTTTATGGCATTAGAGGAGACTTTCACGTGCATCACAGCTTTGTAGTTCCTCTGGGACCATGTATTATTTCATGGATCCATTATCATCTATAATTCTCTTTAAAAACCTAATAAAGTTTACTATAAGATGCCTGAGCTGTGTATTGTCTTCAAACATAAACTTTTCCACATCTTTCTTGGGTGTTGAGCTTTTGAAAGGGTGGATATTATTGGAATGTTAGCTCACTTGTGCTTCAGATTTACACCTCTCCAAAGTAAGGAACGAGGCACAGCTGTCCTGCTAGAAAGAGATTCAAGAATCATGGGAATCTGTGAATAATGTCACACTACTGCTGATCCAACCATACCTAATATGCAACAAAGCCATGAACTGGACTGAGTGGATGTACATTACATGGTTTATCCTATGACCAACTACAGTAAAGGAATGATTTTCCTTTCTCTAGAGAGTGTGAATTGTCCTAGTAAAATAATTTGCAGGTGTTAAATAAAATAAAACTAGTGTATTATTGATACACTAGAGCTGCACACCAGGATGTTTCTCATAATTCTACTGTCACTCAAAATTGGCTTAATTATTGAACATTATCCTAATAACCAGAATCAACTGTGGGAGTTGTCACCTTTTCTGAGAGTCATGGATGGTTTAATTTTAATGTTAGTTTTTTGTATTTTGGTTGAAGTTGACTGTTCTTTTCAACAAGTAGTCAATGATATTAAATCAGTGAAGTCACTAACTATTGTCTCTGTTCAGGGATCTTAAGCTTGTCCTGGTGTATGTTCTCTGCAATTTTCCAGGGTGTAGCTTCTCCAGAGGAGAAGCTTGGTATGTGTCTGAGTTTCCTGTACTTTGGACTTGTAAGTATCCTAGAGCTCTCCATGTATTTGAGGGTCTCCAAATGGGATGGGGAATATTTGAGGAACCAAATAAGTTTTTGCCCGGAAAAAAAGAGAGAAAGGTGATGTGATGTGGGACCTTGAGGCAAGGAATGACAGCTTTTAGAAGCAAGAAAAGGCAAGGAATGGACTCTTCCTAGGACATGCTTAGTCCTGTAAGACTTATTTCAGACTCCCGCCAGCTAGAGGATCAATTTGTATTGCTTTAACCCATTTGGTTAATGGTAATTTGCTACAGAAAATAAATACTAGTAGTTCTGGTGTGAGTGGTTCTGGGTGATTGGCAGTGAGGGCTTTCTTCTCTTCCCAGTTAGGTAGGGCGTCCTAGCTAGGCTATATGCAGAAGGTCCTCTTTCGTCCTCCTCACCGGCTCCTCTTGGACAGCAGGCCCTCAAGGCTAAAGTTGAGGATCAAGCCCAGGTGAAAGGAGTCCACGTGGTGGCCTTCATCCTTTATGACGCTTTCTTCTGGTCTCTATCCCTTCACTCTAAAGAGAAGTTATTTTCTTCATTTTTTCCTCAATGGACATTGATGGTCTACAAACCTTGGAACCACAATCAACTGTGGGAGTTGTCATCCTTCCTCAAAATCATGGTATGCTTAATTTTCAAATATTCCTTGGAGAAGAATAGAAATGTTTGTATATTCCATCTTTCTAATGCAATAAGAGGAGGGAGGTAAACCAGCAATTCTATTTCTTTACGAAAACAAGTAGAACTCTTGTGCTTCCCTGCTATCATGTACTGGAATTCCTGGGTATCCTTTCTTGTTGATACAGTGGAGCTAGAATTACTGCTTAGATTGCACATCCATACCCTTCTTGCTACTCACCATAGATAATAAAAAAGATTCCTCACTGTGGGCAGAATGTTGACAAATAATTGTCTTCTGTAATCTCTTCTGGATAAAACTTAAACATTGCCCAAGTTTTGTTCTGCAAAAATACATAAAACAAGTGATTGCAGGTCAAAAGTGAGTATTTTATGAGAGCTAGAAAAAAAAATCTTGTCTATCTAAAGCCCATAATTTCCAATAAAACTCCTTTTTGAGTTGGCAGTACATATGTCTAATTTAGGCCTATTTTGAATAAAAGTGGCAGAGTTATCAAAACTCCATTAACCTAATTTGTTTAAATGAAAGTAGTACCTATGTCTGGTTTAAACAGAATTTAAATGAAAAGGGAGAAGAAATATCATTCTATGTAATTAAGGTGGCAGACCCCACTCATTTATAAAAAAAGAATATGTAAAGTCAACAAAAGAAGCCCTGTGGTATAGTGTTTGGCTTTGGAAATGCTAAATAAATGGAAAATAGTCTAATGGTAACAATAATAGATATGTGATGCTTATTCAGAACTTTCAAATGCAAAAATTTCTATCTATCTTTTTCTCACTGATGCACATCTCACTAAAAATGCACAAATGAGTCTCATTTTATCTTCTAGACTGTGGCCTTCAGTGTTAACTCCTGAGAGCCTTTAGTGTAACCTAAAGAAAACTCTGTCAATAACACACATACATCTAAATGCTGCCAATTTGAAACCTTATTACTAGAAGCCACAGGTTCTGGAATTATCCTTGTGAGATCTAAGAAAGCAGCCAACCTTGCCAGCAAGTCTCTTTTGCATCTCTGAACCTCTGTATCATTGCATTTCTAGGACTGGGAGTAATGGTGTGACAATTGCATGGTGCCCCCTCCTCTCTTCAATTTGGTTTCCAAGGGTCGGGATGACCTACAATGGTACAAAATAAGCTAGTCATTCAGGTGTCCTTTGAGACGCTAAGAAAAGGAATAACAGTGTCACAAAATTATTAGTGTACCATATATTATAAGCCATAAATGACAGCTCTGAGTGAGACTATCCTGCTTGGGAGTTTGCCATTTCCTGCTGGAATCACTTCTGTTGTTTAGAGTCACTGAGGAACCCAGGTGACCGAAGCTTCATCATGGCACATGCTTCTAGACTACCTGAGGTCAATAGATATGGAGAATTGTGCATCAGATTGAAAGTTTCCTCTGGGAATGACACATATTAATTTGGCATTCAATTGGCAAAGCAAGCCCATGCTTATGTCTGCTTTGTGAACCAGAATATTTGTGAATAACTCTAATGAGTCCTCGAGGTGACCTTTACCTTTTTATGGTTATGCTCTGTTATTTTTTCTCTATTTTTATTAAACTTTCTTACATTTTCCATTTTTGTCTCACAAATGCTTTTTATAAGTGAATTTAGCTTTCTTATTATTGACATTATTTCCCCAAAATTTTTCCTAGTATATCCTTGTCCTTTCCCTTCCTTTAACATGAACATAAGGGCAAGGATAAAGGGTCATCATCCTTTATTCTTTATTAACCATTCAAGATTATTTTTCTGGCTGTGGATATTCAGTAATCTCTCCTTTTCTGGCTGTCTCATGCCTCCTTTCTTCTATCTTACCCACTAGGTGGTATTCTGAACTCTGTCAGACCTTTTTTTCTTACTCACTGAATTTAGCCTACCACTTCTTATATGTGGAGTGACTCCACATTTCCTTCCTTATGAATGATCCCCAACTTACCTCATCCATCCTTGTGTTTCACCATGTAACTCTACAATCTCCAATTCTGAGTGTCCCACTCTTTCATAATCTCTTTCATGTCAATTGTTCTAAATTCCTTAATTACATCTACCCTGGCCTTCACTTTGATCACACTCTTGACTCTGTTCTTTTGTCTGTGAACTTCCTTCTCACTTCCTCTCTTCCTGGTCTATCCTGCTCTCCGTGGGCAGCTAACTCCGCTATGCCTTTGCTTAGTCTCTAAAATTCCTCACTGACCTTGAACGTACATTTGCTTCCTGATGAGCTAGAAGAATGCTGCTAGAGAAGGCTGCACTGATTGAGCCTGCCACAAATTCATGCTTGTTCACCTAAACAGAGCTGTCATTTCTGCTCAGCACTTCTTTTATTCATCTCTTGCTGACTCACTGCTCATTCCACACAGCACTTTCTTTAAACATTTTTAACTGTTGTTAAGATTCAAGCTCTGCTCCAGATATGGGCCCCCAAAACCTTCCAGTGTCAGTTTCATGTCTCACTTCTCTCCAAATCTCTTTGTCTTATGTTTTCTGAACTTCCATGTTTGCTCACTTTTTTACACATTCTGATGAAAATGCCACGAATTTACATAGGCTTTCACTTTCTAAAAGAGAGACCTCAATTTGTTGGAAACATCCATGCAACTTTTACTATCTTCTGTGTGATGTAGGAAATGCTTCTTTTTTTTTTTTTTGATTCAGGGTTTTGCTATGTAACTGATGCTGGCCTTGAACGCAAGATCCTCAGCTCCAAAATGCTGGGCTTATAGGAGTGTTCCACCACACCTGCCTAATACTTCTTTATTCTGGGTACTTGAACACATATACCTTTCTTCCCAGTTTCATTTAGCTCTTGAAATATAGAACCCTTGCGGTTTGTTTACATAGTGTTTGTATATGGTGTCTTACCTTTGTTAGGTGTTTAACTGATGTTTAGTGAATCTATTAGAGAAATAAATGTTAGTTAACTGTCTGGAGAGTAGTTTTCTTTACTATTTCTTCAGAAAGGAGTAAAACTAAAGTTAAAGGAAAGGACTTTTCTTCTAATTTTTATTGTTTTAGTTTTAATGTAACAGTTGCAATTTTTGGTGCTTGTACTGATAGATTTGATATATGTTGGGGGCAGTTAGAAGATTTATGTGAGAATCCTATTTCATCTAATATTCTTCATTGATGAATGGCTAATTAACACCTCTCATTTTTCTTTATGTTTATTTATCTTTTTAATTTCAGAATCAATAAAAAATAACAGCTTCATATATAAAATTTTGTCTTACAGAAAGCTGCTTTAGATCTTACTATCCTGAAATACATTTTGTTTAAAAAGAAACACTATTTTTCTTGGATTTTCTAACCCAGCCTGGGTATAGAATCATGTGAGGAATAAGGTATAAGATAGATGAAGAGCATAAGTGTCACCTGTATTGTTGATAAGGCTAACATTTGAGAATGTGGGTAAAATGAGATTTTTATTATCATGTTGCTGAATTAGACTTACTCATTCAGTCAAGGGCAGCCCTGGGTCAAAGCAGGCTTCCCCATGTGGGGTTGCTCCTGTGCAATCTTCAGCATGGAGGACCAGGGTGGAGTGGCAGCTTCCAGTAGGAGATGGAGATGCACAAGGCTCTAATATCTTTCTATATTTACTAAACTTCTCTACTTGATAAAGAGAAAGGCAAGGTGAAGCAAAAAGTTGTGAATGCTTAGGGAAAAATACCTCCTCAAGGAAGCGAAAGGATGGGGAGAACATACATATCTAGTGCTCCTGAACAGTATGGCATGATGTGTGCACGCAAAGGGTGATTGAGAGTCATCAATAATGAGAGATTTAATCACTGCTGCGGGTGATTCTTCGAATCTTAGCCAAATACTATGTTAATTTCTAAACTGTTTTTTTTTTTCCAAAGACATGGTATGTAGCCCAGGCTGCCCTAGAATTCACGATATTCTTGCCTTTCCCTCTCTCTGCCCTAAGTGCTAAGATTACAAGTGTGAACCACTGTGCCCAACAGCCCTCACCCCCCCCATTGTTTTATATTTTGCAATTTCTATTAAACACTATTAATACACCAAAGCTAGGTTAAAAAACAATTAGTTTCTTATATAAAATAAATTGTACATTATTACTTTACAGGCTTAACAACTTAACACTTTAAAATAATAATAATCCCTAATTTAAATTGTTTGAGAATTATGCTGAAGATTGCAATGTCACCATGAAGACTGATGAGATATTAATATTAATATAGAGAAAATTTAGCCTGTACAAAACAAAACATCCAGTTATCTTTTGGCCCACAGTAAGCATCTTCCCTAAAATGTTATAGGGAAGACATATATATATATATATATGTCTTTACTCACATTATTTCATATATGTGTGTATTAATTCTTTGTGCTGCTTTAACAAAATACCAATGACTAGGTCGTCTTTAAACAGAAATTTATTTCTTATGGTTGTGGAAGCTGGAAGTCCAATCAAGGTGTCAGTAGATTTGATGTCGGATGGTGATCTGTTTCCTTGGTCATAGGTGGAAGTTTCTAACCTCATGTGGGACAAGACAGCTCTCTCTCTCTTTTTTTTTAGCTTTTATTTTTTCTTTTATTCATATGTGCATCCAATGTTTGGGTCATTTCTCTCCCCTTCCCCTGCCCCCTTCCTTACCCCCCCACATCTCCCTCTCCCCGCCTACCTCCTCCATACCAGGCAGAAACTATTTTGCCCTTATCTCTAATTTTGTTGAAGAGAGAGTATAAGCAATAATAGGAAGGACCAAGGGTTTTTGCTAGTCGAGATAAGGATAGCTATACAGGGAGTTCACTTGCATTGCTTTCCTGTGCATGCGTGTTACCTTTTAAATTAATTCTTCTCAAACTAACCTTTTCTCTAGTTCCTGGTTCCCTTCTCCTATTAAGACATCTCTCTCTGAGGTCTCTTATGAAGGCTCTTATCCTGTGCAAGATGGCTCTGCCATTATAAACCTCTTAATACCATCACCATGAAAATTTGAATTTCAACATATGAATTTTGCCCAGGCGCCAGTGGCTCACGCCTATAATCTTAGCTACTCAGGAGGCAGAGATCAGCCAGCTCAGTCAAATAGTTCACAAAACCCTATCTCAAAAAAACCCATCACAAAAAAGGGATGGTGGAGTGGGGTCAAGGTTCTGAATTCAAAGCCCAGTACCACAAAACAAGACAAAACATACAAATTTTGGAGAGATACAAATGTTAAAATTATTTATTTACTTATATACAATAACTTATTTTGGCCCCATTAATAGATAAAGCTAATCAATTAAAGTACAGTGAGATTGAGCTAAACAACTGGTTTGACCTAGGAGTGATGGCACTTGCTGCAATTTCAGCATTTTGGAGGTGGAGATGGGAGGGTCATGGGTTTTAGATCTGCTTGGGCTACATTTTCAAGTTGGGGCCAGGCTAGCAGCCTGGGATACATATAAAGAACTTGTCTCAAAAAAAATGAAATTATGCCATTTGCAGGAAAACGGATGGATCTGGATTTTCACTCATCACATTGAGTGAAATAAACCAAACTAAAAAAGCCAAATATCATGTTTTCACTTATATGCAGACTCTAGGTCTAAAATGATAAAAATAACAATAATAATGTGACTTGGGTGCAATAGAGACATTGTCAGGGTGTGGGTGTGTTCAACAGGAGGAGGAAGGGAAAGGAAGAGGGTATGGAGGCTAAAGAGGATCAAAGCATGTTACTTATATTTGTATGGAGCCAGCATGAAGAAATCCCCTAAAAAGGAAGGGGGCGGGGGAAGGAAGGGGGCTCAAAATAAATTATGTATATATGAAATTTTCACATGAAATCCCCCCACTCTTCCCCACCATATGCTATGAATGAATCCTAAATAAAAATAAAATAAAATACTTTGTTTCATCAAAGAGTTAAAGAAAGACTGGGGGCATGGCTCAAGTATTAGAGTGCCTGCCCATTAAATGAAAATTCCCCACTTGTCCCTCCCCTCTATCCTCTGTAACCACCACTTCATTCTCTGTTTCTGAGTTTTGACTATTTCGCTAGCTCCTGTAAGCACAATCATAGCATTTGTTTTCTTGTGACTGGCTTACTTAACTTGGCATAATGTCCTCAAGACTTCATCAATGTTGTAGCTCACAACAGGGTTTCCTTCCTTTTTTAAATGGATAAATAATATTACACTGCAGTTATATGCTATATTTTCCTTACCCATCCATCTGTAGACATTTGGATTGTATTTCATCTCATGGATATTATGAATAACGTTATTCTGAACATGGGTGTGCAAATATCCCTTTAATACCTTATATTCTATTTTGTTTTGTTTTTGAGGTAGGTGTCTCTCTGTGTAACCTAGGTTGGCCTGGAACTTAATCCTTTAGCATCAGTCTCCCTAGTGCAAGAATTAGAAGCATGGACCACCACACCAGGCTCAAGATCCTGGTTTTAAACCTTGGGATATGCACCCAGAAGTGAGATTGCTAGATCATATGGTAGTTTTATTTTTAATTTTCTGAGAGCTGCCATGTTTTCCATAGTTGTGCCATTTTACCATCTCACCAATAGTGCTTAAGGTTTCAGATTTCTCTATGTCTTTTCCAATACTTACTGTTTTCTTTGTTAATAGTAGCCACCAAATAGGTTTGGGCTTTACTTTAACCCTTGTTAATTATATTTCTTTTTGGTTTCTAATATCTGACTTTAGTATCTTCTGCTCTTCTCTTATGATTTTATAAGTGGATGCATAAATTACTTCCCCATTTTAGTAGGCTTTGTCACTCTCTGTCCATAGTCTCCATTCTGCTGGTTTGTTCATTCCTTCTTCCGGCAATGCCCTTTGATCTCATTGAGGTCCTCAAGCACTTGAACCTTTCTTCTAATTACATTTACTCCATGGTTTCTCAGTGTTATGCATTCTATAGGACACATATATTCTTTGAGGGAATCATTCTTAAATGATAATCCACAATTCTTAATCTCATTGTTATGGATTCAGTGGGACTGATTGCACCACCTGGATCCAGGGATTAACATGTGACCCAAGCCTGGCCCATCATAACTTTCCACTTTTTTAGCCATAGTGGCTGACTCAGGAGTGGACAAGTCAGTCCAAACTTGATTGGCATTACTGTGAAGAAGCACCCAGTTCTTTTGAGGTTATTAAATCGGTGAAAAGGAACCCTATTCCTGCCGCTAGTCATTTTTGTTACCACCTATGGAGAACCTGTCAGAGAACAGAGCCCACACAAAGAAAAATAGGGCTGAGTGATAGACTTAGATTCCAGAAAAACTAAAAAGACATTTACTTTTGTAATTTCAGTTTTATGAGCAGCAAATTTCTTTCCTTCCTTTACGAAAATTTTTGCTTTTTCTCCTTAGATGAATTGTGGTCCTAATACATGTTCCTTTGAATGTATCCTGGATCTCATAAAATGGTATTTTGGCTTTTTTTTGCTATCCTGTTTCTCTTACACAAATATTTTTGCCTCCTCCTAAGCTTTGGACTAGTCCCATCCATGTTCTTGAAAACTGTTGAATGATGTAAGAGAGTACTAGGAAAAGCAAGAGGGCAAATGAACATATGAAATAATTTAAAGTAGTGATATATATTATAAAGAAACAATGGGGCATAGAATTAGACAGAGGCATAGAATGGAGGTTATTTCATATGGGGTGGCAAGGAAAATTGTTTCTGAGAGCCCTTTGAATAGAAACTTGGATAAAGTGAGGGAATCAGCTATGCGAGGTAGGGAACAAGAAGCACAATGACCCTAAGATAGGAGCAGACTTGGAGTGTCCCAGTAATAGTGGGAGGGTAGCACTAGCATGCCTAGGATGAAGGTAAAATGGGAAGAAATGACTTAACAGAGGCAAATCAGGGCCAGATACATAGAAACAAATATTTCCTAGAATTTCTACCTGGGGATGATATTACCATAGCAAACAAAACATGTCTAAAATGGAACCCCTTATATTTCCTCACACACACCAACTTTTCTCAATACTTCCTATCTCCTATATATATAGACACTATCTATGCAGACACCCAAATCAGAATGTCCTTACATACTCCTTTTTCTTTTTGGCTTAAATGTAATTGGTCACCAATTGTGGTCAATTTCTTCTCTGAAATATATTATGAATTTGTTCTCTACTCTACCACTGCTTCAGTTTAGGTCCTTATTTCATTCCTGGGCAGTGAAACAGCTCATCTGCCTCCCTTTGTTCCCTTGCAGTTTATCTTTAATATCACTGTGACTTCTTTAAAGCAAAGATTTGATTTTACTACTGCATTACTTAAAATCTTGTAATTCTCATTGCCTGTTGTCCCAGCTCCACAGCATGACATATACGGTATTTCATTGCATGGCTTCTGCCTACCTTTGTGAATCTTTATAACCCCTCTATCCCTCAATCTGCCCATTGGTCCTAAGCCATTCTTGCATATGTTGCATGGTTACTTTCTCTGTGCTTTATACATTTGGTTTTCCAATTGTCTACCACTTTAGTTTGGCTATGCCTACCATTTTAGTTTAGATATGAAGTGATATCCCTACCCTTACCCCTACCCCCACAAAAAAAGGCTCATGTGTTGAATGCTTGGTCCCCAGCTGATGGATTCAATCATTGAAAGATGATGGGATCACAAAGGCTCTAGCACCTAGACTATTGATGAATTCATAATACAATGGCATTATTGGTAGGTGGTGGGAAGTAGGAGATAGGGTCTAGTTGAAGGAAGTAGTTCATAAGGGAGCATGCCTTGGAAAGATGTATTTTGTCATGTTCCCATCCTGTATCTCTCAATCTCTCTCTCTCTCTCTCTCTCTCCTCTCTCTCTCTCTGTCTGTCTGTCTCTCTCTTTTTGCTTCCTGGCTGTCATGAGGTGAATAGCTCTGCTTAATTGTTCACTTCTGCCATGCTGTTCTGTCTTGCTACAGGCCCAGAAACATGGATGCAGCCAACCATGGACCAAAACCTCTGAAACTGAGCCAAAATAAACCTTTCTTCCTTTTCCATTGTCTCCCAAGTATTTATCACAGTGACAAAAAGTCTGACCAGCACACCCTCTGCAGCTTTTACTTTCCTGGATAATGCTAATTACTAGCTAGTTTCAACCCAAGGGTTTCCTCTTTTTTATTCCTATAAAACTCTATATCTAGACATGTTCTAGCACTTTTCACATTGTTTTGCAACTGCTTGTGCATCTGTCTCTTGATGTTAAACTTCTAAACAATAATGATTGTTTTTGTTATGTTTTTTCTAGTGCCTACCATCATATCTGGCATATAATGGTTACTCAATGGTTATAAACAAATAATGACATTTTAATTCTCATGAAATTTTCCTGTTAGATACACCTTATAACTCACTTATAAGCATTCACGAGTGTAATGCCTTTTTTTTGAAAGAAGTTTAGATTTTTGTTTTGTAATTTTATCTTTTATTATTATATAAAAAGATTCAAATGTATTTAAAGATGCACATAGATGTTAACACATGTTCTCCATATATTTCTTGGAAGTCCATTTATAACTTAGTTGTCTAACTTATTTAGGGCATTGTTTTCAAATTTATTTTTTCAATTAATAAAATTCTACCCTTTGTAGTTATTACTCCATGGGGTGCAAGCACAAAATTTAAAACTTCAATTAAAATACATGAAACAAAACAGTTGCAGTTAAAATAACATATTTGAAAAATCTCAGTTTAAAATGATGCCCCATTTGGGAAGAGCAATTTAAAAAGATATATACACACAGAAGAAGCTACAGAGAAAAAAATGTTGATTTAAAAATCATCTTTGTCTCATAAAAACAAATGTGGATTTATACTTTGTTGCTTAAGATCATTACTCTTTCTCTCTCTCTCTCCTCTCATTTTTGAGACAGGGTCTCACTATGTGTCCCAGACTGTCCTCAAACTCTCCATCGTTCTGTCTCAGCATTCCAGGTGCTATGATTATAGGTATAAGCCACTGTGCCCAGTTAAATCTGCATCTCTTATTTGGAGTATATTACCTTGCTCCTAGATGTTTCAGAGATTATATTCATAACTTTGTTAAGGGAACCACTGAGTGATTAGATCATAAACTTCTAAACTTTTTTTTATTGAACTCAGGGCTTCACACTCTACCACTTGAGTCATGCTCCCAGTCCTTTTGCATTTTTGTTTTTAATTTTTGTTTATTTGTTTTTCAGATAAGATCTCAGGATAACTTTGCCAGGCCCGGCCTCAAACTGCTATCCTCCTGTTTCAGCTGCCTGAGTAAACTGGTATTACATCCCAGGGTTCTTTTAAATAGTTTTGATGGCAAGAACATTCCTTACCAAATCATGAAGAACCAAAGAAATCTAATGACTGAGAGTGAAATCCTAAGACAAGAACTACATTTCTCTGTTATGGTACAGAATTCTACTTACCCTGACTAACTGGTTTTGTCTTTAGTGTTTTGAAATAACTGAAGATCTTTTACATCTTATTTTGTTATAAATAATATTGCTTTGGGCTTTTGGAGATTAAACGAAGAACATTTAGTCAACAAAAAAAATCTGAATGAAATGGGAAATATAAAGGTTGATCTACATAGTTCCAGGTATTAGTGACAGCAGGTTTTTAATCTAAACATGTTGTTTTTAAGAAATGTTATTCAAATGCTTTTAATGGAAGTAAGTTTTGTGGGCTTCTGTATAGAATTTCAGGTAGTTTTCCAACTTTTCTTTCAAACAGACATTTGTTGAGGCCTGTTATGTGCAAGACCTAGTGAAGATAGAAGGCAGAATAAGTTACAGTATCTATCTTCAGGGAATTTACATTCTATTGGGATAAAGAAAGTGTGCACATGGATAGAACACAGGTTGGTTAAACTTAATGGATTGAATTATGCTTACCTTGCACCTTCCTGAAATGCTACTAAAATGAGAGTGAAGAAATGAATTATAAACAGCAGAATGGGAAGGATTCAGCAGGGCAAGTCATTTTTAGATGATAGAAAAAGTAAGAAAGGTGGAAAAACTGATTCTAAGTGCTTATAGGGAATAATAACAATAAGGGACAAATCTAATTTTATTAAAGAACTCCAGAAAGTCTCAGGAATCTAAGGCAGTAGTTATAATTGAAAACAGGAGAAGCAGGTTGGAAATTTCTAGACAAGCAACTAGAGCTCATGGGTTCCCTTTCCTTTTCCTATAATAGTAGGAAGCAGTAATTATATTTTGTGGAAAAGAAAATTGAGCTGCAGGTGCTAAAATGAATGATAGGAGGGAAGACAATGTATTGAAAATGGGAAATCTTTGTACTGAATAGTAAGAAATTCTGCCCTCCTTGAACTGATTGGATGAGAAATTATTTTCTGTCAACCTCTGTCTCCCAGGTAGGAGAGTGGAGAATTGTCTCTGGAGGTACTCAACTGTCAAAGGGTATCTATGTCTATCTACTGAGAATGATATTTGGGGCTTTTATTGTTTGAATATGACAAGTCCCCTATGGGGGATAAGAGAAGGTAATGGGGGGGTAAATATGATCAAAGTACCTTATTTGCATATAGGAAACTATCACAATGAAGCCCATTCCTTTCTATAATTAACAAATAAATGCAAATAAAAAGGGGGAAAGTAAAAAAATAAAGTGTCCTCCCAAAAGGCTCGCTCATGTGTTGGGGTTTTGTCACCAGAGAGTGGGCTTTGAGAAGCGATCTTATCTTAAAGACTAGGTCTCCATGAATGGATTAATTCCTTGGTGGATTCATAATATAACAAATTTGGTGGAAAGTAGGAGGCCTAGATGGAGGAAGTGGGTCATTGGGAGTGTGCCGTGGAAAGATGTCACTTATCCTTAGAATCTCTGTATTTCTCTCTGCTTCCCAGTTGCCATGAGGTGAGCATCTCTGTTTGGCCACATGTCATTGCCATGATGTTTCAGCCTTGTCTTAGGCCCACAGCAATGGAGTCAGTTGATCATGGATGGAAATTGAGCCAAAAGAAATCTTTCATCCTTAAATTGTTTCTCACATTGTTTTGTCACAATGGAAAAAAGGCAACTAACAAAGATCACACCATCTAAAACATCATGTCTCTAGCCAGCAGTGAAACTCAACAATTGACAAATTCTATCTTCATGGCTTCTAAACAGCTTTTTAGTCTTTAATTCTTAATGTGAAAGAACAACAACTTACCATATACCTGAGAAAAGCAGGAAATCTATGCATCTACATCAAAGCCATTAAAACAAAATCCTTACAGAACTAAGAGAACATACTATGTGTATGAATTAAGAACAAGATGCCATTAAAAAGAACACTTGAAATTAAATGTATTATAGTCAAAATGATAATAAAAAGGCAACAGAAATTTCAGGTCATTTTTCAGAAAGAAGAGAAAAAAGACAAAGAAATGGACAAAAGTCAAGAAAAGGTAAGAATATTAAGAGATCAATTCAAAAGGGCCAAAATCTGAATCCTGAAGTTTCCAGAAAGAATAGGAAAAAATTAAGCAAAGAAATTATATGAGAACATTTCATCAAACATACACTAAAGGACTTAAAAGCATATATAGACTCCAACACAGTGTTAATATGAGACTTTAATATACTTTGTCACCAATAGATAGGTCATCCAAACAAAAAAATCAATAAAGAAATCCTAGAACTAAATGGCACCATAGATCAAATGGACCTAACAGATGTTTATAGAACATTTCATCCTACAACAGCACAGTATTCATTTTCCTCAGTAGCCCATGGAACTTTCTCTCCAAAATAGATCATATCTTAGGGCACGAATCAAGCCTCAGCAAATATAAGAAAATAGAAATAACTCCCTGCATTCGTTCTTATCACAATGCAATAAAATTAGAACTCAACAACAAAAACAGCAGCAGAAAATACACAAATAATTGGAAGTTAAATAACACATTGCTCAATGATCAATGGGTCAGAGCAGAAATAAGAGAGGAAATCAAAAGGTTCCTGGAAGTTAATGAAAATGAAAATACCACCTACCAGAACATATGGGACATAAAAGCAGTTCTAAGAGGAAAGTTTATATCCATGACTGCATATATTAAAAGGCAGAAAGATCTCAAATAAATGACCTAATGCTATATCTCAAACTCCTAGAAAAACAAGAACAAGCAAAACCCAAAACAAGCAGGAGAGAAATAATAAAAATAAGGGATGAAATTAGTAAAATAGAGACCAAAGAAACCACACAAAGAATCAATGAATAAAAAAGTTGGTTCTTTGAAAAAATAAACATGATTGGTGAGCCCCTGGCAAATCTGACTAAAAGGAGGAAGGAAAAGACCCAAATCAGTAAAATCAGAAATGAAAAAGGGGAGATAAAGAACACCAAGGAAATACAGGGAATCATCAGAGACTACTTTGAGAACCTATATTCCAATAAATTGGAAACTCTTGAAGAAATGGACAAATTTCTAGACACTTGTGACCATCCTAAACTGAGCCAAGAAGATACTAACTACCTAAACAGATCTACAACACATAATTAAATTTAAGAAGCAATAAAGAGTCTCCACCAAAAGAAAAGTCCAGGACCTGATGGATTCTCTGCTGACTTCTACCAGACCTTTAAAGAAGAACTAATACCAACACTCCTTAAACTTGTCCATGAAATAGAAAGGGAAAGAATACTGCCTAACTCATTCTATGAAGCCAGTATTACAGTCATCCCCAAACTGGACAAGGACACATCTAAAAAGAACTACAGGCCAATTTTCTTAATGAACATCAATGCAAAAATCCTCAATAAAATAATGGCAAACCGAATCCAACAACATATCAGAAAGATCATTCACCATGACCAAGTCAGCTTCATCCCAGGGATGCAGGGATGGTTCAACATATATAAATCAATAACTATAAATAGCACATTAATAGAAGCAAAGACAAAACCACTTGATTATCTCAATAGATGCAGAAAAAGCTTTTGATAAGATTCAACACCATTTCATGATAAAAGCTCTAAGAAAACAAGGAATAGAAGGAATGTACCTCAACATTATAAAGGCTATATATGACAAACCTATAGCCAACATCATACTTCCCCTAAAGTCAGGAATGAGATAAGGATGCCCATTCTCCCCACTCCTATTCAACATAGTTGTAGAATTCCTAGCCAGAGCAATAAGGCAAGAAGAAGAAATAAAAGGAATATAAATAGGTAAAGAAATAGTCAAAGTATTCCTATTTACATGCAACATGATCCTATACTTCAAAGAGTCCCCCCCCAAGAAAACCTCCACCCCAAAACTACTAGACACCATAAACAGCTTCAGCAAATTAGCAGGATACAAAATCAACTTACAAAAATCAGCCTTTCTATACACAAACAATGAACAAATTGAGAGAGAATATAGGAAAACAATTTCATTTACAATAGCTTCAAAAAAAATCAAATACCTAAGAATAAATTTAACAAAGGATGTAAATGACCTCTATAAGGAGAACCACAAACCACTGAAGAAAGAGATCAAAGAAGACTACAGCAGGTGGAAAGATCTCCCCTGCTCATGGACTGGCAGAATCAACATAGCAAAAATGGCTACACTACCAAAAGCAATCCACATGTTCATGCAATTCCCATAAAAAAACCCAATGACATTCATTACAGAGATTGAAAAAGCTACCCTAAAGTTCATCTGGAAACACAAAAGACTGCGAATAGCCAAGGAAATACTGAGCAAAAAGAACAATCATGACTTCAAACTATACTACAGAGCCATAGCAATAAAAACAGCATGGTACTGGCACAAAAACAGATACGAAGACCAGGGGAACAGAATAAAGGACCCAGATATGAATCTACACAGCTATGCCCACCTTATTTTTAACAAAGGTGCCAAAAATATACGATGGAGAAAAGACAGCCTTTTCAACAAATGTTGCTGGGAAGAGTGGTTATCTGCCTGCAGAAAACTGAAACTAGATCCATGCCTATCACCCTGTAGTAGTATCAACTCAAAGTGTATTAAGGAGCTTAATATCAGACCTAAAACCTTGTAGTTAGTATAGGAAAGAGCAGGGAGTACTCTGGAAGCAATAGGTATAGGCAAGGACTTCCTCAGTAGAACTCTAGCATCCCAGTAACTAAGAGAAAGGATGGACAAATGGGACTACATGAAATTAAAAAGCTTCTGCACAACAAAAGAAATGGTCTCTAAACTGAAGAGACCACCCAAAGAGTGGGAGAAAACATTTGCCAGCTATACATCAGACAAAGGACTGATAACTAGAATATACAGGGAGCTCAAAAAACTAAACTCCCTAAAAATCAATAAACCAATAGAGAAGTGAACAACTGAACTAAACAGAACTTTTTCAAAGGAAGAAATCCAAATGGCCAAAAAACACATGAAAAAATGCTCACCATCCATGGCCATAAAGGAAATACAAATCAAAACCACACTAAGATTCTACCTCACTCCTGTTAAAATAGCTACCATCAAGAACGCCACCAACAACAAATGTTGGTGAAGATGCAGGGAAAAAGGAACCCTCATACACTGCTGGTGGGAATGTACGCTAGTACAACCACTATGGAAAACAATATGGAGTCTTCTTAAAAAACTAAACATAGATCTGCCGTATGATCCAGCAATCCCACTCCTAGGGATATATACCTGAAGGAATGCGACTCAGGTTATTCCAAAGGCACCAGCACACTCATGTTTATTGCAGCACTAGTCACAATAGCCAAGCTATGGAACTAGCTAAGATGCCCCACTACTGGCGAAAGGATTAAGAAAATGTGGTATTTATACATAATGGAATTTTATTCAGCCACAAAGAAGAATGAAATTTTGCCATTTGCAAGTAAATGGCTGGAACATCATCTTAAGTGAAGTTAGTCAGGTTCAGAAGGCCAAAAATCACATGTTCTCCCTAATATGTGGATTATAGACCTAAAACAAATGCAATTATATTATTGGACAAGGGTCACATGCTAAGGGGAGAAGATGCACAGGAGGAATAGGGAAAAGGAAAGAAACTTAAAACTTGATTGTGGTTGATGTGCCCACTATAGAGGAGTGAATATAGTAATCTTAAACTGGCAGAGACCATTATGGGAAAGGGACTGGGAAGTAGTGAAGAGGTCTGGTAGAGATGAACCAGTGTGGGTTGTAATACACATTTGCATGAAAACAACACAAGGAATCTCCCTGTATATCTATCTTTAGCTTAAACTAGCAAAAATGCTATGTCTTTCTTATTATCTCTTACGTTTTCTCTTCAACAAAATTGGAGAATGGGGGTAGGGGAGGAGAGGTGGCCCAAACAACGTATACACATGTGAGTAAATGTAAAAATGATAAAATAAAAAAAGAATAAAAAGAAAAAAAGAAAATTTCCCAGAATTAAAAGACATACATTTCTCCGTTGAAAGAGTCTTCCTAGTGCCCTGCATGAGGGCCAATGAAGGATCCACAGTGAAAGTCTTCACAAGGATATCTCAGGACAACAGGGATATAAAGAAGATTCTTTAAATGCAGGAAAGAAAAAGTAGCTCACTTGAAAGGGGAATTATGATGGCATCAAACTTCACAGTAGCAGCAATGTAAGCTTAGAACTTAACATTCAAAATAAAGTATACAGGTAAGTGAATACATTTTGTATACAGAATCTCAGAAAATTTGTGCCAAATGCACATATTTGCAGAAGCCATTTGAGACTTGGTCTAACAAAATGAAGACATAACTAAAACACAGGGAGAACCAGGACACAGGGATTCCACCCAGGAGAGAGATCAGGGGAGAACTAGGATGACAACTTAGGTTCAGAACAGTAGGACAGCTCTAGAATGGAGCAGGAGAAAGAGGGCTGTTAAAGATCTGAGGCATGAGACAAAGGTTTTTGTTTTGTGGAGGACAACCAATTGACTTTTTTTTTTTGATGAAAAAATACACTTAAAATGAAAACTTTTTTTAATGGTACGCTGTGTCTTATCAAATAGATTTGCAGAAGCAGTGCTTTGGATATCAAAAAAAATAGAATTCTGCCTACAAGGCAGCTTTCAGGGAGGAAGATATATTTTGAAGGATGAGTATGGCAGAGAATGACAGACTGTTAATGTTTGGCAAATATCATGTACTCTTGTACATTTTGTAGACTCTTTTGCAGTTAGATGGGTCCATGTGACTGAGCTGTGGTGAATGGGATGTGGGCAGGTCAAGTCCTGAAAATAGTTCTGCAAAAACCTGTGGCTATTTCTCTGTGGTATTAACCACATGGGCCAGATTCTAGATGGGAATGAAAGTAATCCACGTTTGACTTTGCGTGAGTCAGAAATAACCCTTATTCTGCTAAGCCACTGAGATTTGGGGCTTTTCTAAAAAAAAAAAAATTTCAGCATACCTTAGATTAGGCTATTTGGAATGTAAGAAGCATCATAGTGCACTGAAAAAATCAAGGGTTCAGGAATTAGGCTGACAGGATTCACAGTCTGGTGCTGGCACTTGCTAGTCTTTGGCGAGTTAATAATTTTAATGTCTGTGAGTCCCTCTTATCTCTAAAATCAGGGTAGCAATAATAACCTATCTTGCATGGTTGCTGTAAAGCTTGCATATATTAATATGGGAAGCACTTAGAACAATTTATATCACATAGTAAGTTCTGTATAAGTATTGGCTATTATTATTTTTTCAAAAGCAGGCAAGCAAAAAATTACTTCCTAGGGGAGAAGCAACAGAATGAAATGGATAAGTTCTCTGAAGGTAGGATGTATAAAGAAAGAATGAGAAATAAATATGGTTAAGGTATTAGTCAGTTTGGGCTGCAACAAAATAGGACCATAGACTGGGTGATTTATAAACAATAGGAATTGGTTTCTTACAGCTCTGGAGGTTCAAAGTCCAAGGATGCCAACATGGGTTGGTCTAGTAATGGCCCTCTTCTGGGTTGCATATTGATGAGTGACTTCTTGTTGTATCCTCTTACAGTGAAATGTGTGTGAGAGAGCTCTCTGGATTCCCTTTTGTTAGGACACTAATCCCATTCATGAAGGTTCCACCATTAATATCTAATAATCTTACTTCCTCATACACATTGAGGGTTGGAATTTTAACATGAAATTTGGAGCAGAGCAAGCATTCAATTCATTTTAATTATGTATGTTTGTGTATTCATTAGAGTAATGAAGGAAGGAGTAAGAATAATAGGAAATAGGAGATTTGGTACAGAGATTAGACCACACACAATTGTGGGAGGTAGGAAAGGAGTCTTTGGAAGGTCAGGGTCTCTGCATCTGGGGGAAGGCCTGAAAACCTTAGTACTCAGGAAGAAAAGCTGAAGAAAGGGAGAAGACAAAGAGGACAAATTGGAACTTGCATCTGTCTCCACCTTGAGCCTTGATAGGAGTGCCCTGCAAATCAGCAGCTATGTGACTGAGTGGCAGTGGAGTCTGGAATTCAATACCATCTAGCCTTCAGAACATGAGTCCTTCTTCACTTTGGCTTCTTTGGGAAGTCCTTGGAACCTTCTCTTGTGGCCACCTAACCTAGACTCCCACAAAGAGTAGTTTTGGAGAAATGTTGGTCCAGATTATGGTTAAATTACAGAATGACACTAGATGCCATGCCAATGAATTTGGGCTTCCTTGTGATGACTATGAAGTCTGCTGCAGGCTGACAAGATTAATATAGACTCAGAACTAAAAGAAGTAGGACTCTCCATTAAGTTACTTTTGATGTAGTTGTTGTGTTATTAGAGTTGATTTTATCCACTATTTATCACACACCTACCGTGTATTTTTAAAGCAATTGTGCCTGATTTCTTTACTTGAGAAGGCTCACAATGCTTGAGGTTTTTTTCGGCTCATAAAGAATAATCGTTATCACCAGTACATGTTGATCATTCTGGGGACAGAGTGTTAAACATAGTGGATACAATTCAGTGTCATTGCCAGTAAAATAGTGATAATATCATGTTTTTAAAGTGCTTTAGGGCCTTTGGAGGAAAGGTATTACTGGATGTAGGTATAAAGTTAAAAAGAAAATTCAAGATGAATGATGCTTACATGATGATGGCTTAATAAACGTGTTTCAGAGGGACGGGTGAGCCATAGTGTCTGAAAAAAATGAATGCTGCTACTTAATGGCAACAGCTGTCCAAGTTTAATCATTTTAAAGCGTAGGTCTCCTTTTTAGCAGTACTGAAAACAAAGGTCTAGTGATTCTCCAAACAGAAAAGATGGCTCACAGCATGATTTTTATGGCACTGGATCTGCTTTTCTCTTATTTGAAATTCAATCATTATTCAAGGTCCATATTACCATGACACTTTTCTAGAAACTTTCTCTGATGGCCTCATTCAGAGGTCATTTTTCCTTAATTTCTGTAGTACTTTATATTAGTGTTTGGAAAATTTTTGTTATCATATATTGTTAACTCCACACTGCGATGCAGAGTAGGAGAAAGAGTCCAAGAGATTTCAAGGTAGTATCTTGGTTCTATATACATTATGGGATCCTGGGTAAGATAACTTAACAATTCAATTACAATTTTTTAAGGTTTTACAAAATTGCATTGTAGTACATACCTCATAAGGTAAAATTAACACCTATCTCCTCCATCCTGCTTTTTCTTTCTTTAACTAACTTTATTATAGCATCTCTAATTAGTTTTAATCACTTTAAAAATAAGATTATTTTCCTAATCATTATGACTTTTATCATTTAGCAGAATATCTAACTGTAGATATATTGGGTATTGGATATTATATTGGATAATAAAATGTCATGTTGAGTAAATTAGAGACCATAGAAGCATCCTAGTCTAGTTTAGGTTCCTACTGAAACATGCTATTGGATATGGGGCAGATTTTTTGTTTGGAGTTTTGCTTTATGCTTTCAAATGTAACTCATGTTTCATCAGAGAATTAAGGCTGCACATCTCAATGAAGCTTCAATGATGACATCCAGGGAAAAAGGTTAAACAAAATCAAAAGTACTCTTGGAAAGAACAGAAAGAAGCTTTTGAGGTTCCCCCATCCCTAGTTTTCACTAGGGCCCAGGGGATGCTTTCAGAACCAGAGGATGATGGAGTGTTGACTCCCAGAAGTCCACCTTCCTGTCCTGAGCAGAATATCAAAGTGAAGACAGCCTTTCTGAGAGAGCTTCCTCCCACGCTGGGTTCCACTGAAAGACCATTATTAACCCCACCAATTCATGTCCAAGTGGCATCAATCATTTGGGTCACACAATGCCTGACTGTAAATTATGACATTATCTCTGAGTAGGAAGGTGATAATAATAATAATCATGAAAAAAAAATTCCCTGCATGGTCCCAACTGGCTGTAGACCTTAGCCAGATCTGTCGTATTTGTTCTTAACATGAAAGGTTTGGCTGTTCCCTTGCAGGCTCATACATCACTGGACCTGTCATGGGTTTCAGTAGGACTAGTTGACATAGCTCAGAAGAGCAGCTGCTGGATGGCTTTGGGGAGCCTGACTCAAGAAACAGTTGCTGGGGTACAGAGACCACAAGCATTCTGCCAGAGACTGACATCCTGTTGTGCTGTCCTGCCACTGCCCTCAGTAAGTCACAACGAGCAGTAAACTGCTGTCACTGAGATGAAAGGCCCCCTTCCTCTGATCTCTCCACTACAAAATTACTTCAGTGCCACACTGTATTTTATGTCAATACCTATTTTATTTTTCAAAATTGAAAAAGATATAAGTACATTGTTCCCTGAATTCCTGATGCTCTGGGTAACCTAGCAACAGAGTATGCCACATAGCACACAACAGAACATTATCATGCACTCTGTTCAACTAACAAGCAAGCAGCACAGATTTCCCTTGCAGATGATTTAGGCTAAATTAATGGCTAATAGTTGTTATTAATATTAAAAATAATAATAACCTCCCTTTTTCATTTCATAGAAGTATATTTGTATGGAATAGTGCTTGGTTCTAACTGTACATGTGGGAGAGTGTATTTTATTGAACCTACATCTTGCAAGTGATTTGCATGGGATTTAGGTAGCCAGCAGCATGCTGCAAAGTGATAATCACATGAAACAGGAGAATACATTCAGGACATTTGGAAACCATGCAAAATTTTCAAGTTCAAAATTGACTCACGCTTTCCACTTCTGGGAAGATGCTGACAACAAGGCACTTAAGTGCACAGATCAGATTGTTTAGCCAGGCTGACACTGTCCCCAGTCCTCCAAGCAGCCTGCCAGGAAGCCCTCTGCAAGCAACTCTAGGATAAGGGGATAGCCAGAGCAAGAGTCAGGGTCAGGGAGAAGTTCAATGATTTGTGACCTGAAAGAACCTGGGCCAGGTCATGGCACAGAGCAAGAGCCTACTGAAGAATGGCAGAGGTTACAGGGAAAAGAAGAAAGACCAAAAACAGAGGCTGCACAGAACAAAGGAGGAAGGGAAACACATCTCCAGGAACAAGGAGGAAGAGCAGGAAACACACATAGCATCGTGGAACAGGAGGTGGGTGGGCTGCTCTTTGGTAACTGATAGGAAGTTCAAGCGTTGGTAGATAGGTCTCTAAAATGGGCTTTTCCAAGAGGCAGAGATCAGGAGAGTCATGGTTCGGGGCCAGGTGGGCAAAATGTTAGCAAGACCACATCTCAAGCAACAAACCACGGGTAGTGTGTGTCTGTAATCCTAGCTATGCAGGAGGTGTAAGTAGAAGGATTGCAATTTGAGACTGATTCCCCAAAGCAAAAGTATAAGACCTTATCTGAAAAGTAAGTGAAGGAAAAAAGACTTGGAGGTGTGACTCTGGTGGTAAAGTCCTTGCCTAATGAATGCAAGGCCCTCAGTTCAAACCCAGGCACCACCAAAAAAGACAAACAAATAAATAAAATGGGTTTTTATGCCCCCTTGTCCTTTACTTTAGCTTTCCTTTAAAGTTGACTTGCCTATTTCTGTTTTGAAAAATTCAGCAACTTTGGCAAAATACGTACATGAGAACACACACACAAACACGCACATAACATGAACAAACATTTTCATTAATGGAACCCTGTGAATTATTCACTGTTCACTCTCCTCATCCCCTCCCTTTAAAAGCAGTAAGTTTAATTTGGTAGTTTCTTTCCTGAGTCACCTGAACTTTAAGAACCCTTTGCAACTTTCTTAGAACTTAGACCTCAAAAAGAGCCCTTGAGAATTCCTGCTGTTTCTTTCCTTAACTAGTCACCTCAATCTGAAGAACTAAGGGTCTTTCATTTTGAGTACATCCTGCTGCTTTTTAATAATCTACGAGTGAATTAGGCATTTTCACCTTCAGATTTAAGCTGTTGCAAATAATGTTTCTTTCCGATCATGAAGAAAATATTTTAACACTTTCTGAGACTCTGAACAGCGTGTTATATGAAAAATCTATCCAGTTCTAGATTGAATAATTTCATTTGCAGGTGTCAACATAAAGCTGGTTCTTGAAATATGGTTTTGTTTTTGTTTGTTTACAACTTAGAAAAAAATTTAAGAACACATTAGAATAGGCTTATCAATACAATATTGATATTGTGGTTAGGAAAGCCTTTCCCATGACTGGTTTTCTAGTGCTCACAGTTTATGCCGATTAAGTAGCAAACCATTTGGTTACACTCCATGCCACCAGGGAACTGACAGGACACTAAATATCATCGCAGTGTAGCAAAGCATGGAGATGCTCTGAGGGCAGCAAAGCTAAAAACACGAATCCAATGCATGAGCTTTTGACTGGATGGCAGAAGGAGGATGGAAATCCAGCAATCAACAACAACTTGAAATTGTGCAATATTTGGTTATGTAATATTTTAAGAACAATATTTTAGAATGCAGAGAATGCTATGATGATTTTTTCCATGGAAGCACAGCTGTTTTCAAAAAGGCCACATTAAAATATTTGTGCCCAAACACTTGTAAAAGCCAGACCACCCATGGGGAATGTGTTCTTGTCAAAGCCACAGTGGAGTGACCTGTGCATCGGAGGGTTTCTGTTGCTGAGGTGATGGGGTAGGAGGCTGGGAGAGATGGCTGCCTTCTGAATTTGCAAGAGCCCTTCAGGGCAGCTGCACTGAAAGGATGTGCCGTTCAGTGCATGGTACATTAGAAATCAGTCCATTAATTGTTTTAGGTATGGGGTTTTAGACTGGGTATGACTTTAAGATTGTGATAAAAGAAGTTAACTTTTCTTTTCTCTATCCTAAAATGCCTTTTGTTAAAAGAACATTGATAGAATGGAAAAATGTCAAGAGCAAAACTTAGAAATCGTGAGGCAGGTTATGAAGATAATTGACAGAAATTATTTAGTGCATTGCAATGAGAGGTTCAGGATCTGTGAAATAATCGCTATTGAGGGAACCACCAGGGGCCCTTATTTTCATATGCAAACAGCTGTAAACAGATATCTATTTAAAAAAGATGGAGTGACTTAAAAAATGTAATTTTAACTTCATGAGATTTACATTATGAAACATTTAAGTTGGCAAATACTACCAGAAAAAGCCTTCAGAGTTACATTTAGGCAGATCAAAAGTGCTCCTTACTGGCTTACTGGGGGCAGTGAACAGACTTCTCCCCAATGACTGAGCAGCAGTCAGAGGATGTCCCTGGTCATACTGCAGTTTTACACTGAGAACTTGGGAATATATCTTATGTATGAGGGTGAATGGGCGTGGCTTGATTTCAGTGAACTCTAGTTCTTCAGACTTGGGTCCTGCTTCCTTCTTCCACAGATCCCCCTCACTCCAGGCAAGCAGTCCCCTCATGCCTCTTATTAACATTAAGGTGTGGGAGATGTCACTTAGCACCTTCTATGCTGCATTTTTATATCTCAAAAGTAGAACTGGAGGCAGGCATCATTTAACCCAAAGAAAAAATGCAATATTAACGATAAAATACAGGGCATCCCCAGTGAAGGATATGTGTTCTGATGGGGGACAATTCCAGTACACTTTAAATTAATTCATGCCAGTTGCCTACCTAGAATCCTAATTACACTCTACCTTTTAACTAAGTGCCAAAGGCAACTTAGAAAAAATATTGTCTTAGATTTAGAATTTTGACTATTTATAGATGCTAACTTGTCAAATTTTAAATTTAAGTTACTTGATAAGAGAAGATAACATTAAGTTAAGAAACCATTTTTAGTAAATATGTCTCATGACTTTTTTTTTGGTAAGATTGGGGTTTGAACTCAGGGTGCTTGATCCACCTATTCATTTTGCTCTGATTATTTTGGAGATAGGGTCTCACAAACTATTTGCCCAGGCTGGCTTTCAACTGTGATCCAATTTCAGCCTCCCATTAGCTAGGATTATAGGTGTGAGCCACTGATGCCCAACTTCTTGTGACAATCTTAATAAAGAAGTGATAGACTAAAGAAGGTGAATATGGTTGAAGCATCCAAGTACTAACCAGGCCCGCCCTGCTTAGCATCTGAGATCAGATAAGATCGGGTATGTTCAGGGTGGTATGACTGTAGACTGATGCACTTTCTAGACAAGAATGAATATAGATTTTTAAAACCTGTTGAAATCACCATAAGAAGGGGACTAAGGTAGAAAGGAGAAAAATGGAGAGGATGAGCCAATTCTGGATACATGGAAATGTCATAATGAAATTCCCTGTGTAGCTATCTTAAACAAACAAAATGTCTTTTTTCAAAAACAGAAGACACGAAGGTCAAACAGGTCCTTTCTAGGGGTTGGTACCAGTGGCAGGTGGAGGATGCAAAGAATGGGTGTAGGAGGGTGAATATGATGGAAATATTATGTACTCATGTAAGAAAATGTAAAATTAAGGCCTGTTGAAACTATTCTAAGAATGGAGGGAGGGAGGAATAAAGGAGAATGTTGGAGGGGGTGAATCTAACTAAGCTATATTGTAAGAACTTTTGTAAATGTCACAATCTACCCCCAGTACAACAATAATATGAAAATAAAAATAAAAAAAAGAAAAGAAAGAAATGACAAGTTATATATGCCATATAATTTTATACTGATTAGAAGTCAATATACTATGCTTAGCAAGCATTATAAGGCAGGTAATATAATATACTTATACTTCTTAAAATAATACAGTGTTTCGGCAGTATTCTCTCTTATTCACATATCTATTTAGTTACTTAATTTGGGCTGGTATCAGTTCAGAGCCTTGTGCACACTCAGCATTGCTCTACCACTGAACTACAGCTCCAGCATAAGCAATA
Source organism: Castor canadensis (assembly GCF_047511655.1). Classification (NCBI taxonomy): domain Eukaryota; kingdom Metazoa; phylum Chordata; class Mammalia; order Rodentia; family Castoridae; genus Castor; species Castor canadensis. Next base: position 105,019,989 of record NC_133391.1, read on the forward strand.
TTCTTGCTTACAAATATGATTATGGTTCTTTTCATCAAACAGCCAACCACCAATTAAAACAAAAGAGTCCCTTTTGTGATCTCAAATTAAATATTAATATTAAGTGTGCTAAAAAAAAAAGATACTGGCTGGGGTATAGCTCAGTGTCAGAAAGCTTGCTTAGACAAGCCCTCAGGTTTCATTTCCTTAAAAACAGAACAAAACAGACAGCAACAACAAAAAACTTTAACAACAGAACCCATGGTCTTAATATTCTTTCACCCCACCTCCTTAGCCTTTCTCATTTTCTTCCTCTAATATCCACCCTACATTGGAATCAAATATAATTTGGCAAAACAAGACTGCTATCGTAACATTTCCACATAAGCCTGAAGTGGGGTGGGCTGCAGGACATTCTGGCTACTTGTCCTGCCAAGTACCTCTAACTTGAGGTATATGGATTGTATATTTATAACTCTGCTTGCAGCTTCGTAACAAATAAATTCTATTGTTTTTTAGTATCTATGCGGCAGCTTTCTTTTGCCATTCTGAGAATGGTATGTCTTAAAATTCAAGTGTGGCAGTTTGCCTGGATTTTGTGTCAATGTGTAAAGATACATGGCAAATCAAGACCAGATAGTCTTCAGAAAGATGTTCTGTGAGATAAGAGTCCAGAGAACTGAGAGAGCATGTTAGCTGGAGGACGCTCCATGCCATTTCCTAAGAGCCCAGGATGCCTGGCAAGGAGAGATGGCTATTTTCTCTAGTTCCTGAATAATTCAATGAGCTTCCACAGAGCCCTTATTTCTTTTTGAGCATGCAGTGGACATCAAAAAGCTTGCTAGAGCAGGTTTAATATTTCTTTTCCATTCAAAACTAAAGATTCTTAAATATTCATTTTTTTAAGCCAGAAGAAGAAAAAAATTGAATGAAGAAGTATGAAATTATATTACATGGAAGTACTTAAAACATATGTAGAAAAATTAGGAAAATTTCAGTCATTTTTATTTCAAAAAAATAAAATGCCCACCCTGAATTAAAATGTGAACTGTACTCATAATTTGTTCATGTGTTTTTGAATTGCAATTTAAAAAATGCCAACTGTGAAGTAATTGGCTCCAATCAAGAATTGACTGATTTGTACTTTTTAATGCCTACCCTCCCTCCCTCCCACCCTCCCTCCCTCCCTTCCTTCCTTCCTTCCTTACTCTCTCTCTCTCCACCCTTCCTTCTGCTCCCCTCCCCCAAGGAGCACCAAGTGGTACACAAATACTGTCACAAGGTAGAGATCAGATTTCCAACTTGTAACGGTAGTTCTAACCTTGTTTTGGTACACTATGCAGCTGGGAAAGAGTATCTTGCGTGAATGTGCATATTTGTATGTGTGTGTTTATATAGCTGCTATTAAGAGATGTTTATTAGTTAATAAGCTAAAGTTTATGAAACTTCATGAAATAATTTACAGTGTATAATTATATACTTATTTATTTAACAATATTTATTTTCCAAAAGAAAATACAGCTTATTTTCCAAAGAATTGCAGCTATAAGCATAGCTTTATTTCAAGGTGGGTTTACTTAAAACAATGGCAACAATGACAAAAAAAGGAAACAACAGTGTAGCAAACAATAAAGACCATCCTATGCCTCATGCCCAGACACAGACACAGGCACACATACAAAACAAGACCTTTAAGTCCACAATTCTTGTTGACAACTGATTTGTCTGTGGATTTCAGAGGAATATTCTGCTCCGGCCATCTCCCTACAGGGTGATTTACTTGGCAGTAGGATAATGCTGGACACATGCTAATGGGGCTAATTGTAGCCACACATAGGTTTTCTTTTTTGATGACAGGACACTGCCTTAAAATTGATCCACACACTGTCCAGGGACTAATTTTGGGCTTCCTTTCAGCTACATCTTCATCCTGTGACAGTCTGCTGCTACCTACAGACCCTCAGACACACTTGCCTGAGTTTTGTACGAAGTGTGGGAACAGACACAGAGCTGGGTCAGAGGGCATGAAGCCAATGTCACTACATGCGATTCTCTGCTTTTGTGCTGGCCCTGGCTTCGTCCTACTTTATGCAGATTTCACCTCTGCGAGATCCAGATTGTGCCATATGGGATTCCTGTGTATGACTAGTGAAGACACATGCCTGTGGGAACTATCTAATGAAGGACCAACTCAGGCACTGCTGCCTAAGCAGTTGCTTTTCCCAGGAGATGGTAGCACACAGAGAGAATTTTTGTAAGGGGGGGCTGAAGGGTGATGTCTGGGGGCAAAGACATTCTCAATGTCTGGGAAAAGAGTTGTGTGTCTGGTTCTTTACAGAGTTCTTTACAGAGAGGAAATGGGAAGTCTTAGAGTAGAATTTTCTGAATAAGAAATTTTCTTTCTATTTCTTCTCCCTTATTTTTCTCCTTTCTGCTCATTGATCTTTTATTGTCTTTTTTTCTATGCATGGTTTTTAAAATATGCCTTTATTACTTTTGATGTTTGCTTTCCTTCCATCTAATTATCCTTAATTTTAAAATGTCATGCATAGCTTTTCTCTCTGATAAATTCTGTTGCTTCTCTGTTATTTCAAATCACATTTCTTTTGCTGATACTGTATTACTTTTTCAATTCTCTTATATTTTAAAGCAATATCTCTTTTCTTCTTCCTATGTGTTATAATTTTGTGCATATTTATTCCTTAGCACTGATGGTACTCTCTCTTCCCTTTTCTAGACATTGTTCATAACTTTGTCATTTGATTTCATTTAGTTACATTTGGTAGAAGCCTTCATTTTATAGTTACTAAATACAAACAAAAACAAAAGACATAGACATTATTTTTGTCTTTCTTCTCTGTCTTCTACTTAATCTTATCTACATTTTTATACCACTTTAAAAACATTTTATCTTTTTATTTACCTTTCTAATCTCAGGAGTAGTTTTTGTTTTTTATTTTAGGAATGTACCCATTTCTGAATCTCAAATTCCCTCTTACCCTTCTTTTTATATTTCTCATTTTCTAGTTTAAATGAAAAATTATTGATTACAGATTTTATTTTGTTTTCTTTAATAGTTATTATTTTCTACATAGTGCTACTAGTTTTCAGAGCTTGAGTTTGAGTCTTACACATAGGAGAGTACATCACCTGGAGTAAGATGAGCTAGGTACATCAATCTCAGACCTGTCTCCATCCCTTGTAGTAAGTTCACTTATACTTACTTATTTACTTGTTTATTGATGAATTGTTGAATTTAAATGTGTTCCAAAGTCTACTCTCTATCAATATGGTCCTGTTCAATTTTATCTGCAACTAACATGATCTTATAATTTTTCATTTAAAATAACCCTCTTCTGGACTGAGTGACTAATTTTAGGGTATTTGTTGAGACCATTCAGGCTTTCTTTTACAAGAAGGATAAGTATGTGCTATGGCCATTTTCTTAATAAAATTTTTTCAAGTTGTCAATGTAAAAAAATATTGACAGCTGAGACCTATAAAGTTCCCTCTGGCTTTATATTTTACCTCAGTCAAATTGGTCAGTGTCTGTTTCCAAATAACTTTGGTCTTTCATAAAGCCATTCCTGGAGTTAGTCTCAGTTGTATGTATAGCTGGAGTAACTGATTAATAGAGATTTTCTTTCATGTGGATGGTGTGTTTTACAGGTGATGAGGAGATCCTTGGCTTCCTCAAACACTTGTGTTTCTTATGCCTGATACCCTACAAGTTATTCCTTTAACTTGAGACACAGTTTTGTGTCAAAAATATAAACATTACTGCCAGTGTAATATATTCAGTTATTAATGCTTCTTAAGATCTTTCCCCCCAAAGGGTACAGTTTTGGTACCTAAAGGAAGACAGCTTTAGGGATAAAATTAGAAATTGTTGGAGAAGTTTGATAGAACTAAAGACATAATAAATTTAGGTTTTGCTTATTATTGGCCCTACTAAAAACGTAACTACTTGCCATAGGATGAAATAATTTATTATCATTTATTGTCATAGTGTTGCTTAAATGTTTCAACCAGAATAATTTTTTTTGTTGTTGTGCTGGGTGAGGATGCATTGTGGCATTTACAAAAGTTCTTCCAATGTATCAAATATATCACACTTGAATTCACCCCTTCCACCACTATCCATTATCCCTCCCTCTCCCGATACCTGGAGTAGCGTCAACAGATATCATTTTTGCATTTACATACATGTGTACACATCTTTTGCACCATAATCACCCTCCTACCCTCTTTGTCCTCTACTGGTTGTGCCCCGCCCCCAGCAGGACCTATTTTGCCTTCCTGTTCTCTGATTTTTGTAGAAGGAAAAAAATGACATTTTTGCTTGTTTGAGATATGGTAGCTACACAGGGAATTTCCTTGTGATATTTCCATGTATATATACATATATATATATATGTATATATATATATATATATATATATACATATATATATATGTATATATATATATATATATATACATATATATATATATGTATTATAACTTCAATTGGTTCATGTCCTCTATTTTTCTTCATCCTACCTTTGTCTCTTTCCTATAGTGGCTTCAGTCATTAACCAGAATAATTTTTAACAAGGCTTCCTTTCAACCTCAAAACTTTCCCAGTTTAGTAAAATCCATGATTATTTACTTTGAGGTTGGCAGAGATGAAGAAAAGGAATTTATTTATTGCTTTTAAAATATTTATTTATTTTACTATGTTTTATTTTTATTTATTGCTATTTTATTTTCTGCATATTTATATTTAATATATTCACCATTTCTTTCATTTGGTATTTGATTTTTTTCACATCATCACCACTTCTTGATATAATTTATTTCTCTTTGGTACCTCTTCCTATTCTCATCTAAGAGCAGACACATTCCTTCAGTACTCTGGTCTGATGCTTTGTGAAGGGCTGGTGCTTGGCTTATTGTTACAGATATTACACACGACTTGGGTGAAACCTTTGTTGTGGAAGTTCTCATGTGTTAAAGTCAAGAGCATGAGATTAAGGGCTAAAGTTTTGTATCTGCCATATATAGGCTGTAAGACTTTGGATAAATTGTTTAACTTCTCTGAGCCTCAGGTTCCACTTTTGTAAAGTGGAGATAATATTATTTACTTTTCAAGGATATGGTAAAAGTTAAATGAGAGCAGATACACAAAGGTCTGGAACTGAGAAACAGAGGTAAATACATGATCCCTTTTGCTTGTGTGTTTTCACTTTTTAAGGCAAGTTACCTTTTTAAATGATTGCCCTCTAAAGAGTGGTATTTTTATACATCACTTGATTCATGCAATTATACAATTCCCTAAGAGTTCCCTTTCCTGGTGCAGATTTTCTTCTGATTCTCTTTTTCCAGACTAATGTTTATTGCTCAGAGATTGACTTAGAATATTCAGGAGACATAGAGGCCTTCTTTTAGGTTCCAGTAGGAAGCAATATTACTACTGAAAGTCAATTTCTGGGCAACACAAAGATTTGCCCAAAATTTCAGGAAAATAGTTATATACACAGAACAAACAGCATTTCTATTACATTTAAAAGAAAAAAAGAAAAGAAAAAAAAAGGACATGGCCTTGAGTTCTTAACAACCTTCTCAAATTTCCATTTGTGGTTTCATTAGGCTCTCACAGCCTCTTCAGTTTTGCAATTCTTACAGATTTTCTGACTAATAACATGCTAATGCTTTTGCTCCCATTATCTTGGCTTCATATCACTCCAATCATGATTTTATCAAAGATTGTTGTAAGAAGAAAATCAGTCTTTTGTTCTATTTTCATTAAAAAAATTAACTAGTGTTTTAATGTGGAAAATGTTTTAAAATTTTTATTTGGATTCCAAATCCATACCAATATAACTATATGACTAGATCATTTGAATTCACTTTCTGTTAGAAGAAACTATTACAGAAATTGAGAAAAACATCCTGCCCTAGTCCCATTTCACTTCCTTTTGTCATTTATTCATGCATGTTGTTGAAGGCATTAGTATATGACGGTTTTATAAAAGTTATGTTTAGGGTAGCTCCATTTTCATACTATGAGTTTACACAAATACTATTTAACTTATATTGAATGACATTTGATGGGGATTTATTTGGTGGGGGTCCATTCCATTCCTTGACAAAAGAAAGAGAATTTATCATGTAGAAATGAGAATGCTTCTTCCTCCTTTCAACTACAATGGTGAAATACCTGAAAGGTAAGTCTGCATGCAATAGGACATTCCTTTGCCTGATCTGGTGGTGGTTATCAGTTTAGGTCCTGTAGTTTCAGAGTAAAGTAATTTTTAATTCCAGGTACTTGCATGAAGGACTATAGAAGGATAAGAATCTTTATACACATCAGGTTGAAACAATGTACCAAAGTTGCATCATAAAGATGGTATTTGTGTTCATTCTTTCAAAGAGAATTCTAAGCCCTGACTTTTCATATCAGAAGTGATAAGCTATTATAGAGACTCAATTTGGAGAGCTTCTAATCCCCATAAAAGGCTGGCAACTGAAGAAGACAAGCTAAATTCATTGACTAGAAATTACACTGTTCTTTACTGATAGAATGTTGACTAAAGAAAGTTCTTTTACTTTCAGAACTACTCTACCAAGGGAGAATGCATGAATTTGCCACTGCAAGAAAAAAATAGAAATCAAAAACCAAAAACCCAAACCTTGCTTGAAATACAACTAAGCCAATTAAAGAGATGGCTTTATTTTTTGGAGAAGTCCCAAAAGAATGTATTGTCCTTTGGGTAGAGGAAATAATGCTTATATGCCCAAGTTTCACCTGGTCATTTCCTTTATCATCTAGGTTTTGTTGAGTTCCTACATGCTTGTGTACATACTCTGTGTTTATGTGTAAGACATACTTCTCTATTCAAAAGAATAGGTCCGCTTTATTCACTGATTCTGTGATATCTTATGTATTAGTATATTGACTTTTGCATTTTCTCATAGAGGAAGGCTGAAATCACTTGACCAAGATTAAATCCTAAGAAACACATTTCATTTTTTGAACAGAAATGAAACTGTTCTACTGTTCCCAAGTACTGTTCCTCACTTCCAACATGTGACATGGACAAGAAACTTCCCAAATAGTGACTTTTGTCAGTATTCCTGGATATACCTAATTCTGATTAATAGGATAAGTAAGTTTTCTGTGAAGTTAAGCCACATTAGTGCCTTCAGATATGGGCTAAAAATGAAGAATGAGTTAAGTTTGAATCTAAGTATATTAGTTTTCTATTGTTGTGTAACAAATTACCGCAAACTTTGTGGTAATATTTTTTAAAAAATTATTCATTTAAAAAATTTTTACTTTACTTTTGAATTAGCATGCATTAATAATACAAAGGGGTGTTATTGTAATATTTCCATATATGTGTACCATGTACTTTTAACAAGATCATCCCCCTCCATTGTATTCCCATTCCCCCTTTTCAATCAGTGAGAGGATGAGCTGTGAAGCTGTGAAAGTCAAGCTGAAGATGCCAAGGAAAGCCACAGGCAGTGAAAAGATCCAGTCCAAGAGAGAGAATCCATGTGGCTGGAACCAGGAAGGCTATAGAGGCAGGGTTGCCCAGGTCCTTTGGAGTTCATTGACATCATGCCACTGCATGCCCTGGGTACTGGACATGGAGCTATTAAATTTAACGTTTGTCGTGATCAGTTTTGGTCTTGCTTGGGTCCCATTCCTCTTTTCTTTGCCCCAATTCCTTCATTTTTGAATGGGAACATTTACCCTTTAACATTGAATATTGAAAGCTGTTAACTTTCTTTTTGATATTACAGGGGCTCACAGTTAAGAGTGTCTTGAGAATCAGAGAAGATTTTGAGCTTGGGCTTTTGAGAAATGCTAGCGCCGTTAAGACTCTGGAGGATGTAGAGATGGACTGAATGCATTTTGCATTTTGAGATGGACATGAAGATTTTGGGAACCAGAGATTAGATTTATATGAGAAGTGTTCCCTCCCCACTCCATGTATTGATTTCTTGGGTACCCAGCTGGTGACTCCAATTATTTATAGGTGATTATATCATAAGGGCTCTGACCTAATCAACAGATTAGCCCATTGACAGATTTATAGTTTTATAGCATTATTGGGAGATTATGGAAGGTACGAGGTTAGGCCAAGTTGGAGGAAGTAGGTCTGTGATGGCATGCTCTTGGGGATATATTTTGCCTTGGACCCCCTTTCTTATTCTTTTTCAACTTCTTGGCCACCATGAAGTAAGCCACTTTTCTCTGCCATGTCCTTCCTCTGTGATGGTCTGTCTCACCATGACCCAGAAACAATGGAGCAGGCCAACTGTGGATTGAAATAACTGAAACTGAGCCCAAACAAATATTTTCTCCACGAAGTTGTTTCTCCTGGGTATTTGCTTCAGCAATGAAAAGTTTGGTTAGCGCAGTTGGCAAGACTACAGTGATCAACACAGAGTGGGTCAATGTAGGAATTACAGGAAAATCAATGGAGCATAATTGGAAACCTGGCAGGCGGGGCAACAGAGCTGATTAGAAGCATCCTTCATTTGACTTTGTGAATGAGAAGAGTTAGGGTAACAACAGAGAGATTATACTGTGAGGAGAGAAGTGAGGAAGGTCATCATTGGGAATCATAAAACATGTGACAGGACAGCTGAAAAGCACTGAGAAATGGAAAAGCAACAGAGAAAAGTAGAAAACAGTCTGCAGCTACAACACTCACTCCTTAGATGGGGAAGAGAAGCTGAAGCCACACCACAAAGGTAATCAGGTGCTCCTGGTGGCAGACTGACAATTATAGCTACAGGATAAGCCCACAATTCCCACAAGTGGGAATCTGGTGTGACAGTGATTGCTACTGCATGGCAGGCTAGCTTTGGAAAAGAAAGACATTTTGTCATTCCCCATATTTCAGAAAACTAGAATGGGACACCATCTTGAGAATAAAATAGTCTGGGGATTTGAAAATAAGGAATACTTGTGTCTCATTGAGACTGGGGACACTCTGCAGCAGTGTCTAGGTGGGGGATGGTTATGAAAGGTGGTGTGGAGAGAGAGGGAGAGTCTGAATTAGATTCCCTGAGAAGTTTACCCAGTTGGGTAGCTTGGGCAGTAAAGGGCATGAAGGTTGGCGATCCACCTTCCCTGGTGAGGAGTAAATCCCATTGCCTGAAGATCACTGTGGAGACACAGCTCTGAGTCTCTGGCTGGCACAGTGCTTGGGCTATGGGAGCTGCCTCCCATCTATATGTGTTTGCTTTCAGGTGTGACTGAGAGCTGTGAGATCAGTTAATGTGGATCATATGATTTCCTCAGCCTTCTCCCTCCCATGGGTGATGAACTGCTAGGTGGGTCTTAAAGCACTGAGAACAGGCAAAGTGCCTGAGTCCTTCACTTCTCCACTGGTGGAGCAGAACTCATTGTTATGTTTGTTCCCACAATCTCTGACAGAATTACAGGCACCCTTGGGCTTGGATAATTGCTGCACTGAGGGTATAAACTGAGGGGTTTACATAGCAGGTGGTAACCTGTCTGACACACAGGCTGTTAAGTTCCTTAGAGCTAGCAGCAGCTTTTAAAGTGAAAGCAACCTTGAAGTAGACAGCTGACCCTAGACTAGCCCAACTCTCATCCTAAAGATAGCTCCAAACTGTACACTAGAAACTACAATAGATTGATGGTGCTGGGAATAAGGCCCAGTGCCCCAAACATGTAGGTTGATGTTTGACTACAGAGCATCCAGTAGTGAGAAACTGCACCTCAACCATGCCATTACACAGTTCTGCCTAAATATTAGGAATACTTCAAGTGAAAGACTATAGCTGATTAAAGCTTCAAACCAATGACATGGTCTCAGGTATTCAAGTGCCAATGCAGAAACAAGGAATATGAACAAACGAGGCAACATAGCTCATATAAAACCTAGAAATTCCATAATAACAGACTCTAATAATAATGAAGTGAATGAAATTCCAGAAAAATAATTCAAAACAATGATTCTAAGAATAATCAACAAGATTAAAGAGGATACTTATAAACATCAGAATGAATTTTAAAAAGAATACAACTAGCCAGGTGCTGGTGGCTCACACCTGTAATCCTAGCTACTCAGGAGGCAGAGATCAGAAGGATCACAGTTTGAAGCCAGCTTGGGCAAATAGTCATGTGATCCTATTTTGAAGGTACCCAACACAAAACAGGTCTGGTGGAGTGGCTCAAGTGGTAGAGCACCTGCCTAGCAAGTGTGAGGCCCTGAGTTCAAACCCCAATACTGCCAAAAAAAAAAAAGAATATAACTAAACAGTTGGATGAAATAAGGATAAAAATGCAGGATGAAAGAGAAAGTCAATAAGGATATAGAAATCCTAACAATATATAAAACTGAAATTCTGGAAATGAAAAGCTAAATGAGTAAAATAAAAAAATTCAGTTGAAAGCCTCTAAAGTAGACTGGATCAAGTTGAAGAACATAATATCAAGGCTTGAAGACAAAGTAGATGAATTAGAAAATTCAGAAAAAGACAAAGAAAGAAAGTACGAACAGAACAGGAAAGACCTCTTGGGCATCATCAAAAGACCAAACCTACAAATCATGGGCATAGAGGCATAAGAAGTTCAAGCTAAAGACATAGCAAACATATTCAACAACATAATAGTAGAAAATGTCCCAAATCTTGAGAAAGAGATGGCTATACAGGACCAGGATGCTTTTAGAACACCAAAAAGACAAGATCAGATAAGATCTTTTCCATGTCATTATACTTTAACATTAAGTATAAAGAACAGGGAAAGAATATTGAAAAATGCAAGAGAGAAGCAACAAGTCACATGCAAAGGCAAATCATTTATATATTTTATCAGAATAGCATCAGATTTCTCAACAAAAATCTAAAAACAAGGAACTCATGGAATGATACATTGCTAGCCCTGAAAAACTTAACTCCCAGCCTGTATTACTGTACCCAACAAAGCTACCCTTTATTATTGAAGAAGTAAAAACTTTCCATGATACACAAAAACTAAAACAATTCACCATCACTAATCCAGCACTTAAGAAGATACTTAAAGGAATCCTGCACACAGAAGAGGAATATAATTGTAACCATGAAAATATGGGAAAGAATAAATCTTACCAGATGAGTAGATGAGCAAAGGAGAATTAGGAAATAATCAGACATTGCAAAAACAAACAAAAAAAAAGATAAGAATTCAATGATAACTGAATCTTAATGGTCTCAACTCTCTAATCAAAAAACATGCTGCCAGACATGGTGGCTTATGCCTATAACCCCAAGTACTTGACAGGCAGAGATTGAGAGGCTCACAGTTGGAGGCCAGCCCAGGTAAAAAGTTGGTGAACTTTTTACCTCAACAAACAGCCAGGTGTGGTAGTGTGTGCCTGTCATTCCAGCTATGCAAGAGGCATAAATAGGAGGGTCATAGTATGTGCCTATAATACCAGCTATATAGAAGCTTAAAGGTGGAAGGATCTTGTTTCCAGATTATCCCTGAGCAAAAATGTGAGAGGCTATTCAAAAAATAATCAAAGCAAAAAGGGCTGGGGACGTGACTGAACAAGTAGAGCATCTGTACACCATGTGCCAGGGACTGAGTCCAAACTCTAGTACCACAAAAAAAAAAAAAAGACACACATTAGTGGATTGGATTAAAAAACAAGACTCAAGCATTTGTTGCCTTCAAGAAGTGAACATCACTGGCAAAGAAAAAACAGTCTTAAAGTGAAAGGATAGAAAAAGATATCCTAAGCAAATGGAGTGTAAAGCAAGCAGGAGTAGCTATATTCATATCTAACAAAGCAAATTCAAACCACAATTAATCCAAAGAGGTGAAGAATGTCACTTCATATTGATAAAGAGAAGAATTCATTAACAGGTTATAATAATTGTAAACATATATGCACCAAAGGTTGATGTGTCCAATTTTATAAAACAAACACTACTGGGCAAAAAAGCACATTTAGACCATAAGGCAATAATAGTGAGTGACTCTCATCAGTAGATATGTTATTTAGGCAAAAAAAAAAAAAAATCAACAAAAGAAACTTCAGAATTAAACGACAATGTAGATCAAATGGACTTGAAGACATGTATAGAATATTCTACGCCACAGATTCAGAGTACACATTCTTCTCAGTAGCTCATAGAACTTTCTCCAAAGTAGATCATATTTGACATATAAAGCAAGTCTTAACAAACAGAAGAAAATTTAAATGATTTCCTGTATTTTATCAGACCACAATGGACTAAAAGTAGAAATTAATGCCAAGAAAATATACTAATACACTTTTGATGATGAGTGGATAATTGAAGAAATAAGGGGAGGAGAGATAAAAAAAATTCCTTGGATAAAATGAAAGTGAAAACAACCTACAAGAACCTTTGGGACATAGCAATGGCAATGGAAAGAGGAAAGTTATAGCTATGAGCCTACATCGAAATCGGAGAGATCTCAAATAAAGTAATGATGCACTTCAAGGTCTTAGAAAAGCAATAACTAAACAAACCCAAAACCAGTAGACAGAAAAAAATAACATAGAACAGGGCAGAAATTTATGAAATTGAGCCAAAGGATCAATAAGACAAACAGTATCTTCTTTGAAAAGATAAGCAAGATTGACAAACCTTTGGCCAAATTAAACAAAAGAAAGTGGGAGAAAACTCCAATTAATAAAATCAGATATGAGAAATGGGATCTCACAACCAATACCAATGAAATTCCTAGGATCATTAGAGAATACTTCAAAAACTTTTTTCTATTAGACTAGAAAATCTAGAAAAAATGGATAAATTTATAGATACATATAAGCTACGAAAATAAGAAATGGACAATGAAGACATACAAATATTACCTCCTCCACAAAAGAAAAGTGCTCAAAGTAACTAATAAAGAAATTCAAGCCAGGTGCAGTGGCTCATGCCTGTAATCCTAGCTACTTGGAGGTCTGAGATCAAGAAGGTTGTAGTTTGAAGCCAGCCTGAACAAAAGGTTCGTGAGAGTCCATCTCAACCAATGGCTGGGTGTGGTGACACATGCCTGTCATTCTAGCTATGTGGGAAAGCACAAATAGGAGGATCTCTGTCCAAGCAGGACATAAAGTGAGACCCTCTCTCAAAAATAACCAATGCAAAAGGCTGGCAGCATGGTTCAAGTGGTAGAAGACCTGCCAAGCAAGAGCAGAGCCCTGAGTTCAAACCCCAATATGGCACACACAAAAAAAATCAAATTGAAACAATAAGATTTCATTTCACCTATAAAACTAGTAGCATTTTTTTTAGAAGGTAGTATATTGTGTCAGAGAGAATATGGGGAAATGAAGACTAGTGGAAGCCAATCAATTTGCATAAAAAATTCTGAAAATAAGCATACCCTTTAACTTAGAATTCAGTCTCTATTAATAAGCCTTTAAATAGCTATGAAAAATGCAAATATTTAAGCACATATTTATTTTAATATTTCTTATAAAAATTACATTCTAGTTGCCCAACAGTAAATCATACTAACTTCATATTATATACTTTTTATTAGTTGTTTCAACTATTTTGTAGAAGAACACTTCATTCCCTGATAGGTTTTACATATATATATATATATATATATATATATATATATATATATATACATATATATGCAAAAATATCCTTTCCACACCATATAACTCACTCACTATGTGTGAGTCCATATGTATGTATATGTATGCATACATATAGATAGCTATCTTTCAAAAGTTAGCAATTTAATTTATCTCTGGGTATGAGATTGTAGGTAATCAAATTTTATTTTTTCTGATTTTTATTTTCTAAATTATCTAGGATAATTATGTAATGATCCATTACACCATTATTATAGATATTATGATTACAAATAAGAAACTGTCAGTGGAACATAGTAGAAAGTACATAGGTTTTTAGAATCCCAATAGATCTGCATTTGAACCCTGTCTCATAGGTCACTGGCTAGCTTATGGAATGATTGTGTTTTGGTCAGGGCTTGAATTGATCCAATTGTGAGCTGTTGAGGAAGCAGTGTCATGTTTTCAAATCACGGCTTTCCGAGGCTACCCTTTAGTGGTTGTTATAGGTGTTGTAGCTAGTCTCTGGGGTATGCAGACTGTACAATGGACCATAATATAATAGTAAGTGCTAGACTTCTGGATTGAATACTATGCTGTGGAATATAGAGGGAAAGAAGGCTCCTGAGAAAGTGTTATTAAAAAGATGATACTGTGCTGCATTTTTCAAGATGATATAATTTATCAGCTGAAAAAGAAGCAGGAAAAGGAAGTATAACTGAAAAGGAGTTAAGGAGGCATAAAAGAATTGTTTGCATTTGGGGAATGGTAAGATATATGATTATGGGTGTGAGAAGTGGGTGACCAAAAAAAAAGGGGGGGGGCTAAAAAGGTGAGTAAGAGCTTCTTACTATAAGTATTTAGAACAAACACTTTCCCATGTGTATTTTCTAAAAGTGATAACCTTTTGATTTAAAGAATCCTGTGCTACGATTCATGGGTTTTTAGATCTGATAGCACTGTACAATCCTTTTGGAATATTTAAAAAGCAAAGAGGTATGGGGTTCCAAAATCCCAGTTTCTTGGTTAGGCTTGAGTATATATTGAAAGATTCCCAGGTGATAGAAATGGCAGCTAAGGTCAAGAGCCACTCTTATGTACTATGTTATTTGACTTGTTTGTCTACTATTTTCTGTGTAATCTCCAACTTTTAATCTTGTACACTATACACTAGGCTTTCAGGGTATTACCAGCTAGAAAATTAGACTTGGCCTACAATTTTCTAAGACTTTTAAGAGTTTGATAACACATCTCTATCTTTAATAGTTTCATCACATTCTTTTATGATTTGCAACTCTCAAATCTCTGAGATAAACTCACCAAGAAATCTGTACCTCTATTAAGTCTTTGTCCCAGAACCATCCTGCTGAAGCCTGGCTAAATGCTCTTCACAGCAGTGTCTATTTTCTGCTCACTGTTGCACTCAGTCTTGCAGCTCTTTTGTCTCTCTTAGCTTCTGATCAATCATTAGTGGGCTCTTTGGGATTTTGCCTTTCAGGTGATTCTTTCTACAACAGTGGGTATAACGTTTCTTTAATCTTCTTGTAAAGCAAATATTTTCTGAAAGATTATGATTCACTCTTAGAACATTTGTTTTTCCCTATACAGTACCTTATTGTCAATACTATATTTTTCCAATTTTTATTGTTTTTTTTTTTTTGAAACTGACAAGTCTGGGTATTGTTATTACCACCTTATTTGTATATATGGCAAATGTGGAAGAATTCAAACTCTTAAGCAATGCTACTTTTTAAAGAGGGTATCAGTAAGACACAGATTATTTCAGTTATAGTGAGGGCTAGCCAGACTACATAGGTTTTTCTCACCTCTAATACCTCCAAAGTGAATCAAGGGATTCACTAACATAAAAGGCACCAACCATGGCCCCATAGTCCTAGAACTAATGAACACATAATAAATCCTACTTCTCTCTAGCAAACTCCAAATGACATAGGCTAAAGAAACATGGTCTTTCAATCCATCAATTTCTGTCTTACCTTGATAGCAGTCATGAATGTCTTCCAATGCCAAAGCAGGGCAGGGTTATAATTCAAAAAGAGTAAGATTTTCAAACCTTGAAAAACCACTTTGGATTTATGGGCTAGAATCAAAATTTTATTCCTTCTCCCAAGCGTGAAACTCTCAAAAAAAAAAGGGCCATATGGGAGCTTACTTGTCATAACTTCACAGGAATACAACAGACTGTAATGTTCCTTTATGGGCCTCAAAAGCATCAACCCAAACCTTTTCACCTTTGAGATTCATAACCTATAAATATTCAAGAATCTGCTATCTCAATTTACTTAAACATGAGCTTTTTCATACTGGCTATTGGTTCGGTAGTTAATGACAACCCCATTCCGCTTATCCCATTAATTACTCTTGGCTGCTTTGGTCTGATTCACTTCTTCAGATTTTATCTTGGCTGTCTGAAGTCTTCATAATATTTTCAACTTTTGGGATTTCTATAGCCCTCATCTCTTTTGTCATTTAATGATGTCTCCTGATGAACAGCGTATCTCTGAGAAACTAAATGCTGTATTGGGGAATAGTGAAAAACCTATTCTTAATTGTCCTAGAAGCTGAAGACATGTTCCTGATTTTCTGTACAATCATGGTTAGATGTTCATCCTATGACTTAAGTTAGGACTAAATTATGTAATCTATTTTTAAAGGATGTAATGGAACAAATAGATTTTTTTCCCTCAGAGTGAAGTGAAGAGGGCTAAAAGTGCTCAGTGACTTGGCCCACTGCTAGGAGTGAAAAAAAAGTTTTCCTATAGCTTAACACTGGAGTATCCTTAATTTATAGTAGTAGGCAATCAGTTCAGATCAAAAGCTCTTTCTAAACATTCCTATCCACCAAAGACTTTTGTTCACCCTGAAGGGTGATTAGATTGAATAGAAAATTTATCATTGTATATTTAGGTTTTATGAGACAGGGTCTCACTCTGTGGTCCAGGCTGGCCTTGAAATGGTGATCCTCCTGCCTTAGCCTTCTGAGTGCTGGGACAACAGCCACGCACCACCACACCCCGTGCAACATCATATTTTTTTCCTTTATTATTGTGCTGGGTGGAGGTACACTGTGGCATTTACAAAGGTTCTTACAATGTATCAAACATATCACACTTGAATTCACCTCCTCTACCACTCTCCTTTGTCCCCCATTCCCCCTCCCTTGGTTCCTGGAATGGTTTCAATAGGTATCATTTTTGCATTTACATACATGTGTACACATTCTTTGCACCATATTCATCCTCCTACCCATGTTCCCTGCCACCTCTCTCCTCCCATTGGTGCCAGCCCTTCTGCCAGGGCAGGACCTGTTCTGCCCTCCTGTTCTCCAATTTTGTTAAAGAAAAAAGAGAAAAGGTAGAAAGAAAAATATGACCTTTTTGCTGGTTTGAGATAAAAGTAGTAGCTACACAGGGAGGTTCCTTATTTTATATATATATATATATATATATATACATAATCTATCTATCTGTCTATTAGAACTCCATGTGGTTTAGCTCCTCTAATTTTCTTCATTCTACTTTAGTCCCTTTCATATGGAGGTTTCAGCTGGTTTAAGATTTCCATATTCAATCTTGTATAGCAATTATATCAACCATATTCAATTTCTTAGTTTCCTTCTTTTACCCTACCCCTCCCATATGTGACCTTCCCTTAGTGTGACTCGTGTCCAATAATATTGCTGTATTGGTTTTAGGTCTATAATCTGCATATGAAAGAGAACATGCGATTTTTGGCCTTCTGAGCTTGACTAACTTTGCTTAAGGAGATGTTCTCCAGTTCCATACATTCACCTGCGAATGACAAAATTTCATTTTTCTTTGTGACGGAGTAAAATTCCATTGTATAGAAATACCACATTTTCTTAATCCATTCATCAGTAGTGGGGCATCTTGGCTGTTTCCATAGCTTAGCTATTGTGAATAATACTGTAACAAACACGGGTGTGCAGGTGCCTCTGTTTTAAGTGACTCACATTCCTTCGGGTATATCCCTAGGAGTGGTATTGCTGGATCGTATGGCAGATCTATTTTTAGTTTTCTGAGGAGCCTCCATACTGTTTTCCATAGTGGTTGAGTACAACCAATCAAAAACTAGTTTACATTCCCACCAGCAGCATATGAGTGTTCCTTTTCCCCCGCATCTTTGCCAACATTCAACATCATATTTTTTAATTATGAAAATTGTCTATGTACAAGGAGAATGTATATTAAAGCATTGTCTTGAGATGATTGTGGTGCCAGAGTATTCAGGAATCATCTAAGTTAGCCCTTCAAGTTTCCCAGACCAGGAACCAGACCATAGGAATTTCTCAGCTCTGGAGGATGTCATTGGGAATGTCCTATATCAACATTTGAGGTGAAAATGAAATTTGAAGCTTGTGTTTCACCTCCCATTTGGTAAATGCTAAATTTTTTCATTTTTTTAATATAGGGAAAACCATAGTTAACCATTTTCACTGTAAGTATATGAGAAAATGAACATTGAATTAGATCTTGTCACTATAGCAGTAGTTTCTGAAGTGATTTTCACTGATAGTATAGAGATATTATGAAATAGTATACTCCAGTAAAAGCAATAATTTTATTGTTTTAATGACATTATTGATCAGAAAGCCAACATGCAGTGTGTTTACTTGTTTATACGCATGTTTATATCAGTGTTTTCAAATTGCATCCATAGATATGGCAGTGGTGTCCTTGAAGACAGGGTTTTGAATAAAATAAGCTTGAAAAATCTGTTTCGCAGAAAATTTAGCAAAATTCTTTTCTGTGGGACTACTTAGAGCCTATCATAATCTACTGAGCACTGTGATCTCCTTGTTGGTTTAAACTATCTAATATTTTCCAAATATATTTGTCCATGGAACTCTAAATTTTTTTTCTTTGATAAAAATCTTAATATTCCACCAGTGTACTTATATTTTGAAAAATACAACTTATAAAATGTTAATTCTAAAAATTCTCTTTCAATTTTTCTGAAACTCAGCTTTTCACATAACTCAATTCCAAATATTTATGCTGGCACTGGGTGCCAGTGGCACTGGGTACCTATAATCCTAGGTCTCAGAAGGCAGAAATCAGGAGAATCACAGTTGAAAGCCAGTCCTGGCAATAAATTTACGAGACCCTATCTCGAAAATAACCAACAAAAAAAGGTGGTATTGTAGCTCAAGTGGTAGAGCACCTGTCTAGTAAGTGTGAAGCCCTGAGTTCAAATCCCAGTACCACTAAATATATAAATATTTATGCTGGTATTTATGATTTCCACTTAAAATTTCCTATTATGAGGAGTATATAATCCTGATGGGTTCTGTGATTTGCTGATTGCTCTCTGTTCTTGCTACTCCATTGCTTTGTGTAGCAAGACTTCCTTGATATCTGCTCTCTCAGCTGCAAGGGACACTTTTTTTCATTTCTCTTGCCATGGGCTATCAACATTGCTTTTTTGAGTGGCCCCTTTCACTAGACTACAGACTCCTCAAGGTCAGGCACCGTGCTGTATTCTTTGCCTTCCTATTTTCGAGGACAGGACCTTTATCAATTTATTTGCAGTGCTAATATCTTTGGCACTACAAGCAAGACAGAAAAGAACTGTAGTCTATCAGGGAAGAGAAAAAGCAGTCACCATGAGATGCAAGAAATGTTACAGTGGGAGAAATGCAGACTGTTCTTTTTTTTTCCTTTATTGCTGTGCTGGGTTAGTGCCACATTGCACATTTACATTTACAAAAGTTCTTACAATGTGTCAAATATATCATACTTGAATTCACCCCCTCCACTGCTTTTCTTCATACCCCAATCCCCTGATTTCTGGAATAGTTTCAACAGGTATTATTTTTTCATTTACATATATGTGCATACATTATTTGAAAGGCCACCCTAAGGAAAGCAATACAGTACTTTATTTTGAGAACTGAAGGCTGAGCAAGGACTAGAAAAAATGGGGCATGAAGCAGACTTTCCCAGAATATGTGTTGAAGAGTTCATGTATTTTCGGAGGAAATAGAACCCCCATTACTTTCTTTCTATAAAATTGTTCTTTTTTCCTTTCATTGGTAGCAGTCTCTTTTTAACTTAAAATTATTGAGGTTTAATGCAGGTTTTTGAACATATTCTTAAGAGATTCACTTTTACATATATTTTTGGCTTCAGATTCTTATTGCTATTATTATTAAGATTCATTTTCAAATCTTTAGCAGTTTTTTCATAAATATTTTAACTTTTATAACATTTAAAATAGAATATTTGTACATCAAAATGATATAAAATAGTGAAATATTTACACCTAGCACATGCCTGCATCAAATTATGTTTTATAGATTTCTTTTGTAACAATTTTAATCATTATTATAATGCTCAACAAGTTTTCAAAGGCCTTTTGCATATATTTGTCTCATTTTCACAATAAATTCACATTTTCACATGGTTTCAGTTATTAACTCTCCAAAGAGCCATGCAAAGTACATAATGCCAGCATTGTCTCTCTTTAAGTAGCCTTCAGCTCTGCAAATGAAGAAGAAACTGAGTCAGAAAGATGACACATAATTAGTCTGGTCACAAAGTGGTATTGTGTAGGCACTTAACTGCTTTTGGATTACTAAACATTTATTCATTGTGTTTCTTATGTTAATTTGAGATTTCTTTATTTACTAGATAAGCACTTTATTTGTGAAGAGACTTGTGGATTATCCTTGGTCATCCAATATGAGAAATTATTTGTGCTCAGAGAAATGATAATTTATGCATTCCTTTCCTAACCTTGTAATGCTTAGAGAAGAAGGGCTATCTGATACAAGTTTTGATTTTGTGTCCCTGGCACTTTGATATTTATTTATAGAAATGGTTCAAAATGTTTAAGTTTTGTGGCTGTAACTATTCTAATGTTATACACGGGTGCAGACTGCTTACACATGCAATGTTTTGTTATTGGCAGTATCTTTTTCCATTTTGTTAACCTATGTTCCAAATCTTCAATGTCTTGAAAGTGACTGCAGAAATAGCAGGTAAGGATTGACTTCAATCGAAGCTGAATTTTTCCCTAATACCAGGAGTCTTTTGTTAATCAATGACTGTCTATAAATGTAGCAGGAAAAAAAAAGAGATCATGTTGTAATTGACTCTTTCATTCAGAATTAAAAATATCCACCCCAAGTGGTCAGAATATAGTGTATTGAATTTAACTGTTCTGGTTCTTTTTGTGTCACACTCAGTAAGAATTTTGAATACAGTAATGTCTCATTTATCTAGAAGTCATTTTTTTCAGCTCCTGAACCTAATGAGGGATGTAAATAAAAGCAAGATACTCTAGACAATTCAAATTTGAAGTTGAAATATTAAGTTATTACTGGACACAGAGATATTGACACTAATAAATAGGAGTAGGTACTTGTATCACCTGGATGGTGGTGCACACCTGGGATCCCAGCACTAGGAGGCAGAGGCAGGCAGATCACAAGTTTGAGGCCAGCCTGAGCTGCATAGCAACCCTTTCTCAAAAAAACTGGGTCATGCATGCAAACTCATGATAGAGTACTTGTCTAGCATGAACAAAACCCCAGGTTCGATCTCCGGTGCTACAGGAAAAAATCAAATAAAAGAAATAAAAAATAGCCATATGAAAGAATTTCTTTTCAGAGCAAATAAGCTTACTATTAAGAGCCAATAAACATATTACTGTATAATAATTAATGCTGATTATTAGGACTCCAAGTCATCAATAAAATGAAGATAATGATGATTTCATCAGTATAATCAACTTGAGAGGGCAAGAAAATGTGAGGAAAATTTTAGGAGTTATATAAAAAACTGAAGTCAACAAAATAAAGTTTTTGATACTAACCTTGGGAAGAAAGCTTATCCCCTGTCAGTGCAATTTAATGAGGGGTTATTGTAAAGTAGCTAGGCAGTTGAATTTTCCCTCAGAGCTTAAGTTTTTAAAAATAACATTGAAGGGCCCAAATTTGGAGGCTTTATTTTTTGAGTGATACCATGAAAGGCTATAATAACTACTCCATTTTTAATCATTTGACTTTTCATTTGTTTTGCTTTATTTTAGTTTTCATGAAAATTTTGATGTCTCTTGTCTCCTTGCCCTCTTCTCTTCAGAGAGCCATTTAATGCCTGTCAAATGTCATGTTATGTGTTATAATAACACCACATGGTTATATACAACACCATAAAATATACATATGTGACAGCTAGTCATAACTGTGCCAATGATGATGATCAGAACCCATTATACATTTTAAAACGTTTATATGACATTTACATCATAGGCTACCTCTGTGCTCATCTTCGTGGTGGTAATTTTAAAAATCATCTTTGATCCCCAGTTTTCTTTTAAATTAACCATTGCATGGAGAAAAAAGATAATGCAAAGCAAAAATTATGTTTTATCACCTTAAAGATACATTTTTTTCAATTTCAAAATTTTTCTATTAGTCCTGGTTGTTAAAGCATGAATACTAGCCCATTTAAAGCAAATTATCTGTGAGCATATAGTAATACTTCCCAAATATGTTGCTTTAGAAAATTCATAAGAAAGAATTTGTAAAACACGTGCTCATTTCACAGAATTATTTTATGGTAGGATACAAGAAAAAATATATCAAGGGAGGTTTTATTGAACAAAATTTTAAAAAATGAAGTAATGAATAGAAGAAAAGAGTTGTATTTGGAAAAAGTGGAGATGTACAGGAATTTAAAAAGCTTTCCATTTTACTGATCTGGTGACAGATCAGTGAAGTCATGTGTGATTTGATTTGCTGAGAATACACACCTGGGTCTCTGAACTGCTTTATTTGGATCTGTGAAATGTGAGCAAATTCCACGCAAAGATCATTGTTACGGACATTTCCAAGTGAGGCCTACCTGTTTCTTTTTGGGTTCTTGTGTCATGATTTAAGCAATTTTACTTTTTTTCATATAAAACCTCATATATAAAAATTTCACATAAAAATCTCATAATAAAATCTCCAATACATACCAATATAAAATACAAAAATCTCACAATAAAGACTCCACCCAATTTTATCAGACAGTCTTGAAACAAAATACCTCAATCATTTTCTTTTGATGGTTTTCAGAAATTAGTTAAAGCCACTTAATACGTAACACTATCAGACAAAATGTTTAATATTCTAGGCATGACCCAAGTATACAATACAAAGAGATCTGAGAGAAAAGACTTTTACAGAACTCTCTGTAAAGAGCTATAATTGAGAGGAAAACCCCACCAAAAATGATCAATAAATAAAGTAAAATTAAAAAACCAAAAACCTCAGACCAACCAGCTATACAAAAACTCAGTTACCCAACTTATACTTCATGTCAATTTGTTTCATTCTAAGTAAATGACTAGCTAATTAGGATTTTTGAATAAAACTGTGTGGCACTTTTTTTTTTTTTTCACTCTGCGTCTTCTTAGTCAGGTATCTGCAAATACTATTTGTGCCAATTGTCTCAGAGAAAAATATAGACTAATTAAAATGCTAATCTTTAGTAAACACATAAGTACTTGCATGAAAATTAAACACTTGGGCTGCTAATTCATGAATATGTGCTCAGACATCAGGAACACTGCAACTAATGTGGACTTCACAGTCTTGGTCTTAACAGCCTCGTCTACATGTCAAATCCACTTCAGGGCTGAGAGTATCTACCATTGAAATCACTCAGTGTGCCTTCTCTCAAGAGTATCTAAGGAGAAAAGAAAAGTGATGTGCACTTTGAGAAGATTATTAAAAGCCTGCAGATTCATTAGGAGAGAACTTAATTGTGATCGAATCTATAATCCTTTCAGTTCATCCCATAAATAATAACAGTCTGAACTCTATTGAATCACATGGCCTCTTTTGCACAAACCTATAGAACAGAGTCCTCAAAATTGAATAGATGGAATTGAATGGACCTGGGAAGTGGGAACTGGAATTTGATGGACAGCCTTTCACCTCTAGGTTATTGGTTTGTATCTGACCCAGGTGATGAAAAGTCGTTGTTCTACAATGGCTGTTTAGTAGTTTTCTGTGTAATGAGCTGTTGGCTCCAGTCCATTCCTCAGTGGACAGGTGTCTGCTTGCATTCCCAAATCACCACTCCACTTGTCAGTCACATTTGAGGTCAAGGGCTAAATAGGAACTGGGGCTGAAATACTTTCTCATTCTGAGGAGTACAGGCCTTCCTTTGTTGGTTGACTTGGTTGAAAGACGAAAACTGCCATAGTCACTGTTCATGCCCTATTTCTAAGTAAGAAGTTTTTTTTTATTGTTTAGGGCTTCAACCATACTGAAAAGTTATTAGGTCCTCAAATGTACATGTTTGTACTGTTACATATAGTGAAAAGAGAGATGCCTAAATATACTCCCAGCCCCAAATGACATTAAAATTTATTTGTCTAACAGCACAGGAATAAATCATATCAAGAAAGCATTTGTATCTGGCTTTAATTCATTGACACAGGAGAATTGTGATATAGACTCCAAAGCCTCACTGAGAAAACTGACAGTTAAAGACAGCAAACAGCTAAATGTTATATGATATTTTTGACTGGAAGAACAGCTCCTCATGAGGTGGAAGGTAGAGGAAGAAATGCAGGAAACTATTTAATGCTTCTTGGGACTTATAAAGGGGAGACAACTTGCTTAGTTGAAACTTGGTTTAAATACTTTTGTTATTGCAATTTTCACTATTATACAAATATAAATTTATATTTATTAGCACTTCTGGAAAAGTTTGTGGCTAGAGTGACTGAGGCCAGAAAACTCAGATATGTTAACCATGAATGTTGAAGAAAATTTTCCAAAGTGAACACTTGATGTGGTTTCTCAAATATATTGGCTGGGCGTTTCAGACAAAGATGTGTTTCAAGTAAGAGCTGTGCAGTTCTTGCTCACTTGCTTCTGTAGGTCTGGCTTCTATTCGCTTACAAATTAATATTAATTAATTAATATTAATTTGATATTAATATTAACTTTATTTTCTATCCTGATGGAATTTATTGCTAAATACATTTATAACTTACTAAAAGTGACTCGATTGAAAATGACAGACTTTAAGTCAATCTGAATCATCATGTGCCTTCCTAGCTCATTTTTAAGCCTGAATCTTTCTATGTGATCAAAAATTGTTAGCTAAGGGGAAGGAGAATAAGAAAGAGAAGGGGGTGAATATGATCAAAATACATTGTATGTATGTACAGAAATATCACAGAGACCCTCACTGTACAATTAATATGTGCTAATAAGATAATTTAAAAATTGTTAACTAGCTTGCACACTACCTCTTTTACTAATAGATCATATAGCAAACATTCTATAACTATTGTTTTTTGGTATTAAGAATTTTTATTATCATATATTAGTCGTATAGGGGGATTCATTGTGACATTTCCGTGTGTGTGTGTGTGTGTGTGTGTGTGTGTGTGTATGTATGTAACTGGGGTTTGAACTCAGGGCTTCCCACTTGTGAAGCAGGTGCTCTACCACTTGAGCCACACCTCCAGTCAGTTTTTCTGTGGTTGTTTTTGGAGATGGGGGTCTTGGGAACTAACTATTTGCCCAGGCTGGCCCTAAACTGTGATCCTTCCAATTTCAGCTTCCCAAGTAGCTAGGATTACAGGTGTAAGCCACTGGCACCTGGCTTTACCTCATTTTCTTATTACTCTTATTAGTATTTAGTCTGATAAGATTGTTTGCCTAATTTGGAAAGAAGTAATTCCTAGTGCTTCTCTGAGACATTTTAAATGAGTCTTACCATGCCAACATAGCTTTATGCTCATGAAACAGGATACCAGCAACGTTGAGGGATGCTGCCCAAATTTCTACCATCTTTAACATTTTGTCTCTATATTCTATACCAGATTCTCTACCTGAAAGAGATTAATCTTCAGCACAGCAAGCAAATTGAGTCCATATTCTTCCAGTTTTGCTTAAAAATCTTGTGATCCCAGTGGTATTAAGTAACTGTGTGTGAAGTGAAGTTTTGGGCAGGTGGTAGAGGCAGCTGGGGCACCCCCAACTCCAGTAAGCACCACTTATTTACCACAGATGGATGCTTCAATGGAAGACTTGTGTTGGAGCCTACACCATTGTTAGAGGTGTGTTGTGTGTGCACTGTGTACATGCATGCATACAAGTGTGTGTGTGTGTGGTGTTTTAAACACAGCTGTATTCAGTTAATCACATTGCTGGGAAATAAGTCTTACAGCAGCATTGGTAGGAGGTTTGTCGCAAGTTATTCAGTTCTAATTGCAAATTAGAACTTTATTCAGGAAAGGATATCAATTTAATAGTAGACTGAACACATTAACTGTAGTTAATTCAAGCCTTTCTTGAATAGGATATATTTTCTTAGAAGGAGCCACAGAGATAAATGCATTAGATGAACCTCAGAACTGAACTGCTGAATGAAGATATTGGAGGACTGGAGCTATTCATTCCCATTTACAGAATCCAAATTACTGAAAAGTCATGGGAAGGCAGGAAAGAGACTTGTTGTTTTTAAAAATGCTCCCTGGCATTTGTCTGCCTGCGTCATCTAATGCAGTATCTCATTCTGTTGCCACCCGGAGTCCCATTCACTGGTTTGTTTAACCTCAAAGTGGGAAAGTAACTAACACAAATACATTCATTGTCCATGCTCTAATAGAATTAAGATTCCCAATACACTGCCTGCATTTGAATGAGGTTTGTTACACACTAGCCTTTATGGTCACACCCTTTTCCCTTGATAGTTCTTAAGAATGGCAGAAGCAAGAGACCAGAAATTTTGTAAGCTCATAAATATGAAGCACACTGTGTTTAAATAATGCCAGGGTGGTGATACAAATGGACCAATGCCAGGAAGCTCAGAGTTAAAGCTAACAATTCATCCTTACATCACTATGAATAAGAAGGGAGGAGAAAGGGGTACTGTGTTAGTTATAGTTGTGCTGCCAGCAAGCTAAGATAGCTCTGTCTAATGAGCCAGTGTGGCACAGAGCTTTGAATTGCACACTGTTTACTCAGAAGACAGGAAGTAGGTCTATTCTGCTATAGAAAGGCCAGCTCCACAATTGGGGAATTATATAATATTGTTTATTTCACCCTGAACATTATCAACTGGAATGACTATATGCATTTTGAATAAACCTATATGTGGTATCCTGCCAGTCACTGGCAGATACATACAGGGTATTTGAAGTGGAAACTGTTACTATATGGCTGTGTGAGTAGAACCAGTGCAGGTTTTTACCTTCTATTCTTCCTACCCTACAGTTAGCAGCTGCCACCTTCTACTTCTTCCATCTAGTCTTGGAAACGACTAGGGTCTGATTGTCTTGGTCGTTTGGAGATGGACTCATTGCTCTGAAACAAAGTGCCACGTTTTAAGGGCAGCCCTGTCTCCCTTTTTAAATTTTGATAGCCAGAAGTTTGCCACTTAGTTATTTGTTGATTATCTTAGAGGGTTTGAATTTTGCTCTGTTTTTACCAAGGTAAAAGTGGCAGTGTACTTTGATGATTCGTATACATTACTTCTAATGGTGAGGAAGCAAATATTTGCCTTTTTTGTAAACACTAAGGTGAGAGAAGGGTAGACTCCTTTTAATGAACAATTCTTAAAGATATATTTTTCTAAAATTAAAAACATTTTTCAAAAAATAAAATGTAAACTGAATGTCATTTTCTACTTGATATGTGACTGTATTCAATTCAGCCCTGTTCTTAATATGTGCATTTTATTTTCATAATGTCTAACTCCATATTTTATATAAATTAAATTTTCTGTAACTCCACATTATATATTCTCTGCTTCCACCTTGCTTTTTTGAAAGTGGATTTTAGTGACGATCTAGATTCTTCAGTGCCTGAGGTGACTATGGTCTTTGCCAGTGTTCCTAGACAACCACATTTGTTCTTTGGAGTACTAGATTCTCTTCTTAGCCAGTTAAACCCGAGGGATGCTTGAATCCTTGAATATCCTCTGCTCTAGACTCATGGCACTAAAGGCAGCACACATAGGGATATCCTACTGGAGGTATTTTCTTTTTCCTAGCAGGTTTGAAAATAAAATAATATTGAAGACATTTCTACCACTACTACTACTACAGCAATTAGCCAGCAACAGTCTGCTCAGCTATTCCTTTGTGCTGAGCAGTGTGCTAAGAGCTCAAAAGTTTGCTTTTTTTCTTTTTACATGGAAAGAACTTTGGAGACTGGTATCTATGAATGACTTCTATGCATGATGTCAAGGCCAGTGTCTTTGAGCACTCTAGGTTTTTCCCTCAAGTTGCAAGAATGTTGCAACAATTTAGGACATCTCTGCATTCAAAGTGAGTTATGATGAAGATGTAAAGCCAGCTATCACTGTCTTTTTTGTAGGAAAGCAAATCCTTTCCTAATATCTCCCACTGGGCTATCGATTGTAGCTCATTAATCAAAGTGACATCATAGGACTACTCCTAGTTATAGGGGAGCTTGGAAAGCAAGTAGTATGCTCCTTCACCTTCTATGGTTAAAGGAAAAGGATGTTATCAATGACCTTGGCTTAGCCAAAACTAGTGTCGGCTACTTTTAGTTGTAGATTGAGAGAGCAGGGAGCACTGCTCAATGTTAAGAAGTTCGTAAGTGACAGTGCCAAGGTTTGAATTTAGGTACTTTGATTCCAGAGGTAATGTTCTTAGTTATTATGATACAGGGTTTTTTATAGTTGAGTTCATTTTTCTCCCTTATGGAGCCTTGGTGATCAAAAGAGATGTTTAAATAAAATTGTTCTCATCTAGTTTGAATTTAGGACTGCAAGACTGTTCCAATATTAGTTTAATTTATATAGCCCTGATTTGCCACCATATTGATACGGATGGAACTCTCTGAAGCACATTCTCTAACTGAATTTAAACAGATTATCATCTTGTCATTTTGGTATGTTATTGAGGAATCTTACCACATATGGACAAATACTGTTATTTTAAGTGTTTTAATTCCTTCCCCCCCACCTTGCAACTGAGCATGCCCAAGTAGGCATTGTAATCTGTAATTAAGACACAGGCTGTCTTATTGCCCAGAAAATTTTCCTTCTCATCACAAATTCAGTAACAGCTTTCTATTGCAACTAACTGTCAGAGATATTGTTTATTTTCTACTAATTAAAATAAAGCTCAGAGCTTCCTCTCATTTGTGAGGCACTTGGTTATAAATTTATTGATTACTCTTATTATTTGACCATCAGTTATAATGTAATTATAAACATTTTGGGGATATATGCATATCTTTCCAAAATATAGGAAAATGATAAGATGTATAGAGGTTCATTTACTAGAAAATAAAGCAATAGGGAATGTACTTCTCCACTTCTCACTGCTAGTGAATAGAGCAGGTATAATACCCAGCAATACCACATATATTATACACTGGTTTTATTTGGTTCATAATAAAGGTGATGCATTCCAATTCCAAAATGGATGAGACTTACATAAAATCTTAAAAAAAATCCAACAACTTTACACTGTGAAGGTCCTAGAATATGTAAACATAAAATATGTAATCTATCTTTGATTTGCGCCATAATGCTCCTTTGCTTTGAAATCATGGCTGTATTACCAATCTGACAGTTTTAATGGAAAAAGTGGCTTTCAAAAGCTGCTGTTGAAAACACTGCATAATTCTCAAAGTCGTGAATATTTTACTACCAACATATGCAGGGAGGCAGTGAAAACACACTGCTTTTATTCCCTGCAAGTTGGTATGGGGGAAATTCACTGGCGTTAAAACTACATGTTTGTAATATGATACAATTTCATAAATACCTATGAATGCACACTGTTGTTGTTGGCAGACAACACTACTTCACAGAGTTATTTGGAAGTGATAACTGGGTATATTTTCATTTGTTATTTGCTCGTTCAGCAAATATCAATCAAGGGCCCGCTGTATTTCAGGCACTGTACTAGTTACAATAGAAAGGTGAACCGAGGAAACCCCCAACAACTCCTACAGATAAATTCAGCATAGTGGAGTGTGTTATGCATACACTATGGGTGAATGCTGGGGCAGGTCATGTGGGGCAGGCTGGAACTCACAGACAAGAGGGCCAAGTGCAAGTTCCTTGAACCCCATGCGTCATGTGGGACATATGCTTTGGACGGGGTACTGCTGACAGCCTTTCTGACTGAGTACCATCCTGGGGGGCAGATTCTGCCTTCTTGTGGCTATTACTTTTTATGGAGTGGATATGAGTGGCCTAGATGGTGGTTAGAGGTACTGAAAAATAAATATTTTTGGATTAGGTAGCCAGAAATCTGAACGTCAGTGCTAGCTACTTACAGGAGTAATAAGAAATGCCATGTTCCTACACATGCAGACCTGGGACTTGGTTCTTTGGGAAGTTAAGTTGGGGTACGGTCCTTCTTTCTGAAGGGAAGGATTGGACCTGCTTGTCCTGCTAGGTCACCTTGGATAAGCCTTGGTGGCATCCTGGATAAAAGGGGACACAAAAGCTATGAAGACATATTGAGGATAATTGGAGATATTTGAATCTGGGCTTTCTATATTTTTCATATATTATTGATTTATTTTAAATTTCTTGGATGTGATAATTGTATTGTGATATATAGGAGAATGTTGAAATACTTTGGGGTAAGATGTGATGATACAGGCAACTGATTTTCAAGATGTTTCAGGAAAAAAAAGTGTGTGTGTGTGTGTGTGCACATGCATGTGTGCTTGGAGAGAGAGAAAGAGAGAGAGAGAGTGAGAGAATATAGCCAACTAATAACAAATGAGGGAACTTAGGTGAAAGAAATATGAATGTTTATTATAACACTTTTAAACAAAATTTTATACTTTTGAACATTTTCAAAAAAAAGTTGAGTAAGAAAAGGTGATTTTCATCCAATTTCTTTTATCTGACAAAACATTCTGTACACAGAAAACTTCCCCTGACTTCTCAAACACAAGTTAGGCACTCTGTGCTTGCCCCATTAAAGTGTTTACCACCCACTGTGGTAATTGCTTGACTAAGTGTCTGCACACCTCTTCAGAGTTTTCTGAGAGCCAAGACTGTTGGGGACCATGAAGATTTCATCTATGGAACTGTGTTGTATCCACAGTTCTTGGCACAGCATCATCATTTAGTAAATATTTGTCAAATAAAGGAATCAATGAATCTATAAATGATTACAGTAGATGTGCCCTAATTAGGAAAATTCATACAGAAGTTGAATAGCTAACCTTGGCTTTCTGTTACAAAGGACAGAGTTGAAAATCCAAAAGTGTTTCTGAAATTTAAAAAACCCTCCTGTGTAATTCTTACAATTATGTTACAATCTTTTGGCTAAATAAATGTCTAGTTATTGAATGAAGTATACAATGAAGGTAATAGTTGCATTTTCTAATTATTCTCCCAAGCTAGACATACTGGTCAGGTTTCTGATTTTTGACCTGTAAGAATGGCTACAGAAAGAGATGTATACTTAGAAAAGAATTGTACAATTAGACCTAGAAAAAGTTCATCTTCTACTATTTCCCCCATCCTACTACTTTTTTGGGAATATGCCTTGCTTTGTTATACCATCTATGTCCATACAGCTACATGTTGATGAACCAATAAGATTACCAAAACTTATGAATTTCTATCTTACTCTCATTTCTCACTATCTATTACTGTGTCCATTGACTTTTTGACAACAGAACAGAAGGGAGAAAATTGAATAGTGTTATAGACTGATTGTGTAGCTCCAAATTCATATATTAAAATCCCAGCTCCCAGTATTTTAAAATGTGACTATATTTGGTGATAGGTTTTTTAAAGAGGAGATTAAGGTTAAATGAGTTCCTATGGATGAGGATCTAATCCAATATGACTAGGGAGGGTCTTTGGAAGAGACACAGGTATTCCCACACACAGACAAAAGACCATGTGGGGACACAACAATAAAAGTCTGCAAATCAAAAGTACTCCGAGATTCCATCTTATCCCAGTCAGAATGGCTATTATCAAGAACACAAACAACAAAAAATGCTGGTGAGATATGGGGAAAAAGGAATCCTTATGTTGCTGGTGGTGATATAAATTAGTGCAGCCACTATGGAAATCAGTACGGAGACTCCTTAAAAAACTAAAAAGAGAAATACCATATGATATAGCAATTACACTCTTGATATATATCCAAAGGAATGTAAGTTAGGATACAAAGATATCTGCACATCCATGTTTATTCCAGCACTATTCACAATTGCCAAACTATGGTATCAGCCAAGGTGTCCTTCAACTGATGAATAGATAAAGTGTAGTATCTTTACAAAGGACAAGACAAAGGAGCATTATTCAGCCACACAGAAGAATGTCTTCATGAATATTACATCACTTGCAGGAAAAATGGATGGAACCTGATATTATCATGTCAAGTGAAATAAGCCAGGTTCAGAAGGACAAAGGTCACATGTTTTCTCTCATATGTAGAGTCTAGACTTAAATGTGTGTGTGTGTGTGTGTGTGTAATTTGGGAGGAGGAGGGAGAGGACAAGAAAGAAAGAGAGATGCGGTGAATAATATTGAAGCACATTGTATATATGTATGATAGCATTACGAAACATACTGAAAGTTGTTAAAAAATGGAGGGAGGATGGGGAAAAGGGGGCGCAATGGAGGAGGTTAATCTGATCAAAGTACAGTATATGCATATGTGAAATACCATGGTGAAAGCCCTTTGTAAAATTAATATACACTAACAAGAAAGAAAGTGGTCTGCAAGCCAAGGAGTGAGGAATCAGGAGACATTGTGATTGTGGGCTTCCAGCCTCCAGATCTGTGAGAAAATAAACTTTTGTTGTGTGAACCACTCATTCTCTGGTATTTTGTTATGGGAGTTCATGTAAACTAAAATAATGAGAAAAGACTAAAATGAATTGCTGTTTGTTGAAAGCAATTTAAAAAAATATAGGTTGGGAAATGAATCTGTCATTTATTTGGAGGATTATAGTTCTGTTTTATCTGTAGTTTAATGTCTTGCAGTTCACTGGAATCTTGGAAGTGACTTAGTCAAATTTATGAAGGCGCTTAGACTCTAATCCAGCATTCCTGGCAGGTGGTCATTGACCTTTGCTGGGAACAGCTCTAGTGCTGAGGAACACATAAGTTCATAAGAAACTCTGCCATTCTGGACTGTCTATCAGGTAGAGATATTTTCACATTGAGTTAGCATTTGTGTAGCAGAGACTGCTGGTGACACCCCATTATCTGCTCTCTTTTTCCTTTCTAAGTGGTAGAATATTGTTTATTATCCAGAGGTATGGCTACCAGAAATAAAGATTTATTTTCCAGACTCCTTTGTAGGTGAATACAGACCTATTACTAGGGTCTGACTAATGGAATGTAAGTGAAAGTTGTGTATATCATTCTGAAATTGTTCTTAAATAGAGGAGATGCACCTGTTTCTCACTGCTTTTTCTTTCCTAGTAATCAGACTCCAAACATAATGGCTAGAACTTGAACAACCATCTTAGATCCTGAGGTCAAAGGCACATGTTGATGTATCAAGACCTGGGATATCTGATTATGGAGTCTTCCAAAGAGACTGAATTGCTTATTTCTAGGTTTTGTTTACTTGAGAGAAACAAATTCCTCTCTTAGGCAGATTATATTTTGGGTTTTATGTCACTTATAGCTAAACCTATTTCTATCTATTTAGGTAACCACTCCTATGTCACTTTCACCCGTATCTACTTTTCTGAATTACATTGTATAAAACATGTCTAATTCCATTTCCAGATGACAAACACAATTCTTGAAGACTGTTATCCTGTCCTCCCTAGGCCTATAAACTAAAAACAACTGATACTTCAATTGTTTCTCATAAGATAAGATTTCAAGCTCTCTGACCATTTTAATCGCTCTCCCCAGGCCTGGTTTACTCAGGCATTCTTTATTTCCATAAATTGGTAGTTAACTGAATTGTACATATTTCGTAGAACTAGAAATGATACAAGTCAGAAAATAATACCAGCCTTGGGTGCATAAAAGGAAATGTTTGGAAGAGAATGACCTGAAAGTGACTTAGAAATAGTTTCTACAACGGTACAGATTTTTCAATTTATTTTCATTCATTACATCATAGATCTCAGTTGTACTAATAGATGAATCTGCTTGTGCAGTTTCTTACCCAATAATGTTTATCAATATTTGACAATTGGAATTATCAAAGAGAAGAGACAATCTTCCATTACTGCTGTGCAGAAGTTGGTAGTTAATAGGTAATTTGTTTCTGACAATTCTGCAGCTGGTCTTCTAGTTATTGTGGTGAAATGTAACCTGAATGGTCAACTTGAGCAATTTGCTACAATCTGCAGTGTAGAGAACACTTTTCAAAAGCTGCCTTTTAATAAAAGCCACCCAAACAGATGTGAGGTGGTCTTGATTTGCATTTCTTTGATGATTAGTGGTGGTGAACATCTTCTCAAATATCTTTTGGCTATTTTTATTTCTTTTTTAGAGAAATGTCTTTTCAAGTCTTTAGTTCATTTTTAATCAAGTTTATCTATCTATCATCTATCTATCTATTTATCTATCTGTCTATCACTACGGAGTTTAGGAGTTTGTCACATATTTTGGAAATGAACTCTTTATACTCTTTAGAGTTTACAAATGTTCTCTCCCATTCTGTAGGTTCTCATTTCATTGTGTTGTTTCCTTTGCTGTGCAGAAAATTTTTTGCTTGGCATAGTCCTATTTTCTGCTTTTACTTCTGTTGCCTGTACTTTTGTAGTGTATCAGGAAGGAGGACCAGAAAAGAAGCAGGCAAGCCTGTGTTCTGATAATGCAGCAGGGGGGAAGGGATGGCATAGCAGAGAGATAAAGAATCTAAAAATGAAGAAGGTCATGTAGCACTGGGGCAAACTAGTCTGTAGAATTAAATGTAACCATACATGGACTAAACCTTGCTTTTTGCTTCTGTAACCTGCTTGTGAGGGTATATAAGGTGAGATCTCTTTGTTCTTGGGGCTCAGCCTTTGGACTTGAGTCCACTGAGGCTGTGCCAGCACAATGAAGCATTGTTTCCTGCTGAACTGCCTTGGTGTCTTGTGTCTGTGTTTGAGAATCCCATGACATTTCTGGTGTGGGGGGGGGGGCTTGTGTCTGGGATTTTGGAGACAGTAGTTTTTCACCTCCCTTGTTGCTAGGGTGCATTCCCCAGACTGCTGGAAGAAGTGATCCTACCAGGCACCAATAGGCGGTTTGATCTGGAGGAGGGACTCTTCTCTTGGTGAGTCAGGGTGAAGGGCTCAGATGTACAATGCAACCCAGTGAGGTGCAGGAACGAGCAAGGGGAGCACTACCCATCGAACTGATGAGAACTTGGGTCAAATATTAGGCCTGCTCTTAAGCGGCAGAAGGGGAGCTTGGTCACTTCCCAGAGTCACCCAAGTAGTTTTGAGTGAAAGTGAAACCATGACTCTTAGTTGCTGGGTGCAGGGTGGAAACTTTGGATGCCTGCATGTGAACATGTGTCAATGAGATGTAGCTTGGCTATGAAGCGAGTATGGAGTCCTGATCTGCAGGTCCATGGTGAACTCCTATGGACGAGGTTGAGCCCTAACACAACCTCTGGTCTGGGGTTTATATGGACTCACTAAAGCTAAGAGATGCCTAAATCCCCGCAAAGGGAGCAGCTGGAGACAGACAAAACAAGTGAGGACTCTGTGTAGGTGCAGTTCCTTGCCAGGCGACTATGTCCAGGTCACCAATAGGGGACACCTATTGTTCTCTCTTGTGTGTTGGAGAAGATGACCCCCCCTTTTACCTCTCCTCCAGAATCCCTAACCCTCCTTGTCTGTCTTGATGTCTGGTAATAGGGAAAAATGGGTGGAAATCAGAGTAAAAACACTCCTTTGGAGTGTATGGTCAAAAACTTTAAAAAGGGATTTAATGGAGACTATGGAGTTAACTCCTAACAAGCTTAAGGCCCTT
Organism: Castor canadensis; assembly: GCF_047511655.1. Lineage (NCBI taxonomy): Eukaryota > Metazoa > Chordata > Mammalia > Rodentia > Castoridae > Castor > Castor canadensis. The sequence continues at coordinate 105,055,504 of NC_133391.1, forward strand.
TGTGAAGTAGATTGGCCTGCTTTTGGTGTAGGTTGGCTCCCCAAAAGGGCCACTAGATAAAACTGTGGCTAATGTAGTTTATAGGGTAAATGTAGGGAAGCTGGGCATCCAGATCAGTTTCCCTATATTGACTGCTGGCAGGATGCTGTCCTCAGATGGCCCACATGGCTAAAGCCCTGTCTGGAAGAGGCCTGTAGGACTATGGTAGCTATGGTGGCCACAACTTCCAAGAGTAAAGGAAAAACAAGGGAGCCTGTACTGGTCAAGGAACCTGAGGAAATACCACCTTAGGTGCCACTTTATCCATCTCTGCCACCGGCACCTAGTTCCACACCCTCACCTCTAACATTAAATGGGGAAGCTCAAGGAACAGTCACAGCTGTAAAATCTGGCCTGGAGGACTCTGGGGTCTCAACTCCCTTGACCTCCCTGAGTCCTATGGACTCCATACTCACTCCATGTCTGCTTGTGCTCACTCACATCCCCCATTCAACTGGGGGCATGTAACCAGTCTCCACAAGGACCCCACTTATCCTCAAACTCCCACAACACTGCAGATGCCCCTGAAGGAGGTCCAAGGTCCAATATATTAAGACCAGGATGGTCAAATACAAACAGGAGGATACACATTTTTCTATCAGCCCTTTACCACCACAGACCTCCAAACTGGAAACATCAGTTTCCTTCATGGAAAAGCCTCAAGCTCTGATTGATTTGATGCAGTCTATCATCCAGACTCATAAACCCACCTGGACAGACTGTCAACAGCTTCTTCTGACTATATTTAATACTGAAGAATGATGCCATATAATGCTGGCAGCTCTAAAGTGGTTAGAAGATCATGCTCCTAAGGCACCGTAAATGCCCAAGCCTATGCTCAAGCTCAGTTCCCTGAGGAAGACCCCTGTTGGGACCCCAATGATAACCAAGACTACCACTGGCTTGAACGGTATCAGGAGGCATTATTAGGAGGCATGAAGGAAGGAGACAAAAAGGCCATGAACATGAGCAAAACATCAGAAGTCCTCCAAGGGCCAGATGAGAGTCCCAGCCAGTTTTGTGAGTGTTTGTGTGAGGCCTTCCATTTGCACACCCCCTTTGACCCAGAAGCCACTGCAAACCAGCAGATGATTAATGCAGCTTTTGTTGGCCAAGCCCAGGGATACATAAGGCAAAAATTACAGAAACTGGAGATTCACTGGAATGAACGCTAACCAGCTTCTGGAGGTGGCCACAAAGGTTTTTGTCAATCAAGATCAGGAGGCTAAGCGGAAGGCTAACAGGAAGATGAAAAGGAAAGTGGACCTCCTTGCAGCAGCCCTTGCTGAATGTAGTCAGGTAGGTCATGGAGAACTAATCCAGGCAGAGGCAGAGGCAATCCCTGAGGATAGTGACAAATGTCCCCACCTTAGGGAGGAACTAGGGTGAAATCAATGTGCCTACTGTTGTTAAGAAGGGCACTGGAAGAATGAATGTCCCCAACAGGCCAGGGACTCCAAAAGGCTCCTCAGACCAGAAGCAGAGGCCAGGTTATTGAGGGAAAATATCAGTCCACCCACAGGGTAGCCAGCCCCTGGGAGGAAAATATTGTCAGACTGGCAGGCCTGCCTGGAAGGTTATGAGGAAGATTCTGACAGACTGGGCTCCATTCTACTGGGCCCTCAGGAGCCTATGGTCTGAATGAAAATAGGGGACCATCCTGTTGATCTCATGGTGGACACAGGTGCAGAACACTCAATTGTCACCCAACCAGTGGGCCTTCTTTCCAAAAAGCATACAACTGTTATCGGTGCTACAAGCACCCATTCTTATTGTTCAGATGATGCAATCTCAGGAGTCATGAAATAAGGCATGAATTCCTTTATCTTCCTGATTGCTCTGTGGGCCTGATAGGCAGGGGCTTATTATGCAAACTGAGGGCACAGATAACTTTTGGCTTGAATGGTACAGCAGATTTAAAGTTGAGAGGTCCTGAGGCAAAGACTTTAACCCTCATGGTTCCACAAGAGGGGAATGGAGGCTCTATGCCCTTGAAGGAAGGCCTCCTGAGATTTCCAAGCTTCCTTTCAAGATTCTAGGTGTATGGGTTGAAGATAATCCCCCACATCTGGCCTGATATATGCCCCCAGTAATGGTGGAACTAAAAATGGGATCTGCCCCTGTTAGCCAAAAAACATACTTCATCCTCTTCAAGGCCCAGGTCAGAATTCAAAAACACTTTGACAGACTCCTAAAATATGGGGGATCCTCTGACCTTGTCAGTCATCCTGGAGCACCAGTACAGAAAACAGGGACCAAAGATTTCAGGCTAGTCTCAAATCCATACATGCTTTTAGGCCTTGTCCCAGCTGAGGCAAAGTTTTCACATGCCTAGATCTTAAGGATGCAGTTTTCTGCATCCACCTGGCCCCACAAAGCTAGCATATATTTGCCTTCCAATGGAAAAATCCCAATACTAGGAAAAAGGGGTAACTAGCCTAAATTGGTTGCCACAAGGTTTCAAAAATTCACCCACTATGTCTGGAACTCCTTGGCATCTGACCTCAAAGCTTTCTCAGCTGATCAGCATGGCTGCACATTCCTATAGTATGTTGATGACCTCTTGCTGGCTGGACCAACTTGTGAGAACTGTATGGAAGGGACCTGCTTCCTCCTTTCTCTTTTATGGGAGGCAGGATACAAAGTTTTTAGGAAAAAAGCCCAGATTTGCAAAATACTGTCAAATACCTTGGCTTTCATCTATCCTAGGGGCAACACAGTCTCAGCCCTGAGAGAAAACAGGCTGTCTGTTCCATCCCAGTCCCCAAGACCTGCCAGCAAATCAGATAATTTTTGGGACCTGCAGGTATCTGCCAAATCTGGGTCCCTAACTACTCCCTTTTGGCCAAACCTCTTTATGAAGCCACAAAGGGGGGAGAACAGGAACCCTTAGTATGGAGGGAAGAACAAGAGAAAGTCTTTAAAGAAATCAAGAGGGCACTCACAAATGCTCTTGCTCTAGGCCTGCTGGATGTGATGAAGCCCTTTTTCCTGTATGTCCATGAACAAAAGAGGACAGCTATTGGGGTCCTGACTCAGCTACTAGGCTCCTGCACCATTCAGTGACTTACTTATCAAAACAACTTGATGCCATTTCCCAAGTCTGGCAACCTTGCCTGTGTGCCCTAGCAGCCACTGCTGCCCTGGTGACAGAAGCAGACAAGCTTACCCTAGGGCAAGAATTCACTGTCTGGGTTTCTCACTCCATCCTGACATTCATGGAGGATAAAGGAAATTATTGACTGACCAACTCTCGGATGGTCAAATACCAGAATACGCTATGTGAAAACCCACTCATCTGGCTGGAGGCTGTTATGACTTTAAACCTGGCCACCCTGTTTCCGGTTGATTCAGGTCAGCCAGAACATGACTGCTCAGAGATTATGGATGAGGTCTTCTCAAGCTGGACAGATCTAACCAATCAGCCTATTGGCCATGCCATCTGGATGTTGAATATTTCACAGATGGCAGCAGCTTTGTCCAGGATGCATGTGCTTTGCTGAGTATGTGGTGATGACTCTAGACTCATTGAGGCTTGCCTGCTGTCAGTTGGAATTTCTGCATAAAAGGCTGAACTTGTCACCTTTACATGTCTACTCCAGCTCCAGCTCACTGAAGGAGTATGGGTAAACATCTACACTGACTCCAAATATGCCTTCACAACCACTCATGTCGATGGGGCCTTATATAAAGAGAAGGGACTCATCAACTTGGGAGGAAAAAGTATCAAGTATGGGCAGGAAATCCTTGAATTGCGGAATGCTGTCTGGGCTCTGAAATGGGTGGCAGTTATACACTGCTGAGGGCATCAAAAGGGTGATGCAACTATTGCTCAGGGAAACTGGAAAGCTGACAAGGAGGGCAAACTAGCAGCCCTCATGAAGGGACCCATCCCAATTGTCCTGACATCTGCCTTGTTCCCACGTCCCTTAGAGGAATGGGGCCCATGGTACACACCACAAGAACAGGCTTGGTTTAAAATTGAGGAGGGAAAATTTCTACTGGACGGATGGTGTAGTTTGCTAATGGCCACATTGCCATACCTGAGTCATTAGTCAAGCAGTTCCACAAAGGAACTCATTCAAGGCAAACAGCCCCCAAGACCACCTTTGCCCAGCACTCTTATGTCCTCAAACTCTCCAGCATAAGTAAGGCAGTATGTAAAAGATGTAGCCTGTGGCAGCAAGGGTCAAGGGCACCTCCCCAGGTGCAGAGTGTTGGCAGAACTTTTCTTGAAAACTTGAAACACCATGAGCTTGAGGATGCAAATACCTGTTGGTGTTTGTCTATACCTTCTCAGGATGGGTGGAAGCCTTCCCCATGTGGGCTGAAAAGGCACAGGAGGTGGCCAGATATCTGCTAAAGGAAATCATCCCTCAGTTTGGAATACCTGTGTCTATTGGGTTGGATAATGGGCCAGTCTTTGTGGCCAAGGTGGTACACCTACCTGATGGCTAAGGGTTTAGGAATCACCTGGAAGTTGCATATGGCCTACCACTCCCAGAGTTCAGGAAAAGTGGAAAATATGAATAGAACTCTGAAATTACAGTTGGGAAAACTATGTCAGGAGATCCATTTGCAATGGGATCAATTACTACCCATAGTATTATTAAGGATTAGGTCTAGTCCCATGAAGCAGAGCGGGCTCTCACCCTTTGAAGTCCTTTATGGACACCCACCCCTTCAATCAAGGACATATGGGGAGACCTCAAAGAAATAAGTGACCTCACCTTGAGGCAACAGATGCAGGCCCTCAGGTTGACTGTCTCAAAGATCAATGACTGGGTCCAGGAGACACTTCCTGCCAGCCTGGCAACTGCCATTAATCCTTACAGGATAGAGGATGCCATCTGGGTAAAGAAATGGAATGTCTAACTATTAAAGCCTCATTGGAGATGCCCTTTTGTCATTATTTTGTCTACCCCATCACAGTTAAAGTAGCAGAGATTGCTCCTTGGATCCACCACAGCAGACTAAAGCCAGCTTCTCTCAAGTGGGAGTGCATCCTGATCCAGCTTCACCGTGCAAGATCATCCTCGGGAATGCCTGCTCCCTTCCTTGGCAGGACTCTGCTTCCTGGGGGGACAACAGGGGACTGCAAATGACAGGACAACAGCCCTACTCTAGTCACTTTGGAAGCTGACTAGTCTATGCACAGCAGAAGGTTGACAAGTCATCTTCTTTCCCCTCCATTTTTTCATTTTGTTGAATTTAATCAGTCCCTTACACAGGAACCCCTGGATCTCAAACTGTGACCTATGTATGCATACTACTTGGGCAGAAATTGTTGTCACTAGGACTTTGCTTTTCCATACTTATTATTTCTGTGCCAGCTCTGTCATCAGGTCATGCACTCACAACCATTTCACCTATTGGGTGTGCTCCCATGGTGATCAGTATATCTCCTTCAACCCCACCTACCACCCTCAGGAGCAATGGTTAGAGGTCTGGAGTGTCCACAACCCTAGGAACCTTGTAAGCAGCACCCAGGTGTTGACCCCTGATAAACTAGTGTCAATGTTCTTTGATGCATGTGCAACCATAGACCAAAGTGGATGTAGAGGTATAGCCTGTGGCTGTGGGTGACTAGGTTGGGAAAGAGCCTATATGCCAAATGATAAGTTCGTGTACTGGGGAGACAACTCTTGTACATGTGATAATGTGGGCTCCTACTATTGCCCTTATTGGGGATGTGTTTCATGGGTACACAGCAAAGGGCAAAACACACAGCCTTCCTTCACAAGGGGACAGCTGCCCCAACTGTACCCCTTGACACCTGTAACCTCATAAATTTCATTGTACTTAAACCCTCTGAACGGAAGCGCGGACTTATAATTAGTATAAGGAGAGATGGAAAGGGCCTTGACCCTGGAACTCTGATGCACCTCAAATTAGTAACTGTTACCCATGAGAGTTCCTCATACCAAGTTTTTCACTCCTTTTATGAGGAAATGTGGAGTGAATTTTTTATCTTTACCAAGGCCAAAAACTTGTTCCTCTCACTGGCTAGGTCTATAGCCCAGACACTGAATGTCACTTCGTGTTATGTTTGTGGAGGGACCAACATGGGAGACCACTGGCCTTGGGAAGCAAGGGAGCTGGAACCACGGGAGCCCTTTAATAACACTGCTTTCCTGAAGCACAGGAAAGGCATCTGGCTCTAAAAACTGCCATTATCAGAAATTACTGTATTTCCCTCTCAAAAGTCCAGTTCTCCACCCTGGTGGGGGATTTAACTTGTCTAGGACAAATGTTTTATAACAACACGGACCAAAATACTCCTAATGGTACAGAGCTCCAAGCCACGCAGAACCCCAACCCCTCTCACTGGCCAGCTTCTCCTCTAATCTCTGGAAAGCTTGGAACAATCTTACCACAAAGAAAGACTGGCTGGTGCTTAGGGGGCTATATTGGATCTGTGGGAAGCAAGCTTATGTGGATCTACAAGCAGCTTGTTTGGGTCTTGCTTACTGGACTCAATCAGGCCATCCTTCTTCTTGCTTCCCCTTGGATAAGATGAAACACTGGGAGTCCCCATATATGAAGAAAAATTAAGTAGTCTAAAATAGGATGGCTTACAAATTGGCAATTGAAAAGATAACGAATGGCCCTCTTGAGTGAATCATCCAGTACTATGCTCCTGCCACTTGGGCAGAAGATGGATCCTAAGGCTACCACACCTGGAAATATATGCTCAACCACATCATCAGGTTGCAGGCTGTTGTTGAAATGATAACTAATGAAACTGCAAGAGCTCTCAATTTGCTAGCAAACAAAGCACTAAAACGTTTAGCTCTAGACTACCTGCTTGCTTCTGAGGGAGGAGTTTGTGGAAAATTTAGCCTAAGCAACTGCTGCTTGCAGATTGACGATAAAGGGAAGGTTGTAGAAGACATCACAGACACAATGAGGAAGCTTGCCCATGTCCCCATCCAGATTTGGAGAAGATGGAATCCTAATGACCTGTTTGGAAGATGGTTTTCTGTCTTAGGCAGATTCAAAACCCTGATGGGGTGATGGGCTTGTCCTGGGAGCATGCTTAATGTTACCCTGCCTGGTTCCCCTGGTATTGCAGTCTATCAGGACCATTATGGAGGCCAGTATAGAAAGAAAAATGGCCACATGTGTACTGATGCTATGGAAATACAAACCTCTAGATCAAGATGATGCTCTTTGACCCTAGGTGGGTCAGAGCATCAAGAGGGTAATAATGATGCAGGGAGGAGGGCCAGAAAAGAAGCAGACAAGCCTGTGTTCTGATAATGTAGCAGGGGGAAGGGATGGCATATCAGAGAGAGAAAACTTAAAGAACCTAAACATGAAGGTCATGTAGCACTGGGGTGAAGTAGCCTATAGAATTGAGTGTAACCATATATGGATTAGACCTTGCTGTTTGCTTTTGTAACATGCTTGCAAGGTATGTTAGGTGAGGCGCCGTTGTTCTTGGGGCTCAGCCTTTGGGCTTGAGTCTGCTGAGACTGACTGGCACAATAAAGTGTTTCTTCCTGCTGAACTACCTCAGTGTCCCATGTCTCTGTTCAAGAATCCTGCAACAGTAGTCATAACCATGAAAAAAAAGAAGAAAGTGTTGAGGATGTGGAGAAATTGGAATCTGTGTACATTGTTGGAGCAAATATGGAAAATAGTGTGAAGATTCATCCAAAAATTAAAAGTAGTAAAATCAAATGATCTAACAATCCCAGTTGTGGCCATTTATTCAGAAAAATTGAAATCAGTATCTCAAAAAGATATTAGTACTCCAATGTTAACTGCAGGACTATACACAATAGTCAAGGTGTGGAAGCAATCTAAATGACCACTAACAAAGATGAATGGATAAAGAAAATGTGGTTCATACATACAGTAGAATGCTATTCAGAACTTTAAGAAGGAGCTTCACCAGAAATGCATGTGGTATTTACTATTGCAATTTCAGTCCCCTTCCCTCGTTTTCCTGGCTAGGTGTTCACCTTGTACCTTGTACCTTGTATCTTGTATTTCTTGTGACAAGAACAAAGTACCTTGAAATTCTATATGCAGATCATACTGGGGTCAATGCCATTAACTGACTGTGGCCTTGATTTCCTATTTATCTACCACATTTTGGGCCCTAGGCTTTAGTCTTGCTGCATATGGGAGCAGCTACTACCCTATGATGGCATTGGCAGCTCTCTTTGAGGATAGGGCCTTGACAGATGGTGCTATGACCCTCAGCATGGAGCAGGACTTGGCAGAACACCTTAATGATGTGATCCTATTGACAGCCACTGTGCAGGTCTTCAGCTGTTTCTCCCTTTATATCTGGTCCTTCCGGCTGTAGACAAGACCTGTAACTTCCTGTGGGTGAAAATGCTGGGTATCTGGTTCACAGAAGACAGTGGTGTCCCAGCACCAGAGTACAATGAGAAAGAGTCCTAATGAGAGTAGCAGCAGATGAAGTGGTTATCACCATTGGTACTGTGGCCACAGGTTGCTGGGTGCCAGGTGCCTCTAAAGGCTGCAATGGCCCACATGCCTAGTTCAAGGACCAAAAGCAGTGTGAGGTATAGAATTATTGAATAAATGACTTAGAATGTGAAAAACAGAGAAGAAAATGCTATAATAAGCAACAGCATGGATAGACCTTGGTGACGTTATGCTATGTGAAGTAAACTGATCACAGAAGGACAAATACTGCATGAGTCCACTTATATAAGGTATCTAAAATAGTCAAATTCATAAGATCAGAGAGTAGAATTCTGGCTGCCAGGTGTTTGAGAAGTTGCTAATTAATGAGCACCAAGCCTCAATTATGTATGTTGAATAAATTCTAGAGAATTTACAACCTTGTGCCTATACTGTATAATCTTATGTCTATACTTAATAAGTATTGTGCGGTATTGTTAAAATGGCAGAACTCATATTAAGTGTACTTACCACAATAAAATAAAAACATCCTGTAAAAGCTGTCTTTTACTTTTGCATGCACAAATTCTTAAGGACTTGAACAAAAAATACTTTTTCAATGTGCACATCTAGGGTCTGAGTCAGCCAATCAAGAGCGTTTATTATGTTGTGTACCTAACATATTCTATTGGATTTAAAGGAAGTAGAAGATAGACTTTTTTTTCACCATCGCAGATATTTATCATTTTTTTGTGGTGAGAACTTTTGACATTTATTCTTTTAATGATTTTGAAGCAGGAATTATTATTTACTGTACTCACCATACCATAATGCATCCCAATGAAAAAAGTCTTTTTTGCCAAGAAGATAGAATTCTTGCCTTCGAAAAGTTTGTGTGTTTTAATGACTTTTTGATAATTGCCTGGGAGACTCTTTTAAAAAAAATAAAAATAACTGTATGATCTTAGGTAGAAAATAAACTATACTTTTCACCAATACCAACCATAGCACCTTCCATACTTGATGTACTCCTGGCTTATTTTATTTTAGCTTCGTTTGCTTGAATGCACCAGGATTTTAAAGTATGTTCTCTTGATTCAATGCTGAGAATAATAAGCAGTGGAAAAACTAATACCCATTTTGGTCAGTCTTTATAGCATAATGTGCAAACGGAGATTTAGTATTATTTAGTTGATCTAATTAACCTGGAAAGCTAGTTAAAATTTCTTTCTTTTTAAAAATTTTTTGGTGGAACTGGAATTTGAACTCAGGGCCTCATGCTTACCAGGTAGGTGCTATATACTTGAGCCACTCTGCTAGCCCTAAATTTCTATTGATGTATTTGATAGAATGAGCAAACATAAATGAAAATATATTAAGACTCCATCTATTTGTATTTGTTGAATATAAAGCAAAGATACACTGAATGACTTTAGTACTATCCACTATTGAAAGGAATTACTTATGGATAAGAATTTTATAGCTTTTTATTTTGAGATAATTTTAGAACTATCAATTCTAGTTTTCTTATTCCTTGTATATTATTTAATTGGAAATGATTGAATTAGTAAAGAAATGTTATCCTTTCTATTTCATTTATTTATAAATAAACATTTTTAGGCAACTATAAAATCATGAATCAGGGTATTTATTTTATTCTTTGCAGTATGTCAATATTATTATTTATTTTGTTGCCCAAATTGTAAATTTGGCCTTTTTAGTATACTTTCTGGTTGTCTTCTATGCTTCTGTATGTCCTGTGTCCTTTTCCTGCCTCCCTCCCTCCCTTTTTTCCTCCCTCCCTTTCTTCCTCTTTTCTAGCACCACAAGATGCCCCAGACTTAACTTGTATTTTACTTGCCTCAGCCTAGGAATCAATCACTTTTCCAAGAAACCTTGGTTCTTTTTATGGAAGAATGATACTTAGAAACCAAGATGGGGATACCAAGTGTGCATATTCCTACTGGATATGACTGCTTGAGCTCCTTAGCAGCAAGCAGAGTTGTGAAATACATGTGTGCACAGTTACCCATGATGCACACATCCAGATTTGTTTTTGTAACTCTGTGTAAATAGTTTGAAAAGAAAGAAGCATGCGTTCACATGGATATATAGCCAGCATCACAGGTTTCATTCTAAAGTCTTTTATATATATCTCTCTATATATATTTACAGTGACAAACCTCACTCTTAATACATACATTTAATTACTTGTTTAACCATCTTATTCATATAAAGTAGTTACAGGATTGCTGACCCATATCCCAGTGGGAAAAAAGAAAAATGTACCAACTGGATTGCAGCAGTATAATATTAGCATACAGTTGTCTATCTTTAACTTACCATATCTAGTGAAATCACTGTTTTCTAAGGTCAGCTCCTTTCTTTTTTATCCTCTGCAGTGATATCCTCTGTCATGCTATTAGATTGACTTGTCATTAACTGTATTCGCTTTTGAATTCTTCCTGTTCCTAAGTTGCTTTGAGAATTCTCACTCAGAAAAATTCACTGTGGTATGTAGTTCTAGGGGTTTGGGCAAATGCAGAGTCCTGTATATAGCATCACAGTTAGTTCCTTAGATAACAGATCTTCTGCTACTCTTTTGTACACAGCTTCCAAACATCTATTTTTACTACCAGAAAATTAACTTTGTGCAACCACACCTTTCTGTTCTCATTTTTGTATTCTAAGTGCTTACAGTGCTAAACTGATGTTCAGTAAATGCTTGTTGAATTATCTATGCCCTAACAGCTAATATACCATTGGCACTAAAAAAATTTATGGGTATGTATATGACAAAGATGTCATGAAATAGTATTTCATTCAATTGGAAGTTGAATCACTTAACTATTGCTGTTAATAAACTATACAAAACCCAGTGAATTTCAACAATGAGCATTGATTTAATTTTAAGAGCAGTGGGTTGACTGGATACTTTTTCTTGTTTAAAGTAGGCTTGATTGGATTTCGTTAAATTCATTCATGTGCTGGGGGTCAGCTGGTTAGTCAAATAGGAACCTTTGTATATAGTATAACCTCTTTTACCGGTGTGGCCTGGTGAGGCTGTTTTTTACACAGTAGTATCACGGTTCTAAGAGAGTTAACAAGTAAAGTATGCAAGGTCTCTTTGAGTCCAAGACTTGGAACATAGCCCCACTGCTAGTGTATTCTAGTAGCAAAGCAAGTAACAGACCAGCTCCTGTTCAAGAGTAGGAGTTAAAGTAATCTACTTTTAGATGGAAAGAACGTCAATGTCAAATAGCAAAGGACATAGAGCAATCAGTCTGTCACAGAGGCTATGTACAAACACATGTGAGTCCTCATAAGCACTCTTAATGCAATTAGTAAACCTATTTTGTCCCCTGTTGATAATGATCTGTTTTGTTTATTTTCTTACCTCTTTTCCTCATTCAGCACAATTAAAAAAAATCTGATTCAGAAAAGCTGATGTGAAATTCAGATATTAAAAATTGGCTCTTGAGTTGGGGATGTAGCTCAGTGGAAGAGCATTTGCCTAATGTGTGCAAGGCCAGGACTTCTCGCCCCAGCACTAAAAATAAAACAAAACCACAAAAAACTTTGCTCTTACAAGGGTCTCATGAAGATTAGAAAAAGAATTTCCATTCATTAGCCACATCTCTCCCTTTGCCTACCCTATTATTTCTATCCCTTTTGATTGTACACAAATTTTTAAAATATAAATTCACAAACTCACAGAAGAGAGCAGTGAAATGATCATTCCCATGGGATAAAAGGAAACTTTCAGAAAACTGGAATCCCAGAACTGAATGACATGCTGAGAACTGGGAGGCGTGACCTTATATCCTCTCCTGTTGAATGCTTTCTTCTTTGTTATTAGGTTTAATTTCTTATAGACGATTACTTAGATTTTGTTGCATAATGCTGTTCTTGGTGTTTGAGTTGTTTTAAGTAGAGTTACTGTTATCCTAAGCAGTATGAACAGTGTTAGTAAGTGTACTGAGACTGACATATTCCATCAATCTAGGATACTTGAAAAGAAATGGTTAAAATTGATGCCTGAAAGTTTGATTTTTACTTCAACACTTTTTGTTGGCTTAAGCAAACTGCTGGTACAGATGTCTCAAAGTCCTTAGACAGCCTCTGGGAAATTCAGCACATCTTGAATAAAAATGTGTTGGAGAAATGAAAATGATACCCAAAGCCCAAACAGGTGCATCAGGAAATGCACTTAATGAAGTTGCTAAATTTTAATTGTACAAAATTAGGCTTCAGTAGAGGGGAAAAACCAGGAAAGATGATAACTGTGATTTTCAGTACTGTAGTATGTATGTATTGCTATCTTTAGGGAACAATGAATTATTCTAATAAATCCTAGGTCTATCACTGAAAGAAATGTTCTTTAACTATATTTAATAATGTTAGTTTAGAGGCAAATGATATTAAAATGGCTGAACATTTGGGAATAAAAACAAAAATACCCTACACTTAAAATCTTTTAGTCATTCGCTAAAAAGGTAATCCTTATGATAAAACTACTGAGGAATTTAGGATATGAAGGGGAAAAGCAATTGAATCAGCTTTGTAGTCAACTGTACTACAGCAGTGATTTTTCATACTGGGCTGGAGGGACCACTTGGGTGTCATGTCTCTGGGCTGTCAAGTGGGATCAAACTGGTTAGGATATACCATGCTTTCCCTGTGCCTATTTATCATGTAGCACAACTGATCTATGAATTAGTGCTAGTCACATTTGTTATGTATATTTATTTGAAAAGAGTTCTAAAGGAAAAGTGGAGTACTATCCTACAGTATTTAAAAAAGAAAGAAAAGGATTGACATCGCTGTAGAAGGTAAATTTATTATTTCTAATTATTCCAATATTATAGAGGCAAAGTCAGAAATATTGGAAAATATTAGGCAAATGTAAACCAGAACATGGCATGGATATGTCTATAACACCTCTTATTCATGTTTTCCTCAAATAGAAGTCAATCAAAATTTAATAGCACTGTTTAAGAAAGCATGAAAAGTGCATCATATCTTAGAACCGTAACAATTTGAATAGTCTATCTCTATATAGTCATTAAGTGAAAGTTACCAGGATATTCAATTTTATGAACAAATTAAAAACAAATACTGAGGAATATCATAACAAAGACAAGTTCAATTTATCATTTTGAGAATATTTAATAATAAAAACATAACCACATGGTCTGACATCATTATTTCACAAGTGAAAGGATGTTTTTACATCAAAACTCTAGGAAGGATAAACTCTCAGATAAAATAAGATATTGTAGCCTCTATTGGTCTCACAGTCTACCTCTGTCTCCCTGTGTGCCTCTCCTCACACACAATTGTCCTAACTATTATCTTTCTATTTGCCAGTAGTTTACTGGTGATTGAGATCTAAGTTGTTTGTGGTCTTTTCTACTGATGAGGTGGTAGAACCTTTTCCACAACATCTGGCCAGATAGTTTAGTCAGGGACAAATGGATCATGGTGACCTCTAGGATGGCTTGGAAACACAAGAGCACAGTAGCTGGTTTTATTTTGTATCATAGAAGTGATGGATAGAAAAGGACTGTAGAATGATTGGTTGATTTTCTGGATATATCTAAGGTTTTTGTAATTGACCCACATATTTGTAGTAAGGAGATTTCATCAAAAATCAAAGTGACCTTGTCATAGATCAGATCTTGGCTCTCTTACCTTTCTAGTAAAGACTTTGTGAGGTAAGATGTTCAATAGTGAACATCAGTTGTTTGCCTCATATATTTCAGATAGTATAGTAAGATTTTTACATATGTATGCCATTTAATCCTCAAATAACCCTGATTTGGTAATTATTATTATATTCTCTTAACTGATTGGAAACTAAAACTTAGATAACATAGTAATCTAACTTGCATAAGAACACACCCATATGGGAGAAGAGAGAGAGAGAGAGAGATTGAGAGAGATTGAGAGAGAGGAGACTTATTGTTACCTATGCATGGTAAACAACCCAACTTATATTTTAGTAGGACTGAAAACACAATCACCACTTTGGGAAACAGCCTGTTTTACCCGGATTTGTAAAGATAACTTGCTTGTTTTGTATTCATCACTCACAGTCTAACCTACAACCATTACTCTTGAGCCTTGGGTAGAGCTCCCTAGTTAACCTTGGATGATTGTGTTTGGCTAATTTTCTCACATTGTAGCTTGCCATGAATATTTCTGGAAGAGCCCAAACTTCAACTCATACTATAAAGGAGGTAAAGGAAGAGGCAAAATTACAAAGTAAATGAACAATTACTTAAATTAAATATTGAAGTTTTTAGAATTTAAAGCGATTTTAAAAATTAGCTTATTCAAGTCCTCCCTAGTATTAGTGCTCAGGTAGGGCATCACCCAGGGTGTGTATGATTCAAGTTCATAAATACTTGAGAACCTACTGTATGCCAGATGCTTTCATGTACCATTATTCCATTTTCCGTATCCAGTGATAGAAAACTCATAACTTCACAAGAGAGTCTGCTCATTCTTTGGCTTCTTGTTAAAATTATTCTTAGTTGGATATGGTGGCTCACACCTATAATCCTGCATTTGGGAAACTGAGGCAGGAAAAATGCGGCCTCAATTGAAGGCCAACCTATGCTATGTAGTGATATCCTTCCTTAAAAAGAACTTTTCTGTATATTATGTAGTAACATATATCTTCCTGAAAATTTTCTCCATTGATCCTTGTTCTAGTAAACTAAATTCTTGTGCCAAATGGCAGACAAACAGATAGTAGAAGACAGCTATCATAGTCAGCACAGTGGCTCACTCCTACAATCTAGCTACTTGGGAGGCAGAGATCGAAAGGATTGCTATTCAAGATCAGCCTGGGTAAAATGTTCTTGCTCCCCTCCTCCCCTCTCAACAATAAAGAGAGTAGGAGTGTGCATCTGTCATCCCAACAATGCTGGAAGCCTAAATAAGAGGATAATAGTCTAGGCTGGCCAGGGCATATAAGAGTGATACCCTATTTGAAAAATAACTAAAGCAAAAATGGCTGGGGGTATGGCTCAAATTATAGAACACCTGCCTAGCAAAGCACAAGTCCCAAAGTTCAAACCTCAGTACTGCCAAGGGGTGGGGGGGGGGGGGGGGAAGGCAGCTATCATGTCTCCTTTGGATCTTGAACAATCCCGAACTCTGAGATTCCCTAGGACAATTTGAAAACCAGTATAGAATTAATATATTGAATTGAACATTTTCATTTTTTCTTCTGTAGATATAAGGAAGATATATGTCTTTTCAGAAAAAGGATTGAATATTTTAAATGAAAAGACATCTATGATATCTGAAAACAATAGTGCTACTATCAAATGCTCAGCTATTTTAAGCATCAATAAGCAGGTTCAGGGGCATATAAACAGAGATTGTACCATTTATGTCAAATTCTATGTTATAACATTCTCTTATGATTATTCCCCTGTGAAATCTAAGATAGACCTTCAATTTTCACTGACCCAAATGTGGTTCTCTCTTTTCATTTGAACTTTTTTAGTTTGTTTGAAATTAGGGAGACTACGTGTTTTCATCACCATAGATATAGAGGATGATAAAATGTGGTCACATTTAACTTCAGGGAAAGAGCAGAAAGGCTATTGAAAATGCAGGTGGTTTTGCTTATTCTTCTAGCAGTGAGCATTATGTGTGAGTTCGCTGTTCCCCCTGTAGGCCACAGCAATTCCTTAACTTTTATAGTGTGAGCATCTAATTCCCCTGACTGTAACTCTGATATTTAAATACATATTTTTTTCAAACAATATGACTCTTAAACACAAGACAACTCCCACCCTCTGATCTCTTTAGCTGAGGAAATGATATTGGAGCCAGCACAAGTAAAAAAGGTGCCTTTGTTGGACTCACTGAACAGTGTCACTGAACTCTACTTTGAGATTAATTTGTGGAAATTTTTGGTAGCTGTGACTTTACTGTCTTTTTATTTTGGTTTTAAAATAGCAATAACTATTGGTGCTCACAGTGGCTTACCTCTGTAATTCTAGGTACTTGGGAGGCTGAGATCAGGAGAATCATAGTTTGAGGCCAGTCTGGGTAAATAGTTCATAAGACCCCATTTCCAAAATAACTAGAGCATAATTGACTGGAGGTGTGGCTTAAGTGGTAGAGCCCATGTCTTGCAGGCACAAAGCCCTAAATTCAAAGATCAGTCCTACCCCTGCCCCCCCAAATAGCAATAATCAGATAAGATTTAACTTAAAGGCTAATAATTTTCCCATCCTTTAAGTGAATAGTTAAGGAAGCATTCCCTAAATGTTTTATTGGAAAAAAAAAGAACTTAGAGATCCTAAGAATGTATGTGACAACCACTCCATTAGTTGTATAGTTTTTAACTAGGTCAAAAGGTGCAAATGTAAATATTAGAAACTCATTCAAATCAAAGGAAGAAATGTTGACTTTAAACTTAATATATTTATAAGAGTAAGTTGAAAACTAGCAGCTCTCTTCAAAGATGCAGAGACATGTGGGTTGTTGGAAATGTCAGTATTGCTTCTCAGGAAGTTACTCTCTGCTGGTAAGGTGCTGGCTGATGGAAACTTCAAGAAGCCATACGGCAAGGTGTTTGCTCCAGGGAAGTTAGAAGAAAGATAGTAAGAGCAAACCTCTTTAATCCTTTAATGGGGTCATGTTCTTTTGGGATTTGTGTGTTTTCTATAAATTCTGAGTGCTTCTCCGAATGGGAAATAGAGAGATGTGGTAGTCACTTTAGTTGTCATTTACAGTTCTTTACTTACAGGAATTTGAGACTTGCGAGTGACAAGGTGAATATGTAAGACAGAGAAGAGAAATGTGGAATGAGAACTGGGTCGAATGAATGTTACTGTTCAACTTCAGGTACACCAAACTAAAAGTGATTTTCACTAAAAATAGTTTTGGTTCTTATTAAGCTCCTATTTATGCAATAGGTACCACACTTTAAAACAAATGGAATTTCTTTGTTTTAAGTATAAACATTGATGTAACAGAAGACTACTGATGTTTTATTTGTTTTAATTTTCATACAGAAAATACTTAAACAGTGTTTACTAAATGCCAGACACTATTTTAAGCCCTTGACGTATATTAATTCATTAATTCTCATAACAACTTTATGGAGCAAGTACTGTTCTTGTGTCCACTTTACAAATGGGTAAACAGGAATGGAAAGACTACATCATTTGGCTCCTCCATAGTAAAATCAGGCTTCATGTCTTCTATTTAAATTCAGGGTGCTAAATATTATTTTTAAATGTATACACCAATGACAGAGTAGTTGGGAAGTACTACTTTAGAGAAGAAAATCAAAACAGAAACTAAAAAATAAAAGATAACCAATATTCATTTAAATGTGTGGCAGAGCTCACAGGATAACAAGCAAAAAATGAGTCTGGGCAGGAAGCCCAATTGTACTGTGGCTGAGGGTGAGTGACAGACTAAGAAGTAGAGATAATGAGTGATGGTAATCTAAGGGCTTTGTTTCTGATGCACAAGTGAAGATACCAGGTAAAGACTGGGGCCTATCCAAAGAAGACATTGCAACTGAAACCTTCATACAATGTTAAGTTTCTCAATAGGCTACAACTTCAGTGAAAGTAGGAATATAGGAAAATCAGCCAGTTTTTTTAATCTTTGATTCTAACTAGACTGAAAGAGATTACTTAGAATGTATAACCATAGTCTGTGGTTCATGAAAGTATGAGGACCAAACCTCTAAGCTGAGAAATGAACAAATAATAAGTGATACTCTTGCTAGTGATGGATAATAGAAGGAATTGAAACTTCTTATGGTGGACATTCCATGTATTGGATCAATTCCCAAGTTAAAATTCTGCTGAAGATGAGCTCATGATCCAAATAAAAGTAACCACACTAGGAAATAATTCAGCAAGAGTGAGAAACAGTGAAACAATAAACTGTGGGATATGTCCTAAGATATTTAGATAGTAGAACAAGTGGACACTTGAAGATATGTATTTAAAAATAACAAAACATAAAAGAAGAAATCAAACATAAGAGGGGAAGACACAATAATAAGATCAAGCATATATGAAAGATAATAAAGTAGATTTTCTAGAAATCAAAAATGAAGTAATTGAAAGTAAAACCTTGATAGAAGGCTTAAGTAATAGATTATACATAGGTAATGATAATTAATGGACTATATGAGTGGTCTGAAGAAATTAATCAATAAAGCAGAAAGAGTAACAAGGTTGAAAGTTATATTTTTAAAAAGCAAAGAGGAAAAAAATTAGAAGATTCTACTGTGCCTAATAGAACTCCCAGAAGGAAAGAATAGAGATGATGGCGGAGGGGCATTTATAGTTTCATATTGAGTTCTGAAAGTGGTAAATAAAAATGACCTCAGATATAGATAACCCAAACTAAAAATGTAAAACCTCAAATACCAAGTGAGAAATCTTACAAGCAGTGAAAGCGATAAGAAGGATTATCTATAATAAAGAATTCCAACTAAATAGACTTCTCAACAGCAAAAAAAATCCAGAAAATACTGGGAGATCTTCAAAATGGTGAAAGAAATTAAACATCAACCTAGAAATATATATCCAGCTAAACTATAAATTTAGGAGTTAGGGAAAAATACATATTTTAAAACAAATAAACAAAAAAGTATCTAAGAAAGAAACTTAACCTAGGAAAAAGATCTAAGTTGTAAGAACAAATTTCTAAGTTAAGAACAAATTTCTTAACTTTTATTTAAACTAAAAATATATTGGCTATAAATAAATATAATGAATATTGAATAATGAAAAAATTAGTTCAAATAATGCAGAAATAAGATACTTGCATAAAAAAACACATGACAGAAGGAAAGAACAGGGTTACAGCATTCTATAGTCCTGTACTAATTTGCTTTTTATGTATCTTCCTTGGTTAAGTGTCTGCGCTCAAGTCTTTAGTCCATTTAAAAATGTGTTTTTAAGTTTTAGAGTTCACACATTCTGAGTATAAGTCCTGTTTCAGTATATGATTTCAAATCTTTTTTTTTACAGTCTGTAGTTGTCCTTTCTTTCTTATAACAGTGTTTTTGAAGTGCAAAAGTTTCAAATTTTGATGAAGTCCATTTATCATTTTTTCTTTTATAAGTTAAGCTTTTGGTGTCATATCTAAGAACTGTTTTTCTGATGTCTGATCACAAAAATTTTCCATTATGTTTTTTTCTAAGTTTTATAATTTTGAATTTGACATTTAGCTCTGTGATCCATTTTGAATTAATGTTTGTGCAAGGTGTGTCATTTAGGTTAAGGTTGATCTTTTTGGCATACAAGTATTTAATTATTCCAGTGCCACTTGTTGAAAAGACTGTCCTTTTCTCCTTGACTTCTCTTTTCATATTTTGTCAAAATTCAATTTGAAAAAGTTGTGTGATCTAATTTCTTTATTCTCTATTCTGTTTCATTGATCTATCCCATCACTGTGTCAATTACTGTATTTTTATGTTAAGTCTTAAAGTTGGGTGTTCTGATTTCTTTTCTTTTTTCAAAATTATTTTGACTATTCCAGTTCTTTCACTTTTCAGATAAATTTTATGATATGCATGAAGAAAAGTTCAACAGCCTTAGCCATAAAGGGAATGTAAATCAAAATGTCACTGACATTCCATCTCCACCCAGTCAGAATGGTTATCATCAAGACAATAGCAACAAATATTGGTGAGGATATAGTGGTGGTGGTGTGTGTGTGGGGGGGAAGGAATCCTTATACATTGTTGAAAATTATGTCATTTGCAGGAAAATGGATGGAACTGTAGATCATCATGTTAAGCAAAATAAGCCAGACTCAAAGAGGAGTATCATATGTTTACTCTCATATGTAAAATGGCGACTTAAAAAATGACATGAATGCAAAATAGAGATTGTGGAGGAAATGGGGAGGCTGAAAGGGTGATGGCAGGTGAATATGTTTGAAGTAGTTTATATACATGTATGAAAATAGTAAAACAAAGAGAGGAATGAGGGTAAGAAAGAGTAACAGAGGGGTGAATTTGATCAAAGTACATTATATGTATATGTATATATATATATATATATATATATATATATATATATATATATGAAAATATGACAATGAAACTCCTTTGTACAATTAATATACACTGATAAAAATGAAAACAGCATATGTAGAGATAGATATGTACTTGATAGAATTGCATGTGAAGATGAAGGTATAGTTTGGGGAGATGCAGAAGCCAAGAAATGCTAATGATTGCCAGGAAAGAGGCACAGAAAAGATTCTCCTTTACAGCCGTCAGAAGGAACCAGCCTTGCAAAGACCTTAATCTTGAACTTCCAGCTTCTGTAACTGTGAGACAATTCATTTCTGCCATTTGAATTACTCAGTTTGTGGAACTGTGTTACTGAAGCCCTCAGAAAGAAATATAAACACCATATTATGTCAGGTATTGTATTTCATTTTTCTAAAC
The DNA here is from genome assembly GCF_047511655.1 of Castor canadensis. Taxonomy (NCBI): domain Eukaryota; kingdom Metazoa; phylum Chordata; class Mammalia; order Rodentia; family Castoridae; genus Castor; species Castor canadensis. The sequence goes on from NC_133391.1 coordinate 105,076,388, forward strand.
TTTCCATTTTCAAGTTCTAATACCTTCCTGAAATGCTAAGTATCACATTTACATCATATTAAGGCAAGAATTTCTCAACTTTTTGTGATGTTTCAATTAAAAATGCTATTTTTTAAAAAGGTCACTACAAATTTCAGGGTAAGTTTCCTGGACCCTTACCCCTACTCAACTTTTTTTTTCATTTTTAGTATCTGTTTAATTTGTCTAATTAAATACACTATGTACTGTTTGGCAACTTAATTGCACAATTGTGGAGAAACAGTTTAAATGAAATTATATGTTGATATTCCATATTTTATGCTTTGAGTATTTCTTGAAACAAGAGTTACAACAAACACTGAATTCCTCTATTTAGCCCACCAGTCGTAAGAAAAATGTTTTTCATAATTGTAAAATTAAATCAGTTATATTTTCATTAAACACATTTATTTCTCAAGAAGAGGACATTTGAAAGCCATGCCCATGATTGTTATTTTTTCTTTTTTCCCATTAATATATTTTTATTAGGATATATTCATCATATAGGGGGATTCGTTGTGGCAATTCCAAATAGGCTTATAATGTACATTGGTACAATATACCCCCACTGTCTCTCCCCCTCAACTCCCTCCCTACCCAACTTAAAACTATTGCAAGAGATTTCTTTGTTCTATTTCATATAAGTATATGAAGTCTATCAACCATATTCCTTCATCTTTATCTCCTTTATTTACCCTCCCCCTCCCACAAGTACCCCCCCACTGTACCTATTTACAGTTCTGCCTTTCATTATCAATACTTAAGTCTATGTTCATAGTGGTTTCTCAATGTATCCCCACTGTGAGTGGGGTTCATTTGCTTAGAAAACCTTTTTCCAATCTTTCTCTCTGAGACAGTAGACAAATCTCTTGTAAGCAACATATTGTTAGGTCCTGTTTTTTTAACCCAATTTACGATTAGGTGTCTTTTGATTGGGGACATTGAGAGATGCATAGTATTTCCAGCCATTTTTATTCCCCCAATCTCCTCTTTTTTTGGTGAAATTGGGATTTATTTATTTATTTATTTATTTTGGTGGTACTGGTGTTTGAACTCAGGGCCTCAAGCTTGCAAGGCTGAGGCTCTAACACTTGAACCACTCTGCCAGCCCAAATTATGCCCATGAATTTGAACTTTTCTTTAACTTCTCCCCCGTTTCTTCCTAACTCCCTCACAAGCCCTAATATGAGGCTAAAACTAGCCTTATATTACATTTAGTCATCAAATCAATTTTCTCAATATTTCTGTAGTGTTGCCTCATCTTCTCACAGGATGTCTCCCTTTGTTGTTGTCTGACTCTTCCTGGTAGATTGAGTGTCCTTGTGCTGTACTCTATTGGTAGTGTTTTTATTCCTGTGCATCATGAAACATTTGAATGTGTGTTTTGGTTTTCCTCTGCTGAGCTATATGTTTCCAGCTGTCAGGAGCATAGGCAGCTTGCTCCCTATGCATCCTCAGCATAACACTTAGTTAGGAGTGAATAGCAGCTTAGCCTTAGTAAAGCAACAGTATTTCATGTATACATATTTAAGGAATAATAAAAAATTTCAACAGTAGCTGAGCTGAATAATTTCATAAAGTATTTTATAAGCAATTACTGTAGATAATTTTCTATTTTACCAGAAGCCAAAAATTCTGAAGTATTCAAATTTATATACATACCCTAAATTAATATCTCACCAGTCAAATTTGCTTTCAGTACTTCATTCCATTTCCATATTTCTGACCTCAAAATTGACATTCAATATTTAAGTACAATACAAACATCCTGAACTATCTTAGTGGGTTTAAACTTGAACATGTCAGGAATTGCAAAGTCAAGGAGTCTGGTCTCCCCTGTAGGAATGCTGATTTGCTGGTAAATAAGTTGAGGCATGAAGAGATCTCTGCTTTCCTGAATTGAAATTATTACGCTGTATTTGGGTGTTTTTACAAATTGATAACCCTGAACTTGGGTAAGAATTAGATTATGTAAGTGACAACAATGATGATTATAATGTATATAGGCAAAGTATTTCTGTATTCTTGTAAGTTTTACAAAAGACGGTTTCACATAATGGATAAAATGCTATCCTAAGGGCTCAGCAAGAGAATCTCTATTCCCAGTTTCTTCCCTTTGTCAAATCATCTGTTTTTAATTTACTTTTATTTCTGTCATCATTTATTTTTATTTTAGTGGTACTGGGGTTTTTAACTCAGTGCTTTGTGCTTTAGTAGGTGGTCTGCTCCTACTTAGGCCTCCTACATAGCTGGGATCATAGGACTGTCTGTCTAGCTTATTGGTTGAGATGGGCTCTCACTAACTTTTTGGCTAGGCTGGCATCAAACCGTGTTCCTCTAGATATCTGGCTCCCAATTATCTGAAACTATAGACATGACCACTATGCCCAGCCTCAGTTTTTGTCTTTATAAGTGGGAATTAGCTACAAAGAGTACCAGGAGTTCCTTAGGAAAGGGTAATATACGTACCTAGAAAATGGTTTTTGTACTGAAGCTAAACTAAATATAGTCCAGATCAACTTCATTTAATACTTTTATCTTCTAAGACATTAACAGTTGGAAGTTTAGGACTCTAACTTGGTAAAGTGGGCTTCTGTCCACCCAATTGTAGCTCCACAATTGAGTTTTTCTGTTTACCTAGATATTTGGAGTGCTTAGGAAATGCTGACTTAAACATTTCATGACTGAGTCACTCATTATCACATATTCTTGTAAGATAGGTAAAATGTTGCCATGCTCACCTGCCTCTTCTTATTTGATAAATGTTAACTGATATTATCTCACTTTCAAATGAATTGTAAGAAGGTAGCTTTGTTTCATTCCTCCTTACTAATTTTGGTTGAATAGCTCTGTTACCTAACTCTAATGAATGGTATGTACCTGGTTATCTTGTGTTTGTTTCACACCTCAGTACTGTTGGGAATGATGCAAAGGAAAGCTGCCTACATTAAATAGGAAGAGAAAAAAATCCAAGATGATCAGCATAAAAAAGACAGAAGAAAAATGAGTACAATGATAATACAGAGGCCCATAGATCTGTTCATATCATGGTAGCACTCCAGAAATTAGATTAGATTAACAAAAAATTTAGTTTTGTATTTTATTGTAATTATTGTCATTTTAGATGGATATGTACAAGTATGTAAGACAAAGCAATCTTCCCTTTTGTATGTATAGATTCTGCAAGTTCATTATTAGTAGACTAATACTTTTTAGAAAGATAAATTTCTCCTCCTTTCCAATTTTATAATATGTAAATCATTTAACTCAAAAATAGTTTACTGGATTTAATAATTCAAAAAAATGTGCTCTGTAGAATAAATAATTTTCATTCTTTTTTTAATTCATTTATTCATTTGTGCATGCATTGTTTGGGCCATTTCTCCCCCCAACTCCTACCCTCTCCTTCTTCCCCTTACCCCCCTTGCTTCCAGGCAGAACCTGTTTTGCCTTCTCCAGTTTTGTTGAAGAGAAGACATAAGCAACAATAAGAAAGACATATTGTTTTCATTTTTAGAATGATTATGTTGTGGCCTTAGTCTTTTAGACTTTTTCCTAGTTCAGCAATGAAATGATTGAAAATAAAGCAAGAGTCATCAGTACAGAACTAATTCACTGTAATTATTTCTGATAAAGAAATTAACCTCTAGCTAGGCTACACTATCATTTGCTCTTGACCTATGTTCAGGACACTGATCATGGAAAGAAATGGAATCAGCTTTTGCCTATTTCTTGGTCATACTGTATTCTTAGCCTTATTAGTGGTTCTGTTCCCTAAACAGTTTTATTATTTATTTATTTATATTCATTCACATTTTTGGGCAATACTAGGCTTTCGACTCACAGCCTCATGCTTGCTAGGCAAGTGCTCTACCACTCGAGCCACTCCACCAGCCTTTTTGAATTTTTGTTTTTGAATTAGCATACATTAATAATATATAGGAATTTCATTGTGATAATTCCATACATGTGTACAGTGTACCTTGAACAAGTTCACCTACTTCATTAAATTTCTGTTTCCTCTATTCTTCCTCTCCTCCCTCTTTTCAGTGTTTGGTAGGTATCATTATACTGTCTTCCTATGTATACATGAAGAGTATTACTTTGATTCTTTTCATTCCTCAGTATCCTTTCCTTTCCTTTCCTCTTCTTCCCACCCACTGATCTCCTTACACCAGAGAGTCCCCCATTACATTCATGTCCCATCCCATTATCATCATCAGCTCCACCACCACTACCGCCACCATCATCATTTTAGGTCTAGGTGAGAACATGCGATATTTGGCCTACAGACATCTGGTCATTGGTTGAGATGGGTGTAGTGAACATTTTGCTCTGGCTGGCCTTAAGCTGTTATTCTCCTGATCTCCACTTCCTAAGTACTGAAGATCATAGGAGTAAGCTACTGGGCCTAAACTGTTTCAAAAGGAAAGGGGCAGACATGTGGCTAATGAAGAAGGTTACAGAGTGCCAAGTGCTCTCTCTATGGAAATTTGTAAATTTGGATAGTTGCAAGTCTTGAAATTCAAGTTGGAAGAAGCTCTCAAAGGCACTAAGTTGTCAACCTTCTTTTCCTCTAAGTCTACAGCATTGTTCTATAGTAGCAGTGGAAGTATTACCTCAAATTTCTCCCAAAGAACTCTAAGTTCATGACAATAGCATTAGTGGAATAAAATTGTCCTACAGAGGAAGGTAAGAAAGTCAAAACTGTGGGGAATGGAAGCAAGAGAGAACAGCACATCACACTCCCACTGTCTACAGCATCCTAAACCGTGATAAATATCTGATCATAGCTGTTTCAATTTCTAGCCTCTATGCCAAGTTAGTACCACCTGGTGTGATTTGAAATAACCACAAAACAGCTGTACAACTGTGAAAGACATTCTACTTAGCAGATATTATCCATCTCCAAATTAAAAAGGTTTTTTTTTCCCAGTTCATTCTGTCACCTTCATTTCTGACAGTAACTCAGAACATCTTTGCTCACCTGAGGATCTACTTTGCTTCTTTCATTCTAGCTTTCTCTTTTAGCTTGGAATGTAACAATCAAGCTTTAGTCTCGCAGAGGAGATTAGGCCAATATACTGTGGATCATTCACTCAATTTGCTTTTTCAGGTGGATGGAGAGCTGCTGAAACAGTCACTAGAGTTCTCATTCTAAGCCTTTTATTTTATACCATAAAATAAGTTCCATTTATGGAACAAATCAAAGGAAGTAAAGGGCAAAGAGGGCACATTATTGAAGTTCCTATCAACAATCCTACTTCAATCCTGTCTAACCAAAGATAACATAATTTTAAGAGATACTAAAATCTGATTTTGTTGATGAATATGTACTGATTGTCTAAGATGTCCTCTTTGACACCTGCCCAACTTCTTGTTGCCCAGCCAGCAGAAACGGCTAATAATGGAGAGCTCCTTCCAAAAAAACTTGCATCAGGGGAACTGGTTTTCCAGTCTCAAATCACTTTGTCTTTGGGCCTAGCATATTGATTTGCCGTAGCACCGACAGATGACATTGTAATCCAATGGAGGTGCTGATGCCTTCTAAAGGTATCCTTAAAAATGTCCCAGTTCAGCTAAGGCCCAAAGAATGCCCCTAAGAAGATGAAACAATTTGGTTTCTCCCTAGCACTGCTGAGATTGGGAGTTTGCACAGATTTCTAAGGGAAGACAGACTTTTATCTCCCCAAAAATCTGGTTCCAAATGTGTGGTGGTATTTTGTATCAGCTCCTGTATCTTTACAGGGACTTTGGTCAAGGAAAAAGAAAACATGTAAACTCTTTTCTTGCCTAAAGAGGGGGGATGTCAAGGACCTGACATGTTTGTTTGTTTTCACCACATGCTACTGTGTGAGACTAAGGGCTAAGGGAGGTATCTGGATGTCACCTAAGATTGTCTAGGTCACTTCAGAAAATGATAGAGGAAGGAATGAAGAGAAGTGGTGAATGGCCAGAGAATAAGAAATGTTGACTTATTCCAAACCCAATGTTTCATAAAACAATCTAAGACATTTTCTGAGGTCAATTGTCCCTTTTATGATAGGATATGCCATTTGCTTTTTACAATTATGTAGGAGAATTATTTGATACTTAATTGGTTATTAGGAAGCATAATGATAAAAAGTAACACTGTTATTTTATTTATTTATCTTTAGTTAAGAGTATTTTTATGTTATTCAAAAGATGGCTTTATAGAGCACATAGAGTCCAGCCCAGCTGCCAGAGTAGGCTATGCCTGAATAATTTATTTCAGAATGTCCTGTTGGCACTATAATAGAAAAAGTTCTCTAATGTTCTTTTTGATGAATAATTAGTTTAGAGGGAATCTCTAGGTTGTTGTCTTGTATTGCAAAGTTGAAATTTAGTGATTTTAACACAGCTGAATTCATGCCAACATAAATAGGAGATCAATTGTATCTAATCAATAAAATGGGTCTAATACATGGCCTCCAGGTTGTGGGAACCAGTTAATACCTATTAGCATATTATTGAAATTCTTAAGTGAAGGGCATTACACAATTTGCATTATAGAAGATTGAGTTCAACTTATAAAAACAGATTCTACTTTGTATAGTGCCTGGAGGAAGAGGAAATGAAAAAGAACAGAAGTTTTTTAGTTGGGTTAATGCTTTCTATTTTGAAATGTAACTTGGATGTAATAAAGAAGAATGAAACACTTAGAAAACAATTGATGAAAATGATTTTGAAAAGATTGACAACAGAGTTTTCCCCCCACCCCTTCTCCAAAAGCTAACTTACAAACAAAATCTTAGCCTGAAGTTTTAACTGTCTGCTGCAGACAATTGCCACTTTCCAAGTACAGACTGCCAAGTGCACAAAGAGCAAAGTTTAGTCAAAGTTCATTTTCAGGTCATCCACCCTGGAACCATCAATCTGGACAACCTCTGGGTAACCTCTTCCCAGCTTGCAGACTGGAGCGGGGAGTCTTTGCAGTCTTATTAGAGCATGCAACAATTAATTTGTCTTAAATAGGAAATTAAACAGTCATGTACAGTGTAGAGACGAGGTCAGAAAGTGGACTTTGAGGTGCATTCACAACCTCTGCTTGGGAGTCGCCCCCAGGCCTGCAGGGAGGCGGGGAACACTCAGAAGAGAAATAATTGTGTAGGACAAACCTGACAAAGCCTCCATGACAAAACATATACATAAATAGAAGAGAGATTTAACCTGAGAACAAGTCTTCAGTGTTTTCAATGGTGCTTAAGCATGCCTGTCTTTCAGGAGACAGGGTGAGAACTCGGGCAAAGATGACTTCACAAATCCAGTGTTTAAACCCAGAAAATTCAACACCGTTGTCCTTGAACTTACTTTTGATTGTATCCTAGACTTGTATTCATGAACTAGAGATTCTGTCATGAGAAAATGGGAGAAAAAGGTCTGATGTGATGTTCCATTGAGTCAATGCTGTTTGTGAATTCTTAGTGAATTGAACCATTGTCTTTCAAAGATACAATTTTGACATAATTAGAGAAGCTGAATGGTTAACATTAGCAGTGCACACAAGAAATTTTGAAGAAAAGATCAAATGCTATTTATTCCTCAGCAATAGAAGAATATAAAGTTATCAACTACTGTCTTATCAAAAATGTGATATCTATTTAGCTGTCATAATTTTACTGTATTTCATTATTTGAAACTTAATTTTTTATATAATAAACTAGTAGCTAAAGTCATGAGATTTTATCTTATATATATAAAGATGTATTTGGATTTATAAAAACCTTTCAATCTATTTATAATGATAAATTTCAGGTATATTAGATAAAATAGTATGTAAGTGATAAGGAATAAAACTTAAATAATAACATAAAGACAGAGTTGAATAAGTTGCTCAAAGTAACAAGAGTTGGAAAGCAAATGTTTTTGAAAAATTAAAATGTATTGAATGGGGCAATCTATTTATAGTAATACAATTTCAAGAGAGAAAAATGAAAACATTCTCAAATTCATTGAATATTTGCCATAGATTTAAAGAAGCCAACATCTCCAAACATTAAAAATTCTGACCATTAAATTGCTGTTAAATATTAGCTCTGTAGTTCTGCTTGTTTCATTTTTGATAGCAGAACCTTAGTTCTATAAGATAATCAACTTAATTTTTTTTCAGGAAATAAGCAATGTTCTTACAATCTAGCTTTTTTCAATACAAAGTTCACTGATGTATAATTTATACTCAGTAAGGCTCACTTTTTTAGTAGTACTTTTCCATGAGTTCTAATAATTATATACAGGTAGATAACCAACACCACAGTTGGGATATTAAACATTTCCATCATCCCACAAAATTCCCTCATGCCTCTTTGCAGTCAGATTCCTCTCCCCAACTCATGGCCATCACAATATAATCCCATTCCTTTAGTTTTGCCCTTTTAGAATATCATACAAATAGAAGCATTCATCTGATTATTTCTGTTTCTCTCACTTAGCATAATAAATGCATGCTGTGTTCAGTAGTTTATTCCTTTTCATTGCTGAATAATATTACATTGCATGAATGTACAACAATTTTATGTATTCCCTGGCTGATAGATATTTGGGTTGTTTCTACTTTTTTGGTAATTAAGAATAAAGCTGCTATAAGGTGATTGTGTGAACATGAGTTTTAGTATATCTTAGGTAAATAAATACCTAACAGTGAACTTGCTGGCTCATATGGTCAATGCTCATGTAACTTTGTAAGACTATAAGAAACTGCCTCATGGCTGCTCCATTTGCAAATTAATTCTAAAACATTCTGTTTAAAACTTTAGCGGTTTACTACTGCCTGTAGCAAAAGATCTAAGGTTTCAGCATGGCATGACAGCCTTTTTCTATCTTTCCCTCATGTATTTTCTCAGCTTCATCATGTGCCTCTGCTCTTCCCTTCCCTCAGCACTCCCTCTGCTCCTATGGAATAGAATCATTCACTTTTCTTCTTTACAACTCAAGAGCACTAGAGATATTTTGGCTCTGTTGGCTTTCAAAAGGACTCTTCCCTTTTTCTCATCTGTACAACCCCCATACATCTTTTATGCTAGTGTCATGTGTTATTTCTATAAAACATTCTTGAATTTTTCAAAAGAGAATTGCATACTTTCTTCCTTATGCTTACTTTTTCCTTTATTCTTGTACTTACTTTTATTATATTTTATGTGTTTTTCTCCTATAGTATTCTTAAAGTAGATGATGACTATAAATGTTATTTTGAGATCTCTGAAATAACTTCATTATAATATAAAGTTTTTGAAATAAAAAATAGTTACAGAATGGTACTTACTATAATATTATCATACTTTATTCTATACTCTAATAAGTTACAAGCATACCAAATTTGAATTAGTAAAAATATTTAATTTTTTCCTATTCAAGCCTGTTAAGAATTCCTGTTATAGACTATAAAGAAGGGAAATAGGAAAGGGTAGAATCAGTGGGCATTTTAACATTTAAGGATTGAGAAGCAGTGATGTAAAGGAAGCTGAGATGGTCAGAGAGGTAGAAGAGAAGAGTGATGTGCTAATTAAGCCAAGGAAGGAGAGTACCCAAGTTCAAAGGAAGAGGCCAAGAAAAATTAACATTAAAAGGAGCATAGAGGACTTGTTCAATAGAAGCTCAGCTTGAATGATTTCTGACTTTTATGGAAGCCATTAGCCTTATATAGGTTTGGGAGGAGTAAGTTATGTTTTTCCTCTCACTTATCAGACCATCAAGCTTTGGATTCGTGGAGCTTAGAATCCAAATCATATAACGCAAAAGATAACCTTGAGGCCTTTTCTGGTCATAAAAATACCAGTCTCATAAAATGATTAAAAGTGATAATGTTCAGTCTATAAATTAATCAGAGGAAATGGGGACATAAATTTTAGCAACTTTGTGTCATTATGAGTTTGTGTAAAGGCTTTTGTTAGAAGAAATAAAGACTTAAGACCATGTGACATGTGAACTATGTTTCTAGATAAGGAGATAGCTGAACAAATGACTCCTTGTTTAATCACCTGTTCTATTTTTTATGATTTAATATATGAATCTCTTTTATATGATTGCATTTTAGATTTGATTGATTTTAGTTTTTAATTGTTAAATATGGAACTGATGAGACTTAGTTTTATGGGAATATAATTGGATGTAAATTAGGCTTTGGTCAAATTTAAGTTGAAAGTATATTAGGCAACTTATTTAAACTTTTTTCTTTTGCCTCAGTTTCTTCATTTGTAAAATTAAAGTGTTGAACTAGATGGCCTTGAAGATTCTTATGAGATGTAATAATTGAAGACTACAATTTTATATAGAGGAAATAACTGTGTAGTTAATCAAATCCCCCATTTTTCAAATGATTATTTTGGCTTCTGGAAGCCTATGAAAAATCTCTTAATTTACAACTATGTATATCCATTATCCAGACATCACCTTCATGCTGATGGGGGTGCTAGTAATCATATCAGTCCTAACACAGAAGATGATATGTTTCTTTCCAGTAGCCAAATTTTAAGCAGGAAGCATAGTAGGCTTTAAGCAACCAGAGCTGTCTGTCTGAATTACATATAATTAATTATTGCAAAACCATATCAATTTTTAAAATTGAATCAAATCTTGAGCATATAGTTATAGCATGGGCCTACCAGGTCATACAGCCTAAGAGGCAGAGCTGCTTGAACTGCAGCCTGGTGCTATGCTGCAGAGTTTTTCTCATTAGCTTCAGTCAAAGTCCACTGCTTTTCAGGTCATTTGGTTAAAAAAAGAAGATCAAAATAAGACTCCTAACTATGGAACATGCTACCGCCATGGCCTGAAGCAACAGACAAGGTGTCATTCTTCTTTCTTAGTGATGGGGATGATGATTTGTCCTTTGGAGGACGGTGTTCTGGCATAGTGTGACCATTTGAACCCTTGAAACTTCACTGTTATGTGAGGTTCCTGAGTCTTTATAGGGTTTATCCCCATGCTCTGGAGTACATATTTATTTGCCAATCAGGAGCATCTTGTCTGAATAACCTAATGTTGTCAGTATTGTGTGGAACAAGACAATATTTTATGGAATGTCAGATGGTTCATTTGGATGATATTATGACATAGGGTGTAGTTAACATATTCTTGGGACAAGACTAAATGTAGATGTTTGTACATCTCAAATATATATAAACTACTTCTTTCTCTTTTCTGATAGGAATGGAGATCACATTTGCCGGATTAATGATTGTACAGCTTGTACTGAGGCTTTATTAATCTGTTCTGATAAATATGCCACATCTGGCACAACAGATGCACTTGGTAAATTTATGGTGTTTAAATGCAATGTTCAAGATCCAAAGACTTTGTAAAATCATTAGGACTGTGATGAATTTAGATGGGGATGAGGTAGTGACCACTATCCCTACATTCTTCAGGTATATAAAAAGTAGCATTAACCTCTCCCACTACAAGAAGGATGAAATATTATTTGGGGTTGTGAGAGGAAAGTTTCAGAGATTTCCATTTAATTTTCTTTGCTGTGGAAACTTTTATCTTATATGGCAGGAAACAAATGTGGAGTTCTATAAATTACCAAGTATGTTTATCCAATTACACATCTGCAGACTGTGTCCAATTACACATCTGGAGACCAAAGCAATGGCCACTATGGACTTAGAGAATCTGCTATAAGCCAGACCTGGATGAAGACTCAGCTTAATACCTGGATCCCGTATATGCCCACTCCACAGCGGCCCCTGATGACTCTGTTTACCAATGTGGGCCTTGTATCCAACAATCCTCAGAAAATAAAGGTATTCCTCTCTCTAGTTTGTTAGTCCCTTGAGGGAGGACTACCATATACACTTAGTATGGTACTATATATTTCATTCTCCTAGATGCCCAGTGTCTTTAACTCATTGGGTTTTTGGTTTAAGAATGACCCAGGTCTATAAACTGAGCTTTTTTTGGGTGGAAGCTACTTACAACCTCTTGATTATCCATCTTTGATTTATTTTGTTTGTATGAATTAAGAAGTACAGTTTGGTCATCTATTTCTTTTCCCTAGGAATACTGTGGGCTTTTAAAAAAAATCATCTCCACCACTCCTTGTAACTAGCCACTTATAATAATAATAATAGTCCTCAACTTGTTTCCAATGGTTCAACATCAACATTTGGACTCTATTATTTCTAGAGTCTACTATTCCTACCACTGGTGGGGATACAGGCTCTCTCTCTCTCTCTTTCTCTCTCTCAATCTCTCAATCTCTCTCTCTCTCTCTCTCTCTCTATGTATATATATATATATATATATATATATATATATATATATATATATATATATAAAACATGCATTCCAGTCATTGGGGATTAAGTTTTGACAATTTCTTACTGTTATACTTGATATCATCATCTTTTTCTCTGAAAATATGCAGCCAACACAAAACAATTAGACTTAAATTTTAGATTAGGTATTCCATTGACAAGGTACACGTGCCCTCCTGTGGTCTCTGCTTAAGTCAGGCTGATAGTTAAGAAACCCCTGATAGACAGTAGCACCTGATGGCTAACATAGGGGATCATCTGACCCAACTGTTCTTTCTTCTTTATTCATCTCTTGGTGATCATATAAATCTTTTTCTTTTCCCTCAAAATCCTAAAACAAATTTCTTTCCTTGAGAGACATAAATTTTTTCCAGACTTCCTTAAAAATATTTTTTAAAAAGAAGTGCCCCCTGAGACCACTATCTGTACTTCTAAATCATTAAAAATATCCTTCAGAATCTCCTGAAAGTTTTCTGCCTTCCTCCTTACAAAATAATTCTGTTTTTCATGAAATAAAGCATTCTTGATATGAAAAAAATTATAGTATTTGTTATTTTTCATTATGCTTTTGTATTTTTATTAGTGTTCCCATTTTTGCAATAATACATGCTTTTCAACCATAATATTATCTATATAAATTTTTGTGTCTTATGCTCATATTTAACCTAATGTTAAATGGAGAAATTCATTCTGAGTTAGCAAATTGGGAGTTGTTTATACTTCTAAATAATGACACCTTGTAATGCTTTAGGATGATGATAACCACCCTGTCCTAATAATTCATAATTTTTTCAGTTTACCAAAGCAAGCCCTAATTAAGTATCATGAAATTGTAACATTAGCAACTTCTTCCATTGTCTCGTTCATCTCTCCATCCTCAAGTACTCATCAAGCCTGCAATTTTCTAGTGATTGAAAGATACAATATGTGCGATGACATAAATGCAGTGTTTCTTCTGTTTTGATATACCATATTATAAATTATCTTTTAGAAAACACATTCTTTCCCATATTCTAGACATTTTAGAAATAGAAATAGTAGCTTTGGATATATGACAGAAGTAGAATTATATAGCACACAAGCTATGATGGCATATATTATCATAGCAGTTTGTTAAGCTAGTTTGTTAAGAGTTGAAGAACCATTATATTCTTCTAGCTTTTAATGTGATGGAATGAGGTGAGCTGAAAAAGTCACTTAGTTATATCCAATTCCATTTTAAAATAAAGAAAATTATATTTCACAGATGGTATAAAATGTTAGCAGACTGAAAGGGTACCTGCAGCTTAAGAAGGTTCCTAACCTAATGGAAGAGCTGTGTCCATAGGTTGAGAAGGTTTTGGAGGATTGTATAGAGGCTATGACATTGTTGATAATTTGTCCATATCATAACCTAAGAGTTAATAAAGGGATTTTTATTTTCAAGAAATATAAAGATATTCTTCATCTTAATTAAAATAATTTAAGGGCTAGGATGTAGCTCAGTAGTAGAGTATTTGCCTATGCTGGTACTTGCAAGAGGCCTGGGATTCAATCCCCAGGATAGCAAAAAAAAAAATGTTTGCAGTAATGATGACTAACATTTTCTTGAGAAATTCTGAATTTATTCCAAAGGATTTTGTAGCGGTGGAGGGGCATTTTAGCATCCTTTCTATACAAAAAAAAAGAAAAAAATCATTCTGAATGTCACTTCAAATTAAGTTATCTAATTTAAAAATGACCAAGCAAAGAGGAAAACATGTTAAGAGTATTGTGACTGCTTTGAATCACTCTAAGGGTGTGACACATAACATGATGCTTACATTTCGTGTTATGAGAATATGATGGGAAATAACCACTGAATTCTGACCAACATATTTCATTAAAAAATCATCAACTCAAACATCTTATTTATCTTTTGGTTCTTTTGGGGGAGGCCAAATGTGATTGAATGCAAATGTGACATTTGAAAAAACTTGAACTGATCCCACCTTCGAGACTGGACAGTTTTGCTTTTCTTGCTAATTGTAAGATATTTCCAAATAACTTTTGCTTCTGTAGTTCATTTTCCCACAATGAATACACGAAAACTGTGGGAATAACTTATGGACGTTAACATTTTCCACAGATTGTTTTCCCATTCAGGCAGTCTATTATGTTGAATTCAGAGTATATTGTTAAAAGGTAACATTAGAAGAAATACCCTAGTTGGAGATGTTTACAAATAAGCCAAGGAGAGCAGGAAAAAAAAATCACAATAGCAAAGTTTAGTTTTCAATACAATTAAAAAATCAAAATGATGAATTTCTTCCAACCACAGGTCAGATTATCAGAAAGGATATATTAGATGCCTAATGCATGCAAAAGGCTCAGTTTGGTGTTGAGTAACTTTAGATTAGAATGCAGGTTTGATCTAGGTCATGTGTCATTCTACCTAGGTATCTTTCCAGTAACAGAAGAGAATGGATTGCAGGCCTATTGCATTATTATCTCATCATGTTAATTGTTTCCTCCCTCCCTCCCTCCCTTCCTCTCCCTCTCTCTTTTCGTGCGACTGGAGATTGAACTCAGGGTTTTATCCTTACTAAGCAGGCACTCAACCACTGGAACCACCCCCTCAGCCTTTGTTTCCTTGGTTATTTTTGAGATAGAGTCTCACAGTTATGCCAGGGCTGGTCTAGACCACTATCCTCCTTTTTACAATTTCCACATAGCTGTGATGACAGGTGCATGCCATCACACCCAGCTTTTATTGGGTTAAGAAGAAGTTCTCCCTAACTTTTTTTTCCCAGACCAGCCTCGAACCTTGACCCTCCTGATCTCTACTTCCCAAGAAGCTAGGATAACAAGGTTGAGCCACCACCAGCTGCCTCATCATATAAATTTTATATTGAATCAGCCTTTTGAACCTTCACCAAAAAGGAAACTTCAGATTTAGATGGTCTTATTGGCAAATTCTATCAAGTATATAAAGAAAAAATAATCTCAAATTTGCACAAAGTCTTCCAGAAAATTAAAAAAGCATTCCATAATGTTAAGGAAGCTAGCATGATCTTAACACCAACACCTGGGCACTGGGGGCGGGGGGCAATGCCAAGTGAAACCAGAAGTGGCAACTGCTGTCATAGAGCTTTGCCATCTTGAGAGACAGTTAGCAACTAATGACATGAATTAACATCTAGTTGAAGAGATAATAAAAGATAAGGATGCTTAAAGAATGGACAATTGAGGAATTTATCTGGGTGAATTTTGAGCTGAGGTTAAATAATTCTGCCTTAATACACTTGGGGTAGGGTCCAAATATGGGCATTTAGAAAAGTCCCCAGGGACAGGATACAGGCAGAATGGTGGAGCTTCTTCACATATACATATATGTATATACCACATGTATACATATGTATACATAAATGTACACACATGCACACAGATTACTTAGGATCTTGTTCAGATTCTGACTCAGAAAGTCAAGTGTGGCACCTGAGATTCTTCATTTCTACCAGGTCCTTAAGCAATGTTGCTGCTACTGTTCTGTGGACAGCAGCTTGAGAAGTGAGGCCATATAGTATCAGCCCCAATGTTCTCCCTCATGACTACAGTCTCCTCTACATTATCAACAGATTTGAGCTCCCCTCTCCTTGCCTCAGCTGTATGAACATCCTGAGAATATCAATATTTCAGCTCACCACAGTGGATGTTGTGAAGCTAGCTCATGACTTGCTCTGTGTTGACTCTGTTTTCATATTTGGTTGGAAGGCATACGTATGCAAATGAGTGTTTTGATTTCCTCCTTCCCTGTGGACTGAACCCTGCCAAAGGACAGGGATTGTATCCAAGTCATCATTGTGCCCTCTGCCTGATTCAATGTGGCCATGATGTATTTACAAATTTCTACTGAATGATACTGAATCTCTTCAGACAAGTCCTTCCACCTCCACATCACATAAAGATGATTTGAATTACCCCTGAAATGAATCTTTTATTTTTTCTTTTCCATGAATGTAAGTGACAACATTTGGATTTGCAATATGCTTGATCAAACAAATATTCATGAGAAAATTAGAGGCAATAGTAACTGTAAAGGTACATTGCAAAATGTGAAGTGTTATAGAAGTTACTACATTATTATTATTAATAAATCAGTAATAGAAAATGTTCACATTTCTAATTAAACTTTACAGTAATTTTTATTTTTTAAACTTTTATAAATGTTTTATAACCACTTATAAATGTTTAAAATATTTTTAAAACATTTATATTAGTATATATGTATATGTATATGTATATTTTTAACCCCAGTTTGGTTCATCTCCATTATTCTCCCTCTCCCCCCATTCTCCTCCTTAAAATGACTTCAACAGATTTCAATGTTCCATATTCGTACATGTATAGAAAGTATTTCAATCATATTCACCCTCTTTCACCTTTTGCATTTATCCTCCCTTTCCTACTATTACCCTCCCCTTAACATTATCTGTTTTACATTTCTGTCCTTCATTGTTTGTCTATCATTGCCATAGTATTTTACCTGTGTATTGCAAATATTACCTAAATATATTGTACTTTAATCAGTTAAATTCCCTCTATTACCCTTCCTTACTCTTTCTCCCCTAGTATGTATTGTTCCACAGTTTTTGGTGTATTTCATTGTGTCATTGTGTCTTGTTCCTACACAGATGTGATATATTTCAGTATTATTCACCCTATCATTGTTTTCTTCTTTTTCTCCTTCTTTAGTCTCCTCTAATAGTCCCACTTTTGGGAACATTTTCTCTCCTCTCTCTCTCTCTCTAAATATGTATACATACATATATACTAATATGTATGTTTAAAAAATAAATAAATATACATGTGTGTGTGATAATGCTTGTATTTTTATTTGGATCTATCTTCCACACGTAAGAGAAAATATATGACCTTTTTCTTTCTAAACCTGGTTTACCTCATTTGTATATATATGTACATGTATATCTATCTATCTATCTACCTATATATATATCTCACATTTTCTTAACCCATTCATCAGTTGCAGGGCATCTTGGCTATTTCCATAGCTTGGCTACTATGAAAAATGATACAATAAGCATGGGTGTGCAAGTGTCTTTATTGTAACCTGACTTACATATCTCTGGATATATATACTCAGGATTGGTATTATTGGATTTATGATAGATCTGATTTTAGTTTTTTAAGGAACCTCTGCACTGTTTTCCATAGTGGTTGTACTAGCTTATATTTCCACCAGCAGTATATGAGGGTTCCTTTTCCCCATATCCTCACCAGTATTTGTTGTTTGAGTTCTTGATGGTAGCCATTCTAACACAAGTGAGGTAGAATCTTAATGTGGTTTTGATCTTCATTTCCTTCATGGCCAGGGATGTTGATCATTTCTTCACGTGTTTTTTTGCCACTTGGACTTCTTCCTTTGTAAAAACTTTGTTCAGTTCATTTGCCCATTTCTAATTGGATCATTGAATTTTGGAGAATTTAGTTTTTTTGAGCTCCCTGTATATTCTAGCTATCAATCCCTTGTCAGATATATAGTTGGCAGAGGTTTTTTCCCATTGTATGGGCTGCCTTTTCAATCTGGTGACCATTTCCTTCGTTGTGAAGAGCTTTTTACTTACACACATTCCCATTTGTCAATCTTTTCTCTTAATTGTTGAAGCACTGGAGTTCTATTTAGGAAGTTACTGCCTATGCCTGTATGTTCCAGTGTATTCCATACTCTTTCTCGCAGTAGTTTCCAAGTAATTTAAAGGGAAAATTTGACTTTTTTTCAAATAGTTTATCTTGATGAGCATGAAGTTAGACCATGAAAAGCATGCTAAGTTTTTTTTTTTTTCTGAGATGTGTCATAATTCCACAGGTTTGTTGCAAACTTTTTCTTTTTGTTGTTTTGACACAGGGTCTTGATATATAGTGCAGACTGGTATTGAATTCATGATCCTCCTGCCTCAGTCTCTAGAATGCTGGGATTATAGACATTTGCCTCCATGTCCAGCACTTTTGCAGACTTTGTAAGGGCAGGGATTTTAATATTTAATGTTTGATTTAGTATATATTTAGTACCTATTATTAGGGCTTGAGTTCACAGGACTATTAATGACCTCTGGCAATGTTTAGGAAAATGGCCAAGGATATATCAGAATGCTGATGTTTATATTACAGGGAAGGGATTACGCTCCCCTGAGATATGTGTCCTATGTTGCCAAAGCCTCACATACTGGTTTCCTGTTTAAATTATACATCCAATGAATTGATAGTTGAAAATTAAAAAAACAACAAAGTAACACTTATTGAGTGCTACTCTAGGCACTTTACATGTATAACTCATGTAAAAGTCAATAATTATTATTAACTCAAATTTACAGGCTAAACCCAGAAGCTCAGAGAGGCTAAAATAGAAAATAATCTCTCATAGGAGTGGAGCATATTTGAGATATCACATTAAAATTATAACATTTCAAAGAGGCAATGGAATGGAGCAAACAAATGATAGCTGTGGAATCAGAGAATATTTGTTCTGCTACTAATTCTCTGCAAATCCTTGGGCAAATCATTTAACCTCTCAGGATTGTAGTTCCCTCATTGAAAAAAAATAGGATAAAATCATATACTCTGTTTATTTTACTTATGCCACTTTTACTCACTTTGGCTAGAAAGTGAGAATCAAGAACAGCTGAACAGGTAGAACTTCTATCACCAACATGATCAGATTATGCAACAATTTCCCTTCTTCCTTTCCTTCTTTACATTAATTATGCACCTGCTTTAGCCCAAATACTTTACATACATAGACTAAACTTTCCTTTTCTTTTTTTCCAGGAAGTTTTTCCATCATTTTGGTGAAAAGTGTTGGTAGCCCTCTTCTACAGAGTAAGTAAATAGTAATAATCTGGTCTGGGTTACCATTGACAGTCATGTAGCAGTGCTTACACCACATTCTCTAAATTATAAAAATCTAGAAAAAGCATGAGAGGAACATGTTCATTTATACAATTCTGTTAGAAAACGTGAGGTCAATGTAGAAAAGAGATTTGGGGAGGGTGTCAATCACAGCAGTGGTTACTATTTATATATGTGTCAGGAGCTGTGCTAAGCAGTTCCACGAATGATCATAAGTCTCCATAGTGGAGGCTTGGCTCAAACTATGTGATTCTATTTACATAAAGTTGAAAACCAGGCACACCTTATCTAGGATTCTGGGAGCAAAGGAGAGTGGCTAACTGTGGAGGGTAGTGACTAGGAAGGGTATCAGCTGCTTCTGGGATACTAGTAATGTTCTTACTCTTTATCTTAGTGCTTTTTTATGTATTCATTTATGGAAATTTAATGAGCTATCCTTAAGTTTTTTACACTTTTCTGAATGTATGCTGAACAGATGCTATATTATGATATCATGATAAAATTAAATAAATAAAAATTAATTAACAAAATCTCCTTTAATTCCATCTTATTATAATTTTTTTCTCCTTGGACTTATATTTCTATTTACTTTTCTCATCAAATTTTGTCATAATTGAAATAGAAAAATGTGTTATTTTGTGACCATAATGTTCTAAATCTTAAAAAATTATATTCAGAAGTGAGTTATACTTAATATTTTTATTGATACTAAGTTGGTAGTATATATATTATAATTTTTGGTGCAAAATTGTTAAACATTCGAAGTAAACTTTATTTGAAATGAATTTTAAGATCAGCTGAGTAGGGGTTTATTTTTAACAACAATCTTTCACAGTTATTTGAATTAATTTTGAGTTGGTCACAAAATACCACAGTGAAACATTACCAAAAATTATTTATAATTTCTTCTTCAATTTTGTTCAGAGAAAATATTTAAAAAATAAACTTTGTAGTTATTTAACTTCTGAGTTTCTGGTGAGCATAATGAAAAGTTCTACCATGATTCATCAAACCTATTTTCAACTAATTGTAGGCACTTTTAACAAACAGTTGTTCAGAAGTTATTTGGAATATTGAAATATTGTTTGTTTCAATACAGCTTGGCCAATAGAACACTACTTTGGCAAATTACATTTATTTTATAGCACATGGTTTAAATGTTTTTTTTGTCAAAAACCTCTTAGGCTGGTTTTTTTTTTTTTTTGGTTGTTGTTGGTTTTTTCTTTTTAAACAGTGATTTCTCTTTTGGTAAATATCAGAGCAATGGAAGGAAGAAGAAGTCCTTAAACTAGTTATCTCTCTCTCTGTTGCCCTGCATAAAGCTTCTAAATCCATTACATCTGTATAGAGGATGTTTCTATGCTACACTTTCCTCTTCATGGAAATATATATAAGACAAAGGAAAATATAAGGCCTAGCATTTATGAAGTCTTGATTAAAGGAAGCCTTAGTATTCATATTTTAAAGCTATTTCCTTTGGAGACCTACAGGTTTTTAATAGCTCAAGACATTGAAATACAGTAAAATTTGGAGTAAGAGAGATTTATTTATTTTTTATTGACATAATTCTGTGTATATGTATGTATGTATGCATGTATATATGCATGTATATATGTATGTATATATGCATTTGTAAGGTGGGAAAGGATAAATAAAAAATTGAATAAGGTGAAGTGGGAAATGTCTGTTGCCTTGCATGTAAAACCATTCTCAGATTAATTTTATAAAGGAAAATGTAAGGAAGGTGACAATCTGGAAAATGGCTCCCTTAAAACTATACTTAGTAGCATAGCCATTGGAAATCTATGTGTCCCTGAGTTCTTACTCTCTTTTTAAAGCATGCTGATAAAGAATTATAGGTTAAGAGCTCTATGGGATTAACAGAGTCTAGGGTCAGTGGTAAAGGTGATTGAAGGAGCTCACGGAATCGGCTGGCTATGGACAGGTGAATGTATTTAGATGGGAACAAAGTCCTGACCTGATCATCTGAGAGTAGAGTTGGAGGGATATAGATAGTGTTGAGTAACTTGAAATTTACATCATGATGATAGAAAGAAAGAGATTCACTGGGTATGTGTGAAAGGGTGGAGAAGCAATGTGTTTATCTTTTGTCAGGAGGAATCTCATATGGGTTTAGTTGTGGTTATTAGATACAATGATTGATTTTGGTGATAGGATAAGAATTGAACGATAAGAGGACAATGGGGATTTTTGTTGTTGTTGGGATTAAGGGGACAGGAAGAGAAAACAGATATTTTTGTTATATCTCCATTCGTGTCTAGCAGTATTATATACTATAAATTATATACTACTATATAATTATTATAGTACATAGTGTTATATAGTAAATTCCTGATAAATACCTGTTAATTGGCTGGCTGTGTTAGTTCATAAGCAGTATAACTAAGTCCTTTGCTCATTAAAATAACTAACAACTCAGAAGAGGGAAATATAGTAAAGACTGTTCTCTACTCACCATGTATCAAATCAAGGTAGATTAAATTATAGTAATTTATTAAAGGAATTAGAAATAGGGGAATATGTCATCCTAAGAAATTGTATGGTAGCCAAGTAATCTCTTTGTTGGCTAAGTTGCTTCAATTTCCACAATCAAATTATCCAATAGTAGACTTTTGATATTAGTTTTGATAACTGACTTATGTTTTAAATAGTATCTGAGAAACATTTTATTACTTTTGTGTCTCCCTAAGAAAGATAAATATGGAAAATAAACATTCTTTCCTGGGAAAGAATAAAATTGTGTATATATTTTAATTAAACAAGGTTTTCCTCAGAATTTGTGATAACTTTTTAAAATATGAGAGAAAACACTCACAAAAATGTGAATGCAGTTACACACACACACTTTGGGAGCCTCCCAAAGAGGAAGAGACAATTCTCATTAGTTAGAAAAGATAAGAGTAGAAATATTGTATTTAAATTTGAATGAGAAGCATTTGAAAGATTGGAGAAAAATTTAACAGTGAGATTGACTGGGGAATGAAACCAATTTTTGGAAAGGATGATGGGATTCAAATCACATGAAAATTTAAGGTTGCTACTTGACAAACTGAGTTGTTGGAAAAGGTGAGAGATGAGACAGAAAGTGTCCTATAGAGGAGAGAGGGAAGATGACCATCTGAGTCTCTCCTCTAGGCTTCTGTGTGCATGCACCCTTGGAATTAATGTTCTCTATAGACACCAGTAAAGAAGACTCTTGAGAGCAATGAGTGGGGCAGAGATGGCTTAAATCCTCGGCCTTAGGTGGCCTTCTTTGCTCCTCAGTATGAAGAGAGGAGTCAGAGCTTGTTCATGTGTGAGAAGGCCTGAGTATCTGCATTGTGGGTAAGGACAGATTTTTCATCAGTGCATGGTAGATGTCTGTGCTTGAGCCTTGGAGTCTGGGAACACGTGTGTCTTTTCTCTTTCTCACTGGTGTGGTAATTCAGGAAGAATAGAGGCAGATTTTCTTATTACTACCAAGAAGTAAAGTCTTAAGGGCATATAAAAGAAATTTACTCTTTCTTGGAATAAGGGGCCAAAAAGTGATCCAGAAAAATTCACTATATTTCAGAGCACAAAAAGTCATACATAGGTTATGGCTGAGCCCATGAGCTAGACATATTTTTGGCTCTTGTTAAGCTCAGAAGACACTGAAGGGAATGCTGCCCTATAAGTAGAATTTAGTTTTCCACAACAAATGAGGACCTAGAGAGAGAAAATGAGGACAGAAAATGTCTGTGACATTTTCTATTATAACTTAGGAAGCAGTATGAATACAAAAGTGGTATTATACTTTCTAAAAAACAATGCTTTAAATTTTCTTTTTTTTTTTGTGGGCAAAGATTTTTTTTTTCATTTTTCTTTTATTATTCATATGTGCATACAAGGCTTGGGTCATTTCTCCCCCCTGCCCCCACCCCCTCCCTTACCACCCACTCCGCCCCCTCCCTCTCCCCCCCTCAATACCCAGCAGAAACTATTTTGCCCTTATTTCTAATTTTGTTGTAGAGAGAGTATAAGCAATAATAGGAAGGAACAAGGGTTTTTGCTGGTTGAGATAAGGATAGCTACACAGGGCATTGACTCACATTGATTTCCTGTGCATGGGTATTACCTTCTAGGTTAATTCTTTAGTTTATGGGTTATCTGTTTTAGTTAATAAGTAGGCTACAATTAGAGTCACCTGTATATGAACCAAACCATTATCTAGCAGCAGATTTAATTATTGGTTTTTGTCAGTGAGGTTAGGCCATTCATGGGGCACAGTGGCTCTTGAATATGTCCACCTGCCCTTCTGCCATGTTCACTCTCCATCTGTCTTCCAACAGGTGATGTTTTTCAAATTGCTAGATTATAACATGCCAGCTGTGCCCCAAGTAGAAAACATTTTTGCTACCCACAGGTAGGGGCTGACTTGTGTCTGTCCTCCCAAATTCACATATGGAATTCCTAACACCCAGTACATAAGAATGTGACCTTATTTGGAGATAGGCTTTTTACAGAGGTAATCAAGTTAAAGTTTGTTAGTACAGCCTTAATCCAATATGAATTGTGACCTTATGGAAAGGAAAATTTGAATGCAGACATATGCATGGAAAGAAGGCAAAGAAATAGATAGGGAGAAGTCCTTTGGCCAAAATGAGAGGATAGACAGATCATTCTCTTACAGTTCTCAGAAGGGACCAAGCATGCTAGCACCTTGATTTCAGACTTCCAGCCTCTAGAACGGTAAGTCAATAAATGTCTACTGTTTTAAGCCCCCAGTTTGTGGTATTTTATAATGGCAGCTTTAGCAAACTAATATGATCTAATTATGGATTCATATAGGTTTCCTTTATTCATTCATTTGTTCATTCTGCTATTGAGTACCTGTTGTGTGTTAGATACTAAGAATATAATGTAGTTTGGGTCCTCAAAGAATTTCTAACTGCTCAACGAACACAGATAAACCTACAGTTTTAAAGTGCCTAAGTAGGAAAAGAAAGATCAAGAAAAATTCAGTTCAATCATTTGGTACTTATTTTGTACTCTGTGTACTCAGCAGCACACCTAAGGGTTAGGAAACTTAATAGAACCCTGTCATTTCACCTCTCTTTTATTGGTGTATAGGTATTGTACATGTTAAGGGGTTTCATTATGACACTTCCATACATGCATACAATGTACTTTGATCATATATACCCCTCCATCATTCCCTCTTACCCTTCTCTCTCTTCCCCCTTTTCCTTTTCTCCTCCCTATTGATCTCCCCTCTGTTTTCATAAGGTCAAAGAGCTATTTAGTCTGGGTACTTATTTTTTTATCTGCAAATAAGGGATAATTATGTCTGGTAATGGGGTAATGAATATAGGATATGGGTGTGGTGTCTGAAACAGAATGCATTGCAGATACTTTTACTCAGTGCTTGGGGAGCTTGTCATAACTGGAATGGTGTGCAGACACATAATTGAGTCAGAGACTGACAACCAAACAGAATACGTAAGAATTCTATTGCACTGTTCAGCTAAGCTGGTCATCAGTGTTACATGGCTGAGCTTTTACAAAGTAATAGTAATACTTCATTCAGAAAGATATGTGTTGGAACTTCTTGCCTGGTCACAAGGTCTTGGGGGCTCTAAGCACTTTCTCTTTTAGGAAGAGTGGCTTTGTTTTGGAATCTTCAAAAGGAATGACAAAGCCATTGGATTTGATCTTGACATTCTCATTTTGAGCTGGGAAATATAATTTATGTGGTGGTGTCTTGACGATTTTCTGAGTTGTAACTTTGGAAACTGGATGTGAGATTTGATGGTGAAAGCCATTAAAATGACAAATTTTGGACATCTGGAAGTTGTCAACTTGTTAAAATAGTAAAGTTAAACAGAGTGGTCAATGGTAGCTATTGTTTCAGAAAGATTTGAGTAAAATGATCTTGGAATACAATTTAAGAATCCTGTCTTGTATTTACTTCAAGAACAATGACAGAAAAATAATTTTAGCTTTAGTGTGCAGAAGCTGTTGAATGATGAGGGTGCTAGAACTACTTTTGGACAATGGAAGTTCTAGAAATAGTTACTTTTCTATACTTGACTTTGTTAAGGTAACAATATTTTTTAAAGTATAGATTCCTATGCTTTCCCTGCTAGGAAAATACAGTCATCATATCCCATTGCCCTTCTTTCAAAGAAGGCTTATGTCACTCTCCAGACTATGTAGAACCTAGGTCAGGTTAAGTTCTTCAGGATATGATAACCTCTCCCTACCCTTATTCCTGAGAGTCTTGAAGTTGCAAACAACACTTTGACATTAGAAGGATGACAATTCTTCTCATTTCCATGAAAATAAAAACAAAATCCAGGTAGAACAAATCATTTTCATTAAAAAAAAATTGCAGAGGTTGGAAAGGCAGAAGAGCCTACAGCGGGCAGGTGATAAGCCACTGCCTGAAATAGGGCAGTTAGCGATCCACAAAGCTCATCTCCTGAGCCAGTAAGCAACATCCAAAGCCAAATGACAGTGCAAAATTGAAAAATAATCAGCAAACCATTACAACACGCTGACAGCAGGGGGCCAGCTGATGAATCACTGACCTTGCCCCAGAGAAAGGGGGCAAGGAAAAGAAACAAGCCCCCAGTAATCAAGAACAGTGAAAACCCAACTCTAAAGCAGGACAGCTGGTGGGATACAGTGCTGATTCCAGAACCTGAGGACAACACACAAACTTAAACTGCCACACTCCACTGAGGAAGGAGCTGACCAAGCAGCTGCCTCTGAAAGACAGAAGAAAAAATAAACCAAACACTATCCAACCACCTGGTGAGACTATGATGGAGTTTCTGCTTAAACACCAACACCTGCACTGGATGATGGAGGAGTAACACCAGAACTTAAAATAAGACTGAAATTCTATTGTTCCTGAACCTGGAATTTTGTTTGTTTGTTTGTCTGTTTGTTTGCTTGTTCTGT
Source organism: Castor canadensis (assembly GCF_047511655.1). Lineage (NCBI taxonomy): Eukaryota > Metazoa > Chordata > Mammalia > Rodentia > Castoridae > Castor > Castor canadensis. The sequence goes on from NC_133391.1 coordinate 105,102,514, forward strand.
CTCTTGTTTGTTTGTGTTTGTTGATCTCTTTGGGTTTTGTTGTTATTGTTGTTGTTAGTTTTACTATTGTGAATTAGCAAATACTAAATTACACCCAGACCAGGGATAGAAATAACACACACACACTTAGCTACAAACCCAAAACAGCCACAAAACAAAATTAAACCAAGGGAAAGAAAACAAGTGTCTGAAACCACCAACTAGCCTATGAAGAACATAGCTGCACAGTATCAAGTGGAGTGATGGGAAGACAAAAAAGTGATGGAAACATTCTCCCCCCCAAAATAATTTAATACAGGATTCAGAGGGAAATATAGAAAACAGATACCCAGTTTCAGACTGCAACAAAACAATGATAAACAACACCAAGGAATCCAATGATGCCCACAAGAACATCTCAAAGAAGAAACGCTGCAAGTAATCACTGAGAATTTCATGGAGATGTTACTACACACAGTTAACCAAAATGTACAAGAGGCACTCAAGAAATTTCAAAGCACCAAAAATAAAGACTATGAGAAGACACAGAAAAAAATAAATGAACTCATAGGAGCCCTAAATAAACACCAAAGTGAAACAGAGAACACTATAAATAGAGAGAAAAATGAATTAAAGACAAAAATTGACAATATTAAAGAGGAAGTGACCCATGATATGGAAAGCCTCAGAAAAAAAGAATGAAACAGAAACACAAAACACAATGGAAGGCCATTCCAGCAGACTAGAACAAGCAGAAGACAGAATCTCAGAACTTGAAATGGAAAATAAAGGAAAAACTGAAGAGCTATTAGTCAAACAACTCAAGCCCTGTGAAAAGAATATGCAAGAACTCACCAACTCCATCAAAAGACCAAACTGAGAATCATGGGCATTGAAGAAGGAGAAGAGGTGCAAGCCAAAGGAATTCATAATATATTCAACAAAATAATGACAGAAAATTTCCCAAATCAAGAGAAAGCTATGCCCATTCAGGTACAGGAAGCCTCTAGGCTTGACCACAATAGAACTATGGCACAACATATTATCATTAAAACAACAAGCATAGAGAATAGAGAAAGAATATTGAAGACTGTAAGAAAGAAAAAACAAATAACATACAAAGGTAAACCCATCAAAATCACAGCAGATTTCTCAACAGAAACCTTAAAAGCAAGAAGGGCATGGAATTAGGTATTCTGGGCACTGAATGAAAACAATTTCAACCCTAGGATACTCTACCCAGTGAAACTATCATTCAAAATAGATGGAGCAATAAAAGTCTTCCATGACAAGCAGAAACTAAAACAATATGTGACCACCAAGCCACCACTACAAAAGATTCTTCAAAGAATTCTGCACACAGAAAATGAAAGCAAACAAAACCATGAAAGGGCAGGCAGCAGCAAACCACAGGAAAAGAAAGGACAAGGAGTCAGAGAGTAACATTAATTCATCTGCACACAATCAAACCTTTAAACAATAAAAAGAAATAAATGATAGGAATCACCACATACCTATCGATATTAATACTGAATGTTAATGGATTTAACCCCTTATCAAAAGACACCATCTGGCAAACTGGATTAAAAAGGAAGATCCAACAATCTGTTTTTTACAAGAGACCCATCGCATTGACAGAAACAAGTACTGGCTTAGTGTGAAAGGCTGGAAGAAGATTTACCAAGCCAATGGCCCCCGAAAACAGGCAGGAGTAACAATACTTATCTTGGACAAAGTAGACTTGAAACTTACATTGATCAAATGAGATAAAGAAGGACACTCCATACTAATAAAAGGGGAAATACACCAAAAGTAAATAATAATTATCAACCTACATGCACCCAAAGTCAATGCACCCAATTTCATCAAATATACTCTAAAGGACCTAAAAACATATATAGACTCCAACACAATGGTAGTGGAAGATTTTAATACCCCCAATCACCAATAGATGGGTCATCCAAACAAAAAGTCAATAAAGAAATTCTAGAACTAAATCACACCATAGATCAAATGGACCTAGCTGATGTCAAAAAATATTTCATCCAATTTCTGCACAATATACATTCTTCTCAGCAGCTCGTGGAACTTTCACCAAAATTGATCATATCTTAGGGCACAAAGCAAGCCTTAATAAATATAAGAAAATAGAAATAATCTCATGCACTCTATCCAATCGTAGTGCATTAAAAATAGATCTCAACAACAAAAACAACAGTAGAAAACATACAAATAATTGGTAGTTGAATGACACATTGCTCAATGACCAGTGGGTTATTGATGAAATAAGAGAGGAAATTAAAGCTTCCTGGAAGTTAATGAAAATGAAAGTACAACCTACCTGAACCTATGGGACACAGGAAAGGCAGTCCTAAGAGGAAAGTTTATAGCCATGAGTACATATATTAAAAGGACAGAAAGATCTCAAATCAATGATCTAATACTTCATCTCAAACTCCTAGAAAAACAAGAACAAGCAAATATCAAAACAAGCATAAGGAGAGAAATAATAAAAATAGGGACTGAAATCAATGAAATAGAAACAAACAAACAAAAAAAACCATTCAAAGAATCAATGAAACAAAAAGTTGGTTCTTTGAAAAAATAAATAAGATTCACAGACCCCTGGCAAATCTGATTAAAATGAGGAGAGAAAAAACCCAAATCAGTAAAATCAGAAATGCAAAAGGGGATATAACAACAAACACTGCAGAAATCCAGGAAATCATCAGAACTACTTTGAGAAACTATATTCCAATAAAATTGAAAATCTTGAAGAAATGAACAAATTTCTAGATACTTATGACCACCCAAAATTGAACCAAAAGGATATTAATCACCTGACTAGATCCATAACACAAAATAAAATTGAAGCAGAAATCAAGAGCCTCCCAAAAAACAGAAGTCCAAGACCTGATGGATTCACTGCTGAATTCTATCAGATGTTTAAAGAAGAACTAATACCAACTCTCCTTAAACTGTCCCATGAAATAGAAAGGGAAGAAAAACTGCATAACTCATTCTATGAAGACAATATTACTCTCATCCACAAACCAGACAAAGACATCTCCAAAAAGGAGAATTACAGGCTAATTTCCTTAATAAATATCAATGCAAAAATCCTTAATAAAATAATGGCAAAATGAGTCCAACAACACATCAGAAAGATCATATACCATGACCAAGTCAGCTTGGGATGCAGGGATGGTTCAACATACACAAATCTATAAATGTAATACAGCACATCAATAGAAGCAAAGACAGAAGCCACTTGATCATCTCAAAAGATGCAGAAAAAGCCTTCAACAAGATCCAACATGACTTCATGATAAAAGCTCTAAGAAAACTAGGAATAGAAGGAATGTACCTCAACATTGCAAAGGCTATATATGACAAACCTATAGCCAACTCATACTTAATGGAGTAAAACTAAAACCATTTCCCCAAAAATCAGGAATAAAACAAGGGTGCCCACTATTCCCACTTTTATTCAACATAGCCCTGGAATTCCTAGCCAGAACACTTAGGCAAGAAGAAGAAATAGAAGGAATACAAATAGGTAAAGAAACTGTCAAAATATCCCTATTTGCAGAAGACATGATCCTATATCTTAAAGACCCAAAAAACTCTACCAAAAACTCCTAGACACCATAAACAGATACAGCAAGGTGGCAGGATACAAAATCAACTCATAAAAATCATTAGCTTTTCTATATACCAACAATGAACAAATTGAGAAGAATATATGGAAACAATTCCATTTACAATAGCCTCAAAAAAATCAACTACCTAGGAGTAAACTTAGGAGTAAACAAAGTAACAAAGGATGTGAATGATCTCTACAAGGAGAGCTACAAACCCCTGAAGAAAGAGATGAAGAAAGACTACAGAAGATGGAAAGATCTCCTATGCTCATGGATTGGTAGAATCAACATAGTAAAAATGGCTATACTACCCAAAGCAATCTACATGTTTAATGCAATTCCCATCAAAATGCCAATGACTTTCATCACAGAGATTGAAAAATCTACCCTAAAGTTCATTTGGAATCACAAGAGACCACGAATGCCAAGGCAATACTCAGCAAAAGGTGCAATGCTGGAGGTATCACAATACCTGACTCCAAACTGTATTACAAAGTAATAGCAATACACAAAAACAGACATGAAAACTAGTAGAACAGAATAGAGGACCTGGATATGAATCCACACAGCTATACCCACCTTATTTTTGCCAAAGCTGACAAAGACATATGATGGAGAAAAGACAGCCTCTTCAACAAATGTTGCTAGGAAAAGTGGTTATCTGCCTGCAAGAAACTGAAACTAGATCCATGTTTATTACCCTGCTCTAGTATCAACTGAAAAATATCAGACCCTAAACTCTGAAGTTAGTACAGAAAGAGCAGGGAATACTCTGGAAGCAATAGGTGTAGGCAAGGACTTCCTCAATAGAACTCCAGCAGCTCAGCAACTAAGAGAAAGGATGGACAAATGGGACTACATGAAATTAAAAAGCTTCTTCACAACAAAAGAAATGGTCTCTAAACTGAAGAGACCACCCACAGAGTGGGAGAAAACATTTGCCAGCTATACATTAGACAAAGGACTGATAACCAGATTATACAGGGAGCTCAAAAACTTAACTCTCCCCAAATCAATGAACCAGTAAAGAAATGGGCAACTGGACTAAACAGAACTTTTTCAAAAGAAGAAATTCAAATGGCCAAAAAACACATGAAAAAATGCTCACCATCTCTTGCCATAAAGGAAACTCAAATCAAAACCACACTAAGATTCCACCTCACCCTGTTAAAATAGCTATCATGAAAAACACCACCAACAACAGGTGTTGGCAAGGATGTGGGGAAAAAGGAACCTTTGTACACTGCTGGGAGGAATGTAAGCTAGTGCAAATATTTTGGAAAACGATATGGAGGGTTCTTAAAAAGCTAAAAACAGATCTGCCATATGATCCAGCAATCCCACTCCTAGGGATATACCCAAAGGAATGCGACTCAGGTTACTCCAGAGGCACCTGCACACCCACGTTTACTGCAGTGCTATTCACAATAGCCAAGTTATGGGAACAGCCAAGATTCCCCACTACTGACAAATGGATTAAGAAAATGTGATATTTATAGACAATGGAATTTTACTCAGCCATGAAGAAGAATGAAATCTTATCATTCACAAGTAAATGGATGGAACTGGAGAACATCATCCTGAGTGAAATTATCCAGGCTCAGAAGACCAGAAATCGTATGTTCTCCCTCATATGTGGTAGTAATGTTGTTGGACTTGGGTCACAGGCTAAGGGGAGAACATATATGGGAGGAATGGGGATAGCTAGGAAACCCAAAACTTGAAAGTGTTTGATGTCCCCACTGCAGAGGAGCTAATACAGTAACCTTAAAATGACAGAGGTCAATATGGGAAGGTGACCAGGAAGTAGTGAAGAGGTTAGGTAGAGTGAATCAATTCAGGTTGTAAAACATTTGTGCATGGAAGCAATGCTAAGAATCTCTCTGTATAGCTATCCTTATCTCAACTAGCAAAAACACTTTGTTTTTCTTATTATTGCTTATGTCTTCTCTGAAACAAAATTGGAGAAAATGTCAGAATAGGTTCTGCTTGGAAGCGAGGGGTGCAAGGAGAGGGAGGGGGTGGGGGCAGGGGGGAGAAATGACCCAAACAATATGTGCACATATGAATATATGAATAAAGAAAAAAAAAGAGGAAAAAAAAGAATGACCAAATTTCATAGTTAAAAAAAAAAAGCCAGTCTGAGCAAGTAGTTCCCAAGACCCTATCTTGAAATACCCAACACACACACACACACACACACACACACACACACACACACACACACACTACAAAAGAATAGGACAAGTCACTGAGGACAGAGTCAAAGGATCAGATTGCTGATGTATGAAATTGGAGAATCATTTCTTTTCTCTGAATCTCTAGTTCTTTTTAAAAATCCAGGATTGGACTAGATCTCTTCCAGCTTTGAGATATTTGTTAATATTTGTGTATGCAAGTATTTAGAAAATGGTACAGTGATTCAATTTTTGTAGAAGGAATAACGTGGATTGCAGATTTTCTCCAGAAGGTATATTTTAAGCTATTGTCTGAGTATTTACAATGATCTATTAGAAAAAAATGAGGACTAGAAATGGGAGGAAAGTGTAGTGAACACACTGTTTGGGATAGAAATTATGAATGCCAAAAGCAGCAAGGGAGGTGATTAGTTCTTTCTTTTTAATTTATGGCCCACAATAATCAGACCTCAATTCCCTGTCATTCTTTTGCTTGACATCAACTTTCCTGAATCAAAACTGGAGGAGGAGATCATATTGAAACTTGAAGCTGTACTAGCCTGAGTTCCAACATTACACTCCTCAGGCATTAATTCAAATTAAGTGACATTGAATGAATACAGTTAGTTTTTATTCTTAGAAACTTTTTCAGGAGAATCTTCTGGATGGCTCCACATCTTAATGGAGATTAATTATAACTTTATATTTTCGCATGATCTAAGATTAATGATATCCTCCATTTTTGCTTAACCACATTTGGAGAGAAATCCTGAATAGACATCAAAGAAAAACAGGTTGTTGATGCATTTGAGCATTATAGATATTTCTCTTCCTAAAACTGTGTTTAATTATTAAACATAGGTTATTTTATTGCATGTATTTGTAGCAAAAGTGGTAAAACATGCTTTTGAAGTCATAATGTCAACATATATGTGAGGCACATATATGTTGACATAGAAGTTAAAAAGACCTCGTGGAAATGACAAATGTTGAAGAAAAAGCCCTACTAAAGCAGATCTCGACCTTTTAAGAATATGATCAGCTTGTGAGTACTAATGGTTTTCTATGCTCATAGCGAAAAGCAATGAATGCCTGCATTTGGGATGGAGGTTAGATGATATCTCAACATAAAAATAATGGAATAGCATCTTGCTGGATGCAAACATAATTCTCCATCTCTCTTTTTCCTTTTTTCTTGCTTTGAGACATAGTATATACATGTTTGCATAATATGCATATACACAATGAGCCTGGCTCTTTTTCATTCTACCAATTCAACCAGTTCAGTCCCAAAAAAGATTGATTATTAACATCCCTCTGGTGCCCAGAGTGTTATTAGGACCAAAAGACTTTTTTTAAGAGTTCTGAAAATGAGGTAAGGGTCAGGAAACGGAATGTGGCAAAGACCTTAAACAAGATGATCTATTTGATGATTTTGCTCAGTTGAAGACTCAGAGGAATGTCTTACGGCTATAATAACCGTTGCCCCGTCCATCACAACCACCTCTGGATTCTCTTTTCCTTAAAATTCTGTCTTCTCAGGTAGCTTTCTTGAACTTATTAAAGAGGAGCATAGTTTTCTGGAAAGATCCAGAAAAGTGTATTTTCCTTATTATCTGCCTTCTTTGGGTTTAGTACGGGTCTTGAACTCAGGGTCTCACACTTGCTAGGAAGATCTTCCAGCCCTTTTTTGTATTGGGTATTTTTGAGGTAGGGTCTCATGAACTAGTTTCCCAGGCTGGCTTAGAACTGCGATCCTCCTGACCTCTGCCTCCTAAGTAGCCAGTATTATGGACATGAGCCATGGGCATCTGGTCTATTTCCATTTTTATCAATGAGCCCTCATGAACTTATTGATGAAATTAAGAGAAAAACTTTTTGACTTATATAAGAAGTGTGTGCAATGTAGGAGGAGTTCCCCTCAAAGTCCCCTTTATCACTTAACAAAGACTGACTACGAAATGGTATCAAGAATAATGAAAGAGATAAGAATAGAAGTGAGGAAGTGAAAAAGAAATAAGAATTCAAGGACTTCCCTGATACAAAACATCAATAATAATAATAATAATATGGAAAATAAGAATTACAACTGAGACAACCTATTAATCATCAAACAAAGCATGATATGACCAGGTGTCTAGATATGAGGAAATTCTAGTCAAAAGGGACCATATATCTTATCAGGGAGAAATCAACTGGGCCATGAATTTTTTATTATTTACTTATTTATTTATTTTTTGTTTTGTTTTTTGGGGTGCACAAAATTTTTAAAACATCAAATCATAAAAAATGCAAGCTTATTACAGAAAAATTACAATATAAAAATTATACTAAGGAAATAAACATGATTTTACTTCTGTATTACAGATATTTACTGTCAACATTTTGCCATTTTCTTTGTTGCCTCTGTATATTCAGAAAAGTTTTATGTCTAAATTTAAAAAATAACATTATATTTCACACACTTTCCCATGTCATTGAATATGCTTTGAAAAAACTCATGATTTTTAATGAGTGTGTGGTATTCATTTATATTGTTATGATCATTTAAGCAATTTCTTATTATTGTGTATTTATGTGGTTTTTATTTTCCAGAGGTTTTTGTTGTTATTGCTAAGATAATGCTGCCTTGAAAAGCCTTATAAATATACATTCGTTTGCATTTCTGAGTACTTTCTTAGATAAATTTCCAGAAGTTGGTCAAAAGATATAAATGGTTTTAAGGTCAATTCTTTTTTAAAATAAATTTTCATGTATGTGTTTAAGGAATACAACAAAGTACCCTGTGATACATGAGGCAATAGAAAGGTGACGATAGTGAAGCAAATTAACATGTCTGTTATTTTACATAGTCACTCACTGTGTTTTGTGGCAAGAGAAGCTAAACTCTATTTCTTCACATTCACTCCATGCACAGAACAATTTTATTACCTATAGTAGATTGGATTTCTAGATTTGTTAACTGCATATCTGCTATTTTGTATCCTCTGATTTGCTTCTCCCATTTCCTCCCTCTCACTCTGCCCTGCTATTTTGTTCTTTATTTCTTTTTTTTTTATTGTTTTATTATTCATATGTGCATACAAGGCTTGGGTCATTTCTCCCCCATGCCCCCACCCTCTCCCTTATCACCCACTTTGCCCCCTCCCTCTCCCCCCTACCCCCCTCAATACCCAGCAGAAACTATTTTGCCCTTATCTCTAATTTTGTTGAAGAGAGAATATAAGCAATAATAGGAAGGAACAAGTGTTTTTGCTGGTTGAGATAAGGATAGCTATACAGGGAGTTGACTCACATTAATTTCCTGTGCGTGTGTGTTACCTTCTAGGTTAATTCTTTTTAATCTAACCTTTTCTGTAGTTCCCGGTCCCTTTTCATATTGGCCTCAGTTGCTTTTAAGGTATCTGCTTTTAGTTTCTCTGTGTTAAGGGCAACAAATGCTAGCTAATTTTTTAGGTGTCTTACCTATCCTCAACCCTCCCTTTTGTGCTAAAGCTTTTATCATGTGCTCAAAGTCCAATCCCCTTGTTGTGTTTGCCCTTGATCTAATGTCCACATGTGAGGGAGAACATATGATTTTTGGTCTTTTGGGCCAGGCTAACCTCACTCAGAATGATGTTCTCCAATTCCATCCATTTACCAGCGAATGATAACATTTCGTTCTTCTTCATGGCTGCATAGAATTCCATTGTGTATAGATCCACATTTTCTTAATCCATTCGTCAGTGCTGGGGCATCTTGGCTGTTTCCATAACTTGGCTATTGTGAATAGTGCCGCAATAAACATGGATGTGCAGGTGCCTATGGAGTAATGTGTCACAGTCTTTTGGGTATATCCCCAAGAGTGGTATTGCTGGATCAAATGGTAGATCAATGTTTAGCTTTTTAAGTAGCCTCCAAGTTTTTTTCTAGAGTGGTTGTACTAGTTTACATTCCCACCAGCAGTGTAAGAGGGTTCCTTTTTCCCCACATCCTCGCCAACACCTGTTGTTGGTGGTGTTGCTGATGATGGCTATTCTAACAGGGGTGAGGTGGAATCTTAGCGTGGTTTTAATTTGCATTTCCTTTATTGCTAGAGATGGTGAGCATTTTTTCATGTGTTTTTTGGCCATTTGAATTTCTTCTTTTGAGAAAGTTCTGTTTAGTTCACTTGCCCATCTTTTATTGGTTCATTAGTTTTGGGAGAATTTAGTTTTTTAAGTTCCCTATATATTCTGGTTATCAGTCCTTTGTCTGATGTGTAGCTGGCAAATATTTTCTCCCACTCTGTGGGTGTTCTCTTCAGTTTAGAGACCATTTCTTTTGATGAACAGAAGCTTTTTAGTTTTATGAGGTCCCATTTATCTATGCTATCTCTTAGTTGCTGTGCTGCTGGGGTTTCATTGAGAAAGTTCTTACCTATACCTACTAACTCCAGAGTATTTCCTACTCTTTCCTGTATCAACTTTAGAGTTTGTGGTCTGATATTAAGATCCTTGATCCATTTTGAGTTAATCTTGGTATAGGGTGATATACATGGATCTAGTTTCAGTTTTTTGCAGACTGCTAACCAGTTTTCCCAGCAGTTTTTGTTGAAGAGCTTGCTATCTCTCCATCATATATTTTTAGCTCCTTTGTCAGTCCATGAATTTTTTAAAAAAACATTTAATGTCATTAAGTTGATCTACCAAGCAAGAAATAGAAATCAAATGTCAATTTGTCTTGAACCAAGAGATTTTTCTGTAGGCCTCTTGCCTGATTGTTAAGACTGTAATGTCTATAGACCATCTCTAAAACTGCTTATGGCTAAAGTTTCAATTTGTATTTTTCCTTGCTTTCCCCTACTCCATTAATGCTATACTTACTTTATGAGTGATCTCACAGATCTGACTGAAGAATCATACCAACTCTCCCTCCCTAATCTCCTGAATGAAACAAGTTAAGGTGATTTTTTTTCCATTTCTCCACTTCTGACATCACATCCCAAGGCAGGGCAACATTGTACAGGACAAGGAAGGTGAAAGAAAGTTCAGTCAAGTTTCTGAACTCTGGGAAGGCACTGTTTCAGGTCTTAGAGTATCTCTAGGGATTCTTCATCCTCAGGTTGCATTAAGTCAAAGAATTCCATTTAAATTTTATATCTCAATGGATAAACTCCATTTTAATCACCTCTGTGGGTCATGTTTTTCATGGCACTTCTCTTATTCTCAGCCATTTGACATTTCCTCCTCAGGGCAGCATGACATACATGAGCTATCTCAGAATTTCTTGAATAAATATTCACTATAATCATTTCAAGGAAGGCAATGGTGAGTCATTGGCACAAAGGATTATCTGAATTTCTTGAGTTTTTTCATCATGGCTCAGCAGATAACTGGGAGTCAGGCATTTATTTCCTTGCTACTTAGTTTGCCACTGGGGAAATATGCATTGTTTTACCTCAATGAGCTCATATGCAAAATGGGAGTAATTATACTTTTTTCTTGGCTCACTGTAGGGTTAGAAGATTAATTTTATTATTTTTTTATTTAGTCAATACATATACTTCATGACTGAAACATGCTTTAAATAGGGACTATTATTAGGATAATTATCATCAATAATGATTTAAATAAGTTCCTTGTCAAATAGAATCCTGTAAGTTAGAATTCAAGCTAATAAGTTAAAACAGGCTTGAGGGGATATGAACTTGAATGTCTGTCAATGACAATTGTATGCAGTGAGTAATCCAATTTACTTCAGGAAATCTGTAGCTGTGGCAGGGGTGAGGAGTAGGTATGAGCATGAAAACTAACAAAGGGAATATATAGATATTCATTAATTCTTTCAGGAAATAGTGGGAGGTGAAGGAGGGGTTGAAAGACATATTTACCAAGAGAGGAGAGAAAGTATAAAGGATAAAATAAGGGGAAAGTCCTGGAAGTAAGAATTACTTGGAAAAACTGGTAACATTTATAAGTCTTATACTTGGATATTCAGGAAATGCCAACTGAGTGACAAACACAGACGAGATTCCAAGATGAATCAAGTGGTTGGGAAGATATGTAAAGTAGCTGCTCAAATTATTCCATAATTGGAACCAAAGTTTTACTTAGGAGGAAAAAGAATGGTGAAAGAAGCATAAAGCCGATAGAAACCACTTAAATTGTTCCTGAATTCTATATCCCCAGCTAAGTGTACTTGTTTTGAGAAGAGAACAAAAGTGTTTCAAAGACTGGGGATGCTATCCTTTGAGGGTGGACTGAAAGGTTGGACTCTTCAGTCTGGGAAGAAGGAGGCAGAGCAGTCACAGGATTGACGTTGCTAATATCACTGATTGTTTCTGTTGAGAAGGGTAAAGTTATTCTGTTAATTCCACAGTTCTAATTGAAGGGCATTCTCATTGAAGCTTGGAAGGGGAGGGAAGAACATATCTACACAGTGCAATCACTAACAGGTGATAATAACTAATAAAGAAGTAGATTTTAAAAGATAAGTTATAGTCAAATATGGATTCTTGATTTTGATATGAAGATAGGCAGATACTGCCCTTCATTGATATCTCTCTCTTGGTGTTTCTTCTAGAGCCAGATCCATGACCTAGAATGTCATTGATTGTAGATATTCAATTGTCTTTAAATCCAAGGTAGGAAGTAATCAATCTATCTCTCACTATTTTTTGATATGAGGAAATAAAAAAGTCAACATTTCTCTTGCTAGTGCAACAATTTTTATTCATGCACAACCGTCTGGTTCAAGGGCCAGAAAAGATAGGGATCACATCATTTTACCTCCCTTGTGCACTGAGGGGGTGAGGGGGTAAGGAGGTGCTGTCAGAGGTTTCTAGGTAGTATTTTGCAGCTGCTGTCCACTGTAGGGTAGCAACTTACGCTTGAAGACAAAAGCTTGAACTAATGTCATAGTTTCATCAGCTTCTGCTTCACGGAAATAACATTGAGGCCAATTCTGAAATTGTTCTGTGAGTTTTGGTGACAAAGCCATGTGTTATACATGACAAAAGTATGATATTCATTTGTTTATTCAATAGGAAATTTTAAGTACTATCATTTTCTAAACAATGATATACAGAAATAGTCCTGTTCACTGCAGCCCAAAGAACCTGTGACCTCACAATCTCTAGTTGCTTATTAGAATCACCATAGAAATTTAAAACAGTCACAGCAATATGATGTCACCCTTTTCTAACTGCCAGCAAGCATGCTAACACATGGAGATTCAGTGTTACTGGCTTAGACACTAGTGTTTTTAAAAATCTCTGAAATTTTTAATGTTCACCTAGAGTTGAGAAGTGCCAATCAAGAAAAAAAACTAACACTGATGACATGTCATTATAGGGCAATGGTTATTACAATAAAGAGGTACGCATGGTACAGTGAAGTTTGGAACATGATGGAAAGTGTCTATTTAGAACAGATATAAACATTTTAGGATTTTTAGAGGAAATGTAGCAGGTCTGGAGTTTATTTTATTGAGGATTTTATCATTAGGTTTACATTTAGCTATATAATACACTTTATAGTTGCCTTTCCTAAAAAAAAAAATTGGTATTCAGACAATCAGTGGATGATAATTAACCAGCTTTCTCTGAAAAATCTTTGGATCAGGGTATGTATGCACCTGATTTACTCAGATATTTTATAACAGAAAGAAATTTAATAAAGCGTCAGAGTAAGAGAAGAAAGTTTCTCTCTAATATGCTTTGGTTGTAAAGCAAAATCACTGGATTGGAACATAGAAAATTAAGCCAGCTTGAATCCTGGAATGTTGCTATAGAAATTGGTAATAATTAGTTAACAAAATAATCACATGTCAATAACCCAATAACTGAATTGAAGTTTAGCATTGGACTTAACATATTCTGGTCAGTTGCATATAGTATGAGACATACAGATTTTAGAGAGCCTTATCACAGAACAATGCCTGAGGTATTACCTTGACAGAGGTACTTTCAATAACAAAAGGCTCTCAGACATATCAGATTTCTCTACAATAGTGCTAGATGATGGTCAGTGAACTACTCTTTCTTATATCATGTAGACCTTTATTTCAACTGTTGTTATAGGAAAGATACTAAATGAATAACTACACAACCAGCGGTCACAGGTCATCAAAGACATATCATATAGCATATTCAATTTTCTCCTTCCAAAAATCATTCCTCTCTTTTATGGCACACTTTAGAGTAGTTCTCAGTAGCAGAACTCTTTGCTTATAATAAAAAATTTAATAATAAATGATCTTGTATTTAGATCTAAAAACAATTTAAGTGTTAGGGTTTTGGTTGACCACACAGGCTCTTAGGGTGGGTACCTGTTAGGGGGAGCAACTGATGCCAGCATGGGAACAGATGTTAGGCCAGATACTGATAGCAGAAAGGACCTAGGGCAGGCCCAGGACAAGAGAAAGGCACCAAAGTCAAAGACAAACGACCACCCAAAAGCCCACCTATCAGAAAGCTATTTCATGAGTCCACCCAAAAGCCCATCTGTCAGAGCTTGCTGCCCTGCTCCCAAAACAGGATAAAAACCCCACACAACACACTGCCAAGGTTCAAGATCCCTGAGTCCCACCTTCGTGGGTGTTCTGCCCTTGTATACTTCAGTAAACTTCTCCTTGCTTGCTACTTACCCACTGTTGTTTAGGTGTGTCATTCTTTGACGGACTCAGGACAAGAACCTGACACATAACGCAGGGATCATAACTAGGGATCATACTACAGGAGACATGGAAGTTAGAAAGTAGTACTTCACAGCACAAAGGCCTGTTTGTTTCTGCAATGTGAATCAAAGTAAAGAAGCACTGTCTAAAAATAGATTTTTTAAATAGTGACCTTTGGGTTTTCAGTACACTTTTACAATTACTGTCTGATGTAAACGCATCAAGATAAGAAGAAAACATGCTACAATTCTACTTCCTCTGACTAAATCTTCAATGTAAATGAGCTATTTACACTTCATTCATTAAAAATAATCAGAGCTCTCCACAGACCTGGAGCTCTGGGGATAGGTATCATTAGTATTGGAAGACTTCTCAGCTTACAGTGGAAAATACCAAAAAATTAACCCAGAAGCAACCACTGACAAGCAAGTGTTCTTTGCCCCAAACTGATGCCTGAACGGCAAGGTTGGGGACAGACTACTTGGCATGAAGATATTTCAGAAGGCATGGACCCAAGGTCCCTCAGGGAAGAATCTATGGATCACTTCTTTGTTACTTGTGCGTAAAATTTCTTCTTTTGATCTGAAACTCAAGGGGACCCAATTTAAGCCAACGTGAAGCATCCAATATTTTGGCTTTGTCAAATAATGTGCATTGTTGGTAGCTCAGTGAAGAATTCTCTCTAAGCAACCACTAGACACTATGAGTCTTCTGTCACTAGAAACACACAGTCACATGCCTGTATTTTAATCAGAGATTTACATACCATGAAACATTGCAGATAGTCTTAGGCTCTTATCACAGTCTCTCAAGAAATGCTAGGAGGCTTTAAACATCTGGGATTTGTGTCCTTTGGCAAAGCAGAGATAAATGCTTTTCCTTTTTGTTAACTATGTATAGTTTTATCTCAAGGAGGCGCTCTTCCTTTGCGGTATCTCAGCAAGAAACTGACAGTGTCTACTTTTCTTATGAGCAGAATGCTTTGCACTGTGTACACGGTTTATAATTACATGTTTGTGACTGCATCCCCAACAACCTCATCCCATGAATACAGATAACATCTTACAAAAGGGAGGGTGGGAACGACTCAGACAGACAGTGTGGGAGGAGAGAGAGGCTGATGTGCTCAGTGACCATCTCCTGGTGAGGCTCTGGGACTACCAGTGAGGGAACTGGACTCTCTAGGATCCTGGAATGTCCTATGGTGTAAAACACTGGGCTTCTGTTTCATGGACTGTGAAGCACCCTTGGGAAGAAGAAGAAATACTCAACCTATAGGTTGACATTTTATTTATATCACATCTCTTGATGAATTGCTCTGAAGAACCCGAGGTGGCCGTGGCATTCCTTCTCTTTATTCACTTGGTTACAGTTTAAAATTTGAATAGCTGTTTATGCTGGAAGGCTGAACACCCAATCAGTAGTCTTTGAATTGAAGCTGTATTGTTCAGTCATGGAAATGCCTGTTTCATCTGTCAGCTCTCTTTTATAGCAAGCCTAATAATTTATGCTTGCTAAAGATGTTTTCTGACCTGTGATTCCATTGCCAGTTAGGAAAGGGCTTTGGCAGCATTCATACTTCCTTTCGTAATAGGGGGCCAGTAAGGTACAATTTAGTGAAATTCCTGCTCCAGTGCACTAATGGTACCCAATGAAGGGAAGGCACAAGGGTAAGGGTGAGGGACCCTGTCCTTTAAAGAGGGACACTAGACTCCAAAGAAAGATGTCCTGGAAAGGGGCCTCTTTAGGAGCTGTCTCCTTCCCTGGGGTCTGCATCATCCTGTGGTGCCCTATGGCTGAGCTAACGCACCTGCTGAAATGCTACAGAGACCTTAAACAGTGTCCACTATTACAAAGAAAAATAGATTATTTTCATCCAGGAAGTTTGTACCATCCCTTCAAATCCATCTTATTTTTTTTTAAAGTATCATACTCTGGTTTCTTTTCAGATTGTATAAATCTTTCACCTTTTAAAAAGTGTTGTTATTCTACTAGAGTGACCAATTAAACACACACACACACACACACACACACACACATACACACACACACTGGTAAAAATATTTTGTGTCCTTCAAAAGATTGTAATCCATATGTACTTGCACTATGTGTTTGATTTAAATCTTACTACTGTTGAAATCACTTCACATTAAGTTCTCTAAATGGGCCATATTGCATTATAATTATAATCTTTTCAGGTCTTTAATTTGTAAGTTATTGGTGGACCCATCCTGAAGAGAACTTTTCTAATTGCAAGTGGAATTATTCTCTAGGTAAAGTGTATTTTTTCCTTCACATAAAACTTAGTTTTTATTTCTCACACAGTCTCTATCGTCTTGGTAAAAATCATTTGAGAATCTGTTTTGTTTATTACTTAATATCATTCATATTGTACATATTGTAGCATCAACTCAATGCTTTTTTTTTGGAAAGAACTTAATGAATGGTGAATTGATTTCAAGAATATTTTTAAGAAAGAATTATAAATTGAAATAGAATTTCTCTATAAATATTCTAATTAGTTTGAGAAATATATCAAAATATGCAATGATAGTGATAAATATACTCAAAAACAGACTTCACCTGCCATAAGTTTAATAAAACAGGTAACTTGAGCCATGCCCCTAGGCCTTTTTTGCTTTAGTTATTTTTCAAATAAGCTCTCCTATTTTTGTCCAGAGCTGGTCTGGGACTAGTATCCTTCTGCCTATGACTTCTAACATAAGTACTATTACAAAAGTCTGCCACCATGCCTGGCGTATTGATTGAGATGGGATATTGCTAACATTTGCCCAGACTGGCCTCAAACCATGATCTTCCCAATATCCACTTCCTATGTATCTGGGATTAAAGGCACGAGCAACTGCTCCTGACCCATACCAGGTCTCATATCACTTTGTTTGGCTACTTATGAGATGCATTAACTATCATTACACAAACAATTAATAGCAAAATTAGCTATTCTGATAGATTATGGCTCCCTGCCTATGCCTTTTCTAAACAACTGATACAAATTGAGTGAAGCTACTTGCCTCTATCTTCAAATTCTTTTCCCTAATTTCTTCTTTCCTTGAACTGCTCCAAAAGAGCAATGGACATAATTTACATAATTTAATTCTGTAAATAAATTACACATAATTTGTTTATGCATATATGTTTTTTAATTTCAGGGTTTTGGCTTCCATTATTTAGGATTTGAATATGACTGAAATTTCTACCTTGTTTTTACACACCAAGTTGAAAGTTCCATTTATACTTACACATGCTTCAAGGAAAGTGAGAATACATCATGCAACTGGGTAATGTTCAGAGAAGAGCCACAGAGAGGTTAAAGAGTTGAAAGTTGTTTTCTAAATGCAGATGAGCTAAAAGACAAGATTCCTCTTCAATCTAGAACAATCAGACTGTAAGGGTGGGTCACACCTTAATCAAAATTAAAAAGTTGTTGCATAATATTCCTAGGGCAAACACTGATACATTGCCAAATCCCAGCACTCATTAGTAGTTATTTCTCTTAGATTATATATATATTTCCAGAACATGCCCTTCCCTCCATGATCATTGTTGATGCTTTTGTAGGCTGCTGCTCAGCTTTATATTTTTAGTAGTTCTTGCGAAGTGCCACTTACTAGATCAATACTTAGCAAATATTTACTTAATTGAAGAGTTGCAATTTACAGAGAAATATGATGCATGGTTTCATGAAGTGGCTAGTATATATTACCCAAGGAGTGATGGTAGGTTTAATTAAGTTCTCAGTAGATTGAAGAAATATTTAGGTTAAATTCTGGTATATCTATAGTTGACAGTTAAGGAACTTAGACATATTTGCAGGAATAAATTACTTTTGGAGGTGTGAACTTGAATGACAATATGTCTTTTCATAGAATGCTTCTGGGATATTGGCCTGGATAATTCTTGGTCTGACTTAATGTAACATTATCTTTACTGATATTTTTACAAGTCATACTAAAAGTGTGTGGAAACTTCACCTATCAATTCCTTTCAAATGTTTTGCCAGGTTGTACTTACTTTGAAATACTATCAAAATTGTCATTCTAGCTGATAGACTTTGATTAATCTCACTGGTTTTTTTCTTTGGTCAGATGAGGACTTTGAGAAAGTTAATGTGCTAACACACTTACCTCAGTGTTAACAATAGGAACTGGGTATTCTGAATTTCTTTCTTACCTAGTATCACACTGTTCATTAACTACATTTCTTGGCTATGATCTCATGGCCTTCTAAGGAAGCCCCACCTAGGCTGCTGACATAGATGGATCAGAAATAGGTGTCAAAGAACAGCTTGTGGATAGCTTCACATTATGACTTGTGATAGCTAAGGGCTCTTGTTTCCTATCCCCACCTTTTTTTTTCTTTCTTCTCACCTTCTCAGTCTCCTACAGAGAAGTAAGCACCACAGCCACTAATAAAACAGTTTGGCTTTTTGTAACAGATGGGGACCTCCATCTGGTGTAAACATGTAGAAGGATGCCCTTAGTACTAGTTAGCAAGAAATGTGGGAAGCAGGGATGAACTCTTCTTCATAAAAAATGTGCCCGGAGTCCTAGTGCTCATCCCTGTAATCCCAGTTACTCAGGAGGCAGAAATGAGGAGGATCAGGAGGCCAGTGTAGGCAAAAAGTTAGCAAGAGACCCATCTCAACAAATAAGCTGGTCATGCAGACTGGTATGCTTGTCTGGCAAGCCTGAGGTCCTGAGTTCAAACTCCAGCAACACCCCCTCCAAAAAATGTGGTCTGTGATAAGTTTCTCATTCATTATAGGATAGGCAGCTACATCGACCCTCAAACTTAGGCATGACCTAGAAATAGATTGTGGCTCCTCGTGAGCCACAACTCTTCTGTTGAAAAGTATCTATCTGTCTGTGCAAATGATTATCTTACAGTAACTTTAAAGAAAAAACACAATCCTAGTTAGAATATTTGCATAAAATAAAGCTATAGCCTAGTGTCAAGCACATAGTAGGCTTTCATTACTGGATGAATGTGTGAAATATGACCAAAACATCACTCAATTGTATCTAGTGAACTAGTGAATGTAGAGGGGATGTTTTTCTCTTCACATCTAAAAGGTAAACATGGAGGTTGGGGATAGAGGCGAGTGGGGCATCACCTCCATCAGGATGACAGTGAGAATTTCCTTTGCTTATATTCATCAAGTTTTCCCCCCTCTCCTACACAACAATTATGTTAACTAAGACAGTGGGTGTTAAATTTGGGATAACTTTTATAAAGCTTCTATAGTCTGGAAAGACCTGAAGAAAGTAGTTTAGTGTGTGGTGCTTTCTTAGTTGAAAAGGTATTTTGTAAATTCTGATCATTAATTGTTATTATCATGCTATTTCTATTTTTATTTCTGCAGGCTAGGCAGTGTGCCATGCTTTTCTGTGGAACAGATATCACTTCTCCATAAACAGGATCCTTTGGTTATCCCTCTTTGGTTAGCTATTTGATGAAAAGATTAAAGAATAAAGCTGGATCTGAGACCTATTCTGTAGCCTACATATATTTACATAAATTCTTTGAAAAGTAAATAAAAAGAACTACATGAATAAAATGGTGAAGACATGTGAGATCCAAAGCAGCCACTTACTTGAAGGGTAGAAAAAGACAGCCTTGTGTCATTGCAATTAAATTGTGCATGCCAGTTCATTTACTATTTTTGGTGAATTTTAATTGAGTTGTGTCTCATTTTTATAAATGTTGTCAATCTTCATTTTCTCTCTCTCCTATGTACCAAGTTAAATACACACACACAGAGATCCACATACGAACATGTTTTGGGAGACTACTGTCTGTAGAAACACTCTAACGCCTAACACAGTGACACATAATGCTATAAACATTAAAACATCCTACCCTGATAGAACACCCATAAGACTGAGGGGAAAAAAAACTTCTTTTACTGCATTTATTTTCTAGACACAAAAGCTCAGCTAGTAATCAGTTTTGATAACTTTAGATGTCTGTTTCCCTGATGTAATGACTAGACTGAGGCAATAACAATACTTCATTATGCTATTCAAAGTGTATGGCAGGATTCAGTCAGAGCTAGACTCAAAACCTGGCCCACAGCTGAAAGCAGAGATGATGCATTAATCCACAGCAACACTCTCTCCCCTACTGTTTCCCTCACCATTCAGCCACTAATAATGGATATCATTTTTCTTCATAAAACTGGTGGTACTTGAATCAAGCACATGACAGTTAAGGTTTGTTTAGTCTTTCAAGCAGGTGATTACAGAATTGAACTTCCCAAGTGAGAAGCCAATGGAATACAAATAGTTAAGAACATGTTTGAAGGGGGAAAAATTGTCCAGCCCCATCTGTCAAACTGTGCGTATGACATCATCAGATATTCTGCACTTGTTTGCAGCTATTCAGGCCGGCCCGCCCTGCAGTCTACGCTTTGTGTTCCAGTTTCCTTTACAAGGCCAGCGGGCTGGAAAATTACCACATGCTGTCACAGTTAGCTCAGCCAGGTCTTGTTATCATTGTTTCCAAGGAATCCATTCATTCCGTTATTTTACATATTGGGCAGACGTCCTGCCACTGAGGCTAGGGCTGCAGTAACTTGAAGGGCCAAACGTTAATGGGCCTCTATTGTTGGTAGAATGGCAGTGTAATACGTGGGAAAAAATACCCAGACAGCTCCCTGACACTGGTTTAGGACCTCTAGACTTAGGGGGTAGCCTGTGAAGATCTTTTATGTAAACAAGCCTTCAATAAACAATGAATATCTCCTGTGTCAATATTCATAACCCATCAATAAAAAAATATATAAATCTCCAACTAGAAAGAAGCTCAAATGTATTATGGATGATGGAGATTTTCCTTAAAATAACCTATAGAATGAGGGCAAATCTCCTTCCAAACATTGCTAATTTATGGGGGGGGGGCAGGGCAGCATTGTTGAGGTTCTGAGGAAAGAAAGGCATTTGATTTGGGCTGGCTGTATTCTCACTGCAGCAGATAATACAGTGTGTAAGTTTTGTGGTATCCAGTACAACTAGACTACAATAAAGACAAGGGCCTTGGTGACACATTATATCTTCACCATGCTGGCAATTTAAAGAAAATTAATGGAAATCTTAGAAAAGTTGCCTAGGATTAAAGCTTAACTTTATGATGGATTATGCAATCTTGATTAATTAGAGCATAGATAAGAATAAAGTTCACAGCATCATATAAGCCATAGCAATACAGAAATGGGAAAATCCATTCTTTATGGAAGATATACAATGGGGCTATATTTCTTGTTACTGCTATTTTTTTTTTCAAGTGGGGAAACATTCTCTTTCCTGCTTCAAGATAAGTTTGATCTGAATAGATAGTGTTTTGGAAAATGATCACTATTCTAGCTCTTAATATTCCCAGAAACTTGTTCCACAAGATTTTCTTTGCCTTCAGCGAGAGAAGACTTGGTAACTGGACCTGACTGCTCAAGGTGGGATAGCATGTGGTAATTAATTAAGTCCCTGGGCACTTAGAACTACTTTAATTCAAGTGGTATCATTTTAAATGTTCAAATTATTAGCTCAGCTGTTACTTCTATTGATTACTTTTATAGATTCTTCACAGAGCTCCAAATGGCCTTGTAGAAGTTTACACAAGAACAGTTTTTATCCCAAATAATTTGAAGAATGGGAAAGTACATGGGATGGAGGCCCTGGAGTTGGAGGATTGAATGAGATTGAATGAGAAAGAGATAGGAACAGTCTGGTTCTAACAAACACACCTGTACTGTATTTAAGATAAAATGTACTGAATTTTAAAAAGTAGCTGTATCCAACAATGAGGTTTGTAGTCTGTCTTTTGTATAAAACATATTTTAATTCAACTAATATCATTTTTGTGTCTGGCAGCTAATTTTAAATGGTTTCCTTTTCAGCTGACATTAAGAGTCAATTGACATAAATTTATTTTTCCATAAAAGAAATGTATGTCAGGACTAGATTTCCTGGCCAAGCCCTTCAAGCAATCATAATCATTTTGTAAACCATTCGATAATGTCATCTTTGAGAAGAAAAGGTTTCTTCAGTATTTAAAATGTTACATCAAGATAAATATTAAAATGTGGCAGTCTTCTTTCAAATATAATGTTTTAGGGAATCCTATAAGATTTTCAAATCAGTATTTTTAAAAGAGTAAATAACATTCTTTATTATCAGTTACTTTATTCTTCCACTATTTCTTTCAACTCTAAACTTGATTCTCATGTCAGGGTTCTGTAAGATAAAACACAAATTTCAATAAGGAAATCTATTTTGACTGCACAGGTCCATTAGGCACAGCACTACTTCTAACACCCCAAAGTAACATCCTTATCCCCAAATTGAAAGTGACCTTTTAATTTAACTCAAAATTATTTGATAAAGTACACCACTGAATAATATATTATCACATTTAAGAAGTACATTAAATTAAAAAGCAGATTTTTAGTAAGCACTAAAGAACAGTTCCCTTAACTTAAGTAGCATCCTACATTTATCATCACAAAGTATATGCCAAACTGTATCGGTTGGCAATAAATTCAAAACAAAGCCAAGTTATGCTTTCAAGTTTCTCTAGAGCCTCAAATTAAAAGTAACTTTCACATGAAAGCAATTTATGAAGAGGAATATTACTAATGGTGGCTCTTACAAAGAAAATCTAAACAATTACAGCTACCTTCTACATCTTCATTAAAAAAAACTCAAGTCTGCTAATCAATACTCATAATTATTACGAATGGACAAAAAAGTTTCATGCAGTTTATCACCCACCCATTCGAAATATTTTCCAGGTATGCATCCAGTCCAGCAGCAGTGTTTTCAAGTCCAATTTTTCCTTCTGTGTCACCACCTGCTTCCTGTAAAGAAAATACTTCTAAGAAATCACACCAAAATAACATAAACTTTTTTTTCCAGATGGGCCTTCACATTACATTAGAAACGTTTTACAATATTAACATTTTTCTTTCATTTTATATTAGAAGCCTATAATTTAAGAATTTGAGTCTCCTAACAAGATATGACCATGCAATCATTTCAGCAATTTTCGTATCATATTAGTGAAAACAAATACTAACATAATAGGATGCTAACATGAAAACTCCTAATAGAACATGACAAAACTTTTCATATTTTATTTATGCATTCTGGTTATTCTTCTCCCTTGCAACATTTTCCACTTCACTTTAAGGGAAAGTAGCATGGGTTTGCATGATTTTGAATATCAATTAAGTAATTTTGTGATGTAACAGTAATGCAAAATTTAACTGCTATCATTTTGCTATAGGACCAATACATTTTTCTGGGTCATCAAATCTTTATTTGAATGATAATGCTTTCACTAGTTTTGTTATTTGTTTCAATTTAGCTTAGAAACTGAAAGGTTTGCAAAAAGAAAATGAGAGACTCCTTGCTGTTGAGTATGAAGAGTCAATGAGTTGAAGAGAAGACATAATGCAACTACCTTAGTAATTTACTGTATTTCTCCTACTCCAAGTATCCAGATAAGTGAGATAAAGATAAGATTTTGCTTTGAATTATGGAGGCAATTACTTTCATTCTATACTCAAATTCTCTTTCATTATTACATAGAGCACATTCATTCAAAGACTCTTTCCTTTGACCCTGTTCCTTTGAGCAGAGTTGCTAGCAATGTTCAGTGAGAAAACAAACTGGAAGGAAATAGTCACATTTCTCATTCTGATAGTCTACCAATGCAATGAAGAATAGAAACAGTGACAAAAGGTCCTTTTGGATCTTTCTCACTTGTATCAACAATTGCACTGAGATTAAATACAGAATCCTCTTAGGCAAGAAAAGATACTGCCTTCATGGCAAAATGATTAGGTCTTTTAAAAACTGCATGTACTAAAGATATCAACAGTACTCAACAGGCATAGCTGAAGGAAAAGAGAATTCTGTAGCGTTAATTCTACAGTGCTTGGTTGAAAACACAACTCCCCTACGGGAAGAATTTTGGCTACCTAAGCCTCTGGAACATTTCTTTCCTAACATACATCATACTATCATGCAAGGGAGATATTTCTTATGCATTCTAGGAAGCAAAATTCATAAATACTATAAACCACTCATTTTTATGTAGCAAGGATGCTGTGACTCATATGTATTATCATACTCCATCATGTTATTTATTTACATAACCATATTGTATCAATATTTAACTTGACTTCATTTTTTATTATCTTTTTTTCAGTGACAGATGAACGGTACAATTCTGAGTGCTATAACGTATTTTGCATTTCAAACCAAAACACTTATTCCAAAAAGCAGCAACTTCAGGAGGTCAGTCGGTCACCATATGAGCAAATGAACCATGGGATGCTCATGGGAAAATCAGAAAGAAATAGTGGATGCTGAACTATACCTATTACTTGGTGCTTTCCATCTAAAGAAGAGAGAGTAGTAGAAGCCTGCATATGGAAATCCTTACATCAATTTTGGCTTTTCTGCTTTTATTGTTTGTACTTTTTAATATTTCTTTATTTTATTTTATTTTTGAATTATCATACATTAATAATCAACTTGTAAAAATTATTTTTATTAGCATCATCATTCAAAATGAGGGATTTAATTATATTCCCATGTATGCATGTGATAAAATTTGATCATAGTCACTATTACCACTTCAGCTTTTCAAGGTTAATATATCCCTACATTTTATTTACAACAGTAGAAGATGTATGTTGGCATTAATTTTCAAAAAGAAAAATGAATCACATTCAGCTATCTTGACTCCTTATATACCCTCTTTACTCAAATGAAATCAATTGCTAATTCTGTCAATACTCTCTTCAAGTACACTGATGCACCTCACATCTCAGATTTCTTTACTTTTTCATTGCACTGTTCATATTTGAGCATTTATTCTCAAGTATCTAACTTACTGCTAACACTTTCTATGGAGTATAAATGGAACTCTTTGGAGTGCCATTATCTTTCAAAAGATAAAACAACAATAAAAATATCATGAATATAAGTGTTCAGCTTAAAAAAAACAAATGAATAGCTAACAACTGTAGCCACACAGAGGACCAGAAACAGTGTTGAATGATCTGGAAACCATCACTCTTCTAATGCAAGATGATGCAACCCCAAACACTACAAATGCTTCCAAAAATACCTTTCAAAAATCCCAATAGGAAGTCACCATATTGAAGGATATCCTTGTTTATCCTGTCTTTAATAAATCCAACACAACCTGTTTGTCTTCCGGACTGCTATTAATTCAGGTGAAGATAAAATGACGACAGTGGTTTGTGTTTACTGTGATACCTTTAAAACACACAATCATTCAATTGTGAGCTGTTCACATTATGAGTGACAGGCAGTAACAGAGATTTCATACTCTGGGTCATGTTTACCTCAGGATGTGTTATCAATGAAAAGAATGGCAGGCAGTATTTACATTTTTTGTTTTTCTTTCTCTTCTCCACTAACTCTTCTTCCTCTTCTTTCTCTTTTTTACTGGTCTGAATGACTATAGTTGACTATGAGTATATGTATAACTGTCTTTAATTTAGTTGCTTAGTTAGGCTAATTTTTTATCCTCCCCTCACCCCATATAGTCTCCCTCAGTAGCAGAGGCAGATCTTGCTCACTGTTGTATTCTTGGCACCTAGTTCAGTGCCTGGCATGAAATAAGCACTCAGAAAATATTGTTTAATGAATGAATGAACCTCTCAATCAATTTCATGCTAGCAGATTCATGCACATTTGACCAAATCGCATAAACTAAGACATTTCACACTACAGATGCAAGTAATATAGTATACCTTGGAACCATTAATAACAGAGGTTCAATGGTTATAGGAGTGGCCACACTCCAGTCCTGGCATAGAGAGTAACTGGGCTATAAAATAAATTAGCCAGGTTCTTTATAGGGTAAATTTTATGATTTGTTCTGAAACTAGGAATTATTAGAGTGATGGTGGGAAATTCACAGGAATCTAGCTTGTGGCAAAGAACTACTACTCTTTAAAATTACTTTCTCACAGACCTGCCTGTTTTCTTATAGCTCCTTCATTCCTGCCAAATACTTTATAGCTAGAGAATGGTAGGAAGGGAATTACTGGACCTAGATCTTTAGAGTTCATGACAAGTTTCTCCTTTTGAGTTTTCATGGGAATGTGTTTGGGTAAAGTGATCTATGGGCTGATTAGGCATAACTGATATAAAAGCTGACATTTTACATATTTGGACTACACTTTATGAACCTTTGGATTAGGTCATTATAGGACATGACCTTGCAGAAGAGATATAACTTACACATGCTAATAAATACCAATGAAATTTCCAAATGGCCTTCTTTTGTGATGGGCTTCAAGCCATGGCCGGAAAGACAATAAAAAATGGAAGGAAAATGAGAAGTGTTGGGCTCATCACTATGAAAATCTGTTAAACAGCATATATAATAAACTCTTTTTCCTAGAGAAAACAATATTCTTTTCTTTGAGTGATGGGACTGAATCAGTAACACAGTAGCAAGTTTAATGTTTCCCCTTTTTACATCTAGAGGAGAGCCACTGCTATGGTTCTGTCCCCTACCTGTCCCTGCCCCACCTTGCTTCAAGGCGAGGAGTCTTGAAACTACTGTTCTATTTGATTGTGACAGTTCTGAGAAACTCCACACTATGCACAAGTGCTCTGTGCCTCCTGAGTTTATTGTGGTGAATTGGTGATGTAAGATGCCAGGCTTGTGACAGAGTGTCTTCATTTTACTAGAATACTGTGGAGAACAAAATCCCTGACAACTGACCATGTATAGAGAGTTGTAGCAATTTTGTATGTGTGAGGAGGAAGCAGTTCTCTCTCAAAACATCAGGTAGAATTGGCAGGAATATGAAATTAGAAATATAAGCAAAGTTTAAGCTGTATTTATATTTTGCCTCTCTCATTTCATACTTCAGGCAATGTACTTGTCTCACTAATTCTTGATTTCCTCTTCTGTAAAATAGGTATAATACTGGTACTTGTCTTTTAGGATTGTTGAGAAGATGAATGAAGTCAGTGCATTTAAAGGACATAGACAACAAAGGATTGGTCTTTATTGGGACACAGGTAACCTGTCTTAGACCACTGATTATTTTCGAGTTGGAGAAAAAATTAGCTTTACACCACATATATGGAAGATAAAATTTCTTAATTACTCCCAGGGGTTGTGTTTTGTTACTTAGACATTTGTTTTTTGTTGGGACTGAAGTCTGAACTCAGGGCTTCACACTTGTAAAACAAGTGCTCTACTTTTTGGTCTGGTTATTTTGGAGATGGGGGTCTTGAAGCTATTTGTACAGGTTGGCCTTGAACTGTAACCCTCTCGGTTTCTGCCTCAAGTATTTTAGGATTACAGGTGTGAGCCATCAGTACCCGGTTGGTACTTAGACATTTTAAGAAATGGAAATTTTATAATTGTTTCTGGGCGATCTTTTAAGATAGTGTTTCTGAAAATTATATACATTTTATGATTTCTTGATTTTGATTGTCATTTCAGTTGTCTTTCAAGCAATATTTTTAAAAGTATACAACCAATTAGTCAGCTAATTCCCATGTTTTCTATAACATGGGTGTTTTTTAAATTAGGGTGTAAATGAATATGTAGGATTATTCAAAATGAAATAGCATATTACTGTATCTTTACTAGCACGACATTATTCTGTAATTTGGAGAAAATTAATGGTGTTGCTTAAAATTTATATCCTCAGCAATGCATTTTAGATGTTCATTAATTCATTAAACTTTATGGCCATCTTATTACTCTGTTTTTTACACATTAATTGCTAGTAATGTCTTGCTTCCAAAAATGGTATTTTTTCTTGAGGTGTTAGTGTGATTGGTGCAGTCTTCTTAGTCAGATCACTTAGGGTTAAAAAAATCAAATGAATTACTATACTTGATCTTAGCCCTAAGGCAGAGAAGTGATAAATTGCATTATTCTCTTTAAGTAGTTCTACATATCTTTTTTGGGGGGGGAAGTCTTGGCAAATTAAATGACATGTTAGAAAGAACCCAGTTGAGGACTCAGGGTCCTGCCTCTTCAAGCTCTGTAGAATATAGTATTCACTACTCCTCCTAGGGCATCAGAACACCAGTGAGATTTCCCACACAAGGCAAAACCAATAAAGTCCATGTCAAAATCTGTTTTCGGAGTCACTCCTTTCCATCAGATTTCTTTAGATAAAGGATGGTTTGAGTTTTGTTATTTTTTTAGGCTACAGCAGAGACTTTTTTGATTAGACTTTTTTAGATGCCTAAGGGGGTGTGGAGGGATATAAAAAAGTTGTTCTTATAGACACGGAGACAGGAATAGTAGCTACTAGAGATGGGAGGATAGAGGGAAGGAGATGAAAAAAGGTTAGTCGATGGGTAGTTACAATTAGATAGGAGGAAAAAGTTCTGATGTCCTGTTATTAAATAGGGTAACTATAGGTTGCAATAATATTTTTCATGTGTCGAAATAACTACAAAAGGGGATTTTGAATGGTCTTACCACAAACAAATGGTGAGTGTTTGAGGTAATGGCTATGCTATTATCCATTGAAACATAATCCATTACTTCAAAATATCAGTTTTTTGGCACAAAGATATGAGAGCAGTTTCTTATATAAGGAGAACAAGAAGAACTGGCCACTTTCTCTTGATAATTTTAAACAAGAATTAAGCCTAAAAGCAGTCTATTCATGTTTTGTCATCATTAGAATATAAATAAGCACAGTCAAGTTATTTCTTTAACATCACATTGAGGCATGTGATTTACTTTTTGGTACATTTAGCTTTATTAGGATGATATGTTGTTAAAGAATTCTGTTAATTATAATGTGCTCCATAAGAGGTTTTTCCTAATTCCATTATGCAGGTTTTGATTGTGTTGAATTTACAGACAGTACTCAAACTTTAAAGCTCCAGACACAGATTAGAAAATATGCATATTTTTCATTTCTTCCTTTTCAAAATAGATTTCAACTTTATAGTTTAACTATGATGTCTTTTATGTTATGGTTTCTTATTTCTTCTCTGATAGATTCTACTATTTTCTGTCATATTTAATACTAGAAAGTTAAAGTTATTTTTGTCTTCAATTTTCTTTTTCTTAGTTTTCCACATACATATTAATTAAATTAATTAATTCTAAATGAAACATGTTCCTACTTGTATATATAATTCAGAGAGTTGAAATCATACATTTTTCTGGCCTAATGTAGTCATTTTAATTTAATTTCTTTCATCTATTGCCATTCCTCTGCTACCTGCTAATCTATATGTGCCACAAACACTACTCATGGCTGCAGCAACTGTAGTGTTGCTTTCTGTGAGATAAATCACCAACTATCTGTGTTCTGGTAGCAGAGATGACATCTCATCATTCTGTGTCATAACTTCCCAATTTTAAATTTGAGATAGCAATGACTTATTTTTTGAGACTAAATTAATTGGAGAATAAGAATGAACATATATGTAAAGTTGATAGGATTACAAAACAGGATACAGTATTGGTTGGTCGTTTATCTGCAAAGTTCCTTTCACTTTCTGATTTTGAGAAATAGAGAATAAATATCTTTGCACTTAACTTAAAGCAAGAACAAACTGCTACTTCCGTATTATTTTGTCCATGGTTTTTGATTTTTTCCCCTGTAGAATGCTGAGGATTCTGGTTCATTTTCTTAAAGTATAACCCCAAAATTTCCCAGCCAAATATAATTTTCTTTAGCCTCCCTCTGTCTCCTTCCTGTTTCTAGTACCTCATAAAATCATTAACATGCAACTTTTCTTTATCCAATCATAAAACCTTTAAAATATTGAATGTGTAAGACTTAATACTAATTCTATGTGTTACTATACTTGGCAATTTGCTTTGTCTTGCTCTTTGCTCTTCAGAAAAGTTGAATACCCTATACAAACTCTCATTTTGCTATTTATAGTCACTTTCCTTGGGGTATTAAAGCACACTTGGTTACAACTAGCCCTTTAGGTTGCTTATTTTGTGCACTAATATGATATCTCCACTTTAAACGTAAACATCCTTTACTCATTGTTCTACATGTGTTTAATTTTTTCATTGTCTTTTCTCCTGGTAGTAGAAATAACAAATGTGAAGGTATCTGAATGAACTTTTAAAACTTTTTCCAGTCATGCTCATCAATATTATTTAATATTTTCCCCATAGACATCTGTGAAGTAGACAAGATGGATGTGATATTCCCATTTTGCAGGTTCGTTTATTTATGAAATACCTTTTAATTGAGAGGTTCCAAGTCAGACATTGAATGATTTTGGTTATGTCAATGATAGCTATACAGTGAGCAAACTCCAAAATTGAGTTAACTTAGCAAAATAAAAGTTTGTTTCTTTTTTAAATAGGTGCTTATGACAGGTGGCAGGATGGGGAGGATGGGAGTAAAGGGGAGTTGAACGCTTGCCATTCAGGAATCCAGCCAGTTAGAGGTCTGACTTATCATCTGAGAACTGGAGGTATGATTCAAGTAATAGAACACCTGATTTGCAAGTGTGAAGCCCTGAGTTTAAACTGTAGTCCCCCCACCCAAAAAAATTGCTAGGTGCCAGTGGCTCAAGCCTGTAATCCTAGCAACTTGGGAGACAGATATTAGCAGGATCATAGTTCGAGGCCCGTCTGGACAAATAGTTTGCAAGACACTATGTTGAAAATACCCAATACAAAAAAACGGGCTGGCAGAGTGACTAAGTGGTAGAACGTCTGCCTAACAAGTGGAAGTCCCCTAGTCAAACTCCAGTACTACCAAAAATAAATAAATAAATAAGAAAAAGAAAACACCTGAGAGAAGTTAGAAGGTAAAACTACTCATCACCACTTAAACCAGAAAATTGACACAATCATTTGTCCTCTCATTGGTGAGATGGGCACGTGCATGCTGGGAAATGTGACTTGTGGCTTGGAAGACTTGCAACAGCCTTTTTTATGGAAGGGGAGAACAAGTCCAGGGGAATAGTCAACCTCCTCTACCCTAGGTAATGTATCTAGTTAGCACAAAGCAAGGACTATCTGCAAGAGGGTTTTTTCCCATCATATCTCAATTTCTGGATGAGAGTTTTTCCTCCTTTTGTTTTCAGAGATTTTGAGGCCCAATTTCTGATACCATGATAAAACAACTCTTTTTTAAAAAAACCTCACAATCCTTAATATTAAAGGGCTTATATATTTCCTTTCCTTTTAAAATTTGATTAGATGTGGATTTGATGAAAGAGTATGAGAACACACTTCTGCTGCTTTTTTATACCTGTTTAATGAAAAATGCTTTTTCTGGATTTTGGGGCCACCCCATGATTTCTTGTGATGTAATGACTTTATGCTGCCAGTGGTTGCCCCTGGGCATACTCCATGTGTGTTTATGAAGATCTGTTTTTGTTCCAGTTTGTGAATACTCAGTTGCTCTATGGTTGTTGGGAATGAGAGTATATTTTATATCTTGTGTTATTTGGGGCTCTCCGGAGAGACAGAATCAACCAGATGGATAGATGGATAGAAGAATGAATAGATGGATAGCTAGCTAGCTAGCCTGATAGGCAGACAGAGGGATAGATGGCTAATAGACAGACAGATGTTCTTTGAGTTATGGTGGGACTAAATTCTGATAAACCCATTGCAAATAAAAACAATTCAAAAATGCATTAAATTTTCTGATACACTTGTAATGATGTAAAAGAATCATAAGTTGAACTATTCTAGGTGGGGGTTTGCATGATAGATAGATAGATGAAAGAAGATTTACTAGAGGAATTGATTTGGACAGTTACAGAAACTGAAAAGTTCCTAAGTAAGCTGTCTATAAGCTGAAGACCCTGAGATGCCTGTAGCATGGCTCAGTTCAA
Organism: Castor canadensis; assembly: GCF_047511655.1. Classification (NCBI taxonomy): domain Eukaryota; kingdom Metazoa; phylum Chordata; class Mammalia; order Rodentia; family Castoridae; genus Castor; species Castor canadensis. The sequence continues at coordinate 105,134,824 of NC_133391.1, forward strand.
AAATAAAATATGTCAAAAGCATAATTCTTAGACTGAGGCTCAATGCCGGAGAGTCCTGGGAGCTGCTGGTACAAATCTCAGATTCCAAAGTCTGAAAAACTTAGAAAAAGTTTTCTTTCTGTAGAGGACAGAGGGACTCCCCCACTCTTCCACCTGTTTGTTCCATCCATGCCCCCAGCTGATTGTAGATGTCCACCCACAATGAGGGTAAGTTTTCTTCATTCTGTCCACCAAGTCACATGCCAGTTTCCTCTGAAAACATCCTCATAAACAGTCCTGGAAACAATGCTTCATCAGCCACGTAGGCATTCCTCAATCCAGTTAATTCAAAATTAGCTCTCATAAAACTACAACCCATTGTTGGACTCTTTCCAATAGTTGATATAATTTATTTGTGGAGGCAATTCTGTTATGTCCACAAATTATTGTAACCTAGTTTTTAGTGCCTTTCTTTAAAATAATGCAAAATTTGTCTATTAACAGATTATTTTCTTATATTTCTCACATCACCTTCAAAACCTTGACGTCTCTTAGGCTTTTGGTATTTCCTGTCATATACTGAATGGGTTTCTTTTGTTGTGTCTTAACAGCCTTTGATGAGCACCTTAGGTGTAGCAATTATATTTTTCTCCAGAGAACTTAATTCCTTCTCCCTCTGGTTCATTATTGTAGTATTTTTTTGGAAATTACTTGTGGCATATCCTAACTTGTGGCAGAGCCTAACCTGATTAGGTGAGCTGTTAACCTTTTTTAAAGTTACTCTTACACATTTTCTTGATAATATCACAAATTATTGTGATAAACTGATTTACAATTTATAAAATTTAATCTTGTTTTATAAATGTAATACAGAAAGTGACTGTGAGTTGTGAAAGAAATGTCAATAGATGTATGTATTTTTCCTATTTTGTTAGAAACTGAAAGAAACTCTTGAATGGTTCCTGCTCTTCGTTCTCGTTCATCCTGACATAGAGTCCACTGATTCTCACTTTTGTGTCCTACTGGGGTATTCTTCTCCATTTAAATCTTTAACTGAGATTTTTGTTGAAGACCAAGCTCAATCAGTAAGAAAAAAAAATTTGAACCTACCTGAGATCTATCTCCTACTGAAAATTTTAATGATTTTTGTCATTGATGAAATGCCAGTGAAATAATGGATTTTCTTCCTAATTCAAGAAGTTGTTATGATTCAGGCTCTGGGTAAGTTTTTCTCCCTGGCACAAATTCCCAATGTATAATTATCATAAGAGTTGTATTCCTGATTCTGGGAAAATCCCTCTGCAGAGGATTACATTGGAGTACAATCTAGGCTAAGTATTTTTTGTTATTTGATTCTTTTTCTTGTATGTATTAAAACAACACTATCTAGAATGTGCATGTATACATATGTTTAAATGTATGCTTTATTTTTCTCAACTTTATTGAGGTAAAATCAACAAATAAAAATTTTTAATAAGTATATACTATGATGTTTTGATATATGTATACATTGTTATAGCTAATTAACATATTCATCAACTCACAGAGTTATGCTTTCCTTTGTACTAGGAACATTTAAGATCTCTCTGTGTGTGTGTGTAGTTACCATGAGGTTTACATAAACTGTCTAGTTACAGTAATAGCCTGATACCAACTTAATCTTGACTACATTTTAAGCTGATACCAACTTAATCTTGACTACATAGAAAACCTCCACACTTTAGGTGGCATTGATGTCATAATTTATACCTTTTAATATTGTGTATCCATTAATAGATTATCATAGCTATAGTTATTTTTACTACTCTTGTCTTTTATGCTAGTTAAAAGTGGTTTATGAACAATAATTACAGTATTATAGTATTCTGAATTTTAATACAATTTTACTGAATATACAGGAGGTATTATTTTTATATGTTTTCATGTTGTTACTGTCCTCTTGTTTCAAATGAAATAACTTCCCTTAGCAGTTTTTTAAGGCAAATATAGTGGTGAATTCCCTTAGGTTTTTTTTTTTTTGGTGGTACTAGAATCAGGGTCTACACCTTGAGCCACTCCACCAGCCCATTTTTGTGGTAGTTTTTGTTTTTTGTTTTTTTTTTTTTGAGATAGGATCTCATGAATTATTTGCCCTGGCTGGCTTCAAACTGTGATCCTCCTGATCTCTGCCTCCCAAGTGGCTAGGATTATAGGCGTGGGCCACCGAAGCCTGGCAAATTTCCTTAATTTTTGTTTTTCTTGGAAAGTCTTTATATCTACCTCATTTTTGATAAAAGAGCTCTGCCAGCAGTATTTTTGATGATACTTTTTTTTCTTTCAGCACTTTATATCATCATACTCTCTCCTGGCCTGCAAGGTTTTGCCTGAGAAATTTACAGATTGTCTTTTAGGAGTTCTGTTGTATGTGATGAGTTACTTTTCTCTTGATGCTTTCAAAATTCTCTTTGTCTTTGATTTTTCAGAATTTGATTAAACATTGCTTTGGTGAATATTTATTTTTAGTGTATATGGCATTCTTTGAGATTCACAGATTGAGCTTTCACTTATCTCAAGATTTATGGAGTTTTCTTTCCTTTTTTGTGGGGGCAGAACTGGGTTTTGAATTCAGGGTCTCATGCTTACTAGGCAACAGCCCTACCACTTGAGTCATACCCCTACCACGTGAGTCATATCCCCAGCTTTCTTTAGTTATTTTTTGATATAAGATTTCTGACCTTTTTATTCTTTCTGTTCCTTGTTGAACTATTATAATATACATATTCATTTTCTTGGTAGTATCCCACAAGTCCCACAAGTATTAAACTTTTAAAAAATTCTTTCTCTTTCATTCTTTTGGTTAATTTTAAATTGTGTATCTGCAAGCTCACTGATTCTTTCTTCTGCTTGACCAAGTCCACTGTTGAAGCTCTCTATGGAATCTTTCAGTTCAGTCATTTTGTTCTTTAGCACCAGAATTTGTTTAGTTTTTTTCATGGCTTCTATTTCTTTGTTGAACTTCTCACTTTGTTCCTTTATTGTTTACATAGTATCACTTAGTTATCATTATGTATTATCTTACAGCTCTCTTTTTTTGTTATTGTTGTTGGGACTGGGGTTTGAACTCAGGGCTTCAAGCTTGCAAAGCTCTACCAGTTGAGCCATACCTCCATTCCATTTTGCTTGGTTATTTTGGCTATTTGCCCTAGCTGGCCTTGAACCATGATCCTTCCAGTCTTAGCCTTTCAAATTCTTAGGATTACAGGCATAAGCCACTGGCAACTGGCCCTCAGCTTTCTTAACATGATTATTTTCAGCCTAGTGTGGTAGTACATGCCTGCAATCCTAGCACTTGGGAGGTGAAGACAGGAGGATCATGAGTTAAGACTAGTCTGGGTTACACAGCCAAACCTTATTTGAAATGACCCTTGTAGATCTTAGAAACACAATCTAGACCCAAGTCTTTATCTCTAAGGAAAAAGTTTAGAACTATTACCTTCCAGCTCTCAACTCTAGAAAATGTGGTTGCTTCAGACTTTCTGTGTTAGCGTCCGTGTTTTTGTTTTTTAACTGTGTCCTTCTGGAATTTTTCAATGGACTGCAAACATTTCTGTTTCACTTTGTCATGATTTTCTTCATAGAGCATTGTTTGTTGTTAATTAGAAAGACTTTTTATGGAAATATGCTGGTTTTTCTTACAGACTGATGAACCAGTGGTTGGGGATGTAGCTCAGTGGTCAAGAATTTGCCTAGCATTCATGAGGCCCTGGGTTCGATACCTAGTACCTCAACAAACATACAAACAGATGGAAGAACCATATACTTTTCATAGGGATGATTTTTAACATGAGTATTTTTGTAAATGCAGTTCAAATTGGCTAGGCAATCAAAACTTTAAAAATAAGTCTTGCAAAAAATATGCTTCATTAATTGTTAGTATAGCAGAAATTTAACTTCAAAAACCAGTGGAATTCATTTTCTAAAAGGAGAGAATTAGTTCAACAAACATTTGTCTTACATTTGTTTTCCTTCCAAATTTGAAATTGTGAATTAAACAATAGTACAGAAAATTGATCCATTGATAAGATCAGTCTCAGGCAGAGTTATGCATTAGGGACGTTTTTATTTGGCAATGTCTCTATGTCTCCTTAAGTGTTTGTTTTTTGTTGGCAATAAGTTCCTTTTCCCATTACCTTTCAGGCAAGGGTTTACTTCCCAATTCTATCTCTCTTCATTTCGAAGCTTACCTTTGCCTATTAGACAGTTATAATAATATAAAGTTTTTAATTATACCTTAATGTACTATTGATAACTTTATACTTTTTGTAAGTTCTGCAGATTAATATTTTTTTTGTTTTTTCAGCAGGAGGGAATAACTCAGAGCCCCGTGCTTGCTAGGCAAGCCCTATACCACGTGAGCCACATCCCCTGGTCTTTTTTGTACCAGGCTGCCTTGGACCACAGTTCTTCTATCTTTGCCTTTTGAGTAACTGGAATTACAGGTTTAAACTACACTATACCCAGCCCAGAAGACCAATATACTTAAATTTAAATTCAGAGAAATTAAAAGTAGATGGAGGAATTAGAGGTACCACGAAATGTATACTTCTGTACAGACAGAAATTTTGCAAACATTTTTCAAATCACATCTACTTACTTTTGTGTAATAACTATTCTGCTAATATTAAACACATTGAATTCATAATATTAATGGTTCACTTGTTATTTGAAAAATGAATTCATTCATTATTAGAGTAGTTTACAATTCTAAAGTAATTTAATGTGCATTTCTCATGTTACTATCTCAATAACCATATGAGGAGAAGCACACAGTTACTTTTTTTTTTGCAAATGAGAGAACTGAGCCTCAGTGAGGTTACTAGATTTGTTCAAAGTGGCCAAACCAATATGTGGTAAAAACAGGAAGAGCTGTCAATGTCTCTGGATTCTAGACTGATGATTAATCCCTCATTGTTAGTTAAGATACTTGAGTGATTGAAAATTGATCCAAAATCATTCCCTGTTTTATGCACATATACATTAAGCACCTGTAATATGCTTTAATTCATAGGAGATGTAGTCACAGACAAGGCTGCTCAGAAGGAGATCTCAGACTAATCAGGAAGGTTAAGACATCTAAACAGATTCCTGTAAAAAGTGCCTCAGATGAGGAAGAGATAAAACACAGAAAGAATCTAGAGAATGGTTCGGTAGCTAAAAATAGAACATTGTAGTCTTGGCACTGGAGTATGCACGTAGACATGGTTTTGTAGGTTGTCTAAAATAAGGATACACAGAGGTAAAAGAGGGGTAGTATCAAAAAGCAGAGAGAAGATTGAGCACTAAGGTAGAGAGAGAAAGGGGATAAACAATATAAACCCTACTTGCATTTTGCTTCATGTCAATATCTCCTTCTCTGTTAACAGTGTCCAAATATATCTTTAGATGGCCACTTTCTCCAACTTTAAATTTATGTGTGTTAGATAAAGGAGGTAGATCTATCACTCTTCTCTGAGCACTCAGATTTACAGTGGTTGAGGTAGTTGCATGTTATCCAGGACTTTTGAAAGAAAGCACATTTTCTCTTTCTTCTGAGGTTGCTTAGCTAGTTGAATGTAACTAGTGATCTCTGTTGTTATCTCATGAAGTAAGCCTTCCATTGTAAGACAAATCTCTGTGGGTCTCTCACATTTCTGCACATCTCATAGACAAAGTACTGATTGCCTTTGTTCCAGACTGTATTTTCAAATATGTTTGATTAGTAAAGTCTTGAGAACAGATAGATGTCCAGAGCAAAGGAAAGGAATGCTTACTACTCATTATAAAAGTAACACAGTAAAAGTTCCTTCACTGTAACAGGTAGGTGTCCATCTGGGCTTATCTGTGTCACCTCCTATGAGCTTTACGGCTGAGGGGGAATTCCTAGAATTAGGATGATGTTTATGCTACTTTCTGTGTCATGACCCACAGTATATGGTCACATTTCTTCTGTTAACAACCATGTAACTGAGACAGGTTAACTTGTTACCTTACAAGAAGGATACAATCTCAGACCCTTCATATTTTCTGAGATTTTCTAAATAATAAATCAGCATAAAGGTTTATAAAAAGATGTAGAGAAGTTTGTGAGAATAATTTTTAAATATCTGTATCAAATTGTACTTGAATCCAGATGTCTCTGGGCGTCATAGTTACACAAATCACTTGGTCAGGTGTTCTTAAATTGTTTTTGTCACTAACAACCAAAGAATCTTGATTAATTCCATTATAGGAGAATAACTTCACATTTTATTTTAACTGGAAGTTTAGGATGCCAGAATTGGACTATTGATTGATTAAATTAGTGTGATTGACTTCAGCATCTTCATGTCTTCTTTTCTGGAATATCACACTCCAAAATATCTCATCAGAATAGCAAGTAGAAAAAGAAAAATCATGCTATTACATAAAATACAATTTTTGCTACATAGATTGTAAATAAATGCAAGTCTACAAACTCAAGTGTGTCAATTTCAAGTAAGATAAATGATATATATATTATGAAAAGAGCATTAAAATTGTAATAACTTTGTTAATGCTTTTACTAGGACCTTGTGTAACATACAACTACTCCAAGCTTTACATTTCCTGTGTAAATCAGGATAATTAATTCTGTCATCACAGAGTGACTAAAGATTAAGTGAGGCTATGCAGCCTGAGGATGTGGTCAGCCAGTACTTGGGAAAATTTAGAGGGCACTTTATATTTATGGTCATTTCCTTTTGCAACAAGTATAAATATAGGCAGAGTTTTTTGAAGTGCTCAAAAATAGTAAAAGTTGATTTTAAGCAAATTAATGGATACCTCTTTGTAATAAAATTTGAAATTCTTTAGAAGAGTTGATCAATTAAAATATGACATATAACATGAAAGAGTTGGGGGCTTTCATGCTTTCTCAAATATTAAAGCATAGACTAATAATTATTAACATAATGAAGTATGTACATAAGAATCAACAACTAGATTAGTGAAGCAGATTCGATAATCTTAAGGCAAATGCTAAAATGTAAGGTAGTTTATTATAACATGAAACAAATGGGAAGGAGGTATAATTCAAGAAAAATTATCTCTGAGGCAAAACCAATTTTTATGGTTTATTTGTGAACACAATGTAATTTGGATCTAGAAGTTAAAAGTAAAGGAAGTGAAAAATAGTGAGGAACTTTTAAAACAAAAATGATAGAGTTAAATATTAATAAATAAGTATAGGTAAAAATGTCAACATAATACTTCTGTTATAGAATGTGAATAAAAAACAAGTGATAAAAAAGTAGGGAAATATTTGTGACAAATATGACAAAAGTTAAGAATTCTCCAAATGATCTATCTAAAAATAATAACCTGTAGAAGGAAAAATAGAATCTTTTAATGGAAAAAGAAAAGGACCTAGAAACATGGAAAAATTCAGCTTAAATATTAAACACAGAAATATTAATAAAATAAAATGAGATTATTTTCATCACTGTAGAAAAATTTATAATGCTGTGGACTGCTAATATGCATACAAACTGAATAGTTTGAACAAATATTTTGTAAATAAATGTGTTAATATCTATTAAAAAACTTAAAGTTCATATTTATTATCTCCCTAATCCTTATCCTAAATCTAAATCCCATTCTTTCCATAGCCATATCATAATTTTCTAATCTACTTCTAACAATGCAGTCAAATAAAATAACCACTACATCTCATTACAATTTAATATAAATGTTAATTACAGCATGATTTATAACACAGAAGTAGTCAATGAGAGGAATGTACAATGAAATAGTTAAATATTACATGCACAAGTAAAAATGTTTATGCCACTATTAAGAGTTCAGGTTTCAAGAAATATCTGGGGAAATGTTTGTGATATAATATTAAATGAAATACTAAAACAAACATGAAAAAAACAGGACTATAGTCTGATATGTAGCATGACAAAATACACCAAAAAAGAAAGAAATTAATTATACAAAAAATGAGATCATGCTTATTTAAAATTTGTAATATATTGGTTTTTATATGTTTTACAGCTTACACTTTTGTGTGCTTTCCAAATCATTTTTTAAAAGTGTGATATGTTTTTATAATTAGAAAAAAAATCAATGTTTTAAAAATAAAGTATTCAAATAAAACATACATTTTTCCCTTTGGATGAAACCAGCTCATCTGTAAAATTGCATACTAGTCAAATTTCAGAGTACCCAATAAGATAAGAAAAATTAATTTGATTTTATGGTACAAAGGTTCAAAAATGAAGCATACTTTATGCTTGTGATATGAATATTTCTAATATTGGCACAACCAACAGAAAGTACACTACTTTGCATATTTTAGCTTTTTCTCTTAGCATTACATGACCTTATACTTGATTTGCATAATTTAAATGATTCTTTTGAGTGGCATGTAGTTGCATAATTATTCTTTTAATTACTGTTATTAACCTGTTTGTGTAATAGCAGATAATTTGAATAGATCATTTTCACCTTTCAAATTTTGCAGTTTCATATGCAATACAGATAGACTTATCAAAATGGTAAAATTATGTAAGTAGATATAAAGAGAACTGTTGAAAGATCTTTAAGATCATAGTTTTGTCTTTCTCCTAAAGAAGCAGAAATAAGCTATACTATTTAAGTCTAAAAACTAAAAAAAATTAAGTATTTAACTGTTACAATTTGTGTAATGTGGAAAATTCATTCATGGAGAAAATGCATGTGTTACATTTTTTCACTCTTTTGAGTAATATACATTTTCTTTTTTCTAAGACTTTTTCCCCTTATGTAATGGACCTCAGAACAAAAATCATGTATTAGTAAAATATGTATGTGTAATTCTAGATAAATATTTAAAAATGACATCAAAGTAAGATGGATACTGGTGCTATTTTAATTTCTAAATCCAAAATACTTTACCTGTAAGAACCCTTAAAAATTAAAATTTTTTAGCCATTTTTCCAACTTCTAGATTTATGAACACAGCACAAAACCTCTTATAATCAAAGTGTGTGTGACTCTAAATTTCCTTAATTAATGTCCACATATACTAGACGTAAGGATTGTTGAGGTGAAGAAGATGTCTGATAACAAGGCATAGAACAGAGTTCTATGACTTGGAGTTGGAAGAGACTGAACAGCTAATTCTGGGCTATTACAGCTGTTGCCTCTTCCTGTAATTAATCAATATTTTAAAAGTTCTTTGCAACTTTTTCATGAGGAAACATTTGATCTGCTGCTATAATTGAAATCAATTTTGCTTTCTTTTGGCATACATCAATGTCAGATGTTATAAAGACAATCATGAAATGGAAGGCAGAGTCTTGTCCTATTTACAATGAGCTTGCACTTCCACTGGGGGAAGAGCCACACTAGTATATATATATGCCCCTTGTTCCCAAATAACAACATGACAAAGTCATGTGTTTTTGAGCACCAAAAGCTTCATGTTAATGACAATAGTTTCTAAAGGATAAGTCACTGAGAAAAGACACTAATGCAATCAGATGAAGGGTTTAGTTAAAGTGGAAGACCCAGGGTTTGCTTAGATCATCAAGCAACCTGAATCAAAATATGGAATTGAGAACAATCAATTACAGTGGAAGGTATAATTAGCTACTTGAGTCAAAAAATCTTTCTAGAGGTCTCTTTTGCTCTTATACGCTAATTTCAATAAGTTACCAAACCTGTCAGTTTTGCATCATTTACATCTCTCTAGCTATATCCCTATGCCATGTCATCTCTGCTTCTGTTGTCTTAACTACAGACACCATTAGCTTTCAACTACTCCAATAGTCTTTTAATCTCTTGCTTACTGTCTAAGATGCAGCCCCATAAATTTTTCCTATATTCTGCTGTCAATGCGACCATGCCAAGATGAATATATATAGGCATGCTAATCGCACTTAAAACCCTGGTCTTTTTACATTTGCTCTTAGATTGAAGCATGTTAAATAGCTAATATTGAATAGATTTGGATCTACAAAAGAACAAGGGTTTGGGTTGCAAGTGCAAAATACCTAAAATTGGCTTAAAATGAAAACATTATCTCATATTAAAAATACTCATCCTTGAGGCTGTGCTTTATAACTTTCCCTTTTAAGACTATGTTCTAATTTTTCTTTCACCTACTCTAGGCAGAATTAACCATTAGATACTCTTCTGAGCAATAGCACTTAATATTAAAAGTTATTATTCAAACTCTCATAACGTACTTATCTTCTTTTTTAAAAAAATTCAAATATTTTGAGGGCAAGAACCATATCTAATTCATCACCATACATCCAGAGCTTTGCACAGAGCCCAGCACACAGTGAGGACTGAATATTTGTCCATTAAGAGACTAAATGAATTGCTAGATAGATGAACAAATATTTGACTACACAAAATAAGGTCAGATCTTATCTCATAGTTGTATGGGTTTAATACAAGCATCCTCATTACTTGCCCTACACTGTGGGCTGTAGATTTTTAGAATGCACATTTCTTTTCCAAGATGACTCCTAATGAGTAATTGGTCATTAAAGTTCTTGCCAAAACTACTATATTCTGATAATATAAGTAAAAATTAATACCAACATTATGATATAATAGTGTTACTTGCTGTCCAGATACAATCAATGCAAATTAGTAATCATCAAAAATACAACCTGACTCCTATCCTATATAAGTACTGTAATAATATGTATTTATAATTGCCCTCTCATATAATGCTTTTTAAAATGAACTTGGATTTTGGTGATAAAGTTTAGTGGAAATGATTGCTAATGTTTCCAGAAGGTAGGTTTGAAATTGATAACTAATATTATTTGCAATAGTTATTAATAAAAAAGTGGCACTTGTTTTGTTTTGTTCAAAAAAAGCTTGTCTGAGGACATGTAAATACTGTATGTTACAGAAAATTAGGTGATTGGTCACTGCTACATCTTAAATTTTTTATTAATGGCATTTTACAATAGAGTGACAATACTGAACTGGATTCTGAGAATATAGATGAGGTATCAAATGAAATAATCCTGTAAATTTTCAATTTTATAGAGGCCATATCATTATATATGCATCTGCTTTTCACAAACTGCTTTGTAGTAGTACATACCAAATGCTTTGTGTTTCCTCAGATTAATGGAATAAAGTACCTATCAAAATCTAGTGTCTTCATACAATCCTAAACATTATAAGAAAGCGTATAAATTACCATGAGGTGTTCCTAAGGTTCTCATAGCTTGTTTTCAAAAGAAATTTTTCCATTCAGAATTGCATATAATAAATTTATGATTCCTAAAATAGGTTGCCATTTCTAACACTCAGAGTCAGTGGAGTCAGTGGGGTCTGCCCTTATTAATTCCACCTCTCCAATTCCCTCTTCAAACTTCATATTTTCCCCCCTGGTTAGGAATCTTGCAGAGTGCTGAAAAGAATATAACCCAGTCATGTATTATATAACAGAACACACAGTTAGAGATTTTATGTGAGTTACAAAACCCAGTAACTCTCAAAATGCAGAAAGCACTAGGATGAATAAATAGTATATTCTAAGATGACATAAAAGGAAGCTCATTTGTGTGTGTATGCATATACATGCTCTTAGAAGCAAAGAAACTAACCTGCAATTTCACTAAGAAAGATAGTCCAACAATTAAGAACTCAATTTCCATCTATTACTGTTGATTTTATTTCAGAAATTTTAGGTAAATTCTAGGCTATGGCATCTAATGTAGTCAAACTGGAAGAACAGCTCTGAGCCTTGGGGAGGTCTCTACTACCTAAGTGACCCAGTGACTCAGGAGGCATCTGTGTGAGTAAAAAGATTCACAAATGCTTTTTGGAATTACACAAATTAGCAATTCAACAAAGCAAGCATATCACCGTGAATCTCTGGCTTTCTTCCCTACACTCTTTAGATTAGAAATCAAGAGAACTAACATTAAGCTAAAACAAGGAAGGACTAGCACCGAAGTCTGTCCTGAGCCCAGTCATAAAGAGATGAAGATTACTACACAATCAAGACTAGGGCACATGAAGGTGTCATATATTATAGGATACTAGGTCCAGAAGTTGGATCTGAAACAAGCACAAGGCAAATGTTCATGTGGAGCACACAACAGTCACTGAGCAAATCCAAAGTTGTGTCTAAGATCCAGGTTATCAATCTAAGTATACAAAGGATAATTGTGCAGCACAATTGGGACATCTGTGCAATAGAATCTCTGGTTGTGTGTCCCCTACACATATTTCTGGGTTTCTCCCTGCATCTTTATGAGAGTGCTCCTATTATCTTTACGAATAGATGAGCTCCTTTTTCTCCTGAACATGGACTTGTTAACACTTTTCCCAAACCAGCAATCTATCTATCTATATCTCACTTTTGAATTGCTCTTGACCCTCTTCTTACATTTTTATACCACAAGATTGTTGGTCTCGCTAATATATCCATTGTGCTGTTTGACTCTAATACCACTTGCTTTCCAGATAATCTGCCATTTCTCTTTTTTTCTCTACAAGTGTTCTTAATTTTGAGTTCTGTGAACACATAGGATTCAAATAGACTATGGATCTTTTGAAATTATAATTAATTTGGGGGTATATTTCCTAATGTGAACTTTTCTAAAGACAGTGTCATTATTTTCATTGGATTTTCAGTGGAGCCATTGACATAAAATGGAAAGCCATTAATTTATGACATCTATGTTATTCATTGGCTTGCTGCAATTCTCTCGCTAGTATAACAATAGTATCAGTATCACAATCACTAATGGAATTTGTATAGCACTTTAAAATTTACAATTTTCTTTAAAATACTCTTTTGTGTTCACAGTCCTATTTGATGTTCATGGCTTTCCTGAGGGAGAATAGGTCTATTATACCCATTTATGATTGAGGAAAGTCACACTCAGAGAGGTTAAGAATCATCCAACTAAGTATATGGCAGAGCTGGGACCAGAATCCAAGAATCTAACTCCTGGTCTGAAAGCAAAGACACAGATCTTTGCATAACCAAGCCATTTGTCACTACATAGAACTTTTCTTCTTTGAGCTGCATTTTTTCCATTTAGTATATCTTGGATGCTCTAGAAGATACTGTGTGTCTCACCCAGTTTTCTCTTGTTTCTGAATGGGGAACTGCTATACAATGCAATTTTTCTTTAGGGCCCTAAATCTTCTCCAGTATATTTAGAAACAAAATGATTCACTGATTGAAAACATATAGGAAATTAATAATTCAGGGAACTAAATGTGCCACTGGTTTAGATTTGCTGAATGACCTTAGTTAATATACTTAACTTTTCTTTCTCAAATACTTTGTGAAATGAAGTTAAAACATTATCTCATATCAGTAAAGTAACAATTAATTCATAGAATAATTAGAAATTTACATATGCTATGTAAATAAAATGTTTCAACACTATTTTAAGCAGGGCAGTGTTTCCTGGACTAAATTAACAAAAAGTCTTATAGATACAAGATTGAATGTGGAATTTGTTTCTTGATTGGTCTGTTTATTAAAAAAAAATCCACATTTTTGTACATTTCTGCTTGATTATTTCTCCCACTAAATTTATTGTCTCATCAAAGGATGTTTGCTCATTTGGAGAATCATTTAGCATGTATTGGACTATGGGGACCTGAGATGGAACTTTTCCCATTTAAGAAAATAGCCACTCTGTATTTAGATTCCTGTAGGGGACACTTTAGGAGAGTGATGTTGTTATGTCATGCCTACAAATACCTCATCTGGGTCTGGAGTCTCTGATATATCTGTTCATTCAAGATAGCAGCACTTAGCAATTCAACAAGATGTAAGGTGGCTAATAAACAAAGCCAGTATTCTCTAGGGAGTTTGAATAACACTTCCTATGTTTGACTCTGGTGGCCCTGAAGTTGTTTTAAGTTCAGCACTGCTGGTGAAGTTTCCCCTAGTGTACTGAACAGCTCATGCCATGTCAAAGGGCATTGACCTTTTCACTCATGGAACAAAAAGACTGGAAACAAATTATGCTCACAGAACTGGTCAAAGGATAACAACAAGAAGATGAAAAAAGTGCCTGACCCCTTACACAAGTGATGAACACAATTTCTAAGATTCAGAGTATTTTCTTTAAAGTATTATTTCTTTAACCAACTTTTATTTAAAGTGTAATATGAGCATTTGCTCCAGTTTACTCTGAAACCACCCACCCTCACCCTGTGTTGGCTCCCTTTGCAGAACACAATGAACAAAGTACTGTTGTCTCTACTTCCCTGATCCAACTATATCTATTCCAACTTATGAGCTGTCCACCACCAAGCTGAGTTTTACAGAAAGAATGACTCATCTGCTCCTGGTTTCTGAGTATATTTAGTGTAAAGAACTGGAGGATGCAGCATATCTAAACACATGCCAGGGTACAGAATTTGAGTGGGAAGGAGAGGACAGGGCTAAAATAGAATTGTAATAAGCCAAAGAATTGGAGGCCTAGCTTAGCTTTTTCAGCTATGTAGCTGCAGCAACACCTACAGTTCCCCGCCAAGAATGGCACACCATATTAATACAATGAAAATGAGGCCTTCCTGGTGATTTCCTTTGGAAGGAAGAAAAACAAACTCATTGTAAAAATATACTTAATATGAAAAATAAAATGTATCTGTGCTTCACTATTGTTCTAAGAAGATGGAAAAATAATTTTTCTTTATTAGTGAAATTAGACAACAGTACTGGCTCAGGAGCTACTTGTATAGATTACTGTTAGATGGGCTGACAACAGTCCTTCGGAAGGTTTTTACGTTGAATCTCTAATAGCAAACCCAAGCTGAATTTGACACAATTGCAGGGATTATGCTCCTCTTCTTTCTTTCAACCATACCCCTGATACCTTGATGAATTAAATCACTGTTTAATTTTCTCTTTAAATACAGTTATGGAAGCCATGCTTGCAGTGGGCAGCAGTTCCTCAGTGTTCTGACACCAAGTGAAAAAGCCAACAATTAGAGGTCCATGTCCCTGCACATTCTACAGGGTGACCAAAGCAGATTTCTTTGATGTACCTAATACTTCCCTCAGGGTCTTTAACTGTACTTCTGTCTCTACTTTACACTCTGTGTTTGTATTTTTCCCTTTCTGTGACTAACACGTATTCTTATTGCCTGCTCATCCCTCCCTTTTCCCCATACCTTTTAAATTTCTATCTTCTTTTCATTTTGTCTTTCCTTTTTCCTGTTCATCCTACTGTCATTTATTTTCCTTAACTGACACATGCTGTACTAAGCATTATACTTGAAAAAGTTGTAAATATCCTCAGAAAAATTCATATTTTTCTTTAATAATCTATAACCAACAAAGCTGAAGTTTCATATTGCTATCTTTAAAAAGCACACAAGTCAGTGTTTTTATTTGTATGAAGAACTGATTTCTTTTATGCTTTTCTTAGTAGCTTAATAAAAAGGGAAAAATTCCTTAATTCTAATATAAAATCCAACTGGATTTTAGGAGTCAAGTAGCTTGAATGACCAGGAAAAACTTGCTTCTAGCCAGTTGCTTAGAAAATGATTTCCTTTTAACCTCAAACTCATTCATGCATAGAGATAGTTTTTGATGTACTTTACAGACAAGGTTACCACGCTTCTGTAATTTTAATCGCAATTTCAATAATATTTTATAAAACACATTGTTTCTAATTTTCATATCATTTTTGTTTTTTAAGATGTATAACTAATTATTTTTAAGTTAAATCTTCAGTCTATAAATGTACAACACCAAAATCTGATAATCAAATACATGTAAATTTAAAAAAAGTTAAGATACCCCTCCCCGTTTTAAACCAAATAAACAAGATGAAAAAGATTATAACCCCAAATGCTTGCAATGGTTCTATTTAAATTCAGTTTATATATTTCTTCAGAAGGGTAAATTGCTTCTCTCTCTCTGTCTGTCTCTGTATATATATATATATACTATATAATATATATGTACACAATATGTAAGAACACACATATAAGTGTGTATGTAGCTATATAAGCACACATATTTATATCTTTAGAGCTGATAATTCCTATTTTAGAAACTTGTCTTAAAGCAACAATCAATTCTAAATTTGAGTGTCAGACTATAGGCATTATGATGTTTTCAAGAGTTTTGTTTATATTTCTGAAACAAAGCAAACAGATTTGTTTATAGGGAAATGATTAAACTTTCAGTTTCAGTGCTTAACAGTGTTTTATTAAGATGGTGGAATAATGGTTTTAAAAAGATGTAATATCATGGGAAATCATCATGATATGATGTCATAGTTATGCAATAAAGACATACACACACAGAAAAAAGTGAAAAAACCACAAAATTATCAAATGATTTTATGAATATTATAACCTTTTTCAAAAATGTTTCTATATTCTTAACTTTTTATTAGTGCACTTGTATAACTTTTTCAAGCACATATAAAAAAATGTCCCACTCATCATCCTCAACTCCAGTAAAATTTGATAGTAATTTTTTGAGAGTCTTAATATTGTTCTATGTGCTAATAATTTGGAGCAATGGTGCACCAAAATCTTGGAAAATTTAAAAATGTTGAAGGTTCTTTTAAATCATTGAATTAGTTTACATTCTAAGAGAAAAATTGTATCTGAACATATGACATCTCTTGATGATCTTTACTTGCATTCTTGAAAAATGTTGCTCCCAAATTCTGAGTAACAAAATATTCTTTTATAATTGTGTTAATTTCTTTAAAAACCCCCACAATTCTCTTAATCTTAATTATACAAAAAATAAAAAGGAAATATAGGGAGAAGATACTTTTCAGAATTTGATGCCACAGTAAAGGAGGGAAAAATAGGGAAATGCAAACCAAATTCTTATTCCTATTATAAAATTTAATTTTTTATTTCTAAGAATTTTATCTTATTTTACTATTTGGGCCATATTTAGTATCTGAGACCTATACATACCACAGACAAATACATACCTGAACAATTGTGAGTATGAGTGTTGTGTTAGCAACTACTGCTATTCTATCAAAACTGTGAACAGAGAATGGGTATTAATTAATGGGAGACATTACCAGGCGGGAAAAATTGAGAGAATATTCAGTAAGCTGTCAAAACAGGAGTTGAATTCTATAGAATGGGTGTTCACATATCTGACAAAAATCGATCCTGAAACTTTGCTTTCCCATTTTTCCTTAGAAACAACACTACCCAGACTCTCACCTACTAATCTTTCAATAGCTCAGAATAATGGTGTTTATAGCATGAGAATCAGCTTTATTTTAATACCTTTGAGATCAACAAAGCCATTGTGAATTGTAGCACAAAAGAGATGTGCAGGTGTGTATTTAGATATATGTTTAAAACTGTCTTACCCTGTAGAATTAAAGACCTGGAGAAAAGAGAGCGTGGCTTGGGAAATAAATTGTGTCAATTATTCCAGTTAAATAAAGGTCATAAGGTCTTCAAAAAATTCTGAATTTAAAATTATAATTCCAAATATGCAATTTTTATTAGAATATTTGTATTTAAAATTCCTATGGGAAAACAAATGACATTGTAACAAGTAAACTGTAAATAAAATGTCTAAGATCTGTAAATTAGTCATAAATACTTCTCAGTGAACATTGTGGGGATTACTTTGAAGTAAAGACCAAAAATTTAATTGAAGTATACCTTGATTTTTTCTAACTTTATTTCACATTGGAAATCCAACTAAAGAGTCCAATGTCTATTGTTTAAACCTATGACACAGTGCTATTATAGTTTCTCGCAACTGATAGACACTTTAAGGCACACTTATGAAAACCAAAAAAACCTCTTCACTCTCTTTAGTCCATATGTGAAATCCAACATTACTTAATTCTTTATGTGAAGGGCTTATCAGAACATCCAAAACATAGACTGTAATAGAAAATTTCAAAAGAGAAGATACAAGTGAACAATAAACATGAACAGATGTCATGCCTCACTAATAATTGTGTTTTTTCCATTTTTAATAATTGGGTTAAAATACATACAACATAAAATTTATTGTGTCATGTTAACCATTTCAAAATATATAATTCAGTGGTATAAAATATATTCATAGTATGTGCAAGGATCACCACCATCCATTTCCATAATTCCTTTCATCTTGTAAGACTGACACTCTATATCCACCAAACAATAGTTCCTCATTTTCCACTTCCCTCGGCCCCTGGGAACCATCATTCTACTTTCTATCTCTACGATTTTGACTATTCTAACTACCTCATTTAGTGGAATTATACTTGTTTGTCATTTTGTGACTAGCTTATTTCACTTAGTGTAACGTTCACAAGGTTCATCCAGGTTGTAGCATTTAATAGAGTTTTCTTTCTTCTTAAGGCAGAGTAGTATTCCATTGTTGTGTGCACCACATTTTTGTATCCATTCATTTGTTGATGCACCTTGGATTGCATCTACATTTTAGCTATTGCAATGCTTCTGTGAACATGGGTGTACAAATATTTCTTTGATACTCTGCTTGCAGTTCTTTTAGATATACCCAGAAGTAAAATTGCTGGATCATGTGGCAATTCTATTTTTAACTTTTAGAGAAACCACCATACTGTTTTCCACAATAACTATACCATTTTATATTACCAAGTGTCCCAAAGTTAGTATATAAATTTCTAACAAAAATCACTGTGACAATAATACAACAGTGAAAAATTGAAAACACCTAAATGTCTTCCAACATGTTAAAGTATGTTTTATCCATATTATGAATGAATCTGCTGTTACTAGAACGAAACTCGAGTATATCTATTTAACACAGAAAAGTATCTATGGCATACAATTGAATTTCAAAAATCATATTACATAAGAGTTTATGTAAAATGACATCACTTATGTAGAATTGTCTATCTACTTGTATACATGTATATGTTCCTAGTATGTCTGCATAGGTACATATCCTGGTGATTTATTATTTTTCTTTTTGGTACTTTCTATACTGATCAATTTTTAAAAAGTATCTCTAGATCATTTTACAAAAAAATAGGGCTATAAAAAGAATGAAGTCATCCATTAATATCTTAACACACGGTACTTTTTTTATTGGTTAACTATAAGTCTCCTAGATGACCTTGGCATTCAAAAGGTCACTTTAGTGTTTATTGATGGCCAGTCATGAATCAGCACACTAGTAAACCCATAGATTAAAAAAAAAAGTCTTGGACTCATTATCTACTTTCCAGGTGCTCATGGTGTAGTGGATGACATATATTTGTAAAAATCATTATAAACACATTGAATGCATACAATAATGTAAAAATGAGAATAAAAAAGATACTGAAGATAACTCCTGTGTGTAGAAGATAGGTTGGATAGGAGCTGGAGGACTGGGAGAATCTAAATAGGGGAAGTAACACAAGAATTAAAGAGTAAAAATATTTTCAGGAAGATGGAGAGGCAGTTAGGATTTGAGGATAGAGGATGGGGAGGGAGAACAGGATCTGGGAAGGCTGTAACAGAACCATAGAGACAAGAACTTACTGGGTTCAGTGCGGTTGAAAATGAGGCTGAATGGGCAGGCTGGAGAGAGACACAAAAGTGTTTCCTAGGATTAGATTTTGGTTTTGATCCCCTCTTAGGAATTGGCTTAATTACTGGACACAGTTATAGTTTTGATCAATCATGCCAAAGTTTTATAACTTAGACATTAGGAGAATATCTGCTCTGTTATGTTCTCTATGAACTGAAAATTGATATCTGAATTCACCTGTTTTTAACCTGCTTCTGCACTCACTCTTCTCCTGGTAGATTTTGATTGATAAGATAGTAAAATTTAAACAGTAACTGAGATCCACAATGTTGTTCTTGTAGACACTCAGTTAGCTGTGCATGTCTAGTGGCTTTACATACTAGCAAACTGTCATTTAGTCAGAGAAGTTACCAACCAATTTGGGCAGAGGAGACTGCAGCCTGAAAGCTGTCAATTTCTACATCAGTGATTGCTAAGACAAGCATTGCTGTCTGTACCATAATTCTTCATTATAAAGTAACAGATCCGTGTTCTTCTTCTCATGGAATGTTATTGCAATACATATCAAAGTAAGGAGCTGCTTAGAATTTCCATTAAAATAGGAATTAGAAGGCTGGCCTACAGTGAAAATACTTGAAAATCACAAGTGGAAAGAAAATTAGGCTGATGTGCAACTAACTTCAGAAACTAATCAGCAAAAATGCTTTTAGATACAATTTTTCTTTGCACATAGACATGATTCAGCAGCTTTCTTCTCTAGCTCCATCAACATTTTTGAATTGGTAGTGATTTCATTGGCCATGTTTCTTGGGTTTTGCCCTTGACAGGCATTGCTAATTGTACCACCTGGAAGAGTGGTACTCAAACTTAGACAAAGTTACACTAGATTTATTTGAAATCATTTTCATCTATGGTTTATTCAGAGGATTTAACAAACTATTGTTCCACATTAGGAGGGACTAGGAGGAACAACTGATAGAACTGATTGCAAAAACACTTGGCAACATAAAGTGCTATGTAAATGCTACTTAATAATAATAATATCCTAAAGTCTCCAGAAGTGGAAAGCTAATGTGATATTTTAGAATTTTGAG
The DNA here is from genome assembly GCF_047511655.1 of Castor canadensis. Classification (NCBI taxonomy): domain Eukaryota; kingdom Metazoa; phylum Chordata; class Mammalia; order Rodentia; family Castoridae; genus Castor; species Castor canadensis. Next base: position 105,155,365 of record NC_133391.1, read on the forward strand.
ACAATGTACAAACAAAGTAGGAATTAAAATTATTTAAGGTAAACTTTGTGCTTGGTATTTACTAAGATAATTGCATATTTATGTATATAAGGAAATATAAGAAATTAACTTTCATTGAAAAATACAGAAATGAAGGAACACATAAAAAAGAACACCTCAATAATTAGCAGGTTGTTCAGCTTTTTACCTGACTCTGAAAATTGATGTAGAAAATAAATTAGGAGATTTTATTCAGTGACTCCCACCAAGGGAGAGGTCTAGTTCAGGAGTGAAGGCTTTAGGTTTTGACCCTAACTTGGTCTGACAGCATGGTGCAGAGGTCAAACTCTTGGCTTCAGAGCCAGATAGCCTGGACTCAGTTCACTTTCCTGACATTAGATATGTGACTTTGAGCAGGTCACATGGCCTCTCTGTGTTGTATCTATTAAATGGAGGTGATAGTATCTTCTACCTTATAGGACTGTGATGATGAAAAATACATTTAAAGTACTGACACATGGTAAGTGTTCTAGGTATCGCATTAATTTGATATTGTACTTGACTTATTTTATTTTTATTTTTTATTTTTTGTGGTACTGGGGTTTGAACTCAAGGCTGCACTTGCTAGACAGGTGTTCTACCACTTGAGCTATGCCCCCAGCCCTAATTTTTTATTTTATGTTATATCTCCTTTGACAAAACTAAAATCACTAGTTATCTATAAGCTCCAGGTCTTTATAAAATGTGGAGATTAGACAAGAGGAAAAAAGTTCAATGACCAAAACTATTTGGTACGTCTATCAAGCTCCCTCTTTTTCAGGAGACTGGCAATCTTCATCAACAACATAAGGAAAGTTTTCAGAAGCTCTTCAGTAAAGGATCAGTCTTTTTTTCAATTGAATGTTTTAAACTTTGCTTAGACATGAAACACTTATATTTTTCAGAACACCTATTAATATCTCTTAGAATAGTTTGAGATATACTTGATTATATGCTTTTCATAGTCTCATTCTGGCCAATGAATAGACTACTTTAAAAAACTAAACTTTTATTTGGAAATGATTTCAAACTACAGGAAAAAAAACATGTGAAAATAAAAATAGTTCAAAGAACACTTACGAAACTTTTGCCTAGAATCACCTATGTGAACATTTGTTTTATAATTTGGTCCCTACATCCATAGATTGATTTATCTATAATATCATTTTGTAAACCATTTGCAAAAGGGTAAATTATATGTCACATGACTTTTACTTACTGTTCATTTTAAAACTGATCCCATAATATCCTTTACAGGACAGGATCCAGATCAGGCAATGGATTTAATTGCATGTCTCTTTATCCTTCTTTAATCTACACAAATTTCATAGTTTTTCTTTGTTTTAGATGTCATATATTTTTAATTTGAGTTTGTTTAATTATTTCTTCATAAAATTTCACATTCAGTTTATTTATTCCTTGGTGAAACACTATTGAGATGGTGACATTCTCAAGGTATTACATCTGGGATAAGCACAATGTGCATTTGTTCCTCATGGTCAAAGTGTTTGATTTCTCCACTCTATAACTTCAGGTTTTACTTCTTTGTCATTAATAAGCAGCTGATGGGGGCATAATTTAAGACACAAATATCATATTCCTTGTAACAATTCCCCTCAAATTTAGTATATGTAGATAACTTTTGTCTGGCTTAATCTTTGCTATGATGGTTGCAAAATGATTATTTTCCAACTTCAGTACTCTTTTCACATTTGTTGGTTGACATTTAATTTTTAAGCAAATGCATTTCTTCTAATTAATTAATCATTGGTATGGAATTATATAGTCCTACTTTTTCAATATTTTAAAATTCATTATTATTCCTAATTATTTTGGCCAACAAATTGTTCCAGATTTGGTCAGTAGAATGTAGACTTCTCTATTCTATGACATTCTTCCATAACTTTCTGTGATACTTTCTATCACAAGAAACTCTCTGCCTCATCTTGTAAATTCTTTGCTCCAACCCTGGAATAAACTACTCCTGGGAGGAGTTCTGAGACTGAGAGGGAATGTAAGTGTGCTTGCTGCTTTTTGGTTGTCAGTCTCTAGGTCCTATGAAAGGATCTTTTAACTCTCCATGACAACCTATATATATGTACATATGTGTAACTATCTCTTAATCATCCACAGCAACATACGTATATGTGCATGACTGTAAGAATCATTTGACCATCTACATAATATATATGTATGTGTATTTTTTTGTCAATTCAAATATAAAATCTGGCAATAGTATAACAAAAATTTGGTGTTTGGTGGTCATCTGGTCTGATTCTTACCTAATGCAAGGATCTATTGCACAAATATAATGAATCTCTAGTACAATAGATTTAATATTACCAAATCTTACAGAAATTTTTCATTTTATATTAGCTCTGATCATAAATGCATAGAATTTCCTATCAATTCCTTCTCTACTTAAACATTTTATTTTCCTAATCTTCAGGCTTCAACAGATTAGTGAACACAAAGTCTTACATTATCTTTCAGGACTTCACTGCAATATGAATCAATTTGATGTAGGCTAACAGTAACAAAGTGAAATTTATTATAAACATATAGGAAATCTTGTGAAACAGAGGGCAGCATTTCATTCATGCATTGTGGAAAGTAAAGATATGGGACTGTGAGGAACTCCTCATTTTGGCTTCTTTTTGAACATATATTTTATTTCTGTGAATTGTAGAAAGCAATTTTGATAGAAAGCAAGCATTCCTGTGAATTGGGCACAGTGTTTCAAAAAAGGGTGAACTGCATTCACTCATATTTTATATTCAATAGAGGATTTTTCTAAAAATATAAAACAAAGAAAGCATGCCAAAGTGAAATTTTTTTTTTGTTGGTGGTGGTACTGGAGTTTGAACTCAGGGTTTCATGCATGCTAAGTAGGTCCTCTACCACTTGAGTCACTCCACCAGTAAGAATTTTTTTCTAGAAAGAGAAAATATCTTCAATATGTGGACAGTTGTTCTTTTTAACAAGAGTAAAGGTGGGTAAAATTGCCATGGGATATGGCATTTTCTTTCAGAATATGTATGTGGAATAACAAGGGGAAGAGAAGTTAATTGCTTTGAAAATAATTAACAATAACAATAATTGGTGAGACAATTTTCTTAACTTTATAATGCTGCATGTATTATTATTATGACCATTTAAAGGACCTGGCACATGGACATCACTAATATCTTACTTACAGTGTATATTTTGGAGTCTGTGTCAGAGGTGCCAATAGTCAGCGGTTCATGTAAGACCAACTTCACACACAGTGGCGTCATATCCTGGGAACACTGGAGTCACCACTCACTCTACTAGAGATATAGGTAGTAGCAGGAAGTAATAAAAATATTACCTTTTGTGTGCATAGACCTTTAAATTATATAAAACATTTTCATGTACATTATTTTATTGGATTTCACTTAAGAAAACAGTCTGAAAGTTCACAGCATTGGCCTTAACAACTGCAAGTTACAAATGGGAAGTCAGAGGCTTTGGTAAAGTTGTGCCAAGAGCACAGAATAGGTAGATGAGTCACGATTCAAATGTGGGTCCACAGCATGTTGTGTAATCCCTTAATATTTAAAAACAAGAAAGAAAGGTTACGTTCTGACCTCAAGTTTGGCTGAATCAGGCCTGGTACTAAGGTAGACTGCTGGCTGATGATTATATAGCACACAAGTGAAGAGACAGGGGATGCCAGGTTTTTATTCCTGACGCCTGAGGGAAAGAAAAGCTCCCAGACACTCTCACTGGGTGTAGACTTGTTCCTGCTTGTGCAGAACTTAAAAATATTTTGTTATCCTAATAAGACCACATATTTGTTATCTTTTATCTATCTAAAATCGATATTTAGTTTTGGCTAAATTTTCTTTGAAATGCAAAATATGTTCAACTTAAACAATCAAAATAGAATTTAGCATAGAAATCCTAAGAATGAAGAAAGAGCTTGCAAATATGGAGTAGATCTCAACAAGGAGTTTTCTCTAATGAGGGGATTATTTACTGACTGCTGCCTGAGAGAGAATAAGGCCATAAAGATACCCCAGAAGCAGTGTCACCTGCTGGATTTGCACTCTAGCTGTGTTACTGACACTCAAAAGCTCCGTTTCCCAGGTAGGGAAAGACATCTCCTCTTCTTTGGATGCCCTTGGCACTCTCTGTTTTATAGAGGTTGTGTTTGTAACAGGCACTCAGCAACATGTTTTCCATCTGTTGTTTTTTAACCACCACTGTGTGCTTCCTATACTCATTTTGACTTTCATCTTTGAAGCCTACCAGTACTGACTGCTGTATTTTAAATGCTGGTATGGCTGGATGACAATCTCCAGAAAGATGTGCACAGCATTTCAAGCATTTATGCCACAGCTTTGACATGTCATTGGTTGTCAGACATAGAACTGTGTGACTTCCAACTCAAAGTCCTTCAACATTTCAAGTGGAAAGAGGCATGAAAATAATACCTGGGGAATTGTACTTTATGATTAAAATCCCAGCAACAGCTTTCTTCATATCAAAAGAGGGAAGAAAAAAGACAGGTGCAATCTTATATGAACACACACGTTTCAAAAAAAAAAAATCCAACCCACAGGAAAGTTTTTCTAGCTGCCAAGATTTATAAACCATAACATTGAAAATTGGCCAGATTCTTCAACTATGTTAAAAATAAAGAGGTCATGTCTCAATCAAATGTGACTTGTTACTTGTTAAAGTGCTGAGCTTTCTTTGTTGCATCTATGTTTTCTGATGATGTTAAGTGAGGCAAGAGACCTCTAGTAGTTTGGCAGTGGGTGGGGAGAAAAAGTCTTCTTCAATATAATGGTGGTATTTTAGTTAACATGTTGTCAGTCTTTAATGACTAGCGGTGTAACAGCTGGTTTTGATGTAATTTCTTTTGAGACCACTAGATTACAAGCAGTTTATTGCATTCTTCCTCTCTGACTGCTCCCTGGATACAACCTAAAGTCAAAAGGTTAAAGGTCTAAAGCCATAATCTAAAGGATTTGTCATCATTTAACAGGTCACTTGTTGCTATGTACTACGCAAACTGAAAAAGTTTTACTGAGCTTGTCAAAATGCCTTAGTAATATTATTTTTTCCTTTTTTCAACAGGAAGGAGTTGACAATATGCAACTAGAGACAAGTTCTCAGAAATCTAGATTATATTTTAAATGTGTGCATACGTGAAAGTCTTCATAAGGCATAAGATTCTTTAACAGAAAGGATCTGTTAAAAATAATTTAACTTTCCCTGAGAAGATCTTATATTGGGAATTTAACTTTTGCAAAAGCTTTCTAAATGACATCAGGTCTTTGAAAGAGCTGTGGATAACATATCCAAAGCTAAAAGTGAGAGTGACAAAAGATTGGGGTCAGACAACTCAGAGAGGTGCTAAAGGTCATGAATGCCTATTGTTGGTTCATTGCGTATTTGTAGCTTTTCAGTCTGTCAGCATCTGACAGTCCAGCTATGCTGTAACAGCCAAGGACCTTCTATCTTTGGGGAAGGAGCCATTCTTTGGAGGCTGGGCTTGGTAAAAGAGGAAACAGAAAATCCAGAAGGAAATGCAGGACGAAAATCCAAACGTCAATAACAGATATGAGGGAGTTTTACAGTGTGTGTACCTCTGTAGAATTATGAAACAAACAGACATGATTTCCATTGTGTGATTTTATGCTAGTTTAGAATGTCTCTCTTTTTAACATTAAAAAAACACTTCTTATTATAGTGGTACAAAATGCTGTAAATAAAATTTTGGGGATGTTCCTAGACAATTTGGAGTCTTTTGAACTCATGGTTCATCTTCAGCATCACCATTCTGGACTTTGCCTCAAGATGGTGACATGCTGTGTCAGTCAGTCAAAACTCATTTTCTGTGTATCTGTTGCCCTCTAGGGACTCCAGCATGAAAAGAAGCATGATGTGGCTGTTTGCCAGAAATCACCATGCCATTGGCTTTTCTTCCCATTACTCACTCAAATTTAATCTTGCTTTGCTTGCTGGTAAGCTTGCATTTAACACTTTTTGGTCAGAGTAAAATTAATTTTAAAAATCAGTAAGAATTATTCTTCTAAACTCTGGATAGATGACAACTATGATAACTTGATCATCTTGCTTATTTTCTATTAGATTCCATGAGTTTGAGAGAAGAGTACTAGAACTTTTGAATCACTCTATCTCATTGGAAACTTTGGAGTCATCATTTTATAGTCAGCAGCAATATGATTCTAATAGTTTTCTATAAAGATAATATGGCAATACAGATTGTTCCCTCAGAAACAATGATGTGGTAGAAAAAGAATTGACTCCAGCATTAGTAGTAGTCTGAGAACACTTTCTGTGTTTCTTTAAAAAGTAGTTTTCTACCATATTTCAGAATTCTGGCAAACTTATGTAAATGTTCCTTAGTGGACAGACACATCCATGGCAAGTAATAGAAAAAGAAAATCCTACATTGACTGGACATGTCTTAGGCTGTGCTATCGTGTCTGACACCATGGGGCTTGATCCAAAGATATTATCATTAGGGTGAAAAGTTGCTTGTGTTGTAGCCTGGAGTAAAAAGGATTTTGAAGTATAAAATCTGGTACTCACTTTTGGTATTTGGGAAATATGGAGAGTATGAGGCAGCTGGTAGCTGATCAGAAGCCAATGTGTTATGTGACCTGGAGTTATATACTAAGAGAAGAGGAAACAGAAGTAACCAGAGACCAAGAGAGATCTATGTTGTTAATGATTAACACTATGGCAAAATTAGATCAAATTGGGCTACTATGACCTGCTGCAAATACAGAATGACCTTTCTTTGGTTCATCCTCCACTGAAGTCAGGCTGTATCTCAGAATCTGACTCATTCCATTCCTCTCATTACTTATAGTAACTTAATTGAACCTAAAAGAGAGACTCATTGTATATCACGAACATCTATTATAACAAAGAATTCTCAAGCAAAAGGTTTCTCTGGTCTGTTGCTCATATAAAATTGTTTGTCTGGATACTTAGAACAAAATTATCTTTTGCTAGTATTTGTGAACACATTGGTCATGAGAGGCTTCTCTGGCACAAAGTGGATATTATTCTTTGTTATCACATTTTTTTCAAATTTTCATCTTTTACTTGCCAACAAACATGTGATGAAAACTCACTTGTCCACTCAATGCAGGTCATTTAATTTCTTTGGAGCCTATTTGCTCTGTGGTATTGAGGAAAGTCAGACTGATAGAGAAATTCAAAACAAAATCATATCATATATAAAATTATTTTTAAATGCATGAAGTTATGCAGATAAAAAGAACTGTTACACTCATTCTTGAACTCTTTCTGTTATCTCTCTGAACTTTAGTTGTTTTATCTTTACTTTTTTTTTTTTTACTTTCTTGGTCTGTCAGTTTCTTTGAAAGATGTTCTCTGATACTCTTATTTCTGTGATAAATTCATTAATTTCTCCTTGCTTTTCCAATGAATTTTGCTTTACATGTTTTGAGACTATATTATAAAAAAATTAAAGTTCAGGATTGTAAAATCTTATGGGTGAATATGTTTATTATTACATTTACCTAATCATGGATTTTTTACTTAAGGTATATTTTGTCTAATATATGTATATTATGACATCATCTTTTTAAGATTATTTTCTTCCTGTTATATATTCTTTTCCAACACTTGTCCAACACTGTGGTATATAGCACAGAATAGTGGTGAAGAACATGGTCCCTAGAAAAAGAACGAATCTTATTTCTCACTGTGTAACTCAGACTAGTTACTCAATCTTGGTCTGAATGTGCGTATCACCCTAAAATTCTTGTATTGAAGCTAATTGCTCATATGATTAATTAAAAGATGAAACTTTCTAAAGTGATTAGATCATGAGGATAGAGCCCTTATGAATAAGATTAGTACTCTTATAAATAAAGACCCAAAGCTTGTTTTCCTCTTTTGTTATATGAGGATGAAAGGAGAAAATGTCTTCTATGAACAAGAAGACAACCTTGCCCAGATACTGAATTTCCCAGTACTCTAATTTTGGACTTCCCAGCCTCTAGAACTGTTAGAAATAAATTGTGTTGTTTATCAGATAACCAATCTCTGGCATTCAGTTACAGCAGCCTGAATGGACTAAACTTGTCCATGCTTCCATTCTTTTAATCTACAAAATAGAATAATAGTTCTTACTTCATAGGCTTATTGTAAGCATGAAATAAATTAGTAAAAGAAACCACATAGAGTAAGTACTGAACAAATGCTATCTTACTCTTAGTGTGATTGCAGTAGGGCTTTTTGATTAAACATGGATTCTAGAGCCAGATGCCTAAATTTGAGTTCTTTACCACTGTGTCCTTGTTGTGTGAATTTGTGTATTATACAAGTTAATCACTCTTAGGCTCAGTTTACTTGCCCAGAGCATAAGAAGAGTAATAATATCAGCCTTAGTAGTTGTTGTATTGATAAATATATTAAAATATTAAATTTAAAATGCTTAGAAGATTGCCTAGTATACAAGAAATGTTATTTGTTATTAAACCTTAGGACAGCTCTTAATAACTGCTTGTAGTTGGATTCATTTTCATCCAAACTGAGAATACCTGACCTCACTTCTTTATATTATAACCATTAATGTTTTTTATTTATCATGCTGTTAAAACTTATTTACTCCTCTTTCTGTCTTCTTTCTACGTTTAAAAAATTCTCTTGTATTTTCTGGTAGGTTGGATTTTTTCATTGTTGTTGTTTAGAGGCACTGGGGTTGAACTCAGTGCGTACATTTGCTAGGCAGGTATTCTGCTTGAATCACAATCCTAGCTTTAGTTTTTTTATACTCAACTTTAAAATTGATTCATTTTTAGGTTGGATGTTTGCATTGCAATTCTTTTAAACTTTATATCTTAAAATAATTTAGACACATACTTCATCTAGTTAATAGTAATTAGATGCATTAGTATTTTTCCATTCTTATCAACAGTATAAGGACCTTTCAAATACATTAACTCTAGTTATTTGTTATTCTACCTTTTATGTTATTATTGCCCATTGTTGTCTTTAATCCTGTAAGGGATTATATTAATTTTTTAATAGTCAAGCACTATTATGCTCTCATTACTTCCATCAGGTTTTGGTTTCCCACTTAAAAATAGCTTAAGGTATTTAGAAGCTAGAAATGGTTTTTAAAATACCTTTATTTTAATGATAGTCTTAGATCGAATTTTCTTTTCATTCTTAGAATTACTTTTTTTTTTTTAGTGGCACTGGGCTTTGAACTGCTTGGAAGGCACTCTTATGCTCCACCAACTTCTCTTGATTCTTAAAGATATTATTATTCTCTGGCATCTATCATAATTGGTGAGTTATCTTTTCTCAGTCAATGTGTTGGACTAGAGGCATGGCTCAAGTGGTAGATTGCCTGCTTTGCAAGTATGAAGCCCTAAATTCAAACCCCAGTCCCACAGAAAGAAAAGTTATCATCAGCCAAAATATTGTTCATTTGTAGATAATATTCTTTATTCTAATTTCTTTAAAAAACTCCTGTTTGCCTTTGATGTTATAAATATCATATATAATTTATATGTATATATATATACATTTATAGATACATATATATGAGTTTGTTTTGGGTTACTATACTTGGGGTTAATTATATTTCTTTATCACAAATATTCATGGATTTCAAATATTTTTCTATCCTAGGCTACAATCTTTGAATGTTATATATTACGATCTTTCTAGTCCTTCCTTCTGGGATTTCTGTAAGATATATACTGGACAAATTCTGTGTTCCAGGCTTCTTCCTATTTTTTAAAAATGTATTGTAAGTGTCTTTGACTCTCTGTGATGGTTTCTGAGTTATTTCCTCAGTCTATTTTCTCATTCATGAAGTATCCCTTTACTTGTGTCTAACCACTTTGAACTCATTTACTGAATTTTAAACTTAAGTGACAATTGTTTTGTTTCTAGAAGTTCCATTTGGGTCTTTTAAAATTCCAATGGTTCTTTTTTCATAATATATATTCTATTATTATAGTTTCTATTTCATTGTTTCTGTTTAATATTTTAAACCTAACTATTTTATGGTATCTTTCAAATTATTTTAGCTCTACCATCTTTCCTTCATGATGAATTGTATGCTCCATGATTCATAGTTTTAATTTTAACCTTATCTTCAGCTGTGTTTTTGTTTGTTTGTGTGGTCATTTTTGTTTTAGGGAAAGTGTCTTTGCCTTTGATTTTGGAAGTCACAAATTCATTATTTTTCTGTTAGTTTCTCTTAGCTACCCTAAAGATTTTGTTGGTCTATAACTAGATTTTGTTCTAATTTGTTTTTCTGATGTTTTACCATGCTACAGGTAGCATAAGTTAGATTGCAAACCTGTATGGAGGGAGGTTGGGAGATATTATTCCTTAAGGCACTTTAGAAAAATTGCTTAGTTAGGCCTATGTGTGGAGTTGGTATAACTCGTCTTTCCCATATGATGGAAGTGTTCCAAGGTACCAAGTGTAAGCAGCATGCTCAGTTTCAGTACCTCACTTTGAATGAGCTCAAAGTCATATGTCTCAAAACTGTCTGAATATTAAAATGCCATGATAAAATTACTTACTACCTACAATTTAATATATGACAATTTAAAAGTAGATGGGAAAATAACAATGTCTTTTACAATAATGGCTTAAATAAAAAACAGCTCCCAGGCCTAACATGAACAAACACAAGTGCAGATCTGTTTTTACATTTCTTCTTCATATCTAGTGCCTGAGAATTACTTTTCTTTGTTAGGGCTCAGCCATATATTTAAATTTAAAAAATATCCAGAAATTGTATGTTTTCAGTGGATTAGAAAGCAGTTTTCATGAGCTCAGCATGCCATATAGGAAAACTGTACAGTAAAAGAGCTTGCCAAAATAAGGATTGGTTAATAGGATTTAAGTTATAGGCTATTACTGATTGATAGTGGTCTTCAGGAGCACAGGGCTATTCTTGATATGAAACTAAATTTAAGACTGGGGGAGGTCTGGGGATATGGTTCAATGGAAGAGTATTTTTTTAGCATGCCTAAGGCCCTGGATTTGATTCCCAACATCTACATCAAAAAGAAAAAAAGAAGAAGAGAAGAAAACAAGAACAGCAAAAAATGGAGGAAGAAAAGGAGAAACAGGAGGAGGAGGAAGTAGCTGGGAAATTCTTATATAAACGAATAGAGGAACATGTTGTCAATGGTATTTCATGGAAAGTTGAGGTGGTAATTGTTAACATGCATGTATTGCATTTATTTACTATGGGACAAATAATTTCTAAGCCTTTTATATAAGATTCTATATTATCCTGATGTGTGTGTATGTATGTGTATAGGAGTGTGGCGGTCTTATGAACACCAGTAATATGTAGCTATAAAAAAGATATACAATTCATAGATATAACATCAAGTGATTAATTGTATTCATCCCCATACTTTCTCACTTAGTGTTCTCATATTGAATAACAATTATTTACAATGCTTTTGTCATTAAATATTTTCCTCTGACACAAACCTTCTTTCTTTCCTGTGATCACTCTTTCAGATTACTTTCTATCTCGTTTCTTCCACTTATTCCTATTCATTCAAACTTTGTTCACACCCTACTTTTTACCCTCTTTGAAACAGGAGGTTGTCCTATCATTCTGTTTAAGTAGACAAGAAAACATTAGTATTATTTGGCTCTACAGAACTAGTTAGGAAAGTTAGGTAATAGATGTTTATGGTCAGCAAGTACTTCTGTTCCACTAGAAATAGTTGTCATTGAATAAATGGGTCTTGTCTGGGCAGAATTTTCACTAGATCTACAAGATTAGTTATTTCTGTAAATCTAGGCAGGTACAAATCTCTCTAGGAAATGCTTCATCTTATTGCTGGAGTTTTAGGCTGGAAAGCAGCAAGGTTTGGATTAGGCTTGATAACACAGAGCAGTTGGCCATCTTTCACTGTAAGTGAAGGAACAGCATGTGATTTATTCCCAACCTAGTTGCTGATTCTATAGAAAAATATCACCTACTTTGGAGTTAAAAAATAGCTTTCTTTTATCTTCTCTGACTCTGGTTTCTAGGGAAGTCACTGCAGTGGTCAGTTTGTCTTCTAGTACAGATTGTGGGCAGCCCAGAGCCTTTCAATTATTTTCCCTTAGATTTCAAAGTGTGGAGGCAATGTGAGATGAGCTAATCACTGCCCCATCAATGGGCCCCAGGACCAGGGAGGTTTTGGATTAAGTACATTAAGCTTTAAATCTGTGCCTTCTTTCTCTCCAGAAGTACATTTATTCTTCTTATTCCGATAAATAGTCCCAAGTGAGAAATCTTTATTGTCATAACACTAAGGTTCTTTGGGTTCTCCATAATGGATATATGTCAGAATTATTATTCAAAGCCCTAAATTTTGAGACATTTACTCTATGAATACTTGGCACTGAAATAAACTCAATTATCTCAAGTTTAAAATTATAAAAAGATATAAATATTTATTACTTTTGCTCTTGTCTTTTAAAAGATCAACTTTTGTATAAAATAAGTTAAGAATATTCTTTATCTAGTTTTCCTATATAATTATTGCTCAGTTTAGATCTTTTGCTAAACACAAAAAGTGAACAAAATTATCTATTAACTAGGTAATTAAATAATACATACTGGTTTTTCTAATTAAGAACCCACCAATGCATGAGGACATTTTGAGACAGAAAAATGAATAAGTGAATATCCATTTAGTACTATAGACTAAGTGTTCATGTTCTCCTCACATTCACATGGTAAACTGTAATTCTAATGTCAAGGTATTTGGAGGCTGGGCTTATCTTAGGTTTAGATGAAGTCATTATAGCGGAGCCCCCATGAAGGAATTAGTGCCCTTTTAAGAAGAGGAAGAGATCAGAGCCCCCTCCTCTCCTGCTGTGTAAGCACACAGCAAGATGATAGGCAACTGTAAGCCAGGAAGTCTTCTCTAGACACTAAATACTCCAGCTGTAGATATTGTACTTCCCAGCCTCTAGAAACAGTAGAAACAAATACTTGTTTAAGCTACTCAGAAAAATACTATAGCAACCAAAATTAAGGCAATAAATGAAATCCAAGGAATTCAAACATATGTTCTATCTCTTATTTAAGAAATTATATAATTCTTCCAACTATATCCCACAAGTGAAACACCAAAACTTTAACCTTTTTGACTTCTCTTACCATTCTAAATATGCTAGCCTTCTTTGCCCTACTAAAGTTCTTTTTTTAAAAAAAGCAAACAAAACTTGAATCATATTCTCATGGTTTCCTTTAGTTTATTTTACACAATGAGTTACTCAGACCACTGTTGCAAATGAATCAGAAACAAGTTCCTATTTCTCTGTTCATTTATGAATAATTGTTTACAGAAGTACAAGGAAGACAGAGTGGTACAAAACAACCCATACATACTGACATTCTGCATTTCAAGGGGAGCAATAAAACAGCTTTCCCCCATCCTTTGGGTTAAGATTTGTTACCTGTATACCATCACTACTCATGATATTGTAAGTACATTTTGGACACCTGGAAAAATAGTAGTCGCTATGGCAAACATCTTCATCTGATGAGTAACAATTGAGTGTATTCTCCATGGCTTGATGAGAAAGGAGGAAACAGACGAGGAAGTGGAGTTGGAATTCTTTCAAGTGATGTTCTCCAGTTTAGTATGAATCCAAAGCACTTTATATTGGGAAATTGTCTCCGTTTAGTCATATACTGGCTAGATTTTGGTTTTATTAATTAAACTCAGATAAGAATAGTTAAATGCTGATAAAAGTTTAACCATTCTCATTTGTAACATATACCAATTTTTGTGATATTTCCACAATGGCCAGTTTTAAGCTACAAATTAGATGCCAGTAAATGTGGAGTTTGGAAGAGAAATCCAAAATTTATTTTCATGAGCTGGTTAAGAACTGACCCCAGCACACCACAAAATAGAACACAACTTTTGGAGGAGAAGGATTTTGTGTAACTTATTATATGTAACTATACAAATTATAGTCTATGATATTTTCTACATGGTACCTAGTAAAGTGTGGACATCTTTAAACATTAAACTTTCGATATCAAAAACAAGCTATCAATTCCTTAGCAATTCCTAGTGATAGAAGCAAAAAATAGCGTATGGAATTATGTTTTGGAAATGAAGTGTACTCCCAAAAGTCTCATGTGTTGAAGGTTATTCTCCAGCTGGTGGTACTATTGAGAAATGAATGAATCATGAGAGCACTAATTTATCAATGGATTATTCCATTGATGAATTCATACTGAATGGTTATTAGGAAGTGGAGCCTCTGGTTACTGGGGGCATGTCATTGAAGTGTATAACTTGTTCCTGATCCCTTTCTCTTTTTCTTGAGTTTGGGGTTTGATCTCAGGGCCTAGTACCACTTGAGACACATACCCAGGCCCTTTTGCTTTACTTATTTTTTGGGTAGGTTCTTGCACTTTTTGCACAGGGCCAGCCTTGACTTCAATCCTCCTATCTATGGCCTCCTGCATTGCTGGGATCACAGGCACTCACCATCACACCCAGTTTATTGATTGAAATGGGGGTCTTGTTAACCTTTTTCCTAGGCTGCCCTTGAACCAGAATCCTCTCTATCTCTGTCTGCTAAGTAGCTGGGATTACAGGCACACACCATCATGCCCAGCCTTTTCCTTTCTTCCTTTGACCAGTCTGCCACAAAATGAGTCACTTTCCTCTAACACATGCTCTTACTACCATGATGTTCTGCCTGAGTCAAACCCAAAGAAAAGGATGGATTCAATTGTGGACTGAAACTTCTAAACCTGTGAGACAAAATAAAGCCTTACTCTTTGACTTTGATTTTCTCAGATACTTTGGCACAATAATGGAAAACATAGGTGAAATTAAATGCCATTTAATCCCATTGGCTTTCAGTTTCTGTATTATATGAAATCTTTAAAACCTCAATTAGGAAAAGAAATGATTTCACTTCTTCTACTTTTCTTGTTTACATCATGATGTAAAGCAAGGCCTCAGAGTCACAGATAATCCACAATCTGAAAAATAAACACTTACAGACTCAATATTAAATCTGCAGAGACTTGAAGTACTTCAAAATTGTTTCATTTTCATCGGTAGAAGTTGGAATATTTGGTTTCATTTTGGCATTTCACACAGGCCTACTATGTGCCTAGTGCTATTCGGGATACTGGGACACAGAAGTGAACAAAATGGATAAAATACTCTACCCCCTCATGTGGGGTCAGGGAAAAAACAACAAATCAAGAAGTACATAATATGATAATAGAAATCATCGTGAAGGACATAAAGTAGGGAAAGGGAAATAATGTGAACTTGGAAATAACATTTTAGGTATGTAGGTAGAGAAACTGCAGCCACAGAAAAGAGGAATCACCCTAGGTCTTGACCTTTGCCTTGTCTTAGTTTATGAAGAACTCTACTGACGAACCATGTACCCAAAGCTAGTTCTGAAAAACAGCAAATTTCTAAAGCCCTTGAATAGGCATTTCTTTAGTCTGAAACTACAGAAGAAAGAAAACACATCTAATGATGCATTTAAGAGATAGAGTCTGCAAGGGGACATTCTATAATGAGATGGGAAAGAAGTTTTCTTTGTCTTCACTGAGAAAGGCCCAGGGAGGAGAAGGTCAACAGTAACAAAGGAGAGAAAAAAACAAATATTTTCCCTCGGGTCCTTATTTTTTGCTAATTTAAAAAATAAAAAGGTTAAACATGTTGAAGATTTTATGTAAAGATTTTGAGATAATGACTTCAAAATTTGTCTTAAAAGCTGGAACATATTACTTCTAACTGTGAAGTACATCCTCTGTTTTCTGATTATTAAAAATCTCAAAGGTTTCTGGCATTAGTACTATGAACACAAGAAAGACAAAAAAAGATATGAATATACATAAAACAGAGAAATGGGTAGAAACTCCTGAGCAGTATTTTGGGAAATGTAATGTCGATGACCTCTCCAAACTTATTATATTTAAAAACTCCTTAAGTTAAAACACTGAATTTATAGACTTTTACTTAATTCCAATTATATAGCATGCCATCAATAGGAAAATGAAGCATATATTTCAGTGATGATGAATTCTGTCTTTTAGTTTTGAATGCTGATATTGCTTCTGCATAAAGTAAATGCTGAGATGGGGATGAGGTGGAGATTTGGAAGATTCAAATCAAGGCCAAAGAATGAGTTTTATGCCGGTGATTCAGGGTCTGAGAATTCAAGTTGACTTCAGAGTGTGTACTTGGGTGAATTATTTAAATAAATAGAAAATATGCTATCTATAGTAATACTTGAGAAACAAAATTTACCAAAAATATCACGAAGGGTTTTTTGCTATTCAAAAGGAGTTCTTTTTGGCAAAGTGCCTGCTTTCACATTAGACTCGTGCTTTTGAGGTTTTCATTATACAATTTATATTTCTACTTTTTTCATTTCACAAATTTAATTTAAAAGTGCTGATATAGAATTATTTATATTTTATCTTACTCTTATAATAGCAGTCGCTAAAATAAAGCATACCAATGTTTCTTAGTTTTGCATTTTTTGTAATGTCGTGGAATCCTGGGTATTGTGGATGTGATAATACAGAAATGAAAAACTCCATAAAAGAAAAAAAATGCAGATATATTGAAATTTGGGGAGATACTGATGATTCTTGTGAATTATTAATTTTAGATTTTTATGGTAAAATGCATCAACCACCATTAATTTTATGTCCCTCTGTAATGATTAGACTATCATCAAGCACATATTGATTTAAAGAAAAGAGAATGAGATAACCCCTCAGGTTCCAGATATTGTCATATTAAAAACTTGCAGCAATTTCTCCTTTTGACCCTCATCTCAGGCATTTATTCTCAATAAGATAAGTAAAGAAACCAATAGCTCTTTAATTGGTGGAAACTCTTGGGGTGGTTGCATAAAGTTCATTACTGTTCAGACATTTAATAAGCAAATGTCCTCTCGGCAACACCAAATGGCTTCAGTTCCTATTGAACACAATTCTCTTTTCAAACCATTGATGTGAAATGATTCTATTGACACTAGCTATTGAAGAAAATCTTTAGTTGAAGGGAACTATGTCCAACATTTATCTCTATTGGTGGAATTTTTTTTATCTTATTTATTCTTCTTTTACTTTTGTATGTGAGAAGGAAAAAACAAAGTCAGATCAAACACATCTACAGAACAAAGCACCAGGGCTCACACCAATGTTCAGGGATGGGAAGATTTTGCTTCAATTTGCTCTGAAAAGCCCTGATGAATTTTCCCATACCCTATGCACTGGCATAGCAGTGGATATTTCAGCCACTTCTCTGCACAAGGTCTAAGAAATGTGTTTCTCACTTCATTTGCTGTTTCCATGCTTTTCAGGATGTATATCCAGGCTTCTTTTTCTTTTTTAGTTCCTTTCCTTTTTAAGGAAGATAAATTTAGAGATGAGCATGAGTGGCGTAACTTAAATTTGGAGATGGAGTAGTAACCTTTCCATTCTTCCAAGTAGATATTTGAAAAAGGGTCTGCACCTAAACTGCTTAAACAGCCTGTTTTTATTCGAAGTTATGTCATGATACCAGTTGAGTAAAGATACCCAGAAAAGCGTTTCTGGACATTGCAGGGTTTCTCTTCCCTTTTGGTGTTTGAAGTTAATGCTGACTACATATCTACCCTTCATTGGTCCTTTAATCAGTGTCCAGTCTGTCCGATGAGAATAGCCCCAGGATGAAGCCCCATATGAGGCAATGGGCAGCACCCCTTTGTCTCTGTCACATGGATGGGACATGATTCCACAGGATTAGCCAACAATTATATGCTCTGAACTGATCAATTCAGTCAATTTACTGCGCAAAGTAAATTGATCCTTTAGAACAAAAGGTTCTGTCAGCAGGGAGCTACCTGAGAAAGCAGCATGCCTGTGTAAACAGTTCTGTCCTTGTCCCAGTGTGGAGTGGCCCTGCGCCATATGGTGCCACTATGAACTTATTAGCTGACGGATTAACTGATCTCTGCATTTGGGATCCCCAGTTTCCAGCTGTGAGAATGATTGATGGGCTAACTACTGCTCCAGTCTTGGAAGTTATTTCCTCCATTTAACAGAGTCAAGAAGACAGAAAATTGCCCCCTTTGTAAATGCTAATCTCACCACTCCTTCGAACACCCAACATAGCAATTTATTCAAGGCAAAGTCTTAAAATTGGTATAGTGCACATCAAATGCATACTAATTAGCAATTTCTTTTGAAGGCTCCATCACTTATTAAGGGTCTCCTTTTCCATATGTTCATCATGCCCCACTTCACCCTTTAATTACAAAACAGCACTTTCAACTAATTGTGAGAAGGTATATTGTGCCTGGAATCTGTATTAAACACTATACCTTCTATGCTTAATTTAGGGTCACATCGAAGGCAGACAGAATAGCAGGCAAAAAAGGCCACAACTGTCATCTGCAATGTTAGGCATATTTGGGTGTTGTTCAAGAGGAGCATTTTATCTAAAATGGCAGCTATGACACTCGTTAGTGGGCATCACTAGAAGCACTGGGTAGAAAGAATGGGATTAATCTTAGGTTAACAAATAGGATTTTTCCTAGTTCAGGAAGAGCCCACATGAATCCAACATATACATAATAATGTTATTTGTAATTTTGGAATTTCTTCACCCATCTACAGTGAAACCACACAATTTTATATGGCTAATAATTTGTTACTTTAATATATACGTATATACATACTATAATTGTACTATAAGAAAGGGAAATTTTGCATAATACACTTGAATGATTCTTAAAACAAGTACTTCCTGTTTTATGAAATGTTGATGTTTTCCTTTATTAAAACTAGTGCCTTTAAGCTACCTAAATAACTCTAATCTTTGATCTCAATTATATCCATGTCATGAAAAATCCATATCAACCTTGCTGTAATACTGGAAGGTAAAGGAGTGGTCAGCTTCTTTCTCTTTCTGCAGAACTTTCTAGACAATTTTTTAAATTTCTTTCTTCCTGATGTTGGTGCCAGAGATGTAATTGATGGAAGTTTAGGGTGCAGGTATACTTAGGCTATAAAATGAGAATTAATCCAAAGGAACCTTTGGATTTGGAGTGGGGAAATTCATTTTTCATAAAACTCCTGTGAGCCAATGTTACCAGATTACAGCCCTATAAACACTCCAAGGAACAAGTCAGATTTATCTATCTTTAAGTTAAGATCATTTTGAAGCAGTTGTCAAAACCATCCCTAAATTTGTAGCCAATGGGTAGAAGAGAAAAGAAAACTGTGAATGTCAAAATGTGTATTTCTTCTAGAAAATAATCACAATGATACTTGAATAGCCTCTTGGTTGCTTACTATCTTCAACCAAATTCAATTCGAATGTGAGTTACATCTTTATATTGTTTATTAATACTTTAATTTCACAGCTCTCAGATTTGGAATAACCTTCTTTCAAGTTAAGCTTCCAACCAAGGTATATCTAGGATATACTTTAAGTCCTGGAATTTTAGCAATCACTTTGGGCAAATTTTCACTGTTTTGAATTTCAGCTTCCTTATCTAAGACTAGTGAGGAAAATCATAACCCATCTAAAACGTTTGAATTCAATCTGGCATGCTGATATGTGACCATGTTGGGATTACATGAAACACAGTTAGAGGTTAAAATAGTCTTTTTCCTTCCTTTCATGTACTAACCACTTTGACAACTTGAATTCATCAATTCTTAGTAGCACATTCACCATTTAAGTTCCTTTTGTGGGAGAAGAACCTGTATGTTTCTCTTCCCTAAAGAAGCTGTCCTTAACATTCTTCCTAGATCTAGAAAAAAAAAATCCTAAACTTCATATAGTAGCATAAATGACCCCAAATAACCCAAGGAATCCTGAGCAAAAAGAGCAAAGCTGGAAGCATTATAACACCCGATTTTAAAACATACTACAGAGCCATAATAACCAAAAAGCAGCCTGGTATCAGCATAACTACAGACACATAGACCAATGGAACAGAATAGAGACCTTAGAAATAAACCTATGCATCCACAGCCAACTGTTTCTCAACAAAGTACCAAACATATGTTGGAGAAAGGAGAGCCTCTTCAATGAATGGTGCTGGAAAAACTGGCTATTCACATGCAAAAAGTTGAAAGTTGTCACTATGAACAAAAGTCAACTCAAAATGGATCAATGACCAAGATGGATCAAAGACTGAAACTACTAGAGGAAGCATAAGAGAAACACTTGTAGAAGCACTTAAGTTTTTAAATATGACCCCTAAAACACAGGAAACAAAAATTGACAAATGGAATTACATCAAACTAAAAAGCTTCTGCACGGCAAAGGAAACAAGAATGAGGAGACAACCTACAGGATGGGACAGAAGATGAATATCCAGAATATATAAGGAACTCAAAAAATTTAGCAATAAAAAAGTAATCCACTGAGGTGTGGCTCAAGCAGTAGAGTGCCTGCCTAGTAAGCACAAAAACCCCAGTACAGCAAACAAAAAGTAATCTGTTTAAAAATGGGCAAATGAGCTGAATAGATTTCTCAAAAGAAAAGAATACAAATGGCCAACAAATACATAAAAATGTTCAATATAATTAGCTAATAGCTAAAAATCAAAGCTACAAGAATACACCATCTCACTCAGTAAGAATGGCTATTGTCAAACAAAATGAAACAAAAAATAACAAACGCTGGTGAGGAGTGGAGAAAAAGGAACTCTCTCATGTACTGTTTGTGAGAATGTAAATCAGCACATTAATTATGTAGAGCAGTATGGAGATTCCTCAAAAAACTAAAAGTAGATCTACTATGTGATCCAGTTATCCCACTTCTAGGTGTACTTCTGGGAATATGTGCAAGGGAAATGAAATCAGCATACCAAAGAGTTACCTATACATCCAGGTTTATCGCAGCACTATTCACAATAGCTAAGCTATGAAATCAACCTAGGTGGTCATCAACAGATGAATGGATAAAGAAAATGTGGTAAATGTATAATGGAATATTATTCAGCCATCAAGAAGAATGAAATCCTATCATTTGCAGCAAAATGGACAGAACTGGTGGATATTATGTTAAGCAAAAAAAGGCAGATATAGAAAGATAAGTACTGCATGTTCTTTCTCATATATGGGAGCTGAAAAACAAAAGCTGACCTGAATATAGAATAGTAACTAATAGAGGTTGGGAAAGCTGTATGTGGGGGAAGAGTAGATAAAAAGAGGTTAGAGTTGATCACTTTTGCTGTATATATGTGAGAAAATATAGCAGTGAACTCCATTAATATGAGCAATTATTGTGTGTTAAACAAAAATAAAAGAAAATTTAAAAAGGAAAAATCCATAACAAGAGAAATGTCATTAAAACAGAAGGAAAATGGAAGATACAAAATGTACTAAACATTAGTGTGCAGTGGAAGCTCCTCACTGACTTCAAGAGCCTTTTGAAAATTTGCTTGCTCTTTCTTTTAAAAAACAGTTAAAATTCCATACCGAAATTCAGATGTGTGTAAAGTACAATTCGTGCAAATACCGGAATTAGGGGATGACCATCCCAATTATGAAAAACTGGTGTCAAAGGGATCTTGAGGAAGTCATCTGTGTAACCCTGGCAAATAATCATGAGGTAGGAATGATTTCAGCATTTTCTTCTGCTTTTTTTATGTCTAACATTCTTAGCAAGTTCTAAATATCTTGAAATTCATTGAGATAAGTGAAATAGAAAGAAATAAAAGAAATAGAAAAAATAAACATACTTTATTTTAGTTTTGATGATCTGACTTTAACAAATTCCTTTATTATACAAATAGTCACAATAGTTTATAATTTAGGTTAGGTATGCTTTCTTGAGGCATTAAGGACATAAGCCACAATTTGTACTTTCAAATACAACATGCACATCTTGTTTCTGATTATCCATGCTAATTGAAAGGGATTCTCAAAAATAGCATATAGAACATAAATGCTTTCTCAAAATAATGTGTTGCAGATATGTTAAGTTGGAGAATATTCATTTTCTATCAGATTTATTTTGTCTTCTCTGTCTTCCCCTCCCTAATTTAAGCAATACTTTTAGACAAATGTCAGGAAGTCTAATGTCTACCCGGGTATCAAACCACTCAAGGTTGATTGCATGCTTAATAATGATAAAAATGTGCCACCATGTCTTAAAAAGTCGAATTTTGCATGCTATGTATTTATTTTTTCCTCATGTGAGAAACCATGAATCGTAGACCATTCAGGTTAAAGAATCTCCAGCATCTCTTTAGGGGAATTTTATCCTTAGGAAAACTTCTCCTTTCTTCCTGACCATGAATTTCAAGTGACTTGAAGGTAAGTCTCCTCTTTTATACCTGTGCATTTGTCTTGGCTCAGTGAATTTGATTGAACAAAGGAGAGAGGTATGTCTATGAACAGCATGACTATGGTATTATCAAATAAAACAGGACACCAAAGATTATCTGCAATGTATATTAGACTTGTACAGCATATAAACTTTATATTTTGACTTTTAAAAGTGTGCCTTGTAGACACTAGGGATTAATTCCACTCACCTTCTCCAAACATCTCCTCCACAATGATTGAGTTACAGAAGATCCCTCATTCTGCACAGGCTACTTAATAAATATTTAATTTGATGTAATGTCACTACCTTTATGTGTGTGCATGTATGTAAGTGGCAAGAATAAGGGTAGGAATCTTCCAAACATTGACTAAAGTTTTTATTTTGAGAATCTTGATAAACATGCATCAATTTACTCAATATTATACAAGGCAATGAAAGCTTTTAGATTTGCTTGCTTTGGTTTTTTTTTTTTGAGTTCTGAAAAGCTACACTTCATATTTCCTCAAGGTTACATTTGGAGCAGGCATTTACTCCTTAGTTTTGGATAATTTTTTCAAATATTTGGACTTTAAAATTCTATAGTTCAAGGGTTTCTTCTGGGTGTTGTTTGCCTTCACAACACTAATAGTGTCTCCTTGGTCAACATGGTGTATTTTAAGTGATACACCTGCTCGTATATACAGTTGTGAAAGTTAACTAAGTTGACACCAGAGAATTTTCCAGGTTTAAAAAAATCTTCCAAGTTTACATACTGAATATTTATTGGAAGAAGGACATTACTTTCAACATTACCTTATATATCTTAAAAACACCTAAGGTAATATGCAATAGTTCCTTCTTGGGCACAAAGATGAAAATGCTCTCAAAGGATCTCAACCATAATGTGATATTGGCATTATCTTCATGACAGAAAAATCAATGGTCCTTAACAACAATAAAATCAGAAATTTTCTTTAGTTAGTAAGTACAATGTCGATGAGAAAAAAATACATATGCGATTAAGTTTTTATAAGGTTCCACCATTTAAGATTTACTGGGAAATTCTGAAATCCATCCTTAAAATTTCTAACAATAAATGCAGAGTTGCTTACAGGAATGATTAATGATATTAGAAATATACTGGAATCTATTCTTATTTGGGAAAATAGAATATAACCAGCATTTCTAACCAGACATTTTACAGGTATTTTTGTATTTTTTTTTTTGTTGAGAGAACATTGCTTCTCTTCTCCCCTTTCAAATATTTGCTAGACAGTAATCCTCACTCAGATGAACAGAGATATTTTTCATTTACTTGGATCAAAACCAGCATTGAAACATTTTTAGACTAGCTCTTTTGCACATTTTTTTGGACTAGAGATTGAGGAAAGAAGCATGAAAGCTGTACACTTTTATTTTTTATTCAGAACTGTCTTAAAAAGACTTCAAATACTTTTTTTTCCTTTTACATAATGGAGCTGGACTAACAGCTTACACGCCAAGTCAAAATCTGAATCAATTTGAAATGCCTAAAATTTTAAGCCTCAAAAATTACTCATTGTAACGGAAACTCAGACATTATAGTCCATGGTGGCAATTCAGTCATAGGTGGATGGAGATGCTACAGGAAGGGAAAATAATTAAATTGTCTAGATCAAGAGGAGAATTGACTAATCATAAGGTCTTTTTAAATTTTATTTTATTGTTGTGCTGGGTTGGGGTACATTGTGGCATTTACAAAGGTTCTTACAATGTATCAAATATATCACACTTGAATTCACCCCCCTCCACTGCACTCCTGCATCTCCTCTCCTGGCATTTGAGAAATAGTTTCAACACATATCTTTTCCATTTACATTCATGTATACATGTAATTGCACCATATTCACTTTACTTCCATCATTTTTTAAATTAATTCTTAATCGTCCTTAAGTGTTTTATTTCCAGTTATAACTTTGTGTGGATCAAACCTACTTCTAGTTTCTCTTAATGACTAGCACTGTGGAGATGTTGCATCTTTTCCAAGCTCCCTTACAATCAACTTTCAAATCAATTTGGACATTTCTAAAATACCAGATGCTCTGTCAGCTACATGGAACAATGTGCTAATAATTATATTTCTCTTTTTTACAGTAGATCAAAGCCAGAGATGAGGTGACAAACACCTAAGATATCCAAACTCTGGCTTGAAGGTCAATTGAATCTGCTGACATATGTTGCTGATTTTGTAACATGAAAGCCAGTTAAAAAGAACAGATCAGAGAAATGCATTCTGCCCATATTCTTAATTTCAGCTTTATCCAAATGTTTACAGAATAGTTTGAAGAGATTTGCAGTTTCTTGTTATCAGTCTTGTTAAAGCTTGGCAAACCTTTAATAACAAGTCTATCAACAACCCACCAGGAATTTGATTTTAGTCTTAGAGAGCTTGAATTCTTGTTTATGGAACAATTTTTAATTGGAAGCACCAGGACCTTTCCTGATCAGTTGCCCACATTGCCACATGAAAGTGTGGCTTGCATTTTCACCATGAAAAGGTAATGTCAGCAGAGGAAAAACAATGCTTTGTGTAAGCCAAGAAGAGGGCAGGCAGGCCGGTAAGAGGAGAAATTCCCCTAGAAGTAGCTTTAGTGTGGGTGATTTATGGCACACAGAAAAAAAAAAGAGTAAACTAAACTAATCATTACTCTGCACTCGTCTTATGTTTCCATGGTTTAACTTAAAATATTGGCACAGTGAGACAAGCACCATTCAAAAGCCAGAGTGCCTCAGCTAAACCAGAATTGTGGGTCAGATCCATGTCTGTTAAATACATAACACATTTGGGACTGCATATTAGAAAAAAGAAGGAAAAATAATACGGCAGCAGTTTCCTCTGTAGTAAATCCTACATATCAGTGCCAGATTGATCTTGTCATGTTATTTAAATGTCAAAACCTTGAAGGATTTCCCTCTGCTCTTACAGGAAAATGCCAACTCCAACATTTGTGTTTCAAAGATAATTTAACCCCACCCTGCTCATCTAGTCCTACATGAGAGTCAGGACTGTGAAGCCAGAAGATCTGGGTTCCAATTCCAATTCTCTTTCTTACCAAACTATGTCACCCACAGAAGTTATTTAGCCTCAGTGTGCCTTTTTCTTCTCTGTAAAATGAGGATCAAATAGCTCCTATATTATGTGGCTGTTATGAAGACAAAATGAGTTAATACGTAAATATTCTTAAAATTATGCCTAGCACCTAATGAGAATAAGCACTGTATAAATGTATAAGAAAGTAAAAGCTGTCTCACTATACTATAGTGTGTTAGTGTTCTCTGACCCTCTACTTACAGTCTTCTGCCCACTTAAAATTCTTTTGTTGTTGTTCCCTTGTATGTCATGCTATTTTTTTTATTATCATATTATTGTTATACTGGGGGTACATTGTGACCCGAGTAAATGTAAAAATGATTTTTAAAAAGTTCTTATGATATATCATCATAGTTGAATTCACCCCCTTCATCATTTTCCTTTATTCCCCATCCCCCATTCCTGGAATAGTTTCAACAGGCCTCGTTTTTCCATTTTGATACATGAGTACATGATATTTCCACCACATTCACCTCCTACATCCTTTCCTTATATCCTCCCCCCTTCTGCCCCTTCTTTGCATAGTTGTAAAAGGAAGTAGTCAGGAACTAGAGAGATAATTAGCATGATAATCATTGGAGCAGAGGCTCAGTTGTCTTCCAGATTGGTCTGTTTAGAATTCTCCCATTCCTTTTCAGTCCTTTATACTCTTCCTTGTTCAGTTTCCTTTTTTGTTGTTGTTGTTTTCCATCCCCTACTTATTTAAAATCTACTTAGTTTTTTAGGGTTAAGATATAATTAGAGTGCTTTGGATTTACCTATTTTTTTAAATGAACTATTATCTATTATTTTGTCATTTTTATTTCCTTAATCATACACTAATTTAATTGCAAATTAATATTAGTTTGCATATTAATCTTGTTCCCCCATACAGATGTTAGCTTATGGAGGACATGGGCAAGATATTTACTTTATAGTTCCTGTGAAGCTGAGCCTAAAGCAATTGCTCAGTAAATTCTACTGAGTATAATTCTGAAAGTCATTTAATATTTTCTCTTTAAATCCTTCCTGTAATGATAGTCACAAGAACTAAAAAGAAATGGTTTCAGAAAAGAATAATACCGAAAAATATGAGAGATAAAAAAAGTAAAACTCTACCTACCCAAAATCCTGACAGAGTTTGATGAACTAAAATGAAAAAGATAGTTCTTACTCTGAATCACTTTCCAATTTCTTTCACGTTTAAAATATATTTGCAAGTGAGGAAACTGGACACAAGAATCTCACAATAAATTAAGACAAAATTGGTACTAGAACTTTCATCTTCTGTCATTAGCCTATTATAATTCACTGTGGGATTCCTTGTGTCCAGTGTATCTTATATCTGTAAAATTGTGTATTAATTTGAGAACAGGATTATTCAGAGTAACTTGGCCTACAGATTTAGTGATTTAGATGGAGTTAAAAATTGGTTGGGCAAGCAGCTTGTTCCCCAATTTTTATGAGAAACTGATGTTAGAAAACTGTTGCTGTTTGAAAATCTAAATTTAAGACAGGTAATAGGCCTTTAGCTCTTGATGCAAAACAGTGATCTTATTCTTAAATTTTGATGCCAGGCTAGTTAGTTGGTGTGTGATTTTATCTCTTAGCTGTTCACATTCTATGCCAATTATGTCAAGTGTATTTTAAAATTTAAATATATACAATTTCATTTATTGCACAATAGTTATCCTTGGACTGTCAACTTCTCAAAGCATAGTTAACCAAGAAGACCTGATGTTAGCTAAGGCTATATAATAACTAACCTTTAGTGACCATACTACTATATTTTATATTAAGTATAGATTACATATGGCTGCTTGACTACTGATTATATGAGTTTTGACATAAATCTAAGGTTCCTTCCATAATGGTCTCTTTAGTTGATTCTTTTTTCCAGTGCCGGGGATTGAACTCAGGGCCTTGAGTTTGCTAGACAAATGCTGTACCACTTGAGCCATGCCCCCATACTTTTGCTTTCAGTTTATTTTTCAGATAAAGTCTCATGCTTTTGCCTGGGATAGACTTGAACTTCAATCCTTTATCTCCAACTTCCTAGTAGCTAGAATTACAGGTTTGTGTCACAAAGCCCAGTCCTTTTCAGTTGTATTTTTGCTGACTTTTCTCTAACTCCATCCCATCAAAGTTCTCCTTTTGTGTCATCCTTCACTCCTTTTCTATTTTATATATAAGGCCTCAGATCTCATTTCCTTTTCTACTTTATATATAAAGCCTCAGATCTCATCTCAGTCACTCTGTTTTCAAGTACAATTTCTATACAGATGACTATGAAATATTCATCTCAGATTTCAAAATTACTTCAAAATTCCAACCATCTTCCCTCTAAAATCCTGCTAGTTATTTCTTCTTGGATGACCTCCTTACACCTCAAGTCTAATATATTTTAAACTGCATTCATCTTGCCCTTGAAATTGCCTCTCTTTCTTACCATTATTCCTTTCATTCATTAGTAAACAAACTTCAGTCTCTTTAGGCTCTCCTTTTTTGACTCCATAGTTGTTCAATCACATAGGATTGCCTGTTTGATCTGGGTATCTGCAAAGTCCATCTTCCCATCTCTTCAATTGAATTGGCACTGTAGCTCATTGCCCAGAACTACACATGATAAGTACTTATTGAATTAATGAATGAATAACTTCCCTGCCTCCATTTCTTTACCCTCTTTCCTTCAAAATGATAGATTCATCATGTCACTCATATAGGATAACCATCATTAGCCTTTACTCATCTATAACAGTGTTTCTCAGTCTTGACTTCAATTGCCTGAGGAACTGATTTTTGTTCTTTTGGATTTTATTTACAGCATTTATGCCCAAGCTTCACAAAGACCAAATGAAACAGAGTCTCTAGAAATAAGGTGCAGGCATTGAGTGGTGGTTTTCAAAAAATTTGGCCAGTGATATGACAGAAACACTAATGGATCAGAGCAGCTTTTCTGGCCAATTAACATGAACAATGGCTGCCAAAACTAAGAATGGTCTTAAATACCAGTTCATTATCAGGCCTACCAGAATCCATGTTTTTTAAGCTTTCAAAGAGGTAATTCTAATGAATCACAGATTACAAAGTAAAGTCTACATTTCTGACCCTGGCAATCAAGGCTGTTTAAGATATGGTATAAATTTCACTTAAGAACATTATTGTCTGTATCCTTTATATAAATTTTCTGCCTTTGTCATCTCACTAAATCTGCCACACACGTTGCCATTTCCTTGCTTTTACTTACAGAGTAGGTTGACTATGACAGAATATGACTTTGCTTTACTTCATTTTAATGGGGAAATAGAATGAACATAAAGTAAGACATTAATGCACTCAACCAATCGCACAGCAATTTTCAGTGTTGGTGAACTTTTCAGGACATCTATGTTAGCTTACCAATAATGACACTGAATTCTGATGTGTTATGAAAAGTTGTTATAGTGGAATAGATAGGATCAGATGGGATGCTCAGGCCCTTCCTGGAGAAGAAAAAAAATGCTGAAGGAAAGAGAGTGGCCATATATTTCTATTAAACACTGTATTGCTGGTCTTTTGTGTGTGTGTGTATTCCAATAAAACTTTATTTAAAAAGACCCAGGCAGCAGGTAGGATTTGACCTGCAGTCACTTATTTTATTTTATTTTTTTTGGTTTTATTTATTTATTTATTTATTTATATTTTATTTATTTTTTTATTATTCATATGTGCATACAATGCTTGGGTCATTTCTCCCCCCTGCCCCCACCCCCTCCCTTACCACCCACTCCGCCCCCTCCCTCTCCTCCCCACCCCCTCGATACCTGGCAGAAATCGTATTTCTTTTTTTAAAAAAATTATTGTGCTAGGTGGGGGTACAGTGTGGGATTTAGAAAAGTTCTTACAATATATTAAATATATCATACTTGAATTCACCTGCTCCACCATTCTCCCTTAACTACCTCTCCCCCATTCAAGAAATAGTTTCAACAGGCATCTTTTTTCCATTTATCTTTTTTTAAAGGTTACATTTTGTGATTGAAACTTGCCTTTCATGAGATTATGTTTCATTCTTTTACAGAATGTGAGGACATTTTGACCCCAAAATGACTGACGTAGGCTGAAAGTAGAATAATCTCTAAGAACAATCTAATGTAATTCCATTTTTCTTAATTCATATTTCTCTTTTCTCTTGTGTTTCTTGTGACTTTGCCTAATTCTTATATCCAACATTCACTACATGAATGCTAAAAAGTAAAGGACATAATTTACGAATGAATACAATTTTATTATTCACAGGAATATTCAGAGGACATATAAAGGCACTGATGTAAGGATGACTAATCACTACCTGTTCTCATGCCTAGATTAGTCATAATTCCCATGTTTAAGCAAGAGGGAAAGTTTAGGTCATTGCATTACATCACACCTAATTCCAGATACTTCCCACTTAGAAAGTATTCCTGAAAATTCAGAGACCTAATTAAGAGGATGATTTTTATGTTGTTCTATGTCAACCTGGAACTAAGGCTTCAATTAACACCTTAAAGAATGCTTTAATAACTCCGTTAAGTGGGCTACTCAGAGAAAACTATTTGGCTTCAAAAAGCTCTTTGAAATCTTTTTCTCGTCATGATTTTAGAGACTTTTTGTTGGGTGTGGGTTATTCAGTCCTCCATTTCAACAGCAAATATGACAAATTGATTGTCATCTTTATAGAGATTATTTTGGTTGTTAGTTTCAGAGTTTCCAGTTCACTATAGGTTGGTCCTGTTACTTTTGGGCCTGTGGTGAGGTAATACATTATTGTAGGGAAAGCTTGTGGAGCAGAATACCTCACCTTATGACTGAAAGAAAAAGAGGAAGAAAAACAAATAGGGTCCCACAATCTCCTTTGCAACTAAATCCCCAAGAATGTCAAACTTCCCATTCTGCCTTCCATCTCTGAAAATTTCACCATCTACCAACAGCACCATTAAGACTTGAACACACAGACCTTTAGAGGACATTTTAGATCCAAAAAATAGCTATAGTTAATTGCATTTATAAAGTTATTCTAAAGTTTGGAGGCCCAACAAAAAATTTCCAGAAGTATAGAGACATTGGCCATAGTAAGCAAAATTATGGTTGCCTACAAACTACATTGAATTCTAATCCTTGGTAACATGAATCTTATGTTACATGGCACAAAGGACTTTGCAGATTTGATTAAAGAACCCGAGATAGGGAGGTTACCCTGAATTGCATGTGTGGGACTAATTTAACCACATAAATCCTTAAAAATACATAATCTCTTCTTCTGTGGTCAGAGAAAGAGATATGAGATACTACATTTCTGGATTAGGAAACAGAGAAAGGGGACCACCTTCACAAGTTGTAGATGCAAGGGAACAGACTTTACTCTAGAACTTTCAGAGAGGAATTCAGTCTCATCCACAGTTAATTCCAGCCTCATGGGCCTCATATCTTACAGTTCGACAGTCTGAAAGATATTAAATTCATTTTGTGCTAAATGATTTAAGTTTGTGGCAATCTGTTAGGGCAACTGTAGAAAACTTATAGGAGTTTACGTGGCCATTTGTCTTCAATGGAGAGTGGGAAGGCTTCAAAAAACACAGAGACCTCTCAAAGAATTTGCTAAGAAATATTTGATGAGGAGGCTCTGATTTTTCAACTGTCCAATTATTATCTAATGTAATTTTAATGTCTATCCACTTATTAATCTCACTATTACATAATTTTCTTTTTTAAAAGAAGCTTTATTAAAATATAATTTGTATATGGGTCACCTATTAATGTGTATAATTCAATGTTTTTAATGTATTCACAGGATGTACAATTATCACAGAAATCTAATTTTAGAATATTTGCAGCCTTAAACAAATTCCATGTGCTTTAGTCACCAGTCCTCATTCCTAAAACCCCTAAACAACCAAGAATCACTAGCTATTTTCTGCTTCTATGTTTTTCTCTTCTGGCTGTTTCATATAAATGGATTTCTACATTCTCCTTTATCCCTCCAAGTTTGATATATTTGATATATTATAAAAACTTTTGTAAATGCTACAGTGTACCCCCAACAGCCAATAAAAAAGAAATAAAAACTGAACAATTATATACAGTTAAAAAATAAATAGAATCCTATAAGGCCGGGTCTTTTGTGTCTGGTTTGTTTGAGTTAACATGTTGTCAAGGTCTACCACATGGCAGCATCTATCAGAACTTTTTTCCTTTTTAATACTTACTAATATCCTTTTATTTGGATATACCACATTTTGTTTGGTCATTCAACAGTTGACAGAAATTTGAGTCGTTTCTACTTTTTAGTTGTAAACAATGCTGCTGTGACATTAACATTTGCATATAAGATTTTGTGTATTTTTTGTTTATCTTAGGCACATATTTAAGAGTGAAATTGGTGGGTTATATTATATCTGTATGTTTTATCTTTTAAGGACCTGCCAACTATTTTATAAGGGACTTCACAATTTTGCTATACCACTGGAATGTATAAGCTTTCCAATGCTTACACATCCTCTTAAATCTTGTTATTTTCTCAGAGAGCAGGGAGGTAAAACGTCCTATCTCGGGGGTGGCACCAGTGTGAGGGGATCTAGGGAAAGGGCGTAAGATGGTGTATGGCAGGAACATTATGCACTCATGTATGGAAATGGGAAAATGAGACCTGTTGAAACTGTTCTGGGACTGA
Organism: Castor canadensis; assembly: GCF_047511655.1. Taxonomy (NCBI): domain Eukaryota; kingdom Metazoa; phylum Chordata; class Mammalia; order Rodentia; family Castoridae; genus Castor; species Castor canadensis. The sequence goes on from NC_133391.1 coordinate 105,187,523, forward strand.
GGCGAGAGGAGATAAAGGAGAAGTGATGGAGGGGCGAATGAAACGATAGCATAATGTAATAACTTCGGTAGATGTTACAGTGCAGTACTACAGCAACATAAATAACAAAAATAAAAAACATGTTAGCTTCTGTCTTAAATCTTAGCCATCTTAGTGGGTAGGAAGGGGTATTTCACTGTGATTTCTGATTTGCATATCCTCGCAACTCACCATGTTGACCATCTTCCTTTGCCTGTTGGCCATTTGCAGAAGGGTCTTTTCCAATCCTTTGCCTGCCTCTTAATTATGTTGCCTTTTTATTACTGAATATATGCATTCTATCTAGTATTATATATATTCTGAGGGAAAGTCCATTATCATATATATTATTTGCAAATACTTTCATCCATATTATGAGTCAGTCTGCAATTTCTTGGGTAATCTCATTTGTATCCCAAAGTTTTATGATTGATATAATCCAATTTATCTATTTTGTTGTTGCTTGTGCTTTTATTATTTTTGACTGGATTTTTTTTTTTTTTTTGCAATACTGAGGTTTGAACTCAAGTCTTTATGCTCATTCTTTAAGCTACATCCTCAGTCCTTTTGCTTTTTAGTTTATTTTCAGAAAGGGTCTCATGCTTTTGCTCCAGGACAGCCTCAGACTTCAATACTCTCACCTCTGTCTCTTGTATAGCTGGATTATAGTAATGCCCCACCATGCCCACATTGTTAATTGAGATAGGGTCTCCTTAGCTTTTTGCCTAGGCTAGCTTTGAACTGTGATCCTCCCATCTCTACCTCCCATGTACCTGGAATTATGAGCAAGAACTACCACACCTGGGTCTTTTTTGAGTGTTTGATTGTAAGTGTTTGAGGGTTTTGGATTTTGTCAAACTTTTTTCCACATTGAAATAATCACATGGCATGTTACATTGATTTCTGGATATTAACCCAACATTGCATTTCTAAGATAAATCTTAGCTGGCTATGTTATATAATAATTTTTTGTTTTTTGATGGTTGGTTAGTATTTTGTTGAGTATATTTGTATCTATATTTGTAAGAGATATTAGTTCTTATAAGTTTTGTTTTATTCTAGTATCAGGATATTACTTGCTTTACAGAGTAAGTTGGAAAGTGTTCTCCTCTCTTGTACTTTTTAGAAGAGTTTGTGAAGGATTGATTTTAATTTCTCTTTATATATTTGGTAGATGAAGGCTTTTTCTGTTGCTACCAGACAGACCTAAGCATAGTTCCATTTTAAAAAGGCCAGCAATAAGGAGATAAAAAGCTAAGTAAGGTCATTGATGAGAAAGAGAGAAAAAGGGTTAAGAGTCCAGATGAAGATGTTATTTTATTTTTAGATAGGAGACAACATTTCCTCCATGACAAGTGGGAATAGCGTTTACATTTTTTTTTTATTGTGCTGGCTGGGGATACATCATGGCATTTACAAAAGTTCTTACAATGTATCAAATATATTGCACTTGAATTCATTCCCTCCACCATTTTCTTTCATCCTTCACTCCTTCCATTCCCAGAATAGTTTCAAAAGATATTTTTTTCCATTTACATACATGTATATACAGTACTTGCACCATACTCACTTCTTCACCATTTCCCCACTTCCTCTCCCTCCACCAGTACCAAAACTCCAGGCAGGACCTATTCTGCCCTCCTGTTCTCTGATTTTGTATAGGAAAAAAAGAGGAAAAAAAATGACATTTTTGCTTGTTTAAGATAGCTCCACTGGAAGTTTCCTTGTGGCACTTCCATGTATATATGTATTATGGCCTGATTTGCCTAGACTCCAGATTCAAAGCTCTAAGGAACGGGTTGGCAAGAATAGAATAAAATGGAAATGTTTTCCTTCTGAAAATTATGAAGTATCTACCTGATTATTAGTGATCATAGTCAAGGAATTCTGACTTGGAAATATCATCTGTCTTTGTTAACTAGGTTGTGCTCTAAGATCAAGTAGGAAGGTTTAAGGAAAGTGGGGATGATTTGAACCACTGAAAGACGTAACAGAGAGACATAAGACACTAGGAGAATGGAAAGATAAAAATAAACAGATTGTCAAGCACTGTTAAGGTCTCAATTTGCTGTAGAAAGTATACCTTTTTGGTGACACTAGTCTTTACTATTGCATAGCCCTTCCATGAACACTTAGCTTTGAGATGCAAGGGAAGGGATGCTTACATGGTCAGAGTTTTACAAACAGAAAAATGGCAGGACGTAGAAAGCTGCAGTCAGAATAGGGAGGTTAGAGTTGAAAACTTTAGAGATCCCTCACTTATGAGCATGCCAAGGTATGGGAACGAGTATGGGGGAAAACTGATGAGATAAGGAAGAGGCAAAGATGCTTGGTAATGAGGTCAAAGTTTGGGATTTGCAAGGAGGAGTGCATCACTGCCTGCATACCCTGTCTAGGTATGTGTGCTTTACATAGATTACATTGATTAAGATTTACAAGGCACTTAAGAAGGGAGCACTTTTATTTCAATTTTCATATGAAAAAATGGAGTCTGAGAGGGTTGAGTAAACTGCATAAAGTGTCACAGATATTAACAGTAATAATGATGTTTATAGCGATTGACTATGTGCCAGACATTATCCTAAGAACTTTATATTCTAAAATTATTTATAATTATTATTACCACATCAGAGAGGAGGCCCAGAATAATTTAGAAACTTGCCTAAAGTCACATGGCCAGTAAGTGTCAAAAGGACCTAGAGCTGAATAAATGTTGGTGTTGATCCCAAATCTAGTTTTAGCTACTCAAGAGACTCTAATATTCTAAGAAATTAGTAAAGATTTTAATCTGTAAGATTAAAATTTAGGCATAATGACATATTAGAAATGAAACTAAAATTCATATTACAAAAGGTATAGAGCAAAATGTTTGAGCTTAACACCTGAAGAAGGAAGAAAAGCAGGAAGAAATCATTGGAGCGATCTCTTTGTTATTTTTTCCTATCCATGAAGTGTCAACAGATTTTTCCTAATGAATTAAAGGTGAGGTTTGAGTTCCTTGTGAGGACTTTTCTTAGGCCAACAGCTGAAGAGCAAGAATTTGGCAAGAAAGAATTCATGACCATGCATAGTTACTCCCATTTCAATATGCTTGAATCCCAGAAGAGGAGGGCTAGCACCTTTGTTGGTTATCAGCCACCATTCTTTTCCACCAGTCCACACAGACCTGTCTGTGCCAACTTCATTAGATGATAACAGCCTCCATGGCTGCTATCTTCTCTGCCACATCTGCTGAATAAAATCTGCCAAGGAGCATAAGGAAACTGAGCACAGTCCATCTCCTGGATCACTAGCTACACTAAGTTTAAGTTGGAAAACATGGTGATGACAATATGAGTGCCTATATAATTCTGGACATGATGCAGTAACCTCAATTTTTATTTAGAAATAAATTTTGTTGAAAATGGGAACCCACGCTTTGAAGAAGTGTCACAAACATGTTAGTTTCTTCTTAAAACTTGGGAAATCAATGAAGTTTAAGGAAAATGAAAGCCCACAAGGCTGAGGCGAGTTTTAGATCCTCTTCTACTACAAGCCATTTGACCTCACTAATCCTCAATCTCTTCATCAATTTTGAATAATAACCATAGCCAGAAAATCATTATAATAACCAAATCATTAAAATAATGAGAATAGAAAATATGTACAAATAACCTGTAACCCATTACAGCAAACTATCTTGTTATACCTCTTCATTTGAAAAACATGTATCTTTCAAACCAGACATTGGGGTTATATTTGCTAGATACTTGGAGCTAAGATCAATGTAAATAGTTAAAGTCAACTCAGCATACTTCGCTTTTGACAAAGATATTAATGCACACCTGATTCCCAGTGAACTGAGTGAACATTATATTCACTACAGCATGAAGTTGGAAAGTTTCTTTGCATCTTCAGCTGAAAGATGCTCCAGGTGCACAATGCTTGTGCCTTGTAATTATTTTGCTTTCTTCTCCAAAGGTCTGTTTTATGAATCAAAATGACTAGTGCATAACAGCAATATAATCAGAGTTACTGTAAAGGTCACAAATAAATGGAGAACATAATTGTCCAAATGCATGGCTTTGTTAGCAAAACATTTGGTGATTTTATGGGTGATTAGTGTATGCTTTATGTAGTGGGGGAGAAGAGGGTAGGGAAATCTTTATTTTCCTTAATATATACCTGACATAGACTTTTAACCAACTCTGGTTGGCAGAATGCTACCTTTTTAAAGCTCTTATAATTACTTTTAATATAATTGTATGAAAATAAACATTTAAGCCTATACGGGGACTGAATTCAGCCTGGAGATATGTTTTATTTGGGCAGAACTAAGTTTGAAAGTTTGGAAAATGGATATACCCTCTAGACACATGGATATTCTCCTCGACGTTAAGGCTCTACCTCTATGCACTCTGTCTTACACCTGACAACCAGCTGGCTTTATTCATTTGTGTAAGTTACCTTCTCTTGGCACACACTGGGATTTGAGGTTTCTGATTAAAGGAACGAAGGAAACAAGTAAATAACCTGGGAATTTATTTTTGTAAGACAGTGTCATACAGTAGATATGAAGTTCCATTTTTATTATGAGTATATGCTAATAATGCTGGTATTGCATTTTAGGATTTCAAAAAGTTCTGCCACTAAAATAATCTAAAAGGGGACTAGTTCTCACAACAATTCTTTCAAATGCTTTAAGTGAACAGGGGAAAAGAAAGAGTAATGGGCCACTGGATCTCTAGTTAAGGAGAAAGAATTTTTGTCTCCCTGACTGGAGGAAAAAGGCCACCCTGGCAAGTGGAAGGCTTTCTGCTCACTGCCCGTGTGATGGCCCACAAAGCTGCTGTGACTTGCTGCTTGCAATAGCACATCTCCCTATTTGCACATGCATGGAAACACTTTTTGTTGAAGCTACTTGACAACACTTAGTGTTTATTGTTTACTTGTCATTCTTAGAAACCACACACAGAATGTTTAGGTTACGCCTAATGACAGTTTTTTTGTTCAGTTTGTAGTTTAACATTTCTTTTTATTGAGCTTATTATGGTTTAACAACTCTTTCATTTATTGGAATTGTAGACAAGTTTGAAATGTGATACACCCAAAAGACAAACACACATCAATACCTTTCCCTTTCCTGGTGCACAACCCTTCGTGAATTCTGCCACGGAATAGCAGATGCTGATGAGTGGGTAGTATGGGAGAGGGCAAAGATGCCTTTAGAATGTCCATGGGTGGTTCTTTGAAAAGGCTTCTCCTGGTGAGACAGAAGCCATAGAACAGAGGTCTTGGTGGTCTTCCAAGTTATGGGACAACACTTCAGCAAGAGTATTGCTAAAAACATAGAGTCTCAGAACATTAGACTTTTTTCCTCCCTAGCCATTTACATGGGGGAACTATACTGATTTTTACTCAGAAAGAAATCGTTCATGAAAGATCCAAGTGTACACTTCACATTGTATCCTAACTTCAAATTAACTGAAATTGAGAATTAAAGGAATGGGTGTTTTCCTTGAGAATAGCTATTAGTTCATATAGCAAATAATTAAGAATATTGGCTGTACTAGGCTTAAGTGTGCTCTATGTCACAAGAACACAAGCAAGATAAAGGAATTTTTGCTTGCCTTCCCACAGGAAAGTTGCACATTCTGGATCCCATGTGAAAATCCATTCAGCAGCATGTTCAAAATGGATGCAAGGAAAGATGTGAGATGCTTGGTGTCCATAAAAAGAGGTCACTATACCTAAAGAAAGAATTAAAAATATAGCTCAGGGATAATCTGATACCTCAAGTAGAATTAAGGAAATATTGACATTTGTAATTAAAAAATGTAGTCTTGGGCTAGGGAAATATGAGATAGAATGATAAGGATATTTTGCTGAGTTAGCATAAATGGCAGCAGGAGTTTGAGGGAGTAACTGGGCTTTCATACCTACCTGTGCAAGTAGCAGCTTAGAAAAAAAAATCATGTCTCTAGGGAGACACCAGAAAAAATGAAAGCCCAGGTCCACTAGGAGCATGAATTCAAGGAGAGCATGAGAAAAAGTTCCTAAGGTCACACAACCATGCCCAGTTTATAAGTGGTACAGGGGATTTCATCTGAAGTCAATTAAAACTGAAGTCTGGTTAAAAATGAAGATGTTAACTGCTGACCACGTACTGGTAATATAGATCTACAATCTCTTATCTAAACCCTTCAGGCCAGTAGATGTGTTTCAGAATTTAGAATTTTTTTCTTCAGTAAAATATCTCTGCAGAGAAGTGTAATGTGCAAATGTTAACTCTAATTGGAAAATGATATAAATAAATACCCAAATCAGACTCATATCATAGTTCAGGGTAGGTCAGATTTTGCCTATCAAGTACATTAGGAAAAGTTTAATTTTCAGAATCCCAGAATTTCTCTGAAATACTCACAGTTGCCACAGTGAATAGATGCCAGAGGCCAGGGATAGTTGATGTCTTATAATGGAGGGATCAATATCACACAGCTTTCAAATGTCCTTCAGTCACAAAGCTGGAGAAAATACAAACGTGTTTTGTGTTGTTTGTTTATTTGTTGCATATTATTTTAGTTGGCTATAAATATTGAGTAAATTAAGGGAAGATTAAACTGTTATTTTATTTTTGAGTTAACATACATTTATAATACAAGAGAATTTGTGATAATAATTATAGATTCATACAGTACACTTTGAACAAGTTCACCCCTTTATTATAGTCCCATTCTCTCTTCCCCCCAACTTTTCAAACAGTATTTGGTAGGTTTCATTATGCTATCTTCACATAGATAGATGATAGATAGATAGATATAGAAAGATAGGTAGATAAATAGATAGACATAGATATGTGTACTCACATGTATAGCATATTTCAATCCTCTTCTCCCCTCCGTATCCTTTCCTTGTCCCTTCCCTTCTTGCTGACCCCCACACTTATCACCCCATACCCTCCTTTGATATTTATGTGCCATTATTATTAATATTATCATTATTGTCATCATCATCATCATTTTAAGTCTAGGTTCCACAAATGAGTGTGAACCTGAGATGTTTGGCCTGTTGAGCTTGGTTTATCTCACTCAGCATGATGATCTTCTGTTCCATCCATTTTTCCTGCAAATGATATAATTTAACTTTTATTTATAGTTGAGTTTTATGTTTATATCTATATATAGAATATATATATATATTTTTTTCCTTTGTCCATTCATCAGTTGGTGGGCACCTCAGCTAATTCCAGAGTTTGGCTCTTATGAAGAGAGCTGCAATACACATGGGCATGCAAGTATCTCTATTGTATATTGATTTCCACTCCTTTAGACTATGTCCAAGAAAGGGATGGCAGGGTCATAAGGTAGATCTATTTTTAGTTTTTGAGGAAACCCCATACTGATTTTCATAATGGTTGCACCAGTTTCTATTGCCACTCTTTCTCTACATCCTTTCCAGCATTTGTTGTTATTTGTTTTCTTAATGGTTGTCAATCCGGGTAAGATGAAATCTTAGTGTAGCTTTGATTTGCATTTCCTTTATGGCTAAGGATGTCAGACATTTAGAAGGTTAAATTTTGTTTATTTGAAATGTTTCAAAAACCAAGATACTGAGGTATTAGTTTTTATTCATGTACTGCTAATTTGGGTGAACCATGGGAGTAAATTTGACATATTTCATAAAGCTTTAAATAGTTTGGACTGCTTGTTGAAGTTGTTTTGTTTCATTTGTTTTGAGTTACCTGTTTTCTTATTTTCTGTTTATATTTATTATTTCTAGTTAATTTTCAATCCACTTAGACTTGCTTGACTATTTTCGTGATTTTTTTAAAAATAAAAATTAGTTCCAAATGAGCATTTCCAAATATGAGTTTGTATTCTTACAACTTTTTCATACTTGTGGGTGATTTTAGAACATTAATATTATGTGTGGTAGAGTGAATAATGTTCGTACTACAGAATGAACTACTCCCTGTAAAGATGGCCATTGAAAAAGAAGCTGATGGAGAATGGCAAATGATGAACCAACTAAAATGTACTTTTCATGGGTTCAAGAAGCCATGGCCAATGGGATCCAAGATGGTGACAGAGACAGAGCTGCAAATCTCATGAGCTCCTGACCCAGAGACCCTGCCGAGAAGCTGGAGATACACCTGAATGAGGTAAAGCACCAGGGAGAGCCAAAAACACGGCATTCTAAACACTTAGTGGAAGGCTACTCCATGCCATGATGTAATAAAAGAACAGCTGGTCTGCCAAATCCCCACTCCATAGGTCTGCAGAGCCACTGCTCCATTCTGCTGGGCTCTCCGTCCCTTGGGCTGTGCCAGGCCACAGCCCTGTGCCAGACCCACACATGGCGGGATACCCTCCGCTCGCCTGCGCTGCTGGCTACACAACCACTGGGATCCCTGCCACCCATCCATGCTGGACCCCAGCCTGGAGCAGGTCCCATAGTTCACCGGGATACCAGCCTGCTAAGCCCACTGCCCTCCGGGCCCTGCTGAGCCCCAGGTATGTGTGGGATGACCAGACCCCCACCCCTCCGACTTGGCTCGCCCATCAGGCCCTGCTGGGCTCCAGCTCTGTGTGGAATGATTGGAGACGAGCGATGCTGGGACAGGCACCAGCCTGGTGTGAGATAGCCACGTCCACCAGCCTGCCAGGAACCCCACACCTTGGGCAGAGCCCATGCCAGCTCTACAGGCTTCCCAGATAACCGCTCCACCAGGCTACCAATGGGGCCATGACTAGAGGGCTCCAAGTGTGCCTAAGAGACACACATAGACTGGACTGGACACTAAAGAACTAAAGACAACTAAGCCTGCAATCCTACTGCTCCAGAACTGGTGATTTTTTTTTTTTCTTTTTCTCTCTTATTGAAGGGTTTGGCAGCCTGGTTTGCTGTTTGATCACACACCACCTATACCTTTTTTTTCTCTTTCTTTTTTTTCCCCCCTCTTCTCTCTTCCTTTTATCTTTCCTTCTCTTTCTCTTTTTTATCCTTCTCTCACAATTTTGTTAGTATTAATATTGTAACCCAGCTAATACCAAATTACACATAGTCCAGGGACAGAAATGGTACCCAGTGGAATTATGGGAAGAAGAAAAAGGAATGGAAACCATTCCCCCTCCAAAAATAAAGTAGTACAGGATTTAGAGCAAAATGAAGAAAACAGATACCCAGATCCAGACTCCAACAAAACAAAGATAAACTATACCAAGGAACCCAACAAAGACCACAAAAACATCCTGAAAGAAGAAATTCTACAAGTAATTAATGAGAATTTCATAGAGATGCTACTAGACATGGTGAACCAAAACGTACAGGAGGCACTCAAGAAATTCCAAGAAGACAAAAATAAAGAATATGAGAAAACACAGAAACATATAAATGAAATCATAGGAGCCCTAAACAAACACCAAACTGAAACAAAGATCACCATAAGCAGAGAGATAAATGAATTAAGGGCAAAAATTAACAATATTATAGATGAAGTAACCCATGATATGAAAAACCTCAGAAAAAAGAATGAAACAGAAATCCAAAACAAAATGGAAGGCCAATCCAGCAGAATAGAACAAACAGAAGACAGAATCACAGAACTTGAAGATGAAATGGCAATTAAAGGAAAAACTGAAGAACTATTAGTTAAACAACTCAAGACCTGTGAAAAGAAAATGCAAGAACTCACTGACTCCATCAAAAGACCAAACTTGAGAATCATGGGCATTGAAGAAGGAGAAGAGGTGCAAGCAAAAGGAATGCATAATATATTCAACAAAATAATAACAGAAAATTTCCCAAATCTAGAGAAAACTATGCCTATTCAGTTACAGGAAGCCTCTAGAACACCAAACAGAACTGACCAAAATAGAGCTACTCCACAACATATTATCATTAAAACAACAAGTACAGAGACTAGAGAAAGAATATTGAAGGCTTTAAGACAGAAAAAACAACATACAAAGGTAAACCCATCAAAATCACAGCAGACTTCACAACAGAAACATTAAAAGCAAGAAGAGCATGGGGTGAGAGCTTCCAAACATTCAATGAAAGTAACTTCAATCCTAGGATACTTTACCCAACAAAACTATAATTCAAAATAGATGGAACAATAAAAATCTTCCATGATAAGCAGAAATTAAAACAATATATGACCACAAAGCCACCACTACAAAAGATTCTCCAAGTAATTCTGCACACAGAAAGTGAAAGCAAACAAAACCATGAAAGGGCAGGCAATACCAAACCACAGGATAAGAAAAGGCAAGAAAGTAGAGAGTGATTCAGCTACACACAATCAAACCTTTAATCAACAAAGACAACTACATGACAGGGATCATCACATACTTATCAATACTAACACTGAATGTTAACGGACTAAATTCCCTCATCAAAAGACACCAATTGGCAAACTGGATTAAAAAGGAAGATCCAACAATCTGCTGCCTACAGGAGACCCACATCATCAACAGAAATAAGCACTGGCTGAAAGTGAAAGGCTGGAAGAAGATTTACCAAGCCAATGGTCCCCCCAAACAGGCAGGAGTCGCAATACTTATCTCGGACAAAGTAGACTTCAAACTTACATTGATCAAATGAGATAAAGAAGGACACTCCATACTAATAAAAGGGGAAATACACCAAAAGGAAATAACAATTATCAACCCAACGTCAATGCACCCAATTTCATCAAACATACTCTGAAGGACCTAAAAACATATATAAACTCCAACACAGTGATAGTGGGAGACCTTAATACTCCCCTATCACCAATAGATAGGTCATACAAACAAAAAAATCAATAAAGAAATCCTAAAACTAAATCACACCATAGATCAAATGGACCTAGCTGATGTCTACAGAATATTTCATCCAACTTCTGCACAATACACATTCTTCTTAGCAGCCCATGGAAACTTCTCCAAAATTGATCATATCTTAGGGCACAAACAAAGCCTCAGCAAATATAGGAAAAATAGAAATAATCCCATGCATTCTATCTGACCACAATGCATTAAACTAGAAATCAACAAAAAAAGCAGTAAAAAACATGCAAACAATTAGAAGTTGAACGACACATTACTCAATGACTAATGGGCCATTGATTAAATGAAAGAGGAAATTAAAAGGTTCCTGGAAGTTAATGAAAATGAAAACATGACCTACCAGAACCTATGGGACAAGACAAAAGTTTATAGCCACGAGTGCATATATTAAAAGGACAGAAAGATCTCAAATCAATGACCTAATGCTACATTTCAAACTCCTAGAAAAACAAGAACAAGCAAATCCCAAAACAAATAGAAGGAAAGAAATAATTAAAATAGGGGCTGAAATCAATTAAATAGAAACCAAAAAACCATACAAAGAATCAATGAAACAAAAAGCTGGTTCTTTGAAAAAATAAATAAGATTCACAGACCCCTAACAAACCTGACTAAAATGAGGAGAGAAAAAATCCAAATAAGTAAAATCAGAAATGCAAAAGGGAAGATAACAACAAACACCACAGAAATCATCAGAGACCACTTTGAGAGCCTATACTCTAATAAATTTGAAAATCTTGAAGAAATGGACAGATTTCTAGAAACTTACAACCACCCAAAACTGAACCAAGAAGATATTAACCACCTGAAATACCTCTATAACACAAAAAGGAATTGAAGCAGCAATCAAGAGTCTCCCAAAAAAGAAAAGTCCAGGACCTGATGGATTCACTGCTGAATTCTATCAGACATTTAAAGAAGAACTAATACCAACTCTCCTTAAACTGTTCCACAAAATAGAAAGGGAAGGAACACTGCCTAACTCATTCTATGAAGCCAATATTGCTCTCATCCCAAGACCACACAAACACATCTCCAAAAAGAGTTACAGGCCAGTTTCCTTAGTGAATATTGATGCAAAAATCCTTAATAAAATAATGGCAAACTGAATCCAACAACACATTAGAAAGATCATACACCATGACCAAGTCAGCTTCATCCCAGGGATGCAGGGATGGTTCAACATAGGCAAATTTATAAATGTAATAGAGCACATCAATAGAAGCAAAGACAAAAACCACTTGATCATCTCAGTAGATGCAGAAAAACCTTTGACAAGATCTAACACCACTTCAGGATAAAAGCTCTAAGAAAACCAGGAATAAAAGGAATGTACCTCAACATTGTAAAGGCTATTTATGACAAACCAACAGCGAACATCATACTTAACAGTGAAAAACTGAAACCATTCCCCTAAAATCAGGAACAAGACAAGGGTGCCCACTATCCCCACTCCTATTCAACATAGTACTAGAATTTCTAGCCAGAGCAATTAGGCAAGAACAAGAAATAAAAGGAATACAAATATGTAATGAAACTGTCAAAATATCCTTATTTGCAGACAATATGATCCTATACCTGAAAGACCCAAAAAACTCTACCCAAAAACTCTTAGACTCCATAAACAGATACAGTAAGGTGGCAGGATACAAAATCAACCTACAAAAGTCATTAGCTTTTCTATATACCAACCACAAACAAACTGAGAAGGAATATATGGAAACTATTCCATTCACAATAGCCTCAAAACAAATCAAATACCTAGGAGTAAATTTAACAAAGGATGTGAATGACTTCTACAAGGAGAATTACAAACTCCTGAAGAAAGAGATCAAGGAAGACTACAGAAGATGGAAAGATCTCCCATGTTCATGGATCAGTAGAATCAACATAGTAAAAATGGCTATACTACTGAAAGCAATCTACATGTTTGATGCAATTCCCATCAAAATCCCAATGACTTTCATCACAGAGATTGAAAAATCTACCCAAAAGTTCATTTGGAAACACAAGAGATTGCGAATAGCCAAGGCAATACTCAGCAAAAAAAGCAATGCTGGAGGTATCACAATACCCTACTTCAAACTATATTACAAAGCAATAGCAATAAAAGCAGCATGGTACTGGCACAAAAACAGACATGAAGACCAGTGGAACAGAATAGAAGATCCCAATAGGAATCCACACAACTATATCCACCTCATTTTTGACAAAGGTGCCAAAAATATACAATGGAGAAAAGACAGCTTCTTCAACAAATGTTGCTAGGAAAAGTTGTTACCTGTCTGCAAGAAACTGAAACTAGGTCCATATCTATCACCCTGAACTAGTATCAACTCAAAATGAATCAAGGACCTGAATAGCTGACCTGAAACTCTGAAGTTACTACAGGAAGGAGAAGGAAACACTCTGGAACTAATAGGTATAAGCAAGGACTTCCTCAATAGAACCCCAGCAGCCCAGCAACTAAGAGAAAGGATGAACAAATGGGACTTCATAAAATTAAAAAGCTTCGCACAATAAAAGAAATTGTCTCTAAACTGAAGAGACCACCCACAGAGTGGGAGAAACTATTCACTAGCCATACATCAGACAAGGGACTGATAACCAGAATATACAGGGAACTTAAGAAACTAAACTCTCCTAAATCAATGAACCAATTAAAAAATGGGCAACTGAACTAAACAGAACTTTCTCAAAGGAAGAAATTCAAATGGTAAAAATTCACATGATAAAATGCTCACCATCTCTAGCCATAAAGGAAATGCTAATCAAAACCACACTAAGATTCCACCTCACCCCTGTTAGAATAACCATTATCAAAAACACCACCAACATGTGTTGGTGAGGATGCGGGGGAAAAAGGAACCCTAATCCACTGCTGGTGGAAATGCAACCTGGTACAACCACCCTGAACAAAAATTTGGAGACTTCTTAAAAATCTAAACATAGACCTGCCCTATAATCCAGCAATCCTACTTCTGGGGATATACCCAAAGGAATGTGACTCAGGTTACTCCAGAGGCACCTGCACACCCATGTTTATTGCAGCGCTATTCACAATAGCCAAGTTATGGAAACAACCAAGATGCCCCACTATTGATGAATGGATCAAGAAAATGTGGTACTTGTACACAATGGAATTTTACTCAGCCATGAAGAAGAATGAAATATTATCATTTGCAGGTAAATGAATTGAACTAGAGAACATCATTCAGAGTGAGGTCAGCCAAGCTCAGAAGGCCAAAAATCACATATTCTCCCTCATATGTGGACTTTAGATCTAGGGCAAATGTAACAATGTGGTTGGACTGGGACCACATGACAAGGGGAGAGCACATATGGGTGATATAGAAATAGGTAGAAAACCCAAACATGAAAGCATTTGATGTCCCCACACCAGAGGAGGTAATACAGAAACCTTAAAGCAACAGAGGTTATCATGAGAAGCAGATCAGTAACCAGGGTAAAGATCAGTTAGAGATGAATCAAGATGGGTCATAACACGTGTACACGAAAGCAATGCTAGGAATATTTCTGTATAGCTATCCTCAACTCAACTAACAAAACCACTTTGTCTTCCTTATTAGGCTTGTCTGTTTTCTTCAACAAAGCTAGTGATAAAGGCATAACAGGACCTGCCTGGAACTGAGGGGGGAAGATGGGAGAAGTTGGAGGAGCGGGGAAGGGTAGAGAAATGACCCAAACAATGTATGCACATGTGAATAAGTAAATAATAATAATAATAATAATAAAAGAAACCATGGCCAAGAGAGGTCCAGTAGGGGATTCTAAGGAGTTCACAGGTGTGTTCACAAAAGAGAGTTGAATTTCCACATAGGTCTGTCCCGGAGAGTGGGGAGTCAGAACTTTACCAAATACCTGCCAAAGAAAGAGCCATTCCACTCAACCCCTTGACCTTTCTTTCCCAATTACCTGTAACCTAGAGGAGATTAATGGGGTGAGGATGAGGTGAGTAAAGAAATTGGGTAGCTTGCTAATTACAGGCTGAATAGAAGTTTTCCTTTTGAATAAAGAACAAAGGATTGTTTAATGTCTTAAACTTTTAAGGCTTCATATATTTCTGAAGCAAAACTATATTTTGTAACTTAAAGTAACTACAGGACCTTCTGTTATAGGGGTAGAGTTTTCACACAGTGGTATGGGGGAACATTTTTTTCCTGCAAATTAATACATAAAAGGACTGTAGGAAACAATGCAACATTTAATCCTATTCTGTGTGTGTTTAACATATTAGTTATACAAGGAATTAGAAGGAAATTGTCCTCACACTGGCTTTAACAAAGGAAATATGTTGGGGTGAACGTGACCATCAAGAGGTTGGGTTTGCATCAGGTAAGGCTTGAATGATAAACTTTTCTGTTGGCTCCTATATGGCTCTAAGATGATTGTCAAAAGTACTCAAAGGTAAATATTTCTTATTTCTTGTGTACCTGGAAAGAGTTTCTATGTCTTGACATATTCACCAAGTGTCTTGAGATTTACCATCACTCAATCTACCTGTGAAACTATGTGTGGCCAAGGGGTGTATCTATTGAGTACATAGCTTAGTTGATCCCACAGTGAGCTCACCTTCCCTGGGACCACACAGGCCCTAAATAGGAATCCCTGCATTTGCAAGGAGGAAATTTTTAGTGAACTTTGGAGGTACAACTACAATTGCATGCAAAAATTATTCTTTTTCCCAGAATCCCTATTTTCCAAATGAGAAAATTTTCCCTAGGACAAACAGCTTGTAAGTAGTGATTTGAGAATCAAATCACGTCATTCTAACTTTGAACCTCATTCTATTTCACTACATTGCATATATTGCACAAATTAAGCACATATTAGGTAATCTGATCAATTTCAGAAAAGGATTTGAGACTTTTTCTTCCATATATTTCAAGTTGCAAAGAAACCTAGGGAGAAGCTTAAGTTCCTGAAATGATGAAAAAGAGCTTTCTCTTCTAAAAGCTCAATATCTTATCAAACACAGATAAGAAGAGTTTTAACTAAATTTTGGAAACTTTTCTTTTGTTGTATTTTAATATTTTTATTAGTGTATATTAGTTATACAGGACTTTTATTGTGACATTTCCATATATACCTACAATGTACCCCAGTTTGGTTCATTCCTCCATTATTTTCCCTCACTCCCTTCCCCCTTCTTACAATGACTTCAACAGGTTTCAGTGTTCCATATTTTTACATATAACAAGATTCTTTTACTCTTGTTTATGGAAAACTCAGAAAAAAATATGCGTGCCTTGAGGGCAAAACTACTGTTGATTTTAGAATTGTCTAATCATCCCAAAGATCATATGTAATGAATGCACTTTTTAACTTTAATTTAGTTTGGACTGCACAATGGCAAGGGAGAAGGCTTGGGAAGTTGGAGAAAAGAGAGGATCATTGCCAAAATGACTGGAGCATTCAAGAGCTGTTAGCATTATGAATGGAAGCTATTACCTAAAAAGAAATACTGCTGCAGGAGGTTTAGACTGGAACATTAAAACAAATCATTGTCTTGGGCATGGAGTTAAACAAGAGGGCATGATAATGGAGTTCCACTGTCTTAAATCTGCAGGAAGTAGACATTCCAAGTCTATGAATTTATAAGCATTAGATGCTGTAGGACTGTATCTTGATGAGACTCCTTTGAGGAAAAGGTAACTGAGCAAATTATGCTTCTGATACATTGGCATATCTTATAACCCACTTCTTATTTTAGAAATGCTTAATATTATTAATTTACCTAAATGCCATGGGAGACAGATGCTCAGAGATTTGTTAATTGCCTAGAGTTTTATTCTAAAACTGGAAACCCCAGGTGGTCCCACCTCAATTCTGAATGGCAAGAGAGAAGTCTTGTGGCTGCTCTCTTCCCTTACCCAGCAGTGCTGGGAAAAGCTCAAATGCTTGGTCACAATTTTTTTACAGCCATCTTTCTCCTTGCTTCTTCAGGAATCATGTCATACAAAACTCAAATTGAGTGGCTGAACAATGACAGCAGGGACTTTGGAAAAAATCAGGATTGATTCTTTTATATTTAACAACCTCCTTCTCACAGCTAAGTTTCTAAATTGACACTTAAGTGAGGGGGGAAGCTATAAAACACATATAATTTTAAGGCTCATTTTAATAAAAATTTCTTTCAAGAGGAGTTCTATTTCTTACTTTTTACATTCCTACTTTCTTCCTAACAAGAAAGGGAAATGAGAGACAAAACTCTGGTATTATAATATCTATGTCTACTTTATAAATGTATCATAAACACTGGCAATGTAAATCTGGAAAGCTGATGAAGTAATAGATTTAAAATTCTGTGGAAAATGTAGATTTTTGTTCTGTCTGTGTGCAAATAAGTTGCAACCATCATGAAATGTAAAAATATTAGAGAACTTAGTCTTTAGAGCCTTTAAAAACAAAGTCCTTTTAGGGCACAGACATATTTACTGAAATACATAACAGAAAATAAAGTTTTTTGTCTTGCTTTACACCCTGGAGTGTGATAAATTTTGCAGGGTGTGGAATAAGGCAATCCTCTGGTTTTTCCGAGGATTTCATTCAGTACCAGAACATCATTGGAATTTTAGTACTCAATCTTTTGGCCTTTGGAATGACTATTTGTTTTGTAGAGTACATGATGTAAACTCCTCTGAAATGTTATTAATACTTTTAACTATTTTCTATAGTTATTTCAATAACTTAAAGGAAAATTCCTATTTTAAAAGATTACGTTTTTTGGTGAGAAACAATTTATAGCCCATGTATAACTCAATAGAGTTAGTCCAGAGAGCACTCACCAAGAGGAATGAGATAGTCAAGTTTCTCCAAACTAGTGCATAAAAGGATTTCTTAGAGCTAAATTCAGCAATAAAAGAACATAGGATTAGCCATACTAGATTGTATGCTTTAACCCTACTACTTTTTCTCTAGTGGGGAAATGCTTACTGTTGTACAGGAAGGCCTCAGGATATAGTTTCCAGGTTTTTCTTAAAAGGAGAGGATTGTTTGAGTTGGGACAAATGAAAAACAAAACAAAACAAAACATATGCACTGAACCATAAAGTCCTCAGGGCAAGGAATGATCAAATAATCAATTATTTTTAGATATAGGAATAATTACTCTCTTTTTACTCCATAATCCTAGATTATACCTATCTATTTTTCATCATTTGTTCCCACTCAAACAATCCTCTCCTTTTAAGAAAAAACTGGAGACTATATCCTGAGGCCTTCCCATACAACAGTAAGCATTTCCCCACTAGAGAAAGAGTAGTAGGGCTAAAGCATACAAGGTAGTGCTACTTTGGGCAGAACTAGGGACTGGATTGGGTTAGAATTACTCTGGTTCTATCTCTTCTCCAGTTCAGAGGCTTCCACACCACCCACTAGGTTCCATGCAGGCCATGGAAAGGCTATCCCAGAAACCACTAGTGAAGAGACTGGGCCCTATCCACACCCTCATAGCTAATTCAAAATAAGTTTAAATTTCAAAGGGCACTACTTAAACTAATGTGGAAATGCAGTTTCCTTCTAAGTTTTGCTCTTTGCAAAACTGTAGACAAGGTCATCAAAGAGAAACCTATTTTATTAGAAATTTTGTTCTCTACTGCCCTGCATGGTTGAGACTCTACACCTGTGACTAGTCTACTTGTTGGGCAAACCAGCCCTGGCCTTATACAGTGGCAGCTTCTGTTGTATTTCCTTTGATCTTCTTCTAAATCCCAAGGCTATTTAAAAATTAGAGCTGACATGTGCTTTGAAAAAATTTCTTTGTGTCTATTTTTGTTAGTTTCTAAAGCAAAGATATTGCACATGTGCCCTGATGGACCAGAAATTCAAGAGGAGCCAGGAGTGTCAACATCTGCATTGCCACACTAGAAATTTATTTCTTTGAGACATGAATCCATTTTTTCAAATCAAAAAAATCTTTATTTTTTTGGAAGTACTATGGTTTAAACAGAGGGCCTTGCACTTGCTAGGCAGGCACTCTACCAAATGAGCCATGCCCCCGGCTCATAAAATCATAACAACTTACAAATCATAAAATCATAAAATCTTAGAGATGAAAGGAACCTTGGAAATAAGATCAATGCCACCATTTATATGTGAAGAAAGTAAGGCAGAAATTATTTATTTTGTCTAAAATCACAGTGTGCTAACTTCTTAGATGGGACTAAATGTAAAATCTCTTGAAACTCATTGTAATTAGTTACAAATTAGTTACAAATGAAATCTAAACCAAAGGAAACTTGCTTAAAGAATACTGGTTGCCTTCAAAATCAGAGCCTGACAAAAAAAATTCTTTGGAGTTTATTAGGGAAAGTTATGTTAAAAAACAGTAGTACAGGGCAGGAGGAGTGAAACAAGAAAGGAGGGAAAACCATTTCAAAGAAGAGTTATTAAGTTGGTCTCCTTAACTTTCACCAGGGGACCAGGGGACAGGAGCTAATCTCTCTGAGATGTACTACAATTCTCATGTAATATACCCTAGGGAAAAACTAGAAAGCCTTTATCCATTGACTTCCATTTGTCAACAGTGACTCAAGGACATTAAATTGCTTAGACTTTGTATTGTGCACGCAGGAAAATGGAGTAGATTTCCTGGAAGTCACATTGTGACATCCAAGAAGTTTGCAGTTTGAAAGTAAGAAGTACAGAGTTTGGGGTTTTGGTGAGATAGCATTTAAATGTGCCTTCAAGAAGCTGAGGCGAGCCTGAATTGGACCAGTGGTCACAGTATGTCTGGTCAAAATAGTCAAGTCTGGAGAATTCTGAAAGACATTCTTTTCTGAATTCTAAAAAGAATCTAAAAGTAGTGAGAAGGGCAATAAAACTCGTTGGGCCTCTTCCTCACATTTTCTCCACCCCCTGAAGTAAGTCATGGGAGTCAGTATTTCTAATGTTCTCCAGACTCTTTCTGACTCTGATGGAAGGTCAGAGGTGCTTGGACACTGTGAGTTCTTGTTTTCCTAAAGCTTTTAGAAGAATTAAAAGCTTGGAACACTGGTAGAGTCAAAGCCAAGTTTTCTTTATTGGCACAAAGTGAAAGCAAAGACTGCTTGGAGAAATAAGTAGCGGGACCTGGAAACTGGAAGTCTGCTGAAATGCTTTGGGTTTCTCCTTTTATTGCTCTTTTACCTCTCCCCGTTATTCCCCCTCCCTCCAAAGTTCACTGGCCCCGGAGTATGTATTCAGAGATTCTGCTTCTTGGTTGGTTTTGTAACCTCTGTTCCCAATGTGTTCTTGCAGCAGGAAGAGACTTTTTAGAAAAACCACCAGCTCTCTCTTATTGCCAGCTTGCAGGCTGGTGCTCTGCAGTTTCTCCTGCTGCAGCTCTAGCTACACAAGAAGTTCAGTTAACCAGGCTGTCAGCAGTGTCATTCTTCTGTCTCCTCCTAAGCTATCTTTCTCCACATGGGGGTAAACCTGGCGAGCAATGCTTCCCAAAGCAGTATCTTACAGTTTTATCAAAGCAGAGACACTCCCCTACTTCTGTCAATCTCAAGTTTAAAATTCTCAAGAATGGGGCAGGTGGAGTGGCTTAAATGGTAAAGTGCCCACCTAGCGTGTCTATAGCCCTGAGTTCAATCCCTAGTATTGCCAAAAAGATTCTCAAGAAAAGTTATTGGTCTGGCCAATATCTGGGTCAGAGAGGACATGGGAAATATGAGTGGAGTGGATGGAAAAGTCAAGAGTTTCTTTAAAAAGAAAGAAATGTGGTACATAGTATGTGGATTTAAAAAAAAGGGTGCCTCACTACTAGTCCAGCATTTTTCTTTTTTGAGTATTTTCTAGTAAATTGAGACTATACTCAGAAGTAATAACACCAAATCAACATCTTAGTGGGCATTCTTCCAGTTTGAATAACCTCTGAGACAGTGGAATTGGAACCCAGAATAGATCCCTAGGGAGAAGGAAAAGACACTACAATGGAAGATAAGACTGTTTTTTCTATTTTACAATTAACCCCACGGTTACTTCTTGATTCAATTCTCTTAAAATAAAACTAGAAGATGTAGGCAATATGATGCAATATTAAGTAAGTAATACTTAATATTATTAACTCACCTGGAGATGACGAGAGGGAATTAAGCCTTCAAGTATGACAAGTATATTGGTTTATGTTCTCTCATCAGAAAATGCAAAGTCAAGTGGAGATTCAGTCTATCTATTGGAATACTTGTAAAAGTTTATATTGTGTATAAACAGTTCATCTCCAAATAATAGCTAATATTCTTTGAATACTTATGACATGCCAGGCCATGTGTTCCATGTTTTACATACGTTTATTTACTCAGTCCAAAGAACCACATTCTGAGGTTGATGTTGTTCTTCCCTAATTTTTGCAGTTGAAGAAATGGAAGCACAGAGAAGTGATATGCTCTAGTAAGTAAGTGACAGATTTGGGATTCATTCCCAGGCAATATGGTTACAGAGCTTAATTCCTTAATCTATTTACTACACTGCCTTTTTGATGATTTATGAAATTAACTTTAAAGACACTGCTCTGAACCACCATATTGAAAGGAAAAAATGCCTTTCAGATGAATTTTTGATTGCAGACTTATTTTTGTTTTGCCTGAGTTATCCTTACTTCTGCCTTTGTAATGATATTTATATAAAATTGACATGTTAGGAATGTTAAGTTGGTACATGCTTTTCCAAATTTTGAGACCTATTTTTCAGTGATGAATACTATAAAGAAAACTTTTGAAAAAGTAAGCAAAAATAATGAAAATAAACAGTAGTAAACCTGATCATCAGTAATCATTAAAGCACATGTACTTTCAATCTGACCATATGGTATAGATGAGAATCTTATTTACGCTAAACTTATTTATGATGATTATATGCTTATAAAAATTTCCTTATAATTTGCTAGAGATAAGATGTAAGTATTTTGATCTCATATTACTGAGATTAAATTCAAGAACTGCCCATTAAATTGAGAACTGTGATTCAAGAAATGTCTTGGGTGGTAAACTTAAACATGTTCTATCAGAAAAAAATTATTGTGGCCTCCTTTACCTTTATTAGTTGCTAAATAATGTACTACATACATATTTGTGATATGTGTGTGCCTGTGTATGTGTGTATTTAGAGTAGAAAGGTATTTTCCTTTTCTTGCAACTTTCCATTCCCAACTCTGTTTCCTGGACACAGAAAAGAAACATTACATATCTCATCATCAGTCCAGCCCTTGTGAGTGCATTGTGTCTGTGTTACGGTTATAGAAAATGGGCTACATCAGATTATATACTGGCTTCTGTCATACAAGCTTAATGGGAAGAAAGAATTTGCATTCTAACAGATAAATAACTATAACATTAATCATATGCCAAGTTTCAAATGAATAATGTTTATAAGAGTATGCTTATCAGTCATGATGGGCTGATGGCTGAGAACTGAAGTGAGGTCATTAGGTACTGGGATGTGATGATAGCAGTAGGAATGGGAAGGGTTGAGTTCTAGATCCCTAATTGCTATGGTCTTCCTAACTACACGAATGTTTCCCCCAGAAATTATGTTACCTATATTTTAAACACCCTCTGGAATCCGATGTTTTTCGATTTTGAGGGTGCCAAATTTGGCATTATTACAGTTGAAAGTATTTGATTTTAAAAGAAGATTTTTATTTTTGGTTGTGAAGTGGGAGAAACTTATTACAGGTTGTTCTTTGCAGCATAGCTCAGGAGGAACAAAGTGAGAAATCTGCAAGTGTCTAATGAAGCAAAAATATACTTTACCGATGAGTGCTTTAAGAGCTGAGTGGCAAACTATGTAGTTCACTTTTCATAGTCAGAATAATGGACAGAAAAATTAATGGAAAATTTGGGAAATGTCACTTTGCTCTAGAAATTGAGAGGCAAAACAGTGTACAATAGTGATTATAATTAGAATGTGCTAGATAGGTAGTATGTCATCTACCATGTTTACAAGTGATTACATATCAGCTCTTGAATATCACTTTTCTTGTAGTGGGAATGGGAGAAGGAGGTTACAGTAAGGTTCAAATTGGCACACAGCTGCCCAGATGCAATGAAAAAAATTGCTCATTTATAATTATAAAAATACTCAAGCAAAAGTCTACACATGCCTGGTTAATGCTATTATCATTGTACTTCAGAAAACTGTGTGTATTAATTAGGGTAAATGTTCCTATTAAAGAAGAGATCAAACTATCTTAAATAAGTAGACGCTTATTTTATTCTAATATAACAGGCCAGTTTAATGGTAGGATATCTGTTCTTCACAAATTTTCAGGAACTTGAGTTCCTTCTTCTTATGGCTTCATCATTATTTGTAAATTTGAAGTGTTTTTTTAATTAGCATATAATTAGTTGTACAGTTGGGATACATTGTGACATTTATATATGAGCTTACAAATTTGAAGTTTGGGTTGTCTCAAAAGTCTTACTCAAGGAAGTTAAGATCCAAATCTGAGAAAGCAACTTTTCTTCAAGTTGGAGATGATCCAGAATTTCTATACATGATTTCTATTCATGTACCATTGGTTCAAACCTATTAACATAGCACAACCATATGCTATGTTAAAATGAGTATACTTTCAAGTTAGGAATTTGGATTAGGATTGTGTCTGACACTTAAGCTATCTGTAAATATTATCTGTTGCTACTGTTAATTAGCAATATTGTTATGCCTGTTCTCATTTCTTAAAGAATTGACATTGGAAAGTCCAAGGAATTGTCCAAGATTGGACAACTGACCTTCCCCTTTACTCCTGCTCTCCATCTGTCCCTCCACCTTTGTAGTTTAGAAAACTTGTGCTCTTCCTTGATTCTACTTCTTTCACTCTAACTACAATCCACCAGAAAATACGTCTTCTCTTTATCTTCAAATTATATTCAAACACTACCCACCAGAGTTTAATTACCATCTCCACCACTGTCACCTTGGTCAAAACCACCATCATCTCTCACTTCGTCTCTCAATTACCACAAAACAATTTTCAACTATGTACCTGGTGGAAGGCATGTTTATTTAAACAAATACAAGGTAGAACTCCAAGTTTATCATATCTTCACATACGACACAGATAACACAGAAGTATATGTATAAGCTTTGGTGAGGGGAGAAAATGGTTGAGATGACTGTTGAACCAGCAAAGGCCTGGGGCTTAGAAGAAGGAATTGTAAAGATTTAAGTATCTGGGACTAGAAACAATCAGATAGGACTACAAACATCTGCTATGGGAACATGTCCACCAGCCTCAGCAGATACTTTAAAAGGGCCTGCAATTTAGCTTAGACTTTCCCGGATCAGCTATTTTATAGAAAAATTATTCTAAGATCTAGATTATAGCACAAAAAACTGGGATTCTCTTCCACCTTCTTCATTCTCCACAAAGTAACTTAACCCATCACCCTATAGTCCTAGTGTTATCCTGGGATAATTCAGGGTAAGGGAATTAACACTGAAAGACATAGAATTCTTCCAATAAACCTCTTTGCAATGAAAGGTAGTAAGAGATACTGTATGTCATATATATAAATATAATATTGTATATAATTTCTAGGGTGGGTGTTCAAGAAGCACAATTAACTCATTAATAGAGAATAACCACACATTTCAAAAGTAAACTAGTTATTTGGGTTAACAGGCATCTTTAAAATATCAAGATTCGTGTTTTGTTAATAAAAAATATAAAAGAA
Organism: Castor canadensis; assembly: GCF_047511655.1. Lineage (NCBI taxonomy): Eukaryota > Metazoa > Chordata > Mammalia > Rodentia > Castoridae > Castor > Castor canadensis. The sequence continues at coordinate 105,212,040 of NC_133391.1, forward strand.
AAAGTCTAATTTTTTGCACATTTGGATAATGTAGTGCCTTAGCTATTGGGTAAGAGCCATTGATCAAGGAAGAAATCTAAGAATACAGAGATAGTGGACACAATCCTCCATTTGACAATGGTCAAATGAGAACAAGGGGAGAATTCTGTTCCCCTAGAATGAGAGGCTAATTGTCCAGGGTGTGGCTAACATTTCCCTGGTCAAAAGTACACACAAAAAAATGGGTCAATAATGAAATCCACAAACTTAAAAAAAATTCAACATAAAAAAAAAAAACAGCTCCACACACTTCTCTTCACTTGTAGGTTACATGAAGAGCACCGGACTAGCAGAGTTGGAGATGATCCAGGTCTTGTTTCTCCAATAGCCCCGAACCAGTAAATAGTTCACTCCCTTCCTGGCTCCCTTCTACTCTGGTAAAAATAAGAAGTGAAGAGTGAAACAATAAATGTAATTTAGAAAAAGTGTTATGCTTCTTCTGTCTTTTTTCTCAGTTTGATTTTAACTAAGCTTTAAGTGAAAGTAGGAAGAAAGTTAAGACATTTTAATGTGAGCTTTCAATTTGAAATCCAAGTTGGGAAAGTTTTCAGAAATAGGGTATCAAGTTCCTGACTTTAGCATGCAGAGTAGAATCAGGAGAGAGTCCTGCAGATAGATCCTTCCTGATCAAAGTACCAAATTTGTGATCATCCATTTAATAAATAAGAGCATCCTTTGGGTTATTAAGTTTCTTTTTAAAACTGAAAATACTTTTAAAAAAAATTATAGCTACTGATAGCCCATTGTAAAAAAAAAACCCAAAAAACATGAGTCTGAATTTTTTTCTGGTAATGTCTAATTTTGTGATGTGGTGTAATTGGGAATTTTGATTGGGTTGAGAGAGATGGTATAAAGAAACAAATATGGTTAGGTGGGGGTGACCAAGGAGGAGTAGATACTACATGGCTCTACCAGTAACCAAATGGAGCTACTGGTCAATAGGGAAGTGGAGACATGAGAGGTTTTAGGAAGGTAGAAGGAGCCCAAAGGTATCATATTCTATCCTGTGGTTATCCCATGTTCCCCTCAAGACATGACTCTGGGCCATAAGAAATCTACTCTCGTAATAGTTAAGATTGTGAAATCTACTCTTGAAATAGTTAAAATTATTCAGGCAAGGTTCTTTCTAAATTTCTCTAGAAGCATAGAAATAGCTAAATAATTTCCATTACCTTCTATTTATCACAAGAATCAATAATCTTCCTTAATCTCTATGTCAACAACAATGTGATATTGTTACTTACTCTTCTAAAAAGTGCTCTCATTAAGCAGAGGAACAGAACTGCAGAGAATCTTCTTTCTAGAACATGAGAAGGAATTAGCACAAGCCTTTCAGGCAGGTTTCAAAATCCTGCATGAATAATTTTGATTAGATCTTAGTAATAATGGTTGAACCAGCAAGGTTGCAGTAGATTATATAAATCTGTATAAAGGTAATTGCAAGGTCTCTGCTTAGTGTGCTTTTTGTTGTTGTTTGTTTTCTTTTTTTATTATTATTTGTTAGGGAAACACACCCAACTTGGGGGAAAAAAAAAGTCCAATAAATATAGGCATTCTGCAATAAAATAAGTCCCTCAGGGAAAAAAAATCAAATAAGTTTCATTCATTTATTCACCCACTAATTCATTAATTAAACAATCATCTTGACATGATCCTGATTTCTCAACCAATTAGCTGAAAATTGTTAAAGACTAATTTAGCCGAAATCATTTCCTGAGCACAATATCAAGGCATGGTTATAGTTAAAGTATTGATATGTGTTTTGGCATTTTCACTTCTTTTTTCACTATCTTATTATGTATTTACTACATGTCAGCTCTGTCCTTATTGCATGCCAAGAAAGGTCAATGCTTACTTTGGGATGGCAATGATACTAGAAGTGTGTGTGTGTGTGTGTGTGTGTGTGTTGTGTGTGTGTGTGTTGTGTGTGTGTGTGTGTGTGTGTGTGTGTGTGTTGTGTATGTGTGTTTTGTGAACTTTAGATGAGAAATAGAATTACAGGATCTCTGTGCTCAGGTGAAGAGTCTCATGACTCATCACTCTTTATCTAAATCAACCCCCCAAAACACAAGGGCTCCTACAAATCCTGGAAATCTCTGTTTAATATTACTTATTCCTGACCTCCTGTTTAGGTTCCTGTATGCAGAACTCTTCTGTTTCAGAAACAAACCATTTTCCATTACAATGTAGAAATACTCAGATCCCCAAACGAACCTGAGATTTCAGTTATTCAGCAAAATTTTTATTTGCAAAGCACATGCCTGCTAGCTTGTGCAATTGCAGTTGCTATTCATATGAATATTGGCAACATTTCATAGTGGGGTCAATTATGGTCATTTACCATGATGACATAATAACAACTACAAAAATGTGAAATCTAAAGTAGGGTTATTATTACTGTTTGTAAAGTCTGTGTCCCAGATGTTCCTGCCAGGAGAGAGAAAAACTGGAGTGCAGAGATAGCTGACAACAGTGCTAACCATTCAAATCACCACCGGATTGAACAATTTGCAAGACAGGGATGTAACGAGGCTAACACCAGCATTTAAGTTGCACTGCTTCCCTCACCTTGACCTGCAAGCCTTTTCCTTCTTGCCATGTCATGCAGAAACACCCCTGCACCCTCATCCATGGATGAAAGAAAAAGAAGAAATACAGGCAGTGCATTTGCCTGGAGAGATGGGCCAACAGCCAATGTCATTCTCTGATATATGGCCAAGGAGGAATTTATTTCCAAGTAGTGGAAGATTGGGGGGGGCATAAAACTGTATGAAATAAGGTTAGTGAAATACATAAACTCTGATACAGAACCATGAAGTATGCCTCTAGTCACCTGCAATTCACCAATGGCTTCATGATAGATATTCCTAGCACCTGGCTGCATTTTTTGTCAGCTGTGACCAGTATGTGCCTTTCAGCCTAGTTTGCCCTCCTTCTCTTTCCGACCCTCTCTTTTCCAACCTGGGCAGAGGTCTTATGCTAGGATAGCAGTGAGCTTGATGATTGTGGAGATGCTTAACAGATCCCACAGCAGATCTCTTGAGTGATAACGGTGTGATAGCAAGCACCAGCAGGAGACAAAAGCACAGTATTTGTCAAATGAAAAATACAACAGCAGTTGAATAGATGAAAAGGTAATAAAAAAAATTCAGTCCTAAAAAAATCAGCTCTGATGATGCTTGGTTTTTTTTTTTTAAAAAGGAGGGAAAAAATCACAGTAGGCAGAAGCTCCATTTTTTTTACGCTTCATAGTTCTGTCAGTATGATGTTGAACAAGTGCCATTAATCAAGCACACTGTTATTCATTAGGCACAGTGATGTACTTGAATTGTTACTTCAGTATCATTGTTCAAAGCCTTTGGAACAGCTTTAAAGAGGAAGGAAAAAATTTACAGCTATAGTTTACAGCTAGGATTGTAAAAGAACTTTCCTACTATTAACCAAATGTTAAACATGGTAATAATAGTAATAATACCTTGTATTTATACAGTGACTGTCTTCTGAGAAACTCAAAGTACTCAACAAATAGTGGTGTATTCCTTGTCAACAACATCCTTTTGAAGAAAGCTAGAGGAAGGTATTATTTTCCTCCTTGCCATCAGTCCAATAATATGTTCTCTGTGTTTATGGTTATCTCTGATGTATGCTGCAGGGGAGGTGGCAGACAGGAGGGAGGGTGGGGAAGTGGTTCATGTGTGGTGGTGGGAGTGAAAACTGCTGTGTTATCTTAGCTAACTGAAATCCATTGCTGTGTAGTGGTTGGAAAGATTTGGAAAAATATGATAGTTTAATTAGTTTCTCTGGGCATCAGAAAGTAATTATAGCACAGTGTAATCAGAATATATATACTGAGGAAGCTAATGTGATGTACTTTGTTTGTTAGGAGAAGGAAGGCGTTCCCTGGTAGGTTTTCTGACAGCCCAAAGCTGGGATGCTCTTGTTGTAAGTCTGACTATCTGGATCCTGGGCCTGGTCTCCTTCTCATAGTTAATTGGACCAGGGCTGGACCAATCATATTCTTTTTCTTGGGCATTTAGAAATGGATTTTGGGGAATCTAATGAGTTTAATGAATTTTTGAACTGGAAAGGGTCTTATAGGTCAGCCTGCAATAACTATATCTGGCTCATCTAAAAAAGAAACAATAACAACAACAAAAACCAAGGAGAGAGGAGAAGGTGCTTTGGTTCCTGGTTGGATGTTCTGTTTCTCTCCTGTTTGGAGCCATTTCAGGTTCCACAGCCTATCCTGGAATTTGTCTAATAAATAATTCAAAAAGTTTAAGTGTTTTTCTTTCATTTCTGAATACCTGGTCTCTAACTAAGGAAATGCCCCAAAATAACTGCACTACAAAGACTTTATAAGGGTAAAAATCCAGTCCTCATGTGGGGAAAGCCCCTTGAATGTATTTTTGGGGTGCTTAGGCCCTAAATATCTAACAACTTTTGTAGTGAGTTCAGCCCAGACAAGAACACTCAATGAAAAATTTGTTTCTATTTTGTTTGCCTATCTCCTTTTCTTTAACTTAGATCCTGTCTTTTTAAATTTTAATTTGGAGCTTCTGCAAATCAGTGTGTTTTTCTTAAGCAACAACTTGAAAAAGCTCAGAGAAAACTGACCTGTTTTCATGAGTCACTTCCCTCCAGTAAGACAGACACAATAAAAATCTCAACACCTGCCACTGAGCTAGAGTTTCCAGTCTAAGATCACCACAGAATAAGTGTACTGAACTTTTAGGAAAAGAACTTAAATGCAATATTGTACTCCAAAATTCTTCCTCTCCTGTCACAAGAAAAAGAAAGAACATTCCAGTTTTATTTCCTTGCACCTATCCTCTCATTACTGAAGCATTTCACATTCAGATCTGTGTAACAGAATAGAAAAAAAATGGGTATGTAAATTCAACTATGACATATTTGATATATTTTAAGAACTTTTGTAAATGCTACAATGTAACCCCAGCACAACAATAAAAAAGGAAAAATGGGTATAAATGCCCAAAGCAGGAAAAGAACTACACTTATAACAAAAACTAAGCAATAAAGACTTCTCCAGGAGAGTGGACCTCTCAAAGCAGTTACGTTAAGGGTTTGCTTACAGGCTGCTACAGACAGACCAAGAACTCTGGAGCCAGACCTCTGAACTTTTTCCAGTAATGACTTTAGAATGTTATTTAAGCTTTCTGAGGTGTTTCCTAGTTTTCGTTGCTTACAAAGTGGAATAAATAATAGCTATCATGTAGGTTGTTGCAAAAATGAACTGAAATGGTGTATGTAAAATATTAGGCATTTGGTTACAGAAAAAAGGGAGTTTTGTCTATTTGGGGATGTGTTTCTAATATCACACTTTCACTACCATAACTTAGATAACCCGGTGAGTATATGATGATATTGAAATTCAACATACATTTTCCCTCGATGTTTTTCAATATTTGAAATTTAATGATTGAGTCTAAAAATAGATCCCCATGAAATTAGATGACTCTTTGCATTCTGTTATTAAAATACCAGAAAAGCCTCATGGTGTTGCTTCAACCTGAACTCCCTTAGCATTAAAACTGCTGATGCTAAAGATAACAAGACTTAATGGGAGAACAGGGACTTCTCTGCACATTCTCATATGAGAAAGCTCCACTTGTCGCACCATTAAAATATGTAAAATATATTTTTAGAGAAGAATGTTTTAATTGGTGAAAAAACAAAAATTACACCTTAAGATGAAAGGAGGCTGCTGCCCAGGTTGAAGAGGGCTGCTGCATTCTGCAGGTTACGTGTGTTAACTGACAGTAAGTAATTACCAGGATCCCCCATGGACTTAGGCTGCACACAGAATAAAGCCTCCTATCCTTGGCACTGCACCCATTCAGGCTCTTTCTCAAAGAACCTAAAACCTTATGGGATGGGACATTTTTAGCTACATTAGTCTGAATGTATTCATATTCCCCCAAAATTTTCTGTACTGATGAATTTGGAGCCTAGTTTTCCAAGGATATCTCTTTAGGAATTTTGCCCATGTGCAGAAGTTCTTGCCTGTCATCCCAGCTACTCAAGAGGCAGAGATGGTAAGGATCATGGTTTGAGACCATCCCTGGCAAAAAGTAGCAGATCCGTCTCAACAGATAAGCAGAGCAAGGTGGTTCATGAGTAATCCAAACTATGCGGAGACACAGGTAGGAGTATTGCTGTCCAATGCCAGGCCGGGCAAGCAGAGAGATCCTACCTGAAAGAAAATAACTAAAGCAAAAGGCTGCAATTGCGCACAAGTGAGCTCAATCCCCGTACCTCCAAAAGAAAAAACAACTAAAATAAAAGAATTTTGATGGAATTTTGTTACTTCAATCATTCTATTCATGCATTTAATTTAATAAATAGCTACTGTATTTCAGGTAATAATGATACAATGCTGAGCAAAGCTAGGTCCATTTTTGCTGAAGCAGGGAACCTTCCCATCCCTGTCATTTCAGGCGCTTGTCTCTTACCTCATTACTAGCAATTCAGAATTGTGACACTTGAACTTAATTTTCCTTTGTGTGCTAGGGAAATGAAATTCATGTTGGAAACCATGGCAATGCACCCCAAATCCTTTACCTAACATTGAATCAGAAAAGACTGAGTTATGTTAAAATGGCAAAAATATTTTAAACTTTTTTTTTGGTAGTACTGGAATTTGAACTCAGGGCCTCAAGCTTGCTAACTCGATGCTCTATCACTTGAACCACACCTCTGGCCCTTCAAACAGTTTTAAAGGTTGTATTGAATGAAAATAGAGGCACTAGAACATGATGAAATCACTAAGGAAAAGTAATGCGTGCACAGTGCAGTATAGTTGAGTTGTGATCAAAATTTGACTTTACATTTCTGTTTCTTCTAAGTTGGATATAGCCTTTGCTATGTAATATTGTAATTCATCCCTTGCCTTATGTCCCAAACAGATTTAAACTCCTTTTTTATTAAAGATTGTGTTTTACCTCTTGGCACCCTCAGATCTAGCAATGTCCTACACAAAGTAGGCTCCCCACAACAATAAACCAGGTCACATCCTTGTCATTATTACACTAACTGAAAATTATATGATACACTTATTCATTCAGAATGGGAAAGGTACTGGCATGGGTGTGACTGCACCTGCTATCCAAATTGAGGAAGTATGAACCTTGAATGACAGGAATGGAGAAGATAGAATGTCAGGCTGCTGTGATAGAACATTAGTTTATGAGAAGCTCAACAGCAGGGGCAAAGCATTAATATTTGTGGGGACTGGCTTTAAAATCAAAGCAGAGCGGGTTCTATCAGGAGATAACAACACTGTTTGGATGAAATAAAATATAGATAAAATTCATTTACAAATTGAATAAGTTAATTATATAACATAAAGTAAAACTCAAAACAAATACAATACCCAAAATTTATGAATATGCTTTATAAAGTATTATGCCAGATCAAAATTATGTTTACTTCCTTATCAAACATCTATTACCTTTCACTGAAATACTAGTTCCAACACAACTTAACTCATGATTATAAATGTTGTTTTTTATTGAATGGTAGTTGAACTTCAACATACACAAAGTGCTATAGAAGACATCAAAGAAGACATTGTTCTTTCTGTGTGGGTTCATAAAATAACTTAGAAGGACCACTTTTTACTTTTTTTAGCTTAATGTGTCTCCATGGCTCATCAAGCATTTTAATATCCCAAAGGCCAAAGATGCATTGCACATTGATATTCAGGTTCTGATATTTATATATTGTAATGTGCTAGAATCCATATTACTTTCAGTAACACCATCTAGTTCTAAAGGGCAAAGTACATAGAATTCCAAATAAGTTCATCTTTTTTGATTCTTCTTCTTCCCTAAAGGAAGAAGTGGAAAATTGTCAATATTCTTAAGAGTTTTAGAGCACAGGACAATGGAATGCTCTTTTATTCATTGCTGCTTACACTTACTACTTGATACTAAGGACTCTTATTTTCATTATTTCAATAATTATTTCTTAATTTGAATCCTCCTTTTGCTCTCATCATCAGCAACTGTGATCATTAGGGACTGATTAGAAGTGGTGTAGAATCTTGATTTTTTTTCATTACTTTTACAGAATCATAGGACTTTAGAATAAGGAAGAATCCTAAAGATTATTTATTTCAATAATTCACAATGCCTGCATAGAGAATTGTTGCCACTAAACATCAAAAACACATAGAACATTATAAATATAAACTTCTGAGACCCACCTGCCTTAGGGTCACTGAATCAGACTGCAGGGTGAGGTATAGGTTTCTGGCAACAGGTGTTCACAGATAGGGAGCTGTACTGTGAAACTGGTTGGTCTCAGTGACCATGTTACCATCGGGGAAAGTGGCTTTTAGATGGCATAATTTCCTTCTATCAGGTCCACATGGGTAGCTGCTGTAAGAGTTAGAAATAAAATCTGGATTTACTTTTTATTAGTCTAGTTCTCTTTATGGTATAGCACACTGTTTCACATAAGAAAGGATTTATTATTTTTCAGATATTTCTTAGTTCTAGGCAACCTGTGGCAAGGTCAGTTAAAATCTATTGAGATATAGATAGAATTTTCTTCAAAACAAGTTTGTAAATTGTGTGAAAAAAAAACACACAGTTTTGACCTAAGTGACTTGCCTAGATTGACCTCATCCTATTTTTCTAATTTTTACCCTGACTGACATCTGGCTTTATCATAATTCCAGTCCCGCATCAAAGGACCACTGGAGGTTATTTAAGAAAGTGTTCTACAAGTTCTGAGTTGATAACATATTTTGAGCAATGATTAATCATTGGAAATAATATCTAGCCTTTGTAAAATACTATTTAGAAAATAAACCAGGTATTTAAAGCAACGATTTCTGCCAAAGATAATTTAAACAATACTTTCTAGCAATATCTTTGAGTCATTTCACTTTTTACATTTCCAAACAACACTATGATACACACCCTACTACATACATCTATTCTAGCTGCCTATGGTTATAAAAATTAAAATTTTCTGATGCCATAGTTGCTATAAATCATGGATCAGAAAAATTAAAGGAATAGAAGATTTGGGATGTTCATAGCCTAAAAGAATCAATATTATTAATATATCAGTGCTACCATTTATGGAGTAAATGTCTTCCTGGACAAATTCCAGAGGTTTTAAGAAAGAAAATCTTAATCTGATTTTAAGTGTATATTGAAACCCATAGGACCTAGATTGGCAAAAATAAATTTGAAAACAGAATCCCTATTACTTATTTCAAACTTTACTATAAAGTTATACTAAGACAACGTGGTATTGACATAAGGATAGACAGTTAAATCAAAGCAGCAGAATCAAAGATCCCAAAATAGACCCACATATCAACTGTCAATTGATTTCCAACAAAGGTGCTGAAGTATTTCAGTGTGCTATTCATCAAATCATGCTAGAACAATAGGACACCCATATGCAAAATATTACTTCAATCCTTACTTCACATCGAGACATAAATTAACTCAAAAGGAGTTAGATAACAAAAAAGATAAAAGTACAAACAAGTGGAAGAAAATACAAGAGATCTTTGTGACTGAGCTAGGTGATGATTTCTTATACGTAGCATACAAATAATGCAACATAACAGAAATGAAATTTTGGGTTGAGGATGTAGTGTGCACAAGACACTGGGTTTGATCTCCAACATGACAAAAAACAATCCACCAACTGAAAAATAAAACAGTAACAAAAAGTAAAAATGAAACTTTGCCTCTCATCATAACAAAATTTTTGATCTTTCAAAAGATTCTCTTTTTTTATTTTGATAAAGGACAATAGAGAACTTCTAAGTATGATAGAAATGTTATATACTTTAATTCTGGTAGCAGTTGCATGATTGACAAAATGAAAGAAGATGAAAACAATATCTGCACACTAGAAGAAAAGATGTGTGTAAACCACATCTGATTTTTATGCACAACATACAAAGAATTTTATAACTCAGCAATACGAACAGAGTTCAAGTGGAGGAAAGGGACAAATGATTTGAACATACACTTCATAAAAAAATGGGTGGCCAATAAAAAGAAGCAAAAGAGCCTCAATGTAGTTAATCAGGGAAGTATGAATTCAAACCACAAGATGCTCTACATATTCAATAGAATAACTAAAATTAAACTTACTGATGACACAAAATATTGGTGAAGATACTATATACTTAGTAACACTATATACTAATATACTTCCTAACCCTGTGTTCTGTTTTTATAAAAAATTGTGATCATATTCCTCACAGATATTTTAATAGGAAAGAGCTACTATAATATCTAGCTATGCTAAAATTCTTTAGCCCACTACAGGCTTGAAATCCATATACAGAGTATGAATTTTCTGAGTATAGACACTCAATGTATCAACTTCTCTAGTAAACATGAATGTAGCTGTAATGGAGTTCTTGCTCGGTGATTTTACTCTTAGATTTTCTTCTCCCTGGAGAAGAAACCAAGATATAAACAAGATAGTGGCAAAATCAAAAGGAAAGTTTCACCTTTTGTCATTTTAGACTAAATTTTCCATTTTTCCCCCTCCTTGAAATACCAGAATATGCATCCTCTTCTGTCATTGCACCTCTCATTTTTTCCTGTGATCCAAACTAACAGACTGCAAATGCAGGCTTGTTTTCTAGAGCAACAGTAATATAAACTCACTGAAATGAGCCAGTGTTCCTGCAGCAAAAATATTATTCCATGAGATAGGTAAACCATTGTCCAATGTATTGGCCTATTCACATTCTTCTTCTGAAAAAAAATATACTCTCAGGGTATTTCTGTTTGTTATTGAATTGAATTGAGGTAAACTGCTTATTTTAAACAAATCCTATTGATGTTTACAGTAATTTACCCTTAACTGTTTTTTTTTTTTTTTTGTGAGACATTGTCTGGGTATTGTAGCTCAGGTTGGCCTTGAATTTGTAATCTCCCCCAACCTCCACCTCTCAAATGCTGGCATTATAGGCATATACCACTATACTTGGCTTATACTTAGCTTTTGAAACCTGTACCTAGGAGAAGGTACATTTTGAAGGGGATTTGAGGTTGGTAGGGATTTAATACAAAAATGTGCCAGAAGACATGGCAGGATGTGAGAAGTTCATATCCCTTATAAAGATAAGACTATGTTTACACAATTCAGAGGTCTCTTCCAGAAACCTTCTTGAATACTTTGGGTAGCACTCTCCTGGGCCCTCCATAAACACTATGCACGGTGCTGTGGTACCACTTTAGTGCCTACAAGTAAGATCAAAGGCCAGAAATTTTTTTTTCCATTTAATTTAGTTTTGTTCATTTTATGTTTCATTCAGATATATTAACCACATACATTTAAACTTCACCATTGATGAGTTTTTGTATATGTACATACCCACTAAATCATCACCTCTATCAAGGTAATGAACATATCTATTACCCCAAAAGTTTCCTGGTACCCCTTTGTCAGCCATTCCTCCTTCCTCTGCCAGCCTCCCTTGCTTCCAGCTCCAGGTGGCCACTATGCTCTGTCACTGAGGATGACTTTGCATCTTTAAGAATCTTATATGAATAAAAATTCAATACATGTCTTTGTGAGGATTTCTGTCTCCTCTCACTTTGCACCATTATTTTGAGATTGATGCATGTTGCATTTAACATTAATTCATTCTTTTATTATTGAGTAAAAACATTACATGGATATACTATAATTTGTTCATTCATTTGTTGACAGATATTTGGACTGTTTCTAGTTTTTATCTATTATAAATAAAGGTACTCCAAACATTTGAGTATAAGTCTTCCTACAGACTTATGCACTCATTTCTTTTTGTTAAATAGCTAGAAATAGAATGCTTTGTTTATACAAGTGTATTTCAACTTTTCAAGAAACTACCCAAGTATTCCCTAAAGTAGTTTCACTATTTAGCATTCACATAAGCAATACATGAAAATTCCAGTTCATTCACATCTTTGGCAATACTTATTGTATTTTTGCCCTTTGAAATAGGTATGTAGTGGTGTCTTAGTATGGTTTTAATTTGTATGCTCCTAATGGTGACTAATGATGCTCTGCTTCTTTTAATATGCTTAGTTTTTCCACTTATGAATTTTACTTGATTTTTCCCCATTAAAAAAACTTAAGTTGCTTGTTTTCTTATTTTTGAATTTTGAGAGTCATTTCTTTATTCTGGATTACAAGTCCATTAGCAAATATTTTATTTACAAGTTTTTTTTTCTCAGGCTGTAGCTTATTTTTTTTGTTCTATTTTTGGTGGTTCTGGGGATCAAACCCAGAGCCTCATTCATGCTAACAGATACTCTATCACTGAACTACATCCCCAATCTGCTTTTCAGTCTTTTTAATAGTGTCTTTTAAACAACAGAAACTTTACATTTTAGTCAAGTCAAATATACCATTTTGTACTTTTCTGGTTTGTGCTTTCAGTGTCATATCTATGCTATATCATAACTACTCTTCTGAAAGTTTTATTCAGTTTCACATTTAGTTCTATGACTTTGAATTTGTGATGACATGAGGTATAAATATTTCTTTCTTTTGACATGTGGATACCCAATTATTTTGGCATCGGGTTTTTGAAAAGACTTTCCTTTCTTCACTGAATTATCTTTGCATAAGAATCATGTACATATGTATATGTATGTGTATATATATATATATATATATATATATATATATATATAAACTCTGTGGGTATAGTTCTATATTCTACCATCTGTCTTATTGATCTCAATACCTATATTTACATTATCATCACATCGTCATGATCCCTCTAGCTTAAGTAATAATGAGTCTCACATTCAGGAAGTGTTCATCTCCAATTTGTTTTTCCATTCCAAAGTTGTTTTGACTGTTAGGTTTCTTGAACTTTCAAAAATGTTTGAATCAGTTTGAAAATATCCATAGAAAAAGCATGCTGAGATTTTAATTTGATTGGATTAAGTCTGTAGATCATTTTGGGTTGAACTGACATATAATAATATTAAGTCTTCTGATCCATAAACTTAGGAAGTCTCTCCATTTATATGACTTCTTCAACTTTCCTGAGCAGTATGTTACCATTTTCAGCATGAAGTTCTTGTGTACACTATCAGACTTATCCTTAAGGATATAATGATTTTTTGATACTATAAATAAATACCATTATTTTAAAATTGCAATTTCTAATTCTTCATGGTGACTCATATGGGAATATAATTTATTTTTTCCTATTGATTTTGATTTCTACAAACTGTGTTAAATTCACATATTACTTTTCTGGTCGTAAATTTTTTTCTGTATTTTTTATCACATTTTCTATGCCAACAGTCATATTCTCTGTGAATAGAGATAGTTTATTAATTCATTTCCAGTATGAATGCATTTTATTCCCTTTTTCTTACATTATCATGCCTGCTAAAATCTCCAGTGAAATTTGGGTAGAAGTGTGGAGAGCAGAAACCTCACTCTTACAGTGAAGAACTCTTTTTTTTCACCAGTAAGTGTGATGTTTGTAAATGCCCATTACCCATTCAGGACACTCCCTTCTACTTTCGTCTTGCTAAGAGTTTTTATAAGGAAAGCATGCTGAATTTTGCAAAATGTCCTATGCTACCTATGTAACTATTGAGATGACAACATACATTTTTCTTTTTGTTTCTTAGGATGATGAATTTATTCATTAATTTAAAAATATTAAGCCAACCATGGGATATACCTCATTTGGTAATGATATGATTTTTTTTTTATATTTTGTTGGACTCTGCATACTAGAATTTTGTCAAGACATCTCCAAAAATAGTTGAGAACTTTTTTCAGGAGTCTTATTTATTCTAGTTTCATAAGATAAAAACTGTGGTAATTAATTTGAAATTTTTCTAATGAAGATATTTAATGCTATAAATTAAAGCCAGGGGTCAACTCACCTTTTCTTTACAAACAGAAAATCTTATAGACGTTGCAGACTATAATCTCACTTTCAGTACTCTGTCATTACAGTGTAAAGAATCCAAGAGCAATATTTAAAAATTATATTTTTAAATATAATTGTTGTTGTTGGCTATTTTCCAGCAACATTTTATTTACAACAACATTTGATGGGCCAGATTTGGCTTATGGGCGATCGTTCATTAACTTGTATTTCAAGTATGGCTTTTGTTGTGTTCAATAAACTTTGATCTGGTGTATTTTCGTTTTGATTCAGTTAGAAATGTTACTCTTCCTTTTGGCTTTTTCTTTAATCCATGGTTTCTTTATTTAGTTTTAGTTTGGGAGTTTTACAGTTGTTGATATTTAATTTAATTCTACTGTGGTGAGAGAACAAAAATTGAAATTAATTATTTTACATTTATTGAGACCTGTTTCATGACCCAGAAAATGATCTGTCATGGTAAATGTTCTGCGTGAGTTTGAAAATAATGTATATTCTGCTGTTGTGGAGTGGAGTGTTTTATAAATACCTATTAGGTCAAGTTGGTTGATAGTGTTTTTCAAGGCTTGCAAATTCTTATTGATCTTCTGCTTTCTTATTCTATAATTATTAAAAGAGGTATTTAAACTTCTAGCTATAATTATAGGATAGTTTATTTCTTTTTGTAGTTCCATGAAGTTTTGTTTCTGTATCTTGAAACTCTTCTCCTTCGATCTGAAAGATTCCCTTTAGCATTTCTCACAGTGTATGTCTGCTGGTGGTGAAAATTTCCAGCTTTTGTATGTATGAAAACAGTCTTTGTTCACCTTCTTTTTTGAAAGATAGTTTCACTGGATGAGGACGCCTAGATTGACATTTTAAAAAACTTCTCTGAGTACTTTAAAGATACTGCTCCACTCTCTTTTTTGCTAGTCTTGTTTGTGACAAGAAATCTGTCATCTGTATTTTTGTTCTTCTGTGTGTAGTACATCTTGTCTCTCTAGCTCTTTATCACTGATTTTGATCAGTTTCATTATGATGTGCTCAGGTGTAGATTTTTCATGTTTCTCATACTTGGATTTTGATAGTTTTGATCAAAATTGAAACATTTTTGGCTATTGTTTCTTTTAATATTATTCCTTATTCTCTTTTTCTTTACAAATCCTAATAATGTTTTTTTTAAGCTACTTTATTTTTCCCTTAAACCATTGATGGACTGTTAAATATTTTGTAATCTTTTTTCTAATCTCTGCTCAGTTTGGATAATTTCTATTATTTTGTCTTCAAGTTCACTAATTTTTCTTTCTGTAACATATGGTCAGCTGCTAATTTTTACAGTGTATTTTTCATGGCATGCCTTGTTTTCAGCTGTATAAGTTCAATTTGTTTGGAGTTTTTGCATCTTTTGTATCTGTATTTGTTCACATTTTACTCTAGACATTGAACACTTGTAACACAATCATAGTAACTGTGTTTGTTTAGTTATTCTAACATATATACCAGTTTTTACTTATTTTGGATTGAACCATTTTTATCAAGAACCATACCTTATGAATTTTACCTTGCTGAATGATGTGATTTTTTTTTTAATGATATAAATTTACTTAAATTTTGCTACTGCATGCAGTAAAGTTACATGACACCAGTTTGGTCCCTTTGGGTCTTTTTTTAAGATTTGTAAAACATTGAACATTCCTGGTTCTAGGTACAAGAACCACGTACTACTGTACTGCTTTCAACTTAAATCACCAAGGCATCATAATGCAACTCTATTAACATTGGGATTTTAGTGCTTGCTGTTACCAGATGAGAAGTTCAGAAGCAGCCATTCTGTGGAGAGTAAGAATAATTGTGTACAAAGTAAAGAAATATCCAATTATTGAGAAGCTTTGTATAATAAAAATTTGTTTAAAGTTAAAACAAAGATTTGTTAGGCAAGACCAGAGCCCCAATTAGTTTAGTGCTCTTTATTCTTTGCTACATGGGCAAGACCCTCTCTTCCATACTTTATGAATTATGAAGTTTTTCAGTCTAGTGAGAGTAGTTACTCTTTCTGGCCCTATCTAATTCTTTCAGTTGGTTCTTTTATTTGCTTTAAGTAGTTTCTTTTCATATATATGGTGATCAGCACTGTGGTGTGTGCTCAAGGGGGCTCTCAACAGATCGTTAGAGTAGGTACTCTAAAAGCTTCCTCCTTTCTGATATTCTACCCTGCATAACCTAGCCTCTTATTTTTCCAGATTCTCAGCAACCCGTCTTCAACTTAGGGAATCCACTGGACTCAACTTGCTTCTCTCAGGGGATTGTTCTTACCAACATTTTATTATTACAATTAGTACAATGTCTGAAACGTAGGCGGGCACACACAAATTAAATAGTACATTTTTGTGGTTAAAAAAATTCTGCTTTATAAAGGAAATGCAAATTAAAACCACACTAAGATTCCACCTCACCCCCGTTAGAATAGCCATCATTATCAACACCACTAACAACAGGTGTTGGTGAGGATGTGGGGAAAAATGAACCCTCATACACTGCTGGTGGGAATGTAAACTAGTATAACCACTCTGGAAAAAAAAATTTGGAGGCTTCTTAAAAATCTAAACATTGATCTACCATATGATCCAGCAATACCACTCTTGGGGATATACCCAAAAGACTATGACACAGGTTACTCCAGAGGCACCTGCACACCCATGTTTATTGCAGCACTATTCACAACCAAGATGCCCCACTACTGATGAATGGATTAAGAAAATGTAGTATTTATATACAATGGAATTTTATGCAGCCATAAAGAAGAATGAAATGTTATCATTCGCAGGTAAATGGATGGAACTGGAGAACATAATTCTGAGTGAGGTTAGCCTGGCCCAAAAGACCAAAAATCGTATGTTCTATCCCATATGTGGACATTAGATCAAGGGCAAACACAACAAGGGGATTGTACTTTGATCACATGATAAAGCGAGAACACACAAGGAAGGTATAAGGATAGGTAAAACACCCAAAAAACTAGATAGCATTTATTGCCCTCAACGTAGAGAAACTAAAGAAGATACTTTAAAGCAACTGAGGCCAATAGGAGAAGGGGACCAGGAACTAGAGAAAAGATTAGTTGGAAAAGAATTAACTTAGAAGGTAACACACATGCACAGGAAATTAATGTGAGTCAATGCCCTGTATAGCTATCCTTATCTCAACTAGCAAAAACCCTTGTTCCTTCCTATTATTGCTTATACTCTCTCTTCAACAAAATTAGAGATAAAGGCAAAATAGTTTCTGCTGGGTATTGAGGGGGTGGGGGGAGAGGGAGGGGGTGGAATGGGTGGTAAGGGAGGGGGTGGGGGCAGGGGGGAGAAATGACCCAAGCATTGTATGCACATATGAATAATAACAAAAAAAAGAAGGTAACACACATGCACAGAAAAGCAGTGTGAGTCAACTCCCTGTATAGCTATCCTTATCTCAACCAGCAAAAACCCTTGTTCCTTCCTATTATTGCTTATATTCTCTCTTCAACAAAACTAGAGATAAGGGCAAAATAGTTTCTGCCTTTTAGCGAAGGGGTAAGGGAAGGGGCTGGGGGGAGGGGGGAGAAATGACCCAAACATTGTATGCACATATGAATATAATAAAAAATAAATAAATAAAACTGAAAGAAAAAAAAATCTGCTTTAACTCCAACAAACTGGAGGCTTTCTACTTTAGTAGGCTTTCATAGAAATGTATCTATTCCCCTTAGACTCTTAGTTTGGTTATGAATCAAAGACTGATCTTAATATCATTGATTTTCTTAAAGAAATATCAAATCAGCTGCAGTGATGCATTGACTTTAGAAGATCATAAGATTATCTACTCAGCTTTTTAATAGTGATAATAAAATCACCTTAATTACATATTTTAATTAGTATGAAGAGCCCTGGAAATATATACTAAGCAATTATATGTAAAATTTATGATTTCAGTGTTTCTTAAAGTAGTATGTGTCAAAGTCAGTTGGGGAGCTGATTTGGACACTAAGAGATTCTGATTTCATCATTCTCCAGTTGTGGGCTAACTAGGTTAAATTCACAGACCAAATTTAGGAGATCAATTTCTTATGCAAAATGGGGAAAATGATTATTCTCTGTCTCACTGGGTTGTTATAAGACTCAATGAAGTATTACATTCAAAATACATAATTTAGTGGCTACATATAATAAAATCTTAGATATTATAAATATAATATAAAATAGAGTTCCTTAAGGTAAGTAATACATTTATACAGAAGATAATTTATTATTTACCTTTAGATAGAAATAGCAATTTAATCTGGAGTTTCCTTCTACCTTAATCCAGTGTAATATCTAATGACTGAAGTTACTAAGAATTTGGAAAATTAGAAGTTTTCTATTAACAGATATAATGTGAATAATAGGGGATTAGAACCATAATAGAAAATAAGCATGGGAGAATCACTGAGAGGTGGTTTAATTGGGCTGAGTTTAACTCTAGGAGTTATATGGAGAATTTTCTTCAAGAAAATGGCTCACAGGGGGCATTTTCCTTTAAATGATTTATTCATAATATTGTGAGAACCCAGCTGAATCTTTTCTCTAGAAACCTGTAACTTATCTTATTTCCTTGGGTGGAGTTAAGACTCTTAACAGCAGATATGAGAACATTAGAATTCGAAAAGGTCAGCCAGGTGTGGTGGCTCATACTGTAATCCTCGCTACTTGGTAGGCTGAGATTGAGAGGATTAGGGTTCAAGGGCAGCCCAGGCCTGTCATCCCATCTACACTGGAGGCTGAGATTGAGAAGATCTTGATTCTAGGCCAGCCTGGGTGTAAATGTTCATGAGATCTCATTTCAAAGGGAAAAACTGGTAGTGTGCATCTATCATCCCAGCAACATGAAAAGCATAAAATAGGAGAATGCTGGCCTGGGCAAAAAGTGAGACCCTACATAAAAAATAAACAGCAAAAAGGGCTGGATCAAGTGGTAAAGTGCCTACCTAGCAAGTGTGAAGCCTTGAGTCCTAAATTCAAACTCCAGAACTGCCCCCCCCCCCCACCAAAAAAAGAGCCTAGTTCTGGTTTTTCAAATACTTATCTAGGAATCCAGGTTTCTGCTAACTACATGAAGTTACAATTCTGCAATACTGCCTCAGGTGAATTTAGGTGTAACTCTCTAAAAGCTCATGTGGGAGCATTTGGTTTCTATTAAGAGCCTCTAGTCAAGAAACATTTTATCCTCATAATATAGGTCAGTAATAGAGTGGGAAAATCCCACGATCACCTAAAAATCAGATCAAGCCTTAAGGTAAAACCATCTAACACTGAAATGTATTCCAAACAATGAGATCCCCCTTACTTCTCTTTGATTGTCTTGTAATATGAATGTCTGGTGGGTGATTTCATTCATTAATAACCACTCCTCTGTAATATGTTAGCATCTTGGAAGGTGCAGTTTGCTACTTTGCAATGGGACATGATAGGACTCTCTAAGGGAAAAAATAGTATATCTCCCAAATGTCCAAGAAATTGAAAAAGAAAACTCAAAACTTAGAATTCCTTAGCAGTACTTTAACTCTATCCTACACAAGCAAATGAAAGATTCAGTTTTTGCTTCAGATCTGAAAGTTTACAATCCATATTTAAACACATTCAATATATTATTTAGTAAAAAGAAGTTATAAAAACAGATCTGATGCTTAAAGATCCAAAACACCACAGTGTATGCTTATAATTTGTAATGATAGATTTATTATTACTATCAACAAGAATGCTACTAATTAACCCTCCAGGCACCTCCCAAATTTGTCGTTTTGTATATTGACACATGCAAATATGCTTGGAGCTTGGTTAATTAACATAGATTCAATTGTTCTGTGTCTCCAAATCAAGCTGTATAATTAAAGAAAAAATACCATGTGACAGAACTGAGGCGTCACAGCTTTGTAGATTTTGTGAATGTAAGATTATGGAGGGAAACTGAAATAAAGGTAAGAAAATGGTTGCACTGGCTGGAAAAACAGAAATTGTGTTTTGTTTCCAAACAAATTTCATTTTGATAAGAATGATGTTAGATATTTTTTTCCACACCATTTACCTAGCACTTCTCTTTACTCAATTATTTTTCAGTGATAAGTCAAATAGAATTTAGTTTATTAAGGCTTGTGAAGTACCAGTTGTTACCAAAAGTGGTTTATGACATTCAAAAACTGTGTATTATATCTAATTAATTATATTTATAGCAGACAGTAAATATTCCAGTACATACTAATTATACATTAGCTATTATACCTGAAAACAGATTGATTTAAATAGCATAACACCAAGGATAATGTTAATAAAGAAAATGTGGAACAAATCACATCTCTTTCTTTTGGAAAATTGTCGAAAAGCAATGATTTCGTGTTGAAGAAGTGATTTTAATATATAGCGATTTGGTGCTTTAACTTTACCTAACAAGCCACCTTCTACTTTGAACAAATTATACACTCTTCTTTTGGGTTATTTAGCCTATTCTGTAAAGTCCAAGCTTTTTTTCCTACAAATATTTGTGGTAAGTTATTAAATGCCAGTGTTAATTTGGAAGCAATCACAGATATAGGTAGGCAGCTAGTGAAAAGATTTCTTTTCCTTCATAGAGAGGTTCCGTGCACCTCAACACAGTCACTATAAGGTTATGGAGAGACCATCATTGTAAGCAGGGTGGGTTTAACAGTAGCTTCTTCACAGGTTTATGAGCTTAATTAGCTGACAGAACAGATGAAACAGCAGGAGGCTGAAGAGAAAATAACGTGAAAGTATAGTATACTTCTTATTGTGTCAAGCACTATTAATAGTAAAAATGAAGAAGAAAATTAACTGTAACATTTTCAAAGAATCAACATTACATAATTCACCTGGTTATAATAAATTGCAGATTCCAAAACCACTCTCTCAGTAATAAAATTGCCCCAGTTTCAGACAGTATATCTGAGTTCAGGTCAGTGAAACCAAATTGAAAAATAGGGATAAGGTTGTGGTCCTGGAGATGGTGAATGAAACTGAGATTAGTCCAACTCTAGCTCCCATTTCATGTTTTTAATATATACATTGGATCGCACAAAATAGTTTCCAAGTGTCATGTTCCTTATTGCATATCAGATATTACATATTTCTTTTGCATTGTGCTGAAACTCTCTTGTATTTTAAAGTATACATGGTGAAGTTAGTGTTTTATGTGTATATGTGTTTATTATGTGAAACATCCATACAAATATGTAGTATTAATAGCATACATATTATATTAACCATGTTCATAAATATGCCTGCCTTTTTCAAAGCAATTGTATTCAAGAGGGAGTATTTATTAACATAGTAATCAGTAAATTTATAACTTACTACCAGAAAAATCTGATTAATAACAAAAATTTACTTCAGAAAATGTTTTAATTCATTGAAGCACTGAGTTTACTGTTGCAATTTACATGGTCGTTACTGATAACGCTAAAATGAGTTTTGCCAAATTCAAAATTTATTTAAATCTCTTGTGTTATAGGATTTTGATTTGAGCATGTAAGAGTTTAATTTCTTTTCTGATTTCTTGAAATGGAAAAAAGAAAAGAAAATGAATGCCCATGAAGCTAAAAATGGCTTTGAAGAAATTATGCCAAAGAGCCCAGGGATATTTGGATATCAGGTAGCATACAAAATAGAAATTTTGAGGCATTAAATGCAAATAACTCCAGAATACATATATTCCAACATGACTGACTTTAACATTGGGATGAAGTGCTTGGAAAGTATATGATATTTGCTTTGGGATCAAAAGCACATGCCAAGTGGATAAAAACCTTCTCTATCCCCAAATAATAATTATAGATTGAATTATACAAGCTGTTCCTTAAGATGGTCAAGTCATGCTTTTGAGCTATCTGTCTTGTACTTCCTTATGCTGGTGGTGATGCTCACTGTCCTGCTTGCCATGAGGGTCCTTTAAAGTTGAAGTATCAGGCTTGCCTCATTTGAAGTTCTGAGGACCCTTGGGATAAATGCCCATAATAGACTGGTCAAACTCCCTCCTTCAAAGAAGCTAATCAAAAGCTCTTCGGGCCTGGAAATGCTGATCCACCAATAAAGATTTAAGGGTGGATTTCAACACTTTGGGCCAGAAAAAGTCATCTTAATTCTTTGGATGAAAATGATTATTTGATGGAAAAAGAATATTTTAAAATTAGCCCTTTCCTTTCAGTTGAGTTTTGGCCAGATCACCTGCATTTATGTAATGAGCAGCTGTCTGAGGTTTTCAGAATCAACCTGGGAACCTGGCATGTGGCAGACGAAGAGCTCTGTTGCTCCTATAAGTTAGTGTTCATGCTTCAGCATTGTATGTGGTCACACAGTGAATTTCCCTTTTGAATACAATTGCTTTGAAGAAGGCAGGCATATTTATGAACATTCTGGACATTGGTTAAAACACTCTGGAAGTTGATTAAAAGCTAATACCCCTTTCCACGGGAAAATCATAAATTCTTGAAGGCCTGAGGACATATCATTCTTCTGATGAGAATTCTTGTCAACAGATGGATGCCAGTAACTTCAGGTTGAAAGTTAGACCTTGTTTCCAGCAACAAGATAAACTTTGAGATAAAGTCATTTTTGCTCTATACAGAGCAAATGATATGTGAATATCTTTGTTTCAGAGAACTGCTTTACTTTAATTAAAATAATTTTACATCATTAACACTTTGTTCCCCAAAAATAATCTCTTTATTTAGAGATTAGGAATCTCAAAGTAAATCAATGAAAAAGCCAATTTTTCACTAGGGAAGTTGAAATAATTATCCAAATAATAATGTCTAACTGCCAGTTTTTGCATTGATCGCATTTTGTTCAAACGGAGGTTCATTTTTCTTAAGAGCAAATTCCTAAAGTAGGTATTTGTCTCTCTTTAAGAGAGACATCATTAAATTATGGAACAAGCAAGAAAGCTTTCAACTGACTTACATAACATTTCTTTTGGTACGTCTATTTAAAGAAAGTCATAAAAGAGAAAAATCACAGCATGGCATCTATGTTAATGACTGATTAAAAATATAAAGTAGAAGACATTTTTGTCTGTACATAATTAACCCTTAGAAACAACTACATTAAATAGCTTTATCTGATAACTGTATTTTCCAGAATTCTTCTAAAATGAATTTAAATGCCAAACTTTAAAACTATGCTCCACAGCATTTACAACAAACTAATAAATTAATCTAAGGTTTATTTAATAACAAACTGATTTTCAAAAAGGTTTTTGGGAAACAAACACAGAAATTAAATGCAAAAACATAGAAGCTTGAGTGTGAGTACAATAAGGTCTAAATATATGTTATCATTCACAAAACCTTATGCAATTCTTTCTCTATACAGAGACTAGAAAGTATACCTATATCTACTTAGGCTTTCAGTAGACACTTTTAAAAAAGAAAAAGAAAAAGAAAACCTCTAGCCTCTTTGTTCCCTAACATGAAACACAAAAGCACCGTAGTAGGTGATTTTCCTGCAGGAACTACTTCCTTCTTTCCTTAAATCACACTGTGCTCTTAGGAACTTTACTTGTTCTTAACTTCCTATTCTGGCATGTAAGCAATGCAAGGAAGGAAAAGACATTCTGTTCCTCTCTCTCTCTCTCCCGCACTCTTTCCCTTTCTCCCTCCTTTCCTCATCCCAACCCCCCACCCCCACCCCAGGAAAGAGTGTACTGGCTTGAAATTGCAAGATGAACTTGAACACATCACGGTAATTGTTACAATTAGTAAGTTGCTGTGTTGATCTCCCACCAGCTGCTGTCATTGGAGTGTGGGTGCCAGAGAAGCAACAAGGGTACTGGCATCTTCTTGCAAAAAAACCAGAACATTATAAACCAAACACATTTATTGGCCAAAATGTAAAATTCATAAAAACAAAATAGCTGGGAACCAAAGCAGATGGATTATTGGCTGCTTAGTTCTTTTCTTCACCAAAGGTTTTCTGTTCAAAACTTCAAGATGAAGTGAAGAAGCATGACTCTGATAACTGCGAAACAAACACTATTGTTAGTTCACCATTTTTGGAAGAATATTCATTAAGTTAATGTGGGGTTAAGCAACATAATACATCCTGAATTTGTCTAGGATAAAGAGTGGTAGATGAAAACCTAGGTTCACATGACAGTCATAGACATTGACAATCAGCTATAACTAGTGTTTAGTCAATTGAGCCATTAATAGTTTAGTGTTCAGCCATTTTGTATAAGAATTTCATGTATCACATAGAATTACTTTGAAGTTTGTGCTTAAACATTGCCCATAAAAAAGATTCCTGATGTCTGTACTATTTTCCTAAGGTCTAGATTGGATCAAACGCAAAGTTTATTTGAAAAATATAGGATATGAAACAGTTCTTTCAATGTATTGTGAATGAAGCATTCATTTGGTTACATAAAGAAACCAGAATCATAGAACTGCAGAAATAGGCTTTGTTTTCAATAAGAAATAATAATGTCTATCATTGCTGTTGTTGTCAATTATAGGTAGAAAAAAAGTTGGCTGTCTGCTGATCGGATCATTTCAATAGAACTCAAGTAATGCTTACACTATTTACATACTGCCAAGAAACAGGCCTTTCGTGAGCAACATCTTTGTCTTTTCTTTCTTTTTTCTTTTGCAGAGTTAGACATGGTCTCACTCTGTCGCCCAGGCTGTTCTGGAACTTGCTATATGGCCCACACTGGCATCCCATGTGTGATCCTCCTGTCTCTGTCTCTGAAGTGCTGGAATTACAGGTGTGCACCATCAGGCGTGGCTTAGCAGCATTTTTTTCATTTTTACTACTTAATACAAATATGACCTAGTGTAAACCAGAAATACCATCCTACATTATGCAGATGGTTAATATTTTTTGAAAACAAAAAAGCACCAGTTTGATATAACTTGCACTCAAATGTCTAGGTGCTTATAAAGTTATTATTGTTAACATAATAATTGGCAAAAAAAATGAATGTTTTGTATCTTATTTCTTTAAAAATATAGCATCTACTATTTAATCACCAGTTTGTATATTCAGCATGCAAGTGTAAAAAGACAAAAAAACAGATGTGCTACATGCAAATGGACTATACACACTTCCAGGATAAACCTCGAGGTACAGAATTCCCTGGTAGAGCCACCGTATTTGCTGTCTGAGACCATGCTCATATTCTGCTAAATTCTTCATCCTGTTCTCTTGAATTAACAAAGATCATTGGCACCTCATAGCAGATCTCCCTGAATTTGAAACACATCCTTCAGAGAAAGCAGCCTCCATGTTTGTGTCTCAGTCAGTGCCTCAGAAAACTGTTTCAACATGCTTAGAAGAAAAGTCAATCCCACTGGGAATAATTCTTAAATCTACCAATATGATTATGGTACTGGATCCTTCTTTTAAGACAGCCAGTCAATTTTTACTCACTGGGTTCTTGCTAAAACCCTGCTTATTACTATACTGAAGCACAGGTGAGATCAGAATTATTTTCTAAGATAAAGTCTACTGACAAGTTTAACTCTAATAGTAGCACAAGCTGCTAATGACTTACCATCTAAGTGGGTTTAGGTAGACATGACCAGAGCAAAAATAACAGCAGACTTGCATTGCTTGGAGTTAGCACTAGATCTTTACATGGACGGAGGTAACCAGACCAAGGTAGAGGCACTGACTGAGACACAAACATGGAGGCTGCTTTCTCTGAAGGATGTGTTTCAAATTCAGGGAAATCTGCTATGAGGTGCCAATGATCTTTGTTAATTCAAGAGAACAGGATGAAGAATTCAGTAGAATATGAGCATGGTCTCAAACAGCAAATAGGGTGGCTCTACCAGGGAATTCTGTACCTCGAGGTTTATCCTGGAAGTATGTATAGTCCATTTGCATGTAGCACATTTTGACAATTATTCAAAGACTGGCTCCAGTTCCATTGATCCAGGAAGAGTCTCATTCTGGAAGGATCACACTATGGACAATGGCAAAGACAGTTGTCCAGATAGAAGAAATAAAATAGAAGTCACCTGATTAAACTTACATAAAAGGTGAGAGGCCAACAGGGATGAGTGTGACTTCCCAGAGGAGAAGTCCAAAACTTCATAAATTGAGTCCTCTTTCTGCCTCCTGATCCAGATCGATCCTTATAACCTAGAGGAGAAAGAACAAACACAATCAAATAACTGTCTACTAAGTCAGGAAGGATTCAGAGTCCAGAAGTTTAAGAAATATGCATTCTTAAGCATTCCTAAGCACAATGCTGGTGGAAAGGGATTTTCTCCAGCTGACTTGAAGAAATTGTCTAGTGTCCAGTTGGTTCTCTTAGTTGATTCCCTCAGACAGTACACAAGTTTCACTCCAAAGGAATGGCGGTCAAGCCCTCAAATAAAGTTCCCTCATACCTATTTTATGGAAAACAAAATTTCACTAGCTATAAGGAGTAACTAAGAGGAAAGACAAATGAAATGATCTCATCTCTCCAGAAATTAAAAATAAAACACCTATAAAGAAAGCAGTACTAAGGTCCTTTCAATGTAGAAGTCAAGAGCTAAACACAGATAATAGATGTTGATGCAGAAAACCTCTTACTGCACCACAAATAATAACTTTTAAACTTATGGCGTCAGAAGAACAGTCCAGCCTAGGGCTCTGTGCTCAATACTTGCATACAGTACAACAATACATACTTTAGTATAGCAATGCTTAGCAGTTGCTAGACTATTGTAAAAATAAACAAATTTTAAAAATGAATATGAAGAAAAAAATAAAGAAAATCAAAAGTGATGAAGTGGGAAAATTCTAAGACCAGATCAATGAGAAGCGAATTAAATTATTCTCTGTGCAGGTAGCAGAAACTGGAGAGAAAGTAAGGTATCATCATCAGCAATGCCCAAGTAATTGCTCTGTGTGCTCTTCTCAGCATGACTTTTGCATCCGAAGGAAAAATCTGTCTCCAAATTCTCACACTTTACAACCAAGTTTTGTCTTTACCACTTAGTGTGCTTGTTATTTCAGTATTTTAAGGAAGTAGTTATCCAGATAGTTTATCTTCCTTTGCTGTTGAACATTTTTCCAATTGATCAAACATTCTTTTATCTAAAAAGTGAATGTGCCACAGAAATCTATAAATTACAGCAATCAGAAGTGGAGTTTTATGTCTGTTTCCCCCTGAACCATTAAAAATATTCAGCATTAGATTCTTCTATGTGGCAAAAGAGAATAAAATGACGCACAGACCTGGTATGATTATTTTGCAGTCAAAATTGGAGGAACAGCTTGCTAAAGAAACTGTTAAAGAAGCAACACCTGAAAGAACCAGTTTTTAAATTCTAAGCCATGATATACAAATAAAACATGACATATTAACTGGGTGGCACGATAGTAATCTCAAAGAACAATTTCAGACTAGCAAAATAAAACATAATTTTTCCTGATAGAGAAAATCAGTTATTAAGTGAGAGCCGATAGCTGATCTTAAAAATCATTAGTAACATAATTTGATACATAAGAAAAAAGTCAGTCAGTCACACAAAAGACAGTGTAGTCATCAATCAGAAAGTAATGAGGTTCCCAGCATGTGTTCAGTGCAAGGTCTTGTTATCATGATGTTTGTGATTTCACTTTGGGCATCCTCCAAAGTTGAGAATTTGCATTCATCTTAATGTTCTGAGAAGATATCCTTACTGAATTAAGACAGAAAAACTTGAATTCACTTTGGTCTTTTCTACTGGAATAATTAGGTCATATCAAGTTGTGCACAAAGATTCTAGAGTCCATCTGTCTACATTACTAGGGATGACTAGGAATTATAACCAACCAAGTGTGTCAGGTAGCTACTTCACTGCAATAAAACAGTAGCAGAATTTTCAGAAGGGAAACATATTTCATAAATATATTGTCTTTATTGATAATATAAAAATTCACTGTGAAAGAAAATTAGAAGCTCAAAATTTGTCACATATATAATTTTACATAGCTGAAAATGTTCATTTTTTAAAGAAATGTACTTTGGTAAAACTATTAGTAAAATTATCTGGTGAATTATTTGTTTATTTTTTAAATGTAGTTCAGTAAACAAGGAAGAGATTTTTCCGGCTCTTCGAATGCACTGGAGCACTGGTGAATACACTGCATTGATTTATTTGTTTTAGAGATCAAACTCAGGGCCTTGCACATGCTAGGAAAGGGCTCTACCACTGAGGTACACCCCCAGCCCATACACTTTATTTTAAAAACAAAATTTTAAATTTGGATGTGTGTGTGTGTGTGTGTGTGTGTATGTACACATTAACTACAAACCATATATGTTTATACGTGTATATGCATATATGTACATATGGTTTATATTATTGTATTCTAAATTCATGTGTTCTTGGACCCAATATTTTCCTTTACTTTGAAATTACCTAAATTAAAAATAGAATTCACACATGTAGTGATTCAACATTATCTGAATAACATTAAATATTAGAATATTGGTCTATATGTTAAAATTAATCTTCAATTTTAACTTGTGCATATAGACAGGCTGACTTGTCACTCAGAAGGCCTGTTCCCACAGGGATCATGGCCATGACATTCAGGTGTTCAAGTTGTTCTCTATGCAGAGTTGCAAGAGGCAGACTACATTTTGTAAAGGAATGATGGGTGGATAGTCCAGTTATGGCTACGGGCAGTGTTTGTGACCGATTATCTTTAACATAATGAAACAGTTCTCAAAATCAATACTTCAATGTGGTTTATCCTACTAGGTATTACATACTAATTTCCACAATGCCACCATTGCTCAAACCAGTACTGATATCCTCTTTGAATAATTGCCTTCAGAAGCCACTGTTCACTCTTGAATATTTTTATAATGGAAAAATCCTTGTCCAACAAAGGAAGATCTGACTTTGGGACATATATGGAGTTAAATCTGGCAAACATCGATATTTTTGCTCTGGATTTGAAAATGAAATACGACTATAAAATGCCAGCATTTTTCTAACAGCTAATAAGATAACTTTGAAGCAAAAGAAGAGTTTGACAAATGTTTTCAGCAATAGAATGATAAGAGGGTAGTGTCTATAATGAAACGTGTAGACTTTCGGGGTAACTGCTGTAAAAAAAAAAAAGAGAGAGAGAGAGAGAGAGAGAGAGAGAGAAGAAAAACACCATTCAAAATATCTCATTGCTAAGAAGAGAGAGAGGAAAAGTGTTGCTGACTGACTTTCCTATGAAATTCCCCAATAGAACCTAAGACTTTACCACATAGACCAAATGAAAGGACATTTGACTTCTCAAATTTTCCCTCTCAGAAGAGGTTTGGCTTCACAGAATTGCCTTAGCAGGTGTTTTTAATTTGTTTATGCTGGATGAGAAAATTAATGTATGTACTTTGTAAATACATGCTGAGTGTGAAGGGGAAAGTCTTACCAGGTCAAAAAAAAAAAAGCTTTTAGCTTCTATACACAAAAATCTCTTAGATATATTGATGAAACTTAAGGGAGTCCTACCAATAGTCTACCTTTACCTAAATGAGTCTTAGAGAAGCTATAATGTCATGTGAATGCTCTAGAGAGAAGTAGAGAAATCTTAAAATTTTATGAATTTCAAAGTGAGAGATACTGTAAAATATTTTATCCTCCAAAATTAAATTTTCTTAATGATTCCAAACAGTAGAATTCAAAGAAAATGTGAGTTTCCAAAAGAGAAGACACTCACATGTAGAAAGAACTAGTTTGGGTGCTTACCAACTTTAGAAGTGATAACTGAAACACTTTTTCAAAATTTGTTCCATTGAAACTACCACAAATAAACATCAGTGTGAGTTAGATGTGTCTGAAAAGATATGATTGAAATGTTACTATCAATTTTAAAACTCCAAAATTTATTTCATTGAACTAAAATTTCTCTTCATAATAGCAATATTTCAGATTAAAGAAAATTAGCTCTACCCTGCCATAATATTAATTTGACACACATCACTAGGGAAAAAGTCATACTTAACCCAATAGAAACTATTTGTGGACTGGAGTATTTTTTACTTGCCTATTCAATTTGAAGCAATTTTACAGTTTTTATTTTGATGTCAGATGCATAGGAATTCTTGGGGTGTTTTTCTAAGGTGGAATGGAATACTGATTTGCATACATACTATGGAAAGGTTAGAAAGATATAAGAGAAAATCTACTTATCTTTAGCACTTTGATAAGTGAGTCATTTAAGGAAAAACCTATATGTGGCCAGAGAGGGTAACAGCCTCTGAAATAAACTGTTTTCTGTGTTCTCAACAGTTTGAAATCATTAGGTGAAATGTGCAGCACTTCTCTTTTTTACTATAGTTTTAATAGAAGTTGAAATCATTTTATACTATTGTTGAAAGTGTTAAATATGCAACAATCTAGGCCCACTGGGTAGTTGTTTATGATTGTATAAACACACATTTTATCAGCAATCACAGAACTTACTAACAGATCATATTAGATGTAATTTAATCACAAAAGAATGGACAATACAATGATAAAAGAGAATTAAATTTTAATTTTAAGGACAGTATAGGGACTGGAATTATTATTATTATAATCTAATGATGAAACCAAAATAGTTTTTAACTTCTTTTCAATCTTTAAAAGTGATAGAAGAGAAAATATTCAGTAGAAGTATCCCCAAATACATAACAGCATTATTACTTGGCACATCCT
The DNA here is from genome assembly GCF_047511655.1 of Castor canadensis. Taxonomy (NCBI): domain Eukaryota; kingdom Metazoa; phylum Chordata; class Mammalia; order Rodentia; family Castoridae; genus Castor; species Castor canadensis. The sequence goes on from NC_133391.1 coordinate 105,242,684, forward strand.
AAACATTATTAGTTATCTTTATAAATGGAAAAGGATATTGGTAATTTTGTTATCATAATGGTTTCTTATTAAATAGAATTGCTTTAATATAATTTTATCAGTCAACTTGAAAAAGTTTTTGAAACAGGAAAATGGGAAATATCATTTAAAGACATTTTAAAAATAATTTCAGCTTAGTCAGTTATCTTACATTTTAGCTACTTTTGTAAGATAGAAGGCATTTAAAAATTGGAATCTCATGAGTGATTTAAAAATTTATCATAGACGAAAAAAATAATTCTCAAGTTTCTTTTAGGAACACAAATCAGCAAAAGAATCCAAGTAAAATAAACAATAGATTTTGTTATTTAACTATATCCTGTTACCAGGCAACATATGAAAATTTAGAGAATTTGAACTGGTTTGCAGAATTTATAAGAAAGTATGTACAGCATCATATCTTAAAAAGAAATTGCCATTTAACACATAGATAAGCTGGTGTAAAAGTATTGGATGTAACTAAATATGTTTAATTTTTAGTTAGTATATAGCATTAGGAAGATGTGAAAATAAAAACAGAAAAATAATATTTTTAAAATTATAATATTTAATCTCAAATGTTTAAGAGTGTTAAAAGAATATAATGCCTAACTTCAAACTTTAAGCTAACAATTTCAGGAAATCCCAGGAATGGAAATATTGATAAGCAATAAAATAATGTTTTGAGTATGTTTTATATAATTAAATAATAAAATCCCATTTATAAATGTAATTAACAATTTAATTAAATAAAAATAAGGTTTACAATATGAAGAAATAAAGTTTTGCCCAAAACCAAAATAATTTTTCACCTTTTTCATTTTCTGTGTTTATTGTATCCAACTTAAAATTTTTATTTCCTGCACACTTTGGAAAAATCAAGATTCAGAATATTAATAAGAACATAAAACATTTTACTTCACTCTTTTTTAATATTTTCCTAGAAAATATTCTCATTAATGCTTTATTTTCAAGTGGTTATTACTATTTTTCCAGCAAGTAGGAAAAAGTTCACTAAGATGAATTTGATATTTAAATTTCTATTTCATTTTGTATAAGCCTTTATTTCTGTAGTTTTCAAATACAATTATTGTTGCTAGATAATTTTTAAAATGCCAATTTCATTTCATATCAAACTGTTCCTACAAGTAGTTATTTGTAACTTTAAATTATTTATCTTTGATATTAAACTAATAGTTTTTAGTAACTTGCTCTTTCAGCTAAGATTATTTTCAATTCTGACACTGACTTTTTTCTTCCTTTTTCTGTTTTTAACTATGTGACTACCATCTCTTGCACAAAAAAGTTGTCTTTACAGCTGAATATTATCTCTCTCCTTTTTACCTTTCCTTTCCTCTCCTTTCTTTTCCTTTCCTTTTTTGCTTCATTTCTTTCCATTTAAGGGATAAAATTACTGAATTAAGTAGCTTTCTAGAGTGAGGAGCAAATGTATCACCTGTAGTCAACTGAGAAGGAAAAGGAAAACTTTTATCATGAGGAATATTTAAAGTAAACAAATTTACTCAGAGTAAGGACTGAAAACAAGTAGTAGAAGTTGCAGATTCACACTTAAGTTTAATTCTTGTTTGGGAAATTTTTGTTTCAGTGTATTTCTAGAATGCAGTCTGCTGGTTTATTAATTTTTATTTAAAAGGCTGTCAGTTAATTAGCACAGACATATTCAAGTTATACTGAAATGATTGTCATAAAGGGACCGTTTTCTGTGGTGCTCACAGATGGCAGAAAAGACAGCCCAGGAACGCACACAGCCTGATAATCGAGAGAGCTTTAAAACATGGGTGCATTTTCAACTCTGAGTCTGCCAGCAATCTCTTTTCAAATATCTTGGGTTTTTATGTCCAAGTGGCTTACTTTAAAGCAGCCTTCCCATCAAAGGGGTCCCAGAGTCAAGAATAATTATGATAATTACCCAGAATTGCACCCCCCCAATAATCATAATAATAATACTGAATCTTAACCAAGTATAATATTGTTTGTGCAATACACTGCTACATTCAAAAAGATGAAGTGCTAGACAACTCTGATCTATTCTTGACTGACAAAGCAGCTATAATTGTATGACTTTCTGAGATAATGGTTTAAACAAAAGTAAATAGTAAAAAAAATGCACACCCCCCTTCAAAAAAAAAAAAAAAGGTTTGGAAAGCTTAGCTGTGTTTAGTGCCCATTGATGAAAGCAGTGTTCTCTGATCCATGCTGCTATTGTTGGTTTTAGTTTAGCTCCCTCTCAATCAATATCTAACAGGGCATGATTTAATAAGGTTTTATAATCTCCAAAAATGAGGGGGGGGCAGGGTAGTTGTGGTATTGTCATTCATCAAAGGGGGCCTTTCAGGTTTCTTTGCTTTCACCTGCTGGGACCCATTTGGTCTCTTTCAAAGAGAATGCAATGACAAAATGAATGAGAAATGCTAGAATAAGAGTCCCTTATTCTACCCAATAGTATAATCAATGGGTACTTGTAATCCCTATTGTACCTCACAGAGGTAGTTGTAAGACAATTAAATCTCGCTTCTCAGGCAAATGATTTTGGTAGTTAACCTGAAACAGCCAACAATATTGAAGAGAATGAATGCATTTGAAGCAATGATGTAATGGGATACTGCTTGGCCAAAAAAGCATGCATGTGTATTGACGTGTGTATATATCTCAATACTCCATGTCCATACATTCATGAGTATAGTCCCTTAAATATTACATGGGCGAGTGGCAACGATTTTCAACAATTTCACAATCTGTCCTTTTAATTTCTATTTTAAACAAACACTAAAATATTCTTATTTTTGCAGTGTTACATACTCTAAACTGTAGTTCGATACAGAAAACGTTTACATAGTTAACATCAGTTTGATGTGACAGCCAATTTAGTTTTAATTTCATTTGCATCAGCTAAATGCAATTTCTCTTTTCCTCCTACATCCTTTGCTTAAATGTCAAAAGGAACCTTGCAGTCTTTTGAAGAGACTCATTTCAGCCTGCATTATTTGTCCACCTACAGTTGTGTGGATTTCATATTTTATTTTCAGTATTATCTATTTAAAAAGCTTATGGTTTACCTGTTCTAAGAAAAAATAAAATATGACCTGTGATAAAAATTACACAGCACACACAAATTCTAAAAGATTTGTGAAGAAAAATTCTCCTGTGACTAATAGTCATGTGACTAATGATAAATATTAAATACAAAATAACTGGAGAAAAGAGATTGGTGTATCAGATACATAAAGATGAATTGAGTTCAGAATAATTCAAAGTGTTAAATTTCTTAGTAACTTAAAAATTAAAGGGCCTTTTCTTTAGCATACTTTAAATGCAGTCAGTATTTTTTATATTTCATTTATGTGAGTTGCCTGTACCCACGTTCCTTTGTCAAAGTTCTCTAAGAAACCTCAATTAATTATTATTTAACAGTAACTCCCAACTTACCCTGCAGCAAAATCCTGCATTTAATTACACACACAAACATGTAACAAGCATACTTTTATATTTAGAGGTGCATATTTTCTTCTCTGAGACAATTTTATGAAGGGCTGTTAATTTGGGAGATCTGTAATCCAAAAATATACTGATATCACAGATGTATGACTACACACAAGTGCATATGTGTTTTCATTATGTTATGCAGACATGCAGCAACCTTATATGTAAATCAAATAAGTTCTCCATTGATGCTTCACCATATAATTCTCTCAATTATACTGAAATATTGAAAAGCAACTCTGAGTGAACTTGCCTTATATGACTTCAAAGCAGAAATATTTGGTATCAGAATTCTTGTGAGTTATTTTTAAACCTGTTATTTTGCTATGTTTTGGTCATAGAGAAATAAAGAAATCCCCTAGAAAAATAAATTGACCTGAATAAAAAGATGTATTCTCTCACAATGCAGAGTTTAGTGAGGAGTGAAGCACCTGACTGTTCTGGATACTTCCAAATGAGTCTAGCTAATTGGGGTAACCCAAGCCAATGGCCATTTGAAAGACTGGAGGTCAGGTGTTTTACGGCTGGGATAGTATTCAAAAAAATGACTGTCAGGGGTGAATGAAGAATTATGTCAAGAGCATTCAGCATTACTGCCACTAAAGAGAGAGGAGGGGAAAAACATTGTGAAGAAAAACATGTCATTTTCTAAATGAGCTAGGGGAGGAGGACAGGGCAATAATGTGGGTTTCCATTCCTGTGATCCACATCTGCGTTAGGCAGAAATAGTTTTACTTTTAATACAGTTGCACTCTACTACTTTGCTTTCTCGTGGAGCAAAAAAAATAGTTTCGAAAAACATGCAGATGAGGTTTGTTCTTTGTGGTTGTTTGTTTCCCCATCTCCTGTGCAAATCTTAGCATTGTTGTCTGATTTGCCATGGAACAGTGAACATTGCTTTTCCTAGCCAAATCACCCAGTGTTAAGTGCTATGTGATACAGATCAATAGGGCATCTACGGCGGTACAAAAAGGGCAATGTTGTTTCCATTAACTCTTCTGAAAGAGAGTGTGGCCTAGTGGTTAAAGGATTAAATTGGGTGTTGAGGGTTTTGATGTCTTGAATTCTAATTCTACCTAAGTCATTAGATTCTTGATGAAATTGTTAGCAGGTTTTTTTCCTTTCATTTTGACTCACAATAATAAACTCATGGGCTTCGTACTTGTAGACATAGCATTTTGAGATCATTCAATAAATGATAAAATCTGGAGGACTGATGAAGAAAATTAGAAAAGCATTTGGTCATCAAAACCATGTTGTTTCGATTATTCAGTCAGATAATTGCTTATCGTTTTTTAACATATTGTTTATGTTTCAGGCCATTCTTCCATCTCATCTGAGCCCATTAGCAGCTACTAACATTCATCTATCTGAGGTCTCAAACTGGGGCAAAGGTTCATTTTGGTTCTGGTTACCTGAATATTCCTTCAGAAACGGTACGTTCTATTTTGCGTGAGCCCCTTGTCAGTGGCATTTTAGTGAGCTACGATGTAGAAAAAAGCCTTTAAACAATGGTTGGCCTTTTCTTGCTATTGCCAGTCCCAGGTGCATAAATGGTCATTTTTAAGGATCAGTCACATGCATTCCCCTTTCATTGCTGTTGTGGCAATTTACACATTTACACTGTGTAAATGTGTGTACATGTGGTTATTTGTGCACATGTGAGAGAAAGGTATGGAGGCAGAGACGAGTTTTACAGAATTGTGTTACTGTTGTTAACTCAAGCTAATCTTTAAAAGTAGTAGTATAGGCCCTCATGTCATATGTCCTGCAGATTTCCAGATCCAAATCAATCTAAGTCCTCCCTTCCTCCTTCTCATTTCCTCTCTCTCCTAGTTCTTTTCTGAAGAATATTCATATTTTGTTAATAATTCACTCAAGTAGCAAATCAGAGGAAAGCAACACTCTTATTGGTAATAGGGTTCAATATTTTTCATTAGAACGCCTGAGGTTTGTTTTTAGTGTATTTTAGTTTTGAACTTTGTAGGTACTGCACTCCACAGAAGTAGAAATGCAGACCTTTGTAGACTGGTGGAAAACTAAACAGTCAAAGAGTGTGAGATAGCACAGAAAAATGGAGTTTGAGGGTCTCAACTTTGACTTGGTGGCCACCTGGACTTGGACACCGAGTAAATGCTTAGGGCAGTGCATTGTGGGAAGATACTTTGTGAAAACATTTGGGAAGCTACAGTTAATATATTGTCAAAATAGTTTTCTTGCTTTTTAGGAAAGTTGACTTAAGTTTCTGTGAAGGAATTAAATGAAATCATCAACATCTTCTAAGAGGGATTCTCTTCCTAAATTAGTGGTGGATTTTTAAAATCATTCTTCCCATATTTTTCAAATTAAAAAGATACAAATTTTCATCACTTTAAAATGTTACAGTGTTTCCTGTGGCTAATAAGCCTTTCTATGGCCTTCTTTAAAATATGATTCTTAACTTCTTCTAATTTAATATTTTTATTTAAAAAATGTATTTCAAATTTACAATACCCCAAACTCTAAAAGGAGAATTTTGTGTTTTTATTAGCAGTTTCCAAATTATTAGTAGGGCTCTGTTTAGTTTTTCTTAAAAATATACAGTGGCATCCTAGTGTCTTCATTATTGCATAAAATAAAAACTCAGTTGATGCTAAAAGTGTAAGAGCATATTTCTGTGTAATCACAACTCTGCTGTTTCATATGTGCTATTTAAAGACACAGGGTGACTGTGATATTCAATTATTTGAATATTCAATTATTAAATTATTCATATTCAATTAATTGCTTGGTCAAATAGGCCAACACATATTGAAGGAAAAAGTCTCTTTCAGAAAAATAGAATAAAACAATGAAAAGAATTCCAACTTTTTGTTGTTTGAGTCTGATTGACAGATTTCCTTTTATGTTTTATAAATACTGACACTATAGAAAACCAATTGATAAATGAGAATATAACACATTACTATTCATTCCAAATACTAGCTAAGCCTGTTTGGTATGGCTCCAAATACATTTTGAATTTGGACTTTTCTGCTTTGTGTAGTGCACCTACAAAAGCATTTACAAAATTAGTTTCTTTTCTATCTCTGATTGTTTGCATAACACAATATAGCAAGTTTTATCAAACTCAGACTCTATGATTATCAAAAGAATAAGCCAAAATGTTGATTAGTCTTTGTCACTTGCCCCTATCACCCTTTCACCATGAACACTTACAAGTGTCCCTGTTTTCCAATTTATGGAATAGTTTATAGTCATCTAATCATGTGAAAGTTCATATTTTACAAAAAGTTTTCAAAAAGATTTTCATGAAAATGATTAGTTCCAATCCATTATGGAAGCAATGCTGCTCTCAGAATCAGTAAGAAGCTGTTCTTTTTTCTGCAAGAGATCAAACAGAACTGAGTGGGCAGCACATACAGACACTCCCAGGTGGATTTGCAAGCACAAAGTGGCTTTATGTTCTACTGATGTTAAATAGGTATATGCCACAAAAAAAAAATCTTCGTGGTCTTCCTAAACCAGCTAAAACCAGACTTCAAGAAATTCTTTCAAAGTGTTATAAAACCACTCACTTTAAAATTATTAAAGTCTTGCTGTATCTCCCTTATGATCAATTGGCTAACTTGTCACTGTAAATTATATCTAATGTGTCAGGAAAAAAAAACCAGTTACATATACATACTATTTCAAGAGTTAGGTATCTATCTGTTCGATAGCAACTCATTGTATAACAATAATCGTAGAGTGTGGGGAATTATATCCAAAGTGAAGATTTTAATGATATCAAAGATGAGAACAAATTAAAACATAGCTCATACAGCTCATCTCATATATTCACATTACAAATTAATTTATATTCTCATAAACCAGAACTACAAAGGGTAAAAACAAGATGTAACACTGCTTGTGAAGAAAGTTTTACCAAGTTGCCCTTTGTTCCTCTAATATTTGCATTTTAAAGAAGTATGATTACATTATTGAATCCTTATTTTACTAAATGTTTTAATTAGATAATGATAAAAATCTCTGGTTTTCATAACATTTAAAAGAATAATACATCTTACCTGAGACATTATACAAGGAAAAAAAAAACTTTTCAAGGGTGGATAAAGATGAAAAAACACTTAAAATCCCTCAGATTTTGAGCTGGTATGATATTATCTCAAAACTGTAAAACCCACCACATGTGTAAACATGGCTGTATCAGTAGAACATGAAATAATTGGCACTTCAGTTTGCCAATGTGTAATACCATTTTTGATCATATGTAAATTTGCTATGAGACTTTAAAAGGAATTTTTAGAAATATAACCTAACTACAACAGATTTGTCATTCATGCATTGCTGAGCACAGAGGCCTAATTTTACCTTTTTGCTATTATTTTAAATTAAGGCACTTATCCAAAAGATCAAAACAGTTTTCACAATGGACATTTTGTGAAGGCAGATAGTGATAATGTCTGGAGGAATATGGTAATTGCTCCTGTTGTGAAGGTACAGGGATATAGATTCCTTATGCATACATTGGGAAAATGAAAATAATTCCAAATATAAAAGCATATCTCAAAGTTTGGGAGGTAGATTAAAAAGTGCCTACTGATCAGGCAGAAACATTATATAAAGCAAAAATATTGTATTTGAAAGGCAGGAACAAAGACATTTCCTTTTGCTTTGCTGGTAAAGGATGTTAAAAGGGGACAACCTCCTTTCTGACAGCAGTTTTAAAACTAGCTTTTCATATTACAGTCCTTAATGAGGGACCCCCACAATATCAGATGAAGAAAAACAAAGAGAATTTTTGATGAAAAAAAAATCAAGAAAAAGAAAGATGACTGGGATTTTATGCAAACTTTGTCTGCAGTGTTTGAGCATGGGCATAATGCTGAAGGGACTTTTCCTTCTAACTACCTATTAAAAAGGGCTGCATAACAAATAGCAGACTATCCCCGAAAGAGCTGAAAGGTAAAGTTCTCAAGAAGCCCCAGTAAATACTGCAATGATTTTTACTATTCCAAATTTAATTCGACATTTTCTGAATGTGTGCAAGGGGAAGGCAGAATACCCCCTTTGTGTCCTGAAAAGTATCATGCGACACAGAAAGATCTCTCTGAAAGAAAAAGCATCTTACTTGACTAAACACTAAGCTCTCAGCATGAGAAGAATAAACGCTTCAGTGTTGCTCAGCGTGGTGAGGCTGAGCAGGTTCAATACAGTGCTTTCATGCCATCTAGTGGCTTTGTGAGAAGTCTCTGGAAGACTATGTTCTCAATGAGCCATTCCTGTTTGTATTTAGATGGTGTCCAAAAAGCAAATGGAAAAAATAAATTGTCATAATTATTTAAAGAATTCAGAAACATTGGTGTTTTGTTTAAGAATATGAATATTTCAAGTTAAAATATTCCTTCAGTTTAAATAGCATAGATTTAAATTTTTAGTGCTATTTTGACTTAAATAAAATTAGTCTCTCCCTTCCCTCCCCTTCCCTTCCCTCCCCTTCCCTTCCCGTACCATCCCTTCCCTTCCTGTCCCTTCCTTTGCTTTCCTCTGCTTCTTTTCTACTTCCCTTCTTCTCTACTTTCTTATGTTTTCCTTTCCTTTATTTTCCATCCCCCCTTCTTGTAATTCCTATTTTGATTTTCAGTTTCTCAAAAACTCAAGGCATTATTTCTGCTATAAGACTTTAAAAAAAATCCCCTCAACGCTCTTAATATTGATATTATGAAAGGTGATAAAGTCAAACCACCACTTTCTTTGACTAAAATAATTGTATACTCCATACCCACCCACTACTAGCCCTCAGATGTGCTGCCCTGCAAGCAGCACTTGGAACATCAATTGCAAATTGTTTTCAAGCTATGGTATTTTTGTATAGGTTTCCATTGTCATCTTTGCAAAATATCATCAAAATGGCATTTTACACACTATTTTTATGTATAGGTGTGCTTGCACTTGGTTTAGTAAGGCATCTTCAACTAGTATCAAGCCCACTTCAGTAAAACTACACATTTCATCTTTTTCTATTTGAGATTTATTTCACAAGCATAGAATTCTCTTTTGATCTCATTGATTCACATATTTTAATATTGCATTTATTGGATCTATAGAAAGACACCATTCTACATAGAGAATATAGTTTTCTTCTTGGATCATGTAAAAAAAGTTAGATTTATAATGTTTTCACTGACATACTTTTTAAGGAGACAAAGAAGCTGATTTCTAATTTTGTAAAATAAGCATCTGCATAATTTTAGCTATAGACCAGAGTTAAAGTTTAAAAAAAAAAAGAGTCTGTTGGTGGAAAAAGCTGTAGTGTTACATAAGTGAAACAGGAATTTTGAAGAGCTCACAAAATCAGAATGATATAAGTTTTATTGTGGGTGGAGATGAAGAAGAAATACAAGTTATGACTTTATATACTTAGTGTTGAAAGGCCAATATGCATTTTAAATAAAAAATTTACTTATAAGGATGTAGCAAATAAATTTAGAACCCTCAAACATTTTAATAAATATGCAATGGGAAAATAATTTTCTTGTTTTTTAAATTTTTGATATACATTGAAACCATTCACTTTTAAAGATTCAATTATGAGTAAACAGAAATTTGTGAAATGTGAACTTAATATTTGTCTGATGGGTATGAAATACCTGCCTTAGTTGTGTTCTCTTTGAGCATATGTTTTCACCATTTAACTTAGACAATGAACAGATATTTTAAGTAAGGGTGTTCTTTATAAGTGATGAACTGCATAAAATCTGTAATTTTTCTAATTTGTACCAAATTTTACTATAAATTTACTTAAAGAGAGGTCATCCCTAAATTTTCACTTGCAAAATAAATGTGGAGGAAAATTGACATCAAACAAAATGCTGAATATTTTCCACCATTTTTTTCTTCCTGAGTGGTGATACAACAATCTTAGCCAAGAAATATTAACCGATTATATCTATATCTATATATTCCATTACTTCTACTGGTTGTTTTTTTAAACTGATTTTTAAATATAAATTTCTCATCTGAACTGGTAATATCTATTATATGTATTTATTTAGTTTTATTTCATATGCAATATGTTTAATTACATATATTACCTTTTTATTTTCATATGTAAAACAAAGTTACTTCTAAAATTCTGAGAAATATTTCTATGTAATATCTGTTCTGATTTAATGTAAGCATATTTCAAATCCAGCAATGTTCTTACGTATTTGAGTCAATAATATTGAAAACTATACATACCAATGTTCCTTGAAATAGTATTAGAAAAAAAAAACTTTGGAAGTTAGAAACTTCTTTGTTGAACAACCTAATAGTGCTTTTCTGCATTTCCTCTAAGTAACTTCACAGAAACAAAGAAGAAAAACAGATTTCCAAGAATTTTGAAAATGTATCTAAGATAAAATGCTACTTTTTCCTGATAAAGATGAATTTAGTCCAACTCTACATATTCATTGTTTAAAGAAAAGGAAGAAAAGCTTGAGGAGGCTTCATTTTAGAGAAAAAGGCATATGGGCATCACACACGTTGTTGTCTGGGAACAGAGCTGAATTTTGATTAGAGCAAGAAGCTATAATTGGAGTGATAATCTTTTACACTGTTTTTAATTGTAATCAGTGCAGATGTTTGTAGCTTTATGATAGGAAAAATAGTGCCAGAAAATATGTATACTTGATAATTTTTTAGACCACAAATTGCTTAACTTGGCTCATTTTAAAAGATTAATTTGATATGCATAATCATTGAAAAGTAAGAAATCCACAAGTATTAAACAGCACATAAAAATCAACTATTTATGATAGACTAAAATGTACATACTTTAATCTTATTAAGTTTATGCAAGTAATTCTCTTTTTTTCCTTTTTGTCTTTTCTACATGAAGTAGGATAAACAAAGATGCTTCATCTATAAAATTAGAGAAGTAGAGACTTTGAATTATAATTAAAATATTTTTCTGCTATAGAAAATTTTGGTGCTATTATAATTTAAGATGAATGGCTCATTCTTTAGGTGTTAGAATTAAACTTAGATGAAAACAAGTCTATGAAAGTATTGCATTTTTGCATCTCTTTCCTATTTTTATCTTAGGATGGTTTACATAGAGGTGATAGATTACATAGATAGATAGATAGATGATAGATAAATAGATGGATGATACATATTTTAACATGAATAAAGATTTCTGAATTTTTGAGTTATTCAGGTTTTTAACTGCTAGTAAGTGACTTTGGCATTTATAATATATACTTGGGGGAAGGTCTTTCTATATTTTCTGGAGGAATGATTTGCAATCTCATAAACACAAATCAAGGGGGCCTTTTCCTTCCTTCATGTGTAGGAGTGTGTTTGGCCTAGAGAAATCTAATAAATGTGCTTGGTCATATGTTCTCCTTCTACTGCTGCACTCAGAGGTGGACATTCAGGATGGTGGGTCCCTTTCTTTCACTTTTCCTGGGCTATATTCCTTTTTTAGCCTACACAGCAAAGGGTACAGCAATATTCCATTTTGCCTGCCTCTTAAGTGAAGCAATGGGTAGGAGACAATGCACCACACAGAAGCATCTGCTGTATTTAAAACAACACATGTGTTCAAGATTCAACAGGCATTTTGAATTGCAGTGAGGTTTAGAAATTAGATTAATTTTCCATGAGAATCCTAGAAGAAGTTGTCTTTTTAAATTTGTATCAAAACACAGTAATTTAAAATATTGCAAACATTTGATCATAATTTCTACTGTAGGTATATATATTGTAGCTATGACTCCCAGCTGCTTAATTTCTCAATTAAGGACAAAAGGCTAAGGAATTTAGGAAGTATGTTTCTTCTTAGAATTTTAGACCCCAAATTCTTAGCATAAGAAAAATAGCCTACCTTAACTACTGTAACAGTTTAGAAATAGGTCAACTGCTTCAGTGTTTATGAATTTTATAAGGGAAGTTACAGTTGTTATAGGACTGATAGTGATAGTTTTAATAATAATAGCTTTCTTTTAATGCTACCTACTATGATTTACATTTTATTGTTACTGATATTTAGAAAGAAAATTTGAACTATTTATATTTTACATGTGACAAAACTGAAACTAAGAAAACTTGGACCCCTTTTCCATGATCCTCAGCTACCAAGTTTTAAAATAAATTTAAATCCATACCTCCTTTATTCATCCACACATCTTTTTTCCATGTCGTGCAGATTGCTAATGTAAGTCAGAAACTATTTTTGTTCTTCATGTATATCATTTGTTTGATTATAGAACCTGCAACTTTTCTTAAATTGAACTGCATGTTAATTTGCTAGTAGCAGCATGTTTACAGTATTCACTTTTTAAAAGCAAAAGCAGATGTAGAACTCTAATCAGGTATGTCCACAAAGCATTATTCTCTGGTCAAATTCAGGGTAATAATGTTAACAAACTAGATTTAATGCAATATTAAAACAAAATCTAATGGATAACTTTGACAATTTTATTTTTGACATATTCTATATAATTGTTCTATTTTATGAATTGTGGGATGGTGCCATTTTCCCTTGTTCATGTCTGATGTCATTTATCTCAGTTGACTAGATTTACACCTGTCTTTCTGCTTATGACTTTAAGAAACTGAAAGTAAGTAGACTTAGCAAGGCTTATTTATCTCTGCCTTATCTGGTCTCAGACTTTTTTCAAAGTGCAATACAACCCTCACACTCATCTCCAGAGCATTTGTGTTTGTTGGCCTTCCTTGATTGGATTCCTCTCTGTCTTGGCACTGCACAGCATTAATGTCTACCATATCAATTTGTACAATAAATTTGTTATTTAATTAAATGTTTTTTAATTTGTTAATTCACATACATGCTTGGTATATTAAATCATGTTTAAAGTCTTAAAAGTGGAAACAATTTTCATTTCTTTACACTTCTATAATACCCTTTCAAGTTACTAGAGGAATACTCCAAAGAAATACCTTGTTCTGAGTTAAGACTGAACCAGGTGGTTGGCAACTGGTAGCTGACAACTCATCAGGTCTATTTCCTATTCTTAGAAGAATCAGAACACTCTATTCTCTTATAAATCAGTAAGACATTGATAAATAAAGTGAAGTCAATACTAATTCTCACAGACTATTATTTAACATTTTTTGGGTTGGTCCAGGCTCTGATAACTTTATGTAGGCACAGATTTATATCCATCTGGAATTTTTTACTTAATTTTAAGCATACTTTATTGATGAGCACATTAGGAGAACCAGAATAAAAGGTTTTGTTGAAGTTATATTACATTCTAATCAATACTATGACTCCATTTACCTAACACTTTTAATAGACTATTTAAGAGGAAGTATTCTTAAGTCAGCCACATTGACTAAATCATTTTAAGAGACTTTCAAATAGTATAATTATAAAACAACTGTACATCTACTTATGTATTACATGCATCAAATAAGCAGGAATGGATCAATCAGTCCACACTAACAAACTGGCTGCTTCTAGCCCAGATTTTATCCCCATATATGCTTTGTTTTTCTGTGCAGTTTTTTATTTCTTTCTTAATTCAAAAGCCAGGGCATTTTTTTTTAACTTGCTCTTATGTATGACTGGAGGTTTTTATAATTCTGGGTCTTCTTTCTTGCAAGATAAAATCATCAGGGGAGACCACTACCTATTCTCTTTAGACAGAGCAAAGTATGCCAATTTGCCCCAGTCCTCAGTCCTTCTTGGAGAGATTTCAACCAAGCCCACTTCAGGCATTCATTATCTGCCTTTTGTCTATAAGCATTTAAGTGATTCCTGATTTAGTCTAAGCCTTGCATTTTAGAATATTAAAAGGAAAGCTGAGTCACTTATAATGATGCGTCTAAACCCTGGGTGTTATCCACTGAGTGATTAGATGCTTTGAAGTAAGTTACTTTTAGATATACGAAAGGGTTTTTAAGATAGTAAAAGCCTTCCATTATAAACTCACACATATAAACGTACATAATATAATTACTTGGATTGACTGTAATATGATTTTTTATACAAAATGTCTTCTGTATCACATTTTTCTAAAGGTTGAATAATAAAATGGCTAATATGTGTTTTTATTAGATTCATAAGACACATGGTGTTCTGTGTATATAAAAGAAGAAAACATAAAGAATTTCTATGTAGAAAGTTTGGCCTAGTTGAAAGAATTGGTTTTTTAAGCATGGCTAGAGATCTTTCTTCTTCATTGGCTTTCTTTCCATTGGTGCTGAAGTGTCCAATGTTGAGGGAGGGTATGCCCCTGAGAGATGTGTAGATTGAGCAAGCTATTTGACAGTGTAGAGACTGCTCCACATGGCCTTAGGAAGGATTAAAAGAACTGAAGGATCTTACTGTTCCTTAGAACTGTCTGTTACTCTGAATCCTTGACCTACTTTGAGCAAGTTCTGACTCTGGATCAGGGAGAGATTCTTCACTCAATAGATTCTTTTTGTAAGAATAAACTTACCAAGGGGCATTGAAATTTAGTGTAAGGAAAAAATAAGCAATAAGTTTCTTTTAGCTTTTTAAAAATCTTTCATAACACTGTTTCTTAGATGAACACACACACACACACACACACACACACACACACACACACTCTCTCTCTCACTTTGGGCAGTTTCTTGTTATAGTCAAATTTACCCCAGGCAAACTGAGAAAACATAGAAAGCCAGTTTCTGTAGGGGAGCAATAGCTCATAAGCCCACTTGCCACCATCTACAGGAGCTTTTATCAAGACATAATAGAATGCTAGAGAACTAATTACAGTATCCTTTTCAAACATGACACTCTTTAGAAGTTCATGTTAATTTACTCCTTCAGTAAGTATTTTTGTGAATGCAGACTTGATGAAAAGCACTGATCTATGTACTGAGGATGATAGAACAAAGAGTAAGATCAAAGCCTTGCCCACCAGTGTCTTACTGTCCAATCAGAGAAAAGTCATAATGCAAAATTGTTCATGAGCAACACAGGGCATGCCATTGGATGAACGTTAAGGATGTTTGATTCCAAAACAGAAGAGCTAATGAATGTATGTTAGGAGAGTTGAGTCTTGAGTTCAACCTCAGAAAATGGGGAAGGCAAAGCAAGAAAAAAGTTTGAGATCAGACATGTGCTTTGTTTATTTGGCAGTGAGAATCACCAGCTGTTTAGAGAAGAACATTTATGTTGGCAAGAAACACATTAGGTTTCAGGAGGGAGCTTCATGGCTAAAATCTCACAGAGGGTCAAGCTGTGTAGGCTTGAGGTCTGGAGCTGTCACTAGCTGTGTAATTTTGGATAGATGACCGCACCTCTGAAACCTCAAAAAAGCACCTGCAAATTTAGGGTATGATTAGAGTAGGACTGTACAAGGTCATTTGGGAGATTATGTGAATTCATGTGTGCAGAGTATTTAGCAGATCCTGGTACATTTGTGTCATTCTAAAAATGTCAGTACTATCAGCAGAGGAAGTAGAGGATGCTATATTGTATGACTTTCAATGTCAAAATGAGAGGTCTGAATTTGACCCTGTAAGAAAGTGAAAACTGTCAGTGTTTCTGTTTGGTTGTTAGTGGATTTAAGACATAATAAAGATGATGTTTTCATGATCGATCTAGCAGTATTTCCTATAAGAATGAGTTAGAGAAAGGAGACAGGAGGGAGGGAAGGTAGCTTGGAGGCTACTATTGTAGTTAGGGTGTGAAGCACTGAAATTCTGAATGGAGAAATTTTAAAGGAAGAAATCATTGAGAAGTTGTTATTAATTAACTACAGGATACTTAATACTATGGGGCATAGGCTTCTTACTGTATCTAACAAAAGTTACAGATTTTGCAAATATTCATATATGGTTACATTAAAAATCTGTGTGAAATTTCAGAGGATTCAGAAAGCCCCCGTTGGATACCAGTTGAAGGGAAGTGAAAGAAAAGGGAGAGAATAAACGCTATCATGAAGAAGTACAATAATAAAACCAATATAGTTAAAAAGAGAACAGAAGCTGGGCACCAGTGGTTCATGCCTGTAATCGGAGGCTACTTGGGAGGCTGAGATTGGGAGGATTGCAGCTTGAGGCTAGCCAGGGAAATAGTTTGTGAGACTCCACCTCCAAAATAACCACAGCAAAATGTGCTGGGTGTGTGGCTCAAGTGGTAGAGTGCCTCCTTTGTAAGCACAAAGCCCTGAGTTCAAACCACAGTCATACAAAAAAAAGTGTATGTAATAGATCATATTACAGATATAATATTGCTATGTTGCATTTATTTGCTTGCAAACTGTTTTAAAAATTTTAGTTTGCCCCAGAGAATACTGAAATATTTTTTCATCTCAATTTGTAGTAACTGTTTTTCTTTTCATTTTTACCTTTAAATATTTTTCTCAAAAAATCTTACTTCATTTAGAATGTTGCTTTCACATTCAGTTGGTGAGTACAGGGTATCATGTGCTCCACTCTGCCAGATTATGCTCTTCTCTCTTGTTTTGGAAACTGATGTCTGTGTCTTTTTTTTTTGTGGGGGAGTGGTAATTGGGGTTCAAACTTTAGGGTTCAACTGGGCAGGTGCTCTACTACTTGAGTCACCCTTCCAGCCAGGTCTTTTATATTTCAAAATAAAAGTCTGGTAATAAGTACTGCTTCAAATTATTTTTTTAATTTGAAATGTTTTTTCTTTTATTATTCATATGTGCATACAAGGCTTGGGTCATTTCTCCCTCCTGCCCCCACCCCCTCCCTTATCACCCACTCCGCCCCCTCCCTCTCCCCCCCACCCCCTCAATACCCAGCAGAAACTATTTTGCCCTTATTTCTAATTTTGTTGAAGAGAGAGTATAAGCAATAATAGGAAGGAACAAGGGTTTTTGCTAGTTGAGATAAGGATAGCTATACAGGGCATTGACTCACATTGATTTAAAATAAATCTGTGTTGAAATTTTCCTTTCTCCATTTCAAACACCAAATAAATCTGAGGACTGGGGAGAAGGGCATGAGGAGGCTGCTGTATCAGTCTTACCTTCACTCGCTACTGATTGTCCTTCTGTTCATTTAATTCCTATGCCCATCTCATAATTAAGCTCCTAAATATCAGTCAAGGCACCACAAATTGCAGTTTCCCATTTTCTTTCCATAAAAGGAGGTAAGGAAGTATAAGCAGAGGGCAGGAATTTTCTTTCGGTTAGCTGTCTAGTTCCCAATGGTCACTCCAAATGACCATTAGGTTCCTTATTATTTCTTTTATGTTCAAATAAGTACCTTCACACTCAATTGTGTGGTAGATACCAAGAATAAATTGTGTTTCTTTTAGAAGTATTCATGTATCATGGAGGATAAGTTTTTACTAATAATGTATCTATTTTCTCTTTGTCAGATTGATCTTTTAGGAAATCTCAAATAACATTTTATAAATATTACCAAGTTTGTACTATCAATCCTGAAATTCAACAGTCTACTACCATTATTTAGGATATTTTGGAAACAAGTTAATCAAATTCTATCAAACTGGGTAAAGTGAGGAAGAAGATAAATGACAATGATCAGTTAACACATTGACTAGGTCAAAATTTGTATATTTTCCTAATTGTTAATCATATGTATGTGACTTTAAATTTGTTGAATCTATCATGATGAATGTAATTGCACTAAAAATAGGGGACATTGGTTTTAGAAAAAGGGACCTACAGTATTTGAGAGCTTTAGGGAAGATCATAGAAAGATGTAGCTGTACCGTGACTCAGAAGTACTGATTGGTTGTATATGATATAAAATGTGTTAAATAGAATTTATCTATGATTTGGATTAAAAGGGCAGAAATGTCCTTAATTTGTATAGATATTCTAATTGGAATAATTTAAAAATATTTTTCTTTTTGTGGATTTTTGTCAATAATGAGTGATATGTGCTTATTTGGGTTTAAAGACAAGTACTTGAACTAAAAACAATTTAGTTTAAGTAGTACAGTTTAAACTTTAAAATAACAATTGAGTTTAAGATTGAATGAGACTAAAAAAAGCAAGAACAAAACTTTTTGTGTCTCACAAAAAATAAGAGTGCTAAGTATGCTTGGCATGGCATAGTATATTCTCCCTCACTTAGAGGTCTGAGGACTGTGTATGTGCAATCTCTCTGAGGACATTTTCTAATCTGTAAAATTAGAATTAAAGGATCTTCTGAATTTGCAGGGTAATTGTGAGGATCAAATGAAATAAAGGGTGAAAACATTTGGATAAGGAATTATTAATCTTGGGTGATGCAAAGTTATTTATAGGATGGATTAACACTATTTCAGTTATTGACTTTTTTTTCCTGCAGTGGCCATTTTCCCTTTGATTTGCATAGATAGCCTTTATTCTACTCTAGATAAAACCTTGGAATTTTTTTTCTTTTGTAATTGGGTAAAATTAGAAAGAATTTTATATCACATAGAAAGATGCTTTAACTATTACATGTAAAATTCCAAAGCAAACCACCTATGCATGTGGGCCTCAGTCATGGATTTCTGTTTTATAAATGATGTTGATGTGGGGGCTTGTGAGTAGAATTCCAGCAACCGCACTTAACATTCACCTGAAACAAGCAGATAAGCTGCTATTAAAGGAAGCCCAAGGCTCCCCTCTTGCTTCCCAATTTTCAGGCTTATAAAGGAAGGAGCTCTTTTTTCCAAGCTACCTTTAACTGGCACAATACCTTGTGGTACCCTAAAATCCTAACACCACAATACCAGTCACAGGCAAGCCCTAGGCCTGTGCATCCTTTTACTTCCAGGCCTGGGCATTGTCCTGCCCCACCAGGAGGTGGGGAGCTAGGCAGCTGGCTCTTCCCAGAGTAAGAAACAAGTCTGGAAAGGAGGGGGCCTACACTACATGGTGTCCTTTCTAAGTAGTTCCTGGGTTACTCTGACTTTCTTTCAGTCATCATGTGAGCTAATTACAATGTTAATTAGACCAGTTTATGGGGACTGCTGTGTGTCTTTATAAGAGGGTTCTTTGTTTGATCTGCTACATCATAAGCTTAAGTCATTTGCTTACCAGCACAGAGGGATGGCATGTATAACTGAATGCAGAATAACACACCTTCATCTGTATTAGCAAAAATTACTGTTGAAAACCAACAGATTAATTAAGGATAATGGTAAACAATTTTGATTATTCAGCAATTATTTTTAATATCGAAATTGGCTACTGGCAAGAGTAAAGTGAGGGAAGCCATCTTCCAGGTTTCTCGAGAGGAAGGCAGAGAGATCCTGCTTCATTTCCATTTCTTCTCCTACAAACTGTTTTAACATATAATTGAATTGATGCCTTTATTTCAAAAAAAATAATTATGGAGCTTGTTGGGATCATTTTCTGAAGAGAGGACATTATGCGTGCATGAATTCCATTGGTGGTCCGAGGAGGAACAGGCTGCTTGGACCATTACCCATCATTGTTGAACAGCGGAGTAATTAATTGGGCAAATGCATCTGGATCTGGTGACTTCACATGCACAGTAACTGGGCAGCAGCAACACACACACTCTTTTACCGTGAATAAAACAGCTGTAGTTTTATATGCCTGTGTGCTATGTAAGATGCATTTTTTTTTCCTCTTGGCTTTATCCATTCCAGATTATTTTGTTATTCTTTGTGGACATATTTAAAAAGAGATTGCTCATTACAAGGGAAACAAAGATTTGCAAATGAGCAAGTTTGACTTCTTATTCCCTGTTCATTTTTAAATGAATGAATTTAGTTCATTATCCCTCCAGGAACTAATTTTTGAAATACTGTAGTATTTGCACTAAAATGGGTTAAATCAGTATGAGAAAAAAAACTACTTCTACTAGTTCCAAGGGATGTATTTATCAAATTACTACCAAGCCCTTCTAATCATTGGACAATATTAACGTACAATTTTAATTTTGCTTTTAAAAGTTATCTATGGAGACAGAAAATAAGGCACAGCCTTTGCCCTTAATAAAATGATGATATTCGATCACCATCTTCCTATAAATGTTCACTATAAAGTATAGAAAATCAAACAAATCTACCAGTGTTTATTTGAACATCAAAAAGAGACAAGTATTGGAGAGGAAAGTATTTATTATACTTATTGTTTTGTACGTAAATAATCTTTGATGGCTCAATCTAAATGTAACAAGAAAACTTAGGTATTAATTTAAACAGAACTCAATTTCCCAGCATCTCAACCTCTCAAAAGGTTAAATGATGAATTTTTTTTGTTGTTCTGATCATAATTTAATCCAGATAAAAGGATTTGCACTCCTAATTCAGACTTTCTGGTAAGGTTCAGCTTGTCACAATGTATAGCTTTCTTTTCCTTTGATAAGGTCAGTTTGCCAAAAAGAACAAAGTACATATGAGTAATACATTACTCAACCACTTGTATACATACATCTATTTTCCTTACCAGGTCTCACTATTCAGAAAGGTGCAGACATGGCACCATGATAAAAAGGGTCATTTAAAAGACTTCGCAGAAGCTCTGTACTGTGAAGGATTGAATTTTCACTTGAATGCCTACATTTTCACATCTTTTTCTTTGCAGAAATACTCCTTTTGAATGGCAGAGAGCAATTGGGTAGGTTTTTTTTTAAGTCACTGACCAGGAATATATAAAATATTAGAAGGCATTTGTCCCAGTGGAAGAACACAGTTCACTGAAAGGTACGAAGTGGTTATTAAAGAAGTTATACAACTTTGTCCCTTCAGATTGGAGGGCTCTTCTTGACAAGAGCCTCAAGTTCAGTCAAGATGGAACTCAAGGGTGTGCCTCTTGTGAAGGACAGACACTTTAAATAACTTATGAAACCATTAGCCCCAAACCACTCACTTGGTAATTTTTAAAAATTATTTCAAATGTATATTCTTAGGAACACACAATGCTGACTCCATTTTATTTCATCATTCTATCTCCTTCAACATTTGGTTGCAATTATAAGAGATATGCTCATGACTAATTATTAGAATCTCTAATTCTTCTTTCGTGGTTTTATGTTTTCCAAATTCACTTAAAAGGAGGAGAGAAGACAGATGTCTATTTAATAAATACACTAAAATGTTTAATCTTGGCTATTGGGTTCTCTGTGGAGTTAGCATTAATTCAATTCAGATGAATTCAATAAATACTTCTTGATCTACTAACAGTAAGATAATATGCCAGGATTATAGGGAGATTAACAATGAATAAAATCTCTTCTCTACCCTTAAGAATACTATAATCTAGTGCAAAAAGTAAGGTGCACAACCATAATAAAAGGTAGTAAATGGTAAATAAGAACAGAAAGTCACAAAATTTGTCAGAATGTATCAATGAGATTTCTTCTGGCTGAATTAAACAAGAGATCACAGAGGAAAGAATAGTCAAACATAGCCTTGAAAAGATTACATTTGATTATGGTAGCACTGGAAGAGAGAAAGAAATAATCTGGTAGAAATGATCCATCCTACATAGGAAAATGGCAAAAAAAAAAATCAAGGTGGGAAAATGCAGGGCTCTTTTCTGTGACATGGAGTAGCTAGACTGGGTATAACATAAGATGCTTGAAAAGGAGTGATGGAGGTCAAGAGTGAGCTCTTTGACACTTGATGGGTTTGCTAAAGAATGATTCTATAGGCTACAGAGAGTTTTTGAGCAAGACAGTGTCTATCGGAATTGTGATTTGTATTGCTCATGAAACATTGTTCCTTTCTTCTCATGTATAATTTATCTGTTTTTGCCTATAAAGATTTTTCTTCAACTTTAATTCTATTTTTTCTCTCCTGTATGAATTAAATCAGAAGAATATGGAAGTCACAGACAATATATTCTATATACAAATATTCATGTCCATTTGGGAACCAAACTAAATTGTTAAGAAACTCTACAGTAACAATAATGATTTTGTGAATCTAAGTCCAGTGAAAATTGCATATTGTTACTTTATAAAAATGCTTAGAATGACTTCTGAGTTATATGGAATCAGAAACAATTTTGCATTTCTTTGAAAGTAGAATAAGGACTTCCTGCTCATATTCTATAACAAAAATGGATAGAAATATATTTCTTGGGCTTTCAGCAATAAATTTGCAGGACTACCTAAAGTGTAGACAATTTTATTTCTAAATATTGACATTTGGAAAACTTATAAGGAGTAACATACATGGATTAGTCCATTTAAAATGACATCATATTCAAATGAAACATCCAGTAAGCTTCAATTACTATCTTCAAATTCACTAACATACTTACAGCTAACTGAAAGGAGGCCTACATTTTTACAAATTTAAGCTTCAATTAGTGAAGACAAAGGTAAATTTATTCCTTTATAAATTTTATGTTATTCTTAGCTATGGGAAAACAAGACAAATTCTATTTTTTAAAAATGAGACTCTTGAAATAGGGAAGAAAAAAATGGTAGCAAGAGTAAATTTCAGTTCAGAATGGTTTTCAGATAAAACAGGTTATTGTGGATAAGATTAATAGAATTGGAAAATAGGCTAGAACTATTCTGATGTCCTAACAGGTCAGCTGTACGTAGTGTACATAGATGAATGACAGATCTGACACTTTCTATTCATATTGATATCATGTGGTTTTTATTCAATAAATTTCCAGTTATTTAGCCATTATGACAATTTGACACTGAAATATTTGAATCAGTGGCCCCACATTCATACTCCATATTTGACATGGCAGACACAATGGAGAAGTGGGAATATAAAACTCTTGAGCAACTAAATGAAAACAGAAGTGCTGCTCTTCATTTATATCTAAGAATATAAATGTTTTCATAGATTAAATTATTGAATTATTTCATATATTGAATTAGTCTTTATAATTTTAGAACTATGGAAACATCTTTTTCTTAAACCTGAGAATAATGTCATAAATTTAGATATTATATCTTGGCTTGAGATTTCTGACTTCATTTTCAGCATATGAAATTTTATTTCCCCTCATAGTGAAAATTGGTACAATAAAAAATACAATCTAGTAAGGGAAAGTAATTGGGATTCCTCACAAAAGTAATACAGTGATGGATATTGTGACCAATAAAAGGCTGATAACTCATATGTTTTTAAATATCATGATAAACATTATTCTTATTTTAATGTATCATTCTTAAATCTAAACTAAACATTCTTAAATCTAAATGAGCTCAAATTTATTTTGCTTTCAAAAATATAGTTCTACTAAGAATTTCTATCTTTACTTAGATCTCCACAATAAACATCTGATGGAGATGGCAATACCTAGTCCATAGTCACTTTTCTCAACAATTCCATGAATTTTAAAGTTTCATGATACCCCTAAGCCCTGGAAATCTTTCTTATCCCTGAAGTACTATTTCATCCATGTCATATTCTCCTGCTAGATATTTTACCAACAACACCTCATTCTTGCCATGATCAGTCTTCTGGGAAGTGATAGATACCTTTTGCTCCAATTGTTTTTATAGGATTCTTGTCTCCTACTACTTCCTGGATTTAGTTTTGCTCTACCTTTTCTCCTTTCTCTCTGTCTCAATGAGCAGATTATCCACTGCTTTTTCTGACTCTTTCACACAAAATGACAGGAAGCCTTCTGGTAAGTGGGAAAGGAGTGGGAGCAGGGTGAATTGTGGCTAAGCAGGGAAGGCTGGTTTAAACTTACTGGAAGGAAAGGCAAAGTTGGGATGCCTGCTGATTAACACTTTTATCCCTTCATATTGGCTTTTACTATGTTTTCCTTTATGTCTTTTAAATAATCACAATAATATCCAAAAATTATTGATTAGGTATGGGTTTCTCTGATAAAGTTTGTATGTCACCTCTAAGTTTAGGAAAATGCCTTCTTGTTTTTCCAAAATAATTCTAAAACATATGGCCTAGTATATGCAAATATGATAATAAATAAGTGAATTGATTGGAAAACCATTATAAACAATATTCTATGTCTGACAGTGTTTGAAATATAAATCAGGACCTTATCATCATTTGTAGAGGTGCTGTGGTTTAGATAAGTGCCCCTCAAAGGTTCCCATGCTACAGGTTTGATTCCCCAGTGTGCTGCTTCTGGGACTTGGTGAAACCTTTAAGAAGTGGGGTCTAATGAGAGCTCATTGGGTCACTGATGGCATGCCTTTGAAGAGGAATTGTTTTCCAGGTCTCCTGCTCTTGTTTTCTTTTGCTTCCCAGCCATGAGGTGAGCAGTTTGCGGGGTTGTGTGCCATTGCCATCCAGTGTCCCCAACCAGAGGTCAAAATCAATGAGTCCAACTGATCACTGACTGAAACCTCTAAAACCGTGAGGCAAAATAAACATTTTCTTTTTATAAGTTGATAATCTCAGGTAGTTGTTATAGTGATGGAAAGTTGACTAACAAAATAGAAGTGAGAGGGAAGGTTTTATAGTCAGGTGATCTGAGTGAGCTAGCATTTACTAACTTTAATCTGGAGTTAAACAATCTCAGAAAACACTATTTTCCTCTTTTGTAAAATAAAGATAATAATATTCTCTACAACATGAATGAAGAAGATAATGTGTGAAAACGTTCTTCATAAGTAGTAACTATTAGACAAACATGATGAAGTATAATGTCCCTGAGGAATGGCCTCAACTTGGGTATGAGTTGCATGTAGGCAAGGACTTGGGGAACATGCAGTCCTTAAATAATAAGGAAATAGAAAAATGCCAGTTTCCTCTAGAGATAACAGAACAAAGCTTCCTGGCTTAGTTAAAAGGAGCTTAAGGGGGATTTCAGCTTCTAACAAAAGAAGTGGCATTGCCCCAGGCATGGCAATGGGCAAAGGCCATTGAAAGTGGAGACTTTCAGTGCTGGTATAGGACAAAAGAAGTGGCAACACAGTAGCCCAATTATTGGCTGCCACTCTGAGTTAGCACAGAAAGATAATATGAAAGGATAAAGCTTGGATCCAGAACAAGAACACATGATGCCTAAGCAGTAAAAGCATCACTATAAGAAGGAGAAGGTGACTAGAAGTAGCAAGCTTCACCAAAGCTACCTGGGAGAGAAAGGCCCAGCAAGGAGCTCCTACAACTACTCTGAGGAGGCTCAAGTCTATAAAGGTGCTTTTATTATTGGTGTCCTTGCTCTTACTTCTTGACTTAATCCCTTTGGCCATAGAAAATACTTTATACTTAAACATATAAGAATTCTAAGTTGAAATATAACTTCCTTTGTAGGATGTTTAATATGACTGAAAGATGAAAAGCATTCTACATGAAAGAGCATTTTAGTGCACCATCCCCACTTTCTAGAATCCTGATTGAATTCAATTTTGGCAGGATAATTGGTGGGATAATTTGTGCTAGTCTTACTGAAAATACTTATTTCCCCTTAACATACCCCATGAAAATTGGTGAATCCTTGTCTTTCTGTGCTGCAGAAGTTATCAAATTCACAGTCCAAAAGACAATCCTCATCCAGTACGCTAGTTGGGAAAATCTCAGCTTTTTAGAAATGACAGGCTTTACGTACCAATAAGGAGAAGATCCCTTAAGGATTAGGAGAGTCCAAGTAAGACAGTCAGAACAGTGAGAGAGATTTTTAGGGATATTGGGAAATGAAGGAACCAGGCATTGCATATTCTGCAGATGAAAGAGCTTTAATTCCATGCAACATCTCATCTCAAAAAGGTGGCTACACCTCAGATGAAAGAAGTAACAGCACTACTCAGAGAGGATGGACACTAAGACTTGAGTCTTCAACTTGGAGCAATGAAGTCACCTGCCTTCAAAGGCAGGTGAGAGCAAAGGACCTTGCTCTCTCAGGCATGAGCCTATCATGGTGACCAGTGTGGATTAAAGACAACAGGATGCTCCATTTAACAATTCAAAGTGTAGGATCTTGGAATTCTTATATGACATAAAGAATAGAAGATTGGGAAGGGGTTTAAAGCAGTTTTATCTGCTTTGGAAAAATAAAATTAAAAAAGATGACATTCTTATACTTTGAGAATTATAGAAGAGGATTAATACCTAATCTACTATGTCATGAGGAGTGTGAAACTTTTAAATACCTACCTATTAATAGTGGCTGTGTAGTAGACAATGGCTTGTGATTTTAAATGCTTCAGTAAGATAGGTATTACTATAATTATGTTACAGATATGAAGAATGAAACTCAAAAAGATGTCATCTATCTTGCTTCAGGTGCCATAACATATAAATTATGAAATCGAGATTTAAACTCTGGTCTGAAGCTGCAAAGTTGAGCTTGCAATTCTAGTTCCTGTTATTAATTACACTCCTTTCCAAAGGTACACTTTTAAGACAGTGCTATGGCTAATAATATTTGGAATGAGTCAGAGGAGAAGTCCTTCATTTGTTTATGAGAAAGAGAGAGAGAGAGAGAGGAGAAGAGAGAACCCATTATTATGAGCCATGTTTTTAAAAGGAGCATAAGGAAGCAGCAGCAAACAAAACTGGCCTTCACCTGTCTCACATTTAAGTGGTAGTAGGGACAAGGAGATTTTTTAAAAAGATAAATATATGCCCATGGTTGGTAAGGATTAAAAATAAAGAAGTGGAAGGGAGCAGAAGGTGATATGGTACTGTTTTACAAGTGATCAGGAAAGACATCTTTAATGAAAAGACAAAATGTGATCTTCAAAGCCATGAGCCATTCAGATGCAGGGGAGAAGCTGGGCAGAGGAACAGCAGTGACACAGGCCCTACTATGAGAACTTGAGGTATATTGGAAGAATAGAAAGAATTGTAGTGACTGAAGAGGAGGCAGAGTACCATAGAGGGTAGAAGAAGGGGTAGAAGTGGGTGACAGGCCTCATCAGATAGGGCTTCACAGACTATAGTGAAAGTCTCAAGTAAACTCAGAAACCAAGACCTCTGACTTGACTGGTAGGGTTTAGATCTTGGCAAAAGTAGTTCTAATGCTTTGGGTCAATTTTGAGTCAGTTAACTTGGTACAAAGGGGTGGATCCATTTTTATACTTGTTTTGTAGGTGTCATTTGTGAGTCATATTTTCTATTTAAGATCCAAGTAGGATCACTTTACAATTATTTTTTTCTGTTGCCATATGAAATCAAATCAATGGTCCCTCCAATCCAGTGTTTGCTCTCTAAGAGGAGCACTATCTTGCAGGAAGGACACTTTTCATTTATGATGACTAAGTATAATGATTAGGAATGACTAGTAGGTATTTCAAAACATTATTTTAAATAAAATAAAGCCAGGGATATGTGACTTGACCTTTTGATTAAAACTTGAAAATCAGATTTTGAAAAAGTAAATCTTATTCTATTCTTTATTTGGTGCCAAATAAAGTTGATTATCCTCAACTTTCCTTCCACCTCAATTTACCATGCTTTATGAGGGCAGAGTAAATTTTCCAATGGGGTGAAAAAGATTTAAATAATATTCCATTCTGGTAGTTTGGTCACATGTTAATTAGGAAGACGACAAATAGAAAAGTTCATTTCAATTTTACATGACCTACCGTGTGTGTCTTCCAGTTCATCCAACTTGTGTCTTTTACCTCTCCAGGAGATCAGGTACTACACATGGGGATGCTTTCTGAATAGAAATTAAATGAGCTGTTCTGCCACAAGTGCCTGAGGAATTACAGAGGTAACTTTCATTAACCTTGATGAATCTTATACATAGCAAGCTCTTGAATGTCAATGGGAGGCTAGGATCCATTGGCTCTCTTCTACTTTCTTTAATATTGCATACTTAACCAAAGAATGACAACAAAACATTTTTCATCAAAGGTTGATATAGAAATATTTTAAAACTTTGAATGGGATAAACAAGAGTCACTAACAAGGGTCAAAGATGATTGTTATTGACACCTTCAAATATTAATTGGTTAGAATTTAAAAAAGGAAATTCCAACATGGAAAATGCTTCTTATTTCTCTACTCTCAACTCACAAGTGTTAAGGTAAATTCCTTTATAGAAGTGATCTGCTGTATCAACCTTTGTTACTTGCGTCTACCTTGACTATAGCCCTCAAATTTTTCTTTCCAATACATCAATTACTATGTGCCTGCAAGTAGCCATAGGGTTCTGTACTTTAATTCAGTTTTGACTTTCTTCTGTGTGGGAAGCACTGCATGGGCCTCATGGAAGTCTTGAAGTTATGCCCATTTCAGCACAATAAGGTAAATATTAAATACATGAAGAAGAAGGACAGTGACTCTTGCTCTCTTACTCATTCACCCCTTCACTCACTCACTCATCAAGTAGGAAAGCTCATTGACCCTATTGACAGAAAAGGCCACTGAGGACTGCAGACTTTTGCAAATTACCATGGGTCCCTTGTGAGCTATCCAGCAATTTACACGTAATAGGAATTATAAAAAGGTCTTCAACCAAATTGTGTCAGAGAATCAATGGGTTAATAAGAAATGTGAACTTGAATTCCATAGAGAGGAGGCTGAAAGCCCCCACTCTGACAAGAATGGATCCATGAGGGGAAGCAGTAGATGTGAGGGGATTCAAGAAAGGAGTGAGCAAAGACAGAGAATCCTCTGAATTGGTCAAAGGCAGGATTGAAATCATTCCTAAAGCAAGCAACGTTAGTGCAAAGCAGGCAATTTGATTAAACAAAAATACCTCCGTCAATTTGATTGTTGATGTGTTCGACCACTTTGAGTCATGAGGGCAAAAAATTGTGACAATGAGACAAATAAGACAAAAATGTGATTAAGTGTCAGAGTAGACAGAAATATTCAGTAAACTATCATCATTTCCTCATTTTTCAGCAGATGGTTGTGATTTAGAGATCCTTACCACAAGGTAAGTGTGTCATAATGACATAGAGGCTTTAGTTTTCCTGAGGTTCTGACTCTCAGTTAGAATCTGTTCTCAAAAAGCAAAAGTTATATATCCAAGGAAGTTACATTGTTAGGTCTTATTTTTGAATATGGCATTTTAGTGTGTAAGTGTTACATTATTGGTAGTTGGCAAGATTCTCTTTTACACACACACACACACACACACACACACACACACACACGCCATGTTCCCCTCCCCTCCAACATACACAGAATAATACACAAGAGTATCGGTTCTATGCCATCCACACTGTATATTAGTCATGGGAAATTTCACAGCAAAAGTTTTCAAAAATTCTGGGGAAATTTTCCCTCTTTTTTTTCTCCCTCTCATTTCCTTATATAATCCACAAGGAGGAAGGGAATAGAACTGACTTGCTAATCCAGTAAGAAGCAAAGATGGCTGCTTAACTTTTTGTCTGTCCAGGACCCTTAAAAAACAATGGCAAATCTTGGCAATTGCTTCAATTACCAGTTTAAAAATTAGCTGGTATCAATAGTGATTTTTTTAAAACACCAACAAAGACATAGCCATTAATAAGTAATTATAGTAAAGTTTTATTAAACCAATGCTTACTTATTCAAAATATGTAATTCAAAGTCACTGGTAGTCCTTAACTGATTAGATGTTATGTATTCTTTAACAAAATACAGAATAATCAGAAAGAATTTAACCTCAAGTCAGTTAATTAATGTTGTTGAATTCTGGTTTGTTGTTGGTTGAATTTTAATAGGAGTTTTCTGCAATCAGTCCTAACTCCATTTTGGGACTTGAAAATATGCCAGGTATGTACTCTGGTTGCCTGAATGGATGACAGGCTACTATAGATTGTCATTTCTGCCAGCCATCTTTACAGTCTGCTACAATTTTTTTCTGTTGGAAAGACTAGACAGCATTGTTGGAGAAGCAGCATGACCCAGTAGGTGGTTAAGAGTACGGACACTGGAGCCAAACTGGAATTGCAATCCTACCACAACTACTTTCTAGCTGGGAGACTTCAGACAAATTACTAAGACATTCAGTGCCTTAGTTCACTCACCTATAAAATGAAGAGGATACAAAGTACATGATCCAGAGAGTTGTTTCGAAGATTAAGTGAGTTATAAGGTGATCAGAAAGGTGCCTCGCATATAGTTTGTCCATATTAATATTTCTAATAAACGTTGCCTGCAGACAATGAGGTGACCAGGAAATTACAGTTTCTTTTTTTTTATTGTTTTATTATTCATATGTGCATACAAGGCTTGGGTCATTTCTCCCCCATGCCCCCACCCCCTCCCTTACCACCCACTCCACCCTCTCCCTCTCCTCTCCACCCCCTCAATACCCAGCAGAAACTATTTTGCCTTTATCTCTAATTTTGTTGAAGAGAGAGTATAAGCTATAATAGGAAGGAACAAGGGTTTTTGCTGGTTGAGATAAGAATAGCTATACAGGGAGTTGACTCACATTAATTTCCTGTGCGTGTGTGTTACCTTCTAGGTTAATTCTTTTTAATCTAACCTTTTCTCTAGTTCCTGGTCCCCTTCTCCTATTGGCCTCAGTTGCTTTTAAGGTATCTGCTTTAGTTTCTCTATGTTAAGGGCAACAAATGCTAGCTAATTTTTTAGGTGTCTTACCTATCCTCAACCCTCCCTTGTGTGCTAAAGCTTTTATCATGTGCTCAAAGTCCAATCCCCTTGTTGTGTTTGCCCTTGATCTAATGTCCACATATGAGGGAGAACATACGATTTTTGGTCTTTTGGGCCAGGCTAACCTCACTCAGAATGATGTTCTCCAATTCCATCCATTTACCAGAGAATGATAACATTTTGTTCTTCTTCATGGCTGCATAAAATTCCATTGTGTATAGATACCACATTTTCTTGATCCATTCGTCAGTAGTGGGGCATCTTGGTTGTTTCCATAACTTGGCTATTGTGAATAGTGCTGCAATCTGTTCATCAAAAGAAATGGTCTCTAAACTGAAGAGAACACCCACAGAGTGGGAGAAAATATTTTCCAGCTACACATCAGGCAAAGGACTGATAACCAAAATATATAGGGAACTTAAAAAACTAAATTCTCCCAAAACTATTGAACCAATAAAGAAATGGGCAAATGAACTAAACAGAACTTTCTCAAAAGAAGAAATTCAAATGGCCAAAAAACACATGAAAAAATGTTCACCATCTCTAGCAATAAAGGAAATACAAATTAAAACCACACTAAGATTCCACCTCACCCCTGTTAGAATAGCCATCATTAGCAACACCACCAACAACAGGTTGTTGGTGAGGATGCGGGAAAAAGGAACCCTCTTACACTGTTGGTGGGAATGTAAACTAGTACAACCATTCTGAAAAAAAAATTTGGAGGCTACTTAAAAAGCTAAACATTGATCTACCATTTGATCCAGCAATACCACTCTTGGGGATATACCCAAAAGACTGTGACACAGGTTACTCCAGAGGCACCTGAACACCCATGTTTATTAGATCACCATAACCATCTCTTCATACAGGAACAGCAGCAGTCAGAGAGGATAAAGCCCAAGTTTCTCTGCTCTGGGTGTCTTCCACCCTGTCCACTTCAGACTAGATCCATATGTACGGGAAGGATGCTTCTCTACTCTTTCTCTAAACCAAAAAGCAGAACAGGAAAAGCAGAATAGCTTCTGTTGTCCTTACAAATAATCTCTTCAAGTAACACTGGAATTGCCATTGCAAAAGGTTCATGGAGACAGACCTCTTGTATGTTCTCTATACACTAAAAAATACCTCCTCCTCCCATGCCCAAATTAAGTAGTGTGTCCCATCCAAGTCTGGCCAGTGTCAACAAGGATTGGGAATTCTTTTTTTTTTTGCATTTTTCTTTTTCAAACTTTTTTTTTCTTTTATTCATATGTGCATACAATGTTTGGGTCATTTCTCTCCCCTTCCCCCCATCCCCTCCCTCTCCCCCCACCCCCTCGCTACCAGGCAGAAACTATTTTGCCCTTATCTCTAATTTTGTTGAAAGAGAGTATAAGCAATAATAGGAAGGACCAGGGGTTTTTGCTAGTTGAGATAAGGATAGCTATACAGGGAGTTGACTCACATTGCTTTCCTGTACATGTGTGTTACCTTCTAAATTAATTCTTCTTGAACTAACCTTTTCTCTAGTTCCTAGACCCCTTCTCCTACTGACCTCTGTCATTTTAAAGTATCTGCTTTAGTTTCTCTGCATTGAGGGCAACAAATGCTATCTAGTTTTTTGTGTATCTTACCTATCCTCATACCTCCCTTGTGTGCTCTCACTTTATCATGTGATCAAAGTCCTATCCCCTTGTTGTGTTTACCCTTGATCTAATGTCTGCTTATGAGAGAGAACATATGATTTTTGGTCTTTTGGGTCAGGCTAACCTCACTCAGAATGATGTTCTCCAGTTAAGATTGGGAATTCTTGAAGCCATGCACTTCATCTGTTTCTTTAAAATGCAGCAACAATTGTGAAGCACAATAGATGCTCTATTTTCTTGCAAATGAATAATGATTTTCCTCTGAATGTTGTCCCCTATGGAACTAACTTTACTTCCCCTAGTCCTGACAGCCACTGAGACTAGAGAACAAGGAATAAGCATCAATGTCTTTCTATATAAAATCCAAGTCCAATCATATTTTTAGTTATTTGAATTTATATAGTAGGATTATTCTATAATTTCTTATTACAGACCAAAGTAAACCTGCAGTATAAGTTACTTAGTATCTCATAATTCAAAGATAGTATAAAAAGGGCTCTAAGGGAAAAAAGATTCTTGGAAACATATCTACTAATTGCCAAAAAGATCTCAGTGAAAAAAATTATATGATATAACTAATATTTCACATTTTAAGGAAGTATTGTATGAATACTGCTTCAAATATTCTATTGTTTCAGAGAGAGATTTTTAAAAATCATGTGGGAATCACTGATAGAATGAAAGCTTATAATACAAATAGTTTTCTAGAAATCCCCAGTAAGGAAAAAATGTATATTTATAGATAATTTTTCACTTAACATTTAAATTTTAATTTTTCAAATTTTTTACTAATGAAAGCAGTTTTAGTTATCTGACTCCCACTGACTACTAGTTAGTGATAGAGTACAAATCCTGGAGAACAATCAAGAAGAAAGCAACAGCATATAATGCTTACCAGATGGCTTGCTTTCTTAGCTTCTCTGAGCATCAGTGGGTTGGAGAACTTGTTCTTTTCTAGGGGAATAGGAGGTAATCTCGCCCCTGAATGGGATCAAAGAATATTCCCTTGTATCTTTCAGCATAGAAGAGAGGCTTTTGGTCTATGAAGAGTTATTTCTATGTACCAGCATGCCGTCAAATGTTTGATCCATGTCATAACATTGCATCCTTACAGCTGTCATTCTCATTTTGCAGAAAAGGGAACTGAGCCTTGGTGCAGTTAAATAATTTGCTCAAAGACACAGTGGTAGAACTGGGATGGAAACCAGGTGAATGCAACACTGAAACACTAACCTGCTTCTCTTTAATCAGAGATATAAGGGGCACAAAGTTATGAAGCAGCTGAGAAGATCAAATTGAGTTGTCAATTTGCACATCTCCTTCACATGCCCAAAGTAAACATTTTATTGATAAGTAAAAAAATGATTAAAACATTAAAATTGCATTGCACTTTAATAATACTTATGATTTCTGGGCTATAAAAGACAATAAATGATAATAATAACACCTTTAATACCACTTCCAAGAATAATTTCTACTGCCACCTACTAGGCATTTACTTTAGCCTAAGCCCTTTACATATATTATCTCATTAGAAAAAGTAGCCATGAATCATATAATCTAAACTCAATCTGAATTTAAACACATATACTTTTTTTTTTCAAAAGTATAAATTTTGGATACAATTTTCTATTTCCTTGATTTCACTTTCACTTCCAAATGTCAGATTTTTTTACTGTCCAAAGGTTGGTTCGTGTAGGTCTGAATGATGAATCCGTAACAAAGTACCAGTAAAAGCTACTAAAGTCAGGGAGCAAGGGCTTAGCAAGGTAAGGTGGAGCAAAGACCCAGCTGGGAACTAATTGAAATCAAATTTATGCCTCTTATTTATTTTTTTTATTTTTACCTGCTCAACCCAGGTGGTAGAAGCTTGACATAACATGACTTATGGTGCTTCTCTCAATACTCAATGTAACTTAGCAGGCCAGCATACTGCTATCCCCATCGGCACAACATTAAGGGAAATGAATCTTATTCTGTTCTTTTTTGGGAAGTAATTTATCAGATGATTTATTTACAGTGCAGTCTGCATGACAAGTAAACAAATATGTTATTTTTGCCCACTGTAGTTGGATTTTAAACATGAGAAAGAGACAGAGTAAGTGTCTTTCTAGGATATGTGAGTAGCTCTGACAACAGCTTTGAAAAATAAAGGAACTCTATTACAAGGCATTTAGCAAGAACTGATTTGCATACTAGAGTAGGTCTTTCATGAATTCTGCCAGCATAGACAGGAAAGGGGAGGGGAAAAGGCTCCAATTGCATGCCACCACCGTGCGTGTTGATGAATCCCCCAACACATGTTAATTAATGCCCTATTGTGTTTGGCAGACTACCAGGGCCTGTGCTTGCACACGGGCTGATCCTTTAAATGGAGAGTGGCTTACTCTATATTGAAAAGAAAAAGATTTGTATTTGTATAAGCCACAACTATTCCTTAGGAATAAGTGTTTTGCTTTTAGTTCAATTAAGAGAGAAGAACTGCCATCTATCACAATATTTTATCATTGTACTTAAAGAAATCTTCAACCCTGGAAAAGTAAGAAATCACAGAACTGTCATTGTTTTTAAGGAAAAATATCATTGCTTCCATCGTCCTTTCTAAATCAGTGTCCAGATTTCACTCATAAATAATGAGATTAATACTGGTTTTTACCATTTTGTGCTGTGGCAGAAGCAAGAGATTGTACTGAAGCAATTAAAAAGAAAAACTCAAAATAAACACTGAGAAATCTTGAAAAAAAAATGCCATCCTGGCAAAAAAAGGCAAATAGAACAGAGGAAAAAACTGATACAAATTTCCCAGGATTAAAGCTTATAGAAATCTTATATCCTAATGGAATTTTAATTTTCACCATAGTGGGAAAAAGGATTGATCATTTTCTCAGCTCTCATTTCTTATTTGTTTTAATTTGCTTTTTACTACTTACTCTGTGAAGAGCTGATAAACATTGAATGTCTTAAAGCATGAGTGGCCTAGAAAAATAAATTGCTTTATATTATTGCTTCTTATGACTAACCTAAGAAGCAGATGCAGTAGTGTTGGACACTACTGATATTTCAGCCAACTCAGTTAATTAAGCATCTTTAATCATTCTAAATGACAATAAAATTTACCTCCAGCCTATTAAGAACCCACTTTTTATAATCTACACTGATTTTGCCAAAATAGGCTGACACATTTTTCATTTGTAATTTTTCCTTAATTACACCAGTCTTTTGGACTTCTGTGTATGTTGAACTCCCTCCAGATTTCCCTCAGCACATTTAAGCTTCACTTAAACCAGGATCCTCAAAGTGGGACATAAGGGCCACCAGAATTATATGGAGGTTCTTATTTAAAATATGAGTTCTGGTACTCCATGCCCCCAGAAGCTGACTTGGTAGAAGCTCAGGAATCTGCATTATAAACAATCACCCAGGGAATT
Organism: Castor canadensis; assembly: GCF_047511655.1. NCBI lineage: Eukaryota > Metazoa > Chordata > Mammalia > Rodentia > Castoridae > Castor > Castor canadensis. The sequence continues at coordinate 105,278,620 of NC_133391.1, forward strand.
CTGGTATTTTATTCGTATGCCCTTCTTTTGGAGTTCAGTGACTTTTTTCTTTAAATTCCCTAACTCTTCTTTACTGACTTACTTGATTTTACTAGAAAGAAAGTTTCCTTGTTGAGAGTATGGTTTTATGAACTTCATTTATATGGCCAATACTGTTCTCCTTCAGGTCTGAGGAGGTTGGGATCCAACACTCCAATAACTTCACTATCATGCCAGCACTGCTTGGCCCTCTCTACCAGTGGAAAAGACTGTAGGGCTATGATCTCTATCTCTAGGATAAAGATCAGCACAGAATGATCACAGAGAACCTTGATAGGCCTTCCAACCTTGGGGAAACCCTTTTGGGACACATTCTGTTGGCCTTATTAATTTTTAAAGCATATTTTTATCAACCTTGGTATGGAATAAGCTAATCGTCTAAAACGCCGGCCTTACAAACAATGTGTGCTAAGTTATTGATTCTTTTTTGCCATGTAGAATTCTTGGGTCTACAAGTGAATCTGTTGTGTGTTTGCTGTGTGCCAAGCAAACATATCATACCATATATCTCTGTACATATCGTACCATGTATCTTCTAAGCAACAACTGTCTTTGAGAGGTACTTTAATTCTCTATTTTATAGATGAGGAATTGAGGTTTTGAAATGATAACCAGTTTATCTGACTTGGAATTCTGTCTAGGCTGGTCTGACTCCTGTGCTTTAACCAGGAGGCAATCCTGCCTCTAATCTTAAATGGGCTTCTCTTGCCTTTCTAATCAGCTAGTCTTTGTGCCTTATGTCTTTGAAATAAAGTCAAGGCTCTATATGAGCATTAGCTTCCTTTGGGAGTGCTTCGAGCTACTATTACTACATTATATGTTCTTTGAGAAGAGAACAAACGGATTGAGCCCCACCCCTGGGTTTCCCTGCCAGGGCTGTCAGAACCACAGTACAATAGTGACGTGCTCAGGCTAAGTAAGCGAGGTCCTGCCGGTCTATTTTAGGACTCAGAGCTCTGACAGAAGCTTACTGTTACATTATCGCACAACAGGATTACAATAGATGAAGTCACTTTCAAGGGAAACCAGAGCCTATACCCTGCCAGTACTCTGTTTAATGAGCCCAAGACAAAAATAACTGCATCTAATGGGCAGGGAGGCTAAGAGAATGACACAAAACAGTCTTTACAGAGTGCAACTCTGAGATAAAATGTAAGTCAAAGGCAAACTGAAAACTGATTTTAAAATCTCACTTTGTCCCAAATCATCATTACTTTACATGGAGGATTTTCTTTCTTGAGTGAATCCCAAAGTTCTACAAAGGAGAATGATATTTTCCATCAGCTTTCCTACCTCTGTTCCCTTGCTCATGCCACCTCTGTCATTCAGAAGCTTCTCTCACTGAAAACAAGCCCTCTCCCAAGCTCTGCCAGGACAATACTAATGGTTTCTTTTAAGATGAGAGATAATATGGCTATGCAGGTTTGCTCTTTTAGAAGGACATCTATGTAAGGGACTTAGGACTAAAAATAGATCTCCACCTGGGAGTCTTCTTAAACACCATCGCAACTCTTGATGACTTACTTGTTTCTTTCAGTTCTTGACCTGCCCTTGGTTCATAATTCCAATTCTAAAATTCATTCAATCCAGTTCTGAAACCTCTCATTTTCAGAAGTGGATATTGTCCCCAAGATTCCACAATTCTTCTCTGGACTGGCTGGCTACTGTATCACCAATCTCTAGGTTCACTTGTATTATCCCTCAACTTATGGTTAATGTTTGATTCAAGAACTATGAAAGAATGGTCAATCTCAACCAAAATTCTGCCCAATTATTCAGGGACTTCTTCCTTCCCTCCACTTGATCTAGACTTTTTTGTAATGACACTTATTCTGCCTACTATGTCTACTCATATATGTTGTGCTTTCTCTGATAAGTCATATGATACTTGTTGTTAGGGACGCAGTCTCATCTATATTTTTCTATTGTCCACAGTGTATTGAATTAATAATAGAACTAATATTAAATAACATTTAGTGAGACTCTGATATGTTTTGGGCACTATTCTGCAAGGTTTTCACAAAGTATCTCTCTTAAACTTTATAAGAATACAATCGTTGAAGACACTGAATCTTTGAAAATTTCCAGAAATTTGCCTGAACTTACATAGCTAAGTCTGTGTAGACAGAGGATTTTAAATCAAGTCTCCCTGACTTCTGAACTCTTAATCATAGCAGCAGAGTTTTTAGTGTATTGGTTGACTAAAGGAACACATTCACAAAGTTAAAAAGGATAAAGTCTTAAAATATTAAATTATATTCAATATTCTAAATAAATATATTACATACCCGATATTTTAAATACAAATATTCTGAAAGAGGTCTTTTCCTCTGTTCTAAAATATTTAAGGAATTTCTCACATCTAGTTTAGATGTGTAAAAAGTTCAAAATAAAGATGAAAATAAAATGATATTCAGTCACCCAAAGTGGACAGAGAATGGAAAGTGTGATGGAAAAAATTTATACTACTTTACACACAGTAAGCATTCATATTTGTCATTTATTCTTTTTAACATATAGTGATATTTACTTAAAAAGTATTGCTTATTGTTCATCTTCCCTGCTAGCATGTGAATTACACAGAAGAACAAAGTTTTTTTTTTTGCTCTCTGATTTGTCCTGTGAACCTAGAAAAGTGCCTGCCACGTACATAATGTATGTAAATATTTGTGAATAATAAATGCTTATTAAATAAATGTTAGATTTGTTAGATTGGCCAGGTTGTTACTATTATTTCTATTTTTGGATTAGAAGTATGAGCCCAGAGAGAATTTTTTGTGCTTCCTGTACTTACTGTTTTTCTGACTTCATCCTGATTACTAGGACAGGGTTCTTAAAGATTTTGCTTCAATTATAGCATAGAACATGGTATAAAACATTTACTGGGCCCTTACTGTTAAGTTCTAATAATGATCATGTACAAAAATGAAATGTAGGCCATTATTAAACAAGAAGGGTATGGCTGAGCTTTGACTCAGAAAAGGCAAGTATACTTTTTACCTTACCAGCAGAGCTACACAGACCCTTATGTCAATTGATGCTTTTTTGACTCACAAGCCACCTGGCATGTTGCGATTGGTTTGACATGCTCAGATAAGAGCTTTGATCTCAGTGTTACTCTGAGATGACACCTTGGGAGGTGACTAATATAATTTTATTAAATTTAGATTTTGGTAATTTGCCAGTACTTATTCACTTGACTGAGAGAGCAAAGGTCTTTTGGTACTTTTGATCATGAAATTTAAATACAGTGATTCTCACTGATTGCAATTGAATGTGTTAAGCACAGAAACAGTTTTGTGGTTAGTTGGTAATCCATGAACAGAAATTATTTGTTAGAAATTGCTAGACTCCTCTCTCTGAGCAATAGTCAGAACCTCATTGACTTCTTTCAGGAAAGCATTATTGCTCTTTGAGGCTTCTGTATCTACTACCAAGACATGTGGGCCAGATTCCTTGTAGTCTCCATGTTTTTAAGAACTGTTAGCCTTGTTCCCAGCTAGTTGTTGAATTCTCAAATTCCTATTAGCCATTGAGTTAAATTTTCTTTGTTAAAGGGTTTTATTTCTGAACAGAGAGAGCAGTTGATTTGACAGTAATCAATGAGATTGTTTTGAAAGTCTTAAATATGATTGCTATTATTGTTGGTTCTTGTTATAGGAATGAGTATGAAAAGGAACACATGTTTACTGAGTATGTACTGCTATATATATCACAGCTCTGTTGGGCCCTTTACAGTGTTAGTGCAGTGACATCTCACGATCACCAAGAAACAACCATTCTAACAGCCATTTTGCTGCTGATGAGATTAAAAATTAGGGAGGTTAAGGAATTTTCCTAAACTCTGCTAGGGATTCCAGGATTGGAAAGCACATCACTGGATTTCCTTCAAACTCTTCAGACAGATTTGCTGATCCTCTTTCTTTAGGCTGTCACACAGTTAAAATGAAGCTTAAAAAAAAAGAAAATAACAGATAGATGCTTTGTAGATGAAAACCATGCCTGCAAATAAATGTCCTAAGTCAATCAAGACACCTCCATGGAGGTCAGGTAGGTGAGTAAGTCACAATTAATCAGGTATATAGGAAAATAATATGATTTGTGGAAGTTAAAATAAATAGATACATTGGATGCAACCATTTAGATCAGAGAAAATTCTGACCACGTGCTTTCACTGTCCCAATACACAGAATGCTAACTAAATTTGATCTAGAATATTTGTCTCAGCCAAATCTCATGAACTCATGTGCTAGGGGAAAAAAAAAAATCAAACAAACTCTGGTCTTTTTTTCTCTTCGTTTTCCTTCCTTCCTTTGTCTTTCTCCTCCTCTTCTTATTTTCTTTTTTACATTGAAGTCCTGACTATAGGAAAGTTGAAAGACTTTGAAATTGATAACCTTGTTTTGTCTCAAGAGACTTTGTTTTCTAAGTTGCCAGCTATGATTCAGGAATTTTCATTATTAGGGCCAAAGATCAAGACATTTCTATCAGTGTTCCAATTTCTTTTTCCTTTGCTGAAGAAGTGGCTTGGCTCTGTTCTTTGGATTATAAAAGACACTTTATGTCTTTTGATTGACTGAATTTAATTAACTGTCCATTTGTTCCTAGTCCATCCTCAATTTCTCAAATAACTTTTCCCCTCCTTTTTAGTTTCTATAACTAGTAACTATCCCTTCTTTAAAGCAGGACCACACCGCCAATTGTCCTGTATAAATCCACCTTTTTTTTATTGATTTAAAAGAATCCCACATTCTTTCATGTTTGATTTGACTATCATAGTTTTTACTGTAAGTGAATGGTTTTAGATAAGTATGTGCTGTTCTACAAGTCAGAGACCTAACATCTCTCAATTGCTTAGTTTCTGGCTTCATATATTTATGATCCTCGATTAGGCCCTGAAGGCATTTCAGTTTGCAACCCTTATTTAAATTAAAATCAACAGTAATGTGATTCAATGAGGGCTCAAGATATCTTTAAGAATATATATATATACAAGTTCATCTGACAATATATTTCATTTTAAATCTTATGGCTTCATTATCAGTTGATGTATCAACATTCTTATTCATACAGATTTGAAAAATTCACTGAATTTTTTTTTTTTTTTTGCAGTGCTGGAAATCAGGGCCTTCACCTTGAACCTCTTACCAACCCTTTATTGTGATGGGTTTTTTCGAGCTAGGGTCTCATGAACTATTTCCCCAGGCTGGCTTTGAACTGTGATCCTCCTAATCTCTGCCTCCTGAGTAGCTAGGATTACAGGCATAAACTACCTGTGCTCGGCAAATTCACTGAATTTTAGCAGCATTTTTTCCTTCTAAAATGACTGCGAATTTCACAGCATCCTTTTGTTGGGAAAGATTTGTCTTTGCCAATAGATTTGTACCTTTATCTGCCATTGATAGTATGGTTGGTTTCAAATACAAAATTAATTGTTGCCTTCTAAATACTATGTAAGCCATGACATTTGGCTTAGTTGTCAATCAGATTCTCATGTTATGGAAACTATACAACTACCAAATGAAGATTTGACCTAGTAGATATGTGATAAAAGTAAAGTAGTTTGAATTTAAAAATTTAAATTGTGATTTCTTTACAATACTGAAAAAAATGGCAGTGATGCTTTGAGTATGATTTATTCTAGGTTCATAAAGTAGGAAAGGAGTGTAGTGCATTTATCATTCCAAGGGAAATTTTAGCAGGTAAATAATGATTACTCTGTTGAGATCTTTTTGAATTCCTTTCTTGCTGTTTTCCCAAGTCAAATTATCAAGAGGTTGATTTTAATATTAACAAACAAAACACTTACATTTTATTATTTTAAATGCTTATTACTATAAAATCCAAAGACCTAGTTTTCACATGTGGATCAATTTGTTTGTTTTCATAAAATCTACACTAATTCCAAGTACCTCTATTACAGACACCAGACAAAGTTAGAGATAAGAACTGTTGTAATAAACTATTGAAATAATCAGATTTATTAAAACCTTTGTAGAAAAAAAAAATCTGTATATTAGGTAATAAAAAACCTCAATGCAGTATTCAAACATGTCAAATTGTGAAAATTTTGTAACTGTGATTCAGTTAGTTGTGAAAGAAGTGGGCTACCCAAGCCTCCTAAAGTCTAAACCAATGTCTTTTCTACCATTCATTCTTATAGAGCTTAATGCAGTCAGAACAATGACTATTTATTTGGATATTATGTGTGTGGCACAGAAAGTCTTAATTGCTTTATTCTCTTTATAGTCCTATAAGACAGATATTAAATCACCATTTTACTGGTAAGTCAATTACAAATTTCTATTTTGAGATGATATCACTTGCCCGAAGTTACTGTACACATCTAGCAATCTAATACAAGCTTCTGAATTAAAAAGTCTCTTCTCTTTCTGCTCAACTAGCTTTTTAGTTTAAAAAAAATCACAAACAGGTCTCTAATTGTGTAGAAAATTGAAAAAATATACTGATTGACTTTTCCCTTTGTAGCTTCAACATTATGTAGATAAAGTTAAGTATTTATGTAAAACTCCTATATATGTCATAGGATTTTTGATCCAGGAGAAACCTGACAATAGCTAATTCACCCCACTCATTTATGAATGAGGTAATTAAGAAAAAGGTCAAGTACTTTTCACCAAGGGATATTTGTAAAGCTAGAATAGAGCCCAAAGTTCCAGCTTAAAGTTCTCTGGTTTTTCTACTATTCCACATTTATATTTTAGGGGGCAAATATGAGGAGGGGAAAATAAAGCCTAGGAAGAGACTAAGTACTATTGCAAGGTACTGATAAGGTCAACAGCAATAGATTTTTGGATAATACTATTTAAATGTGGCTGACTTTCAAAGGGCTGGTAACTTTTTTAGCCTCATTATGAGTCTTAGGAAGGACAAATGACCAGAATATGCACTCTGTAGCTGAGAAGAGATTCAGTAATTTTTATATTTCATTGTGTCCTGTAAGTAAAATGTACATTTTGTCTAATGGCAAAATGGGAAAAAAGATAACTGTCAGTTAAAGCACTAGTCAGCAATTACTTTTAATACCTTTTCTTCTTTGTGAATCTTTTCATTGATTTAGGAGAAATTGTTTTTGATGAAAAGCATATTTAGTAATTTTTTCCCTTATCTAGTTTGAGTTATTTTTAGAGGGAGAATGAGGTGGTTATAAATACCTTTACCTCTTGATCTTGTAACCTAAAATGAGGGCAAAACTTGCCTTGGCACTAACAAGAATTTTGTCTACAAATGGTTACAGAATTGGGTCCATAACGATTAAGAAGCAATTTGATTCTTTCCCAAGAGATAGAAAATCCAGCATAATTTTCAGATGGAATGCACACACTAGCATCTTGTCCATATTCCTAATAATAACAAGAATGAAAGGGGAAAAAAGCCAGGAATCCTTGCAGGTTTTAGCTGGCTTGCTTCAAAAGCCTGTCAGCTAAACAAATAAAGTAAAGTACTAGAAGGGAGAGCCAGGAAATTAACTGCTTTGGGCTATAGTTAATGAGTGGTCTGCTGAAAAGGAAGTTACGGTCATAGAAGTATATATATAGAATGAAAAAAAAATTAACACTATCAATAAGAATTAGTCTGCACAAATTAGATTCTTATTCAATTCTGAAGTTTATTGCTTTCTTGTGGGATCTGCCTCCAACCAGCTACAGAAGCTTTCCCCTACCCCACACCCCTGCCCCCAAACATGATGAGTGAGATCAATCAAAAGATTGAAACTTTGAAGCATGGTTAGGCTGCTGGGTAAAAGCATGCAAAATATGTCTGAGACTTCATTAAAAAATGCCTACACAACACCTTGGGTAAAATCCACAGCAGCTTGGCATTGCTGCCTCATTAGGAGCAAAATGAAGTGGTCATTCCCTGAAGACTGCCCCTACCTAATTCTGACCAATCCTGTGAGCATCTTGCTCACACTCAGTGATTTACAGCTTAAGCAACCATAAATCCTCTCAACTCCAGCTATGTAAGGGTCTATGGCTTTAGGCAATGTGGCACAAACCAGGGCAATATGTCTCTCCAAGTCTCACTCTTAATAGAGAGAACTAATCACAGGTTCTGTACAAATAACTTCTTTTCCTCTTCGCAAAAGTTTGGAAACGAATTATTAGCAACTCATCTGAAAAACCACACTAGTTATGGATATGAAAATGACTACTTTTTTTTTTTTTTGTAAATGAGGACAACCAATAGAAGAGAGCATCCTTCAAACAATCACTATGGTATCTATTGTCTCTGTACCAGGGGCCACAGGGAATTGAAAAGCAGTAAGCTGTTAGGGTTGGGAAGGAGCAAGGTTTTTTCCTGTGTGTTCTTCATAATTGTGGTACTTTAAGAGCAGTTCAGGGACCAGCTCTACCTGGAAATTTATCAGAAGTGTAGAATTTGGGGCTGATCCCAACCCTCCTGAATCAGAATATGCATTTGAACAAGATCTACAAGGTTATCCTTTTGCACGTGAAAGTTTGAGACATACTGCTCTGTGACAAGAGTTCACAATGGAGGATATCATCAAAGAGAAATAAAATCTTTATAAATGTCATGCTGTATGAACAGTTTACCCTTTAGCTTTCTTTCTGTCAATGTGGTTCCAAATATAGCCCAGTAATGTAAGAGACTTTAAAATTATTTTAACTAAAGAGTATAGATCCTTTGAGATTCATTAGTTGGTTGGGTTTAACATAAAATGATGGGACTTAATTATCATAGTTACAACCTTGATAGCATCATAACTAACTTTTAACTTTTATGAAATACTTGATACTAGAGATAAAAAAAAGTGTTATAAACAAGCTTTAAGATGTTTATAGTTGTTATTCAATTAAATAGTATAATTTATCCTGAAAAATTTGTAGAAGGGGCTAAGACCAAAGTGCTTCACTTTACACTAGTTTCCAGTGAAAACTCCTCACAATCAGAACTAAGCTCTAATCCTCAAGGACGAACCATCATTAAAACCTTTTATTAACACATGTGAATGAGTCAAGTTACATTCTGCTGAGGTATCTTTCAGTTAACTCCATGGCTATCATTAATGCATTTATAATAATTTTCTCTTGTATTTATGCCTTTATGGTGATTTTATTTAAAAATACAACAAAAATATTAGCTTGGGCTAAGGGACTTTGCCATGCAGAGTCAAATCTGATGGACTATGTCCCTTCAGCCAAATATCATGCCACCCAAGATCCTGATTATCATCCTGAAATTCATCTTTTCAAAAACAGGCAAATTGTTGGTTTTCTGATTTTCAGTGCTACTGTACTATAGCTCTGTGATTCATGGATTTTCAAAATTCAGAGTTTTCTAAAGTATATTTGGAAGGAATATAAGTGCTAAGAGACAGTAAGTGTCTTGTGGTTAATTTAGATATGGGGACTACTTGACTAAACAAAGTTATATAGTTATAATTTCTTGCCTGACTGCCCAGAACCTTCAGTATGCTAAGATACATCATTAGCACTCAATAGTAGAGGTATAACATATGATGTTTTGTCCTTTAAAACCTCATGTTACAATGCATCCTCTATAACTAATGTCTGAGTTACATACTTTGGGACATGCTAACATAATTTTCAATCTTATTTGGATATTCATTCTTCTGAGTACCATATTACATCATTCACAGTAAAAACAGTAAACTAGCATATTTGTAATCTGCACTACACAATTTTTCACAAAGTCTTCTGCATTATTCATTGTTTTCTCTGATAATTTTGTCTCCCAACTAGATTATATTTACTTGGGTGGTATGCTATACACTTTACATTTTCATATGTGCCACAGAACTTAGCACTTTTTTGGGGGATATGGTAAGTAATAAAATAGCAACTGGTATGCTGACCTATCCTAAAATTAGGTTTTTCAATTTTCATGATTCAATTATTCTATTATTTCAGGATTTCATGAGATAAATTTGTTTACTTTCACTAGAACTTTCTCATGATTTTGTAAACTGGGATTCTATATCCAATAAGTCTTTATTTTTTTATGGTCAATGAATACAAATATTTCATCTATATAATTACCAAAGTGATACTGATATCTGGATCATTCCAGAGTTTTGTAAAAGTCTGTTATATGCCAAATATTCTTAAAATGCAGGAAGCAGAATGCCAGAATAATTCCAAGTGAAAATGGACCATTAATTTGTACTTATTTTATTGTGTATTCCATAATCAATTTGATCCTTAAAAGACCCAATAATTGTATGTGTTAGACACTGCAGATAATATTGAAGTTGTAAATGTAGAAGGTATCCAAACCCTTGTCCATGTACATGGTGCTGAGACCCAGGGAAGTGATGTCAGCTTCCTTCAGGGAGGTTGATAAACTTTCTCTATTTTGTCCTGCTAGTATGTCATTCATTTAGTTTCTGTTGTTTTTCACTAAAAGAAGAATGGTTATATACCCAGCACTACATGTTTGTTGATTTTGTTCATTTTTACCCACACCATGAGTTTCTACTTGAATTTAGACTTTTTACATGAACATTTAAAATTAAGAAAAGAAAAAGTTTTTTTTTTTTTTTTAAGCTTGGAACTTTCAGTTAGCACTACATCCCTTGTTGTGGGAGGTGGTGAGTGGGGAAGGCCATAATAAGGTTGTCCTAACCTACTAAAGAATTCTCTTCACTGGTGTCAGTGGTGTGTGCCTGTCATCTCAGCTACTAAGGAAGCTGAGGCAGGAGAATTGCTTGAACCCAGGAGTATGAAGCTAAAATGGTGACATATCAAGATCCCATCTCAAAATAATAATTAATTCTCTCAGCGTTAGCTCCTTTTGGTTCTCTGACAGTAGACCTTACAGATATACACACAAGGTCTTTAGGATGATGTGATCTGGATTTTATGAATTAATTAATACCAACCAGTCATAATCAGTCCCATACAAAAATACAAGCTTGTAATAGACTTGAATTTACTATTATCTAGTTATAGAATTTGGAACACCATATCATACATTTGGGAAGTATTTGGAACTGTCTTCATGTCTTAAATGGAAAGCTAAGTGAGCAGGGAGAGAAAACTGCTTCTTTCCCCACTTAAAAGAAAAATATCTTGTTTTAAATATCTGTCTCAGGTGGTTTGGTCAACTACTTACCAGAATTCAGAAAACTTGACTCAATTATTTATCAATATACTTTATTATACAAGTTTATATATCTTTTAATTGAGAACATTTTTAAAAATCTTGATATTCTAAGCAATTAAAAAAAACAAACCAATCACCTTTCCCTAAAGGATTTGTGTCCATTGAGATAAATTTTGTTCTTAAGCATAAAGGTTAAAAAGCAATAAGAAAGTAAGATTTCAAAGTCAAGGGGATGTCTCAAAACACCTATCAACATTTCTGCTGCCACTCTGTCCTCTTCTGGACACCATTAGGAGAACCCGTGAAATTGAATTCAACTGCTATGTATTATGCATGACTGCATTGTTTACTGCATTGTTCTGTGCCATTCAGTTCACCTGAGATGAAATCAGGCAAAGGAGGTAAATTAAGTCTACCTTCAGAACGCTGGACTGCTGACTCTTATAAAAATTGATTTACTAGTTTATCTAATGTTTTAAAAACTCATTTTATTAAGTTGTAAATCATATCATTCAGTACTACTACATCAGAAGGTAAAATTAATGATAGAGATAAGGACATTAGAAAAAGCCACAGCATGGCTACATGACAACATGAAAAAAATTGATGAATAGCAGCTTAGGAACAGTGACACAGGGTTCAGATTTAATTTGAATGGTGAAGGGCATCATCCTATTGAGCAGACTGGATAAGGCTAAGTTCATATTGGCACATGGTTTGATGTCATCATGGGTGACATGGAGCAGTGATACAGTGAGAAAATGACATGTGGCATTTTGAAGACCAGAGAAATGAAAATTTGGGGTTGTCCTGGTATAAAAGTGCATTTTATTCACCAGATAAAGAAACACTACTTAGTAATTCTGAAATTCAAAGTTTTTTTCCTCCCTACTAACTCTTTAGATAGCATAAAAGAAAAGCAAATTTGGTGGCAAGGATGTGGGGTCATGTTAATTGTTGGTAGCAGGTAGATAAGTTTGGGAGCAGAAATTTGATGTCAGTAAAATTTTATCAGCATGAGAGAAATGCCATTAAAATGAGAAGCCTACATCAGGAATTTCAGTAATTTTCATATAACGAATGTGCTTCCTACAGTTCATTATACCAATGTCCATGCCTTCTCAAGAAAGGGAGTAGATTTATATAGAACACAAAGGAATTTTTAATTTCACATGATGAAAGTGAGGTATAAAGAGCAATGTTTTCCACATGAAATTTTAAGACATGAACAATGAGGTGTACTCTACAGATTGATCAAAATGCATCATCAGCTCTCTCTGCTATACATTTGAGTACATCCAGTCTAAGGCAGAAACTTTTTGGAATCATGTCCTCTGGCTATTGGTCTATAGCTACCTGTTTGAGGAACAAGTTGTGTCATGGTCCACTGAGCATATATCCTACCTGAAGCTGCATCCAAAGTACACAAGGAAAGTAAATGCACCCCATTACAGAGTTTGGGAAGCCTAAGTTACATGTTTTACTGAGTCAAAATGTGCTCATAGAAATCAGAGGGTGTCACTTCACACAGGAGTAAAATAAGAAAAGATAAAGAAAACCACCCCTTTTAATCACCTAATGACAGATGTAGGAAATGAACTCAGGCTTTCTGTCTTTATTTTAATAAGCCTGATCACAACAAATAATCAGTTTGCTGCTGCATTTTCCTTTCAAGGAAGCAATGCTGTGTATGTTTTGAATGAGTATGAGGAACAAAGAAAATAATCTATTTGCAAGGGAAACCAGAACTTATAATGATCTGTAAAATTTACATTTTAATTTGATGAAATAACCTAAAATTAGTTATATACTATATCTTAATAACATAAAAGTGAGTAAAAAGATCCTTACGAAGGATATTGTAACTGTTACCAGAGTCTGAAAATGAACCAATCTACATATACCATGATAAATATTTGGCAATAGTAATCTTGAAAATTTTGTATGTGAGTCAGGCTTCCTGCCTGATTTGAAATGAACACATTTAAGGCCCAGTGCATGTGACTGTCTCCCGGTTTATGAGTGAGATTGAGGCAAGTGTACACTTGCCCAAGAAAAGCAGACCTCTATAGAACTCTCCTCTGACCACTGAAGAATCACACTCACAGCATGAAATAATCAGGTCTCTGCTCATAAGATAACCACACTCATATTTCTTTACTCCTGTAGAACTATTGATTTCTAATGATTAGCAAGAATTTTGTATCTTCAAAATAGAAATAATGTTCTTAAATCTTTTTATTTTTATGCATGATACCTACCAGCTCTTCATGACCGTTTCTGCAGTTACATGTGAGGAGCTCGGTGCATATTACATTAAATATTTAACGTAAGACAAAGGAGCATGCTAAATCTTGCAAGTGTCTCTGAGAGATTTAGGCAATGGTGAACACACCTTAAGTGTCTCTTGACTTTTCTTCTACAAAGTATCTTTTATATCAATGACAGATGGGGGAGTAGGACACAAACAGGAAGTATAGGAGTGAAAAAGAAAAAAGAATACAGGATGGCAAATAAAAGAAAGAAAGCAAAATGTATGTCGCAATAAAGTATAGACAAAAAGAAAGCTTGGACAGGGATGTGTGCGTGTGATAAAATGGTATGTAGCTTTATTCATACTTGTCATTATGTTTATTTTTATGTTGAGTTATACTCATTCTGAAACATTTTTTGTCATTCTGAATCTGCTTATATTTTGATCTTTGAGAATAAATTTATTAATGTGGATAGAATTTAAAGTTCCTATTTCATCTTTAAAAGCTTAAGAGACAATGATATACAAAGGTTAAAAGTTACTAATTTTCATTTTTGTTTGCAAAAAATATTTATTAATGTCTACCTTGCACAACAAGAAACACATGAATCTGAGGAATAAATAATAGCTCATCACTCCACAAAAGCACAAATAAAAGTAAACTAAGAAATCTGGATAATGCATTAATAAATATGTGATTGCTGCTGGTTTTCACCTTGAGAAAGGGGTTGTTAACTAGTATATCTCAGAAAAGATAGCAGCAGTTGTTGAGTGATCTCTTTCTTGGAAAAAGCTGAGATTAATAATGGGACTTGGGGATGTGGATTCTTATAAGATCTGATCCACTAGTATGCTTCGTGTTGTAAAGATAAGCTATAAAAATAACCACTGCCTTTCATATGCTTTGTAATAATTTTCCCCAAAAATGTGAAATAAAGGAAAACTATGAGGTATCAATGCAGACTTTCTTAATTTTTCTGTTTTAATTTTTAAATTGTTTTAAATTTATTATTTTTATTTGGGGAGTGTTGAGACAAGATCTTGCTTTGTAGCCTCAGGCTGATGATCCCACTCTTCAGCCTCCTCAGTGCTGAGATTACTGTCCTGCACCATCACTCCTGGCTTTTGTTTTGCTATTTAAAAGACCTTTCTTATAAGGTGCGATGGGAATATTTTAACTGCTCCTTCAATTACACATTCTTCTAAATATCAATCCAATAGAGGCTAGTCAGTAATTATCCATCACATTTTGGTTATATGAACAGCAAAGTCAATTATTACAGGTGGAAGACATGGCCATGTTTCAAGAATGGTCCTGATGTTGTAATTGCACAATAGATACTGTTTCCAGCTCTTTCCTTGGTTTCCAGTTATTGTGTGGACAAACAATTTACAAAATGCCAAGACATTCACCATTCCCCCATAGTCTAGAAGGAACAGAAAGGAAATCCACGGAGTCATAAGCGCTTGTCCACAGGAGTTCAGTTCTTGGGCGTAGGGCCGAGTGCAATGCAGCCCTTTAGTAGAGACAGAAGTCCTCAGCTCTCACCCTGTGCAACTGGGTGCCTGACGCTGTGGTCCTTTAGCAACCATTCCCTTGATATGTTAGTGAATGAATTCTTAAAAACAAAGGCATTTCTGAAATCCTTTTAAAATGAGGAAGATTCTGGAGTAACTATATGAAAATGGGATAGTGAATGAGTGCCTTTAGAAAAAGAAAATTAAGCACCTTCAATTGTTCTGAAAAGCAGCATAAATAGCCTGTTTGGGTTCATACTATACTAAGTATAAGAAAATAAGAACTGCCTTGTTTTCTCGTGGATGAACACCATTTATGTAGTTATATCACAACACAGTAACTAGAGGGGTCAAATAATCAGAGACTAGGCCGTAGGGAAAAGCCATTCCTTTTTCCTTTCATTGTTTGCCTTATCCATAAAAGCATACTGTACAATTCTCTTTTCCTTAGTTAAATGATAATTCACTTCATTTATATATTGTTTATTTTATTTAAGAAATTCTAATATCTAAGGGTTTCCCAAATTAATATTAAATAGAAAAGTGACAAAAAGTAAATATTTTTCTTCTGAAACTAATCTTTTATTAATCTGCATACATGTTATTCCAAATATATACATATAGATCACCACACATATATGTGCATAGAATGTATAAATACATATATTATACATGAATGATTTATTACAGAAATATCAGTGTTTCTAGATTACACTGCATACTTGATGAGCTGTCATTAGTGCAGAAAGGATACATAGCTTTTCAACAAAAGAAAAGAATGAGGCTGCCAGAGTGTTGCAGTGGTTTGGGCTTTTTTTTTTTTTTTTTCAGCATCCATCCCTGCCAATCTCTGCACTGCCAGTAGGGAAAACCATATCCATGGCAACCAACCGTACCATTCCAACCCACATCAATGACGCCTCCAATCTAAACTGTCAAATATTCTATGCACATCATGTAAAATAGGTCTCTTTCCCCTTATACCTCTGTGCATCTCGTTTCCGTGGCTACATGTTTATGCAAATGAGAATTGTCCTTTCTCTCTCAGGTTGATTGAACACTGAATTTGTTTTGCACCTTGGCAATGCAAAGCCATGCTGTCTTGCCACCTGGTCTACCACATAATTGCAAAAAATTACATTATAATGATAACTGTCCCCAAATTAGCCTGATAAGACCATCTACCTGCCTTGTGAGCGAAAGAAACAGTGTGCAATAAAGAAGCATGTTAAAACAGAGTTGAGATAGGGGAATAATGTTTAATTGGCTCTCCAGAGTCTACTAATTTTCAGAATTGGAAACCTAGTGTTTGATTTGTTCTTTTTAGTCAGTGAGAAGAAAAAAATATCCTTCATAAATTCTGAATGACAAATTTGCCCATCCTTTTTTGCATGTGGTTCCAGCATCCCTGGGAATCTAAAGTGTCATTTCCTCTCTGGAAAAAAGGAAGCACAAAACATGCTAGGTATGTAACTCTAAATTTTCACTCAGAATCAGCTCCAGCTATAAATTTCTCCCAAACCCTGTATCTCTCTCATTCTTTTTCCCCAACCCTCTCCAATCTTGCTTCAGTACCTTTCTTTTACAGTTAAGATGCAGGATTTTTACAAATTAACACATATTAAAATAAAATAAAGCTGGGAATCTAAAAATAATTAAATTCTTTCTCCTCCCATCTCCTTTAATCTATTGCTTCCTGCCAGATTGTGCCCATTAAATGATTTTGTCTTAGAGGTGGTAATGGTAGTTACTTTTTTGAGAAAAACAACAAATATTTTGTAAATTATAAAAGCCATGAATTGCTCTTTTATTTAGTTAACTTTAATTATAGCTTACATAGATATAGTGACTTTAAGGACTATTTCAATGTTAATTGTTTTATTATAAAAGAAGGAAATGACAAGTAAAAATGTGGCTCATGGTATATTTCCCAAGAGCGTAAGTGACAAAATAAAAGATTCTAGATTCTATTATGAAAAATGTTGAGGATGTATTTTATTCCACCCCCCCACACTCACACATAAAACCTCTCTCCTTGCAAAACAAATCCTTCAGTATTTAAAACAATATGATAAAATTTCATGAAATGTTTGTCTCAAATTGATTCTGAAATTTAAAAAAAATTTGAGTCAACTTTAAGTAGATTAGGGAGAAGCATACATTACAAAGGTGGCTAAAATCCTTTTTTATTTAATGGGTAATCTGAAAATGTGTCCTGGCCAAAGATAAAAATATGAAATTTCTAAAGCAAGATTCTTTGTCATCTTTCCTCTCATTTCACTCTCCATACTCTTTGTATCTTTTAGGGCTCAGCTGAGAGCACACTTTCTCCCTGACTCCAGTCTTGACTAAGGAGATAACAAAGTGATGGTTCCCTCCTTGATCTCTTGGCTACATCTGTGCTTTTTCAGCATTTCATTAGACGCCATTTCCTGTTTATATGACTTGCTCTGACAAGATTATAAACTTCAGAGCAGAGCTGAAAAAAAAATAGTATCATATCATTCTTTTGAATTTTCTATCCTTAAAGTAAATATTGTGCTCAGTTAAATCGAATACTGAGTCTTGATTGTTCTTGAATTTTAGTCTGAGACGTTTAGACAGTGAGCAGCTAATAACTATACTTCAGGTCATGGCAGGAGAAGAGAAACCAACTTTTAGTTAAACATCACCGGGTCCAAAGGCTGATGGGAGATTAATGTGATCGAAGTGCACTATATATATGTATGAAAATAATATAATGAAACAAGCTAAAAACTGTTTTAGAAGAGATAAGAAAGGGAATATGAAAGAGTAGTTGGGGGGTAAATTTGATCAAAGTATATTATATGCAAGTATGAAAATATCACAATGAAACTCTCTTGTACAATTAATATATGCTAATAAAAAATAAAACAAAACTATGTCAAATATTTTACATAGAAAACAATAATCTTTTCCTTGTTAAAATTTATTTTAAATGACAGATTATATTTTTTAAGCAGCAATATTTGGAAGTGAGAATGTGGTTTCCTTAGTAATCCCATTTGATTGTTGTATCTCCATAAATAATACTTTTGCTGAGCATTGTTCTTGGCCCTCTGGGGAATTACCAAGAAATAGAAGACTTATTTTAAAAAGATTATAACCAGACACATAATAAATACACATAAACACAGGTGGTAGGAATACTTTAAATATGTCTCCTGACATCAGTTATTAGTGTTAATATTATAATTCCAATGAATTTGACAAATGCAATATATAAATTATGCAAGTATGTTGGAAGACTAAAAAATCATCATTGGAGTTACATTCTAGAAACAAAGTAAAGATGAATAGTTTGAATCAGATTTACCTGAGGACATTATTTTTTTGCTAAATCTATTTTTTTTAAACCTAGGATTTGTACAATTGGCCTATCCCTGTACAGTCTCAGGTTTAGAGTTTTCTCCCTCTAGATATACTTCCTCTGGGTACAAGAAATATGCTTTCAGAATTTCATTCTCTCCAGAGATTCCATGCCAAATTCCCTTCTTTTTCCCTTTAAACTTTGTCTTTATATGTAAGGTGGAAAGAGAAATAAAACATTAATTTGCAAAATATAAAGGGCCCAAATTTTGTCTGAATTCCACAAGTGAAGAAATAAGGTGTTTATGCAAATGACTATAAGTTGTCTCAATTTTCACATCAATGTTTTGTTAGAATTTAGGTTAGGATTATGCTACCTAGATTTCTCTGACAAAAGAGATTTCTCCTTAGAATTTTTTGCAGAGAAAAATAAACCCCAAACATAAAACCAAAATTCATCAACTATGAGTACCTGCTTTCTTGTGAAAATAATACTAACTTCTTAGGGGATCTATGTTTCAAGTGCTGTTCTAAATTCTTTGCACAATTTTATTCATTAACTTCTCACAGCTTTATAAATAAGGTGCAAATTATTAGCACCATTTTATTTTATTTTATTGTCCTTATCTGTAATTTTGTTGAAGAGAGAGTATAAGCAATAATAGGACGGACCAAGGGTTTTTGCTAGTTGAGATAAGGATAGCTATACAGGGAGTTGACTTGCATTGCTTTCCTGTGCATGTGTGTTACCTTAAATTAATTCTTCTCGAACTAACCTTTTCTCTAGTTCCTGGTTCCCTTCTCCTATTAGCCTCTGTTGCTTTAAAATATGTGCATTAGTTTCTCTGCATTGAGGGCAACAAATGCTATCTAGTTTTTTCGGTGTCTTACTTATCCTCATACCTCCCAAGTGTGCCTTCACTTTATCATGTGATCGAAGTCCAATCCCCTTGTTGTGTTTGCCCTTGATCTAATGTCCGCATATGAGGGAGAACATAAGATTTTTGGTCTTTCGGGCCAGGCTGACCTCACTCAGAATTATGTTCTCCAGTTCCATCTGTTTAATTGTGAATGATAACATTTTATTCTTCTTCATGGCTGCATAAAATTCCATTGTGTATAAATACATTTTCTTAATCCATTCATCAGTAGTGGGACATCTTGGCTATTTCCATAACTTGGCTATTGTGAATAGTGCTGCAATAAACATGGGTGTGCAAGTACCTCTGGAGTAATCTGTGTCATATTCTTTTGGGTATATCCCCAAGAGTGGTATTGCTGGATCATATGGCAGATCTATGTTTAAATTTTTATGAAGCCTCCAAATTTTTTTCCAAAGTGGTTGTACTAGTTTCATTCCCACCATCAGTGTAAAAGGGTTCCTTTTTCCCCGCATCCTCGCCAACACCTATTGTTGTTGGTGTTTCTAATGATGACTATTCTAATAGGGATGAGGTGGAATCTTAGTGTGGCTTTAATTTACATTTCCTTTATTGCTAGAGATGGTGAGCATTTTTTCATGTGTTTTTTGGCCATTTGAATTTCTTCTTTTGAGAAAGTTCTGTTTAGTTCATTTGCCCATTTCTTTATTAGCTCATTAATTTTGAGAGAATTTCAGTTTTTGAGTTCTCTATATATTCTGGTTATCAGTCCTTTGTCTGATGTGTAGCTGGCAAATATTTTCTCACACTCTGTGGCTGGTCTCTTTAGTTTAGAGACCATTTCTTTTGTTGAGCAGAAGCTTTTTAGTTTTATGAAGTCCCATTGACCTATGCTATCTCTTAGTTGCTGTGCTGCTGGGGTTCCATTGAGAAAGTTCTTGCCTATACCTATTAGTTCCAAAGTATTTCCTACTCTTTCCTGTACCGACTTTAGAGTTTGGGGTCTGATATTAAGATCCTTGATCCATTTTGAGTTAATATTAGTATAGGGTGATAAATATGGATCTAGTTTCAGTTTTTTGCAGACTGTATTAGCACCATTTTAAAGATGGCAAAACAGAGGCAAGGATAGTTACTGAAAATTATACAGCTAAAAAGTGTTGAGCTTGGCCTCAAGTCCCAAGAATCTTGGTGTAAAGTCTTCAAAGTGTTAACCTTTCTATATCTATGCCATATGTCCTTTCAAGAAAAAAATTCACTCTCAATATCATAATAAAATTATAATGGTAAAAAGAAAATCCTTAAAACTGAAATATTTTAAAGTTCTGTCTTCATAACTCATAATTTTCCTTTCATTTTAATTGTTCAAGACATTAAATTAAATCTTCTTTTAGGCAAAAAAATTCCTTTCTGAAACACTTCAAAATTGGAAAAATTACTGTTAATGCCAACAATGATTTAGAAGACCTATGGTATATTTTCTACATTTAGATATACATTTATTCATTCAGTGAGTAAACAAATATTATAGACTTAACAAGTGTTAGGCACTGATTTTGGCTTTGGGAATTCAGTATTAATGAAAAGAAAGTATATTCCCTCAGATAACTCACACTATATTAGGAGACTATAGACAAGCAAGATATGAGAGAAAGAGAGAGAGAGAGAGAGGAAGAGGAAGGAGGAGGAAGATAAGGAAGAGGAGGAGAAGAAAAGAGGAGGAAGAGGAAGAAGAGAAGAGAGGAAAAGAAAAAAAAAGAGAAAGAAAAATTTTGCACAGTGATGTGTTATGAAGATAAATTATACCAAATAAACAAAATGGCTACTGTTTAGTTAGGCCTGTCAAGGTCCTTTTGGTAAAGTGATATCTGAGCATAGACTTGAATAAAGTGAAGGAATACTATGAGCAAGAGCCAGTAGGCTAGTTCCAGGGAGCCATCAGGAAGGTTGGATGGCGTAAGGGGAATTGTTGCAAGAGTTGCTTTCAGAGAAGCAGCAAATAGTTTAGTCATGGGGTGGGGAGTGGAATTTGCAGGAAAAGTCTAAGTACTTTATTTTATTCTCTTGAGAGAGATGGAAAGTCATCTATGAGTTTTCAATAAAGAAATGATAGGAACTGACTTACGTGGTGAAAGGATCACTGGGACTCACAGAATATAGAATAGGACTCAAGTGAAATCAGGGAGTCTAATTTAAAAGGCTTTTGTTTCATCACAAGAAATCAGTGATGATAGCATATACAGGGATGGGAGGAGATGAAGTCTGTCTGAGAAGAGATTTTAAATGTGAAACTACAAAATTACATAATATCTTAGATGTGGGAAAAATAAAGGAGTAAAGATGTCTACAGTATTACATATAAAAAGGAAAATTTTTATGCTTAGATAAGAAATATGTCTGAAGATAAAAAATACTTGGAACAAGTTAAAGATTA
The DNA here is from genome assembly GCF_047511655.1 of Castor canadensis. Taxonomy (NCBI): domain Eukaryota; kingdom Metazoa; phylum Chordata; class Mammalia; order Rodentia; family Castoridae; genus Castor; species Castor canadensis. Next base: position 105,300,188 of record NC_133391.1, read on the forward strand.
TGAGATAGTTAAAATTCTTCTCAGCTTTCTGAATTTGTTAGGCACTCAATTTGAAGCAATTATTAGGTGATTACTTCTTTATTGCCAATAAGGTTTTGGTGTTACCCAATTCTTCATTGAAGAAACAACTCAATAAGGTTAGCAAAGCTCTGAAAAGTAGAAACAGCATACCCCACTCTCAAAAGCCTCTTTTTTCATCTTCCAAATAAATCTCAGACGTTTTCCTCTTTTTGTTCTATGCCTTAAGCTATTGTATTGTGCTCTTTTTTTTTCAGGCTCCTCTTTGGCATTTTTCTAACTTTCAGTGGTTTTAAAAATTCTGGTATAAGCTGAGTTTTTATGTATATTTATAACTCTATTAGGGCCAGCTCCTTCATTAGAAAGGCTTCAGTTATTATCTAAATACTGATGACATCAGCATCTCACTGTTCAATAAGGTAGCCAATACCCACATATGGCTTCTGAGCACTTGAAATGTGGCTAGTCCAAATTAAGATATTGTATAGACATAAAATACATACTGAAATCTGAAGACATATGTTAAAAACAATGTAAAATAGCTCAAGAATTTTATATTGAATACATATTTAAATATTAATCTTTGACATATTAGATAAATAAAATATTAAAATTACTTCATCTGTTTTACTTTTTAATGTAGCTATTAGACTATTGGAAGTAACAGGCATACTTCATACGATATTTTTATTGGACAGTGCTGTTCTAGTCATTGGTGTTTCTTAAGTATTAATAACTATTTGTTGAATAAATACATAAATATATAAAGCAAATGCCTCTTACTAACTGGAATAAACTTTATACAAAATGTGGAAGTGAGAAGGTGAATATGGTTGATGTACTTTCTATACAAGAGTGAACATAGAATTTTTAAGCCTGTTGAAATCACCATAAGAAGGTAGAAAAGAGAAAATAGAGGAGATGAACTAATTTGAACTATGGTACTTACATACATGCATACATACATAGAAATGTCACAATGAAACACCTTGTATAGCTATTTTAAACAAACAAAAATGTCTTTTTTAAAAAACGGACAACAGGAAGGTAAAACAGGTTCTGGGGGTTGGTACCAGTGGTAAGGGGAAAGATATAAGGAAAGGGTGTAGGAGGTAAATATGTACTCATATATGAAAATGGAAAAATGAGACCTGTTGAAACTATTCCAGGAATGGGGAGCAGAGGAATAAAGAATGATGGAGGTGTTCAACTATGATATATTGTAAGAACTTACATAAAAGTCCCAATACACTCCCATACAACAATAAGATGATAATAAAAAATAAATAACATATAAATTTTTCTGGGGGATTTTAAAATCATATGTTTATATAGAGACAATCACCATGTTTTGAATGAAAGACCCCAGTTTTCTTAAGAAGTCTATTGGTCTTATGGTGGTGACCTATATATGTTTCAGGGAACTCTTGTTAAAATACTTACTATTTTTTTTTAGAACTTAAAACAGTGATATTAAAGTTCAACTGGAGAACCAAACATGTAGCAGTAAGTCAAGAAAGGCATGAAAAGGAATAATTATAGGAGAATATAACTAATTAACTTTTAAAATAAATTCTGAAGCTTCAAATATTAAAGCAGTATGAACCTTGTAAAATAGAGAGATCAATGGAAAAGGAAAAGTCTAAGTACTTTCTTTTATTCTCTAGAGAGATATGGGAGGCCATCTATATTTAAAGTCCAGAAACAGACAAAACTACTAATAAGAATTTAGTGTGGTATATAACAAAGGTAGCATTTAAAATCAGTAAGGGAGTTGGGTACTGGTGGCTCATGCCTGTAATCCTAACTATGCAGAAGCAGAGATCAGGAGGATTGCAATTTGAGACCAGCCCAGGCAAATAGTTCACAAGTCCCTGTGGTACATGCCTGGCTGAAGGTGGAAGTAAGAGGATCACAGTCTGACATTGGCTTCCTGGCAAAAAAAATTAAAAACAGAGAGACTCTATGTGAAAAATAAAACTAAAGTAGAAAAGACCAGAGACGTGGATCAAGCGGTTGAGTGCAAGCACAAGGTCCTGAGTTCAAACCTCATACCAAAAATATAAATAAATAAATAGCAATGAGCAAGCAATACATAATTTGAAACATGATTTATGGCATTGAGAAAGGCTGTTTCTATATCAGAATTCACTTATGCCACATTTCTTTTTTACTTTCTGACACAGGGAAGCTTCATGCCCACAATATTCTCACTAAATCTATACAGATGCTTACATAGGAGCCTACAGACTTCCAGTTTAACTCTGTTGAGAGCCAACACTGCTACACACACTCTAAGAAAACATGGTGGTATTGGCACTGTACTACCATGTGTGCCTAAGCTCAAAGGAGAGACTGTTCTTTAAAGCATCAAAAACAGCTTATTTGGTGTTTCCATGTGCTATTCCACTCCATACTAGGAGGAGAATTTGACTTCAAGTTCATTACCTTACTACAAAAAACAGTAAGACGTTTGCCTATTTGAATAGACTCTCATTTATTTTTTCTTCAAAAGAAACTTGCAAGTGGTGTTTCTTCTTCTTCCTAGTCCTATGTTAAGAGAATGAGATTCAGAGAATTCACATGATTCTTCCAAGGTAGCAACATGAGGATTCACGCTTAGTTATTTTTCTTCCAAACCTTCAACTGTATTTCATTTTACCATAGTTTTCCACACCAATTGTTGAAGTTTAACTATTAAGAAAATAAACCCCAAACCTCTTCTTATAAAACAAAATTCATAAGAAATTATAAATAAATCTTTCGTGAAGTACTCCCAGCATTCATTTTTATTTTGCGAAGTACAAAAGAGATGAAAACGAGGCTGGGTATGGCAGTGTGTGCCTGTACCCCTCCCCCCCCCCACCATATCTCAATAGGCTGAGGTCAGATAGCAACACACTGTCTTTAAAAAAAGATAGAAAGAACAAGTCTTCTTTAAAATTCCCCAGAGTATTTTTCTAAAAATTACTTCTTGCTCAAGAAGATATTTTTTTCAACTACTGGGCAAATAAAACCGGAATAAATGCATTGTGAAGTCTACCAATTTGTGTGTATTACAGATGGTGTACTAGAAAGAAACCACTAAACTAAAAATATATATGATACAGCACTCCAACTCATCCAGTGTTCTTCAAACGTAATAGAAATTGCCATTATATTTTTCAAGTGATAGTATGTCTTACATTTTAGAGGTTAACAGGAAGTTGGAAAATGTTCTAAAATTTAGGACTTACAGCTAACTGTCTGATAAAAGGATAATTTGGAGTATTATTTTTCTAATTCTGAATGAGTTTCCTAGTGCATAAATATCCAAGCATGCAGTAGGATCATGATCCATGAATGTCATTGTCAAAATGCCCCATCAATTTGCTTCTATTATGAATCATAGCCTATTCCTATTGGTTTTCTGAGCATGACCATTCAGCTAATGGACTAAAAGTCCATGTTGTATATGTTAATGTAAAATTTCTCTATGTAAAACTTTTGCAAGAATAACTGAGCAGGGTAGCACCTTGGTCATATTATTTTCATTCTTGAGACCCAATTGATGTACCCTCTAGGGCAATGCCTAACAGAGGTTGTTCTAGTAGGTAACATAAATTTTCATTACTAACTGGATCTGGCATGAGCCCTTGTAAATACTCATATTTCCTGTTCTGTGACAGATTCTTAAGTGAATTGTTAATGTGAGGTCAATAGTGACTTCCCTCAGGTCTTCCAGGTATGAGGATTGGTCAACAGCCTTGTGAAATGCTAATCAATTTTACATTATTTACTTTGTCTTCTTTGTTGTTTATAAAAATTCATTGACACAGGCCCATTGGTTCTGCATATTGTTTGTTTTTTTAATGAGTTACAAATATTTGTTCCCATTAAAATAAAATGATTTTGAAAATTTTAAAGAGAAAAATCAGTCACCACAGTAACACAGTCATATTTATTATCTGGTCTTTTGTTAATGAATCTTTAAAAGATATCTTATATTTTGAAAATGTATAAACTTTAACCCTTATGTGTGTAGAATTGTAAGAATCATAATCTTTGGATCATGACAAACTATTCTGTATTCATGCAAGACCCTATTTATTCTTTACTTATTTGTAATACTATAAAATCCTTTACAAAATTACCACCATTCTGACTAAAAGTTAGGAGTTTGACATTATCCTATATGAAATGCCACATCTGTAACTCTACCCCACTGCTTTTCCCTACTGAAGCTGACAAATCATTGCTTTATCATTCTTTAATATGTATAACACGTATTACATACATATAATACACATTTCATATATATATATATAGTGAACATCATATGTTTTATATATCACATGCCTATACATATACATATATAGTCTAGGTATTTATACAATAACAAGGCATATATATGCATTTATATTAATTCCTAAACATATACTTTTTATAAAGTTATCAGACTTTATAAAAGTTAAACATATTCCATGAAATCTTTTGGAACTTATTTTTTCATTTAACAATCCTATTAAATTTATTCATACTGTTGTTTCTCACTTCATGTCATCTGTTATGACTTTTATACAATAAGCCATTGTGAACATTCCACACTTTGTTAACCTATTCTCATTAAGATGGATATTTATGTTGTCTTCATTACATCCTTCACAACTCTCAGTTTTAGTAGTTTCATGATGCTGCATTAATTACCTTAATAAGTTTTCTAGTTTTTAAGTTTAGTCACATATTGTACTTTGTTTTGTTGATGAAAATTTGAATGAGCACCTTTGTACTTGAAGAGTTTTTGCATCACATATTATACATTAGAAAATTGGAAATGGAATTATTAGGTCAAAAGACCTGAACAAAATAGAAATTTTCAATTTGTGTTCTAAAGGACAACTCTATAAGCACTTGTACAATGATTTTTATCGCCATAAGCACTGTCATCCATTTTTGTTATTGTTAACTTAAAATGTGATTTTATTTTACTCTTTAGGTCTCACTGATTTCAATCAATCCATCAATAAGTTCTGACATTCTATCAGATATGGAACCTCAGATATGGAACCTTGCCTTGTGATCTAGTAATTTTTTATTTAATAGATACAAAGGCAAGGCATTAAGAGTAAAATAATGACTGATAATCTAGTTTGAAAGTCTAATTTGAAATCCTGAATGAAATATATTATCAGTGAGCATCCTTTTGCTTACTAGAGTGATTCTCAACTTGCAAATAAAAACCTAAAGCTAAAACACAATGACTAATTTTCCTGAAATTATACAGATAATATTCCATCATACCACATTGCTTTCTAACTGACAAAATATAAAATGAACTAACAAAACTTTTTATTTCATTTTCATTTTGAATGGTCTCTAAGTTCCTGTGTGAGTTATGATCTAGGCATTTTATAATACAGTACTTGAATATGTCTCTATTGTTATTTTTCTTTTTCTTTGTGAAGAATAGTCTCTTTTCCTTTGCTGATCCTTGCTCCTTGAATTTATTCCTCACAAAGTGTTGCAATCTAGGCTTCAAGTAGTTTGTTAATATAAACATGCTGAACCAACCTGTCAGAATTCATACTTTCTACATTGGTGACGCTTCTTTACTATCTGTAAATCTATTTAGCATTTCCCTATGTTCAATATTATTAACTATAGTTTGCATCACAGTGTGGCATAATGTACAAGTCTATGCTTCTATAATTTATGTTTCACTTATGTCATAATTTTCATATCTAGTCATGATCCTATTACTTGGCCAATGGAAACAGTAATAGGGACAATTATTTTTTGAAGCTCACACAGCAAAAACCCTTGCCAGTCACTCAAAACACATGGCCATTTACTTCTCAATTAACACAAACACAGACAATTTTTGTTCAGCCTGTTTTATCCTCCAAAGCAAACACATACTTAACACTTGAGGACTAAAGTCCATGATGTTACCCATTATAGCTGCATGATCCCACACTTTTTCTCCGTGCCCACAGTCTGCATTTGAATTACCCAAAGATTATTCTGTTGGTCATTCTACTCTCTCTTATAAACAATTGCCAATCTTTGAAGCCCTCTCCAAAATAAATAAATAAATATGGACAAGTGGGGTCATTGTGAATCCAAACACTGGACAAGTTTGTAAAACAAAATCATATTTTCACTTTTGTCTTATTTTTCCTGACCTTTTTCTGGAACAATTAGCTTTGCCTAAGGTTTTGTTAATAAAGAAGTGTATTCATATTACCTATTCTCCTTGTTTCCTTCTTCTGACAGAGCAATTGCTTTGGCTATAGAAAGATGAATTTATACAGATTCATCAGATAAAAGATTCTCACCCTTCTTCCTCAGCAACTGAACCACTGCACACAACATTTAGTTAGTAAAACATTTTTCTGTATTAAATGCATCCTTTCTTTACAGGCCTGAGAGTATATGCATTTCCAGGAACATGGGTTGAACTTATGAGCACAAAAGGTACAAAGATGAGCCTTTAACACATTCTTCTCAATGATAAGCCTACTCTGCACTGTCACACATAATGCATTTTTCTCAAGGACTTTTCTATATTTTACAAACAAACAAAAACCAAGGGCATTTGATAAACATGGAATTTGACTCACTGAAACTAACATAATCAACCCGAGGTCTAATGGGCAGTCTCTAGCCAATTTTGTTCAGAAACTTTGCCTTCTGTCTTTTCCTCTATCATTATATAGAATCTATTTTTTAAAATCCAGCCATATAGAGGAGTTTTCACAGACATTTGGTAATAAACTATGATTTCTTACTCATCTTGACAAGTAAACCCTTGACTCTCAATGATAAGAAAAAGAATACCAAGGGAAGAAATTCAGTTGTATTGCAACACCATCTATAAACACCACAAAAAAATGTAGACCTTTTTTTAACTGTTAAATTCTGGTAGTTGTGAAATTTTTAATGGCTTGCACAAGATAAAGTGTTAATTTTAAAATTAGATTTTGGATCTTAGAACATATTCTTCCACTGAAATTACATGTATCTACTGGTTGTTCTTGGAATATAATGTTAAAAGATGAAGAAAAGCTTATTATATGTATATACATATAATGTATAATGTCTTTAAACAATAAGAATAATAGTACCTTTTCAATAACATCTCATATTGTTTCCATGGGAGAAAACATTTCAAGCTCCAAACTTTCACACCAGGGTCACTTCAAAAGCAGATGTGACTGATTCTATAGTAGGTACATGAAGAAAAGGCCAGGTGATAGAAAAACTAGATATGAGAACAGGTTTCAAAACTAGACTTTTAATTCTGCATTTCTACAGGATAAATGTCATTTTTTTTTTCCTAACTGCTTAAAGGATGCCAGGTAACTCTTCAGGTTCTCTGACTTGAGAAAAGAATGAAAAGTTTCTCTCCAGCAAATGGAATTCTGAATGTTGACTGTCTCTCATTCTGTGTATAGAGCTGCAAGAAAGAAGTCTCTAAGCTGGTGGTTGGTGGGACAAGACAAAGGAAAGGTGGTGGGAAGGAAGTATAATTGAGAAGAGAGGAAACATAGGAGGTAAAGTCCATAGTGTGGGTGAGGAACATTTTAATTCATAGGAAGTATTGTACTAGTAGTCATAGGGAGAAAGAAAAAAATTGAATGATGAGAATAATCAAGTCATGCCTTTAGTACTTAATTAAGAAAATATAATTTTGATCCCTGCTTTCCACACCTCTGAAAGGAGGATATTGAATTCAATGATTTATCAGTGCTGTTTCACTTTCAATATGCTGTATTGTGCTACAAGCATGCATAAACAATACAACGCTAGGGAGAAGGTAAGTCAGAAATGCCAGAGGTCCAGTGCTGGGGAAATGAGGGATGGCTACAAAGATGACAAGGAAACTGGGCCAAGTCCAGCTAACTAGAATGTAGATGAAAATGGAGAGTAGGACTTGGAAAGAACATAGAGGCCACACTTGTGAAAAGAGGCCATGCTTCTTTGAACTGCTTCCGGATAGCTTCATGAGGGATCTAGCCGTGAGTACTCTAAACACCTTCTTGTCTTGGCTCAGGATTTATCTTGGAGAATACAGTGGGAGTGAATTCATAAGCCAAAAGTAAACATCATTAGATCACTTTTGGTGGCAGTAAAGATTTCAAAACTGCTTTCACTGCTCTCTTTTTCTTTATTGCCTCCCTTTTGGCTTTAATTTCCCCCTTTCCCCTCACTTTGCTGAGAACTACTATGCTACGTGTGGGGCATAAATAAGAGGATTGTGGTCCAGGCTGGCCTGGGCAAAAATTTGAGACTCTTTCTTAAAAGTAACCAACGTACAAAGAGCTAGGGACGTGGCTTAATGTGAAAACCTATCAAGTGAAAGGCCTGAGTTCAAACCTGGGGATGGTCAAAAAAAAAATTAGGCCAAAAAAACCTGAGAATCATTTTGTGAAGACAAATGTTTCTATAAAACACAATAAAATCTTAATATCTTAACAAAGTTAATTTAACAAGAAATTTCACTGTATTCAAAAGAATTATTTTTTATAATAAGTTCTATCAGATTGGAAAGCACTGTATTTTCACAAATAAAATTAGGGAGAATTACATTAAAATACATTTAAGTATATTGGCATATTATATCACGAATTATTCTGGTGTTTCACCTCAATACAAGTTGACTTCACAGACAGCCTAAGAAGGAAGTTTGTACACTGCTAAGATAAATAAGAAAGTTGTTTATGGAAATTTACTGCATTATTCTATTTATAATATTCTTCAGTATGTAGATGACTGTATACCACTACCAATTAAAATCAAGACATTAGCAATTTAAGGAGCAGTAAGTTCTTGGTAAGAATAAATTGCATTACAAAGAAACAGAAGCAATCAATCAATGTGGAAAATCATTTATATTCTAGAAACATATATTCCTTTAGATCTAGACATTTGAGAAATTTTCCATTTCTCTTTAAGTTGCATCTGATTAACATAACTGGCAGACAAGACTTCATGGCATGTTCATGGACCATGATGGTTGTGTTTTGGGAAGCTAAGCATTGTTTTTAAAAATTTTAAAACACACATTTTAATGGCTGCTCTTATAGGAGAAAGTTTTGTAATTGTTGAAATGTGGTTATAGACTTCATTGTGACAATCACTTATACACATACGAGTATTGAAACACACTTGATAGGGACAGAAGTCATTTTTCTCATGTTGTTAGAAATTTCAACTGCTATTGAATCTGATGGAAACTATAGTATTAAAGAGAGATTTGGGGCTGGGCTGGGGGCATAGCTCAAGTGGTAGAGTGCCTGCCTGGCAAACATATGGCCCTAAATTCAAACCCCAGTACCAACAATTGATAATAATAATGATGATAATAATAATAATAATAATAATAATAATGACAATGAGATATTTGGGATGGAAGATAGAAATATGAAATGAAATTATAAAATGGGGTTTAATTATAAAATGGGTGTTGTTATGAGTATGTGAATTTATGGCGTAGGGTGACAATAAAAGTAGGATATAATTTACCTACTTGGTATGCAGAATGGAGAAATTAAATGATACTTATTAAGAATCTAAAATGAGCCTGATATCATTGGGTCCTTTCATGTTTATTAGTTCATTTTAATTCTCACAGACAGGCCTTATATTGACAGTGTTGCAAACAAAAAAAACCTGAGGTTCTAAGAAGTCAAGCAATTTGTTTAAAAAGCATGAAATCCTTCCCACTATTTGCCTGAGGCAGTGCTCCAAATTTTTTGTAGGCTCAGAATAATTCTATGTTGCTCCCATATTCTCTTAGGTATCATAGTAGTTGCACTAATTTGAAGAAATTTGCATTTGCAAAGGTAAAGTTCCATTTATTGAATAGGCTCTTTAGTCAAAACTAGTGGTGTTTTATTATATGACATTAGGCAAGTTGCATTATGAATGAACACACTGTGCTGCAGTTTCCTCCTGTACAGAATGGGCAATCTCCAAGAAGGCTATAATGAGAGCTAAGTGAGTTTAAAGTGTATCCAGTGTATATTAGTGAAAAGTGATTATATTATTATAACTATTACTATTGATTACTGTTATGCTTATCTTTTAGGTATTTCATTGTTTTAAATAATTTTTTTGTATTATAGAGAAAAGAAAATGTGTTTAAATATAATACTTATGTTATTTGCTCTTGGAAAGCTAAGGCTAAGAGAAAAGACAGTTACCAAAATTGCTAAAGTGATTTCACTGGAAGTGATCTATAAAGTCAGCCCAAACATTCTATGTCGGATTGTTACTAGCCCAGATAATTAAGATATTGGAAAGATTTCAAATAAAACTAAATAGCAAATTATGGCATACTATGTAAAAGCATTTCAAATATTGAGGACTAGCGAGTTGATCCAGCAATTACATCATATTTACCTGATTCTGTTAAATGGATTTTGGATGCTTAAAAAGTACTTTGCATTAGTTTTTTATTTAATGCCCTTACTGTCTAACTTGATACACATGGCAATGTTATTCTCCCTGGGAAGAAATTACTTCTCACTTTTTTTGTGAAAGCACTTTGAAAAGTTGAAAGTAGTATATGCACATAAGAAAATGCTGAACAAGGAAGCAAGTGGCTTTCCTTTACTGTAAATGTGAACTCTTAAAACCTGTAGATAAGTGACATAATTCTGTAACGTTGATTATTAGAACCTGATTGGAGAGAGAAAACTGTGTTTTTCTAGACTATCTTTACAAGCTAATATATCTTAGGACACCTGGGAAAAATGAGGCAGCAGTTTCCCATGAATAAATGCTGGTCTACTTGCATATGGACAAGGAGACCATTGGTTTTTGTTCTTTGGTTGAGTTCAAGTTTTTTCCATTCACATACGTAAAAAGGAAGGGAAGATTATACAGTTGAAACACATTAGGGAGTCCATAAAGTATCTTTTGGTGTGCTTTCTTTAAATGCAGCAAAAAATTGTGATATATATATCCTTTAAAATTAAAATCATGTTTTTTGACCTTCACTTATCAGAAAACTGTTAGCCTTACATTATTAAGACAATTTAATAGAAGCAATGTCTTAGATGAGTGAGGAACTTTAAATGAAGGAATTCCTTTTCTGCTACTATGGAATGAGGGCAATGAGAGGCATGAATGTGAGACACCTGTTCAGGTTTGATTAATGCACCATTAGATAATCTGTGTTATTAATAATAACACTAGGAAATATTGGAGTTTGTAATTCTTGGATAGAACACAAAGCCAATAATTAATAATTTAAACATATTTCTGAAAAGCATTATTAGCAAATCATAAGAATCAAGGTGATGAGACACAATATTTTTAGCAATTGTTTTCATAAAAAAACAATTGTTTCAACCTTAAAGAAATAATAAAAGCACCAAGATGCAAATTTCTGTCAATACAGTTCTGCCTCAGAAGCAGAGAAACAGCTTTGCTTCAGCAAGATGATGTCACAGGTTCTGCCTCTCACTATTCCAAAGTGCTACTCAATTTCTTTTCACAGGAGAGGAAAAGGATTCATAATCCAGAAAGTTCACAGATTGTTTTAACATCAGCCTTGCCAGAATTATTTTCATTGATTACTTGTTCCATGGGATAAATTTTTCTGTGTTCATTACAGGTCAGCTGATGGGTGAAGATATAGTCTTGTGCAGTGGGTTTTATTGCATTGGCAAGATATTGTGTTGCATCTTTCACAGTAATTGAGTAAATTCCATTTCACCTTTTCTCTGTCCATGGTACTTTCTTGCACCAATTAACAGGATTGAGGAATGGTGTCAGGGTGGCATTACCAAAGTGAGGGAAGGAACTGACATTGTCAGTCTTCTCACAATAAAACAGTGGACTTTATAATCTTGGATAGAGTTTTTAAAACTGGGCAGATATAAAACATAATAATCAGAAATATTGTTAGTAGATTTGAAAAATCTAGCACAGGTTAAATATCTGTAATCTAAAAAATTCAAAATTCAAAATGATCCAATGTCTGAAAGTTTTTGTGTGCCAACATAATGCCACAAGTAGAAAATGCCACACCTGACCTAATGTAACAGGTCATAGTCAAAGCATAGGTACCCTAAAAATTGTATACAAGTCAACTTCAGTCTATATACATAAAGTATATATGAAACATAAATTAATTTTGTGTTTAGACTTGGGTTCTATTCTCAAGATACTCCTTATGCATACATAAACATTAAAAAATCTGAAAATTTCTAAAATCCTCAACACTTCTGGTACCAAGCATTTTTTTATATGGTATATTTAATTTGCAGTGACAATTTTGTGGACTATACAACTAGAACAATTCCATTGAAACAGTAGTTAGGGCTACAAAATTTTTTTGAAATTCATTATACATTATTCAATATATAGTAAAGAGTAATGCAGAATGAACACATATTTTATTGAAATTTTTAACATTTCTTATTCCTTAACACTATTTCATTTTGGCTTCTAAGTTCTTGATCATGTACTTCTTCCCCTGATTTCTCATATGACTAAATTATTGAGTTGCCTCTACTGCATTTAAAGATTCCCTCCAGTGTGAGCTCAGTTTCCCCTGTCCTTCATTAAGTTCCTCATACTTTTCATTCCTAACAGTTCTATAACCTTATATGTGAATGTCCTTTAAAAATTTGAGCTCTAGGAATTCTTTCCTGATCTCGGACTGAAACTAGACTTCTAAGTATCTTCTGTCCTGTAAAAGTATGTCTACATTTTATTTTTCATATTGGAAGTCATCAATTAAAAGATGAAATAAGAATGTATTCATCATTCACCTACTCAAGATTTAATAACTGTCTCTATATGTTAGAAACTATTTTAGGCACTGGAGACAGAGCCATGAACCAAACTGAAATCTTTGCCATGATGCAACTTACATTCTGCTGCAGAAGAGGTGAAAAACAAAGAAAAGAAGTAAGTAAAAAGTATATAAAATAGATGGTAAGAATTATAGAGAAAAAATAATTAAGGAAGGGAGACAGATGGCAGTGGAGAAAGCAAGAATTGTTTATGAAAAGAATTGGGTTATACCTTAGTGAAAACGTCACCTTTAAGTAAATTTTGAAGTGAGGTGATCAAGGAAGTCATGGGGTTAGTTCATGGAAAAGTAAGTGCAGATGGGGGTCTTCTGGTCTTGGGGAAAGAACCAGTGTGTCAAGAACTTAGGACAAGAAAAGGAATTAGTCCCTCTTAGAGATAAAAGTGTCAATATTGGTGATATAGAGTTGAAGGAGGCAGGTTGTTTAGTACCTAGTAGGCCATTCCAAAATGTCAGTCTTTCTCTGAATGAACTCAAGCCACTGGAAAAAAATCTGAGGGAATTTTAGCCTTGTCTCTAACAATTACAATGCTCTAAGACATTTCTTGTGGGATAGATTATGGACCTATAATTCAATTATTTTGTACATATATTAAAGTCTTCTAGAGCATATGCTTGTAATCCCAGCTCTCAGGAACCTGAGTCAGGAGGATCATGAGTTCAAGGCCAGCCTGTGCTGTATAGTAAGACCCTATCTCCCCCAAAAATCTTCTAGATGCTCAGTTTATGTAGTTTATGTGTATTTTAAAAATATAGATTCCTTTTTATTAGCTCTTTCAGGCTATAAAGAATTATTTCTGTTTATGGAAGCCAGAAGTTGAAGCCACTTTCACTTAATCTACAACATTTAGCTAACAGTTTAGAAACTTAACGTGAAAGAGGGTTGGTTGTCATGGAGCTGTGATGATATACACATTAAAGAGATTCAATTAGTAATCAGACTAGATGAAAAATTAAAAAATTGTAGCAATTTGGGAAAACACAATTTAGTAGGAATGAATATATATATTCATATATAACTCTACATCAACATATATTTTTTTTTTTTGAAAAAACCAACACCACAAAATTGTTGGGATACTCATGTGGTAAAATGCCTGCAGGTGTGAGGCCTTGAGTTCAAACCCTAGTACTGCCAAAAAAAAAAAAAAAAGCAAAAAGAAATTAAGCTTAAACTAAGATAGGGCAAGTAATTTTTTAGTGCATAAGAACTACAATTGGTTTGGATGGAACTGGAGAACATCATTCTGAGTGAAGTTAGCCTGGCCCAAAAGACTGAAAATCGTATCTTCTCCCTCATATGTGGACATTAGATCAAGGGTAAACACGACAAGGGTATTGCACTTTGATCACATGATAAAGCGAGGGAACACAAGGGAGATATGAGGATAGGTAAGACACCTAAAAAACTAGATAGCATTTGTTGCCCTCAATGCAGAGAAACTAAAGCAGATACTTTAAAAGCAACTGAGGCCACTAGGAGAAGGGGACCAGGAACTAGAGAAAAGGTTAGTTCAAGAAGAATTAATTTAGAATGTAACACATATGTACAGGAAATCAATGCATGTCAACTCCCTGTGTAGCTATCCTTATCTCAACTAGCAAAAACCCTTCGTCCCTCCTATTATTGCTTATACTCACTCTTCATCAAAATTAGAGATAAGGGCAAAATAGTTTCTGCCTGGTAGTGAGGGGGTGGGGGGAGAGAGAGGGGGTGGGGTAGATAAGGGATGGGGTGGGGGGAAGGGGAGAAAAATGACCCAAACATTGTATGCACATATGAATAAAAGAAAAAAAACAACATCAAAAACTAGTTTTGCTGACTCTAGAATCCCCACACTGTGGAATACTGCTTCTGCTTTGTAAAGTTATCTTGATAAACTTACTAATCAACTTGCAAAGCTATTCTGAGTGAAAACATTCAATGCTAGGATTATAATACACTGGTCTGTGTGCATGACACATAGTAGGATCACAGAAAATACTAGTTCTTTCACTGCTTCCCATTATAATTGTTAAAAACAATTCCACATTTTGAAAAACAATATGAGGCTGCACATAGCACCTGCTTCAATAACGCATTTGTTTTTATAAACATGCTTACACTATTGGACATCACTTCTTGGGGAAAATGCACTGCTCCTCTTGGAACTTGTGTAATTCTCTCCACAACACAGCACAAACTATGCACTCATGATGGCAACTTTAGAGGAGAAACATATCAATCATTATTTGTACATATAATTTTGGAAGACAGTGTGCTATATGGTGTCTCCAAGGAATGTGTTTATTTTGCAAGGAAATAAAATAACTCTACATCAAATGCTACTGGAGAGCATTTGTTCCAGCTTACACTCAAATTCCTTGCAAAACTGGGCTTTGACGTGTATTAATTTGACAACTCAATGTATTCCAAAAGATTCCTCTTTTATACAACTAAATCCAGACTTTTATCTAGCACAACTTCACCTCAGCTTCTATTCCCCAATTTTAATTTTGGGTCATATGTGATGTCAGGTTATTAACTTTTTCCTTTATCAACCTATTCAAACACCAGGAAGACACACAAAATTGTAACTTGTGTCTGAAACTATCCTGAGTTCATGTCATGGGACTAGCTTATAATGAGATCCTTTTTGCCTCTCCAGTAAAGCTAAATCTTCTTGGATAATATCCAAGGCACATCTGTCTTATAACAAATTCTGCCCTAGAGAATGTGGTGATATGGATGTAGAAAACAGTAAAAACATCTCTAGCTCCAGTGAAACAGTAACTTTAATTAAAAGTTAGTTTGTTGACTATAATACTTTGCAGTTTTTAAGGAGATTTCAAATATATTATCTCATTCTTCACAGTACCTTAGATGATAGGTAGAACAGAAGTTATATTCACATTTACTCAGGAGAAAACTGTGAGTCTAAGACAGTAAGTGACCTGTCTAAGGTTAGACTAGAAAGGATTAGCATTAGCTTCAAGTTGAAGGTTTCTATTACTCCAGAACTTTTCTCATCACGTTAATTTGAAGAGAGAATCCTAAAGTGAGGTCACTCATAATTTTGTGGATAAAATATTCTTAAAATATCTCTTTGAGGCCAAATACACAAAGAAATCTTGGAGCCATTATTTGTTTGGCAATACGAGTTTTTCTTGCAACTATCAAAGTTCCATTCTGCTGAAAGCACATTCTGCAACTTTTCTGCAAGAATCTTTTTCCAGGGTTATCAAAAACTCTTAAAAATCAAATAATACAGTATATGCAGATATAGTCAGTAATAAAGGAACACTTGCCCAGATAGATGTTAAACAACATTATAAAATTAACACTAAAATATATTTATATAAGATTAGCATGAAACAGCTCAGAATTAGTTCTAAAATATATTAAAGAACTTTAATATGGAAAGGAAGTAGAGGTAATGCTAGAAAAAGTATCCAGTTTTTATCCATCTTACAATAGAGAATGAAATATATTCCAAATGGATTAAACAGTTAATTGCAAATAAAAAACATAGGTATATATTTAACAACTTTGGAACACTGATTATAGTTGCCCAAGTTGTATACTGCTTAATAGCATACCCTTCTGTGTATACAGTGTTAACACTTTGTAGCTAATGTTTGATTGAGGAAGGGTTTTTTAAAAGATGAGAATGCAATTGAAGATCACATAAAATGACATTGACAAAGCTGACTGACTACATGAACATATTTGGATACTGTACAAGTATTATATGTAAGGAAAGGGTGTAGGAAGGTGAATATGATAGAAATATTATATATTCATGTTTGAAAATGAAAAAAATGAGACCTGCTGAAACTGTTCCAGGAGTGGGAGGGGGTAAAGGAGAATGATGGAGGAGGTGAATTCAACTATGGTATATTGAGGCAGTTTGGTAAATGTCACAATGTACCCCCAGAACAACAATAATAAAAAAAATTAAATACAAGGAAGTACTGATAAAATCACTTGAAGCAAATATGATGATCTCATTGGAGATTATCTCATGTATGAATATATACATACATGTACTGACATTAAATTTAACTTCACGAAACCCAAACCTCTCCAAAACCATTCATTACTTATAAAACCTGGGGTGTTGCTAAAAGGTATAAAAAAATCACAAAATGTAAAATTATAAGAATTTGTAAACTTTTGGTACCAGGGTCACTTTAATAGTTTTATGGAGCTTAAGATTTCCTTTCAGAATAGTGTTTTTAAATATATAAAATAAAATTTCAAAAGTTTCAGAGGACAACAATTACATAGACATGGATTCATAAAATATTAAAATAATGTGTGATTCAATAATAAAGGTTATTCTTTAAAAAACACTAAACAAAATGTAGCAGCAGGTTTATCTTACTGGTGTTGTCTGCATTTGTAGTAGAAGAAAATGTTAACATTAATGGAAATAACAAATTTTTCCCATTCCAAGACCATGGGCTCCCTGAATTCAATGTGTGGATTCCCTAGTTGTCCATGGGTTCTAAGTGCTGTAGCAACAGAAGTTCATTGTTGTTCACTCATATGATATCTTTGCATGAGAAGGCAGAAGAGTAGATTCAGGTGTAAAATAAAGGAGGCTCAGGAAATAACCCTAGGATCAGCCTAAGGAAGCTTGCCACATTCAGTATGCAGGCTCTCCAACATTGTTCCCATCTCACCCAGCCCAAAGATGAGAACATGGAGAGATACATAGGAAGGAATTTTATGGGCCAGATCTAGAAATGATGATTACTATGTTTATTCTGATTGTCCCAACTAGAACCCAGTCACATGAACACACCTCTCATGGAAGGAGTTTGAGAAATACAGGTAAGTCCAGGAAGAAGATTAGAACTTATAAATAAAATATGGAAGCTTTGATAAGGTAATAGGTATAGCCTACAACTATAAAAGCCCAGAAATAAATATTTTAGGCTTTCTTTGGGCTTTGATAAGTAGGTAGTAGTCTCTACCTATTTATTAATTACCTCAAATGAATACTTTCACTTTTAATGACTATAGCCAATGAGGCCAAGGTTAGGGTGAAGAAATGTGAACTGTTATAGAAATAAACTGCAATGAAATTTTTTGAAAAGAAAACCTTCAAGTATTTAAAACATGTTCAAACTCTCTAACCTGTTAATTTTATTTCTATGAGTTTTTCTTAAGATCATAATATAACTTTATGAACAAGTTATTCCCAGGAGATTTAGTGTAAATAAAAATATATTTATTCTTTATCTCAGGAGATATACAAGAGTAATACTGAAATTTCTTGAATGCTTATTATATTTCAGTAATTGTGCCAATTATTTCACCTGCCTTAACTCTTCAGAACAATGAGATACTTTCTTTACCCAGTTTCAAGTGTGAGGAAGCTGAATTTCAGTAAAATTAACCTCACTGCTGAGGACTATAGTTAATCTCTGCCCACCTAAAATTCATTCTCTTTTTGTTCTTACATGCTCAGTTAAAACTACGAAGCCTCCAGACTAACACAGTTGAGGCCACTAGGAGCTAACTTATAGCCAATGACATTTAAGCAGAGATTGCCAGAGGAAGACTCAATTATCATAAACCTGTTCAGCCTTTGAGAATTTATCTTTCAACTCTTTTTATTTTCCCAAATAAGCACTGAAGGGATCCAACATACTGTACATAAAGGCGAAGTAGCTAAGAACAAAGGTAACAGTTTGAACATGTTTACATTCATTGCTGGAATTTCTCAACCCCACTCAAGGTGACTTGATCTAGAAAACTCATAGCCTATAGTTTCTTCTTGGGGATGGAAAGAAATCATTGAAGTGTACATTCAATGCTCATATTTGGAGTGCTAAGGGAACAAAGAAAGTGTCCAGTAAGGAACACTAAATAATGGAGGTGTACAAATTAGCCAATATTCAAAATAACCATCATTTAAAATGCTTAACAAATTCA
Source organism: Castor canadensis (assembly GCF_047511655.1). Classification (NCBI taxonomy): domain Eukaryota; kingdom Metazoa; phylum Chordata; class Mammalia; order Rodentia; family Castoridae; genus Castor; species Castor canadensis. The sequence continues at coordinate 105,318,943 of NC_133391.1, forward strand.
TGAAAATAATCCATGAACAAAAAGAGTATCTCAACAAAGACATATGTATGTACACAGATCTCACTAAACAAATTTTGGAGATGAAAAATTAACCAGAGAGGCTTAACAGCAGATTTGATTAAGCAAGGAATCAGCAAATTGAAGACAGACCATTTAAAATCATCTAATCAGAGGAACAAAAAGTAAGAAAAAACAAGTATGAAGAAATCTCTAGGGACATATGTGAAACCATAAAATACACTAATGTACATATTATAGTAGTCCCAGAAGGAGAAGAAAAAGATAGGGTCAAAGAAACTGACATAAAGAAGTAATTGTCAAGAACTTTCCAAATACATGGAATTTGGAGTACAGAAACCCTATGGTTTCCCAATACAGTAAACCAAAAGAACCAAAGAAAGTTTATAATCAAAATATCAAAGTCAAATACAGAATTTTGAAAGCAGCAAGAGAGAATATTATATAAGAGAGTACCATAAGGCTAGCAGTAAATCTCAAAGCTGTGGTGGAAGGGAGGCCAGAAGGGAGTGGGCTGATATATTAAAGTGTTGAAAGAGAAAAAATAATTGTCACTTAAGAATAACACAAATAGTTAAAAATTATCCTTCAAAAATAAAGGAGAAATAGATTTATCCAGATAAACAATAGCTGAGAGAGCTCATCATCACTAGATCTACTTTCCAAGAAGTGCTAAAGGGAGTTCTTCAAGCTGAAATGACAAGATGCTAAATAGTAACAAATGTAGAAGATTATGTTTGGTAATGTTAGTGAGGAAATCACCATTAACACTACTGTAGAAAGTAAAAGACAAAAGCATTAAAACTGTACATGTAAAAACATGTTAATGAATAAACAAAATAAAATGTGATTTTTATATCGACAACATCAAAAACATAAGGCTTGAGGTGAAGAGAAGTAGTTGAAGTGTAGATGTTTCTAGCTTAGAATAGTTTGCTATAACTACAAGACATTTACACAAGCCTTATGGCAGCACAAAGAAAACAACTGTAAATGATATACAAAAGCAAATGGGAAAGGATTCAAAACATCAATGAAACACACCACAGAAAACAGATAAAGAGAAAAAGAGACACAAAAAGCTTTAAGACAGACAAAAATTAATAAAATGGCAATAGTAAGTTTTTACCAATTAATAATTATTAAATACAAATGGATTAAACTCTTTAATCAAAAGATATAAATTAGCGAATGCATTAAAAACGAAACCCAATTATATGCTATCTGTAAAACACTCATTTTAGATTTAAAATACACACACACTAAATGTTGAAGGATGGAAAAAGATATTGCATGGAAATAGTAACTCAATAAAGAAGAGAAGAGATGGCCATATTTATATCAGAAAAATAGCCTCTAAGTCAAAAAACTGTTAAGAAACAAAGATGAATTTGTATAATCATTAAAACACATAAATATATAAGGAAGATTGGTGGAGTGGCTCAAGTGGTAGAGCACCTGCTTAGCAAGTATGGGGCCCTGAGTTCAAACCCCAGTACCTCCACCACCAAAAACCCACAATATATATAAAACTATATATATATATATTTATATTTATATATACATATATAAACTATATTATATAGTTATATGTACAGATAAATAACTATTGTTACATAGTTATCGTATCTATATCTATATCTATATATCTATATATAAAGTTACAGACAGAACTGAAGGGAGAAATGGATAACAATATATTAATGGTAGGAGACTTCAAAACTCAACTTTCAATAATAGTTAGAACTTCTAGACAGAAAATAAAAAATGAAGCAATTAATTTGAACACTATAAACCAAATGAACTTAACAGAAACAGAAAACATTCCACCTAAAAGCAGAAGAATATACATTCTTCTTATGTACACATGGAACATTCTCCAAGAAAGATAAAATGTTAGGTCACAAAATAAATCTTAATAACTTTTTGAAATAATACCAAGTATGTTTTCTGACCATATGTTATAAAACTAGAAATCATTAACAGAGGAAAATTGGAAAACTCACAAATGTGTGGAAAACAACTTTTTATTATTATTGTTGTTATGCTGAGGGTACAGTGTGATATTTACAAAAGTTCTTATAATATCATAGTTGAATTCACTCCTTCCATCAGCAACACACTCTTGAATAATTGAGTCAGAGAATATCCAAAGTTAAGCCAGAAATTGTCTTGAATAAAACAAAAATTAAACACAACATACTAAACTTTATAGGATATGGTAAAAGTAGTGATTTGAGAGAAGTTTATAGTAATAAACACATTAAGAAGGGGAGAAAGTAAACAACCTAATTTTATGCTTCAAAGAACTAGAAAAAGAAAAATACATTGAAAATTAATAAGATGGATTAAAACAGAAATAAATGGAAAAACAATAGAAAATATCAGTGAAACCAGAGTTAGCTTTCTTAAATTTTTTTATGGTGAAAGTAATAGTAAAGTTTATTAGGAAAGAAATTTAGTATAACATGACAAAGTATGGAGAATGGGGAAAAAGGGAGAGGTGGCTTTTTAAATAAAACATACAAATTAACAAATCTTTAGCTAGAAAAAGAAAGAAAAATAAATCAGAAATGAAAGAGGAGACATTAAAAATGATTCTACAGAAATTTTAAAATGTCAAAATAGACTACTACATACACTTAGATGCTAACAAACTGGCTAACTAAAAGAAATGTATAAATTCCTATGATCATACAACCCACCAAGACTAAATCATAAAGAAATAAAAAATGTGAACAGACAAGTATGTTATAAATGGTAAGGAGATCGAATCGGTTTTCAAAACTTCCTAATAAAGAAAAAACTTGGACCAGATGGCTTCACTGGTGAGATCTACCAAATATTTAAAGAAAACAAATACCAATCCTTCTCAACCTCTTCCAAAAAAATGAAAGGAAATGAACACTTCATTTTATGAGGTCAATGTTACTGCAATATCAAAAGCATTGTAAGAGCCTTTGTAAATGCTACAGTGTACCCCCACCCAGCACAACAATAATAATTTAAAAATCAAATAAAAAGCTATTATAAGTAAGGAAACTGTATGCCAATATTTCTGATGAATATAGACACAAAAATCTTCAGCAAAATATTAGCAAACAGAATCATATGCCATGACCAAGTGAGATTTATCCTTGGATGTAGAGACAGCTCAACATATGAAAATCAATCTATGTGTGGCACACCACATCAACAAAATGATGAATAAAAATCACATAATCATCTCAAACATGGCAGAAAAGGCATTTGACAGAATTCAAAATCCTTTCAAGATAAAAACACTCCACAAAGAATAGAAGTAAGTAAACTCAACATAAAAAGGGCCACATATGAAAACCCACAGCTAATACATATTCCCCATACTCCACAGGGAAAAAACTGAAATAATTTTCTCTAAGATTAGCATTAACTACAAGATATCTACCTTTACCACTTCTATTTGACATAGCAATGGAGATCCTAGCCAAAGTAACTAGGCAAGAGAAAGCAATAAAATAAAAGGCATCCAGATTAGAAAGGAAGACATCAAATTACATGATTGTAGATGACATAATATTAAATGTAGAAAACCCTAAAGACTCCACCAAAAAATGCGTTACAGTTAATAAATGAAATATGTAAAGTTGCAGGACACAAAATTAACATATAAAAGTCAGTTCATTTCTATATATTAATGAAAAGTTAAAGTTGCAGGACACAAAATTAACATATAAAAGTCAGTTCATTGCTATATATTAATGAAAACTTTCAAAAAGAAATTAAGAAAACAATCTCATGTTTAATAGCATCAAAAAGCATAAGATACTTGGAAATAACTGAATAAATGAAAGACTTATACACTGAAAACTATAAAACATTGGTGAAAGAAACTATTTAATGCCACAAATATATGGAGATGACTCTGCATATGAACTGAAAAACTTAATACTGTCAAAATATAAATATGATTGAAAGTGATCTACAAGTTCAATGCAAAGTAAAAATAGTAAAAAAGAATCAAAAGGACTTCAAATGGCCAATCTTGCAAAGAAAGAGTAAAGCTGGAAGTCTTATGCTTACTGATTTAAGAATATACTATAATGGCATGACAATTAAAACAGTATAGCACTGGCATAAAAACAGACCTTTAGGCCAATGGAGCACAATAGTGAGCTCAGAAATAAACCCAGTATATATAGTCAATTGATCTTTATCAGAGTGTCAAGAATACACAGTGGTGATGGTCTCTTGAACAAACAGTGTTGGGAAACCTGGATATCCACATGCAAAAGAATGAAGCTGGGCTCTTACCTCACACCATGCATGAAAACAACTCAAAATAGATTAAAGAATTAAACATAAGATCTGACACTGTAAAACTAGAAGAACACAAAGGAAGAAATCTTCATGATATTGATATTAGCACATTTCTCTTAGAGGATACCATATGCACAGTCGATAAAAACAAAAATAAATAAGTGGGGCATCAAACTAAAAGACTTCAGCACAGCAAAGGAGACAGTCCACAGAATAAAATGGTATCTTGTAAAGTGGGGAAGATATTAGCAAAGCACATATCTAATACAGTGTCAAAGTCCTCAATATGTAAGGAACTCCTGTAAGTCAATAGCAAAATAAGAATAATAGTCTGATTAAAAAAGGACAGATTTGAAAATATATCCTCCAAAAAGAAGACATAAAAATGCCAACAGATGATATATGAAAAGATGCTCAAAATCACCTATCATCAGGGTAGTGTAAATCAAAAACAATGAGCTATCACCTCACATCTATTTGGAAGATCATTACAAAAAATAAATTATTAGAAAGAATGCAAAGGAATGAGAACTTCTGTGAGCCATTGGTTGAAAGGTAAAATAGTCCAGCAGATATGGGAAAAAGTAAGGAAGCTTACTTTTAATTTAAAAAAATTAAAAAATAGAACTGCGGTATGATGCAGCAATTTTACTTCTGAGAACACATACCTAAAACAACTAAAAGTTGGATGTCAAACAGTTGTCTGTACACATGTTTTGGGAGTATTACTCACAATACCTTAAATACCCATCCACAGATGAGTGGATAAGGGGATAATATACAAAGGTATATTATCTGGTCTTACAAAAGAAGGAAATCCTGCTGTTTGTGATAATACAGATGAATCTTGAAGACATTATATAAACTTGAAGCCCATCACTAAAAGACCAATACTGTATAACTCCACTTATAGAAGTTTATAAGGTAGTTAAACTCATAGAAACAGAAAGTAGAATGATTGCTGCCAAGGCTGGGGGAAAAATGAGGAACTGCAGTTCATAAAGTTTTAGTTATGCAAAGTGAGAAAATTCTAGAGATCAACTTCACATTTTACTTACAGTTCACAATATTCTAGGCTAGAGATGTAGTCCAGTGGTAGAGTGCATGTTTTTGTTGAAGTGAGCTGCATTTAATATGAACATTATAGACAATATATTTATATTAATCTATAACAAAAAACTGTACCATTTTTGTTAATACTTTATGTCAATTGTACAGAATCAGATTAATCATAACCTACAGTTCATGATGTGTTCTCATCACTTGCCATGCATAGCATGTTTCATCAATCACTTAGGTATTTTAATTGTATAATAAACATTATGAATATACCCAAAACAAATGCTAAAAACTTGATAATTTTATATACATATGTGATTTCCCCAATGATCCATTCCGTTGTTCATTCTTTGATTTCATTTTCATTAAGATATCAATGCACAGAATATTTTGTTTCATTGTGTCTCCATGTTTTCAAATAAATTTTGAAAATCACTTTCTAATCTTTATTTCCAAGTGAGTATTTGCTTTAAATTGAAAAGGTATAGTATTTTTTTATGTTCCAGAATCTAATCTAATGTCTAATCTAACCTAATCTAATAATTCAAGTAAATAGTTATGAAAATATTGAACAGGTTTTTGTGACTTTGTAATGCTAAAAGCTATCACTTCTCAGCCTTTTGGCTAAGATCAAGTGTAATGCTAAAAGCTGTAAATGATATATCCTTTCAGATCTAGCAAATATAAAATATCATTGTTTGTAAAATAGTAAAAAGTCAAAACTGTATTAGGAAAAAATAGGCTTCTTTTAGTTAAATTCAATAAATATTTAGTAGGAGCTACCAAGTAGGAAGTATCAGGTTTGGTATTGGTGGTGGAAGGGTGACTCAAAATGACTAGAATAATGGTCTTTATCCAAAGAAAGACACATGTCACAAATAACTGTGATTCAAAATTAACTGATGAAAACTAAATATTAAGTAAAAACAAAGGAAAGCATTTGTAATTCTGAATTCAGGATGGTATTAGTGTTCATAGAAATGTAATACTTGAGTTTGATCAAAATATGTCTAAGCAATGGAGTTTGAAATATAAGATAAGATTTGTTCTGAAAATCTATTTTTAAGCAGGGTGACAAGTTTATCCTGTGTTGCTCAGTATTTTCCTGTTTTAGCACTGAAAGTACCATGTTGCTATTTTCTGAATGTTTATAGGGCCTCAAAAATTCCTCTGTTGAAATCTTCATCCCAAGGTTATAAGGTTAGGAGGCAGGGCCTTTGGAAATGATTATGTCATGGAAGTAGAGCTCTCATGAATTCAGTAGATGTCCTTATAAAAGACGCCCCAAAGAGACCATACATTCCTTCTACCAAGTGAGGTTAGAGTGAGAAGATAGCTGTCTATGAAGAAGCAGATCCTCACCAGATACTGGATCCATTTTTGACATGATCTGGAAATTTCCAGTCTCCAGAATTATGAGGAATAAATTTTTGCTGTTCACAGGCCAGTCTTTCTATGGTAGTTTATTATAACAGCCCCACAAGACTAAGATATATGTCATAAGAAAAGAGCAAACCTGGATAGTTGATCACCTAGAGAACAAAGTTCTATTTTTCCTATCATTCTTCCCAGTTTCACAAACAAACAAACACACCACACACACACTCATAACTCCAGACAACAGGTTCATGTCTCATGTAAGCTTCAGGAAACTGAATGTAGCTTTCCTTGCCTCTACTGCATTTTCTGAGGAAAGACATGTCAGATTTCAAAGTTTCTTGTCCTTGCTAGTTACTTCCCTTATCAGGTGTGATAATACTTTACACCCAGCCAGTTTCCAAATTGTTCCACTGAGAAGGGGTGAAATTCTAACCTTTCTCTGACCATTGTTAGGTCCTAGTCTGTGAGATTGGTGACCAAGATTCGAAAGATTTCACAAAAAAACAGAAATTGAGGCATAAGCAAAGTTTTATTCACTTTCCAAGGAAGGAAAGGGGTTGGATACTAAGAGAACTATCAGCCCAAAATGAGGTTAGGGCTGGGGCTTATAAGCATTTAAGATGTAGAAGGAATGTACTGCTGACATTTTTTTTTTTTTTTTGGTTCAGGAAGTGTCTAGGGTGGTCAGTTTTTCAATGTTTTGCTAAGGCAGTTGTTTGTTAGCTTATACAATCTTTTCTATGACATCATGTGATCAGAATGAGCAAGTAGGAGAGGCAATTAGATAAAAATTAGACAGTGTAGCTAGCACAGAAGGGCCCCTGGAAAACTCCATTATGACCTCCCTGTGACCTTAAAGGGCAGAAAGAAGGAGAAGCAAGATGGACCAGAATGAGGATACTATGAGGACTAGTAGGAATTTCAAACTCCCATGATTTAAAAGGCACAGCCAATCAGAATGATGTAGGTGCAATCAGCTGGAATGCTGCTTTCTGCACACCTAATTAGCATAAAGATTGAGCAACATTGTGGGGTAAATGGATAAGAACCCAAGACCATGTCACTTCACTGGCAACAAGTTCAGAACCCCTTCTTGTCTTACGTGGGATCTTTGTCCTCTCTAATAAACTTCTTGTCTATTCGTTTCACCCTTCATTGTCTATGGACTGCATTCTTGAGACAAAGAATTCTATGTGAACCAGGAATCCTATGCCGCTGAGCTAAAAAGCGCTATGACCTAGCCAGCACAGCAGACCTCGATCTCATACGAAGATTCTGGTTTCAAAAATACATGGTCAACAAGATCCAAGTATGGTTCTGTTTGAGCTCAGAAAAATAGTTTCTGTAAAACAACCTTCCTGCCAGATAAAATGGAGTCCTTTACATACTAGAGCAGGTTAGGCTAACTTGGGTTGGGGTCTTATAATAACAACCTCAGATCTTATCTCCTCTCTCAGTCCTATTCCTGCTGAGCTTGCCTGGTATTCTCATTGTTTTCGTTTCCTCAGTCCCCTCCCGCTCCCAATCCATCAGCTCAGTTCTTATTTATGAAGCCTACGTACATACTAGCATTCCATACTTGTGGAGATAAGGTGCTTTGGAGTCAGACAGATTCATTTTTGCATTTGCTCCTACCTGTTTGTCACTACCCATATGAACTTAAACAGTAGAGTTAACTGCTTTGAACCTCTTTTCTCTACCAGAAAATAGAAAATAATACTCTATTCCATGGAGTCCTTGTGGAATTAAGTAAGGTAACTCATGAATTTCTTTTAAAAAGGTGGTCATTTCAGAATTGTACATATAGTACAGTCACACTTTTGTGTAAAAATATGTATTTAGTGTTTTTTTTAATATGAATATTTATAAGTGCAATGAAAAGAATGGAAGAATAAAAACAAACTCAACAGTGGTGAACTTTCAGAAGGCATTTAGACAAAGAAAGAAATGTGAAGGAAAGAATCTTCACGATTTTCTTTGAATTTTGACTATACAGTGAGTTTAGGTTATTTCAAAATTAAGATATAAAAATATCAGCATAAAACTTAACAAATATAAAGACCTCATAAAGGAGTTGATTTTTGAGTTCAAGTTCTAAAGATTAGTTACTGTATATCTGGAACATAAGAAAAAGAAGGGGTTTCTAACAAAGAGAAAAATGTGGGCCTCTGAACAGATAACACAGTGTTGTCAGGCCCCTGAGGAAGTCTGGAATTACTAGGGATTGAATACATTGAAAGAGATGTATGTGGAAGTATAAGAGGTGCTCAAACTGCTTTTGCTGAAAAGCACTGACTCATTACTTATGCACATGAATTAACTAAAAGCAGGAGAAGTTTGGCATACCTGCCTCCATTTTGTATCTGTGTTTGTTCTAAGTCATTCTCTTTGCAGTCACTTTGCAATCACCTTGGATTCCAGGAAAGACAGATAACATCTTTATGAAAAGGGGCTGAAACTACCCCCAACAGTAAACCTTCCTCATGATGGACCACCTGCCTAGCTTCAGATAACAGCTCTAGAACCTCTGTCAGAGCAAAGACTGAGATAACGACCAATCAGACCATACCAGTAACTGAACTATTTAGCTACGCATAAATTTTGTCCCATGGCCCCTAGTTCTTTTATCTACTTAAATCTATAGCTCATATGTGTACCCCAAAGATGGCTGAAGATGAGCTGAGTTCTTACTCTGCCTCTTCCCTTGGCATGTCCAGAGCCATGTAATAAACCTTTCTCTGCCTTCACCATGACTCTTTATTTGGCATTTAGGGGTGGCCAGACCTGGCACATGGACTCTCAGGAGTTTGGGCCTTAGGTCCAAAACTATGGTTTCATTAGTAGTTAGGATTCATTGAGATGTTAATAACTATAATGACTATTGAGCCAAGCTTAAACTGGCTGACCACTATATATAGATATCTTGTTTTTTTCTGAGGCAGGCTAGAGTTAGGGAAAGTATAATATTAATGACTTAATATTATATGTGTGTGTGTAGGTTGCCCACTCCCAGCTCAGGTTGACTCAGACCACTTTCACCTGGCATGGGGCCTCACTCATCGATTATCACCTAGTTTCTCTTTTTTCCACAGATTAGCATGGATTTTAAAACCCTGGAGAAGAGAAGAATGACTCTCTTTGCCTCCAAATTCCAACTGGGCCCCACCATACTCCCTTTTGTGTTTCCCTTCCCTAACTTTTAGTAAACTCCATTGACACCCACATGTCCTGCCATGGATTCTTCCTGGTGGGAAACAAAGAATTTGGAAGTCTTCTGATCACAGACTACATAGTGTCACTAATATGTGGCAAAGACAGCCAGGAGAAATGGTGAGCCCCCAGACTCTATGTTTTAGGAGGACATTTCTAACCTTTTCTCTTCCTTCCTTCTGTACACCCAAGGGAATGGGTCAAGCCCTGCCCTTGGGAACTGCAGCCAGGAGGCACCAAACCCTTCACCTTGCTCCCTTTTTTGACCACTGGACCCAGGCAGCAGTGTGACCTGGGTAGGGCAATCATACAGCCCAGGGCCCCAGACAATGCCAGCCATGGTGGCCATCACCCCAGACACTTGGGCTCAACCTGACTTCACCTGACTCAGCCGGCCCCAGGCCTTAAACTGCCTGTGAAGGGCCAGGCAGAGGGGAGAGACACAAGCCTCCATGCACCAGGCACCCCAGGGCTCTGACCCTTGACAATCAGTGCCAGCCTGGGTGCTGCCAACCTGACCTCGGTGGGGAGTGTGGGCTAGGTCACTGCAAGTGCCCAGGGAAGCTAAAGGTGCCAACTCTGGTGGCCATGGCCCCAGGCCTTAGACCATACCACTCTTTCCTGCAGCTGCCTTGCATTCATACCCTTCTTCCTCTTTCACCAGTTCTGGCTCTCTTGCCTGTTTACCTGTCTCTGTCTTCCTTTGCCTCTGCTTTCCCAGGGCACATGTTCCCAACTCTTGCCCACATGTGGAAGTGCTCACCCCAAGGTCACATTCCCCCTGTCCCATGGACACATGCCTTAGGTCCACCAGTAAGTGAATGGCACCATTCACTGATAGGATTATTTACCAGATTCTAAAGATGGTGTCTAAGTCTCTTTTCTTTAAGGAAGCTAACAAGGACTACAGAATGGCTCAAGTGGTAGAATGCCTGCTTAGTAAATGTGAGGCCATGAGTTCAAATCCCATCTTAGTTTACTTTGATTATTTGGTCTCTTTATTAGAATAAGACTAGCGATAGCTTTCAGGATCAGCATCCCATTTAGGAAACTTCATGCAGGGGTGTAAGAGTAGGGCCCTTTGGATATGGGTAGACTTGAAGTCATTCTTACATGGAGACATCTACTGTAGGCCTTTAGGGCAAGCCAGGTCAGAAGGACCTGCAACCGAGACTTCCTTGATAGAAGAGGGATGCCTTGAGGATCTTGAAAAACTCTCTCTCTCTCTCTCTCTCTCAAAGGTCGATTTTCCCCCTTCCTTTTCCCTCTCTCTGTCCACCACCCAGTATTAGAAATTCTATTCAGGAGCCCTCATGTAGGAGTGGAGGGGGTGACCCTTAGGAGAAAAGTTCTCTCTCTTAAAGGGGAAATTTTTCCTTCCCTTTCCTGTCTCTCCACCAGCCAACATAGAGGAAGCCAACATATTTACTTGGCCCTATCCTTAAATACTAGAAGTGCTTTGATCCTGCTAATCTAAAAAAGATGACTAATTCATATGGCAGTAACAACTGTTTGTCAGGTGGAGATGTCTTTTGTTCCTATAACAGATTGCTATTTTGAGCCTGTATGTTGCATGCAACATGTCTGTTCCATTTTTGAGACTCATTGGAGAGACCATGTGGGCACAGGAAATGTTGTCACCATGATGAAGCCACCACGTGTTCAGTGCCATTTTGCCAGTTCTCAAGAATAGGACACTCATGGGTGATGCCATCTTATTGTCCTCTAGGAAAATTATAACTAACTTGTGGTTAAAATTCCCTAAACTAATATAATTTTAATACATTAATCTGTGAAGGATTGGACAAATAGGGTATTTATGTTGAAGATCTGTTATAAGCTACTTTAAAGTCTAGCTGACTACCCTACTAAAAATAATGACAAAGAAATTATTTGTTTAAGAGTGTAATCTGAATGGATGTGATTGTCTTGTGTCATTGTGTGCTTTCCGTGTATATCTTAGTCTATCTCTTACCAATTTTGGTCACTTAATTTTTCCTTTTTTTGAGCTCATACATGTGCATTAAATTGACATTTTTGGCATGCAAAGTCAAAACATCTGTGTGTGTGTATAGATGTTTTTAGGATAATTATTAAACTACTTTTATAAAGTTAATGTGTAAAACTGCCTCAAAAGTTATCTAAAGTTCTAATCCCAGCCAGGCCTAACTACCCTCTGCCTTAGGACAAAAAGAAAATTTATGGATGATAATCTGTTTCATTCTATCATGTGTGTACTTTACATTTAACTCTTTTATAATTAAGTTTATTGACCCATGTATTCTTGTAGATTGCTATTGTAAAAAAAATAGTTTAATTTACTTTGCTTCCTGAGTCTTCTAAGGTATAAGGTTGTTAAGGGTTTTATTAAAAACAGTGTTATCTAACCGGATTTTTACAAAGATTGGTTTCAAGATACAAGTTAAGGTCTTAAAGCTTATAAGTTTATATATGTGTTAACTGGGTTAGCTATAGTTTAAAGTTTGCCTAGACGTTTTTTTGAGTTCAAAATTTAAGGTACTTATATGTAGTTTAAAATGGGCTTCTGTTTTATCAAAGTAACTGTAGGGATTTTTCGTGCTATAGGCTGATGCAAAATTTTACCAAAACCAAACAGAAGTTCCCCCGCCAGATGGGATAATGAAGCTGTAAGTTTTTATTGGGTCTCCTAAAATCCTGAAACACCAGGTTGTACATGTCATTACCTTTCAATGACTGAGCCTTTTTTCTTGGTATCTAAGGGCTGCATGCAGGTCAACAACCTGCTGTGTGTCTCAAGCCATTTCATTAGTTAACATCAGCAGTCTAGGATATGATTTCTTATCAATAGCTAAGCCATAACTCTCAGTCATTGGGATTCCTAACTTTATGCTTACTCCTTTATCTCTGTTTCTAGATCTAATCATTTGAGATGTCAGTCTTCTTGGATTATTATTATGTTTTTAGAAAATGTACTTGTTCCCCCATTCTTCTCAGTTTACAAGCTGACTACGACCCTATGGCCTGATGTATGCACATGCTTGTGGCTCTTCTCTCATGGCCACAAAATTCTGAGCTTTCTGCCCACGTCTCACTACAGCAAGCAAAGGACAAAGGTCTTAGGGAAAACTGGCCACGCCACAGGCTGTAGGTTTGTATCAGCCAAGCTTACCTTGGTACAATTTGGATTTGGTAGTTAATTCTATACTGGTTACAAAAGTTCATATTAACATGTTTCCTTTACAACACTGAACAGATTGTCTTCCTTTATACTGTTATCTATTCATTTTACATGTTGTTTTTGGTATTAGCCTCTTTGCCCAGTATATGATAGTTCTGATGTTTTATTGTTTATTGGTAAACATAACTTAGGAGTTTTCTTTTTAAAAAAACTCATCAAACTCAATGAGTAAGTTCTCTTCATAGCCCATTTGAAATTATTTAGTATTCTTTGCATACTTCCTAAATTAGTCTCTTGCCAGACACAAAAACCCTAAGGTATTTTTCTGGTAACTCTGAGGAAACTAAGTTCAAACTAAGCAAAAATTCTTTTAAATATTTCCAATACTGCTAGTTCCTTATATGTGTATCTGAATATTATGAAGTTATTTATAAAGTCAAAAGAGTATGCATGTAAACAGCTATAGTTCCTTTATCTAAGGTACATTCTATCTAATAAGGTCTTTGACATTTCTGCTCATTATGGCAAATGCTAAAAGTTCTACCATTTATCTGTCATCTGCTTGTCATCTGACATTGGCTAGCTAAACATTGTTTTATATATACGTTATGCAATTGAACATTAAAACAGGGGCTGTTTGGGATTACTGACACTGCCTTTTCCTAACCATTGGAAAATTTAGGGTTTTTAATTGTCAGTATTATATTGACAGTACTGATAACTACTAACTTACTACTTTACCTAACCAAAATTCAAGGTATAAACTGTGATGCTACTACTGACTTCTTTGTATGTTAGATGTGATTTGTATTCAAGTATATATCCTTCTAAAATAGAGTTATAAAAAGGCACATACCAAGCTGGTGTCTTAACTTCTTTTACAAGTTAGTGCACATGTTCCCAATTGTAATAAGAGGTTTAGTAATACTATACACAATTAAAAGTAATTAGACTATTATATTAATTGCTAAACTGTTAACCATGGTTACAATTATGATCCTTCTGGAACATTTATAGACCAGCCCATATAAAATGACTCTGACAAGTGCTTAGTTGATAACCAGGACAGACATTCTTAAGTATTGGGGTCATTTTGTATTTTCTTTGTACAACAATTTAAAAGTATCAATTCATCCTCCATGGGACAGATAATTAGATTTAATTAAGCCCAGTCTAAGAGCCATTTTTAAATAAATCTCTTTATTGCTTAAATTGGCACTGACTTCTGATCTGTTTGATGTGTTACTTCTCCTATTCCATGGACAAATCTGACTTTCTGGAAGACCTTCCAGAATAAGCTACTCCTGCCAAACTGGCAGAATCTTCAGAGGCAACTGTTTAGAGAAATAATTTAAAAGGACACAACCCCAAAGTGGTCAGCATCTCCCAACTTCTTAGAGAAACAAGTGGTGTTCAGCCACCCGAGACAGTTCAAAATGACTACACAAATGAGGGGACTTCTGCAGGTCTAGATGAAGTCAATTATGCCAGATCTCTAAGAGTAACCAAAGCTGAGAGATTTTAAAAAGGGGGACTCTTATGCATGTGGTCTAATATTTAAGCCTTCTAGGCTTCTGGCAAAAGGCAAACTCATGTCTTTGGCCAAGGGCTTCTGTTTAAACAATGGCAATATAACATTCAAATAGTATCTAACTTCTGCTTAGGAATGCTGTGAGTCTTTTCCTGTACAGAATTGACTCAGTGATGTTTACTCTCTAATTGTATTAACAGCTGGTCCCTGGTACATCTGGCCTCTAATGTACATATTGCCCCAAATAATCGGTCCTTAACTGCCCACCACAGTGACAGTCCAAACAGAGGGCCATACCTATAGCAATGGGTATAGAAACCTATAAAAAAAATTGACCCTAAGACTTTCTGTCACTTTTCAAGATGAAAAGTTATCCTTCCTGCTACTCCAGGCAAGGCCACTTCTGATGTTCCTATCATTGTTCATGTTTGGGTCATGCCTTCTAAACCAGATTTCTCTCTTCCAGATAAAAGCCTTTAGGACCCAAATTATGAAGAAACAGGAACAAGATCTCCATGAACAACCTAGATCTCCACGAGAAACCTTGACTGTGCTGGACAATAATTCAGACAACTTTGTGTCTGAATGAACCCAAAGGGAAGGAATAGGAGAGACAATTTCCTCTTGTAAGTAGGGTCTGCTGCCCCTTGTCAGCTTGAAGAAGATTCAGGAGAAAAAGAGAACTCCAGCCCCTCAACAACCTCATAAAATTTTTTGGGGGATCTTGTCTCTCAGGGGAATTTGAGATAGGCAAGAATTAGGGTAAGTTTGGGACTCATAGGAAATATATGACTTAATATAATATGTGTGTGTAGGTTTCCCACTCCCAGCTCAGGGAGACCTGGACCACCCTCGCCTGGCACAGGGGCTGCCCATGTCCCTCCCTACTCATTGATTGTTGTATGGAAATCAATCACCTGGTTCCTCCCTTTCCATAAGTTAGCATAGGTTTTAAAAGCACCTGGAGAAGAGAAGCATTACTCTCTTTGCCTCCAGATTCCACCTTGGCCCCATCATGCTCCCTTTTGTATTTCCATCCCTAAGTTTTAATGAACTCCACTTACACCCGTGTGTCCTGCCCTGATTCTTCCCTGTGGGACACAAAGAATTTGGAAGTCTTCTGGTCACAAACTGCAGTGTTGCTAATATTATAACCCTATAAATTATATACTATTAATATTCTTACTGAGGAAACAGAGATTCAGGGTTTAAAATACTTGCTCAAATACATAATAAATACACTAAAAAACAGTGTGGCCAGGATCATAAAGAGTTGTTTCCAGGCTAAACATTCAACCAATATGTCAAAAAGCCTATATTTAAAGTGTCCTGAATGTCAAAGAAAAATTGCACCACACAGAATTAAAAAGAACAGACTTTATTCAAGACCACTGCAATAGGTAAGAGAGACTGAATTCAACTCCTTTGAAACAAAAGGCAGGAGGGTCTTAAAGGCAGAGTGAGATAGTGAAATACAGTACTGGAGGAAATTATGGGTGAGATTGGCCAAGGCTATTAGGCCTGTGAGTTTGCTAATTGTTGCCTATTGAAGTTAAGCCCTTGAGTTCCCACAGAGACTGGGAGGTAGGGTTGCTGTATTCCTTGATGATTGCATTTTGATGCATGATTCCTAGGTCCTTAAGAAAGACATTCCTGAGTTGCAATACTGGCTATCTGATGGGTAAAGATGTACATCACAAAGGGGAAGAGAGAGGGAATTTATAATTACGAGTTTTCTGAAATCAGGGTTCCATTGTCACAAGAAGCCTGTCTAAAGTTTAGTCAAATTGAAGATATTTCTGATTATCAATTATTCTCACATGCAGGGTGCAGTAAAGTACAGTATAATTCAGACTTAATTCTACTGAGGATATCCATGAGAGTAGCATACAAGTCACTGATATATATAAAGTATTTTAAATTATAATATATACATGCATAATATAAAAGCTAATGTAAGAGATGCTTAAACTACTTTGCTGAAAAGCACTGACTCCTTACTTGGGCCCATGAATTAACTAAAAGCAGGAGAAAAACTTGGCATTACTATCTCCATTTTGATTCTATTGTCCTTTGCTCTGAGCCATTTTCTTCTGCAGCCAATTAAGAATTTCTTAATTCTTTGGAATTAAGAAAGGACAGGAATGATCAATAACATCTTTATGACAAGGGACTAAAGCTACCTCTAAGGAATAGCAGAACTTTGTAAGACAGATCCCCCCTGCCTCGACATGAGGACAATTACCTATAATGATGAGGCTGTACCCTGGAGCAGGAGTATTCATGTCTTGGGAACCACATTGCTCCTTTTATGTGATGACAGCAGTGACAACTTCTCCAGAATCCTCAAAAACAAGGATTGAGATAGTGGTCAACCAGGCCCCACTTGACCAATGTAACACACATGAGACTAGGACTGTGTAACTATGTATACCTTTTGTTCCCTGGCCCTAATTCTTTGTCTATTTAAAGCTAAGTTTCATGCCTCAGAAAGATTGCTAAAGATGGGCTTAATGCTTACTTTGCTTCTTCCCATGGCATGTCTCAAGCCATATAATAAACCTTTCTCTGCCCTTCACCATTACTATCTCTTTTTTTGGCCTATAGGGGCAAGTGACTGCACTTGACATGTGGAAGTCCAGGAATTTGGGTCTGGGGTCCAAAACTCTGGTTTCACTAATGTATCAATGTGCCTTGCACAATGTAATTTAAACCTTCAAAGCAAAATTTCCCATTTTAAGCTAGGCACTGGTGGCTCACACCTGTAATCCTATCTACATTGGAGGCTAAGATCAGGATTGTGGTTCAAAGCCAGCCCAGGCAAAAAGTTCATGAGACTCCATCTCAACCAATGACTAGGTGTTGTGGCATTTTCCTTTCTTTCTTTTTTAAAATTCATTTATTCACATGTTCATACATTGCTTGGGTCATTTCTCCCCACTATCCCCTGCCCCCTCCTTGATTCCAGGCATTTTCCTTTCATCTCAACTATGCAGGAGGCTGAGACCAGAAGGAACACAGTTTTAAGACAGCCAGGACACAAAAGTTCACAAGACCTATCTCAATGGAAAAAAAAAAAACTGCACATGGTAGAAGGTGCATTTTTAGGCAGGAAGCCTAAAATAGGAGGATCATGGTCCAGGCAAATATAGGCAAAAAGTGAGACCCTATCTCAATAAACAGAGAATAAATGGCTGGAGATGTGGCTCAAATGATATAGCACCTGCCTCACAAAAACTCCAGTACCACCAAAAAAAATAAAATAAAATTCCATTTTGCAAATATTTTAAAACAAATAATAGTGGTTCATAGGAGTCAATAACAAAAATTAATATCTATTCAGTATTTGTTAATACCAGACATGAAATGAAATTCCTTCTCTCTTAAGAACAACCTTAGGAGGTAAGTACAATAATTATCTTCCTTTATGAGTGAGGAAACAGTCTTAGAATGTCACTTAGTTTATAAATAGTCTGAACTGTAACTAAGACTGGCTTTCAGGTTTGTAAGGCTTAGTCTAAAATCAAAGTCTTTTGTTAAAAAAAATTACTAAGATTTTCAAGAACAGAGCATGAAACCAAATGCAGGACTCTTTCAAGCACAGGGCACTGGCAAACTGCACAGGAGGTGCACTGCAGAGCCTGCTCTGCCTGTCCCAAAGTTAGGAAGTGGTGAAGTTCTTAGGAATACTCAGAGTTCTTGGATGGTTATCAATTGACTTAAAATGCCTTTTTTCATGGCTGGGAGTTGAAATCTTTCTCACAGACAGGGTCTGGATGATAATCCCACCTGTCTCACACAGGTTTTCAGTGAGATCTTAAAGTATTATGAAGATTTGAAACTCCCTACTGAGTTTCTGTCTGAAAATAATAAAAGCCAGGAACAGAAGAGGTCCTTACAACACAAAGAGGAAGACAGCTAAACACTAGCCTACATCCTGAAGCTCCTTTTGCTCTGTATTCTGGTAGCATCTGATTAAAGTTGAACTTGTATGACCTAGTGTAATCCTTAGATCATAATGAATATTACAAATAAAAATAAATGAATTGGTTTTGCTTTGTTTTGTTTTCACCTTTACAGTAAAGGGAAAGATACACAATAATACTGAGGCTTCTACATATGAAGGGCAGATAGTCCTGAATAAAACAGAGATTTTTCACACTGAAGCATAGCACAGTTAAGGAGCATAAAATGAAGACAGTTTCTAGAGTACAATTCTATTACTTCCAGGAGGAGACTACCATCCAGAGTGACTATTATTATCACTATGTGATAAATGATTGAGACTTAGGTAACATTTCATTATAAACTGCAATGAGAAAGTAGCAGATTCAAATTTCATTACAAAGAAAGTTAGTTTCCATTATGAAAATCCATTTTCTTTTTTTGGTAGAGCTGGAACCAAAATGAAGCTAAACATAGACCAAATGTGATATCCACAGTGAACAGGGATAGGTATTATACATATGAGGTTTCTTCATTTCTATTTCTCTAAGACTAGCTCTTTTAAAATATTCACATGGATTCCATAGCTAAACATTTTGTCCTTGGAGACAGATCATAGAATATTGTCAGGGTGTCACATATTTACATACTGTTGTTTGGCATTTTGTATTGTTTTTAAAACAAGTGACTTGTCCATCTAACTGTATTAACAAAATGCTAAGTAAAGATCTTGACTATAACTATGATCCTGACTTAAGTATAAATATTTTCTTCAGAAACAAGCAACTCTCTTGTTTACTGTAGTTTTAGAAATAACTTTAAGACAAATCGACATAAAGTATACATATTAAGAGTGTGAAATGCCTATACAGATGTCAAAATCAAGATAGTGAAGATACCTGTTGGCCTTCAGATTTTCTTCTTGCCCATTGATGATTCTCTTTTCCACACCCAGCTTCCCCTTCTCAGCTTCCCAAGCAACCACTGCTATCTTTCTCCTGCCACTATACTTTAGATAAATTGTTTTTATTATTATTATTATTACTATTATTATTGGTATCTGGGTTTGAACTCAATGCCTCATGCTTTCTAGGTAACTAGGCAGTCTCTACCACTTGGGCCATACCCCCAACCCTTTTTGCTTCAGTTATTTTTCAAATAGGTTCTAGTGTTTATGCCTGGGAAAGCCTGAACTGTGATCCTATTTATGCCTCCTATGTAGCCAAGATGACAGGTGTACACCAACATGCCCAGCTTTTATTGGTTGAAGTGGGGTTTCCTGAACTTTTTTGACCAGAGTGGCCTTGAACTGTGATCCTCCCAATCTCTGCCTCCCTAGTAGCTTGGATCATAGACATTAGCCACCATGCCCAGCCTAAAATTGTAAATGAAATCATTCAGTATGAATTCCTTTTACTCAACATAATAATTTTGAGATTTGTTCACATTGTAGCCTATATCAATAATTTATTCCTTTTATTTTGTTTTGCCTTTTAATTCCTGAATATTATTCTATAAGACCATAGTTAGAAAATTATTCACGTTCATTAATTGTACAAATTAATGGGGTTCACTGTGATGTTTCCATATATGTATATAACATGCATAACCTACCTTTTTTCTACCTTCATCCCCCCACTCCCTTGGCACCCTTCTTAGTTTCTAGTAATTACTCTACATTTTTGAAAAAGTTTTTATGTATGAGAGAGAACAAGTGATACTTTCTGGGTCAGACCTATTCACTTAACATAATGTCCTCCAGATCTGTCCATTTTGCTGCAAATGCCAGCATTTCATTCTCCTTTATGAGTGGATAATACTCCATTATGTGTATATGCCATATTTTCTTTATCCATTCATCTGTTAATGGTCACTTACACTGTTTTCCTATCTTAGCCGCAATGAATATTGTCACTAACCATGAGCATACAGATACCTCTTTTGTATACTGTCTTCACTTCCTTTGGATATACACCCAAGTTATAGCTGGATCATAAGGTAGTTCTTTTAATTCTTTGAAGAACTCTAAACTGTTTTCCATAGTGCTGTACTGATTTACATTCCAAACTAGCAATGCACAGAGTTCTTCTTTCTTCACAGACCTACCAGCACTTGCCATTTTTTGTTAATAGCCATTCTGAGAGGGGTGAAGTGAAATCTTAGTGTAATTTTGATTTTTGTTTCCACAATGACTAATAACATTAAACATCTGTCATATATTTGCTATTTGTATTTCTCCTTTTGAGTAGTTTATATTCAGATCAATTGAATATTTTTTAAATTGGATTGATTTTTTTGTTCTTAAATTTTTAGAATTCTCTATAGATTCTGGATATTATAATCCTCTGTCAGGTGAATAGCTAGTAAATATTTTTTCCATTCTGTTGACTTTTTCCTTTACTGTGCAGGAGTTTTTTAGTTTTTATGTAATCCTACTTTTTAATTCTTGCTTCTGTTTCTTGTGCCTTTGAAATCCTATCCAGAAAGCCATTGCCTATACCAGTATCCTGAAATGGCTCCCTTATGTTTTCCCCTAGTAGTTTCAAAGTTTTACATTTTACATTAAAGACTTTGATCCATTTGGGGCTAATTTTTGTACAAATTGAGACACAGAGTTTAAGTTTCTATTTTCTGCATGAGGCTATCCAGTTCCCCAGCACTATTTGTTGAAGAGACTGTCCTTTCCTTTCTGTAATGTGTATTTTGTGCACTTTTGTCTAGAATCAGTTGACTGAAGATGCATGGATATGTTTCTGGATCCTCCATTCTGTTCCATTGGTCTATGAGTCTGTTGTTATGCCAGTACCATGCTGTTTTATTTCCATGACTTTGTAGTTTGTCTTGATTTCAAGTATTATGATGTCTCCTCTTTGCTTTTATCTTTTGTACTGCCATATGAATCTCAGGATTGTTTTTTGCTAGTTTATTGGTATCTTGATGGGATTGCATTAAATTTATATATTTCTTTGGATAATATGGACATTTTAGAACTATTTCTTTCAATTCATGAACATGGGAGTTCCTTCTATCTACCAGTGTCTTACTCAGTTTCTTTTTCAGTGCTTTGTGTGTCATTATGGAAGTTTTTCACATCCTTAGTTAAATGAATTTCCTGGGTTTTTTGGGGGGAGGGGGGAAGTTTTCTTTTATAATTTCTTTCTCAGCAATTTTTTATTGACATATAGAAAAACTACTGATTTTTGTATGTTTGTTTTCTATGCTGCTGAGTTCATTTACCATTTTTAGTGAGAATAGTCAAGAAACTCCCCAAAAAACAAGATAGAATTTGATGTCCTCAATGCAAAGGAACTAATGCAGAAACTTTGAAATGACAAAGGCCAATAGGAGAAGGGGACCAGGAACTAGAGAAAAGGTTAGCTCAAGAAGAATTAATTTAGAATGTAACACATATGTACAGGAAAGCAATGCGAGAAAACTCCCTGTGTAGCTATCCTTATCTCAACTAGCAAAAACCCTTGGTCCTTCCTATTATTGCTTATATTCTCTCTTCAACAAAATTAGAGATAAGGGCAGAATAGTTTCTGCCTGGTAGCGAGAGGGTGGGGGATAGAGAGGGGGAGGGGGAAGGGGGGAGAAATGACCCAAACATTGTATGAACATATGAATAAAAGAAATAAAAAAAAAAAAACTAAGCCAGCAATTGCACACAATGGAAAGTTAACATCTTCACCCTCCATTTGGCCACAGTTGTTTCAGTCTCTCTTTGTCTGTCTGTCTATCACATATTTGCTCAACTCTCACTATGATCTATCACAGATCAGCCATATTCCAGATGATGTTTCTAGTTAAATCAACAATAAATACCATTAAATAAGTCTTGTTCAGTCTTGTTGACTATGGAAGGACTAGAGAAAACTCATCAAACCCAATGAGAAAATTCAGAGCTGGTGGAATGGCTCAAGTGGTAAGGTGCCTGCCTAGCAAGCAAGAGGCCCCAAGTTCAAACTCCAGTACTATCTAAGGAGAAAAAAAAAAAACAATTTTGCCAGTGAGGATATTGGTGGATATGTTCACTAATGTCTCTATGTGAAATATCCAAACTCTCATTGCAAGCCTACTGCCAAAATCTATTGATAGCGTGCATAATCACTGAGTTCTCTGCATTTGGGAAGCTTTACTTTTCTCTCTGGTACTTTAAAAAATATATCTTACTCCTACATTTCAAACCATACACAAAGCTGTCAATTTTTAAATATGTACTTTTTCTCCAAATGTCTATATTTCTGATGGTTCCTGATAATTCAAATAAAATATAGTTAGCATCATACTTGAAAAAAGTACTTTCAATGTAACTAATCTGGTTTAATACATTTTTAAGTTTTCAGGGTTTTTTTTCTCACTGTAACTAAAATTGTCAGTTGCCAGGGGACAAAGTGAAAATCCAAGAGAAAATAAAATCAGGACTATTCAACATTTGTGATTTGGAATTCAATACATTTGTGCTGTTTACAAAATAATTATGTTCATAAAGTTATCATTTTTTGTTTCTTTTTTTCCACATTATGAAAATTTTTTACAAAAGATTCTATGAGGATTCCAAGATGGCAGCTAGAGGGAGGACGCAGAAAGCGTGCCTCCTATAGTGAAATCTTGGAGAGACACTGGAGACACACCTTGCAGGCAAAACCACTGAAAAGAGGCAAAACTTTGACCCCTCCACACCTCCAGCCGGTGCAGAGCATCTCCACTTCACATTAAATGGAGAAATCAGGAGGGCCTCTGGGCAGCCAGTCGCCCATGCCCAGATGGCTTGGGAAGACATGGACAGGTGAGCTTCGCGGTACCGTGGTACTCCCACAGACAACCCTGGGCCAGAGCAGCATAGCCCTCTAGACAGACCAACCTCCACCCGGGGAAAAAAGAGAAACTGAGTAATAAGCAATAAGAACAATAAAGACACACAGGAAAGAGGGTGGGGTGCACTGAGCACCGAAGAGTGGGGGAAGGGAATCCTTCCCGGAACTGTAAATAAACAAGCTGGGCGGGCCAGAGAGGCTCCGGTGGGAGTGGGGGCACATGCCCAGCAATCAGGAGGGGGAAAGCTTGTGAGAGTGGTGGAGGAAGGAAAACTCCACAGAAGAGGAGGGAAGACCCACTTCCCACGTGAGCTGTAAACAAACATGGCAGCTGGCAGGAGCAGCAGCACTGCCCAGTAATCACGAGCTGGAAAGCTTGTAAAAGTGGTGGTGGGAGGAAAACTCCACAGGAGGGGGGGAAGACCCACTTGCCATGTGAACTGTAAACAAACATGCAAGCCTGAGAAAGTGGATGCAGTGTCACCTCCCCCAGTGTGCTTGGAAAGGGGAAAATTGTACCAGAGGCCTGGGCACAGGAAAATTCTGAGTAAACAAAGTTGCAGGGCCAGGTGAGTGCTAAGCTCACCCCTGAGATCTGCATAAATAATGCCTCCAGCAACAGCAGGCTGACAGCAGTGGGCAGGCAAGCCACAGCTGCAGATACCATTCACAGAACTGTCTCCGGACTCTTTTTTTTTTCTCTCTCTTCCTACCTTTGATGAGAAAACAACCGAACTACACCGGCATGCTGAAAAAGTTACTGAAACTGTATTGCATTTGAACTTGGGACACTTTGTGGGTTTTTTTGTTTTTTGTTGTTTATTTTTTTATTTTTGTGCAGTTTTGTTCTACTTTATGCATCGCCTTTGATGAGACAACTACAGAACAACATCTGAGGCACCATCTCCAGGACTGGAGACTGAGATGGACACCAAAATTATTAAGACTGAAGCTTCATTCCATTTGAACTTGGAGGGTTTTTTTTTATTTTCTATTTTTCATTTTGTTTTATTTTATTTGTATATATATTACTTTCATTTACTTATTTTTAAATTTTATTCTTATCTTTATTCTTTTTATTTTTTATTTTCAATCCTCTCTCTGTCTCTTTAAGGCCCGTTCAGCTTACTGTTGATTAGTACACTAACACTCCCTGTTTATACCTTTGAAACTTTCTTGTTTGATTCCTTGTTTTGCTTTTTCCTACCTGTCTGTTTGTTTTTCCCTTTTCTTTAACTTCTTGCTTTCCATCTCCTCTCATCCTTCCATTCTAAATATTACCATTGCTATTATTACAAGCTAGAAAATACTTAATTGCACACAGTACAGGTACAGTAACAACACCAAGGACAATGATGGAAAGACAGAAAAAAAAGGGAAACCAGTTTCCCCAAAGCAAAAAATTAGTACAGGAACCAGAGGGAAATGAAGAAAACAGATACTCAGATCCAGACTCCAACAAAATGAAGATAAACTATGCCAAAGAACCCAATGAAGCCCACAAGAATAATTTAAAAAAAGATATACTACAGGTACTCAATGAGAATTTTATAGAGATGATACTGGATAGGGTCAACCAAAATGTACAGGAGACACTCAAGAAATTCCAACAACAAAATTAGAGAATTTGAGAAAGCAAAAGAAGAAATAAAGGAAACCATAGAAGCACTGTATAAACACCAAAGTGAAACAGATAACACGATTAATAAACAGGTAAATGAACTCAGGACAAAAATAGACAACATTAAAGAGGAAACCAGCCAGGATATGGAAAAACTCAGAAAAAAGAATGAAACAGAACTGCAAAACAAAACGGAAGGCCAATCCAGCAGAATACAACAAACAGAAGACAGAATCTCAGAACTTGAAGTTGAAATGGTAATTAACAGAAAAACCGAAGAACTATTAATTAAACAACTCAAGACCTGTGAAAAGAAAATGCAAGAACTCACTGACTCCATCAAAAGACCAAACTTGAGAATCATGGGCATCGAAGAAGGAGAAGAGGTGCAAGAGAAGGGAATGCGTAATATATTCAACAAAATAATAAAGGAAAATTTCCCAAATCTAGAGAAAGATATTCCCATAAAGATGCAAGACGCCTCCAGGACACCAAACAGAGCAGATCAAACTAGAACTACCCCATGACATATCATCATTAAAACAACAAGTTCAGAAACTAGGGAAAGAATATTGAAGGCTGTAGGAGAGAAAAAACAAATAACATACAGAGGTAAACCCATCAAAATCACAGCAGACTTCTCAACAGAAACATTAAAAGCAAGAAGAGCGTGGGGTGAGATCTTCCAGGCACTGAATGAAAATAACTTCAACCCTAGGATACTCTACCCAGCAAAGCTATCATTCAAAATAGATGGAGCAATAAAAGTCTTCCATGATAAGCAGAAACTAAAACAATATGTGACCACAAAGCCACCACTACAAAAGATTTTTCAAGGGATTCTGCACATAGAAAGTGAAACCCAACTAAACCATGAAAAGACAGGCAGCACCAAACCACAGGAAAAGAAAAAGCAAGACAGTAGAGAGTAACCTCAACTTAGGTACACACAATCAAACCTTCAAACAACTAAGACAACTAAATGACAGGAATCACCACATACCTATCAGTACTAACACTTAATGTTAATGGACTTAATTCACCCATCAAAAGGCACTGCTTGAAGAAATGGATTAAAAAGGAAGATCCAACAATTTGTTGCTTACAGGAGACCCATCTAACCGATAGAAATAAGCATAGGCTTAGGATGAAAGGCTGGAAGAAGATTTACCAAGCCAATAGCCCCCGAAAACAGGCAGGAGTAGCAATACTTATCTCTGACAAAGTAGACTTCAAACCTACATTGATCAAATGAGATAAAGGACATTCCATACTAATAAAAGGGGAAATAGACCAAAAGGAAATAATAATCATCAATCTGCATGCACCCAATGTCAATGCACCCAATTTCATCAACCATATCCTGAAAGACCTAAAAGCATATATTAATGCCAACACAGAGGTTGTGGGAGACTTTAACACCCCATTATCATCAATAGATAGGTCATCCAAACAAAAAATCCATAAAGATATCCAAGATCTAAAATATACAAGAGATCAAATGGACCTACTTGATGTCTACACAACATTTCCTCCAACTTCTACACAATGTACATTTTTCTCAGCAGCCCATGGAACCTTCTCCAAAATAGATCATATCATGGGCACAAAGCAAGCCTCAGCAAATATAAGAAAATAGAAATTATACCGTGCATACTATCTGATCACAATGCAGTAAAAGTAGAACTCAACAACAAAAGTAAAGACAAAAAACATGCAAACAGCTGGAAACTAAATAACTCACTACTTAATGAACAACAGATCATCGATGAAATAAAAGAGGAAATTAAAAAGTTCCTGGAAGTCAATGAAAATGAAAACACAACCTACCAGAACCTATGGGACACAGCTAAGGCAGTCCTGATAGGAAAGTTTATAGCCATGAGTGCATATATTAAAAAGATTGAAAGATCCCAAATCAATGACCTAATGATACATCTCAAACTCCTAGAAAAACAAGAACAAGCAAATCCCAAACAAATAGAAGAAGAGAAATAATAAAAATAAGAGCTGAAATCAACGAAATAGAAACCAAAAAAACCATACAAAGAATTAATGAAACAAAAAGTTGGTTCTTTGAAAAAATAAACAAGATTGATAGACCTCTGGCAAACCTGACTAAAATGAGAGAAAAAACCCAAATTAGTAGAATCAGGAATGCAAAAGGGGAGAAAACAACAAACACCATGGAAGTCCAGGAAGTCATCAAAGACTACTTCGAGAACCTATATTCAAATAAATTTGAAAATCTAAAAGAAATGGACAGATTTCTAGATACATATTATCATCCAAAACTGAACCAAGAGGAAATTAATCACCTGAATAGATCTATAACACAAAATGAAATTGAAGCAGCAATCAAGAGTCTCCCCTAAAAGAAAAGTCCAGGACCTGATGGATTCTCTGCTGAATTCTATCAGACCTTTAAAGAAGAACTGATACCAACCCTCCTTAAACTGTTCCATGAAATAGAAAGGGAAGGAAAACTGCTGAACACATTTTATGAAGCCAGTATTACACTTATCCCAAAACCAGGCAAAGACACCTCCAAAAAGGAGAACTATAGGCCAATCTCCTTAATGAACATTGAAGCAAAAATCCTCAACAAAATAATGGCAAACCGAATTCAACAACACATCAAAAAGATTATTCACCACGACCAGGTAGGCTTCATCCCAGGGATGCAGGGGTGGTTCAACATACGAAAATCAATAAACGTAATAAACCACATTAACAGAAGCAAAGACAAAAACCACTTGATCATCTCAATAGATGCAGAAAAAGCCTTTGATAAGATCCATACCATTTCATGATAAAAGCTCTAAGAAAACTAGGAATAGAAGGAAAGTTCCTCAACATTACAAAAGCTATATATGACAAACCTACAGCCAGCATTATACTTAACGGAGAAAAACTGAAACCATTCTCTCTAAAATCAGGAACCAGACAAGGATGCTCACTATCTCCACTCCTATTCAACACAGTACTGGAATTCTTAGCCAGAGCAATTAGGCAATAAGTAGGAATAAAAGGAATACAAGTAGGTAAAGAAACTGTCAAAATATCCCTATTTGCAGATGACATGATCCTATACCTTAAAGACCCAAAAAACTCTACTCAGAAGCTTCTAGACATCATCAATAGCTACAGCAAGGTAGCAGGATATAAAATCAATATAGAAAAAAATCATTAGCATTTCTATACACTAACAATGAGCAAACTGAAAAAGAATGTGTGAAAACAATTCCATTTACAATATCCGCAAAAAAAATCAAATACCTAGGTGTAAACCTAACAAAAGATGTGAATGACCTCTACAAGGAAAACTATACACTTCTGAAGAAAGAGATTGACGAAGACTATAGAAAGTGGAGAGATCTCCCATGCTCACGGATTGGTAGAATCAACATAGTAAAAATGTCTATACTCACAAAAGTAATCTACATGTTTAATGCAATTCCCATCAAAATTCCAATGACATTCATTAAAGACATTGAAAAATCTACTGTGAAATTTATATGGAAACACGAGACCACGAATAGCCAAGGCAATACTCAGTCAAAAGAACAGTGCTGGAGGTATCACAATACCTGACTTCAAACTATATTACAAAGCAATAACAATAAAAACAGCATGGTACTGGCACAAAAACAGACATGAAGACCAGTGGAACAGAATAGAGGACCCAGATATGAAGCCATACAACTATAACCAACTTGTCTTTGACAAAGGTGCTAAAAACATATGATGGAGAAATAGCAGCCTCTTCAACAAAAACTGCTGGGAAAACTGGTTAGCCGTCTGCAAAAAACTGAAATTAGATCCATGTATATCACCCTATACCAAGATTAACTCAAAATGGATCAAGGATCTTAATATCAGACCACAAACTCTAAAGTTGATACAGGAAATAATAGGAACTACTCTGGAGTTAGTAGGTATAGGTTAAGAACTTTCTCAATGAAACCCCAGCAGCACAGCAACTAAGAGA
Source organism: Castor canadensis (assembly GCF_047511655.1). NCBI lineage: Eukaryota > Metazoa > Chordata > Mammalia > Rodentia > Castoridae > Castor > Castor canadensis. The sequence goes on from NC_133391.1 coordinate 105,347,974, forward strand.
TAGCATAGATAAATGGAACCTCATAAAACTAAAAAGCTTCTGTTCATCAAAAGAAATGGTCTCTAAACTGAAGAGAACACCCAAAGTGGAAGAAAATATTTGCCAGCTACACATCAGACAAAGGACTGATAACCAGAATATATAGGGAACTTAAAAAACTAAATTCTCCCAAAACTAATGAACCAATAAAGAAATGGGCAAGTGAACTAAACAGAACTTTCTCAAAAGAAGAAATTCAAATGGCCAAAAAAACACATGAAAAAATGCTCACCATCTCTAGCAATAAAGGAAATGCAAATTAAAACCACACTAAGATTCCACCTCACCCCTGTTAGAATAGCCATCATCAGCAACACCACCAACAACAGGTGTTGGTGAGGATGCAGGGAAAAAGGAACCCTCTTACACTGTTGGTGGGAATGTAAACGAGTACAACCACTCTGGAAAAAAATTTGGAGGCTACTTATAAAGCTAAACATTGATCTACCATTTGATCCAGCAATACCACTCTTGGGGACTGTGACACAGGTTACTCCATAGGCACCTGCACACCCATGTTTATTGCGGCATTATTCACAATAGCCAAGTTATGGAAACAGCCAAGATGCCCCACCACTGACGAATGGATTAAGAAAATGTGGTATCTATACACAATGGAATTTTATGCAGCCATGAAGAAGAATGAAATGTTATCATTCGCTGGTAAATGGATGGAATTGGAGAACATCATTCTGAGTGAGGTTAGCCTGGCCCAAAGGACCAAAAATTGTATGTTCTCCCTCATATGTGGACATTAGATCAAGGGCAAACACAACAAGGGGATTGGACTTTGAGCATATGATAAAAGTGAGAGCACACAAGGGAGGGGTGAGGATAGGTAAGACACCTAAAACATTAGCTAGCCTTTGTTGCCCTTAACGCAGAGAAACTAAAGCAGATACCTTAAAAGCAACTGAGGCCAATAGGAAAAGGGGACCAGGAACTAGAGAAAAGGATGGATCAAAAAGAATTAACCTAGAAGGTAACACACACACACAGGAAATTAATGTGGGTCAACTCCTTGTTTGGCTACCCTTATCTCAACCGGAAAAAACACTTGTTCCTTCCTATTATTGTTTATATTCTCTCTCCAACAAAATTAGAGATAAGGGCAAAATAGTTTCTGCTGGGTATTGAGGGGATGGGGGGGAAAGAGAGGGGGTGGTGTGGGTGGTAAGGGAGGGGGTGGGGGCAGGAGGGAGAAATGACCCAAGCCTTGTATGCACATATGAATAATAAAACAATAAAAATTAATTAGTTAATTAATTAAAAAAATAAATGAACTAAAATTAAAACTAAAAAAAACAAAAAACAAAAAACAAAAGATTCTATGACTTTCCTCATCTTCTGACATGTCATCTAGTTGGAAGGCCAGCTGCTTTAAGGAAAGCCTTATTTTCTTGTTGAATACCTCAGTGTATCAAGGTGATCAGTCTGGAACATCAACTCCTCTGTATGTTGACACTGAATTAAACAATGACCAATTACATCAGCAAGTTGTGTTAATTCTACTTGGTAAATGTTTTCTAAATTTGGCCTCTGTTAATTCCTCACTACTACTTCCCTAGTCCAAAATACATTACTTTCACCTGGACTAACTTACCTTACCTCATTTCTCAATTTCTGTTCAGGCTCCCAAATACTGGATCCTTTATTCAATAGCCAGAAGAACAATTTAGCATATAAATCTGAAAATGTGTTATCCCAATTTAACTTTCTAGGAACTTACCATTACTCCTGAGGTAAAATGCAGCTTTTATTTTCACCTTTTAGGTATTCTCTGCCTTCCTCAGCTTTCTTTTCTCCTACCACTCTAACTCACAGCCATCCAATCACACTGACCTTCTGATTATTTCTCAAATAAGCCCAGCTCATTTCTAACTCAGGGCATGAAATTCCTTTTTTTTCAGGTCTTTGTGTTGCTGAGTCAAAGATATCCCTTATACTAGTTATCCTCCATCTTTTCATTCTAATTTATTTCTAGAATTTTTCATTCTCATTATCTAGAATTATATTACACAGCTGCACACTTAAATAATCTACTTTCCCAATTATAATATGAGTTCCTTATAATGTTTACTCTTTACTGTTACATCCATCCTCCTCTCCTCCTCCAGCTTAGATTAGTGCTGGATACATAAAGGGCACAGAAGGATCTGGTAAAGGAAAGGATGAAAAAGCAGCATATTGACCATTATTACTAAATATATCACTGAGATCTCCCTCAAGACACTCTTCTAAAAATGCTTCTGTAAAATTATAATATATTATAAAAATCACATGTTGTCAAAACATATTTACTTTATAAGATGTAATCATTTATATATATATGTAAAACTTTAAACATTCTTATAAAATCAAAATCCCATGTTTCATTCACTACACAAGAATGCCTGGATCATTTAATTTTCTAGCAAATAACCAAATATCCTTGGTTTGAACACTGTAGCTGAGAAAACATGAGAAGATAGCATTCTTATCTGCAGGGCAATTGTACTAAAGAGAGAAGATACTAATGAACAATGGAAATTATAAAAGGCAATTAACAAAACAATAAATTTTGTGATGTACAGGGTGTTTCAAAAGAATTTATAGAGTAGTGAAGCAGAAAGCAAAGCAGATATAGAAGAAACTATAGCACAGGTGCAGCTTACATTGGAATTCATTGAGTAAGGCATTGTAGTTGGCTAGTTTATTGATCCTGAACACCAAAAATTCCTTAGAATGGTCAATCAGGTTTTTTGATTAGATACCTTTTCTTAAAATATCTAAAAGTAGTCTTCTAACAGAGAGCTTTGTAAACCTGGATTGGTAGGGTTATAACTTAAAAATAGCCAAGTCTATATTTGGAACAACATTTCAATGTATGTGTAAATTTGTTTGCCTTAGAATTCATTTCTTTTCTCTACATATGTAGGTATCTGTCAAGGTTAGAAAGAGCTTCATATTTTACAAAGACAAAATAATAATGACTTCAGTAAGATTAATTAGTGACTTTATTTTTCAAGCAGGAGAAATTTAAAGACAAGTTTTCCTAAGTTTCTATGGTCACTCTGAGATTTCACCATAGAATCAGACTCCTTTCATTTTTTTGTTTTAAATGTTTAGAATATTGTTTCTAACTTCAATTTGTTTCATCTCAAAATAGATTTCATAGTATTTCTCTTCTTGTATTTACTTTTTAAAAATGCATATTAAATGTTTGTACTGTAAATATAATTTTAAAATAGCTGCATCAATATTATAAAGAGTTATCAATACTAATCTGAGGTCCACATAATGTAATAGAAAATATAGTCTTTTGCATTAGACTAACCCATATTCAACTTATCAGCTGTGTAACCTTGAATAAGTCATTGATCTTTCTTAACTTTAATTTCTTTAACTATAAGATACAGATGATATCACAAGTACCATACATACACATTCATTGTGGTTTTAAGGTAAAATGACATATATGCAAAGTGTTTTAACATTGTATCAGATGGACTGTAGATCTTCAATTAATGTTTTCCATTAATTGTACTGTGTGGCCAGAGCAACATGAGCTAGTTCATATTTTTAAGAACAGTCTTTTTTTTTTTAAGAACAGTCTTTAAACTGTAGAAAATATGTATTCAGTCAATGAAGTGAAAGGTGTGATTCTGAATGACATTGTTTAATTAACTGTAACAGAATCATTTTGTGAGTTATCCTGTAAAGGAGGAATTTGGAATGCTAATGCCCCTAAACCACTCAGTAATTCTCTGGTAGGCAAACAATGATCTGAGAATTCAGCACTATTTTACATGGTCATAAGGCAAAGATTATCTAATAGTGACAACAGATGTATAGTATGTAGTGAATATGTTCAGTGAAGATTTTCTCATTTGACTTTCTAGTGAACATATGATCTTTTAGATTCATTCAAGCAGTCAATGAATTTGACGTTATTTCAAGTCACTCAAAAGTGATGTTTGTGGTGTCAGAAATTATGCTTAGAAAGTATTACACATACTACCATTGAGACACTCATGTTTACACCTCCAATGTATCTGCTCAGTAAATTGACTACATGTAGTCCACATACACACTTAACAAAATATTTTCAAAGAGTGAATGAAACGTATTTGTCAATTTTATACTTTACATTTTTCCCCTTTTCCATTCTAGACAAAAAAAGTAGAGTAATACAATATTCATTAACTGCACTGAAGCCCATTTATGGTAGATGATCTCTGAGGGCTACATTTCAAAACCTTTGCTAGAGAGTGCTGTGCAATCTAGATGGTTTTCTTGTCACAGTAACTAGTGTGAAGAATGACAATGGCAATAGTCACTATTAGCAAAGATAATCTGCCATGAGTCATAATGCAGCTACCTTTCTCGTGATGTTTCATCATTTACACAAAAGGTGAAAAGATCAAATTAACGTTGGAGATTTTATGCACAGGAACTAAAAGACAAGATCTATTATGGCCTTTTCAGTATCTGTGATAATTACTGAAAATGCTTTTTTTTAAATAGTGAAAATTATCAAAGTTAATTAGGAAAAGAATGTATTTTCATTAGACTGAAAGGATGTCATTTCTTCAGTGAGAATGAAAATGACCCTGAAAATTCTTGATGGATCTCTTTTCAACATTCTTTACATTCTTAGAGAATTAAAATATTTATGAACATGTGGTAATGGTAAAATTTCATGGGAACATTCTGAAATGTTCCACCCCAAACCCATGTGTTATAGGCTCTGTCCCCAGCTTGGTGCTATTGGGAATGATGGGACTTTAATAGAAGGCCTCCTGGGAAATCTTCAGGTAACTGGGGGGCATTTTCTTGAGGGGAGGGTGGGACACTGGTCTTTCTCTCCTTTTGCCCCATGAATCACCATAATGTGAATGATTTTGCTCTGCCACTCAACCCTTTCATAACGTGCGCCTTGCCACAGGCTCAAAAGCAATGGAGTCCATTGATCATGGATTGAAACCTCTAAAGCCATGAGCCAAAATTAAATATTTTATCTTTACAAATCATTTGTCTCAGGCTTTTGCAGGGTGGAAAGAGAGAAAGGAAGGAAGAAATTGTATATTATACAAATGATATACATGGACAAAGGCACAGATGGATGGATGAGTGGGTGTATGGATAAATAGATGGAGAGTTAATTAAAAATAACAGAAGCATAAAATGATCATAATTCTAGTCAGGCTATAAAAGATGAGTATGTTCTGAGTCTGCCAGAGCCAAATATAAGTAGATACTAGGATAAAACAAACATTTTCTGGTTTGCCCAATTGCCCAAAATAGTAATATAACAACCATTCAGATATTTTAAATGCTAACTTTGTGTATGATACTGAATTTCACTATAAAACACTCTAGAAATACACTTTTTTCTTTCAAAAATTTATAGATGTATTTTAATACACTTCAACTCAATTCCTCTTACTAGTAAATAGTATTTCAAAGTTATCTACATCAACTAAGGTATATAGAGTTATGCAATATTCTTTCAAAATGTTTAATTGTGATTAAAAAAGATGACACTCCTAAGAACAGCTATTGGCAAAAAGAAAAAGGCTATAAATACTGGCAAGGATATGAGGGGAAAAAGAACCCTTACACACACTCAATGGGAATGTAAATAGTATGGACATGATGGAAAACAGTATGAAAGGCCCTCAAAAATCTTAAAAATAGAACTACTGTATGATCCTACAATCCTAGTGCTGGGGATGTAGCTAAAGGACATGAAATGAATATGACAAAAAGACATCTGTATTGCTATGCTCATTGTAGCACTATTCACAGTAGCTAAGTAGTGAAGAGTCTTAAGTATCCTATCAGTAGATAAATGGATAAAGAAAAGGTACCTATATACAATGAAAAGTATTCATTCATTAAAAAGGACAAAATTTTGTCTTTTGTGGCAACATGGATGGAAGTGGAGATCATTGTGTTAAGTGAAATAAACCAGGCACAGAAAGACAAATACTCCATGATCTTGCTCATAGATAGGATCTTAAAAAGTTGATCTCATGGAAATGTAAAGTAGGATGTGTAAATGAAGTTTATTAGAGGCGGGGGAGAGTAGAGCAGAGAGAGAGATGAGGAAAGGTTGATCAATAGGTTCTAAGTTACAGTTAGATGGAGTAGGAGTTCTAGCATGCTATTGCCCAATACAGAGATTACAGAAGCAGTAAAAATGTACTGTATATTCCAAAACCTGAGAATGAATTGAAGCAAAACTGAAGTTGTACGTACATTGAGTCACAACTCCCCATTTCTTCCTTTCTTCTCCTCTCCCAGTGCTTGGTAACCACTATTCTTTCTACTAAAGCTTGATTACTTAAAAAAGTTTTGAATCTGTGAAATCATATCAGTATTTGTCTTTTTGTGATGGGATTATTTCATTTAGCATAGGTCCTCAAGCTTCATCTATTACATACTATATGACAGAATATCCTTCTTTTATAAGGATGAATAATTCTCCATTGTATGCATACAACATATTTTCTTCATTCATGGACATTTTGATTGCTTTCACGAATTGTAAATAATGCTGTGATAAACACAAATTTGCAAATATCTCTTCAAACCAGGCATTGGTGGCTCAAGCCGGTAATCCTAACTTCTTGGGAGGCTGAGATTTGGAGGACTGCAGCTCCAACACAGTCTGGGCAGAAAAGTTTGTGAGATCCCATCTCAACAGAAAAAAAGCTGTGCATAGTGGCAAGTGAGTGTCATCCTAGCAACAGCAGGAAGGATAAAATAGGAGAATCAAGGTCCAGGCTGGCATGGGCAAAAAGCAAGACCCTATCTTTAAAATAACCAGAGCAAAAAGGGCTGAAGCATGACTCAAGCAGTACAGCACCTGCCAAACAAGCACTAAGCCCAGAGTTCAAACCCCTCTACTGCAACAACAAAAAAATTCCCTTTCCTACTTTCACTTCTTTTACTTGTATAAGTGAGTATGTTGGATAATATGAAAATACTAATTGTAATTTCTTGAGAAACCACCATGCTGTTTTTCATAAGAGTACACCATTTACCATTTTGCAACCTTACCAGAGGTACTCAAAGATTCTAATTTCTCCATAATTTTTTTTTAATTTTCTGTTATTCTTAGATCCTAGTGGGTGTAAGATTGTGTTAGTCAGATTTTGTCTTGCTGTGACCAAATACCCAGCAGAAACTACATAAGGGAGGAAAAATTATTTTAGCACATAGTTTCAGAAATTTCAGTGTAATCATTGGTTCTGGAACCAAAGTGGTTGGAGCACATGGGGAAGGTCATTCACCTCATGGCAGACAGGAAACAGAGAGAATGACAGAAAGACTGGAGGCCAGGTGTAATTTTCAGAGATACATGCCAGTGACCTACTTCCTCTAACTAGACTGCACCTCCTAAAATTTCTAGAATCTTCCGAAATAGCACCAACAGCTAGGGACCAAGCACTCAAGAAATTAGACTGTGGGGTGGATTTCATATTCAAATCATAATAAAGTTAATATCTTATTGTGATTTTGATCTTTATTGCTCTAATATTTAGTGCCATTGAGCATTTTTCATTTGCTTCCTGACCATTTATTCAAATCTTTAGTTAAGTGTCTGTTTTAATTGTTGTTGTTGAGCTGTAATACTTCTCTGTTATTTTCCAGGTATTAACCTCTTATCAGATATATGATTTGCAAAACTTTTTTCACATTTCACATGTTGTTTTTCCATTTTTGATTGTGTCCATTGATACACAGCGAGTTATTAGTTTGATATAATTCCCATTGTTTATTTTTACTTTTGCTGTCTGTGCTTTGGATACTATATTCAAGAAATTATTTTTAAATATATTGTCATGAAACTTTTCTCCTGTGATTTTGTTGAGAGAAGTTCTCTCTTTGTAGCCCAGGCTGATCTCCAACTTGTGATTCTCCTACCTCAGCCTTCTGAGTGTAGGATTACAGGTGTGCACCATCACATCCAGCTCACCTGTGTTTTCTCCTAACAACTTTGTAGTCTGAGGTTCTTAATCCATTTTGAATTAACTTTTGGATGTGGTTTTGTGACATAATGTATTCATTTGCATGTGAATATTACAACATTCTCTGTCTCTTTTCTCTCTTTTATAGTATTCTCTCTCATCTTTTACTTTCACTCTCTCTCTCTTGTTATTGTCCCACCTTGTCCTCTAGGCATTCACATGAAAAATTGCTTTTTGAATTTAAAAAGAATTGTCACTTGTTATTGTTCCCTATTCTTATTCTCATGCTTGCATCTTTTGTTTGGAATATCACAATCAGCCTCAATGAAAATTATTATGATATATAGTAAATAAGAATTAGCATTTCAGGTGGAGAATAAAGGAAAGATGTGAATGAATACTTGGAACAAAGATACTTCTCTAACAACATAGAAACATAAAACCTAAAAATTTTGGCATAAAAGAGAAATATTTCTAAGCCACATAATTTTTTTTATTGTGGCTGACCCTTAACAGATTGCCTCATGTGAATCTCAGTACCTGTACAGTTATACATCATTTATTTCACACAGAAAGAACAAGAAGATAAAAGACACTAGATATTTGATTTATGAAATTTAAGTAATGGTAATGTAATACTGCATTATATATATATATGTATATATATATATATGTATATATATATATATATGTGTATATATATATATGTATATATATATATGATAACCCCTTTCTAGGAGAGTATTTATATAATTGCAAGAACTGTTATGAGACTGGAGTCTATTCCTAGCTTGTTCTATTATGTCATACAAATCTACTATTAGACAAAAATCCTATCAGTTTGTATGAAAGAATTGTAGGTTAATTTTGAGTAAAACACCTAAAAATCTTGCTACCTTTAAAATACCACTTGTTGTCTCAAATGTATCAAGAAGCAACCATTACTGAGACTTTATTCTCTTTTCTATGTGAAATCAAATTCTCTCCAGGATATGTTATATGACTTATTAAAATAGTCTGTTGGTAGGCAAAATTCTTCTTACTGTGACCAGAAGACTTTAAAATTGGTGGCAAAGGAATTTGGACATCCTCAGAGAAAAAGATTCACTGAATTGGGTGTTTGAAGTTAGGTTTAATGGTCTAATTTCATGTGAAAATATAGGTGCAAGCTCAGACATATTTTGATATGAGTATCTGGAAACTAGATATTGAACTAAACAATTTACAGACCTTGGAATAAGTAGAAAATTACTTTGAGACCATGTTAAAAAGCCAATGTAAAACTGATTATGTTGGAATAACAGTAATCATGACTAGAAAAGTATTTGCACCACGTATGATTTGTATTTAAAAGAAAATTATTTTCTACATCTTAGATCACTTGTATCTCATACTAATATTTAAATAATTTTCTTCTTCTCAAATTTATATATTTTAAGCAAATAAATGAACCAGAAACTTTATTACTTGAAGTATGTCAAATCAGTATACTGTGAATCAAAAAAGCATTAAGGAGCTATTTATAACTGTTGATAAAATTCTCATGTTATAGATACCAACCAAGGTTATTATGTTCCATAGGACATTTAATCATTTTGTTAAAATACTTTATTTGAATAATGTTCTAGTTTTCTCCAACCAGATGTAATGATCTTTTATATGAGTATAAAATAATTTCATGTATATGAGTATAAAATAATTTACAAAAATTTTCTAAGGCATTAATGTAATTGTCTTTAATTCTAAAGACAACAGATTTCAAAGGTTACAGATTATTTGAGTCCTCTCTGTCAAAATAAAGAATATACTTTATTTTTTAAAAATCACTAAGAATTGCAAGATAAATCCTTCTGAGTAGATTTTCCTCAAATCATAGTAATGTGAAGCTCTCCAGTTGTGATTACCCAGGATAAAGGACAAAATTTCTACATAAGTAGAATCACTAGTTACATCCCTCTTCACTTTATGTTTATCTGAGAGTTTCATTGGCTTCTCTACACATAGAATAGTTTTCCATAGAATCATAGAATTTTAGGGCTAGGACAAAGCTTAAAAATAATCTGTAAGGAACTTGAGGCCACAAAAGTTTTAAGAATGAAAAATTTTTAAATAAAAAATAAGGAAATAACAAACAAAACCCATAACTACGTCTTTGAAAGGATTGATATTACATATAACTCTTGCAAGAACATCTAAGAAAAAACTAAATCACAAATAAAATAGAATGCAATATGGAAAGGGGTAGTTTGGACACACAATAGATATTTTCAAATCATAGTATAAAAATACAAGGCTAGCAGAGTGGTTCAAGTGATAGAGTGCTTGCCTAGCAAGTGTGAGGATGTGAGTTCAAACCTCAGTGCCACAAAAACAAGAATAAAATACGACAGATTAGTTTGTTGAAAAATTAAATAAAAAGAACAATTTCCTAGAAAAATATAAGTAAATGATTTAAATATGTAAAATAAGAAAAAATAACCCAATTGATCAATATCACCTAAAATTGAATCAAGAAAAAAATTCCCCAAAATGATTGTAGTCAATTTATATAAAACTCAAATAAATATGTAATTTCTGTACATTTTTGCAAGAGAAAACTGCCCAGCAAAGGTAATAAAATTTTGCTATCACAACTTGATCTCCCTAAAAAGCATGAAACCAAAATTTTTAACTACCATCACTTACAATTGGAAATGTAAAACATCATATACAATAGCATCTGATCCACAGTGATTTATTCAAAATTACTATCTAAAATTCTATAGATTTTATGCATTATAACAACATATAAAAAAATAACACATGGTAATCCTAAAAGATTCTCCTTATTAAAAATTTTTCCTAAGAATCTTTCTGTTCTAATTACTCATTCCAGGTGGACTATCTGTCCTATATAATTTTGATAATCATGTGATACATGATAAAAGTATTTATTTCCCTCCAAAATAATTAGTATTTAAAGCAGAATTTTAACCATAAATATTACTTTCTTGCTTTCCTAACCATTAAGTTCAGGATTCCACTAAGAAATGCAGAGTCTGAATTTAAATTTTAATAAAAAATATACACTAATAAAGGCTGGAACATCTCATTGATAATGACTGACAACCTTCGTATCATGAGAGTTATGTTTGAAGAGTAACTGCACAATTCAAATTTACAGTACCTCACCCCATGAAATATTATTGGGTGTACAATTCTAACAGAGTTGATCAATTAGAGTACTAGAGAGGAACTCCATTCAAAAGGAGGCAGTTCAAAAGTAAGCAATGCCTTTCCTCTTCCATCTCATCATTTAACTAGCTAATTCAGACAAAAAGTTATTAAATCTGACAATCTGTTCAGCTAGATTTAAAGGGAAATGAAAAGAAAGTTTCAAGTGAATTCGAAAATTTGAACTATTAGATTCCTGTGAGATGTGTATATGATTGCGCAAGTCACACTTTGCACCTGTAGTTTAGATTAAGAATTCCTTTCTTCTTCTTCTTCTTCTTTTTTCTGTACTGGTGTTTGAACTACTCAAGGCTTTGCCCTTGCTAGGAAATTTCTCTACTACTTGAGTCATGCCCCCAGTTCTGGATTAAGAATTCTGAAGGGATATCTTATCTTCATTGAGAACATTCAGTCTCTTTTAAAGATGCATGAATTTGCTAAGGAGGCCATATGATGTTTTTCACACCTCTTGTATTAAAGTAATATTTAATTACAAAATTTTTGTGAAGGTAAATTTTCCTCAAGTTTAAGGCTTTACCTGTTGTTTATTTTATCCAAGCCAAAACACTGGTGAGTTGCAATTTCCCTGAACTGTCAGTGTGCTTAGCAATGATATACATATATGTGTATACACACAGTCTTAATTGCTTAAATCCTTCACCAGCATTTTTTAGAAAATATAATCAGATGATTAAAATACAAATACAAATATTGCTGATAATAGTACATACATAAAATTTTTTATCCACGAAATAAGGCATGATCAAATGATAAAGAAAATATTTCTGATAATATAGACATATATTCTCTCAACAGTTTTCTAAAATACTTGAAAATGGCAAACACTAGATGAAGTTAGATTAGATTTGAAAAACACAAATTATTTTTCTCCTTTAGGAATGTAATGCATTATGATTTTAATTCTGCTTATGTAATGATTTCTTTCCAAAATTTCAACCAAATATTTTGTTTTCTTTCAATAGGAAAAATAATTCTTGCCCTTCTAGGAAAAAGCTCTTACTCTAGTGGAAGGTAGATTTTGTTGTCACTCATTAAGATCTGCAGCTTCCAACTTTATGTAAAATATATTTTCTTTAAAGAAGCCTCAAAGATCTGCACAAATACAACAAATATCAAAAGCATAAAGGAACCTAGTTTATCACATTAAATCAGTTCACAATTCTACAATCAAAAAGAGTTGAATGGAAAATTTTCAATTTCAAAATTACATACACCTATAATAGAATTATAGACATGTGGCTACAGATCTACAAAAGGATTGGACTGTCTTATAAAATTGTAACTTAATTACTAATTTCTGATTAAGAAAATAATTTGGATTATTTAAAAACAAATGAAAGGAATAAATACTGGTAATATATGCATTTAGCCGATTTCATATGGCAAGTAGTAAATAAAATCAGCATCACTTTTATAAGTACGTTTGGTTAAATGGTTTCAAATCTACAATCTCCATATAGTATGGTAAAGATTGTGTTTATTACAGTTGTAAACATTTAATGGCTGATAATTTAACAGCATCCGCATTGAATCATGCAAGATTTAATTAAGCATAGTACACTGCAGATGTGAGATTTAAATTACTGCTTATAATTACATAAATAACACAATTGCTAATATGAGCTCATAGAATTCTGAGAGAAATTTGTAATTTCCTCTCATTTTAAACAACTTTCATTTTGAATTACTACAATTTTTTTTACTATTAAGCATTTTAACAGCAGAAGCAAAATAAAATATTAAATGTATTTATGAATGTTGGTTGTGAATGAAGGAATATTAACTCTTAAAATTTCTTTTGTATATTGACTCAAAAAAATAATAAAAATAAAAAGAAGAAAAAGAAAGAAAAGAAAATAGAAATAGACTCTCACCTTACTACAAATAATTCAAATAAAGGAAAATAGCAACTAGCCAATTTTAATTGCACAGAGAGCTAGGAAGAAAACTAAAAAAGGATTTTATTTGTCTTCAGTTTCAGCAGCATATGTAATTCACATATTTGTGTATCATTTATAAAAAAGTTGGTGAAAAACATTACAATGCAATATTGATTTAAAGGGAAAATTAAAAATTTCATATGGAAAACCCATTAAATATTGAGAAATTTTCACCTTCTTTACTCATTGATAAATGTATTTGATAATTTTATTCATAAAATGTATAGTAAGTGCAGTGAATGTAAAATATTTTATAGTTGATTACACACTAACTGATCACACATATCATTTAATATACCTTTCACTGCATTAATTTGTGCTACATTACTCTGTAGAGTAGGAAAACAAAAATGGAATGTCCAAAAACAAATTTAATTTGCATCGTTCTGTAATACTGTATGTCTGCAATGTTTCAGGATCACAAATGTTTACAATGGGAATCTTATCAGTGAGCTGAGACAAGAAAGGCAAATGTCTAATGTTCAAGTGACCAACAAAGAGTGGCTTGACCCTATAATCCTCAACTCTGCAAAGACAAAGAAAGCACAATTTATTTTCAGTAAATTATGGGAATGAATTACACTCTAATATCTAAATTAATTATCCTGGTCATTCTTGACTAACACTTCTCTTGTCACTATCGTATTGCGAAGAACTACCAAATTTAAAAATCTGCAGGTGGGCTTAGAGGAAACTATAAATAACATATTCAACAAGCAATAATTTTTCAAGTGCTTATTATATGCATATATATTACTGTAATTATAACATTTTAAAATAGATGAAACAGTATCAAAGTTATCATTCGAAGAGAAGATTCTGATAAAGAAAATGGATGTAACCTAGCAATGGAGCTGTCCAGGGCTCCATATGCATGTGACGGTTTCTTATTTACACGTCGCTCATGTTTATGCATGTTCAGAAGAGTACAGCTGCTACCCCATTCTCCAGAAATCACAGACACCGGTCAAGTCTACAAATAGCCACATTTTAGCTTGTAACGTATTTATCATGAAAAGCTAGAAGCTCTAATGGTAGAGGGGAAAAGCGGCACAATTTGCTTTGAAAAGATAACAGGCATTTTTCAAAAAACAAATACTGTAGATTCAATTCAGTTCCTTTAGGTGCTTTCATGTTATAGGAATTCTGCTGGTGATGAAAACAGCTTCCAGCCAATCAAATGGCAGTACCCTAGTGCCATCCAAAGTAGAAGACTAGTGTTTAAAATAACCCTGATGAATTATTCATAAAGCTGATGTTTATGCAAATTAGAGAATCATGCATCCACCTGACCACCAAGGGAAGAAAAAAATACAGGGAAAAAAATCCACTATGCTTTTAGCATTCTCCAAAACCTATGTAATCAAATGATAATATTCTTTCATTAAATGCATCAAGGAATTACAATCCTTACCTGGTTAGTTTGTAGGGCCTTCAGATTTTCTGGATGAAATAACTGACTGTGCGTGCAACCAATAAAACTGAACTGAAAAGCTGATTAAGGGCACTTACTTAATGCAAAGCCAATTCACTGAATATTCATATGATGCCTGTGTTTATGCAAATTAAGGCAAAAGAAAGCCCAAGGGGATTGGTTGCCATTGCCCACAAATACTGTGTACCACAGAAAATATAGAGAATAGTGACAAATAAATCTTGAAATTCATAGCTTTTTAGCAACAAAGAAGAAAGTGAAATATTAAAAAGGCTAGGTGAATTACAGTTTTAAAGTGTTTTATTTAATCATATTACTTTGAATTACTGGTTATTCCTACCATGTAATGATCTATAATTACTTTAATGCCAAAAGATACCGTCACTTGTGTTTGTCAGCTTTGTTTATCCCACAGCCATTATTATGAGCAGATCCCTTTAGCATAGGAAAGAAAAAACCTATTATAACAAAAATATAATTCAATATAATAATAGCCAAATCCAGGGTTATGTAACCTTGCATCAAGTCTTTCATATAGTGATCCTTCAGTGGTAAAATCCAGTACTAAGGAGTGAAATATCAATGGAAGTCCTTCAACAGTATGTTGTGCTCCTTGCCTCTTACTATTTATAGATATCTGCTTCATTTGAAATGCAGATTATTTTATATTAGATGAGATACTGTGAAACTTTTGGTCAAAATGATTCTGGCACATACAGTTTTAAATTCCAAGGATTTTCGTTTTTGGAACCCAAATGCAATAATGTTCTTGGAAATGCATGATGATCTGTAATGTCCTAATGACAAAAAAAAAATGTGAATCCTGCCACAGTATGTGAGAACTGATTATAAGCATAGAGATGATTCATAGCATTTAAATGATACAATGCAGGTTTGGCATAAAATGATTTATTTTTTAAGGGATCTTCACTTTTTATTTCTTTTTAAAATTTTTAATTTTTATTCTATTAGTTTTTATTTGTTTATTTTATTTATTTATTTTGCTGTGCTGGGGATCAAGCCTTTAACAAGTTTGATAAGTGTTCTACCATTGAGCTACATCCCCAGCTGCATTTTTTCATTTCTTGAATAAGTACAAGTAGAGATGGATAAAAATACTGTCATGTACCTGACAGGTTTTTAATTTGAATCAGTAACAGTGGATCTCCTTTCTTTATCATTCAATCCTTTTTCTTCTATGGATTTGACAATATATCATACAGAAGGTGGACTGGACATTTCTTAAAGTATTTTAAATAGTCCTAAATTAGAAGCTTCTAAGAAACAATGTTTAGATGAATACATAAACAGTTGAAACATATTAAGCTTTCTTATCTCCATAAAAATTATTCCGTTTTGGGAAAATCCATTTTTAAACATCAAAATTTTCTAAATTTCAAATTAAAATCTAAACAGATTTTTTTAAGATTTGTTATTGCTTAATTTAGCTGCATTGATCATGCTTTTGGTTGCAATAAAGCTTAGGTTTCCTTCAGAAAAATATTTCAATTTTCAAAGAAAATACACCAAACACACACACACACACACACACACACACACACCTCAAATGAATTGCCAGAGGAAAATATAAGTGGGTGTCATAAATGTCATCCTTTGTCCAATTCCTGATATCATTAGTGGCATTTTTCTTTCCATTTCTTGGATCGAATCTCTTAATCTCTGGCCTTTGTATAACTCTGGAGTATTTCTGACAACTTTAAAATATTTATAAACCAAATCCAAACTGCCCTAGGCCATGATTGCCTCAGATCTCTTATCTTGTATCTGTGCAGGGCAAGAGCAACCTAGTCAGTGGAGTAGATTCTGTAAAAAAATCAAAATTGCCTACTCCAGAAATAAATGGATGCTTTTGAAACTGAGTTAACAGGGATTCATAATTTCCAGATTCATAATTCATTTCATTTTTTACTCTGTGGGCTTGAGAAAATCCTAAAGGACTATTTATAAGTTCTTATCAAGTTTAATAAAGCTGAGCTCATTTGCTATTTATGTCAGAAGTCTTAGGCTCTCTTTTGAAGCCAACTCATTGGGCTTTATGTAATCAATCCAAAAAATGTGAAAGAAGATATATATATATATATACATATATATGTATTATATATATATGTATATATATATACAACTAAAACTCTATAAATTAATCTGTGACACAGAATTGGTAGTCTATTTTCTCAGATGTAAAATTTGGTCTATAAATGTTTTTATATTAAAATTAAATGCCAATATTTAAATTACAAATTTTTTTTGTGTTTTGTTTTAAACTAGAAGGTGTATCACATGCTCTGATCTGACATTCTAACAAAGGAACAAACCCCTTGGAGCCAGAAAGAGAATGTCCCTCTAACCAGGCCCAGAGTTCTCCCTCTACCAGGAATCCTCACCAGTACGTTTCTTTCTTTAATATTATCCCACTAACCTGTTGGCATTTGAACTAGAGTAGTGAAATCTGGAGTACTGCTAAATTTTGAAAGTAAATTTTCAATCCATTGGACATGTCTAATTCATTGTTTTCATTTGATAGATGTATGTCTATAAATTTGTTATGCAAGTAACCCAGAATGAATGGTGACCTGCACAAAAGCTAGGCTGGCACTGGTTAGCCAAACTGTGTCAATGTCTATGTTTTGACAATTCTGTTTATCCCAAATATTTTCATGTTATCTTTAAATAGAGTATCAACATCTCTACTAGAAAAGTCAAATAAAGCAGCAGTGCTAATATTTCTTAGATAATTTGTCCATTGCAAACCTGAACACACACACACACACACACATACACACATACTCTCACACACACACCTAGCTATAGTGCATTATTCTTGTTCCAATATCCATTTTAGTAATGACTTCAAAGAGAAGGTCCCTGGGTTCCTTTTGATTTTTCTCCTTGCTTCAACTTTCAGACTTTCCTGATGGGTTTACTGGGAATCACCACTCTCTAACTCTCTTCCTAGTACTACTGATTATGGCTAATATTTTCTCTCTTTCTAATTTGGTAAGGGTGGAAGAAAAAGAAGAAATATTTATGGGGCATTCTCCCCCATGTATCCCTATATTAAGAATAAGATTAGGGTCACATGGTTCCAAATGAACCATTGCCAAGTAGACCTCATGATCTTCTAGTCTAATCATAAGGTCATTGTAATGGAAAGATTATTACACAACTCTCAACTACAGTAACTTACAAACATTAGATTTGGGGTACAATCTACCCAAAGTCACAGTTCTCTCCTGGTTGAGTACTTGCTCCTAAGAGTAAAGAAGTACACTTATAGTTAGATAACACCATTCGTTAGTAAAACCATTTGGTGGATTTTTTAAAGCTCTATATCCACAGAAACAAAATCATTTAAATCAACACAATGGGCTTAATTGCTTCTTAAACATTATGCTTTTATTAAAAATAAAGATGGAAATCTAGTGCATAGATGATTAGTTCTTCTCTGCCCCAAATTGAAAAACAGGCAAAAATATTTCTTCCTTTTTCTTCTGGTTGGTTTGTATGGACCTCACATCACATTTCTGGAGATGCTCACTGTATTCAGCTCTCCTGGGCAATATCCCTGTCTCTTGATTTTGTTTTCTCTTTATATCTCAAAATTCCTTTGACTGCTTCCTCTTCTTTAAGGGATCTGATTGATGTCTGCTTCATTGAAGTTGACTTGATAAATTCACTTGAGCAATAGTTTAATAGATAATAAAAGGGCGAGTGGTAGAGGCAGTTTGGTTTAAATGAAACTTTTCTTCTAAAATTTTCTTCAAGTCACACTATCTCAGCAAGTATCGGCCAAACCAATATTGGTTCCAATGGCACCAATTTAAGCTTTCTTTTTTTAAAATTCATTTATTCACATGTGCATACATTGTTTGGGTCATTTCTCCTCCCCACTCCCCTCCCCCAACCTCTGTTCCCTTCCCACCTCAGTTCCAGGCAAGTCTGCTCTGCCTTTATCACTAATTTTGTTGAAGAAAGACACAAGCATAATAAGGAAGACAAAGCATTTTTGCTAGTTGAGTTAAGGATACCTATACAGAAATATTCCTAGCATTGCTTTCATGACCCATGGACTTATCTCTAATTGATCTTTACCCTGGCTACTGATCCCTTTCTCATGATAACCTCTGTTGCTTTAAGGTTTCTGTATTTCCTCCTCTGGAGTGGGGACATCAAACGCTTTCATGTTTTGGGTTTTCTACCTATTTCTATATCACCTGTATGTGCTCTCCCCTTGTCATGTGATCCCAGTCCAACCACATTGTTACATTTGCCCTAGATCTAAAGTCCACATATGAGGGAGAACATGTGATTTTTGGCCTTCTGAGCTTGGCTGACCTCGCTCAGAATGATGTTCTCCAGATCCATCCATTTACCTGCAAATGATAAGATTTCACTGTTCTTCATGGCTGAGTAAAATTCCATTGTGTACAAGTACCACATTTTCTTGATCCATTCATCAATAGTGGGGCATCTTGGTTGTTTCAATAACTTGGCTATTGTGAATAGTGCTGCAATAAACATGGGTGTGCAGGTGCCTCTGGAGTAACCTGTGTTGGATTCCTCTGGGTACATCCCCAGGAGTGGGATTGCTGGATCATATGGCAGGTCTATGTTTAGATTTTCAAGAAGCCTCCAAATTTTTTTCCAGAGTAATTAAACCAGCTTGCATTCCGACCAGCAGTGGATTAGGGTTTCTTTTTCCCCACATCCTTGCCAACACATGTTGTTGTTGGTGTTTTTGATGATGGTTTTTCTAACATAGGTGAGGTGGAATCTTAGTGTGGTTTTGATTTGCATTTCCTTTATGGCTAGAGATGGTGAGCATTTTTTCATGTGCTTTTTTATCATTTGAATTTCTTCCTTTGAGAAAGTTTTGTTTAGTTCAGTTGCCCATTTTTTAATTGGTTCATTGATTTTAGGAGAGTTTAATTTCTTAAGTTCCCTGTATATTCTGGTTATCAGTCCCTTGTCTGATGTATGGCTAGTGAATAGTTTCTCCCACTCTATGGGTGATCTCTTCAGTTTAGAGACAATTTCTTTTGTTGTGCGAAGCTTTTTAATTTTATGAAGTCCCATTTGTTCATCCTTTCTCTTAGTTGCTGGGCTGCTGGGGTTCTATTGAGGAAGTCCTTGCTTATACCTATTAGTTCCAGAGTGTTTCCTGCTCTTTCCTGAAGTAACTTCAGAGTTTCAGGTCAGATATTTAGGTCCTTGATCCATTTTGAGTTGATACTAGTACAGGGTGATAGATATGGATCTAGTTTCAGTTTCTTGCAGACAGATAACAACTTTTCCTAGCAACATTTGTTGAAGAAGCTGTCTTTTCTCCATTGTATGTTTTTGGCACCTTTGTCAAAAATGAGGTAGAGATAGTTGCGTGGATTCCTATTGGGATCTTCTATTCTGTTCCACTGGTTTTCATGTCTGTTTTTGTGCCAGTACCATGCTGTTTTTATTGCTATTGCTTTGTAATATAGTTTGAAGTAGGGTATTGTGATACCTCCAGCATTGCTTTTTTTGCTGAGTACTGCCTTGGCTATTCGCGGTCTCTTGTGTTTCCAAATGAACTTTTGGGTAGATTTTTCAATCTCTGTGATGAAAGTCATTGGGATTTTGATGGGAATTGCATCAAACATGTAGATTGCTTTCGGTAGTATAGCCATTTTTACTATGTTGATTCTACTGATCCATGAACATGGGAGATCTTTCCATCTTCTATAGTCTTCCTTGATCTCTTTCTTCAGGAGTTTGTAATTCTCCTTATAGAGGTCATTCACATCCTTTGTTAAATTTACTCCCAGGTATTTGATTTGTTTTGAGGCTATTGTGAATGGAATAGTTTCTATATATTCCTTCTCAGTTTGTTTGTTGTTGGTATATAGAAAAGTTAATGATTTTTTTAGGTTGATTTTGTATCCTGCCACCTTACCGTATCTGTTTATGGAGTCTAAGAGTTTTTGGATAGAGTTTTTTTGGTCTTTAAAGGTATAGGATCATATTGTCTGCAAATAAGGATATTTTGACAGTTTCATCACATATTTGTATTCCTTTTATTTCTTGTTCTTGCCTAATTGCTCTGGCTAGAAATTCTAGTACTATGTTGAATAGGAGTGGGGATAGTGGGCACCCTTGTCTTGTTCCCGATTTTAGAGGGAATGGTTGCAGTTTTTCACTGTTAAGTATGATGTTGGCTGTAGGTTGGTCATAAATAGCCTTTACAATGTTGAGGTACATTCCTTCTATTCCTAGTTTTCTTAGAGCTTTTATCATGAAGTGGTGTTGGATCTTTTCAAAGGCTTTTTCTGCATCTATTGAGATGATCAAGTGGTTTTTGTCTTTGCTTCTATTGATGTGCTGAATTACATTTATAGATTTGCATATGTTGAACCATCTCGCATCCCTAGGATGAAGCTGACTTGGTCGTGGTGAATGATCTTTCTGATGTGTTGTTGGATTCGGTTTGCCATTATTTTATTAAGGATTTTTGCATTGATATTCATTAGGGAAATTGGCCTGTAGTTCTCCTTTTTGGAGGTGTCTTTGTCTGGTTTTGGGATGAGAGTAATGTTAGCTTCATAAAATAAGTTAGGCAGTGTTCCTTCCCTTTCTATGTCATGGAACAGTTTAAGGAGAGTTGGTATTAGTTCTTCTTGAAACATCTGATAGAATTCAGCAGTGAATCCACCAGGTCCTGGACTTTTCTTTTTTGGGAGGCTCTTGATTGCTGCTTCAATTTCTTTTTGTGTTATACATCTATTCAGGTGATTAATACCTTCTTGGTTCAGTTTTGGGTGGTTGTAAATTTCTAGAAATCTGTCCATTTCTTCAAGATTTTCAAATTTATTAGAGTATAGGCTCTCAAAGTGGTCTCTGATGATTTCTGTGGTGTTTGTTGTTATCTTCCCTTTTGCATTTCTGATTTTACTGATTTCGGTTTTTTTTCTCCTCATTTTAGTCAGGCTTGCCAGGGGTCTGTGAATCTTTTTTATTTTTTCAAAGAACCAGCTTTTTGTTTCATTGATTCTTTGTATGTTTTTTTTTTGTTTCTATTTCATTGATTTCAGCCTGTATCTTAATTATTTCTTTTCTTCTGCTTGTTTTGGAATTTGCTTGTTCTTGTTTTTCTAGGAGTTTGAGCTGTAGTATTAGGTCATTGATTTGAGATCTTTCTGTCCTTTTAATATATGCACTCATAGTGATAAACTTTCCTCTTAGGATTGCCTTTGCTGTGTCCCATAGGTTCTGGTAGGTCATGTTTTCATTTTCGTTAACTTCCAGGAACCTTTTAATTTCCTCTTTTATTTCATTGATGACCCATTCATCATTGAGTAATGTGTTGTTCAGCTTCCAATTGTTTGCATGTTTTTTGCTGCTGTTTTTGTTGTTGATTTCTAGTTTTAATGCATTGTGGTCAGATAGAATGCATGGGATTATTTCTATTTTCTTATTTTTGTTAAGGCTTGCTTTGTGCCCTAAGATATGATCGATTTTGGAGAAGGTTCCATGGTTTGCTGAGAAGAATGTGTATTGTGCAGAAGTTGGGTGAAATATTCTGTAGACATGAGTTAGGTCCAAAAACAGAGATACTGTTGGAGTAAATTCATTTGAAACAAAATGCATTTTAAAATATAGTATAGATATAATTCTAGTGAGGGAATAAGACATTTCTAATTTAATCTATGATTCAATACTAGTGTGTTTATATTGTTGCAGCCCAAAGTCTCATTTCCTAAGGTAACTTCTGAACTTATATATCTCTTTCAGAGCACAGAATTGTGTTTTAAGAATATTTGCAGAATATGAAACAACCACAGTGTGAAAGTTAGCATTTCACTATATTTGTTAAAATCTGGTATCTGTTTTCATCATAAGTCCATCTTCAGTGCCCTAACTTGCAAGCCCCCAGTCTATTCTTTTACCTTTCTCAAATATTTAATTACTTTACTTGACTTAGAGCTTTCACTTCCAATCCATCATTAAATAAAAAGTTTGGTGGCTTCAAATTCCATTTTATGTATTTCCTACACTTTAGATTCAACATCCTTACTCTAAACATCTTCAATTCCATTTCTACAAACTTTGAATGTTGTCCTTACTTGGAATATTTATGCCCCTTTTTCATGCACTGAAGTTCTCCTCTCAAATCTTTCTCTTCTATGTATTGCTCACATACTTCCTCTCCTATTTGACATTCTTTGCATTCTCATTTTATCTACTGCATCAGAACTTTCTGTTTTTATTTTGCTGTGTACCAGTCTGAAATCCATGATCAGCCATAGAAAAGGTGCTTTGAGTCTCTCAACTATCCACTTTAGGAGCTTTATACATTCTTTCTAGGAATACTAGATCCAATATCCAATCCATTTCCTTTACTCCCATTCATATATGGTAAGGCATATGAACACCTCTCTTCTTCTTCTTCTTCTTCTTCTTCTTCTTCTTCTTCTTCTTCTTCTTCTTCTTCTTCTTCTTCTTCTTCTTCCTTCTTTCTCTTCTCTTCTTCCTTCTCCTATCCCCCCTCTTCCTTCTTCCTTTTTTCTTCCTCCTCTTTTTTTCTTCTCTTCCTATACTTTGTCCTCATCTTCTTTGCCTTCCTCTTATATCAATCTTCTACTTCTTCATCTTTTTCTTCTGTGCAATACAAAATCATATTATCACCTTAGATTTCAGCAATGAGTTAAAGGGCACCTCAGATAACTTCACATTCTTTATCTGTCACAACAAAATTTCTTGTTTATTTATTATTTAACTTACTACAATGCTGTGGATCAAACTCATTGCTTCTCACATGCTAAACAAATGCTCTACCACTGAACTATATCCCAAAAATTTCTTAAGGATCTACTCTCCTTCAGTCTTTGCATTTGAGGAAGAAATGTCTTTCCTAGTCAAAGAATAACCCAGATACAAACACTAACAATAAAAAAATTTTATATTTGCTGAGAATTTACTTTATGCCAACCACTATGCTAAGTTCTTTGCGTGCATGATCTCATCTATCCTTATTTTTTAAATTATGAGATGAGTACTATTACTGTTTTTACAGATGAATAAATTGGAGCTTGGAGAAGTTAGTTCATACAGAATTATCTGGCAGAACCAAGTACTGAACAATTTGACATTTAGAATTCTGCAGAATTGAATGATATTAAGAACTTATTCTAACCATGTCTTTTCTATGACATTTAATATGTTCATAGATTTTTTGATTCATAGATTTGTTTTGATTCATTGATCTCTGACCAGTTTTGTTTAAAAAAATCTTTGTTTTAGATAAAAGAGTTGGTACTCTTTTATATCCATAAATTAAGAATAATTGGCCATTCTACTTTTGCTAAGTTTCACTGAGACAGTCTTTTGCTGAGGTACCGTTCCTCTAAGTGTAGCATTCTGGTATAGAAATCCCTTGAACTCCACACTGTTTTAACATGCATGGAATGTCCAGCCAGCTCAAACACTGAACAGAGCTCAATCAAACTCATAAAAGATTGCTGAACATGGTAATGGACTAGTGAACTTTCCTCATGGCTTCCCATTCCTGGCCCAAAGTGTATGTATATATGAATTTTGTATGTGTGTATGTAAAGGCACAAACATATTTACCAACAATTCAGATGTACTAAGGTCTCTCTGGTCTTCTGTGTAAGCCTTCTGCCATTCAGAAGTAGAAAAAAATTAGTTTACAAACTCTAAAATTCATCCCAATACAATAGGCCGAACAATTATTTTTAGGTAATGATCAGTCTTTAGAGGTAATTGCTCATTTTCTTATTTTCTGTCCCTCTTTCTTGGTTTTCCTTTCAGAGGGTTCTCCATAGCTGATATTCAGCTTATATTCTTTTAATTGTTGCAGAACTGCTATCTTATTTAATTGTTTAATATGCCTAACACATTGGCTGCTAAATATTATGAGTATTAGGTGTTTGGGATACTAAGCAAAGGGTGAGGATTTACATGAGTGAAATAATGATTGTATCCTTATAATCATTCTGATTTTTCCTTTGAAACTTTTGATTACTGGATGATTTGCTCAGCTCCAAAATGTTAGTTACAAGTTGGTCTCTTAAAACTGGGAAAGATTGTAATAGTTTACTCTGAGTGACTCAAATTACTTCAGCTCTCTCTGGAGTCCTCTGTCAGATCTTCCATCTGGTAGAAAGATTACCCTCAGTATCTCCCACTGATGGGACCACAGCAAGTAAATCATCACACAAATTTAAAATATCAGAAATTCCCAATATATCAATACTTATTTTGGGTCATGAAATACTGTTTTCCATGTCCTATCTTCAGGGAACTGAGGGAACTTTGGGGTTCCATTCATGCTACAGGAGATTTTTAAATTACCTGGGCACTGAGGACTACTGAGGACATCTTGAGAAGTAGCCCCTTCCCAAGATCCTAAAAAGAAACTTCTGAAGTCCTAATGGAAGATTTTGTTCCTTTGAAAATTCCCTATACCTATTATCATACTTCCTGTTTACCAAATAGAAACCCTAAATGTTTCAGTCAAAGAACCCACATCTCTCAGCTGTACTGTTCTCTGTTTCCCATTTTCTTACATAGGCTTTTATTTACCTTATGTTATATGTTATTTCTACCATAGACAGCAAGCACCATGTTACATGACACCACAGAAGTCTATGTTCTCTATGAACAGGTGATCTAGATCTGCCATTGATATGTTAAAAACAAGCTTTAGAAATTTATGAAATCACTTTTGCTTTCTGTACAATTTTGTCTTTTAAAACTTGCTTAAAAATAGCAGGTAAACACCCTCTTAAATCATAAAGAACTGATATCCATTGGTTGGCTTTGAAGGAAAAAAGGAACATGTAAAAATAAAACATGAATTAAGGGAAGAAATAAAATATATTTACTATTTACAAAAGATGGTATTCAATGTGTTGGTATAAGGTGGTGAGTATGTCTGTTTTAGAAATCTCCCCATATAAATTACCTGTTGGATTTGGTTTTAAAGTTTTCTAATCTTTGTTCTTAGGTGCTTACATTTTCAAGGTTTTTGTTGGTAGTTTGTATTTTAATCAATGCCATTTATTATTCCTTTTGTCTTGAAGTATATTTACCATTATATTAAAAATGATAAATTTTGCATTTGTCTAGTAATTTTTTTCATTTCTGGTTTTCACCTTCCTTAGTTAACTGTTATACCTGAGTCTCTCAGAAATAACATTTAGTCACTTTTTATTTATTTATTTTCAAAGTTTTAGCAAAGATATATTTTAGTAAAACAGAATAAAATAGGAAAAAAGGAAAGTGAGAGAGAAAAATTTCCTGCTTCCCATGCAGGAGATAGTGAAGAAGATTCCCAATCACCTTTTATTGTAATCCAATGTGAGAATATTTGTATTTTAGTGCCAAATTCTTTTAAAAACACTTGTAAAACATTTAAAAATTAGCCTTTCATCCTCAACATTATCTCAAAAATTCTAAAAAGCATATGCCAGTTTATAATATTAGCAACAATGTAATCAAATTAGTAATTAATGGTAAAACACTACTGAAAGTATATTTTCATTTGGAATCTAAACATGCACATTAAAATAACTCATATTAAAGAAACCCTCAAAATAGTCACCATGGTAAGTGACATTAGCCAGACACAGAAAGACAAGTATCACGTGTTTTCTCTCACTTGTGGAATCTAGAATAATAAAAAAATAGAAAAGGACAACATGAAAGTTGTCCTCTTCAGCTCCTAATTTTGTGCTCTTTTTCTTAAGGAGGGACCTGCAAATAGTACAGCTTTGGGATGCAAACACACACACACACACACACACACACACACACACACACACACAGTTACCAAAAAAATTAATGAGTTCAAAATGCTAGCAGATACAACCATATCAAGACCCAGGAGAACATGGAAATCCAGGTAAGTCTGTGGTCTTTGGAGTCACTTCTTTTCAGGAGAGATTTGCAGATCTAGAAGGGAAATTGAGACTCTGAGCAGTACCTTCCACAAATTCTTCGGTTCAGAGCAACAAAAATGGAGTTCAGCAATTGGTAAGGGAGGGGCATCCTGGCACAGGAGAGGCACAGCCATAGGCTCTAAGGGCCACATGCTCAGAGTAAGGATGAACAGAAAGTAATGCAATCTTTGCAAACAGTGAAAAAAACCTCAGACTTTGAAATTCACCTACAGTAACTGATTTTGTTTGTGCCCCCAAATGCTGGGCAAAAGCAAAACAAAATTATTTCTGAAGGAGGATAACCATGCCAAGCTTTAAATTATTTCTATATGAGTTTTAAAATGCAATATCCAACACACAATAAAAGGTGAGGAAAAAAGCTGGGCATGATGGTCCCCATCTATAATCCAAGCTACTCAGGAGGCAGAGAAAGTGAGAATTGCAATTTGAGTTTAGCGCTCACAAAAAGTTAGTGGGACTCCATTTCAACCAATCAGTCATGCGCAGTGGCATGCACCTGTGGTCCCAGCTACACCGGAGGCTTGAGATGGGAAGACTGAGGTCTGAGACTGGCCGCAGACAAAAATGCAAGACCACGTTGGAAAATTAACTAAAGCAAAAAAGGGCTTGGGTGCATGGCTTAAGTGGTAGAGCATCACAAGGGTTAGACTCTGAGTCCAAACCCTAGCGCCACAAACAAACAAACAAAAAGAACAGGAAAAAAGATAGCATAAGAAACAATTATCGTACTAGACAGCAATGTAGATCCAAAGACACTTTAGTCAATAAAGTTACAGGACTACAGTGTATAAAACAGTTGTGCTTACTGAATCCTTGGAATTAAAAGCATAGTTTTTAAATATCAGCTAAGAACTAGAGATTATGAAAAGCAAAATAAACTCTTTGAAAAAAAAAGTAGAATTATATGGCCAAAATGCCCATACAAAAAATAAGACTACTCTGGATGGTGTAATGGTAAATAAGATGGTGATGGGGAGGAAATTAATGAAATGAGAATTAGGTCAGAACAAACTGCCTCTGTCAGGACAGATGGCTTTCTGGCCCTAACAAATGTGATCTGAAGCAAAATGCTCTTCAAGTTCACTTGTATTACAATTTCATGGAGAAATTACTCTCTCACTCCCAACTCTAATTTGGAACTGGAAAAAGACTGACGGGACCAAGTAATTTCAAGCATTTACCCATGGTATAATAACCAACCATGACTCGGAGAGTCCTGTATCTTGAAATGTACATTCATATACAACTGGAAATACAGAACTTGAAAGCATAAACTTTTTTTCATGAATGCAATTTTGCTTTAAGTATCATTAAAAATTGTAGCTAGAAAGTTTTAGAAGATATTTTACTGACTTTTTAACATTTCCTCAAATTCCACCTTCTGTGGAAGTACTAAATAGGTTCATTAGTGGTAAGTGTTCTGCTTTACTGCCCAAAAAACTGACATCCTTGTCCAAAAAACTGACCTCCCTGTCCTAAGTCTAAGGGATACTCATTTTGTTTGATCTTTCCATAGCATTTTTATAACTTTGACTACTCTCCTTTCATTAAGTACTCTATATTGGCTTAGTAACACTATGCTGTCCTGATTTTCTTCAATAATTCTGCCACTGTCTCTATTTTCACTTTGTAGTCTCTTTTCCTCCATCTAGTCATTATATACTGATTTTCCCCAAGGTTTTGCCCTAGACTCTCTCTTCTTATACTCACCCCACAGGAAGATTTCTCCCACGTTGAGAGCCTCAAAAATTACCTACATGCAACAATCTCGATTTTAATCTTTGGTCAGATTCATTCCTCACATTTTGTAAATATTTAGATCCTCCATCTCAATATGAAGTAAGGTGTTAACAAAGAGATACTGAATGTAAGGTATATGAGACTTCTAACTTCTTTCTTCTCACTCTCTATTAAATTTACCACTATCAGATGTGTGCTGCCAACACTCCACTAAAAGTGGTCTTACCATCATTAATGGCATAAATCTTGCAAAATACAAAGAGTGATTCTTATTCTTCATCCAGTTTGATATCAATAGCATTTGATTTGTGTCTCATGACATGTTACTGTCCTGGATTTCCCCTTCCTCACTGGCTACTCCTTTGTGGCATCTGTTTCCTCATCCTCTTAACAATTTAATATTGAAATACAGCAGAGTCTTGTACTTCTCTATCTACTTCAATCCATTGAGAACTTGTTTCATCTCTCAGTTTTACATTCTATCATAGACTAAAATCTCTCAATTTGTACAACTTCAGAAGCTTCCTTTGAACTTCAGAAATGTTCAACCCTTCCAGAGACCATTTGGTGAGAACTTGGTTTAACCAAGCCACATCTTCCCTAGAGATGAAGTTATGTGCTGGAATGAACAAAGTATATAACTAACAGTCCAAAATTCCCTTTGGATCAGACAGAAGTCACTCTCCAGAAGCTTTTGCTTAAAATTACATCTGGTAATCTCCAACCTTTTCCCTGTCTCGCATTTTCTCTCTTATATTTGTTTCTACTAGGAGTACCTCCTTAATGAATCCTTTGCATACAGATCCTTGAGTTAGTGTCTGCTTCTGGGACACTGTTATAAACAATGGCAAGTTCAGTGCTCTTTCACTGGCTCCATCTCTTCGGGGTATACATGCCTACTTGTACACCTAGCTCTGGCATTACTAGTACTAGGATTTGGTGCAAGAATCTGGAATCACTCCTACCCAAAGTTACAATTCATTTACATTTAGAGCTATTCTTGCGAAAATATTTATTTGGTATCTATAATGACACACCCTGTGCCTTGACATCTTCCATCCAAATCCAGAGGTAATGACTTATAGAAGACTTTATTTCCAAAGGCCACCTTAATTTCTCCTTTTACATTAGGTATAAGGTGTCTGAATACCTCACACACCCTATTATGCAACAAACTTAAACTAGATTTTAATTTAAAAATATAACTAATTAAAAAGAGTTGAAGACTAAATAGGAGTGTCACATACCTACCAACAATCTAAATATAGGTACCAATAATTTAATCATCTAAAATTAATGCTAATGTTGAGAAATTACTCTGATTTTAAACAATCACCACATGTCACTACTCTAAATTTTATCTTTCTTGCTAAAATAGCATTCACATTTCACTTTTCCTAACACAAACCTTGGTTTAAGAAAAAAACATAATTAGACTGAACTGAAATAACTTTGGATTCACTTTTTCAGCTAAACTGATTTTTTCCCTGTTTTAATTGCTCCCTAATTTCTCTATTATTGCTTCACATCCTAAAATAAATTTTCCATCTGCTCTTTCCATGTTTGATTGTCATGTTGGCTTCCTTTGAAACTGCTAAACAAGCAGCTTTTCTAATCACAATTTGTGTTCGTAGTGCATTTCAATGCTCACTCTGCATATAGATAAAAAAGTCGCTTGCTGTTAAAAAATAAAGAATAGATTGAATATAACTAGATAATTTCATTTGTGAGTGTAGATTGTACTCTGCAGCAGTTTTATTCCAATATTTAGTTTTTTTCTGGGACAAAGTGATTAAAAGAGAATGATAAACACTGCATCTTTCCTCCAAATTTTCTCTAACTCTTTACTAAATTTCTAAAAGCTTTCAGTTCAACTGAAAAAGGAATAGTTCATGTTTTCTAGAAAAAGTTAAAATAAGTATAATTACATATTCTATAGCTAGACACTATCTTCAGAAAGTAAAGAGATATGGTGCTATGTGAATATGTTTTATAATTGTGAGTGTTGAGCTTGCATTAAAGTGATTGCAGTAACAACGAGTTACTTCAGAAATATATTAGTGTACAAGATTAAAGGACAGATAAAAGTATAAAATTAATTTATATCAAAAAGGCACATGTGATGATAAAGGAATACACATTCTTCAATAATAAATTTAATTTTCTTTATAAGTTAAGAAAAATTCAATGGCTTTACTATTGACTCAAGACATGGTCATTGATTCTTAAGCTAAGATTTTTCATAGTTCAAAAATTCATTATCAATACAAAATAAAACAAACCCTCCTCTAAGTATAGTAAATAAATTTGGAGAAGAGGATTTGGCTATTACTGTTTTAGTCTTTGAAAATATAAGCATCTTTTGCCAGGCACGGTGGCCCACTTTGGACTTCCAGCTACTCATGAGGCAGAGGCAGGAGGATCACGTTTCTAGGTCAGCTCAGGCAAAAGCTAAGGCAACTCTATGACAAAAACAAACTAAAAGCAAAACATCAGACTGGGCTTAAGTGGCAGACCACTTTCCTAGTAGTGCAAGGCTCTGAGTTCAATCTCTAGTACCAGAATATATTAGGTACTCAGTATTTTTTAGTGTAGTAAATCCACCACAAGCAAGTTATTCTAAGGAATTGATGAGATGTAAACAAAAGTTTACATTTGATGATATTCATTTCCATGTTATTTATGATCACCATTATAAATAATTAAGTTTCTAATAGGAAAGGATTGCCCAATAAATAAGGATAATACCCCTATGTGAAAAATAATTTAGAAATTAAAAAGCATTTAAATAGAATATTTGATAAGCCCCATACATGCTCACAAGATACAAAAAATAATGAAGATGATTACAAATATAGATACATTATATTCATGAAAATGAAAGATCATACAAAAGTGGTTTTGTCTATGCTGTGGTATTACTGATAATTTTAAGTTCATCTTCATTTGTATGTATTTTCTGAATTTCTACAATAGTAATAATGTTTTCTGATTAGAGAAAAATCACAATAATTATTATTCAAGCTTTTTATGCTATAATGCTAAACCAGTATTTTATATATATATGGAAAGGATGATTGAACATCAGTTTAATTAACCAATAGGATTTATGTGGAAAGAAAAGCTTAGGCATGTGACCTTAAGTTAGAGTAACAAACTTGGAGGAAGTCGGGAGTGTGTAGTATTGTTTAAATTTCAGAGTAGTTTTCAACATGAAGAGAACACAGAACTCTTACCTTTTCACCTCTTGTTTTAAACAGAAATGTGTGTGTGCAACCTGAACCTATGGTATGATATTTCTGTACTCCAAGCCTGTCAATCCCTTACCTTTCCAGAACACTGAACCAATACAGTGAATTATTTTTAAGAATAACGAAACAGAGAAAATGTGATCCATAAATTGACTCCTTTGTTCTGGCAATTGACTAAGTGACACTTAGTCATTTCTAAGTGCCTGAAGAAAATAAAAGGCATTTCTTTTGTGAAGCTGATGAACAATTAGGCAATTGTAAAGCATTGAACTACAAAGTGGAGAATGCAGTGTAATATTGTTTTATGTGTCTTCCCTCCTTTTCTCTTTTTATTTTTATTTTTGGAAAAAATGCTTGAGGCAGATATTTCACTCTCCCTCCTACTCTCTAGCTTTTAAAATAATGATGAGCATTTGCCATGGCTAACACAGAGGCATCGAAGCCACGGTCAAATACAGAAGTTGTTTTCTAAGTCAACCGCCGCATTGTTTAGGGGAAAAATGCTGCTGGGCTTTTTAACTTTGTTCAAAGTTCAGAAAGTCGATAAGTCCTTCCAAATTTCATGCCCTGCAACAACAACAATTTTTTCATGTTGGGGACTATATTATACTGCTGTTTGCAATATTCATTTTCTTTCAAATTTTGTTTCAGTGATTATAGGGAGTTCTTTCTAAAACCACAAAGGTTCTGAAAGATGTCTTTAGTTACTTTCTATGAAGTTAATGTTAACAATGGATACGTGGTATGGGATTACATGAAATTGCATATTTGTTTTACTTTATCACTTAACTGATATGTTTGTGTGTGTGTATTTGTGTGTGTTTCTTAAGATAGACTGCCACATAAAGCAACTGACTGACATATATAATGTATTCCTTCCTGTTACAAACACACAAATGCTAGATGAAATAGACAAATAAAAGGCACAGTGCAAGTTTCAGATCAAAAGAAAGGATAAAAAAATTCTAACAATTCAATAGTAGCTTAACAAGAAGGGAGCAAAAGAAGAAGCAAGCATAGTAAAATAAAAACTCAATGTAAAATAAATAAGTTCAAATAACTAGTAATCACAATAACATAATCTTAACTGATAAAAAGCAGATCTCAAAAATAAGTCCAAGTGATATTAGAATAAGAGAAGATGCAGGAACTAAAAGCAGAAAGGAAGAAATCATGACAGGACCAATTCAAGTATTTTTTTTCAGAACTGAAGGAGAGAAGTTTCCAAATGAAAGACCTCACAACAATTGAGCAGAACAAACACATGTCAGATAGACATCTGAACTGTTGTACCACAGAGGGAAAAGGAAGTGAATAAAGGCTTTTGGGGGTAGAGGAGAACAGGGTAAAATTTCATATGAAGGCTAAGGGGGCAGGCCTCTCAATACTAATACTGAAAGCTAAGAGAAAATGAAAGTCTGTATTCAGAATGGGAGAAAGTATTTGCAAATATATTTGATAAGTGGTTAGTATCTAGAATACATAAAGAACTACAATTCAACAATGAAAAACTTAAAAGCCAACAACTATTAGTATATTTGTTCTTGACAAAATAGATATATTTTGGATAGTGATATCTACTAAAAAATAAATAAATGGCAAGATGTACCACATTCATAGACTGGAAGATTCAATATAGTTAAGATGCAAATTCCCCCCAAACTGATATATAGATTGAATTAAATTTTAACTGAAACTCCATCAGAAATTTACATGTATACATATAAGCTCATTCTAAAGTGTACATGGAAAAGAAAATGAGCTAGAATAGCTAAAACAATTTTGAAAAAAATGAAGAAATCATGGTGCTCAGTTTTAAGATTTTCTCTAAAGTTGTATCAGTCAAGACACTGGTTTTGGTGAATGAATAGATACAGATCCACAGAAGCAGAGATCCCAGAAACAGACTACACCACTATGGCCAATCGATTTGATAAGTGTGCAAAGGTAATTCAATGGATAAAGCATAGTTTTTTCAACAAATGCTGTGGAATAATTAGCTATCCAAGAGCAAAGCAAAACAAAATGCCCTCTAGACTTCTCAGTTCACACAAGGGAAACTCAAAATGGATCAATGATATATGAATATAAAATGTAAACTTCAGAAAAAAATTAAAATTTTGAATGACACAACATTAGGAAAGAAGTCTTAGGAATTCAAAAACTCAATCTGTAGAAAAAATCTTAAATTAAAACTCAATAAAATTAAAATCATTTGTTCTGTGAAATGTATTGTCAATGAAATGAAAAGAGAAGCTATAGACTGTGTGAAAAGATGACAAACACAATTTGTGTCCAAAGAACTCTTCAAATACAATCCAATTAAAAAAGGAGCAAAATTGGTGGACATGGTGATTCACTCCTGAAATCCCAGGTACTCAAGAGGCAGAGATTGGCGAATGGTGGGTCAAGGCCAGCCCAGGCAAAAAGTTCACAAGACCCTATCTCAACCAGTAAAAGCTGGGCTTAGTGGTGTCCACCTGTCATCCAAGTTAGATGGGAAGCCTAAAATATGAGTATTGATGTCCAGGTTTAACTGAGCATAAAGTGAGGCCCTATATGAAAAATAACAGAAGGAAAAAGGGTAGAGTACTTGCTTAGCAAGTGGGAAGCCCTGTGTTCAAACCCCAGTACAGAAAAAAAAATGAGCAAAATATTTTAACACATACTATACCAAAAGTATCTCTGGATGGCAAATAATCCCATGAAAAGATGCTAGATATTATTTTCCACTAGGGGAATGCAAATTAAAGTCACATTCAGGCATTATTATATACTTATAAAAAGACCAAAATTAAAAACCTGATGATACCAAGTGCTGGTGAGGACTCTAACACACTGCTGGGTGAAAGTGCAAAAGCAGGACAGCCACTCCAAGGAAGATTCTGGGGTTTCTTATAAACTTATTATATGTCTTCATATTCCCACTCCCAGGTTTTACTAGTGGAAATAGGAACTCATGTTCTAGAAGAACAAAATGCAACAAAAACTCACAAGAATGTTTGCAGCAGGTCTCTGTATAATTGCCTAAGTTTAGAAGCAACTCAAATGTCGGCCAATGATAAATTTATAAACAAATAGTGTTACATTTGTACAAAAGGAGTGAACTCTTGATAGACTTAACAGCCTGAATGAATTTTAAAGACTATGCTGAGGGGAGGAAGTCAGTTACATATTGTATGATTTCATTTATTTAACCTTCTAGGGAAACTGATATTATAGGGATAGAGAGCAAAACAGTGGTTGCCAGGGTCAGGGATAATCCAGGGTTAGGGAGATTTGGTGAATAATGAGACTTTTGTGTATTCTGATTGTGGCAATGGTTATGTGAATCTATGTTTACAGTAGGAATTGCACCTATATCAACAAAGTCAATTTAACTATATGTCAATTTTAATAATAAAAATAATCCATGATTTTCATAAAGAATGGATAGGAAGGGGTAAATTTAAAGGAGAAGACTTTTAGGTGAATGATGGAGGCTCAAGCTAAGTTGTAACAGTGACTCCTGAGGAAATAATAAACAATATAATCAAGATAACTTGAAAATGAGTGAAAAAGAGCAAAATTAATAAAAGCAAAGCCACTGCAAGGGTAAAATAAGCAGCTTGTGTCATACTTCATTCTTCAAGGCTTTCTAATACTTGATTATAAGCCACTGAAATTTGGGAAAATTAGGTTTATGTGTATAGGAGTGAACTTTCCCTTAAAAATGGTACTGTTTATTCTGGGAGCTGAATATTTTTGTACTATTTTCTATTTTTCCTTCTCTTTGTAAAGAGTAGGAAAGCAAATGAGAGTGCTAGTTCTAGGAAGAGAAAAATGTAGAGGGGACAGGAGGGCGAGAGAAAAGTTCTCAAAATATGCATGCCTAAAATAGAAAACCTCTTTAAGGTTAGTTTCTAAATAAGTAAAAGTTGACCTGGGAATGTTGTTACTTAGTCTGGTAGATGCTGGCTGGAATCTGAGTGGAGTGTGCAATGCAGTTGACCTAGGATGCCCTAGTGCTTTGTAATTCCGTAACAAACATTGTAACTCTGCCGGCTTCTCACAGGCTCCTGGGTTTCTACATTTGATGGTGAACCTTCCTCACTACAAGGTATTTTAGTATGAGTCAGCAAGGATGGTGCTGGTGCACTGGGATGCCCCAACCTTAATCTGGTCCACATTCCTTGCCTACTTGTGATATGAATCACACAATGGGCAAGAATTGGCAGAATCACAGTACTTCAGCACCAACTCTTTGTAAGAAGAAAGTATCATTCAAGTATCATTATTTACCAGGAATAGTCCTGAGTTCCCAGCTTTCTCTTTTTAGGGCCATTGTAATAGGAGTGAGGCTAACAAAAAGTAGGTAGGGCAAAGGGATCATGATAAGGAAGAAAGATATAAGCCAAATGGGATTTGAAACATTTCATTTGAATAATCTAGAGATATGAATTTATTTTCTGTTTCCAAAACTATAAAGTGGGGGAGCCTTATTTATATATACCACAAATACATCCAAGTCATAATACAAATTAAACATATTCTTTCTTTTTCAATAACATAAAACAAGAGGTTGGATGAAAACATGATAACTAAAAACAGGAATATTAAGCTTTTGTCTGGTAACTGCTCCAACTACCTAAACAGTCAGTCAATATCTTAATGGCATGTTTTGTAAGACAGGACCAATTCCCATGTTAAAAAATGGCTCCCTGCTAAGGCTTATCTGCTTAATAACTCCTTCTGCAATCTATTTGCTTGTTTTATAGATAGGTCAAATTCACAGTTGAGGTGATTGCATAATCAATGAAAGGAGAAAGGATATTTATCTTGTCACTTAAACAAATTAGCATTTTAGGCATACAGAGACTTTTCATCTTCATTTATTTATAACTATTAGACTTTTAAAAAAAAGATTTAGCATTTTTCTTTAAATGATGGATCTAATTATCAGGTTAGTCTGAAATTGCACTCAAAATAGAAATATTGTGAGATATTTAACATTACTAAGTTCTAGTTTTGCTAGAAGCAAAACTAGAGTTAAATATTGGAAATTAAAACAAAAAAAAGTCACCTTGACGCTTTTGATCACATGTGAAAAAATACTGAATTTAAAAAAGAACTTTGTTTCTATTACTATCTTAAAATACATCTTTAAAAATGCATAGATCATCTGCCTGAACAGGGTAGCAAGACCAATTTACAGGGGGGCCATGTAGCACTGATGAAAATCAGTACTTGCTCTTTCCACTGGGCGTCACATTGCATCTGATCTTGTGACAGCATTGGATTCAGAAATTAAGCACAGCAGGAAGAAAGATCTTGCGTAGATTCAAAATATATTGCATGTCCTGACATTATAGGCTGCTTTAAGTAGGAGAAAGGGTGAAAAACCCTCTATTGAACTTGGAAGAGATTAAACTGTGGGGGTGGGGGAAGGCAAAGCTTCTAAAGAACATTCATCCCCGAAGTGTTATCAGCATCTAGTC
The DNA here is from genome assembly GCF_047511655.1 of Castor canadensis. Classification (NCBI taxonomy): domain Eukaryota; kingdom Metazoa; phylum Chordata; class Mammalia; order Rodentia; family Castoridae; genus Castor; species Castor canadensis. The sequence goes on from NC_133391.1 coordinate 105,385,023, forward strand.
TTGGTGTTATCATTCTGACTGGAATAACTATGACCATAAGATTGTTGCCAGTATTGTCAACAACCAAACTTCCTGTCTTCAAAATAAAATGAAAAAAAAAGAAACCTCCAGTTTTAAAAAGTATTTTGTAGTAATATAACATTTTACAAAATGTGGAATACAAAATGTCTCTTACTGAATTAGCACAAAGCAAACACCCTGTCACCATCAACCAGGTCAAGAACACTGCCAATGCCCCAGAACCATACCCAGCCTCCTTCATTGCACACTTGTCTCTAAACACCGTGGATTAAAACTTGTTACAGATAAAATCTCAGAATGTGTATTATTTTATCTTTGGTTTTGTTTACTCAACATTGTGGTTGTGAGATTTATGCATATAGTAGTATTGACATAATTTCTTCATTTTGCTGCTTTATAATGGCCCCTTATACAAATGTACACAGTTTATTTATTCAGTCTATTCTTGATGAAGACATGGATTATCTCCAATACTCAGGTATTATTTATGATGCCATAAACACAATGTATACCTTTCTTGGTGCATTCATGTATGCATTTCTATATACCTACAAATAAATTAAATTGCTAGATTACAGAGTATGTTCAACTTTAGAAGACAATTCTGCAATACTTTCCAATGTTCAAAATAATTTACACATTACCAGAATAGGAGAATTCCTGTTGCTCATATGCTTATTATCATTTTCTTATAAGTTTAGTCAAATTCATAATTTTGGTGGTATGAATTTGTGTTATTCTTATTAATAATGCCTATCATCTTTTCCATAGTTATTGATCATGGTAAAATAATCTGTTCAAATATGTTTTTTCCTATATTTCTTTTGTACTATCTGCTTTTGTCTTATTGGCTTGACAAACTTTTTATGTGTTCAAGATATAAGCCTATTGCTATTAGATAGAGTGAACATATTTTCCAAATCTATGGCTTACATTTTTACTTTCTTAAAAGTGTCCTTTGCATTTTAATATAGTTAAAAACTACAATACATTTTTTAATTTATGGTTAACATTTTTCCAGTCATATTTAAGAAATCCCAACATCATGAAGACAAACTCCTATAGTTTTGTTTAGAAGCTTTATTATATTGTCTTTCACATTTAAATCTATAACCAACCTAGAATTAAATTATATCTATAGGATCACATGAAGCCAAGCTTAATTTTTTCCCTACATGGATTTCTAATTACTCACATCACTATATGCTAATAAGATACCTTTTGCCAGCACGCTGTACTCCCTTTCTCAAAAAACACATAATCACATATCATGAGTCTATTTCTCAACTTTTGATTTTTTCCATCTGCCTATTTGTATGTCCAATATCAGCCTGTATTAATTATTGTAACTTTGTAATAGGTCTCTGTATGTGCCAAGTAATTTACCAAACCATTTTTTTCTTCAGACTGTCAGGGCTACTCTTGGACTTCATCACCATATGTATTTTAGAATAGCTTTTCAACACCCAAAAAAGAACCTCCCAAGATTTGTATTATTTTTGTTCTGTACTAGTAGATCAATTTGGAGGAAAATCACATCTTTTTTCTCTTTTTTTATTGTTGTGCTAGGTAGGTGTACATTGTGACATTTACAAAAGTTCTTATGGTGTATCAAATATATCATACTTGAATTCACTCCCTCCACAGTTCTCCTCTACCCCTTTCTCCCCCCATTCCTGGAACAGTTTCAACAGGTATCATTTTTGCATTTATATATTTGTGTGCACATTTTTTGCATTGTATTCACCCTCTTACCCCCTTTCCCCACCACCTCTCTCCTCCCACTGGTATCAACTCCCCCCCCCATAAGACTTGTTCTTCCCTCCTCGTCTCTGATTTTATAGAAGAAAAAAATGACATTTTTGCTTGTTTCTGATAAAGGTAGCTACACAAGGAGTTTCCTTGAGATATTTCCATATATATGTGTAATATAACCCAATAGGTTCATCTCCTCTATTTTTCTTCACTCTACCTTTAGTCCCTTTCTTATGGTGACTTCAGCTGGCTTAAGAATTATTTACTCATTCTAGTATAGTGAGTGTATCAACCATATTCATCTTCTTAGTTTCATTCTTTTACCCTGCCCCTCTTGTATGTAACCTCCTTCTAGTATGAGCAGTTTTTCATAATATTGCTGTATTTGTATTAGGTGTATATTCCACATGTGAGAGAGAACATGTGGCTTGGCTTTCTGAATCTGGCTAATTTCAATTAAGATGACTATCTCCAGTTCCATCTATTTACTTGCAAGTGACAAAATTTCATTCTTCTTTGTGGCTGAGTAAAACTCTATTGTGTACAAATACCACAAAAAATCACTTCTTTATTGAGTGAGTTTTCCATGAACTTGAATAATCCATTTGTTTAGGTCTTTTTAATTTCTTTCAATAATTTGTTATAGTTTTCACTAAGGAGATGTTGCACATCTTTATTTATATTTTATCCCTGAGTGTTTCCCTTTTAAGTCATTGTGAATGGTATCATCTATTAGAATTTAATTTTCTATTTATTATTTATATGGAAATGTAATTTATTTCTATATATTGATCTTACAGCTGAAAACCTTACTGAGTTCACTACTAAGTAATATAGTTTATGCATTCTTCTGAATGTTTTATATGCTCAAATCATATAATCTGTAAGTTATGGCAATTTTATTTTGTTTTCCTTTGCCAGTTCTTAGAATTTTAATTTCCTTCATCTTAATTCATTGGTTTGGATGATGAATGTGTGTACCATCAGTAAACATACTAGTCTTTAGCACAATTTAAGGTGGAGAGCTTTCAATATTTTTTAGTGTACATCTATAAATATTCAATATTTCTCATTATATAAAGAACTTATGAGAAATGGCTAATATTTCTCATAAATTTTTTATAAATACTACTTGCATTATAAAAGTTCCCTTCTGTTTTTAGCTTAAGAAATTTTGTCATGAATGAATATGGAATTTTGTCTTGTAAATAAATTTCTGTATGGATTGAATTGGCTATGAAAATCCCTTCTTTCCTTTTAATTTGGTTAATTTCTAAAGTTAATTTGTTTCAAAGTATGAATTCAACTTTGCATCATGGAAATAAATCAATTTCTATCATGAAATTTTTATGCATCTGAAAGTGATTGGACGCTATCTGATAAATTGGAGGGGAGGAAGATCTTTGCATTTAGGTTTATGAAAGAATGGCCTTAAAATTTGTGTGAGGTCACTGTTTAATGTCATAAAATAGATCAAAAAGTGTTGCACTATTTTCTACTTTATTCTGCTTTGCTTTATTTTATTGGATAAGATGGGCATTACACACTAGTGAAGCCATTTAGGACTGAAATTTTTGCTATGGGAAGGTTTTAAGTAACAGATTTGATTTCTTTAACATGTATGAAACTATCTTTGATCAGTTTCGATATTGTGATATTCTAGAAAATTATTTGCTTTATCTAAATTTTAAAATGTATGAGCATAAAATTATTCAAGATATCCTCACCTTCAAAAAAGTAGACTGTATGTTCTAGGTCAGTTTAGATTCACAGCAAAACTGAGTGAAAGATACAGAGATTTCCCATCTACTTCCTGCTCCTCTACATATATCACTATTATGCATTCCCACCAGTAGCAGGTAAGAATTCTTGTTGCTTCAAGTTCTTGCCAGCATTAGGTATTGTCCTATACATATTATTTTGTAAGGTGCTTGTTAAGATCTTTGGTCCACTTTAAAATAAAAATTTTTGATGTCATTGTTGACTTTTAAGAGGTTTATTTATTTATTTATTTAGTTATTGGAGAGGCATATTTTGGGACTCAACCCCTTATCTGATATACCTTTTGCAAACATTTTCTCCCAATCTGTGGTTTATTATTTCATTTTCCTAATATTGTCTTTCATATAGCAGAAAAATGTCATTTCAATGAAGTCCAGCTTATCAATTCTTTCTTTCATGGATTAATGCCTTTGTTGTTGTGTCTAAAAAGTCATTGCCAAACTCAAGGTCATCTAGATTTCCTTCTATATTTTTCTTTCTAGAAATTTTTATCATTTTGCATTTAGATCTATGATATATTGTCTTTATTTTTGTGAAGGATGCGAGGTCTGTGTCTAATATTTTTAAAACTGTGGATGTGCAGTTCTTCTAGCACCATTTGTTGAAAAGACTTTCTCTTCTCAATTTTGTTACCTTTCCCGCTTTGTGAAACATCAATTGATTATATCTCTATGGGTCTGCTTCTCAGCTCTGTATTCAATTTCATTCATCTTATCTACCCCTTTGCCAATTCTATACTATCTTCATTACTTTAGTTACATCTTAAGGCAGATACTGGCAGTCCTCCAATGTTGTTCTTCTCCTTCAACACTGCATTGGTCATTTGCCTTCTACATATGCCATATGTGTGAAGCATCTTTTCGTATGTTAATTGCCACCCTTTATTGTTACTGGTGAAATGCCTATTAAAGTTTGGTCCATTTGTATTTTATTACATTTTAAAGCTTGTAAGATCAATAGTAATGTCCTTTTAACATTCTGTTTTCCAATAGCCACTCCAATTTTCACTCCTACCATTCCGTCAAAGTCATCAATGATAATACCATTTCTAAATGCAGTAATCAGTTCCTAGCTCCTTTTGTCTATTATCAAAGGGCACATATCAACACTCTCTCTTTCCTTTTCACTGTCTCTTCACTTGGCTCCCAGAAATCTCCTGGATTTCCTCCTACCTCACTGTCTGTCTCTTCACTGATTTCTTTCTAACCCTCCAACTCTTGAGATTGATGTGCTCCTTGAACCTCTTCTTTGCTCTATTTCACCGACTACCTTTGTGAGCTCATCCAGTTTTGTGGTTTGAAATGTTATCTGCATAGTGATGACACCCAAATTAAATCTCTCCAGGATTTCACCCCTAATCTCCAGACTTATCATCATCCAGTGGCCCCCTTTATAGCTATGCTTGGATTTAATAATCATTCCAAACTTAACTTGTGATATCACTCCTAACCTGCCTCTCTCACCACCTTTCCTTGTTCAGTTAATTGAAGTTTCTTCAGTCTATCAGATGGAATACCGTCAGAGCAATTTTGACTCTTATTTTTTTCTCATATCCCAGTCAATTGATTAGAATATACTGTTGTCTCTAACTTCAAAATATGTCTATCAATTTGCTCCTCAGTATTACTTCTTCTGTTACAAACTACTTGTTCCAAACTACCATCATTTGTTAACCATTTAATTACAATTATGACCTAAGAAGTCCATTACTTTTGCCCTATTCCCCATTCAATATGTTTTCAACATAACAGTCAGAATGATCCATTAAAACCTACATAGTATCATGAAACTGTTCCACTCAAAAATTTTCTAGTTGCCTTATTTCACTCATAGAAAAGGTCCAGGCATTATAACAACTATATTTCTACCTGATATGCTCCCAGGGCATCTCTGGCCTCAATTCATTTTTTTGTCCACTTCTGTCATGCTTACCTCTTTGCCATTAAGTCCTTTGCATTTGCTGTTCTTTACTTGGAATTTCTTTCTCCAGCCACTCACAGGAAACATCATTTTTTTTAGATGTTGATCCAAAATTAACTTTCTCAATACAGCTTCCCTGGCTACCTCCCCCATTAAGAAATTCTTTACTTCCTTTTATTTCTTTTTATAAATTAATATCTAACATAAAGTAAATTTTACTTATTTATCTAATTTATTTTGCATCTCTCCCACTAGGATAAATGTTGTGCAAGGTTGGAGATGTTTTGCTTGCTTTTGCTCACTAGTACCTGGAGCAGTGCCTGAAACAGAGGAAGTGCTCATAAAATGTTGAAAAATAAGTAAATGAATAAGCAAATACATTTTTACCTCATTTTCACAAAAAATTTACAGATATATTAACAGCCCTATTTATTTACTTTTCTTTCAGGAAGTAAACACTGTCCTAAAAATGGCATGGGTCATTCCCAGCTACATAGTTTTAACCCATAAAATGGCAAAGTACCATAGAGATAAAAATATATGTTATGAATTTGGATTGTTTGTTTTAAATCATAGCATAGTGACTTCTAGTTATGCCTGTTGAACCCTTTTATATATACCAAATGCTTGACCATAGGACAGCAGATGACTGCATCCTGTATTGCCTTTTATGGAGCTACATCAGATATACAAGTTCTTCATTGGATGAATTCATCATCACATGGAAGTGGCACAGAGGAGACTGAGCTTAAGCAAATCTAAAGCACAATTAAGACACTTCTTTTACTGCAAGAAGAAGCAAGAGGTGGGAACAGTTGCAAAAAAATAAAATTAAATTAAAAATAAAAAAAATTACCTAAGAAGTTTGTAAGGATGCAAACCCATGATATTCACTTTAGGATCAACTGACCTACAGAATAAGTGAAATGGCCTATTCAGCTACTCAGCTATGATACCAGATGTGAGACAATACCCTGAGACAGCAAATGCTATCCCACAGTGTTGTGGAAATCTCAAGCTGAGATATAGGACACTGAGATAGTTTAGCAGGAAGCAAAGTTTTATTATACCGGCACAAACTCAGAAGATTTGTGTCCAAAGGATCAATCCTGAGAACAAAGGAGTCTTACCTTATATATCTTTGCAAGCAGGTTACAGAAGCAAAATGCAAGGTCTAACCCATATATGGTTACATGCAATCCTATAGGCTACTTTACCTTAGTGCTAAATGACTTTCTCTCTTCCTCCCCCCAGTGATCCCGTCCTCTCCAAGTCTGGATGCAGACAAGGGCAAGCTTTTTCATTCTGTTTGTGATTTCTTCTATGACCTTCCCTTCATCTTCAGTCTGTAAGCAGCAGTTGCTTAAGTTAAATTTTCCAAAAACTCTTCCCTCAGAAGCCAGCAAATAGTCTAAAGCCAAGCAGTTTTGATAGATGACGTTGTATATCTTAGTGCTTTGTTTTGGCAGCAAATTATAATTTCAACAACAGCCTGCAGACTGATGATGCAGTTGAGCATATATATAGATATAGGGGTGCAATAGCCCCAGGACCCACCTTCTGCCCAATAGGCCCACAGAACATTTAGGGAGATAAAGGAATTCATGTCTTACTTCATGACTCCCAAGATTGCATTGTCTAGCCATTAAGAGTGGGCAGAGGACCTGGTCCCCTGTAGCCCCAATAATGATTGCATGCTTGTTGGAAAGTGGACCCACTGGTTGGGTCACAACTGAATGTTCAGCACCCATGTCCACCATGAGGTCAGTGGGATGGCTTAGTATTTTCATTTGGACCATAGGCTCCTGGGGTCCAGTAGAATGGAGCCCAGTCTGTCCTAGTCCTCCTCAAAACCTTCCAGGCCTGCCAGACTGACAAGGTTTTCCTCCCAGGGGCTGGCTTCCCTGTGGATGGGTTAGTATTTTCCTTTGGTGACCTGGCTTCTGCCTCTAATCTGGAGGGCCTTTTGGGAGACCCTGGCCCATTGGGAGCATTCATTCTTCCAATGCCCTTACTGACGACAGTAGGCACGTTGGTTTTGCCCTAATTCCTGGGGGCATTTGTCGTTGTCCTCAGGGATTGCCTCTGCCTCTGCCTGGATTAGCTTGCCAGGGCCCACCTAACTGTTCAGCAAGGGCTGCTGCGAAGAGGTTCACTTTCCTTTTCCTCTTCCTGTCGGCCTCTCTCTTAGCCTCCTGATCTTGACTGACAAAAACCTTTGTAGCCACCTCCAGAAGCTGGCTTACATTAATTCCAGTGAATCTCCAATTTCTGCAATTTTTGCCTTATGTCCTCCTGGGCCTGGCCAACAAAAGCTGCATTAATCATCCACTGGTTTGCATGGCTTCTGGGTCAAGGGGGGTGTGCAAATGGAAAGCATCACACAAATGCTCATAAAACTGGCTGGGACTCTCATCTGGCCCTTGGAGGACCTCTGATGTTTTGTTCATGTTCATGGCCTTTTCCCCTCCTTCCTTCATGCCTCCCAATAATGCCTCCTGATACCGTTCAAGTTGCTAGTGATCTCAGTTATTATTGGGATTCCAAAGGGGGTATTACTTGGGGAAATGGGCCTGAACATATTCTTGGGCATTTTAGAGTGCCTTCAGGGGCATGATCTTCTAACTACTTTAGAGCTGCTAATGCCATATGGCATCACTCTTCAGCATTAAACAGAGTCAGAAGAAGCTGTTGACAGTCTGTCCAGGTGAGTTTGTGAGTCTGGATGACAGACTGCATCAAATCAATCAGAGCCTGAGGCTTTTCTGTAAAGGAGGGGGGATGATGTTTCCAGTTGAGGAGGTCTGTGGTGGTAAAGGGCTGATAGACAAATACCCATCCTCCTCCTTGTGTTTGGCTTTCCTGATCATAATACATGGGGCTCTGGACTTCCCTCAGGAGCATATGCAAGGCAGCAGGAGTCTGAGGAGAGGAGGGGGTCCTCACAGAGATGCTCTCAATCAAGTGAGTGATGTGGGTTGAGCATTTGCGGACTCAGAATGAGTATGGAGTCTATGAGACTCAGGGGGGTTAGAGGAGTCAAGGCCCCAGAGGCCTCAGTGATACTTCCAAAGGCCAACCTACACCAAGAGCAGACCAATGTACTTCACAAAGGTCCTTAAGCTTGTTAGGAGTTAACTTTACTCCATGGTTTCCATTAAATCCCTTTTTAAACTTTTCAACCATACACTCCAAGGGAGTGTTTTTAACTCTGGTTTCCACTCATTTCCTCCCATTACTAGATGGCAAGACACACACAGAGGGGTAGGGGTTTTGGAGGAGAGGTAAGGGAGGGCCTCTTCTCTGACACACAAGAGAGGACGATATGTGCCTTTATTGGTGACCTGGACACAGTTGCCTAGCCAGGAAATGCACCTACACAGGGTCCACACTTGCTTCAACCATCTCAGGCCACTCCCCTCACAGGAATTTAGGCATCTCTTGGCCATAGTGAGTCCATATAAACCTTGGACCAGAGGACCTGTTAGGGCTCACCCTTGACCATATGAATTCACCACAGGACCACGGATTGGGACACTCACTTCACAGCTGGGCTGCATCTCATGCTCACACTTTCATATAGCACAGTGCTTCCGCCCTACTCCCTGAACCTAAAAGACACGGTTTCACCCCAAAAGGCAGTGACTAGAGTGTCTCACTGGGAGTGGATCAGTCTCACCTTCTGCCTACTGAGGCAGACCTGAATTTGAAACTGGGTTCTTACCAGTCTGACGAGAGGTGCTCCCCTCCCCTCACTTGTTCCTGCACCTCAGTGGGTTCTGTTGTGCTTCCAAGCCCTCACCTCGACTCACCAGGAGGACAAGTCCTTCCTCCTCTGTTGACGCCTTGCAGGATCATTTCTCCTGGCGGTCCAGGGAACAAACTCAGCAATAAGGGAGGTGAAAAAAGACCATCATCTCCACAATCTTGGCAACAAGCCTCCCAAAAATGTTGTAGGAATCTCAACCTGAGATATGGGACACTAAGGTGGTTTAGCAGGAAGCAATATTTTATTGTGCCAGCACAGACCCAGCAGACTCATGTCCAAAGTTTGAGCCCTGAGAACCAAAGGGTCTCACCTCATATAGCCTTGAAAGTAGGTTACAGAAGTAAAAAGCAAGATCTAAGCCATACATGGTTACATGCAATCCTATAGGCTACTTTACCTTAATTCTACATGACTTTCTGCACCCCCCCACACAGTGCTATGTGACCTTCTCCACATTTGGATTCCTTTGTTTTATCTCTCTGCTATGCCATCCCTACCTCCCTGCTACTTTATCAGAACACAGGCCTGTCTGTTTCTCTTCTGGTCCTCCTCCCTGTAACAACAGTATGTATTATATGCCATCAAACTGTTTTTTTAATAGCCAGAAACCATAGGTCCCCAAAGCCAGAAAAAGTGAAAGTAACCATTGTTTTTTTTTGTTTGTTTGTTTTCCTCCAGTGCTGGGGATCAAATCCAGGGCCTCACACAAATTAGACAAGCTCTTTACCACTGAACTACTTTCACAGCCCTGTCCCTGGTTACTAATAACTCACTAGTAGAAATTTTGATTCTCATGCCTACAATCTCAGGCTCTACTGGTGAAAAGGCTTCGTTTCTAAGATAGGAATGTCCCACCAGGGGACAACAGAATGATCCCATTATATGGTATTTAGACTGCTACCTTGTACTTTGTTGCTTTTTGTGCCACTGAAGCAGTAAGCAGTGGAATTTATGAATTGAATGAGGTGATGGATCCTGATTACAAAGGAGAATTGTATTTCTGCTACACAATGATGGCAGACAATGTCTTTTGCAGTGTTTCCAGTGCTAGCAATTTTTGAAGGAAAAGTTTAATGAGAAGAGTGGGGTCATGACACAAGTGGTAGAATGACTGCCTAGCAAAAATGAGGTTCTGAGTTCAAACCTTACTAACTCAAAAAAAAATCAATATATCGCAGAAACTCATATGTAAGACCAATAATGACTCAATCCTTTTGGGAACTGTCCAAGAGAAATAGGTAATACAACAAATATCAACCACAAACTCATGATCAATAAAAAATTCAGCTTGTAGTGACTATGCAAATTTTCATACAGTCATGTACTACCTAATGACAGACTGCATATATGTCACTGGTCCCATGAGGTTTTGATGGAACTAAAAATTCCTATCACTTATTGATGTTATTGTAGCATCCAAACCTCAGAACACATTACACATGTTTGTAGTAATGTTGTAAAAATACCTACTGTGCTGCCAGTCATAAAATTATAGCACTCACAATTATGTACAGTACAGAATACTTGAAAATTCCCATAAGCAACTATGATACAGGTGTATGTCTTTACCTTACCACAATTCTTATCATTATTTTAGAATGTGCTCCTTCTACTTAAAAAAAAAGTTTACTATAAACACTATGCCATGTTATGCTAGCAGCAGCATCATAAATCTCAGGTTTACCACATTGAGTGATTGATCTATTCCATCTTGGTTTGTGTAAGTACTGTGTCTTCACAGGATCAAATCACCCAGTGGTACACTTCTCAAACTGTATCTCAGTCCTTAAGTGACACACAACTGTATGTATTTATGGATGACAATTTCTTATCTCCTTTCCTTTACTATTTTTAGAATGTCAGTGCTGTAATGCTTAAAAAATCAGGCCTGATGGAGACAATTGCTTATCTCATGGATAGTCTAAACTTTGTAAAGAGTATCATGACTGATGAGACCATCAGTGATGATACTTAGTAGGCAGAGAGTTTCATGTCGTTATTCTCTAGACAGCCATCTCATGTTCAGTGGAAGCAGAAGTTGTAAGAAATGTTGAGTAAGGATAGAGGTAAATCATTCCCGGAATATTTTTCCTCAAAACCATTTTACAACCTTTTCTTCCTGATTCGTGGGGCCCATCTGACTTAAAATATGGAAAACAGAATTCAGTGAATTGGTACATAAGAGACAGCATTGCTGAGAAACTGAGCAGAGGCTGGTGAGGAAAGTCAAGGATTAATATTAGCAGGAAACTGAACCTTACGGAGAATAGATATTGCCCTGACATATCCCAAGGTAGAGGGAGAAAGAAACAAATAACCTAGCTTCCCTTTTACCTTTTCTCTTTAATCTACCAGGCCCTCTCACTGGCTGAATATAGCTGGGAGTCATTTGCCACTGGCATTTGAAAAACATGCCTATAAGATTTAGTGCACCACCACCCTGTGATAAAACACTGCTTGAAGTATTGTGTAGAGTAGCAAAGCATTATATATATAATAAAGTACAGCAGAGATGACAGGCACATGCCACTGTGCCCAGCCATTGGTTAAGATTGAGTCTTGTAAACTTTTGGCCAGGTCTGGCTCAAGCCACGATCCTCCAGTTTCTGCCTCCCTCTCAAGTAACTAGGATTATAGGCTTGAGACACCATACCTAGCCACAGCTTATGTTTTATTCAAAGTTTAAAATTTTTCATTTTCACACTTAATTTTTTATCTGGGATATGTAGACATAGATTAAAGAAGATAACAGAAATTTGTTTTTTCATGAGGTTAGCAAATTTTAGCAACACTACCAACACTTATTGTACAGTTCATCTTTTTTCCACAGATTTTTAATAATTACATGCTTATGTCTGTTGCTGGTCTTTCTATTCTGAGACTTTTTTTTAATGGTGGTAACTGGTGAGGCAGGCTAAAATCAGGGAAAGTTCAGGACTCATAGAAAAATATTACATTTCAAATTGACCATGCTCTGGCTTAGGGACCACCTTCACCTGACTGGGAACCACCCACACCCCTCCACACTCATTGATTATTGGATGGGAATCACCTGGTCTCCCCCTTTCCATAGACTTGTGGAAGTTTTTGAAGCACTTAGAGAAGAGAGGCATGCTCTCTGCTCTCAGGTTCCACCTGAGCCCACCATGATTCCTTTTGTCTTTCCCTTCACTAACTTTTAATAAATTCCATTTACACCCACATGCCATGAGGTGGATTCTTCCCCACTGGACACAAAGAATTTGGAACTCTTCTGAATCACAGACTGCACTGGCACTGTCAAAATTTGTGGCAAACCCAGCCAAGAGTTAAAAGGGTGAGACCTCAAGATGCTATTTTTTCTAATCTTTTATCTTGTAATCCATTCCTCTTTGTCCTCTGGCCCTGCACCCTCCACCTGATATTCCAAAACCAAACATCACCATGTCCATGTGTGGAACCCCTGGGCCCTGAGTCCCATAACTCCCTCCAGGGAAAAGCACCTAGTGCCTTACAGGGACCCAGTGTTGTCTGCCCAACCAGGACTGCCCGCCAGTGATGAGGTAGGGTCACGACCAAGACCAAGTGGGTGGAATGCAGCATTGTCCACCAGCCAGACACAAAGATGTCTTGCCCCAGGAGCACCCAGAAACAAATAGTTCATGTTGCCAGGTTCCATCTTGGGAATTCATGCCCCAGGGGATGAACTACATTAAACCAAGACACCTTTTTCCCTTCTCCTCCCCCCCTTCTCCCTCATCCTCCCTCATCCTGCACTCTTCATGTGGTGTGTACCTCTCTGCTCCAGCTTTCCAGCCTGCCTCTCAATGCCAGTGGCAAGAAGCCTACAGGCTCACTCTCCCCAAAAATGTGCTGTGTGCAAAGTGCACACCAGGGTCTCTAACCATGCAGGCAGCCATATGGCCCGGGCAAGATAATCAGGACTGCCTGTCTCTCCAAGCACTCAGGCTGGATTCCTGTTAACCCATTCCCCACCTCCTAACCTGTTCTGTGCTATGGGCCACCAGCTGGGTCCTGGAGGGCAAGCAAGGGGCACACTCCACCCAACCTGCCCCAAGACTTAAACTGCCTTTGGAAGTGCTGCGGGGAAAATGGCCTTGGAGATTTGCCTCAGTTCTTGCCTCTGGCAGAAGATTCAGTGAAAGTAACACTGGAGTTTGTTGGAAAAAGAATGCACCTTCAACAGACTGAAAGCGGGTTATCTCTAGAGTGAGAGCAATAAGATCAGGTTTTAAGGTTGAAATATTTACTAAGAAACTCTTATTTTGGGGTCCTTTTGGCCCCTGGAGTGATTTCCTGAGCTTGGGTCATTGTCTTGTTAAGAGAGACTTTGAGTAATCTACTAGTTCCTTCTCTAATTGATAGAGAATATTTGTTTAAAATTGCTAACCTTTGCTTTGTCTAGCTCTTAGTTTGGGTCTTTGATTTATTAAATTCACTTATGAAAACCTCCCTGCTCCAGATATAGTTTAGGATGTGGATTACTCTTGGGTAGAGAATGAATTAAGCTTTAGGGTAGTGGCTACCTTTAGAACTTCTTGTGATAGCCTCTGGGCTCTGGATACCTGATTTTAAAAAGAGATTACTGGAGTTGGGAAATAAAATTAAAATTATTTCTTCCTGCCTTCCTCTTGTGACCACTGCTTATGTCTACCTGCTAACTATCAGAGGGACTGGAGACACAAACCTGCATCCTGCCTATCAACACCAGCCTGGGAGCATCAGTTCAGAGTCTGAAAGTCTTGCAGCATCTCCAGCCCTGCCTCTCACTGCTGGGAGTCCCTGGGGAAGGCACAGGCTTCGGTGGCCATTGTCCTGGGCCTCAGGCCAGACCACTCTTTTCTGCAACTGCCATGGGCCCACAGCCTTATTCCTCTTCTTCTTTTGTCCCTTTCCCTTGCCTGTCTACCCACCATGCCACTGTTTGCTCTGGGCATCTGGTCCCATCTCTCGCCCACACTCTCCTTGTCCCCATGGCCTGCAGTGATCGAGGAAGCACTCGCCTCGACATCACATTTTCCTGTCCCGAGGACACATGCCTGGGTCCACCAGTAAGTGGCTTGTGCCCTTCACTAATGGGATTACTTGCCAGATCCTAAAACCAGTTCTAACTCTCCTTTCTTTAGGGATGCTAATAAGGACTTGCAAGATGGCTAAAATGACAGAACACCTGCTTAGCAAGTATGAGACCATGAGTTTGAATCTGACCTTAGTTTGTCTTGATTATTTGGTCTCTTCATTAGGATAATAGTTGGGTTAACATTCAGGATCAACATCACTTTCAGGAGCCACAGAAAAGGGTAGACATGTGGCCTCTTGGGAGAATAGCTGACTGGAAGTCAGGGTCCCCTGCACTTGCTGCTAGTTAGTCTGATTAATACTGGAGATTTCTATGACATGAAGGGATCTCTGTGGATCTTGGAAATTCTCATCTCTGTCACTAAAGGTAGCTTCCCTCTTCCCTTTTCCTATCTCTCCACCATAGGAAATTCCATTCAGGAGCCTGCATGCAGGGTAGAAGGATGACCCTTAGGAGAACCGTTCTCTCTCATAAGGGCAAAATACGCTTTCCTTTTCCCTCCCTCTCTCCAACAGCCAGCATAGGGGAAGTCCACATATCCTTAAATAACAGGAGTGCTTTGATCCTGCTAATATAAAAAAGGTGACTAATTCATGTAACACCTATCTCTCAGGAGGAGATGTCTTTTATTCCTATAACAAATTGCTATTTTGAGCCTGTATGTTGAATGTAACATGTCTTTTTGTTCCATTTGAAAGATCCTTTAGAAAGACCATGTGGCTACAGGAAATGTTGCCACCATAGTGGAGCCACCATGTATCCAACACCATCTTGCAACTCCCTAGGGATAGGACACTCATGGGCAATGCCATCTTGCTATCCTCTAGGAAAATTATAATGAACTTGTGATTAAAATTCTCTAAATTAATATGATTTTACTACATTAATCTGTTAAGGATTGAACAAAGAATGGCGTATTTGTATTAAAGATCTCTAATAAACTACTTAAGAATCTAGCTGGCTAACCTACTAAAAATAATGACAAAAAATAATTTATTTAAGAGTACACTCTGAATTAATGTGATTGTTTTGTGTGTCACTGTGTGCTTTCTGTGCATATCTTAGTCTGTCTCCTATCTATGTACTTGTGGCCACCAAATTTTTACTTTTTTGAGCTCATATATGTGTTCTTAAATTGACATTTTTTGGCATTCCTGGGTTAAAACATCTGTGTATGTGTTTAGATGTCTTTAGGAAGATTCTTAAACTAGTTTTATCAGTTAATGTATTAAACTGTTGTTTTAAAAGTTATCTAAAGTTCTAGTCCCAACAAGGCCTAATTATCCTCTGCCTTAGAACTAAAAGAAAATTTATGGACAATAGTCTGTTTCATTCTAGCATGAGTGTAATTTACATTTAACTCTTTTATAATTAGGTTTATTGACCCATGTGTTCTTGTAGATTACTATTATAGAAAAAGATACTTTAATTTACTTTTCTTCTCAAGTCTTTTAAGGTATAAGGTTGCTAAGAGTCTTATTAAAAAGTGTTATCTAAATTCAAGTTTTTACAAAGGTTGTTTCAAGATACAAATTAAGGTCTTAAAGATTACAAGTTTATGTATATGTGTGATTGGGTTGGCTATAGTTTAAAGTTTGCCTAAAGAGTTTTCTGAAGTCAAAATTTAAGGTACTAATGTGTATTTAAAACTGGGTTTCTATTTTATCAAAGTAACTGTCAGGGACTTTTGGTGCTATAGGCTGATGCAAAGTTTTACCAAAACCAAATGAAAGTTTACCCTCCAGATGAGATGATAAAATCTTAAGATTTTATTGGTGTCTACAAAAAGGTAATTAATCTTAAAATACTGGGTTGTGCATGTCATTAACTCTCAGTAACTGACCTGTTTTCTTGGGCTCTAAGGGCTGCATGCGGGTCGACAACAACCTGCTATGTGTCTCGAGCCATTCTGTTAGTTAACATCAGCAATCTAGGAATAATATCCAAGTCGTGACTCTCAGTATTGGGTGTCCTAATTTTATGCTTACTTATCTCTGGTTCTGTATCTAATCATTTGAGTCATTAATCCTCTTGGTTTATTATTATCTTTTTAGAAAATGTACTCGATTCCCCCATTCTTCCCAGTTTACAAGCTGACTACAACCCCATGGCCTGATATGCACACATTATTCTGGCTCTTCCTTCACAGCCACAATCCTGAGCTTTTTGCCCACATCTTCTCATTGCAGCAACCAAAGGACACAGGACTTAGGGAGAACTGAACATGGGCTGTAGGTTTGTATCATCCAAGCTTACCTGGGTGCAATTTGGATTTAGTAGCTAATTCTGTACTGGTTACAAAATGCATAGGAAGATGTTTCCTATTTAACATTCAACAGATTATCTTCCTTCATATTATTATCTTTTCACTTTGCATATTATTTTTGGTGTAAACTTCTTTGCCCAGTGTATGATAGTTATAAAATTAGTCTCTTGCCAGATGTAAAAACCCTAAGGTATTTTTCTGGTAACACTGAGAAAACTAAGTTTAAACTAAGTAAAAATTCTTTTAAATGATTGTAATACTGCTAGTGCCTTGTACATACATCTAAATGTTATAAATCATTTATATATTTAATAATGTATACGTGTAAACAGCTATAGTTCTTTTATCTATGGTACACTCTATCTAATAAGGTCTTTGACATTTCTGTTCTTTATGACAAATGGTAAAAGTTTGCGTATATAGGTATATACTATATATGTATACATTCATATGCAACTGAGAATTAAAACAGG
Organism: Castor canadensis; assembly: GCF_047511655.1. Lineage (NCBI taxonomy): Eukaryota > Metazoa > Chordata > Mammalia > Rodentia > Castoridae > Castor > Castor canadensis. Next base: position 105,402,089 of record NC_133391.1, read on the forward strand.
GGCTATTTAAAATTACTGACTCTGCCTTAAAAAACCATTAAAAATTTAAGGTTTTTATAAAAAGGCACTGCACTAAGCTGTTGTCTTAACTACAAATTAGTACAATATATTTCCAATTGTAATAAGATAGGTTTAGTAATACTATATAACAATTAAAGCTAATTAGACTATTATGTTAAGTACTAAACTGTTAACCATGGTTACTTTAAGTTTCATCATTACAGTTCTGATCCTTCTAAAACATTTACAGATGAGCCCATGAAAAATAACTCTGACAACCAGACAGACATTTTAAGCATTAGGATCATTTTGTATTTTCCTTGTAAAACGTTATAACTGTTGTCTGCTGACACTACAACAATTTAAGGTGTCAGTACATCTCCTATGGGACAGACGATTAGATTTAATTAAGCACAGCCTTAGAACCATTTTTTAATAAATCTCTTTCTTGCTTAATTTGACCAGAAAGGTGACATTGGCACTGATTGCTGATGTGTTTGATGTGTTATTTCCCCTCCTACGTGGGACAAATCTGACTTTCCAAGAGAAGCCACTCTTGCTGTGGGGGACAAAGCTGCCAAACTGGCAAAATCTTCAGGGACAAGTGTTCAGAAAAACAGTTTAAGAGGATGTGACCCTCAAGTGGTCAATGTCCCCAACTTCTTAGAGGATCAAGTGGCATTTGACCACCCAAGACAGTTCAAAAGGACTGAACAAATGAGGGGACTTCTCCAAATCCAGATGAAGTCAATTATGCCAGACCTCTAAAAGTAAGCAAAGCTGAGAGATTTTTTAAAAGGGGTCTCTTGCACAATATTCTAATATTTAGGCCTTCTACACTTCTGGAAAAAGGCAAATTCATGTCTTTGAACAAGGCCTGCTGTTTAAGTAAAGGCAGTATAACTTTCAATGGTGTCTAACTTCTGTTTAGGGACACTGTGAGTCTTCTTTCTGTACAAAACTAACTCATTGATGTTTTCCCTCTAATTGGACTGACACTTACCTCTGAAATACCTGGCCCCTAATGTAAATATTGCCCTAAATAATCAGTCTTTAACTTCCCACTCCAGCTGTGGTCCAAATAGAGGGCCATTTAAAAAGGTTAAAAATAGCTATAGGTATAAACACCTATAGGAAAAAGTAACCATAATGCTCTCCGTCACTTTTCAAAATGGAAAGTTAGATTCTTTATCCTTCCTGTTACACCTGGCAGGGCCCCTGTTGATGTTCCTATTAGTGTGCATGTTCAGGTCATGGCTTCTAGACCAGATTTATCTCTTCCAAGATAAAAGTTTTTAGGATCCAAATAATGAAGCTGCAGAACTATTGGTCTCATCAGATTTCCATGAAAATCCTTAATTGTACTGGACAATAATTCAAACACCTTGTGTCCAAATGAGCCCCAAGGGCAAAAAGTAGGAGAGACAATTTCCCCGAGTATGTAGGGTCTTCTGCCCCTTTCCAGCTTGAAGCACATTCAGAAGAAAAGAGAACTCCAGCCCCTCAGCAATCTCAAAAAAGATTCTTTGTTGGGGGGAGATTTTGTTTCTTAGGGGGAATTTAAGGCAAGCTAAAATTAGGAAAGTTCAGGACTCATAGAAAAATATTACATTTCAAATTGACCACACTCGGGCTCAGGTACTGCCCTGCCTGGCCAGGAACCACCCATGCCCTTCCCCACTCATTGATTATTGGATGTAATCACCTGGCTCCTCCCTTCCCATAGATTAGTGTAAGTTTTAAAAGCACCTAGAGAAGAGAAGCATGCTTTCTCTGCCTGCAGGTTCCCCCTGAATCCACCATGCTCTCTTTTGTATTTCCCTTCCCTAATTTCTAATAAACTCCATTTATACCCACCTGTTCTGTGATGGATTCTTCCCTACTCGACACAAAGAATTTGGAAGTCTTCTGATCACAGAGTACCAGTGCCGTTAACACTAGGGCTTTAACTCAGAGCTTCACACTTGCTAGGCAGGTACTTTATAGTTGAACCATGGCTCCACCCCATTCTGATATATTTTTATTTGTCTATCCCTTTGCTAAACCCACACATTAAAAAATTGTTATGTGATTATAATAAGTCACATATACATCCTCCTCCATGTCTTCTTTAAATTTTCATGATTGTTCTTAAAATGTTTCATCAACCTCTTCAAAATCTCTGGGTAAGATGTTCAATGATGTTGCATTGATTATTGGAATTAATTTGACTTCCATATTGAACATTCTTAGGTATAAATAAATACATGGCTTCAATAACTCTGGTCTTTTATGTCTTCAAGAACACTTTATAATTTTCTACAAAATTGTTTTCCTTGTCTCTTGTTAAAAAATTCTCAGGCTATTTGTATCTTTTTCTTGTAAGTGACTTCTTTTCCTTTTATTATTGATTTATATAGAAATACTATTGATACAAACTTGCTGATTTAACTTAGAGCTATTTAAGCTATTTATTAATTTATGGATAGTCTTAGAACTTTTGTAATCATCAATATTGTGTATAAATGACAGCAATGATTCTTGTCATCCCTTATTCCTTTGACTTTTATCTTTATTGATTTATTCAACAGGGTCTTCAAGAAAATGTTGACTAGAAAAAAGATAGTAGGGATAATTTTGAAGACTTTAAAAGAAAATATTGCTAGTGTTTCACCATTGATTATTTTTTAATCAGTTTTTTATTTTAAATATCTTTTTCAGTCAATATGAGCTTAATATGAGGTGCATGTTAATTTATGTTGATAAACTCACAAATAAATAGCTCTATTATTAAATAATATTAAAAATATTGACCTTCCTGGTTTGGTTTTAATTTTTACCTTTTGTTTTGAATAATATTATCATTAGGTTAAAGCCATTATTTAATATCTAGGAAAACAAAACTTTCAAATAAGCAATAAGAGTTGATTTTTTTAGGAGTATATTACTAATTTATTAATCCTATTCTAAGATGGGTTTATATAAGGAAAAACCTATTTTGTGACCAGTAAAACAACATTTATAAAGGTAGATAGTGTATCTTACTAGAATTAGTGGCATACCCCAATGTATACATGCTGAATTTTCAAAGCCTTAACAGTTTTCATTTAATTACTAATATCAGCCCCATGATAAAGATCAAAACAAGAGCTGTGCCTATATGACAAGAAGGTCACAATGGAAACTTGTACCAGTATAGAGACATTCAGGGAATATGGTTGGAGCTGCTTTTGACAAGGCAACTCTATGGACTTTGGGGGGGAGAATCAAGAACTCATTACATATATCTACAAGCTTTCTAAGTGCATACTGCAATGATTATCCCTTAAAATCAATGTCATTCATTGCCACAGTCCAGCTTTAGAGGGGGCTCCAAGTTTGGTCTTGGGTGCATGGGTGGGGAATAACGACACAAACTCGGGGTTATGCCGGACAGCAATGGTGTAGTTTTTTTCTGAAGAGTGTATTTAAGCAGTGCAGAAAAGCAGGAAGGAGTACATGGCAGTCCCTAGGTTTCCCTTGACCTCTGTACTAGGATTGGCTGTCACGTTGCTATGGCTACGAGCCCACGTGCAGAACATCATGTTCTCAGGACTGAGTTTTCTTGGTCTCACGTAGAGAGAGAACAGGGGAGTTCAGCAACTATCCTTTTGGACTTTTGCAATTTCTCTTAGGGCTGTTGCACAAAAGGTACAGTGACTCCACTCCTTTCCAAGAGGCTTTTGGGGTCCTGAGGGTTACCCAGAATTTATACCAGCTAAAATGTACATAAAAATGAAAAGAATTTTTATTAGTTTCTGCCATTTTGTTATTTGTTTAAATGGATTCTAAAGAACAACTGTGGCTAGGCATGACATGCCCTTATCCCAGCACCCAGGAGGCTGAGACAGAAGGGTCATGTGGCCTAGCCCAATCTGGGTTATCCAGTGAATGTCAGACCTGCCTCATCTACATAGTGAGACCCTATCTCAAAAGAAAAAATAAAGGACAGCTGTGTTATAAAATTATATATTATATGCTATTTGCAGCCTTTAAATATGCAATCCCTCCTTGAAAGTTTCTAAACCCATAAATTACTGAATTACTTGAATTACTTTGGTTAAAATAGGTAAGTAGTGAACATTCTTTTTCAAATAATAACATCATAGTACTGTAGAACAAAATTATAGTTGAAAGGGAAACACAGAATTTTATGACAGCACCTACTTAATACCATTTTTAAAATTAGTTTTTCAATTATGCATATACATACTTCATCATTCTTTGCAGCATGTCCACTTACTATAACAATTGTAAGTTTCATGAAAAATACATGACATTTCCATATACATGCAATTGTGAAAGTTGTAACATGATGCATTATTTTCAGCTGGCACTATAATTAACATAAATTATTAGGTTAAAGACTATTTAAATGAAAACACTACATAATATAGATGACTTAGGTAAATAGTGAATAACATCATGAATTTTGAGCAGACTCCTATAGCAGTATGTTAGAAACAAATTCTTTGCTTAACTATTTAAATTCTACTTTATGAGACAGAGGAGTAAAAATAACTGCCCCAGTTACTTAATTTAATAATGTTAGAAGGAGACTTTGTAGAGAAAATGATTTATTTCTTGCTAGATAAATTTGAAATTTGATATTAAACAATTTATATTTGTTATAGGAATGTATTCATTCTATATTTGGGAAAAGGAAATATGCATACCTATCAATATTGCATACGTAAACAAACCTGAAGAAGACAAAGTTAAGTAGAAAATGATCATGGGAATAGTGTGATTGTATGAAACCTACAGTTAAATTATATAATGAGTGCTTGCAAATTATATCCCAAGAAACTTTGTCATTCTAACAAAGAATAAAGCTGCAATGAGTTCTTTAGATACTCAGAAATCATCACCCAAAAAGACTCTTTCTGAGGTCTTTCAGTTTGTTTTTAGCAAGGAATATTTGTATAGTTCATGGACTGCTATAGCATATTATAGCAAAGTGCATAAAATAGTTATGATGATGCAAGTATCTATATCATCTTAATGAGACTTCCTGGTGACCTAATCAGGGTTAGTCTGGCTATTTTTACTGATCAGGTGGCTTTGCTATGTTTAAGTGGAAAATCCAGTTGGCCACATGGAGGTATAATGAAAACTAAAGTGAAATTATTAAAAGTGGTAAATTTTTAAAAATCAATTATCTTGAATCATTTTAACCCCTTTTAGAGAATTAGAGGTAGGACCAGCCATATGTAATCTCTGAGGATTTTATAGCAATGATGTTATGTAGAAAATATTAAGAGCCATTTTACTTTTTCACATTTCTTCCATAAAATTATCCTTTATGTAGAATATATATGACAATAAACCTCTCCATGTGTCACATGAGCGTCTTCCTTCTGTATTCCATTTACACAGACAAAAACTTCCTGTGATACCCCCACCCAGCTTTTGTTCAGAGCTTCAATATTGTGTTCGGAACAGGTAAAGAACTTGTATTAGTTCAGGCATTTTTATAAATTATTGTTTTATTGATGTGCCCAATTAAAACAAAAAATGTTGGCAAAATTGCAATTCACCTTGACCTTTCTAGTCTACATGGCAAACACATGCATCATTTTCTGGCAACTTATTTACAAATAATGTAATAGAGTGTATTTATGGGACTTTCTAAAGCCTAATGGTCTATTTGTACTGTCAGCTGCTATAATCACAGACAAGCTGCATTTGTCTAAGCTCATCATAGTGGGAGTCTATAGCATCTGAATGTGTGTGTGCGCCTATGTGTGTGCATTTCTACCTGGACATGTACACAAGGCCATCACATTTAACTGAATTTATCAAGTTTTGAACATATTAATTGTGTTGAATGACAGTTGAACATAGTTCAAGGCTTCCTGAACTCTTTTTAAACAACCAGGATGGAGGAACATAACTTTATGCTGAATGAACTCAAGTTGACAAGTGCATGAACAAAATAAACAGGTGCTGGAAAACACCTTCCTGTTAAATTGAAATATATTTTTAGTTTCTACTCTTCCTTCCTCAAAAGAGGTTGAAATGTGAGATTACAGAATACAGTTTACATAAAAAATTCAGAAACTGCTTCTGGTTTTTGATGGTTTGTTTGCTGTTGCGGTTTTCTTTTTCCTTTCCTCCATTCTTTCCTTTCTCTCTTTCTATTTTTTTAATTTTATTTTGTTTTTAGAGTCAGGACTCAGAAGTTGAAGGTAAAAACTTACTGGAGACCCTCAAATCTGGACCACTAATGTCTATAACATTAACACACCACACTCTGATCTGGCTCTGTGGTAAATTGGCATTATTCACATTTCAAAGTCAACCGTAATATCTCACTCTGGACACATCCTGGTGGTCCTGAACATAATTAAATTAGTTGCAGAGATTGTAGTCCCAACATGTAGTTTCAAGTGTCTCTCTATGCAAATTACCTGAAGGCTATGATTTGAGCTACTGCTAGGACTCTTTGAGGACAGTAATATTTCCTGTGTCTCCTGACCCAGTAGTTATGTTTATCTAATTTCTAATTTGCCTCCTCTATGACTGAATGGAGATGATTTTACCATACATCAGCACTGAAGCATAATGCCAATAATCTCACAGATGTATGCTAATCTAGTCTTACCTACTTTGCTAGCAAGTCTTATTTAAAAAGTTTTCCTGTAATCATTTCAACCCACTCACAACCTGCAAATATTTAACTTCATTACTCTTATTCTGACTTTAAGCATTCTTTTAAAAAGCAGAAAAAGCATCCAGAATAAGAGGAAGAGCAGTTTCTGTTAGTATCTAAGACCTGCTTTCTACCTGGTATTTTTCCAGAAAGAAATGAAACAAAGTTGATTAACCTATTATTAATTTTAAATTAAATTCTCAGTAGTGTCCAAAATGATTAAGACAATGTAAAGATTAGTAATAACATGTATTTCCATATTTACTATCCCAATGTTCTCAGTAAATAAGGATTTAGCAAAAGGACTCAGAGCATGCAATATAAATACTAAAGAATATTTCATAACTAAATGTTATAGTATTTATTATTAATCATACACAATAGGAAAACATAAGAGAAGATGGAAAATGTTAAAATATTAATAGTGAGCAATTATACAATCCAAGTAAAATCTAACCAAAATACAATGGAAGTCACATATGCAATGTTTCTAACAGCCATAGTTTAGGAAGCAGAAACATGAAATTAAGTTTAGTAATATATTTTATGTGACTGAATAGATTCAAAAGAATTATTTCAACATGGACTTAAAATAAAATTATTAATTAGATAGCTTAGATTCTCTTTTATATACTGTCTTTGAAATCCACTGTTTATTTTACATGTACAGCGCTTCTCAATTTGAACATCAAATTTTCATTAAAATTTCATTAAACACTTGATGTGTTTTAATCTTTTTATGTTCTCCAATATCCATTGTAACAATGTAGCAGTCAAGTGGCACCCTGGTCCAAAGTGTGAACATTTGTCTGACCAAATGTAAGTTGTAGTGAGATAATTCTTTGAAGGAAAGTTTTCAGTCCATCTCCTTCTCCCTGTGCCCCTTAGGTTCCCAGTGCCTGTATCTTGGGTCATAATACCCATATCAGCCTTCTTTTTTTTTCTGGGAAGGGTCAATAATTTGACATAACACAGTTCTCAGAACAGAGAGTGATTGTAGGTTCAGAAGAGCTTCAGGGGTGTTTTAAAGAAATGATTTTAAAAAACCCCCACAAAAACAAACATCCACTCCTGGCCCTTAAAAAAAAAAAAAAGCTCTACTAAACTTTCAAAAGTATACTAAGAATTAAAGTCAACTCAGTGTAAATGTCAACCCTGTACCCTCTCTGCCTGTCTCCATAGTTGTATAATTTTAGCTCCTTCAGTAGTACTTGTTCTCTATCAGTCAGGAGTACAGATTCTGAAACGCTATAAATAGGGAGGAGCAAGCTGGACTGTCCTGAGCTCAGGTCTCATCAGAGATGAAAAAGCACTAATTGACCTAAACTTTTCACTACTGGTGCTAATGTGGGAAACAGAAACAGCATCAATTTTTGGAAGTGATGTTGGCCTTTGGTATCGCATTTATGGTCTTTGTGTGAAAATGTGGGAAATGTTACATAGTCCAGTCTGAAAAGAAAAAGGCAGAATGCTTAAACTTAGCACATCAATTTGACTTTACCAATGAGAGCAAAAATGGGAGTTTATTCAAAGAGGAACATGATAAAACCAATTGGATCCAGTGTCACTGAAGCTACTTGTTAGATTTATTAAGGAGAAATCTTAAGTTAAATTCAAAAAGTTTCCCTACATTAACCTGTACTAATAATATGGAAATTGAATAGATGGCAATCTCAACTGCCAAAAGCAAGACATTTAATTGTTTAAATTATTTTTTTTAATACAAAGCAAAGCTCAGGAGCCCACATAGTAGAGGTGAGAAATTACAAAAGAGAAGCAAAAGCAGTGGTAAGAATAGAAAATGCTTATTGAATTGTAGTGCTGTCCTTTGAGCTTTATATCATATGATTCTCGCCTTTGTGGCTGACAATTTTATCCTCCCTACTTTACAAAAAAGAAAAGCAAATTCAAGTAATTTTCCCAGGGTCACTCTTGGTAAATTTGGAATCCTGGCTAGATCATCCCTTTGAGCCCTGAAACTTAGGCAGAAGACTCACACTTATAAAGCACTTAGTAATGGGGTCATGTAAGTTTAAAAATTTAGAGAGAAGAAAATAACCTGCTTGGTTATCATGCCAAATAAATACTGTTGTTTACACTTTATTTATTACATACTACTCTTAGTGTTTTAGTGTTGCTTAGTGTCCCTTACTATTTGAGGACAGCCACATTTGTCCTCAAGTAAATTTTTTTCAAAATCAATCAGCATTATTGAATATATTTTAGGTGCTGTGCTCCATACAGACAACACAAATTTTAATTACTCTTGACTTCCTTCGAACAACATTTAACCTAAACAAAAATGCAGCTTCAATGTAGCAAATAACAAGGATAATTCAAAAGAGAGAGGAAGCAACTCAGTTGGACAAGAGATACTGTTTCAGAAGTTGCCTTTCAGACACAAGTGCAGCAGCACCAAAAAGACTGACACACAAAGAGATTATGTGAAGGTAAGGATTAGAAGGTGCAGGAGGAAAGTTATGATACATGGTGAAAGCTGGGAAAATCCAGGCATATTAAAAGCAAAACACACAGTAGTTCTGAGTTGTGACTAGAATCATGTTTCTTGTGGTATTGGGGTTTGAACTCAGGGCCTCACACTTGTTAGGCAGGCTCTCTACTATTTGAGTAATACCCTGGTCCTTTTTAGCTTTAGTTTTGCCAGGGGCTGGGCCTTTTCCTGCTACCTCTGCTTCCCACATAGCTGAGATGACAGAAATGTACCACCATGCATTTCTTAATCAATAAACTGGGGTTTCTCTAACTTTTTACCTGGGCTGGTCTCAAGCAAGGATCCTCTTGATCACCTCCTAAGTCACTGGGATTAGAGGGTGCACCATCATGCTTGGCCCTAGGACAGTGTTTCTTAAGATACATAATCTACATTAGGAAAATACTAAGGAAAGGAAACACTGATAGAAGAACTATAAGAAAGATGGAGATATTCTAAAAATTAGGAAATAGTCCATAAGACTGTATTAACTTTTAGAAGACAAGAAATATAAACTTTGCTTTAAATAAAAAATTCTCTGAGAATGAAAATTTATCTTTACCATTACAAATTGGGTGAATTAAAATAGCCTATAAAATAAGCACTTAAAGCCAGAGTAAAGAAATGCTACCATATGCCATCTGACCTCCAGTTTTTGAAAGATGGACAAGCTTCACACACTGATCAACAAGTTTTTCAATTAATTACCCAAGTACTTCACAGATTATACATTTACTACAAGATCTGGAATTTTAAGATAATATATTTAAACCAATTTTCTTTCTTGTATGTTGAAAAACTCTATACTGATTTCATGTGGTCGACCACCCTGTATTGTAAGATTTTATCCAATTCATGAAGTTTAGATTGGAATTTATTTATTTTATATTTTGCTCTTTGAAGATGTTATTAGTATGGAAAGTTCTAATTCTTCCCCCCCCCATACACACACACACACACACACACACACACAAACACACACACACAATAATACTCTAATCTTTGAGCAATTAAATTAGCTGATCCAAGATATATACTTAAATAATTCATCCCTAAAGGAGTTAAGCTCTTATTACATGGGAATTGACTTTAGTCTTTCTTACTATCTTAAGCAAGAAAATAAAATCAATAATTGAATAAAGACACTTTTATCTAGATACAGAAGCATATAAATTGAGATGATACAAATCACTTTATCATTTAAGTTTATTCCAGTCAAAGGACAATTAGTGAGACCAATAAGTGCTGAGTTATCACTAACACATTGAGTAGCCTTCCTGATAGAAACCAGTGACAGTTCACAAAATCCAACCTAGGGTGTTGGAATATTTGAAAAACAAATGTAAGTTGAAGTTTCTTTTCTTTTAGTAAAAGACTTGCTTTATGAACTAATTTAAAAAATACTGCTCTAAATAGCAACCTTCTCCATCTATTTACCACATTATTTATACATGTTTTTAAAGAAGGGTTCTTTTGTGGAAGATGGAGCAAGACCACTGTGCTTTTATTCTTTTAGAAAAATATAGAATGTGTATGTATGTGCAAGAGTGACAGGAAAGGAACAGAAAAGAATAAGCCAAGTTCATATCTTAGATCAATGAGCTTTAGGCCTGAAAAAAGAAAATCATATATGTACTTATAATCTTTTTTCTACAATGCCACTAATTATAAAATGATTTAGCTTCAATTATAACAGCTTTTTGACAAAATAAGGTACTATAGAATATTAGATGTGTGCATTGGTTGCTTGACCTTTCCAAATACCAGAAATATTAAAATATGAACAACAGAGTTGAAAAATTCAATTTTGCATACACAGGAACACTTTCCCTATGCAATATGCATTCGTGTGTGTGAGTACAGTCTTATACACATGCAATTGCCCATAAACACACTTATGGAGGGGAGGGCAAGAGGGAAAGAGATTGACTCCTAGGTGGCATGGATGCAGACAGATTTGTCTCTTCTTCAAATCTCTTGCCCTGTTCAGCTGCAGATGCCTCAGGCATTCAGCTGCAGAGTGCGAAAAAGAAATAAATACCCACCCACATGTCAATACTCTATTTAGTAGTTTAAAACATCTATTATCTAAAACACAGTTTTTAAAAAAATTCTAAATACAGCTGAAAATCTGTTACATAATGACAAAAAGGAAGAAAGCAGTACCAACTGAAGCACTTTTTGATGGAAATAGGTAGGTGCTCTGTAAGATCTGTGGGAGAGCAGAAGGGTTAGCTTTGAAGATGGGATTCTGACTCCGCTGCTTTTTTACTTCTCACAGTAGTTACTGAACTCATACCTGTTTTGTGTTCTTGGTGCTTTAGTGTGCTCTAAAATATTTAACTATCTAGAATCAAGAAAGGAGAAAAGGTTAGGAAAAACTTGTCAAAAATCACATAGGTTACTTTTAAGATTTTTTGTTTGTTTGTTTGATGGCCCTTATTAGGTATTACCTAAGAGAACTGTACTGCTAGTACTTTCAAAGCTTTGAGTGGGGCTATTTAGAGTGGAAACACAGTCCACTTACTCAGTGTGCTTCAAGGAGTCTCATGTGAATAATTTACCCTGTAAATTCAAAGGAATAATAAACTACCTTTATAATTTATGCCTGATGTTCTCTGTAGGCCTGCCTGTGGTTGTGGTTACATGAACACATAACTGCCTGGTGTTTTTTTTGAAAAACAAAATATAAGCATGAAGGTGCACCTATCCAAGGAGAGGGCTCCTGCTGAGCCTCAGGAAGGATTGAAGACTGTTTGGTTTTGATCATGTTATAATTTAAATCCAGTTCATGCCAAAATGAAAAAGAAAAAGAACTATTTCCATAAAGAATATTTTAAAACTTGAACTTTAACAAGCAAAGGTTATAAAATAATAAACTCCTTAAGGTGATATCTGTCTAGGAGGATAAGTAAAATGCATGAAATACATATAAATATAAGACATAAAGTAGTAAGAAAAACTGAAAAGAGGAAAGTGCTTATGGTCAAAGTAGAGACACAGTTCAGTTGAAAGTTCAAATGAAGGATTTTGGGGAAATGGGAAAGCCTGCCTGAAGGAAGTGAAGTCTAATGGTTATTGTACAAAAAAAAATCTGAGTTGATGTAGTATTATTTTGGAAACAAATATAATAACAAAAGGAATTTCTTATGAAAGGAATTAGGTTTTCTGGAACAATGATTTTTAAATGCTTTAAGAAGATGTTTTCTCGGGGGAATTCCAAGATGGCGGCTAGAGGGAGGAAGCAGAAAGCGAGCCTCCTATAGTGAAATCTTGGAGAGACGCTGGAGACACACTTTGCAGGCATAATCACTGAGAAAAGGCATAACTTTGACTCCTCCACACCTCCAGCCGGCGCAGAGAATCTCCACTTCACGTTAAACGGAGAACCAAGGAGGGCCCCCGGGCCACCAGTGGCCGGCGCCCATACGGCTTGGGAAGACGTGGACCAGGTGAGCTTCGCGGTACCGCGGTTCCCCCACAGACAAGCCTGGGCCAGAGCAGCATAGCCCCCTGGACAGACTGACCTCCACCCGGGAAAAAAAGAGAAACTGAGTACTAAGCAATAAGAACAGTTAAGACACGCTGGAAAGAGGGTGGGGCGCCCTGAGCGCTGAAGATTGGGGGAAGGGAATCCTTCCCGGGACTGTAAATAAACGAGCCGGGCGGGCCGGAGAGGCTCTGGCGGGAGCGGGGCGCGCCCAGCAACCAGGAGCGGGGACGCTTGTGAGAGGAGGGAAGACCCACTTCCCACGTGAACTGTAAATAAACACGCAGGCCTGACAACGCGGGGCAGTGGCACCTTTCCCAGTGCTTGGAAAGGGGAAAGCCTGTGGCAGAGGCCTCCGCACAGGAGAACTCTGAGCAAACAAAGCCTGTGGGACCAGGTGAGTGCTAGCTCACCCCAGAGATCTGCATAAATAACGCCGCCAGCTACAGGCTGAGAGCAGCAGGCAGGCAAGCCACAGTTGCAGATACCACTCTCAGAACTGCCTCCAGACGCTTTTTTTTCTTTTTCTCCCTACCTTTGATGAGAGAACAACCGAATTACATCTGCAAGCTGAAAAACTTACTGAAACTGTATTGCATTTGAACTGGGGACACTTGGTGGGGCTTTTTTTTTTTTTTTTTTCTTCTGTGTGTGTGTGAGTGTAGTTTTCTTCTACTTTATGCATCCCCTTTGATGAGACAACTACAGAACAACATCTGAGGCACCAACTCCAGGACTGGAGATTGAGACGGACATCCAAATTATTAAGACTGAAATTGCATTGCATATAAACTTGGAAGTTTTTTGGTTTTTTTTTTTTTTAATTTTCTATTTGCCATTTTATTTTAATTCATTTTTATAAATAGATATTACTTTCATATACTTATTTTTTATTTTTTTTATCTTTGATTTTCAATCCTCTCTCTGTCACTCTATTGTCTGTTCAGCTTACTGTCGATTAGTACACTAACACTCCCTGTTTATACCTTTGAAACTCTCTTGTCTGATACCTTGTTCTGCTTTCTCCCTCTTGTCTGTATATTTGTTTTCCCCTTTTCTTTAACTTCTTGCTTTCCATCTCAGCTCACTCTTCCATTCTCAATATTACCATTGTTATTATTACAAGCTAGAAAATACTTAATTACACACAGTACAGGGACAGTAACAACACCAAGGACAATGACAGGAAGACAGAAAAAACAAGGAAACCAGTTTCCCCACAGCAAAAAATTAGTACAGGAACCAGAGGGGAATGAAGAGAACAGAAATTCAGAGCCAGACTCCAACAAAATGAAGATAAACTATGCCAAAGGACCCAATGAAGCCTACAAGAATAATTTAAAAGAAGACATACTACAAGTACTCAATGAGAATTTTATAGAGATGATACTGGATAGGGTCAACCAAAATGTACAGGAGACACTCAAGAAATTCCAAGACAATAAAAATAGAGAATTTGAAAAAGCAAAAGAAGAAATAAAGGAAACCATAGAAGCACTGTATAAACACCAAAGTGAAAGAGAGAACACAATGAATAAATGGATAAATGAACTCAGGACAAAAATAGACAACAATAAAGAAGAAAACAGCCAGGATATGGAAAACCTCAGAAAAAAGAACGAAACAGAACTGCAAAACAAAACGGAAGGCCAATCCAGCAGAATAGAACAAACAGAAGACAGAATCTCAGAACTTGAAGATGAAATGGTAATTAAAGGAAAAACCGAAGAACTATTAATTAAACAACTCAAGACCTGTGAAAAGAAAATGCAAGAACTCACTGACTCCATCAAAAGACCAAACTTGAGAATCATGGGCATCGAAGAAGGAGAAGAGGTGCAAGCGAAGGGAATGCGTAATATATTCAACAAAATAATAACGGAAAATTTCCCAAATCTAGAGAAAGATATTCCCATACAAATGCAAGAGGCCTCCAGGACACCAAACAGACCAGATCAAAATAGAACTACTCCACGACATATCATCATTAAAACAACAAGTTCAGAAACTAAGGAAAGAATATTGAAGGCTGCAAGAGAGAAAAAACAAGTAACATACAAAGGTAAACCCATCAAAATCACAGCAGACTTCTCAACAGAAACATTAAAAGCAAGAAGAGCGTGGGGTGAGATCTTCCGGGCACTGAATGAAAATAACTTCAACCCCAGGATACTCTACCCAGCAAAGCTATCATTCAAAATAGATGGAGCAATAAAAGTCTTCCATGATAAGCAGAAACTAAAACAATATGTGACCACAAAGCCACCATTACAAAAGATTCTGCAAGGGATCCTGCACACAGAAAGTGACACCCAACTTAACCATGAAAAGGCAGGCAGCACCAAACCACAGGATAAGAAAAAGCAAGACAGTAGAGAGTAACATCAAGTTAGGTACACACAATCAAACCTTCAAACAACTAAGATAACTAAATGGCAGGAATCACCACATACCTATCAGTACTAACACTTAATGTTAATGGACTTAATTCACCCATCAAAAGACACCGTTTGACAAAATGGATTAAAAAAGAAGATCCAACAATTTGTTGCTTACAGGAGACTCATCTCACCGACAGAAATAAGCATATGCTTAGGATGAAAGGCTGGAAGAAGATTTACCAAGCCAATGGCCCCCGAAAACAAGCAGGAGTAGCAATACTTATCTCTGACAAAGTAGACTTCAAACCTACATTGATCAAACGAGATAAAGAAGGACATTCCATACTAATAAAAGGGGAAATAGACCAAAAGGAAATAATAATCATCAATCTGTACGCACCCAATGTCAACGCACCCAATTTCATCAAACATACCCTGAAAGACCTAAAAGCATATATAAATGCCAACACAGTGGTTGTGGGAGACTTTAACACTCCATTATCATCAATAGATAGGTCATCCAAACAAAAACTCAATAAAGAAATCCAAGATCTAAAATATGCAATAGATCAAGTGGACCTAGTAGATGTCTACAGAACATTTCATCCAACCTCTACACAATATACATTCTTCTCAGCAGCCCATGGAACCTTCTCCAAAATAGATCATATCCTAGGGCACAAAGCAAGCCTCAGCAAATATAAGAAAATAGAAATAATACCATGCATACTATCTGACCACAATGCAGTAAAAGTAGAACTCAACAACAAAAGTAAAGACAAAAAACATGCAAACAGCTGGAAACTAAATAACTCATTACTTAATGAAGAATGGATCATCGATGCAATAAAAGAGGAAATTAAAAAGTTCCTAGAAGTCAATGAAAATGAAAACACAACCTACCGGAACCTATGGGACACAGCTAAGGCAGTCTTGAGAGGAAAGTTTATAGCCATGAGTGCATATGTTAAAAAGATTGAAAGATCCCAAATCAATGACCTAATGATACATCTCAAACTCCTAGAAAAACAAGAACAAGCAAATCCCAAAACAAATAGAAGGAGAGAAATAATAAAAATAAGAGCTGAAATCAACGAAATAGAAACCAAAAAAACCATACAAAGAATTAATGAAACAAAAAGTTGGTTCTTTGAAAAAATAAACAAGATCGATAGACCCCTGGCAAACCTGACTAAAATGAGGAGAGAAAAAACCCAAATTAGTAGAATCAGGAATGCAAAAGGGGAGATAACAACAAACACCATGGAAGTCCAGGAAATCATCAGAGACTACTTTGAGAACCTATATTCAAATAAATTTGAAAATCTAAAAGAAATGGACAGATTTCTAGATACATATGATCATCCAAAACTGAACCAAGAGGAAATTAATCACCTGAATAGACCTATAACACAAAATGAAATTGAAGCAGCAATCAAGAGTCTCCCCAAAAAGAAAAGTCCAGGACCTGATGGATTCTCTGCTGAATTCTATCAGACCTTTAAAGAAGAACTGATACCAACCCTCCTTAAACTGTTCCATGAAATAGAAAGGGAAGGAAAACTGCCAAACACATTTTATGAAGCCAGTATTACACTTATCCCAAAACCAGGCAAAGACACCTCCAAAAAGGAGAACTATAGGCCAATCTCCTTAATGAACATTGATGCAAAAATCCTCAACAAAATAATGGCAAACCGAATTCAGCAACACATCAAAAAGATTATTCATCACGACCAGGTAGGCTTCATCCCAGGGATGCAGGGGTGGTTCAACATACGAAAATCAATAAACGTAATAAACCACATGAACAGAAGCAAAGACAAAAACCACTTGATCATCTCAATAGATGCAGAAAAAGCCTTTGATAAGATCCAACATCATTTCATGATAAAAGCTCTAAGAAAACTAGGAATAGAAGGAAAGTTCCTCAACATTATAAAAGCTATATATGACAAACCTACAGCCAGCATTATAC
The DNA here is from genome assembly GCF_047511655.1 of Castor canadensis. NCBI lineage: Eukaryota > Metazoa > Chordata > Mammalia > Rodentia > Castoridae > Castor > Castor canadensis. The sequence continues at coordinate 105,419,102 of NC_133391.1, forward strand.
TTAACGGAGAAAAATTAAAACCATTCCCTCTAAAATCAGGAACCAGACAAGGATGCCCACTATCTCCACTCCTATTCAACATAGTACTGGAATTCCTAGCCAGAGCAATTAGGCAATAAGTAGGAATAAAAGGAATACAAGTAGGTAAAGAAACTGTCAAAATATCCCTATTTGCAGATGACATGATCCTATACCTTAAAGACCCAAAAAACTCTACTCAGAAGCTTCTAGACATCATCAATAGCTACAGCAAGGTAGCAGGATATAAAATCAACATAGAAAAATCATTAGCATTTCTATACACTAACAATGAGCAAACGGAAAAAGAATGTATGAAAACAATTCCATTTACAATAGCCTCAAAAAAAATCAAATACCTAGGTGTAAACCTAACAAAAGATGTGAAAGACCTCTACAAGGAAAACTATACACTTCTGAAGAAAGAGATTGAGGAAGACTATAGAAAGTGGAGAGATCTCCCATGCTCATGGATTGGTAGAATCAACATAGTAAAAATGTTGATACTCCCCAAAGTAATCTACATGTTTAATGCAATTCCCATCAAAATTCCAATGACATTCATTAAAGAGATTGAAAAATCTACTGTGAAATTTATATGGAAACACAAGAGGCCACGAATAGCCAAGGCAATACTCAGTCAAAAGAACAATGCAGGAGGTATCACAATACCTGACTTCAAACTATATTACAAAGCAATAACAATAAAAACAGCATGGTACTGGCACAAAAACAGACATGAAGACCAGTGGAACAGAATAGAGGATCCAGATATGAAGCCACACAACTATGAGCAACTTATCTTTGATAAAGGAGCTAAAAATATACGATGGAGAAATAGCAGCCTCTTCAACAAAAACTGCTGGGAAAACTGGTTAGCAGTCTGCAAAAAACTGAAACTAGATCCATGTATATCACCCTATACCAAGATTAACTCAAAATGGATCAAGGATCTTAATATCAGACCCCAAACTCTTAAGTTGATACAAGAAAGAGTAGGAAATACTCTGGAGTTAGTAGGTATAGGTAAGAACTTTCTCAATGAAACCCCAGCAGCACAGCAACTAAGAGATAGCATAGATAAATGGGACCTCATAAAACTAAAAAGCTTCTGTTCATCAAAAGAAATGGTCTCTAAACTGAAGAGAACACCCACAGAGTGGGAGAAAATATTTGCCAATTATACATCAGACAAAGGACTGATAACCAGAATATATAGGGAACTTAAAAAACTAAATTCTCCCAAAACTGATGAACCAATAAAGAAATGGGCATGTGAACTAAACAGAACTTTCTCAAAAGAAGAAATTCAAATGGCCAGAAAACACATGAAAAAATGCTCACCATCTCTAGCAATAAAGGAAATGCAAATTAAAACCACGCTAAGATTCCACCTCACCCCTGTTAGAATAGCCATCATCAGCAACACCACCAACAACAGGTGTTGGCGAGGATGTGGGGAAAAAGGAACCCTCTTACACTGTTGGTGGGAATGTAGACTAGTACAACCACTCTGGAAAAAAATTTGGAGGCTACTTAAAAAGCTGGACATCGATCTACCATTTGATCCAGCAATACCACTCTTGGGGATATACCCAAAAGACTGTTACTCCAGAGGCACCTGCACATCCATGTTTATTGCGGCACTATTCACAATAGCCAAGTTATGGAAACAGCCAAGATGCCCCACCACTGACGAATGGATTAAGAAAATGTGGTATCTATACACAATGGAATTTTATGCAGCCATGAAGAAGAACGAAATGTTATCATTCGCTGGTAAATGGATGGAATTGGAGAACATCATTCTGAGTGAGGTTAGCCTGGCCCAAAAGACCAAAAATCGTATGTTCTCCCTCATATGTGGACATTAGATCAAGGGCAAACACAACAGGGGGATTGGACTATGAGCACATGATAAAAGCGAGAGCACACAAGGGAGGGATGAGGATAGGTAAGACACCTAAAAAACTAGCTAGCATTTGTTGCCCTTAATGCAGAGAGACTAAAGCAGATACCTTAAAGCAACTGAGGCCAATAGGAAAAGGGGACCAGGAACTAGAGAAAAGGTTAGATCAAAAAGAATTAACCTAGAAGGTAACACCCACGCACAGGAAATCAATGTGAGTCAATGCCCTGTATAGCTATCCTTATCTCAACCAGCAAAACCCCTTGTTCCTTCCTATTATTGCTTATACTCTCTCTACAACAAAATTAGAGATAAGGGCAAAATAGTTTCTGCTGGGTATTGAGGGGGGGAGAGGGAGGGGGTGGAGTGGGTGGTAAGGGAGGGGGTGGGGGCAGGGGGGAGAAATGAACCAAGCCTTGTATGCACATATGAATAATAAAAGAAAAATGAAAAAAAAAAAAAGAAGATGTTTTCTCCTATACCCTTCCCCATACAGTGCAAATACTGTGTGCACATGTATGTAAATGGAAAAATAATACCTGTTGAAACTATTCCAAGAATGGGGGGAGAGGAGAATGATGGAGGAGGCAAATTCAAGTATGATATATTTACATATTCTAAGAACTTTTGTGAATTCCACAATGTACCCCCACCAGCACAATTAAAAAAAAATAAGCATCTAAAAAAAGGAAAATTTCCATGTTTTAGAGAAAAAAGATAATTTCTTTATATTTATGCAATGTGGTCTTTCTAATAAATTTATATATACTTTTCCTAACAATACTACTCACACATATGGAAAGTGTACACTTTGTCTATTTATTTAATAAACACTTATCAAATATTTGTTAGTATAGCATACTGGACATACAACACAGTATTAAAAGTAAATGAGACAAAATCATCTCAAGAAGCTTGCAGCTTATGAAGTGTGTGTATGAACAAGTAACAACTATAAGGTAGAAGCTGCTATTTGTAAACATCCACACAGCTGTGTTTGACTCATTCTACACTTTTGCAAATGGAAAATGTTCCCATGCATTGCTTAATATTTTATCTGGGTTAAAATACAGTTGATCTCTGACTTAACAACAAAATTGGTTTCTGTCACCAAGGAAGCCTGTGAGGGTCAGTCCCTTGACTTTATAAAGTTAGGGTTTCATCACTTCTCAAGCTTTCTGTCTAAGATCAAGCATAAAGTTAGGGTTACATTTCAAAAAATGTAATACCATAATATACTGAGGTTATTCATGAAAGGAAAATAAAATTTTTTGATAAACACATATTGTCTATGAGGAGAAAACTACACAAGTTACATTGTAGGTATTGTTTTAGAAGAATACTTCTGCAAGTTGTTTCTAAGGCTATTTTAATTACAAAAAGGAAGATGATAAAAGCAGACAGTACAGCTTCAACTTATAAATAGTATTAAATCTGTGATTTCTCATGGGATAAAATGCACTTAGAACATTTTATGGATTGTGATTTTTTATTCCATTTTTAGAAAGCATTTCAGTTTCTTGCATTGCCTCATTTCATCATTTATGAGACCCATTTGGAAAAATTTGTGACCTAGCTTTTATATGTAAGCTATGTCTTTAAATTTTGGATAAATAGGCAACTGAAAAATTTTTTTGATAATAGCACACATAAGTATAGAGGATTAACTAGAATAGAATGTAAAATTCAAAGATAATTTTAGTTGAAATATATAAATTTCATAGAGTAAAATGAAAAAGTAAAGAGAGACAAACCAATGGACTTAATTAGAGACCTCGTTTTTGGCAAAAAGTTAAATGCCCCAATATTGCTTGAATGAAGATAATCATAGTTCTGTGCATTTCCAAATCTTTCTGCTTCATATACCCCTGTTAAGACTTGAAATTTACAGACTTTAAATGTCATTTCTTCCCTTTGCATTTGTGCAGCAAATGACATTGTCCTCTTATTATCACGAGTGTATACATTGCAGGCACTTTGTCTGTAGTCATTCACAACCATAATTTATTCATCCCAAGATGTATGCTGGCCAACATTGGACTAGGTTGTTCACTTTATGAAAGAAATAATTCATAGGGAAGCTTTTTTTCCTCTTTGATGGTATTATAGCACTAGCTTGGTTATTAATCTGCTAAGGTGATCATGTGCTACTTCAAATATCTGCTTATCCACATGCAAATGTACAACATAAGGAACTACATTCAAGTACTTGATTATTGGGTTTATTTCACTGTTATCTTTAAAAGAATGTGGGGATCTGAATATGTAAACTAAGGCTATAAATGAAAGGCTGTCATTGCAATCTCCATTCTCTTACATTCTCTGATATCTTCTCTAAGCAGTTTTGCACCTGACTAGTTGCATGGTTTCAGTTCCTATTAAAATAGGTCTGACACTTCAACAAAAAACAAATTGTGGCTGAAATTGGGACTATTAAAATTCTACAGTGCCATCCAGAAGTCAGAGTGGCACTGCAGAGGGCCTGTGAAGAACAAAAAATACAAACATGTAAAATGTGATGCTCTATTCACGTGGCACATCTAACATTTTTAAGCTCCGGAAGTCAGCTTCATATAGTTTTGTCAGGTTATAACTTACAAAACCAAGGTTGTCACAAACTAAATTCATGTCACTTTGAAAGATTTCCTTAGGAATGGAATTTTTTTCCAATGAGAAATACAGTCATCTTCATAATAATCAGAATTCTTTACTCTATGTAAGGTATGTGCCACACAATGAGCAGGTAAAAACATTTTCATCCAGCAGAAGTTATGTGTTCTAAAAATCAATCTACAGCAAAGAGATTTCCTTTCACCTGGTATTATATATTTATTGGAGAAATAGTGAGTTTCACCTCTAACAATGATAAGAAAAAGGTTTAAATTAGTAGAGGGATTTAAAGAAGGGGGAAAGAAGCTCAATTTCATTAAAAACAAATAACCCCCTTAAAAGTATCCATTACTACTACCATCAATAATAACATTTCCCAGATTTTCAAATGGTTCCTTAAGGGTTATAATCAATTCACTACAGTCAATGAGCTTTTCTTTCTGTGTGAGTTTGCCCACCTTTCATTACAATCTTCCCTTCTTCACTCCTTCCATGATTTGAGCTCTTGGTATGACTCAATTCAATTAGACAGAATTTTTCAAGTTGCATTTTTGACACAGAGGTAGAGTACAAATTTGTTGAAGTTTCAAAGCAGAGGTATGTAGATTGGGACATCTACCTCTTTAGCCAGACAAATTAATTGCACTGAGGGAGCAATTTCACAAGAGATCATCAGCCCGTCCAAGGGATAAGATGAAGCAGACAGTAGTGCTTGAGCAGTCCACAATTGCTCTGGTCTGTCTTTTCCAACAAGGAAAACCAGATGGGGATGACTGACATTGAGATACAAGAACTTGAGAACTTGCTTTACTACAAATTTGAAAAAAAAAAAATTCCCACCCCAGCAGGTATTATTGTGTTTAGTATTCCATGTGAAATGGATAAGAGAAATTGGGTGGTAGTGGGAGAGACACCCAAAGATAAACAACAAACAACAAAAAAATTTACATGCAAAAAGGGATCTGGTACTGTAAACAGTCATTCTACAAAGATTCAAAACATACTCTATTTAACAGCTAGAATTATAACCTGTATTTCAACTGAGATGAATTCGAGATAGTAAAATTGTGGCTGAAAGTTATATCATACCTACTCTGTTTTGCAAGTCTATTAGGTCCTGAATATTTCTTATGCAGTTAATTATCTTCTATATCTACCATACTACTGAAAACTTATACATGATTTGGGAGAGTGTTCAGTAAAGTAACTATTCATTCTCAACAGGCTAGTCTTGCAATGCATTTCTGAATAAATATGTGTTGTAAAATGTCTTTTCCCATTTCCCACAGCTCATCATTGTCATGTCAAACAGCCTTCCCTCTGCTGGGGTCTTCACTAGAGAAGCAAAACACCAATTAATTGATTATGTTTGTCCGAACCTGTCCAGCAGTAATCTTATTATTTTAAATTATACAAAATTAGCCTAAAAGTCCAATTAAGAGGGATGGAACAAATAGATGTAGTTTTTTGAATTTCAATCAACTAGATTTTCTAAGCTATGTAATCAAAAGGAATTAATACTAAGTCCTTATTACTTTCAGTGTGGGTGTAAAACAGGTACATTATGTTGGTTGAACAGCTGTGGAAATCCTCAATATCATCATCTAAAAATAGACTATGGCTTCACTTCAAAGTGCATACTCAAAAATACATGGCATTTTGGGGTAACTATTATTATACTATTCCATATAGTTAACTCAAGGCAAAAGTTATCCCAATCAAATTTCCATTTTTAAAGTTTATAAGGTAGTGCGCTTTTAAAAGTTAATATCAATGCAAAGTTCTCTGATTTTTCAAAAAGACTGTGTTTGGGAGAAATAGAATCTTATGAGTACAACAAGGTATCTATGAAACTTTTGATTTAATTGTGGTTCAAAAGCTTAGCTCTCATGAAGTATGTATTTTAAGTAAGCTCCATTCTAACATATCCATATGTTGGTCTAATGCTTGTCTTTGCCTTTTCTATTGTTAATAAAGCTTAAGCTCTGCCTAAGGAAGCAAGTTCTTTGTCTAATGAACTGGTTTACATATAATTAACACTTCTTAGTAAGTCACACATTATTTTGTACTTAAACATTATACAGTACCAGTTGATATGTGTGTTTGTTTTTAAAGGAAAGAAATTTTCCTCTTTTTGTGATATTTGGGTGTTTGAAATCTCCTTGTCTCCTGACATTTTATAGGTACCCTACCATCATAAGCATTACATTATAGTAGATAAATAAGAGGGGAGCAGAGAAAAAAGAGACCAGTTCAAACTGAGGAGCAACCAGCAAGTAATTGCATTGAGTCAGACTTGAGTAAAATGATAGCTATTTGGAAGCAATTAACAGTGTTCTAATGAGTTAGAAGGGTGAAAACATCTATATTCAAGAACTTAAAAAAATTTAGTACTAGGTAACTTACATTTTTTTTACTCTGTGACTTAAACTTCTTCTATTTTTTAAAAATCCTGGAGTGGTCAAGTGGTTAGAGAGGATTTTCCATTCTCATGCCAATTCCAGTCCACTTTAGGATTCTCAGCATGGACTTTGGTTTTATTGACCTTTAGCATGTCTCACAACATTTATCTAAAATATAAAAGTTTTATTCATGAGAACTAAAAACTGTATCTATCTATCTAATCAACAATGTTACAAATTTTAAAACTTAAAAATCATATCCAAAGAGCAGGGTAAATTGATATCCTATTAATAATACTAATCTCAACTATGGTTGTTATGTACATTTGCAATAGTGGCAATGTTATAAATTATCAATTTAGTACAGCTCATAAGCCACTCTACATGAGTGTACACACATTTACTATAATTCTTCTAATCTTTGATCATCTGAGTAAGAAATTTAGTAAATTTTTCAATTATATCAGATTTATTTTAAAATACCAATACATTGTATTCTAAATTGACTACTTCATGCATTAAAAAGTTGCAAAGTATGAACATAATGATGACATAGGAAAGACTATAATAAATTTATCTCCTAAAGAAATCAGTGTTTTCACGTGTAGCCACAAATAATAATTTAGGATTTAAAAAAATTTAGTTGCTAGGTAACTTACATTTTTTTAACCTGTGACTTCAACTTCTTTTATTCTTTTAAAATTCTAGCACTAGAGTCTCTTAGAAGGCAGAGAAAAGGTTTGCAGTTTGAGACCAGCTCATGCAAGAAAGTTGGTGAGACCCCCATCCTAATAAGCTGGGCACAGTGACTTAAGCCTGTCATCCCAGCTACATAGGCAGGAAGCTGTAGGTAAGAGGACCGTGATCTGAGCACTGCACAGGGGGAAAAGCACCAGACCCTGCCTGGAAAATAAAACAGAAAAAGATTAGGCACATGACTCAAGTAGTAGAGGGCATAGTAGAGGGCCAAGCTACCTCAAACCAGGCATATTAGTGAGAACTAAAGTACTTAGCTGTGTTAAGAAGAACCCTGAAGTAAAAAGCTTCCCAAGGCTTTCCTCCTTCTTTAGAGATCACCTTTATGTCTACACAAAAATTATTTATTACTAATAAAATTATGTCTCAGTAGTAAACTGAGTAGCAAAACAAGTCCTTACCAGTATTTTAAATCTTACTATTCTTAAATATATTTTTTACCTTTCAAGTTAGCAGCTTTTTTCCCCTTTATATCTCATGTTAAAAAGTCACTAATAATTTCTTAAGATCACCCAAGAAATGTAAAATTTACTTAAGTATACTCTTTAAAACTGAGGAAAAAAAATCAAAGTGCTTCAGAGTTAATATAAATTGAAAGAACAAGTTTAGAATTACATCGATTATGTTCCCATTATCTACCAAAACAATACTGACACCCAATTAATCTAAATAAAATGATTTTTAACTTCCCATAAATAATCTCTGCACAACAGTATTGATATTCATACTTTGAATCCTGTCAAACAAACTTCAGAAGAGTAAAAAAGGGCAAGAAATGTTAAGAGTCTAGAAGTTTCTTGGGAAAATAATTACTAAAATGGGGGCACCAGGCCATGTAACCCCAGAAAGCTTAGTAAACAGTCAGATTAACTGCCAGTGTGCCTCAGCAATTTCACCAGCAACTCCATGGCTTGTGAGAACACTTGCTATTTCTTAAATGTAATATAATTGTTCCCTAAATGTATCTGAATCCATGTTACTCAGAGAACTTTGTTCAGTCCCTCTCTTCCCAGTTTACAGTACTGAGTATGTAATAATCCATGACTTCTTAGGGAAATGCATTTCCAGGGATCCTCTTGATCAACTGTGCCCTAAACAACCTCAACAGAAAAAGAGTATTTTCAACCTGTCCAGGAAGAACATAGGTAGGGAAGACTCCATCTACATAGCTAGATACAAAACAATTCACTTGTTAATGGCACAATATTGTTTCATTCCTGAGAAATGTTAAAACAATACTTTGAATTTCTATATATTACTACTTTTATATATTATCATGTCAAGCAGTTTAATAGTCATATATTTTCTAAATTAAAAATATATATTCCATTTGAAGTTCTTAAATACTGTATCTTAAAAGGACAGAATGATCTTTTCTTTTATATCTTTTTTTATTCATTTATTCATATGTGCATACATTGTTTGGACTCTTTCTTTTTATTATTAGTGCATAGTAATTGTAATAAGGGGTTTCATTGTGATATTCCTGTACATGCATATAATGCACTTTGATCAAATTCATCCCCTCTATTACTCTTTTTTACAGAATGATCTTTTCTTAAATCATGCAAATAAATGTAAACTAATCATGCCCACTACTTACAAAGATGTCTTCTGGAAAGATGTTAACTTAAAAAAAATTAAACTATGTACCAAGTATATAATTTGTAATTTTTACTAAATGTATGTGCCTACATCAGCATAGACAATCTTTGATAACTATTTTAGAAAAGCAAACAAACAAACAAAAGCTCCACTGGGCCACTGTTCTCATAAAGAATGACAAAGTGATACACTAGGTTTATTCCATTTCAAAAGCAAAGAACCTCAGCCTCTCCTCAGGAGAGCAATACTTTTAATGACTCCAGAGACAGGGTTATTATTTGGAAATCAACAAGCATAGCCTGAATTGACAGTGGCTTCTTCGAGTTTTACCTTTTAATGTGAGCTAACATTTTCCCCAACTTTTCATTTTTTCCTATCTACAAATAAGCCAATATAAAGTGTGAGCTATAATATTCATCCCACTCACTTCTCCATTTGATGCAGCAGTGCAGATGTACCAAGTCCCTAGACTAATCCTTTATTTGGGGATAGAGCTTTTCTTCCTCAGAATAAATAAACCAGAAATTTCATCTTAATGAGGCAAGTGCACCCCTCTGCTGCGATTTCAGACAGTGGCAAGCAATCATTCTGTGTATCAATTTAGTTTTCTTGAAAAAGACAATAATGCATAGTTTCTATCTCGTTGCATATAGTGAGGCCACTAATACACCACTTCTTAAGGAAATGCATCTGTAAATGAATGAACAAATATAGATGTACTGCATAATGTAATACTCTGTAGAAAAATTTAGAGAGAAAACTTAAGAACAGTCACAAAAGAATTTCAAACCAGGGAAGCCACTAATCTAATAGGTGTTTGAAATAATGTTTAAACCACACAACTTTAGCACTATATAGGCATGTTAGTGTAACTGTCTAAATTATTTTTGTTCTTTTATGCTCAGATATTTTCTCAGAAAGTCATAAGTCTAGATAATTCAAAAGTCACAATTTTAGAGGAAAAGGTAGATGCAGAGAATCTAAATTTCTACCATGTTGCATAACTGAGGCAGAATAAGTAAATGAAAAAGAGTTTGATTATTTTTCCCTCTCAGGGGGCAATGCTGCTTACACTTATTTTAAAAATTGCTCTTACCAACTCCAGTTTCATTTTTGCATGTTATTCAAAGGAAACTATGTGATGAATTTGGGGGAAAATGTGTTGTCCATGTTAAAAAAAAGAAGGAAAAAAAAGCAATACCTATCTATTCTAGAGTTAATTCTGAAAAATTCTCTGAAATCAAAAAAGTCCATATGCATAGTTGCTAGTAATGTGGGGTACAGACAGCTAACATCAGGATCACCTAGAATAAATGTCAATAATTCATATTTCTGGACTCCATTCCAGATGAAATAATTTTAGGGAGTCTGAATTTTATGAATCCCCTACTATTCCCTGAGTTGTGATAACCATTCCTATTATTTTATTATTATTTTTACACTTAACTGTCAACATATATGCCTTATAAGAGTTGTAAATTAACACAGGAACTTAGTATCACAAATAAGATAAACAGCACAACTATAAGATATAAAAGTAATGTGGGAAAGAGAAAATTCAACCACAAAGACATCTACTTATAGAACAGTCATGACAACTGAGTTATTAAAAGTGTGTTTGTTATGTTTTCTGAGTGTCAGGCATTAAGCTAGGAACTTCGGGTGCAATGATCAATAGTGCTTGGTTTCTATCTTTGGTCAGAGTGGAACTCAGTCTGGTGGAGCATTAATACTGATTGTTTTCTCTGCATTTTGTATATCACCATTTTTTTAAAGCTCTCAAGCATAATATGGATCCTTTTTAATCATAAGAACTTTCTCTGACATAAGATTTTAATGATTCTGCACCAAATTAGACTGGCTTTCATCTGGACCTGCAGAATGCTCTGCTCTTCCTTGATTTTTTTTCTTGAAGAGAACCTTCTGATTCCTGAAGTCCTTAATATCATATTTTGGTTTAGTATCTGTTTTCATGGTATACATCCACAAATAATGTTCTAATGAGTTGTACATGAAAAGTAAACTTTTTAATATCCTATATGTCTGAAATTACCTTTTCCTGTTTTTACTTTTAATTCATTGCATGATAGAGACACAATTACAGGTAGAAAATTTTTTAAATTTTAATTTTGAAGGTTAATTATGGTCTCTTATAAAACTAAAATTCAGTATTAGTTTAGCTCAGTATTACTAATAAAATACATAATGTGATTCTACTTTTTTTTTTCTTTATACAGGTACACCTCTGAGGTTTTGTGGGTTTAGTATCAGACCAGTGCAATGAGAGAAATATCACAATAAAATAATTCATAAGAGTTTTTTCATTTTTCTGTTTCCAACTGCATATAAAATTATACTTACAGTATGTTATTGTCTACTAATTGTGCAGTACCATTACACATATAAAGTACATAACTTAATTTAAAATGACTTTACTGTTAAAAAATGTTAGCAATCATTTGACCTTTAAGGGAGTCATAAATTTTTGGTTGATAGTAGGGTCTTGCCTTGATGTTAGTGGCTAACAACTGCTCAGTGCAGTGATCACTGAAGTTTGGATGTAGCTGTGGCAATTTCTTAAAATAAGACAGCAATGAAGTTTTCCAAATGGTTGAGTCTTCCTGCCATGAAAGTTTTCTGTATTGCATGTGATATTTGATAGCTTCTTATCTACAGAACTTCTTTTAAAATTGAAGCCAATCCTCCCAAACTCAGCTGCTGCTTTATCAACTAAATTTATGTGATATTCTAAGTCCTTTGTTGTCATTTCAATAATGTTCACAACATCTTCATGAGAAGTAGATTCTATCTCAAGAAACCATTTTTTTTGCTCATATAGAAGAAGGAACTACTCACCTATTATATTTTATCATGAGATTACAACCACTCAGTAATACCTTCAGCTCCACTTTGAGTTCCAGTTCTCTTTCCATATCCGCTGCATCTGCAGTTATTTTCTCCATTGAAGTCTTAAACCCCTCAAAGCCATCCATGAGGTTTGGAAGAACTTCTTCCAATGTCATGTTGATGTTGATATTTTGACCTCCTCTGAATCACAAATGTTTTTAGGAGTGTCTAGAATAGTGAATTCTTTCCAGAAAGATTTCAATTTGTTTTCCCCAGATTCATCAGAAGAATCACTCGCTATGTGTAGCTACAGCCTTATGAAATGTATTTGAAATTTAAAATTGCTTCTTGATTATTGGCTGTAGGATGAATGCTACCAGATATGAAAACAACAATACTTTCTTTGTGTATTTCTATCAGCACTCTTAGATGATGAGGTGAATTCCCAGTGAGCGGTAGTATTTTAAAAGAATATGTTTTACTGAGCAGTATATCTCAACAGTGGATTAAAATCATGTTGTAAACAAATGTGCTGTGATCCAGGCAATTACAATATAATTACAACATAATTACCATTACAGCAGTAAAATCAAAAGTCTCTGATCATAAATCATAATAACAGGTGTAATAATAATGAAAAAGTTTGAAATATTGAAAGAATTACAAAGTGAGACACAGAGACATGAAATGAGCACATGCTACAGGAAAAATGTCATTTAAAAACTTACTTGATTCAGGGTTGCCATAAACCTTCATTTTGGAAAAGATGTATTATATGTGAAGTACAAGAAAGTGAAGCACATTGAAACAAGAAATACTTGTAGTGACTATTGTATTATAAAGATAGAGAAGTACATAGTGAGAAAACTCCTGGAAAACTTGGCTTGTTTTTCCTGATGTTTGGAGTGAAAAAAATCTAGTGACTTAATGTCAAGTGGAAAATACTTGAGAAAACGGCAAAAACTCCAGTGGCTGCAACAAGATCACTCAAATAGTGGTAGGGAAAAACAAGTTGCTACTCTTGTTGTTGTTGCTGCTGTTTTTCTCCTTGGGCTATGTAGACATCACAGAAAGCAGATTTGCTATAGATGGCTTAAAAGGTCACCATCTAAGAGGACTGCATTTGGTATGAGGCTACAACAGTAGAAAGAAGATAGGCTGTTCTGCCAGGGAAGGAGCTGAGGGATTACAACAGACCAGCTAGAGTGTGAACACTTTATGTCAGGGACCTACAAGGGAAAACACCCAGCTCCAGTAAGGAATGGATCATCTGAAGACATGTAAGCACCTCATAAGAGAGAGATGACTTTTAGACCATCTGCCAGAAACTGTACTTTGCAGTCAATAAAGAGTTATATAAATGGCATTAGCTAAATAAACATTTTCTTTTCTTTTACCATGCATTACTCTTTCTAACTTCCATCTTGGAAGAACAGAAGACAAATTAATGCATAGAGGGAGAGAAAAAGAGCTGATAACAGTGGGTAAAATACAGAGCACCCAAAATACATAACTTATTTTTTTACAGGTCACCACGATGGGTTGACATCAACTAGAGTGAGGAGTGGCAAAAGAGTAGAAAGAAATCTTTAAAATGAATATGAAATAGAAATTTTAATTTGTGCTAGACTGATGAGACTATTATATCATTTGAATATAAGAGAGTATCTATTGACCATACCCGGAAACTCTCCAAGGTGGGGCAGGAATATTTGACATTGCACATTTAATGAAAAAGATAGAAAAACTTAGAACTATATTTTTCTTGTACCTCCATCAACTGTGATCATTCAATAAACCAATTACACCATTTTTAGAACTAAATTACTCTTTTAATAAGATTGTGGTAGGAATTCAATAAACATGTGAGCTCAATCTAAAATTTTAACTAGGGGTTCTAGAAGTTATTCTTTCTGTTTTTTAAAAAAATGAATGCAAATATGGGGCATGTTAGTGGAATAAAGATTTCTCAATTGCCCTCCATGAGTGAAAAGAGTTATGGTTTTTCAAAAAAAAAAAGGAGAGAATTTTTGGAAAAGAAAGGAAGAGAAATGTGAACAATGAAAGAAGGACATGACAGCTAAAAGCATGGAGAAACAGAAGCACTACAAAGTAAATTAGGAAACAGTCTGTAGCTACAGCCTTGGCTCCCCTAGGATGGAGGGAAGCTGAAACCTCCACCACATGGTATGTTAAATGGCCTCAGTGACAGACACAGACCTAGCTAGAAGACAAATCCAAACCTCCCACAGTATGGGAATTTGGTAGGACAGTGACTCCTTTAGTGTGACATGCTAGCATTGGACAAGAAAGACATTCTTTTGCTCCCCATACCTTGGAAAGCTATAGCAAGGCACCATATTGACAGAGGGCCTAGTGTTCAAGACTGATATAATTGGGGCACTTGAAAATAAGGAACAATCATAGCTCAGGGAGTGTTTGGATACCCAGTCACAGTGTCTGGCAAGTAGATGGCCATGAGAGGTGATGATAGACAGGAATAAGATCTGATGTGGACCCACTGAGAAATTTAAGCAGCAGGATCTGGGAATGAAGGGCATGGTAGCAGGTGGCCCCATCTTCCCTGGATATAGCAAGTTCCATTGCCTGAGAATCACAGTAGAAGCAGAACACCAAGTCAATGACTGATGGAGTGCCCCACCCTCCTCAGTGAGAGCAAGTCCTATTGCCTGAGGACCACTATGGAAATAAGTCCATGCCTGGAAAAGTGTTTGGTCCAGGACTGTTTGCTAGCTATCTATTTGCTGCCAGATGGAACTGAGAAGTCTGAGCACAGAAGCTGGAAATCATAAGATATATTCCCATTTCCTCTCTCTCATTGATGTATGAATTATTGGGTGAGGTCTAAAAGCACTGAGACCTGCAGGTATATGGCCCAAGTCCCTCAGTTTACCATCAGTGCTTGGTTTGCTTCCCCCTCTATCTGAAACATTTGGGGGACACCAAGAGGCCTGCACTCTTGCTGTCCCTAGGGGCCCAAACTGTGGTGCCTCTGCAGTAAGTGGGAATGTGCCTGGCCATGAGACTATGAAGATCACTATGCCAAGC
The DNA here is from genome assembly GCF_047511655.1 of Castor canadensis. Taxonomy (NCBI): domain Eukaryota; kingdom Metazoa; phylum Chordata; class Mammalia; order Rodentia; family Castoridae; genus Castor; species Castor canadensis. The sequence goes on from NC_133391.1 coordinate 105,434,318, forward strand.
AGAAGGTTCCAGGACACAAAGAAGGGAAGCCTCTATGGTGAAAGCAGCAAAGAAGCAGACAATTGACCCTTGATCAGCCCCATGCACTAAACCACACACAGGAACTAAAATAAATTCCAGCTAGTTTTTCTGTATCTGAGTGGTGCTGGGTACCATGCCTGGGTACCCTGAGCATATGGAAAAAGTTTGTCTACTGAGCTATCTCTACCAGTCCAATGTTGAAAAACTCCACCTCAACCCTGCCACTACACAGTCCTGTCTGAACATTGAGGATACTTCAACTGAAAGTCTACAGGTGATTAAAATTTCTTATCAATGACTTTGAATCAGACGTGCAAATCCTAATGCAGAAACACAAGAAATATGAAAAAGTAAGGGAAACAAGGCCTCCAAAAGTCAACAACCCCACAGCAATGGACACTAAAAATAGTAACAAGCAAAGAATTCAAAAGAATGATTATAGGAATGACCATCAAATTGAACAGGACATGTATAAAAACCTGAATGAATTGAAAGAGAATACAAATAATAAGCTAAATGAATTCCAAAAGATTGCAATAAACAACTGAATGAAATAAAAGAGACAGTGCAGGATATGAAAGATAAATTCAATAAAGATACATAAATCCAGAAAAAAAAGGCCAGGTGTGGTGGCTCACATCTGTAATCCAAGCAATTTGGGAGGTGGAGATCAGGAGGAATGTGGTTCCAGGCCAACTCTGGCAAATAAAGTTAGCTCAACAAATAAGCTGGGCATGGTTGTACATGCATATAACCCAACTACATAGGAGTCACGGTCCCAGGAAAGTCCAGGCAAAAGGCAAGTCCTATTTAAAAAAATAACCTAATCCAAAAAGAGCTGTAGTAGAGTGCTTATATAGAAAGCACAAGACCCTGATTTCAAAATCCAGAAACACACACACACACACACACACACACACACACACACACAATCACACACACCCCACAACATGCACACACAAAGAAATCAAACTGAAATTCTGGAAATGAAAAGCTTACTTGAGCTGACTACCAGTGGCTCATGCCTGTAATCTTGGCTACTCAGGAGGCAGAGATCAGGAGGATAGAGTTTCAAAGCCAGCCTGGGCAAATAGTTCACAAGACCCTATCTCGAAAAATCCTTTCACAAAAAAAAAATAGGGCTGGTGGAGTGATTCAAGGTGTAGGCCCTGAATTCAAAGCCCTGTACCACCCTCCCCCTGGCAATAAATAAATAAATAAATAAACTCAGGTGAAAAAATCTCCAGTAGTCTGGATGAAATTGAAGACAGAATATTGAGGCTTGAGGACAAGTAGATTTACTAGACCATTCAGATGAAGGAAAAGATAAAGAAATAAAGAAGTACAGACAGAAAATGCAAGATCTCCAGAACACTAGTAACCAACCAAAGTTATGAATCATAGGCATAGAAGAAGGGCATGGAAACATATTTGACAAAATACTAGGAGAAAATATCCTAAATATTGGGAAAGAGGTGAACATCCAGACATAGGAAACTTTTAGGACATCAAACAGACAAGAACAAAAGAGAACCTCTCCAATATACATTATATTTAAAACACTGACTATAAGGAACAAAGAAACAATATTGAAAGCTGCAAGAGAGAAGTGCTAAGTCTCATATAAAGGCAAACCTATCAGAAAAATAGAATATTTCTCAACACAAACTCTAAGAGAAGAAAGGCATAGAATGATGTATTTCAAGCTATGAAAGGAAATAAGTGCCAACTTAGGTTAATGTATCTAGCAAAGCTAACCTTAATAATTGAAGGAGAATTAAAAACCTTCTATAATGAAAAAAAAAAACACCAAAAATAACTAAAGCAATTCATGACCACTGAGCCAGCACTGTAAAGAATACTTAAAGAAATCCTATAAACAGAAGTAGAAGATAAACATAGCCATGAAAATATACAAAAGAATAACTCTCACTAAAGGAATAAATAAGCAAATGAAGATTAGAAAAGCATTAAACATTACAAAAACAACAAAATGACAGGAATTACTACAAACCTTTCAATAATAATTCTGAATGTTAATGGTCTCAATTCTCCAACCAACATACTCAGACTGATGGATCAGATAAAAAACAAGATCCGATCATTTATTGCCTACAAGAAACACAACTTACTGACAAAGATAGGCTTAACATGAAAGGAAAGAATTTTCCAAGTAAATGATGACCAAAAGCAAGCAGGAGTAGCTATACTTATATCTAACGAAGCAATTTCAAACCACAATTAGTCAAAAGAGACAAAGAAGGTCACTTCATATTGATAAAGGGGAAAAATCCATCAATAGAAGATAATTTTAAACCACATACACACTGCAACCCATTTCATGAAATAAACAGTACTGGACATAAAAGCAGAAAGAACCCAACACAATAGTGAGTTACTTCAATACCTTGCTCGCACCAAGAGAATGGTCATTCATACAAAACAAAATCAACAAAAAAATCAGAATTAAATGCCACTATAGATCAAGTGGATTTAATCTACAGAATATACCACCCAATAGCTACACATTTTTCTCAGCAGCCTGTAGAACTTTTTCCAAAATATATCATTATTTTAGGACATGAAGCAATATTTAACAAATATAAAAAAACTGAATTAACTGTCTGTATTTTATTTGACTACAACTGAATAAAATTAGGTCAACAGTAAAAGAAACCACAGAAAATATTCAAACACATGGAGATTGAATAATATTCTGCTGAATGATTAATAGATCATCAAGAAAATAAGTGAGAAAATAAAAAATTTCCTAAAATCAAATGATGATGTTCACACAATTGACCAGAACCTTTGGGATAATGCAAAGGCAGTGTTAAGAAGAAAGGCAATGGGTCTGAGCATTTACACTTAAAAATCAAAGCTATCTTTAATAATTAACCTAATGATATACCTCAAGATCTTATAAAAACATGACTTCAAACCCAAAATTAGTGGGTGGAAATAAATTATAAATAAGGTCATAAATTAATGAAATGGAGATGAAAATAACAATACAATACAAAGAATTAATGAAACAAAAAGTTTGCTCTTTGAAAAGATAAAGAAGATGGACAAACCTTTAGCAAAACTAATTCAATGAAAGAGCGAGAAGACCAAAATTAACCAATTTTGAGATTAAAAAAAAGTTGATATCTCAAGAAATATCAATGAAATTCAGATTAACAGGGAATACTTCAAAAATGTCTAACAAACTAGAAAAGCTGTAAGAGAGATAAATATCTACATACAAAATGACCTCCCTAAATAGACAAAGAGGATATCAATCACTTAACCAAATCTAAATGAAGCAGAAATAGTATCCTAACAAAAGAGGCCAGTACCGGATGGATCCACTGCCAAATTCTACTCCATCTTTTAGGAAGAATTAAACCAATGCTCCTCAAACTATTACATGAAATAGAAAAGGAAGAAATGCTACCAAACTCATTCTATGAGGCCAGTATTACCCTAATACCAAAACTGAATAAGGACAAAACAAAAAAAGAAAATTATAAACCAATTTCCTTCATGAACATAAATGTAAAAATTCTCAATAAAATGTTTGCAAACGAAATTTGACCATGCATTAAAAAGGTCATACACCTTGATCAAGTAGGTTTCATTCCATATATGCAAGGATGGTTGAACATGTGCAAAAATAAGTATAATACATCATAGAAACAAAATAATGAACAAAAATTGTAAAATCATCTCAATAATTGCATAAAAACAATTTTAGCATAATCCAACATTACTTCATCATAAAATCTCTTAAGAAACTAGGAAGAAAAGGAATGTACCTCTATAAAATAAAGACTATATATGATAAACTTACAGTCAACATCACACTAAATGGGGAAATACTATAACCATTTCCTCTAATGTCAGGAATAAGACAAGGGTGTCTACTCTTTCTACTCTTACTTAATTACAATTCTTGAGTTTCTATCCAGAACAATAAGTTAAGAGAAAGAAATAAAAGGGACACAAATAGCAAAAGAGAAAAATCAAATTATCTACATTTGCATATGATATGATTCTATACTTAAAAGATCCTAAAGACTCCAACAAAAACTCTTAAATCTGCTAAACACCTTCTGCAAAGTAGCAGGTTACACAATCAACATACAAAAGCCAACAGATTTTCTATATACCAATAATGAACAGCCTGAGAAAGAAATCAGGAAAACAATCTCATTCACAATAATCTCAAGAAAAAGCCCTAGAAAAAAAATCATAGGAGGTAAAAGACTTCTACAATGAATAGTATAAAACATTGAATAAATGAATTGAAGAAGACACTAGAAGATGGAAAGACCTCCCAAGTTCTTGGATTAGCAAAACTAATACTATGAAAATGGCTATACTAACAAAATCAATCTACAAATTCAATGTATTCTCCATTGAAATTCCAATGTCATTCTTAACAGAAATAGAAAAATCAATCCTAAAATTCAAATGGAAGCATAAAAGACCTTGAATAGCCAAGGATATCCTGCACAAAAGAGCAATGCTAGAAGCATCATAATACCTGACTTCAACTTATACTACAGAGTTGTAGTAACAAAAACACCATAGTAATGGCACAAACTCAGACCAATCAAATGAAATAAAGTAGTCAGAAGTAAATGCACACAGCAACAGCCATCAAGTTTTTGACAAAGGGGCCAAAACTTACATCATAGAAAAGATAGTCTCCTCAACAAATAGTATTGGAAAAGCTGGATATCCATAGGTAGAATATAGAAACTAGATCCCTATCTTTCACCCTGTGCAAAAGCCAACTCAAAACAGGTCACAAATCTTAATGTTAGATTTGAAAATACTAAAGCAAAACACAAGAAAAATACTTGAAGAAATAGGCACAGACCACAACTTTCTGAATAGGATTCCAATTGCTCAGGAAATAAGTGCATGAACTGACAAAGTTGCATCAAATTTAAAAGTTTCTACACATCAAAGAAACAATTATCAGGATGAAAAGACAACCCACAGAATGGCAAATATTCACAAGTTACTCATTGGACAAAGGATTAGAATTCAGAATATATAGAGAGCTCAAACAAACACCAAAAGAACAAACAATCCAATTAATAAATTGGCCAAAGAATTGGACAGTTCTCAAAAGAAGTACAAATGGCCAATAAATGCATATAGAAACATTCCTAGCTATAAAGAAAATGCAAATCAAAACAACAATGAGATTCCATCTCACCCAAGTCAGAATGGCTATTATCAGGAAAGTAAACAGCAACAAAAGCTCACAAGAATCTGGGAGTTGGGGAAAACACTTATACACTGTTAGGGGAAATGTAAATTAGTGCAGCCACTTTGGAAATCAGTATGGAGGCTCCTCAAGATAGTAAAACTAGAACTGCCATATGGTCCTGCTGTACACCCTTAGGCAAACATCTCTAGGAATGTAAGTCAGGATACAATAGAGATGCCTACACATCCATGTTTATAGCAACGCTAGCCACAATAGTCAAGCTAGGGAATCAGCCTTGGTACCTATCAACTAATGAATGAATAAAGAAAAGGTGGTACATATACTCAATGAAATATTATCCAGCAATAAATAAGAATGAAATGATATCATTTTCAGGAATATGGATAGAATTGAAGATTATCATTTTGAGCAAGAAAAGTAAAATTCAGAAAGAGAAATATCACATGTTCACTTATATGCATAATCTACAGCAAATGAAGAAGAAAGAGGAAAGAGGAAGGTAAAGAAGAAGGAAGAAGAAGGAGGAGGAGGAGGAGGAGGAGAGATAACAAAGAAGAAGCCAAATTGTAATATGAGGAGTGTTTGGGAGAGAGTAATCGCCAAGAAAAAGCATATTGTACCTACCAAAAACTGCTTGGGAGGAGGAAGTGGATTAAGGAAAAAAATAATAGAGCGGATAAATTTGATCAAAGTCCATTATATGCATGTTTGTAAATAGCATGATGAAAACCCTTTGTATGATTAACTTATTAAATTTTTTAACATATTTTCTACTTCTCCCTTACTACTCTATTTTATTCCATTTTGTAACTCTGGGAAAGATGGAACTAATAAAACTTTGAAACTGTGACAGAACTCATGACAACCAATTGCTAATTTGGCTAACTGGTTTTATTCCTGCAAACTCTGTTTTAGTAAAAGCTAACATATTGTTTTTGCTTCAAGGAGATGCAATTTACACAAATTGTAATCAATGTCATAAATATGGTTAGATGATAGATTAAGTAATGAAAGACCATACAAACTAAAGTATACTGTAATAGCAAGATGTATAAAGGATGAGCAAGTTTGATTTAAAGTTAGAGCTAGGGTTGGGGCAGTGAAGGTCTTCATCAACTAACACAGGTCAAGAAAAGAGCTATATTGTAGCTGCCATCTCTCAGTGCACAAATGCTACACTTAACCACAGCAATTCCTATGGAACAGATGAGCTAAAATTGGCTTCAGGTATAATGAGAGAAAAAGACGAAGAATAGCAGTAGAAGAAGAGAAAAGATGGAGAAGGAAAAGAAGCAAAATCAGAATCTAGAAGAAAGAGAGGGAATGAGGAAAAGAAAAGAGGAAGAAACTGAAGAGATTGAGAACATGACATAAATGAGAAACTGACCCCATCAAGTGCAAGGTTTTAATCTGATTGTCACTAAGAGAAGGCTCCAAACCAGCACTCTGTCTTGAGGGAAAAAGTCACAGTTTTAGGATACTGTGGGACACACCAGACACACATCACATACTCTATTTAAATTAAGGTTCAAATAATTAACATAAAATTTAAAATTCAGTTCCCCAGTTGTACTTGTCACATTTCCATAACTCAAGAGTCACATGTGGCTAGAGGCTACCACAATAGACAGCACAAAGCCATCTATACCATTCTAGAAAGAGCTTTTGGACACTGTGCTAATATGAGGCTCTGTGGGGCCCACTGAGATTCAGCTTGTTTGGGGAATAGTAGGTAAAAAATGATTTTTACAAGACGGAGGAATTTTTCTTAGGGAAAAGTAGCCAATGGTTGGACAATGTAGCTTTATCAAGTAAGGTGGAAAGAAACAATTAATAGCTAAGGTCATATGCAAGAAGGGGTGTGGAGAAATAGCTGTGTAGGAGCAAGACATCCGAATGTCACAATGGGAAGCATTCAGACCACTGACGTCTCCTACACTCTGCTGTTCATCAATGGGGTCACTGAGTCATACTTTTTATTTTATTTATTTTTTCACATTTATTCCATTTGCATCAATTGTACTTTCAGATTCATTAGTGATGACTGCCCTTAGGGTGTCTCATGAATGTTCTCTTTGTAGTTATTTGTCAACAAATTTTTGGGTGAATGACAGTGTGGAACTGCACTGCAAATGCTATGAGGACAATGATTAGCATGAAAATTAAAGACAACCTTGGGTGATGTCACTTAGCCAAGATCTTGACCCAACTGAGATCATCCAGAAGAACAGAACCTATCCTCCCCTTGAGTCTGTAAAAGGAAGTTTGATATCAGTAAGCTTGCATAATACTTTATATTCCTGAGTAACAAGATAAGGAGAATATTTTAAGAATCTCAGTATAACAAACAAAAACCTTAAATTAACAAACATACAAACAAGCAGCCACCAAAAGAAAGAGACTAAAGTGCTAAAGAGATGTGACAATCAGCATCTGAGGTCTTGATCCCAACATCTTGGCTGGAAGCCATCTATGCCTAGCACTCAGCCGCTTGATCAGAGGTTCTTGCAACAGCTGTCTCCTGTTTGATGCCAGGTGTTTCTGGAGAATACTGAGAGTCTTGGTTTTCAATCTTCTATTGGAAGTCTATCAAGATGTATTTCTAACTGGGAAGCATAAGTCCAAGGCTCAATTTCCTTGATTTTTACTGTAGTGTTGCCTTAACAGTACCTGATAGACTCCCTTCTAAGGAATTTCAAACACAATTTCACACTGTTGTTATTTCCAGTGAATCATATCTCTAGGCCAAAAGTCACAGGGTTTCCAGTGCACTGGTTTTTGAATCAAAATGAAATAACTTAGTCTTTTTTGTATACAGCATTAAAATTCTACAGTGTTTGACCATATCAGTCTTTAAAAATAAATAGTAAAGAATAAGGGTTAAGATCCTTACTGGGACAATTGGTGGCATGTTCATATATGGATTTTGTATGAGTTTCTGTTGGAGAGATTATGAGAACTAAGAGTGAGGTGAGGTCTTTCGCCACAACTCAAGTTTCTTGGATAGTTCTTTAAGTTTTAGTTTTAACAGGCAGTAAAGCTGGTTGGTGACAGGTGAAGCCATAAGAATCACTTACTTATTGCTCTAGGGAAATGAGTAAACAAATTTATCTATATCTACAAAGTAACACATGTGTATTACCCAAAACTAATGTTGCAGGAGTGACAATGGAAACAAAGTCACTGAGACCGTTTTTACAGGAAGCAGGGAGTTTATTATGCTAGCAGACTCAGAGGAGATAATTTCTCAAAGCCCTGAGCCCCAATCAGTGTCGGGAGCTGGGTTAAATATTTACAGAGTTTTCCCCTTATCCCCCCTTACTACTCTCCCTGTATAGTATACAGTCACAGTTACAGGAAACATTGCAGAGCTAGCAGAAAGATGCTTGTAGACTCAGAGTGGGAAAACCAAGATAAATACCAGACACACTAAATCCCAGGAAAATAGCCAAGCTGGCCCCAACATTTTCCCCTTTGATGCTTTGACATTTTATTTGTCAAAATGCATCATCTTTTTTTTAGGAATGAGACTTACTCTTTGATAACCCTGTAATAGATACAATTGTGTGGCCAGTTTTCATTCCACTATGGCCTCCATCAGGGTCGATATGGACCGCATGACCAGTGGCAGCAAGCATGGGAGTATAAGACAGCCCAACACCATAATTAATACAGACCCAAACATTGTTTTAATTCCTCCTATTGTACAGAACTATCCTCCAACAAATCATCAGGATTTTACCCTTTTTAAGTCTGAACTGGAACATGAGCAATATTTTTTACTTTATCTGTAATCTTTTTATTATCTTTTCTGTATAATGGCAGGTTTAGTCCTAGTAGTAAGTAAGCACAACTCATAGGACAAGGGGTTCAGGTTTGCAAAAGGAACCCAGAATAGAAGGAACCAAAAACAATACAACATCCTGTTAGAGGGGTAAAAAAGAAAACTGCCAGAGAAAGCCTTTTGATCTGGCATAATCCCTCTGGGGCAGTTACTGTTATTCCTATTGACCAAAGCAAAGCAAGGTTACAATACCAAGAAAATAGATAGGCAATGGATAGCAGAACTGAAGTATCACTACAAAACACTAACTATGAGAAACAACAGTCCATTAATTAATTGTCTGTTTAGTTGATTCCTCAAGCTTCCACCATGAGTTGACTAGTCAGCTTCCCGTCTCTAACTAGGGCAAGGCTGAAGGTCCCCTCCTCAGAGTTAGTTTGAGCAGATTGTTAGAGTCCAGCTGACTCTTCTACTCAAGAGCTGCTTTCTTTACTTGGGTGTGATGGATCCACAGGGTGACCTCCTCTATCTTGATTGCCATGAGGATAGTCAGGATCACCAAAAAGGGTCTCTTCCACAGAGGCTGGAGAGGCTGGAGATTTTACTCTTTTATCTAAACCTGGTCACCTGGCTTAAAGGAATGCACATCAGTGGTTAGGCTGATAGGGAGTTTTTCTCAAACATGGAGGTGTAGGTCTTTGAGCACTTCTCCCAAACTGCACATCTGTTGTAGCAAGGTTATATTTTCTATTTTCTTAAAACTTCTCTTAATGCCTTTTACTAGTGGGGTGGCCTTTCAAAGAGAATCTCATAGTGTGAGAACCCAGTTTGTTTGGTGGGGCTGCACCTGATCCTAAGTAAAGCTAATGGCAAGATCTGTTCCCAAGTTAGGTGAGTCTCCTGACAGAGTTCACTCATCTGAGTTTTTAGTGTCTGATTCATCCTCTCAATTTTGCCTGAGCTCTGAGGCCTGTATGCTGTGTGAAGCTTTTAGGTTTTTAGTCCCTTTGTGAGTTGTTTAACAACTTTTGTCACCAAAGCTGGTCCATTGTCTGATCCAATGGAGATGGGGATCCCATGCCTGGGAATTATTTCCTTTAATAAGGCATGGACCACTTTTTGGGCCTTCTCTGTTCAGGTGGGGAAAGCCTCTTCCCACCTAGAAAAGGTGTACACAATCACCAGAAGGTATTTGTCCTTTTTTCTTGAAGTAATCAGTCTCCTTTATATATCTAGCCCATGTACATGAAGAATGGTAAAAGCGTATTTAGTCTGTGTATATATTAATGGCCCTTTTAGCTGGCAGTTGTATGTAGGGTGCATGTCAGTACAATGAGCTCTGCCTTTTGTGCTGTGTCCAGAGCCAGTGCCTGAGCTTCTAAGACTAAGTCCAAAGTCACTATTGTATAGCCAGCATATCTTGTTTCCTCTTTGAGGAAACTGGACCCATCTGTGAAAAGTTTGTGGTCAGCCTGAGCTAGGAGTTGGTCACAGAGGTTAGGGCAGCTTGAGAAGACCTCACAAATCACCTCAACACAGTTATGGTCTGGGGGTCCTGCCGCCGATGGAAGGAGGGTCACTGGGTTTAAAGTCTGGACAGCTTTTAACTTTATTTATGGAGTTTTACAGAGCATATTCTTGTATCTGACCATCCTGGCATTTGTCAACCAATATTGTCCCTTGTATTCCATTAAAGTCACAACAGAATGTGGGACCAGAGAGCTATTTTCTCTCCCAGCATTAGCTTTTTATTTTTGTCTCTGATACTAGCAAGGCTGTGGCTGTGAGAGCTCACAAGCAAGGAGGCCATCCCTTTGCCACTGAGTCCAATTGCTTGGAAAGATAATCCATCAGCTGACCTCATGAGACCACCTATTAGGTCAGTACTCCAATTGTTATGCCACTCCTCTTATGTACATAGAGAAGGAATGTCTTCTTACATCTGGAAGTCCCAGGGCAGGGGCACTGACTAATGCCGCCTTGATGGCATGGAAAGACTGTTGTTGTTTAGACTCCCAGGTTAGGGGTTCCCTTTTGCCCCTCTTTTTGGCTTTATAGACAGGCTTTGCTAATAATGAGAAATTAGGTATCCAAATTTGGCAGAACCCAGCTATTCCTAAAAACTCGTGGATTTGTCTTCTCATGGTCAGGGTTGGGATCAAGCAGACAGCTTGCTTTCCTTCTGCACAGAGGCTCTGCTGGACGTGGGATATGTAGAATCTCAAGTATTTAACTTGGTCCTGGCAGCTTTGAGTCTTTTTTGGGGGGATACCTTGTATCCAGACTTCCATTGGAGATACAGTAAAAGTTCTGTCTCTTTAAGACAGTTCTGGCAGTTAGTTGCTATGAAGAGGTCATTTACATATTGCAAGAAGGTAGGGCCAAAATCTTCTGTTGAGCAAGCTCAGAAGTCAGATACCAGGGCAGTTTTAAAGATACTTGGGGAGTTTTGAATCCCTGTGGGAGATGGGTCCAGGTTAACTGATGTTGTCCCCCTGACTGGGGGTTCTCCCAATGGAAAGCAAAGATGGGTTGGCTCACAGGTGCCAGCTGGATGCAGAAGAATGTATCTTTTAAGTCCAAACATGAGAAGCAGACTGCTTCTGCTGGTATCAGGGCCACCAAAGTGTGTGGGTTTGGAACTACTGGGTGAAAAGTCACTGTTGCTTGACTGACTGTTTGGAGACTTTGCGCTGGGTTGTAATCATTGGTGTCTGGCTTTTGGACTGGCAATAAGAGGGTATTTCAGACAGATTGGCAAGGTCTCAAGATTTTGTAGTTTAAGAGCCTTTTTTTTCTTTTTTTTCTTTTTTAACAGTCCCAGTTGTCATTGTTTTAGCCATCAGAATCTTACAATTGTCCTCAAAGCACTTCTTAAACCAGGGAAGAGGATGAGCTGCCAATGACTGCCATATGTCTATGTAGGGGAACTAGTCGGGGTGACCTGGTGACCCTGTCACTACCTGATAAACCCTACTAATGGTTTCTCGAGCTAGAGATCCTTCAGAAGGCCATTCCACTTCAAAGGACACCCAATCTATCTGACAGAATTTTTAAAGATCTTGGAGTGTGAGCTTCACCCCATAATCGCCTGTATATCCTTTTTTATGTTTATATAATTTTATAAATTGTGTTTTAAAAATTAGACAACATGGAGATCTGAAGTGTAAAGAACATGCACTCAGGATCTAACAAAACATGAAACTGCTATTTAATAAAGTTTAAATTAGCACTTCTCATCATAGGGCAAGGTAGCATATAAAGAGGAATTGAGTTAACAACACTTTTGATGTTTAACATACAACACAAGTTATATGTCCCTATCTTTTTTTTAAGTTGTTAAACATGCATTGTAAAGGAGGCAGTTTACTCTGGTTCTCAGCCATATTGAGACAAAACACAAGAGGATCAAGGAATTTAGAAATGAAGTATGGGGTCCTCAATTTCCAACACACAGGGGAGACAGACAACTTTCGCTGCATCCATCTGTAGCCATTCTCCTTGCAGAGATATTTCAGATGCCTCTTGGATGTAGCAAGTCTGTATAAGCCCTGCAACAGTGCCCCAATGGGGGATCACCTAGACCAAATGAGAATGTCCTTAGCTTCAGAAATGAACTCTGCACACCATGTGGTGACCAAAGTCAAATTTTATTCATGCTCTCAGTTATACAACACACATTCATCCAACCCAACAAACCTAGTCTAGAAGCTATCGCAGCTTCTTCCTGAATAACAAACAAACAAAAAAATTTAGGAGTACTGGTAAATACCTAGGGGGTGATCAATCTCTTCTTCCATCCTCTCATGGATGGGCCTATTCTGATGGACCCTGGTCCTACCTGTTCCAGACAGACACCACTCCAAATTTTCCTGGTTCCTGAGGACTCCACCCAGGGTCTGTTGGCATGTATAGACCTGAGGCCTCAGACTCCATGGAAGGCTTCCCTAGCCATCCAGACTAAGTGTCCAGAGGCACAAACTCAGCAGGGTTGTATCCCCAGGAGCCAGGCCACTGGTCTGACAGCCAGGGGGGCAAAATGCCAACTTTGGTCTCTCCTGTTCCTGGCCAACGCATAGAAATTTCATGAGAACAATGAGGGAAACAAAGTCACTAAGACCGTTTTTACAGGAAGCAGGGAGTTTATTACACTAGTGGATGAAGGGGAGATAATTTCTCAAAGCCCTGAGCCCCAGGGTTAAATACTTACAGAGTTTTCCCCTTATCCCCCCTTACTATCCCACCTTATAGTATTCAGTCACAGTTACAGGAAACATTGCAGAGCTAGCTGGAGGCTAGCAACTTTGCAGAGCTGGCAGAAAGCTGCTTGTAGATGCAGAGTGGAGAAACCAAGGTAAATACCAGACACAGTAAATGCCAGGAAAATAGTCAAGCTGGCCCCAACACTAATGTTTCTTTATTACTACTTGAGTACTTTTACAAGAAGAGCTTCTAGTCATCGGAGAAGAGCAAGGAAACGTTCACAACTGCATAGGCTGGATATTTAAATACAATCTGTTGTTAGAATCCCAAAGCTTATCCCAATCTCTCATGTACCATCAGAAGGAATGTTTATGGTGAATTGGGAATTTTTTATGTTATAGAAGATAATGTTTAGTGATCTATCCAGGACAAGGACTCAGGCATGCCAACTTTTATTGGGTCATGTAAAAGGTAATCCATCTCAAAAAAAACATATATCCAACGTCTATTTTATTTAAACATCAAGAAATCCTCCACATTGGTAATGAGATGTAAGAAATCACAAATGATTTTTAATCTTAGAGGGCAAGGAAATCTACCATTTTGTGTGATGTCATGGCCTACATATTGTATTTGGGTCTGATAAAATTGTCATGTATCATTAGAAACTTTGCATGCCATAAATGCTAACATTATTATCAATGGAGATAGTACTGGAGAAAATAAATTTTGTAAATCTTTCAATATACAGGTGAAGCAGGGAGGAGGGCCAGAAAAGAAGCAAGCAAATCTGTGATCTGATAATGTAGCGGGGGGAGGGGATGGCATAGCAGGGAGATAAAACTTAAAGAATCTGAACATGACAAAGGTCACTTAGCACTCAGAAAAAGCTACCCAATGAAATAGTGTATAACCATATATGGATTAAACTTTATTTCTTGCTTCTGTAACCTGCCTAGAATGGTATATAAGGCAAGGCCCCTTTGTTCTTGGGGCTCAGTCTTTGGATGTGAATCCACGGAATTGCTGCCTGCACGCTAATAAACATTGCTTCCTGAAAAAGCCTCGTTGTCCTGATTCTCTGTTCTTGAACATTCCACAACATAGGCACATAACAGAAGACCTTCACATTTCATATAATTATGAACATGTACAAAATGTATAATTTCAAGAGTGTATAACAGCTCGGAGGAAACTGTATGCCTTTAAACCGGATGTCTTGAAGATTATGATTATGTAGTTGCAAAAAATGAGAGGATGTTTCTATAAACCTTTGGGAAATGAGAGAAGTTTGTCTGTGTGTGTTGCTGATATCCCCAAGTGAATAAAAACAGATAAAATGATTCTGAATACTAGGCCATCCTAAAGGATACTGGGCATAGATCTACCACTGTAAAGTGAGCAGATACTTCTATGACTGAGAATGAAATGGTGCTAGAATTAAAATCCAAAAAAGAAGCAAAAAGTATAACACTGTCAACAGCTCTTGAATCTTGTTGAAAGCAGTAGTCATACCTTTTGGACTTCCTGGGTTGTGCAGGGCTATTGCAAAGACTAGTGCAGGAGATAATGAGCTTTTTATTCTGTAAGTGTGTAAATGGACTGCAGTCTTCCAAAGTCTCTCTCTTAGAGTATATTGGGACAGTTTCAATAAAGAAGTAGCTGGAATGATTGAGACTTATAAGAGTACATCCTCCTTTAAGTAGTCCATGTCTGAATTTTCTTTGACCCAAAAGCAATTGGGGAGAGATTCAAGGTCAAATATGCTGGTAAGGATGACAATAAACAATTGGTACCTCTAAAGCAGTTTCACTATGCATATACTGCTTTCCAACTTGTCTGAGTCCAGTAAGACAGAACACACAGACAGCAAGTTGCAAGAAGAGCATTTATTACTTAATGATAAGTAGCAGGGACAAAAGAAGCCTTGGGTCTGCTGTGAGCCAATCCCTCAAGACTCACATAAGCCAACCTAGAGTGGAGGCAAGCTCAACTGCCCACTCCCTTGCACCATAACTGTAAGACTGATAGATAACACACCCTGAGCTATAAATATATTTCTGGGACTAAATAAATCACTTTCTCCCCTGCTCCCAGGGGAGAAAGAAATAGTGTTCCTAACTCAAGATGTTGTAGTCCCTAGGAAGAACAGTAACAATGCCCAAGCTACTTAAGGCAGCTACTTCTTTATCTCAGTATATTGCATTTTGATACATTCCACAGTTATTCTTAAGAGCTATTAGCAAGAAAAGGAGAAGAGGAAGCAAGGTCAATTCAAGGCCACATGGAGGACTGTTTGCAGTTAATTAGTTTGTGTATGGTCTGAATGTTTGTGTCCTCCTAAAGTTACTATTTGAAATCATAATCCACAAAGCAATGCTGTTAAGAGGAAGGTTCTTTGGGAAGTGAAAAGTCATAGGAGTAGCGCCCCCATGAATGGGACTTGTAAAAGAGGAAGAGAAACCTCTCACTCTTTCTACTATGTGAGGTTACAGTACAAAGATAGCTCTCTGTGAAACATTCTCTCACCAGGTACCTAATTTGCCAGTGCTTGGACTTCCTATCCTTTACAACTGTGAAAAATAGGCTTCCATTGTTTAGTCACCCAATTTATGGAATTTTCCTATAGCATCTAGAATAAATTATAGCTAAGGTATAGACTCAGTTTAGGTGCTCAAAAACCAATGAATGAATAAGTAAAATGTATTCTACATACATAATGGAGTATTATTCAGCAATAAAGAAGAATGGAATTATGTCATCTGCAGAAAAATGAATGGAATTGGAGCCAAGTTCAGAAAGACAAATGTGTAATTTTTTCACTCATATGCAGAATCTAGACCTTAAAAATAATAATACGACATGATTGTAAAGGAGAAACTGATTTTGGGAGAGAACCCCAGGAAGGGGTAGGGTGAAAGAAGAGAGTGAGTGGTGAGGGATGAATATAATTGAAGCATGCTATTTATATTATGAAAATAGCATAATGAAATCCACCAATAACTGTTAAAAGGAGGGAAAAGAGATAGGGATTAAAAAAGAGTTAAGAGAGATGGAGTGAATTTGTTCAAAGTACATTATATGCCTATATGGAGATGTCACAATGAAACATCTTTGCATAATTCATTTATGCTAATTTTTAAGAGAATAAAGTTATGCCATCTGCAAGAAAACGGAGAGAGAGCATTGGAGACCATGATGTTGAGTGAGATAAGCCAAGCTTAGAAAGACAAATATCACACATTCTCTCTCATATGTGATATCTAGAACTAAAGATAATTAATGACATGAATGTAAAATGGTGATTGTTTGGGGGTGGGAATGAGTTGAATAGGGGAGAGTGAAAGGAAAGGGTAAAGGAGAGATGAACATTATCAAAGATTTTTATACATTATCAAAAATCTTTATATTTCAAATATTTTATGAAAGTAGAATAATGAATCCCATTAAAAATTGTTTAAGAATGGGGTTGGAAGCATAAAAAGGATAATAGATCAAAGTAATTGTTCAAAGTACATTTTATGATTATATGGAAATAGCACAATGAAACCCATTTATACAATTATTATGAATAATTTTATCAATATAATTGCACAATTAATATATACTAATAAAAATTTTTTAATTATTGTAAAAAATATGTTATATGTGTAAGTCAGACAATGGAGATCCCAAAAACATGCATAAATGGAGTCCAGATGAAAGAAAACTAAAACAATAGTTCAGGGCAACTATCAAAACTATAACTAGCTGGGCACCTGTGTCTCATGCCTGTAATCCTAGCTACTCACAAGGTAAAGATCAAGAGGATCACAGTTCAAGGCCAGCCCAGGCAAGAAAATCTGGAGACTTTATTTCAACCAATAGCTGGGTGCAGTGGCAGAGCACTGTTATCCCAGCTACAGTGGGAAACATAAATGGGAGGATCATGGACCAGGCTGGCCTGGGCAAAAAGCCATACCCTGTCTCAAAAATAACCAGAACAAGGGCATGTCTCAAAGTGCCTGCTTAGCAAGGGTGAAGCCCAAAATTCAAACCCCAATACCATCAACAAAACAAAACCAACCTCCCACAAAAATAAATACATCTTAGACAAACAAAATGACTTGAATTTTCAAACTGAAAGGGCACTTTTAGCTGATTAAACACCCACAATGATCCACACGAAGACATAGCTTAGGGGAATCACTAGAATTTAAACAGAAAGGTGATCTGGTAATTCCTTCAATGTCTAAGACAAGGCAAAAATCCACAGCTTTATACCCAAACAACTTTACTTCAAGTAGAATGTAGTGTAGATAGTATAAAAACCATTGAGAAATAGTCTTGAATATATAAGAACTTAAGAATTAATTTCCAAATGAATCATTCCTGAGGAAAGTTAGAGAAGATATATTTAAATAATTAAGGCAAAACTGTCACACCTTGAGGCAAATGACTTGTTTGGGACTCTTTAGAACATTTATAAAAATATAAATTTTCTGGTACATGAACATAGTTATATATTCTCATTAAAATTTTTGATAGACAAAGTTTATGGATATTAATTTAGTAGTTGAGTAGTTAAAATCCCTATAACTAATTATATACAAAAATTCTTCCAATACTTTTAAATTCTTTTGACTTCAGAATTTATCTGATAATCAAATTATCTAGTTAAGTATGTTAACGACATCAAAGTTTCAGATTAATTTCCTAGTTTTCTGCCTCTATAGCTAGTCAATGTAGGGAAACAGTAGTGCAGAGATGCCATGAAGTTTGAGATCTCATTTCAAATGTGGGATTCTGGGACCATATAAAAGTCTCTTCATTTTCTTGAATTTTCCTCCTTATCTGTAAAAAGAATAGCTAAACAGATTTTTTTTCTAGCATGAAAAAAGAAAAGTGAAAGAGAGAGATTGAAGATTGGCAATTATTTTTATATTTGTGGGGAACAGTGAATCCTACTTAAATCAAATAAGAAGTTTTCTGCTTTTGGCAATCACCTGCCAAAACATGGTGGTCATCTATCCTGCATTTCTTAATTAGAGCAGTTATTGATTTTTCTACAGTCTCCTTTTCCAACACTATTAACTCTTAAGCTCATAGAATACATTTTAATAAAATGTTCTAATGTATTAATTATGCTTTTATTTTATTTCCTTTCTTCTTTTCCAAAGCTGGTTTGCTGTTTATTTCTTAACTTCTTGTGTTGAAAGATGCTTTCCTTCATCTTACTTTCCTGTCCAGTAATTAATAGAAGCTTTTAAAACTCTGTATTTGCCTCAGATTTGGTTCCAGTATTTGACTTTTGATGCACAATCTTCTAACTATAGGTGTTTTCTAATTATTTTGAAATTAACTTTGCCATCTTATTCCCCCAAAAGCCATTTAAGAGAAGATAGTGCTTTTAAACTAGGAAAATATGTTTTTATTATTTTTATGTTTTTACTTCAATTATTAAAGACCAGCTGCTATGATTTGGATTATCTTTTAACTTCACCTAGTATATAGTCAATATTTATATGATACCTATGTATGTTTCTACATTTCTCATTGCATTTCCAAAAGTTACTGCAGAAATATACATTCTTATCTTTCTTCAATTTCATCATTTCATCTATGTTTATCCATATTTTTACTATATCTTTGTGTGGTATACAGTTTTTAAAGTAGTAGCATCTACATGATAATAAGTGGGTACAGTGATAATAGATTAAATTTTCTACATGCTTTAACTTGAAATTGGCTCAAAGTTTGTTAGTGCATGTATGTGTGTGTGTATGTGTGTGTGTGTATAACATATTCTTATATTCACAGTAAAAATTTCAAAGCCAAAAAATTGTGTAACTTGAATCTCTTGATAGATGAGCCAACTTAATAGAATACATAAGTATTTGTGAGAGAAAAATATTTAAATGCCTTAAAATACAGTAGGAAAGATTGAAAAATATAAACTTTGAAAGTAATTAGACAAATATATCACTGGTGATTTGTCAAACATCCTGACTCTGAGTAGAAAAATATTTTGGTATGACTTGCTAAAGTGATAAAATAACAGTTTCTTCCTCTCTCACACTTCCTAGTAGATGGCAAAATAATACATTACACTTTGAAAAATATTCTAAAATATTTCCAAAATAATATACAAAGTAAGAATATCTATAGCTATTTAATCAATGTCAAGATTTAACATTTTAATACAGAAAATTTTAAATCAGTTAATTTTAAAAACACATAACACTTTTGTGGACAAGTTTGAAGTAGGAGGCTATTGAAATATGTAATATTTATATTATAATAGACTGTTGCATGTATCTGCTTACTTGTTTAATGTAATTATGATAAAAATTTTTCACTTTTTATAGACTAGTAGTTTATAATAACTCAAAAAATAGATTAAAATGTGGTATACATATACCCATTGGGTATTATTCAGTCATAAAACATAATAAATTATCAGGAAAATGGATGGAACTAGAGGTCATCATGATGAACAAGCTAAGCCAGAGCTCAGAAAGACAAGTAGTTCGTATTTGTGCTCATATGTGGAACTAGACCTAAAATGATTATGTGATATGATTGCAAAGTGGGGGAGGGAGGAAACTGTAGGAGGGTGATGGGGCGCAATCTGATCAAAGTATACTATGAGTGTATGAAAATAGCATAGTGAATATGCAAATAGAAAAAATGAGACCTATTGAAACTATTCGAAGAATGAGCAAAAGGGGGATAAAAGGAGAATGATGGGAGGGGTGAATTCAACTATGATATATTTAATATATTGTAAGAACTTTTGTAAATGCCACAATGTACCCCCAGTATAACAATTAAAAAAGAAAATAGCATAATAGAATCACTAAAAACTGTTAAAAGCAAGAAGGGAGGGAAAGAATAATAAAGGATGTGAATTCATCAAAGTACATTATATGTATGGAAATATAACAAATCCTTTTGTACAATTAACTTATGCTATTTAAAAAAAAACCCAAAAGAATCAGTGTCTTATAATGTGAAGAGAGATTTGAGGAAAAGTTTTGGAAAACTTTTAACCCAGGAGCCTAATCTGGGCTTGATTATGAGATTTTGATTTATTAAATTATCCAACATAATTATTTCTAGATTGTTTCTGCTTGTCCAACATGTGATGAAGCAGTGTGCCTTTATTTTATGTCCTTATTGTCTTTTTTTTTGAGAGTGGGGGCCCTCCTATCCTGACTAGTGGACTTTCTATTGATGCAGTAAAGGAAAAGAAATTGCTATTTATTATTTGGCCTTGCAATTTATAGACTATGAATGGATTCTGAGTCCACTGAATCAATTATAAAGGCAGCAAAATTATAAAATTAATACTTCAAAAAGCACTAATATAATCTATAGGAAAGAATAACAATAATTTTAAAAGAAACTTTACTAAAACTGTGAAATAAGAAATCAACCCTAATACTTCAGTCTCTGGCTAGAGAGGAGCAATGTGCTTGAGTTGGGATAAGATATAGAAAGCCTATCACCCCATGATTCACCTCAGGTCACATCCAAAAAGAACTGAAGGTAGGAATGAACATGAGATCATGCTTTTTTAAAAAGTCTGAACAAAATCACACTTCATGGTACAGTCAGAGAGCCCTGTTCCCTGGGTAAAGATTGAAGAATGAATGGTTCAGTTCTCCAAAAGCCACTGGGAAATGTCAGCACCATCTAGTTAATGAATTCCTGATTTGTTTGGCATTTGCACTTTCTTAAGAAATTGCTGATGTGTTTAGACTTCCTCTTCTCCTCAGCAGCAGTGAAATTTGTTGATTATGATGGCCTTATATAACACCATTCAGGCAGAAAGCTCAAAGATTACACATTAAAAAGAAACAGGCCTGTTTATTACCAGGCATTGTGTCTCCTCATATGCATATCTCTGTTCCTCAGTCTTTGCCCAGGTTGCTCTGTGGAAGACGCTTTGTTAAAAGTATTTTCCATGGCAGGCCTCCACTCAAGAAAATGTCATTTTTTCTGCTTGGTTGTGATAGGAAGTCTTTTTCACCTATTGAAACCTGCTAAGTTTCCTTCAAATCCTTTTGTTTAACTCTTAGAAAAACAGTTAGTGGAAGCCCATTTAAAAGCCTGTAGATTTAATGAGGAATTGATGTTTGTATTTAAAAACATTTTTCAAAGAAACTGGCTTCTTTATGCACCACCAAACAAAAGCTTGCAATCTTTAGAGAGTCAATTCAAACAGGACAAACAATCCAGACTGTCCATGTTGCACAGAATTTGCCCTTAACTACTTTTAACTGTATGTTTGTTTTAGGAGACATTCAACCTTATGAACACATTCTACCCACTTTTGTGTCGTTTGTATAGGGGGAAAACTATTTAAAAACCTTTGGTGTCACTCTAAAGTAGATTCGAAACAGGTCTTATATTGTCTACCTAAAAATTATTGCCTTGACAAGGCCAGTACTGAAGGTTATATCTCATATTACATAGTTCTTTGAAGAGTAAATTAACTTCATTATCATGGTTCATACTCTTATTTACTTTAAAGGGACAAAATTTTTCCACTAGACAGATATTTTAATACCATAGTTCTGCTCACATGCATCTCCTAAATGTGCTTTCATATTGTTCTTGAAATGCACCTTTTTACTCTGAGCTTCACTTGTCCTTGTTTCCCACAGTTCTCTCTCTCAGTCCTCTCTCGAACATGTCATCACCCCCTAACTCTTCTACACCTTTCTTGATAAACATAAATTACCCAACCAACAATGATACAATAATGATTCTTTCTTATTCAGAGGACCATTTTTGACCACGGAGTTCTCAAGTAATGGAACTCTGACTGACCCTTTCTACAAACGCTTAGAAAATTCTGTCTTCTCTCTCTAAAACAGGTTCTTCTTCAGAGACTTCTCATGTCTGGCATTTTTAGCACAAAAGCTCATGCCATAATTTCTAAAATTCTGCACTATTAACATTTTGGACTGGATAATTCTTTGTTGGGGTAGGGGCAGGCCTGTGCATTGTAAGATGTTTAGCAACATCAGTGGCTGCTGAACTAGTGGAAGCCAAAAGTTTGTCACACACTAAGTTAGGACTTGTTACACACCAAGGTATGATAACCAAAAATACTTTCAGGCATTGGCACACATCTCCCAGGGGCAGAATTGCTACCTTTTATCCCCAAGTTAAGAATCACTGGCTTATGCTAACAGTTACTCTCATTAATTTTCTTTCAATCTCTGGTGCCATGACTTGGATGAGGACTGGACCTTCTACTCAGCCTGGGCCACTTCCATAGAGTCTATTAAAGATTCCATGATGTCTCCCTTCTTGGAGTCTCAGTGATGGGACAGATCTGTAAGTCTCTTTGTTAGTTGGTAGTAGTTAGGCAGTGATTCTCAGCCAAAATAGAGATGATGGTAAGCTTTGCTGGTTCTATTGCCTCAGTTCTTCTTGGTAAAGATCAGATTTGTATAATCTAGTCAAGCACTTTCCAAATCCTCCTCAGGAAAGACAAAAAAAATCACTGAAAAATTTATGATTTTCCCTAAGACATACAGCCTGGGACACCTTGTTTAATCTGTCAATAGTTCATCTCCTTATGGGGCACAGCAATCCTAAAACTTGATTAGAAAAATCCAAATAGATTGATAATCATATTGACTGATACCAAATGTATGGATCAAAATTTGACTACAGATTAATATAAAACTAGGTAAGCCACCTTAGTAGCTACCTTTGAGTTCTTTCCTTCAAAAAAGATGAACCAAATCTAGCCCTTTATACACTAAAAATTGATGCTACATGTGACTTCAGAGAATACCTTAACTACTATCCTCTGGGATTTATTTGGCCTCCGTAAGAGTCTGACTATCCTAACATCCTTGTCTACAGTCTTTATTGATAGTCTTATATCGAAGTTGGAAAATTTACTCAGAAATAGAAAGTATGGCATGTTGTCCCTCTCTGAATTAGAAAGGCTTATGGAATACTTTGAAGATAGTTTCATTGGGGGGGGGAATTCTTTACATTAAAGAATTAGAAAAACTACTTGTCTTTCTGAGCCATTGCACTAGTCAGTATGCTTCTCTGCTGAGAGATTTTACTTTATCAATCTGTTGAGAAGAGACTTTACTTGTTAAAGGGGGTCTACTATCAACTGTGAACCTGATAGTCTTTCTAGAACTCTCAGAAGAAGACTTAGCTTCTTAGTCTATAGCTAGCATTTGTCATTAGTTTTCTAGATATTAGCCATGCTGACTGGGTAAAATGGAGTCTCATTGTTGTCTTGATTTGCATTTCCTCTATGTTATGAATACTGACTTTTTTCATGTTAGTCATTTGTACTTCTTTTGAGAACTGTATGTTCATCTCATTGACCCACTTATTAATTGGACTATTTGTCTTTTGGGTTGATTTTTTAGCTCTTTATATGTTCTGAATTAATATTCATTAATATTAATTCTTTATCCAATGAATAGCTTACAAATATTTTCTCCCATTCTGTGGGTTGTCTCTTCATTCTGATAGTTGTTTTCTTTTGTTATGCAGAAATTTTTTAATTTGATGCTAACTTAATTTGATTTTTGTTAATTCTTGTTCTTATTTCCTGAGCCATTGGCGTCCTATTTAAAAAGTTGTTGCCTGTGTCTATATCTTCAAGTATTTTCCCTGTGTTTTCCTATAGTAGTTTCAAAGTTTTAGATCTTGCATTCAGACTTTTATTTATTTATTCATTTATTTTTTGGTAGGACTGGGGAAATCAGGGCTTCATGCTTGCAAGACATGCTCTGCCACTTGAGCCACACTTCCACTCTATTGGTTTATGTCTGTTTTTGTCACAGTGATACATTGTTTCTGTTATTATGGCTCTGTAGTATAATTTGAAGACAGCTATTGTGACATACCCATCATTGTACTCTTTGCTCAGAATTGCTTTAGCTATTCAGAGTCTTTAATACTTCCATATAAATTTGTGGATGGATTTTTTTTTTCTGTGAAGAATGACCTTGGGATTTTGCTGGGGATTGTGTTGAATCTGTATATGCTTTCAGTAGTATAGCCATTATCAAAATATTAATTCTGCCTAGTCATGAACATGTGAAGTCTTTTCACCTTCCAGTATCTTCTTCAATTTCTTTCTTCAATGTTTTACAATTTTCAGCATTAAGATCTTTTAGAGTCCCCCCACACCCCCCTGCCCCCATACCCTTTGTTAAGTTTATTACTAGGTATTTTTGAGGTTATTTTGAGTGGGATAGTTTTCTTGATTTCTCTCTCAGCCTGTTCATTATTATTACATAGAAAAGCTAGTGATTTTTTAGGTTGATTTTGTGCCAAATGTGTTTACTAGATCTAAGACTTTTCCTTACTTGTGATAGATATGTTTACATGGTTTATATCTTCTTAGTTCAATTTAGGAAGGTCATATACTTCTATAAATTCATCTTTTTTGTCTAGATTTTTCAGATTATTAAAATGTTAAGGTTTTGAAATATTTCCTAATGAGCCTCTGAATTTCAACAATATTTGCTATAATATCCCTTTTCTCAACTCTAATTCTGTTATTTTGAGTCTTCCATCTTTCTTTTGTTTAGTGTGGCTAAGGGTTTTCAATCTTCCTTATCCTTTTTGTTTGTTTGTTTTGTTTTAGAGTACTGGGGTTGAAATCTAGGCTTTGCACTTGGCTAAGCAGGTACTCTGTCACTTGAGCTATGCCTCCCACCCTGTGTTGGTTATTTTTGAGATAGGGTTTTACTTTACGCCTGGGCTGGACTGGATTATCATTCTCTATTTGTGTTTCCTTGTATAACCATGATGACCATTGTGCCCAGTCATTGGTTGAGATGGGATCTTGCAAATATTTTGCTCATGTTGGACTGAAACCATAACCCTCCGGATCTCTACCTCCTAAGTAACTAAGATTATAGCCTTGAGCCACCATGCCCAGCTTCCAATTTTTTAATGTAGGCACTTATAGCTATAAACTTTCCTCTTAGCACCATCTTTGCTGTGTCTCAAAGGTTCTGATAAGTTGTGTTTTCATTTTCTTTTGATTCTAGGATTTTTTGTCCCCTACTCCCTTATTCCTTTGATAATATACTGATCATTAAAAAGAGAACTGCGCAGTCTCCATGTGTTTGAATATTTTCTGTAGTTGCTCTTGCTATGGATCTCTATTTTTTCTGTCATGGTTTAATAAAATAAGGAAGTTATTTCAATTTTCTTACATTTGTTAAGACTTATTTTATATTCTAAAATGTGATCAGTTTTGGAGAGAGTTCTGTGGGCTGCTGAGAAGAATGTGTATTTTGTAGCTGTTGAGTAGAATATTCTGTAGATGTCTGTTAAGCCCATTTGATCTATAGTTTCATTTAATTCTGGAGATTCCTTCTTGGGTTTTTTGACCTATGTATTGGTTAGAGTGGGGTATTAAAGTTACCCACTATTATTGTGTTGGTGTCTATTTGTGAATTTGTGTTCAGTAGTGTTTGCTCATGCTTGGGTATACTTGATATTTGGTGCATATATGTTTATAATTATAATATAATCCTGATGGATTGTTTCCTTTATCAATATGAAGTTGTTGCAGGAAACAGAGAGGGAAACAAAGTCACAGAGACCATTTTTACAGGAAATAGGGAGTTTATCACACTAGCATACTCAGGGGGAGATAATTTCTCAAAGCCCTGAGCCCTGATCTGTGTCAGGACCTGGGTTAAATACTTACAGAGTTTGTCCCCCACTCCCCTACAGAATGCAGTCACAATTACAGAAACCATTGTAGAGCTAGCTGGAGGCTTGCAACTTCGTAGCACCAGCAGGAAGCTGCTATAGACTCAAAGTGGGGAAATCAAGGTAAATACCAGACACAGTAAATCCCAGGAAAACAGCCATGCTGGCTCCAACATTCTCCCCTTTGATGCTTTGACATTTTATTTGTCAAATGCATCATCTCTTTCTATTTTAGGGATGGGATTTACTCTTTGGTAGCTTTGCCATAGATATAATTTTGTGGCCATTTTTTGTTTCACTATGGCTTTCATCAGGGTGATATGGACCACATGACTAGTTGGCAGCAAGCATGGGAATTAAGACAGACTAACACCATAATTAATACAGCCCCTAACATTGCTTTAAATCCTCCTTTTGTAGAGAACCATCCTCTAAGTAAATCATCAGGATTCCATCCTTTTTAAGTCTGAATTGGGGCATTGACAATCTTTTTTATTTTATCTGTGATTTTTTTTTTTTATTATCTTTCCCATATAATGGCAGGTTTAGTCCTAGTAGTACGTAAGCACAACTCATAGGACAAGGGGTTCACGTTCACAAAAGGAACACAGAATAGAAGCAACCAAAAACAATACCACATTCTGTTAGCAGGAGAAAAAAAGAAAACTGCCAGAGAAAGCCTTTTGATCTGGCTTTATCCCTCTGGGGCAGTTACTGCTATTCCTACTGACCAAAGCAAAGCAAGGTTACAATACCAAGAATAGAGATAGGCAAGGGATGGCAGAACTTAAGTATCACTACAGAACACTAACTATGAGAAATAATAGTCCATTAATTGTCTGTTTAGTTGATTCCTCAAGCTTCCGCCATAGGTTGACTAGTCAGCTTCCGGTTTGTGACTAGGGCAAGGCTGAAGTTCCCCTCCAGGGTTAGTTTGAGCAGATTGTTAGAGTTTAGTTATCTCTTCCAGTTGCGGGTTGTTTTGTTTGTTTTTTTTTTAACTCAGCTGTGATGGATCCATGGGATGATTTTCGCCATCTTGTTTGCCATGGGGGTAGTCAGGTTCACCAAATAAGGTCCCCTCCACTGAAGCTGGAGAGGCTGGAGATTTTACTCTTATCCAAACCTGGTCATCTGCCTTAAAGGACTGTACATCAGTGGTTAAGCTACTGGGAAGTTTTTCTCAAACATGGAGGTGTAGGACATTGAGCACTTCTCCCAAACTGCACAGGTGTTGGAGCAAGGGTAGATTTCCTATTTTTTTTTTAATCTCTCTTAATGACTTTTACTAGTGGGGTGGCCTTCTAAAGAGAATCTCATAGTGTGAGAACCCAGTTTGTTTGGTGGGGCTGCACCTGATCCTAAGTAAAGCTAATGGCAAGATCTGTTCCCAAGTTAGGTGAGTCTCCTGACAGAGTTCACTCATCTGAGTTTTTAGTGTCTGATTCATCCTCTCAATTTTGCCTGAGCTCTGAGGCCTGTATGCTGTGTGAAGGTTTTAGGGTATTTTTAGTCTCTTTTATATATGTATATATAGCCCCATGTACATGAAGAGTGGTAAAAGCATATTTTGGTTCTGTGTATATAGTAACAGTCTTTGCTGCTGTCAGTTGGAGGGCTCACGTCAGTAAAATGAGCTCTGTCTTTTGTGCTGACATGACCAGAGCCAGTGCCTGAGCTTTTAAGACTGAGGCACAACTAAATGTGGGACCTTAACAGTTATCTCCCCTCCCAGTGTTAGCTTTTCTGTCTCTGATACCAGCAAGGATAAGGATGTGAGAGTTTGCAGACAAGTAGGCATCCCTTTGCTATTGAATCCAATTGCTTGGAGAGATAGCCAGCAGCCAATGCCATGAGCCCAGGTATTGGGTCAGGACTCCAATTGCTATGCTGCTTCTCTCATGCACATAGAGGAATAAAGGCTTTCTCACATCTGAGAGTCCCAGAGCAGGGACATTGACTAATGCCTCCTTGATGGCACGAAAAGCCTGTTGTTGTTCAGACTCCCAGATTAAGGGCTCCTTTTTGCCCTCCTGTGTGGCTTTATACAAAGGCTTTGCTGATAATGAGAAATTAGGTGTCCAAATTGGGCAGAACCCATCCACTCCCAAGAACTCACCATTCTGTCTTCTTGTAGTCAGTATTGGGATTAAGCACACAGCTTGTTTTCTTTCTGTACCAAGGTTCCACTGGCTTGGGAGATGTGGAACCCCAAATATTTGACTTGGTCTTGGCAGATTTGAGCCTTTTTTCAGGATACTTTGTATCCCACTTCCCAGAACAGACAGAGTAAGAACTCTGTCCCTTTAAGACAGTCTTGGTGGTTAGCTGCTGACAGGAGGTCATCCACATATTGTAACAGAGTGCAGCCAGCTTCCTCTGCTGAATATGCCCACAAATCTGATGCCAGGGCAGTTCCAAAGATGGTTGGGTAGTTTTTGAAGCCCTGTAAGAGACAGGTCCAGGTTGACTGCTGTTGCCCCCCTGACTGGAGGTCCTCCCATTAGAAAACAAAGATGCATTGGCTCACAGGTACCAACTGGATGCAGAAGAATACATCATTTAAGTCCAAACATGAGAACCAGGTTGCTTCTGCCAGTATCAGGGCCAAAAAAGTGTATAGGTTTCAAACCACTGGCTGTAAATTCACTGTTGCTTGATTGACTTCTCAGAGATCTTGCATTAGGTGGTAATCATTGGTGCCTGGCTTCTGAACTGGAAACAAGGGAGTGTTCCAGGCAGATTGACAGTCTCAGGATTCCATAGATTAGGAGTCTCTGGAGGTGAAGAGATATCC
Source organism: Castor canadensis (assembly GCF_047511655.1). Classification (NCBI taxonomy): domain Eukaryota; kingdom Metazoa; phylum Chordata; class Mammalia; order Rodentia; family Castoridae; genus Castor; species Castor canadensis. The sequence continues at coordinate 105,463,061 of NC_133391.1, forward strand.
CTTCTCATGCCCTCATTGGGATTGGGCATTGTCTCACTCTTACTGGGGAGACTCCAGCTTTATTTCTATTTCCACTGGAGGAAAGTTGATAGCTAGCCCTGGAGGATTGTCTTCTGCCCATACCTCTGGAATCTTAGCTGGTATCTCCAGCCCCTTTAAGGCAGTCTCTACTGAATAAAATCTCACTCTTCTTCCCAGGGAGTGATGAGGGCTAAGACCCTAAGGGTCCCTGAGCCAATGCTCAAAGCTGTTTGTCCATCCTCCTGAAAACTGATTTGGGCCCAAAGCTTACTTAGCAGGTTTTAGCCCATCAGTGTCACTGGACATTCTGGTATATAGAGAAACTCATGAATCACGAGATGCCCTTCCAGAGTATATTTTTGGGGCTGAAGAAATGGGTGGCAGGCCTGGGTCCCTGTAGCCCTCACAATTGTCTGTGTCTTTTTGAAATTGGTGCTACCCATCAGGTCACCACCAAATGCTCAGCACCAGTGTGAATTTGAAATCTACAGGTTGGCCCCCTACTGATGTGTGGACCATGGGCTCTTGGGTGCTGAGGAGGTAAGAGCCCGGTTGGCCCTAATCATCAGCCCGCTCAATGCCTGTGAGCCCCACAAAGTCTTCTTTTTCTGTTGTTTCTCTGCACTTGGGCTGGACCCGTGGGCATTTGCTTTTTCAGTGTCCCTCTTGACAACAGAAGGCGCACTGATTCTTCTTTAGGGGCTCTGATCCCATGCTTGTGGGGAGTTTCCTGGGGCCGCCCTTTGTCTCTTCCTCGGCCTGTACCCCAACAGGAACTGTGCCCTCCCCATCCATTCAATACCGCTGTCAGGAGATGTACCTTTTCCTTTATTTTTTGTTCCACTTCCTTTTGGTCCTCCTGGTCTCAGTTGACAAACACCTTAGTTGCCACTTTCAGGAGCTCGGATGCATTATTGCCTGCAAATCCTTCTAATTTTTGTAACTTTCTTCTAATGTCCTCCTGGGCTTGCCCCATGAAGGTGACATTGGTCATTCACTGATTTTTAGGGGCCTCAGGATTGAAGGGAGAATATAGACAGTACCCTTTACATAGTTTGTCATAGAACTGTGCTGGGCTCTCCTCAGACTTCTGTAAGATCTGAGACTTTGTTCATGTTATGGCCTTTCTTTCCCCTTCTTTAGACCTGCCATCAGAGCCTCTGTGTATCTGTGTAAATTGTCTCAGCCTTCTGCTTCATTCAGATCCTATGCAAGTCCAGCTTTTGGGAAAGCTTTCTGGGCAAAGGCTTACACATCATTTGTCCCAGTATTTTTTGCCCTTGCCATCATAATCTTACAATTGTCTTCAAAGCATTTCTTAAGCCAAGGAGGATGAACTGCCAATGTCTGCCATATTTCTATGGAGGGGAACTGGCTGGGATGACTGGTGGCCCTGTTATTACCTGATAGACCCTACAAATGGTTTCTTGATCTAGAGATCCCTCAGAGGGCCATCCAACCTTAAAGGATACCCAATCTATTTGACAGAATTTCCAAAGTTTCTGGGGTGTGAGCTCCATACCATAATGATCTGTGTGCCCTGTCTTGAAGTTGTCAAGCATACATTGTAAAGGAGTCTTTTTACTTTGGCTCCCACCCATATTGAGACAAGGTACAAAAGAATCAGAGAGTTTGGAAATGAGGTACAGGGTCCTCAATTTCTGACACAAAGAGAAGACAGACAACTTTCACTTTGTCTGCCCCTAGCCATTCTTCTTGTGGAAATATTGCAGACATCTCATAGACATAGCAAGTCTGTATAAACCCTGGACTGGTGCCTCAAGGGGGATTGCCCTAGACCAAATAACAATGCCTTTAGTTTCTGGAAATGAACTCCACACACCATGTGGTGACCAAAGTCACACTCCTTTCATGCTCTCAGTTGCACATCACGCATTCATCCAGCCCAACAAACCTAGTCTGGAAGGTACCCCAAATCCCCCTAAATAATCACAAAAATGAAAAAGCCAGATTCATGGGTACTAGTGGGTACCCTCTTCCATCTTCTCATGGACGGGCCTATTCTGATGGATCCGGATCCTACCTGTTCCAGATGGGTGCCACTCCAAATTTTCCTGGTTCCTGAGGTCTTTACCCAGGTTCCCTAGGCATGTACAGACCTGAGGCCTCAGTCTCCGTGGGAGGCTTCCCTACCTGTCTGGACTAAGTGTCCAAGGTTGCCTTGGCTGGGTTGCATCCCCAGAAGTTGGGCCACAGCTGACACACAGGGAGGCAAAATGCCAACTTTGGTCTCTCCCATTCTGGGACAATGCATCAGAAATATTGGGGGAAACAGTGAGGGAAACAAAGACACCAAGACCATTTTTATAGGAAGACTATTAGGTTAGCAGACTCAGGGGAGATAATTTCTCAAAGCCCTGAGCCCTGATCTGTGTCAGGATCTGAGTTAAATACTTACAGAATTTGTCCCCAACTTCCCTACAGAATGCAGTCAGTTACAGAAAACATTGCAGAGCTAGCTGGAGGCTTGCGACTTTGCAGAGCTAGCAGAAAGCTGCTTGTAGACTCAGAATGAGGAAACCAAGGTGAATACCAGATGCAGTAAATCCCAGGAAAATAGCCAAGCTGGCCCCAACAAAGTGACCTTCAGTCTCTCTTATGATTAACTTTGGTTTGATGTCTGCTTTGTCAGATATCAGTATATCTACTCCCACTTGCTTTCAGGCTCCATTTCCCTGGAAAATCCTTCTCCATTCTCTCACTCTAGTCCTATGTTTCTCTTTAGTAGTGAGGTGTGTTTCATGTAGGAAGCAAATGGAAGGGTTGTGGTTTTTTAATCCCATCTGCTAGTCTATGTCCTTTGATTAGAGAATTGAGACCATTCACATTCAGAGTTATTATTGAAAGGTATATAATAATTTGTGCCATTTTATTATATGATACTTCCTTACTCCTCATCAGCTTATCTATTATCTAGTGAGATTTATTCACAGTTGTGCTTATCTTTGCCTTCTGTGTGTAGAATTCCTAAGTAGTTTTCACAGTGCTGGTTTAGTGAACATAAATTTTTTAGTGAACATAAACAAAAACATAGTTTTGTTTATAATGGGAGGTTATTTCTCTTTCAGTTATGAAGAGCAGCTTTCCTGGATACAGTAATCTATATTGACAATTATTTTCTTTCAGGGCTTCTAAGACATCATTCCATACCCTCATTGCTTTTAGAGATTCTGTTGTGAAATCTGATGTTATTCTGTGGAGAGCAGATTATGAAAAGCCTATGAGAACTGGACATAAACAAGGCAAGATGCAGCTTAATTGCTTTTATCTATAGGCCAAGATTGGTAAAGCCCCAGCCAGCAAACAGGGAAAAGCAGAACAGCTGTGTCTCCTAAGTTGTTTACATTCAGAGAAGCAGGAAGAGGAATGCAGGTTTCTCCTGTTACAATGTCCCACCTCCCCTCCCCATGAACCACTGCTTCACCCGGTTTACCACTGGGTATAAAAGACCCCCTGAAGGAGAAAGAGGGGCTTTTGCTTTTGCTTTTGGCTTTTGTTTTGAGATGTGAGGCTTTTGCCTTTGGCTTTTGCTTTTTGCTTGAGGCTTTTTGGTGTGGGAAGCTTTTGGAAGGGAAAAGAATTGCAGGAGAATTGCTAAAGGGGAATTGCTAAAAAGGGGTTGATACAAAGTCTGCACTGAGAACTTTAACATAGGACTTAGAAAAGCTAAGGTAAAGAAAGAACCTTAACATAGGATTTAGAAAAGCTAAGATAAAGAAAAGCCAAAGAGAACACTGGACAGTGCAAGTCTAAGGACTGAGACTTTAAGAGTTAGGCATATGCAGTTTTTAAGCATGGCTGTTGTTTGCAAATCTGAGCACTGAGACTTTAAGAGAGCTAAAGAGAGATGGGACAGTGAAAGCCTGGGGGCAAAGACTTTAAGAGAGATTAACAGGTAAGAGAAAATATGGAACACAGCAAGTCTAAGAGGTTTTAAAGAAGACTTTACAAGCAAGGTTTTAAAGAACTGCAAAGGAGTAAGGCCTTAAATAAAGATAGAGAAAAGAAGCAATGAGGGTTGTACATCTCCATCCAAGCACCCAACACACCTGATCCCACTTTCTGTCTGTCTATCTTGTGTCTTTTCTGAATCTCCAGTTGCCCTAGTTAGCCCCAGTTAGGTTCAGTAATATAACCAGGAGTGAGGGAAAGCTTGCTCTAACAACGGAGTGAGAAAAAGCTCACTCCATTATTCTGATGGGTTTTCCTTTATAAGTGAGTTGGAACTTCTCTATTGCATGTTTCAATAGTCTTTCTTTGTTCTGTATGCCTAATGTTCTA